>NC_045765.1:62948311-64346644 GCF_008692025.1 Phocoena sinus | reverse complement strand
GAAAAACCATCTCAATAGATGCAAAAAAAGCTTTTGACAAAATTCAACACCCATTTATGATAAAAACCCTCCAGAAAGTAGGCATAGAGGGAACTTACCTCAACATAATAAAGGCCTTATACGACAAACCTACAGCCAACATCTCAATGGTGAAAAACTGCAACCATTTCCTCTAAGATCAGGAACAAGACAAGGCTGTCCATTCTCACCACTATTATTCAACATAGTTTTGGAAGTTTTAGCCACAGCAATCAGAGAAAAAGAAATGAAAGGAAATAAAATCAGAAAAGAAAAGTAAAGCTGTCATTGTTTGCAGATGACATGACACTATACATAGAGAATCCTAAAGATGCTACCAGAAAACTACTAGAGCTAATCAATGAATTTGGTAAAGTAGCAGGATACAAAATTAATGCACAGAAATCTCTTACATTCCTACACACTAATGATGAAAAATCTGAAAGAGAAATTAAGGAAACACTCCCATTTACCATTGCAAGAAAAAGAATAAAATACCTAGGAATAAACCTACCTAAGGAGAAAAAAGACCTGTATGCAGAAAACTATAAGACACTGATGAAAGAAATTAAAGGTGATACAAACAGATGGAGACATACACCATGTTCTTGGACTGGAAGAATCAACATTGTGAAAATGACTATACTACCCAAAGAAATCTACAGATTCAATGCAATCCCTATCAAACTACCACTGGCATTTTTCACAGAATTAGAACAAAAGAGTTCACAATTTGTATGGAAACACAAAAGACCCCAAATAGCCAAAGCAATCTTGAGAAAGAAAAATGGAGCTGGAGGAATCAGGCTCCCGGACTTGAGACAATACTACAAAGCTACAGTAATCAAGACAGTATGGTACTGGCACAAAAACAGAAATATAGATCAATGGAACAGGATAGAAAGCCCAGAGATAAACCCAAACACATGTGGTCACCTTTTTTTTGATAAAGTAGTCAAGAATATACAATGCAGAAAAGACAGCTTCTTCAATAATTGGTGCTGGGAAAACTGGACAGCTACATGTAAAAGAATGAAATTAGAACACTTCCTAACACGATACACAAAAATAAAACACAAAATGGATTAAAGACCTAAATGTAAGGCCAGACACTATCAAACTGTTAGAGGGAAACTTAGGCAGAACACGCCATGACATAAATCACAGCAAGATCCTTTTTGACCCACCTCTTAGAGAAATGGAAATAAAATAGGAATAAACAAATGGGACCTAATGAAATTTAAAAGCTTTTGCACAGCAAAGGAAACCATAAACAAGACAGAAAGACAGCCCTGAGAATGGGGGAAAATATTTGCAAATGAAGCAACTGACAAAAGATTAATCTCCAAAATTTATAAGCAGCTTATGCAGCTCAATATCAAAAAAACAAACTACCCAATCCAAAAATGGGCAGAAGACTTAAATAGACATTTCTCCAACGAAGATATACAGATTGCCAACAAACCCATGAAAGGATGCTCAACATCCCTAATCGTTAGAGAAATGCAACTCAAAACCACAACGTGATATCACCTCACACTGGTCAAAAAAAAACTACAAACAGTAAATGCTGGAGAGGGTGTGGAGAAAAAGGATCCCTCTTGCACTGTTGTTGGGAATGTACATCGATACAGCTACCATGGAGAACAGTATGGAGGTTCCTTAAAAAACTGAAAGTTGAACTACCATATGACCCAGCAATCCCACTACTGGGCATATGTCCTGAGAAACGTGTAATTCGCAAAGAGTCATGGGGACTTCCCTGGTGGCACAGTGGTTAAGAATCTGCCTGCCAATGCAGGAGACACAGGTTCGAGCCCTGGTCCGGGAAAGTCCCACATGCCGTGGAGCAGCTAAACCCGTGCACTACAGCTACTGAGCCTGTGCTCTAGAGCCCGTCAGCCACAACTACTCAGCCCACGTGCCACAACTATTGAAGCCCGGGTGCCTAGAGCCTGTACCTTTCAACAAGAGAAGCCACTTCAACGAGAAGCCCACACAACGTAATGAAGAGTAGCCTCTGCTCGCTGCAACTAAAGAAAGCACACGCACAGCAACGAAGACCCAATGCAGCCCAAAATAAATAAATAAATAAATAAATAATTACATTTAAAAACAGAAGAGTCATGTACCACGATGTTCATTGCAGCACTGCTACAATAGCCAAGACAGGGAAGCAACCTAAGTGTCCATTGACAGATGAATGGATAAAGATGTGACACATATAGACAATGGAATATTACTCATTTTGAAATCATTAATTGCTATTAATACTCCTCTACTGATTTTTTTAAGATCTTTTGATTGATGGTTTTAACTTTAAAAAAAACGTATAATTCCATATTTTGCTTGCAACATTTGTCTTCACACAGTTAAAGTGTCATATGTCAGTGTTCTAATGGTAAGGATAACTGTAGTATAGAGTTTCTTTAAAACAAAGTGAATAATTGCACAATCATCTCTGGTTTTATTTACTTAAGTGTTCTTTCACATTTTGTGGTTTTTTATTTCCCCTGATGAGTATGTGGCATGTAGCTAAATATTCACACGCTACAAAAGAATAAACAACGAAAAGTATGTTTCTCTCTATCATCAGACCCTAAAGTCCATTCCCTGGAGTCACCCATTTGTGAATCTAATCTCTCCAGAAATATTCTTTGCATATAGATATAGATGGGTATAGATATAGTCATAGATGCACACACTTTTACATTTATATGCATGTCTGTACATACACTTGTATATATGTGGTCTCTTAGGCTGTAAATGTGAATATATTATATAAACACTCTCCTGTACTTCAGTTTTCTTTCACTCACTAATATCTCTTAAAACATTGCACACTGACAAATACAGAGGTATTTCATCCTTTCTAAGGGATGCAAAGTGAATTGCTGAATAGATCCTGAGATTTGTCTTCAGAAAATCAGACTAAGGAGCATTTTAGCTGTCTAGAATCAACTTTAAATTCCTTTTTCACATATTTTCATTTGTTTAACTTTGGAGCTCTCGCCAGTCACGTTCTTTCACGATTCTTCACACTTCCAAATTTGATTTTATTTGTTGTTTGTTGCCATGATTTTTCTCCACCTCCTCACATCACAATGAATTGGTTTCCCTGCATGTCAAAACTGTCACTGAAATGCTGTTTTGAAAGCTCGCAGGCTTTGCAAGTACTTTTGAACTCATCACTCGTTTCTCTGGAAATAGTGTTTCATGAGGGAGTCCATGTCTTGATTATATATTTGCTAATAAAAGTAAGAGACAGAAGATTATGTTGCTGCCCTTATTAATCTTCAGACTCAGAAGAAATCAGAAAAATCCATTTTTATTTTGTTTATGTAATTGTTTAGAGGCCATATATTACCAATAGATCAAAATAAAGGACATTAATTTTTCTCTTGTTCTGAGAAACATTTATTGAAAGCCCTCCATTTCCTAAGCATTATCCCATGTGTTAAGGATTCACTAAGAAAAGTTCTAGACCCGTGCCTTCCATAAAGCTAATGAAGGAGGCAAGAAAGTGGGTGGAAAATACTAGGACATGGTTTTGTATAATTGAGGTGTGCGTTGAATACTGCGGGAATATGAATAGGTATGTAGCCACGTAGGGGTCAGAGGAAGGCTTCACTAATTAGACAATACTTGATCTGAATGTTAATGGCTGAGGAGTTTAAGCCAGATAGAGAAAGGACTGGGGAAGGAGTGATGCAAGAGGTAGAGAGGAAACAAAAGATTCAGGCAGAAGGAATTAATTCAGTCCAAAGCAAGAAATCGGATAATACATTTGGGAAGCTCTAAGTTTGGTATAACTGAAGTGTACTGCACATGTGATAACTGCAAAGAACCCCCCGCCCTCCAGGGACAGTCAAGGATCCTCATGCCAAGGAGCTTTGAGCAGCTTAAGTTTTCAGGCAGGGAACAACATGAACAGATTTTTAACTCTGGCAGCTGTATGGCAGATGGACTTGAGAAAGATGAGAGTGGGCCATTTCAGAAGCTACTGAAATAGTCCAGGCCAGAGCTGATGAGACACAGACCTAAGCATTGGCAGCGATGATGGGGGAAAAAAAACGTTTGAGATTTATCTAGAAATTAGACAGATCTTAATTCACTCCTGAGTCATTCAGTAAGAAGGTACTAGACCTACAGGCTAGTAGGTTCTGTCCTAAATACTGAGGATCGATGGAATGTATGAAGAAAAGAGGCAAATTATCAAATAAGAGCATTAATATTTTCCATGCTGCATTTGGAAGTTTATACTAGTGCAATGAGGACAGAAAGAGAGAGTAATGATTTCTCTCTGGGGAACTGCCAGTCTCAACTCTGCTGGAGCCTTGCATGTGAACGGCATGGATAGGAGTCAGGGAACAGATCCCAGAGGCCTTATATGCCTCATTAAGAGTTTGGACTTTATCTTCTAGGCAAAGAAAGCAATTGATGAGTTTTAAGCCAGACATGCCCTTTAAAAAGTTTATTGTAAGAATCGTGTGGAAGACAAATTGGAGGTGGGTAAGACCTGAGGCAGGAAGAACAGCAAAAAGGCCAGTTTAATAATATGGAAGAGGTGAGAATTACTAAAGTAATGGCAGGAATGGAGGGCAGGACATAGATAAGACAGTTGTTATGAGTTAAAATCAGTAATAGTCATGAATTAGAGGGATGAGTGGAACAACAGAATTGAGGATGGCTCCCAAATTGTGCAGTGATCAACTTGGTGAACAGGGGCAGGAACCCCACAAAAGGGGCTGCATTCCTGGGAAATACGATATGTGAGGTTTTGGTTCTGTTGAGTTTTAGGAACCTGTGCAAACATCAAGTGGAGAAGTCTAGTTGGTGGCTGAATATATGGGACTTGAGGGTCAGCAGTGTTGTCTGGTAAAAGTTACAAAAAAGATCTGAGAATTATTGTGTGTAGTTGGCTGTTGTAGCTATAAAGATGGATCACACTGTGCAGGAAGAGTGTGTAGATTGAGGCCACAAGAAGTTGATGAACAAACTTCTAAGAAACTTCCCCATGATGGGCAAGGCCACTTGACCTCCCCCCGAAACCCTTCCAACTTCATAGTTTCAGCCTTGTAGATCTTTTTATGTTTTTGATGCTCCAGCCTTGCTCCCACTCAGGGCCATTGAACTAACAGATTTTTTTTTTCTCCAGAAAATGTTTTGCTTAATGGCTACTTCCTCAGAGAAGACATCTCTGACCACCCTGTATTACCCGCCCCCATTTACATCTCTGTCATCTCTGTCACCTTCCCCCTAGTTTATTATCTTCATGATTTTGACTGATCACTTATTTAGTATCCTATTGCCTCTCTTAATTCTCTCCATCTTAAATCACCATGAAATAGGATCTTGCCTATCGATTTTGCCATGTACTTCCAGCCACAGATTGTGCCTGAGATGTGATAGCTTGAGAAATATTTGAACTATGTAAGAATGCCAAATTCCTTACACCAGATATGGTTTTATTTATATATGTAAGATATGTAACTGTCTGCTTTATTCCTATTTTGACTAAATGTGCATTGGCAGAAAGACCATGACTTTTTTTAAGTTCCTGTATCTTGTATATGTTTTTGTCTTAACAACATATATTACTACAGTATCTAACTTCAAATGTTTTTATAGTTAGATTTTATAATCTAAGTGGAGATTTTAATTGTCTTTAGACTCGAGTCAGAATCTCATTTGCAACAAATGAGCCACAAAACTTTTGACAGTTCTTTTCCAAAAGTGGTTAAATTTTATTTGGAGTATGCTTTCTATTTTTGTGTTATTTTGTGTACCAAAATTTTTTTTAAAAAACACTTATTTAAAATATAAGGTATAGTAATAACACAAACATTTTTGGATTCATCATCCAACTCAAGAACCAGATCATCATCAATAAATGAATCTTTCTATTTCTCCCCTATCCTAAACCCCCTGCCTCAGCATAGTATCTACCATACTGGGTTGGAGCTCATCATTTTCCTGCTTTAAAAACAAAATTCTTTCATGTGAGTATGTATGCATGCCTAAAAACTATATTAATTAATTTATTCATTAAGTAGTTATTGAATCAATTATATCTATTGAGCTTTATAAAAGTGGTGCTACACTGTATAGAGCTCTCTCTGGCTTGCTTTTATTGATTAACGTTACTTTTCTAAGATTCATTCATGTTATTTTGCATTATTATAGTTCATTCAGTTTTACTGCTATATAACATTCCATTGTGTTAGTATACATAAGTTAATTATCTAGACTTCTGTTAATGGACTTTTTTTTTTTTTCGTTTCAGTTTTGGTTTTAAGGTTTTTACTATTACTGTTTTGCTATCACAACAGTATTGACATGGATGTTCTTGATAGACTCCCTAGTGCAAGAGTTGTCTAGAGTCAAACTGTCTTTGTTGAATGATCAGTTTCATTTTTCTTTCTTTTTGTTGTTTTATTTTCAGTACTTCAAGATTAAAAATATTCTTTTGTAACAGAGAGCAATAAATTAATTTTTAAGAAAACAAAAAAGACACAAAAAACCCAAACCTAAGTTTTTAATTAGGTTTATCAGATATAAATTTACTCTGTCAAATTGTTATTAAAGTTTCAACTTATGTGCCTACCTTGTTGCAGACAGTAACAGAGTGTTTGAGGACCACACTTTGAGAAGCACTACCCTGGGGTATAATCTTTGAAGTAGACTTGCCCTAGGGTTATAAACTACCAAGTGATGCCACAGTGTTTCAAAGTGATTGTCTCAGTTTACACTCCTAGCAACAGTGTACAGGTCCCTCCATAGTCCAAATCAACACTAACACTTATCTTCTGGCTTTTTACTATTTGCCTGTTGGATAAATGTTTTTTTCATTAATGTTAAACTGTAGTTCCCTGATTACTTATGAGGTTAGGCATCTTTTCAAAATTTATCAGCCATTCATGGTCCTCTTGTGTGAAATGTCTGTGTCTTTTGCTTATTATTCTGTTGTTTGGGTTATACTTTTTGTGTATACTGTATGCTAAACTTGTGTCAACTATATGTATTGCAGTTATTTTCTCCCAGTTTGGGGCTTTCCTTTTCACTTTTTTTTTTTAATTTATTTATTTATTTATTTTTGGCTGCACTGGGTCTTTGTTGCTGCTCACGGGCTTTCTCTAGTTGTGGCAAGGGGGGCTGTTCTTCGTTGCAGTGTGCAGGCTTCTCATTGTGGTGGCTTCTCTTGTTGCAAGCCCTAGAGTGCGCGGGCTTCAGTAGTTGTGGCACATGGACTCAGTAGTTGTGGCTCATGGGGGTCTAGAGCACAGGCTCAGTAGTTGTGGCACACGGGCTTAGTTGCTCCGTGGCATGTGGGATCTTCCCGGACCAGGGCTCGAACCCGTGTCTTCTGCATTGGCAGGTGGATTCTTAACCACTGCACCACCAGGGAAGATTCACTTTTAAAGGCAAGTTTTACTGCATCAAAAGACACTCATTATCATACTTTCAGCAAGTCCTTACTTTCTGTGAGAAAACATAAGATATAGTTGATATTGTAGCTATGTGATGGAAATTTCAGGGATATTTTTAAAATATTCAGGTAAGCACAATAGTATTTTTTTCTGTTTAACAAATGAGGAAGTGTGGGCTCAGAGACAGAAAGAAGACAGAACTCAAATAATCTTTGAGATAGGTAGATTAGATAGATAGAAGGATAGATGAATCCCTATTAATTCCTTTGTTCGGTTGCACAATTCAAAATATCTGGGAAATAGATAATCCTACTGTCTCAGGTAATAGTGTACAGATACACCACAAAATCTTAGGTAAGGCCTGGCTAATACACTGTATAACCGGAAAACAAAGTGTTGGAATTCCCATGGAGACATCAGTCTTCAAGACTTAGATATGAAAAGAAGGTATGAGAGAAGGCTGTAGAACCAGTAATAAAGTGGGTTTTTTTCTACTTTATCTTTTTTTGTTGTTGATTTTGAATTTTATTTTATTTATTTTTTTATACAGCAGGTTCTTATTAGTTATCCATTTTATACATATTAGTGTATATATGTCAATCCCAGTCTCTCCTTTATCTTTGACGAAAATTTTCCTTTCCAATTGACAAAATGTTTTTTTCTTTCTAAATTTTCCTAAACATTTCCTCCTTCAAAGACAAGAAGTTAGAACAGAAAAACAAACAAACACATAGAATGTGAAATATGGTCTCTGAAAGACAGCAGTAATAGAATATCATTAAAATTGTTTATTAGAAACTCTTTTAATATGGGTATCCTTTTGAAGAGTCTCACTCATCACACTGGGCACAGGTTTGGTCTTTTCCTGGGAGAGAGGTTCCATGTGATGGGCTGTGATAAAGCACGAATCGTAAAGAGCAGATGCATTCCAGACACGGTAAAACATTTTCATATTGTGCTGGAGAGAATTAGATTTGCATAGCTACATATTTTGTTAAGGTGCATTTGTTTTTCTTGAAACTCTGCTTCTCCACATTTAGAAAATATATTAAATGCTTACATTCAAGCTTCATCTTAATAACTGATGATCTGTATAACATACAGTATTCTGTGTGAGGGAAATAAACTTTGAGATTTTAAAGTAATCCATAAGTATATGTGAATTTTGAGGCAAAACTAAGCCAAACAACTGAAATTACCTGGAGCAACATGTAAAAATGTTGTCAGGGTAGTTAATATAGATTTCTTTAATAAAATCTGGTCAGTCTTCAGCAATACTTATTAAGCTACCCTGTCAATATGACTTTGGGGTATCTGCTATAGACACAAAGGAGACATACACTTTAGCCCATAAAGCTTAACTCATATATGAAGGGAAAAAATAAAATGGAAACTATTTATTGCATTTTGAATTTTCTGTTTCTTTCACTGAACAAAAAGTATTCCAGAGTAAAAGTTATAATTGATATTCACAGAGTATTTTCATAGGGATTATTTTCAAAGATAAGAATATATTTGTATTTAAAAAGCCACTCTGATTATTTATTATTTTTGGTGATGCTAGCATATGCCTAAAGGAAGCATGACATAGCCCTGGTTTGACACTAAACTGATACATAAGTGGTGGGTATCTTTGTGATTAATCACCTAAGAGTTTGTTCCAGGGATATTTTTCTCCCACTGGGGGACTTGTACCTTATAATGGGAAGATGAAAATGTATTGTCTCTGAATTAAAGACTTTATTTCAGTGCCCAAAGCATAATAAGCCTCAAGAGGCCTAGTATGCCTTGAAACTTCAGGGTTTTTTTTTTTTTTTTTTTTTTTTTTTTTTTTTTTTTTTATGCGTTACGCGGGCCTCTCACTGTTGTGGCCTCTCCCGTTGCGGAGGACAGGCTCCGGACGCGCAGGCTCAGCGGCCATGGCTCACGGGCCCAGCCGCTCCGCGGCACGTGGGATCCTCCCAGACCGGGGCACGAACCCGTGTCCCCTGCATCGGCAGGCGGACTCTCAACCGCTGCGCCACCAGGGAAGCCCCAGGGTTTTTAATATTCCACTGGCTCCAAATAATACGCAATATTTAAAACTGTTACCTAGGGCTTCCCTGGTGGCACAGTGGTTAAGAATCCGCCTGCCAATGCAGGGGACACGGGTTCGAGCCCTGGTCCGGGAAGATCCCACATGCCACGAAACAACTAAGCCCATGCGCCACAACTACTGAGCCTGTGCTCTAGAGCCCGCAAGCCACAAATACCAAGCCTGAGTGCCACAACTACCGAAGTCCGAGTGCCTAGAGCCTGTGCTCCGCAACAAGAGAAGCCACCGCAATGAGAAGAAGCCCGTGCACCGCAACAAAGAGTAGCCCCCGCTCGCTGCAACTAGAGAAAGCCTGCACGTAGCTATGAAGACCCAATGCAGACAAAAAATTAATTAAAAAAATAAAATGAAACTGTAACCTAACCTTCATTCTTTCTGCATTTTTCCTTATACACATCCTTTATCCAGCCTCTACTCTTCAGAGAAAACAGGGAAAACCCATTGTTCTTAATATAGTGTCTCCTACTATTTAAAAATCATAGACATTTAGGGCTGAAAGGAAAATTAGAATCTAGTTGTTCCTATAGAACCTGATGGCACACATCCAGGGATGGAGAAATTGTTGTACCTTGTGGTTTCTCATTATTTAAAATACCCCAAATATGTCTCCCTACAACTCTTCCCTGTTACCGGCCCTCTGGGAGCACATAGACAAAGTAAATTCTTCTTCTAACAGTTCTTCAGATATGCTAGGATCTAAGTTTCTAATTTCTAAGTTTTCTCTTTTCCAACTAAATATCTCACCCCGTATTCTCAGTATTTCTGTTTGGTTTTTCACCACCTTGACCCTTTTCCTTAAAGCACTTTATTATATGGGTCAAAAACTTAAATGCCAACAGGAATCGGGCAGTTAAGGTGAATGTGTGAATTTGACTGAAGGTATATCAGAAATGTTGCACATAAAACATTTAAGAATGGTCTTCTCTTCCCTTAAGAGATATGTTCTCTCTGTGTCTGTCTCTCTGTCTCCCTCTCTCTCTAGCATGTAGCTAAATCAATCATTTGTTTTCCCGCTTTTAGTAGAGACAGAGGTAGAAGAATATACGAACTTTCCACTTAAATCTTCCATATGGAAAAAAGCAACAGTACAAACAGGATGACCATGGTCATTGACATTTGGCTGCAGTTGAGGGAGCCAATAGATTATGCAGCAATGGTAACATCTGGAGAGAGAAATTACACACAACCTGAAGAATCGAGGGCTGCTCATCTCTGGTAGAGGATTGCCATGTGGCAACATGGACCCAGCATATGTTATAGCTTCCACCTTCAGGCCAGCCTGGAAATCCAATTTTTGTTTTTTGTTTGTTTGGGTTTTTTTTTGTTAATGTGAAATTTTCTAATTTTTAAATGTTAGTAGTGAATTTTTTAAAAAGAGAAAAGTCTCTGTGCATCAACACTGTGCTGGCCAAACAAAATACGTAAATACATCTGTAGGCCAGACATGGCAGGTTTGTTAGTCCTGCTTACCAGTCACTGCTGCAGATGTTGTTTTTCAGGATTGAAGCTCATTTGGCTGAAGTGTGGAGCCAAAGAGGCACAGCTGGGCTGACAAGGCTGTGTGAGGGCTGAGCCAGCCCCCGGGTGCCAGGGCATATCTAGATGAGCCAAGGGCAGCATCTCCTTAGGAGTCTAGTGGCAGGCTGTGGCCAGAGGTAGACATAGGCTGTCAGCAGCAGCCAGGAAGTCCCTCACCTACCTAAAGGTAGGCAGGCTTTACCTCAAAAGCTGATAGAACAAGCAAGGGAGGACCCTGTGCAGACAGGGGCACTGGTAGTGGGCGTAGCTTAGAAGTAGGGAATTCAGAGGCAGCCAGCCAGGCAGAGATCCTGAAATGGGAACCCATGTACATGGCAGAAGGTGGGATATAGGGAAGAAGGCAAGACAGCAGATACTGGAAGAAGAGCAGGCAGCAAGGCTGACTTGATGATGAACTATTAGCCTAGAGTCCCTTACATTCTTTACGCCCAGAAATAGGATTTGTCCAGAGCTGAGAATGAGGCTGAACCCATGATGGGTAGGAGATGTGGGATGGTGTGAGGGTGATGGAGTGGGAGGGAGGAAAAGCAGGAATGTGGTAAAAAAAAAAAAAAAAAAAATAGGTACATTATCACACAGGCAATTTATTCTTTACTTAAAAACCCTAGGGACTAAAGATTAGTTGAAATGCACAAATAGATGATATAGGTATAGATAGATCTTCCCGTTTGTTCAATTAGGGAAATGATGAAAATATCAAAGGAAAACATCCAAAATATTGATTCAGCCAAGACTCAAACTCACTCTCACTCTCTCTCTCTCTCTCTCTATACATATATATATATATATATATATGCTATTAGTCCAGCATCAAGTCAGCCTTGCTGCCTGCTCATATGTGTATGTGTATATATATGAGAGAGATACATAATATATAGTATAGATAATATGTATAATCTCCCTAGCCTATATATTTTCATTTAAAATAGCCTATATACATAAAATATTCCTAAAGCAGAATTTCTTGAAGAGAAATCTTTGTATGCAATATTTCCAGAACACCTTCTTATTCTTTCTCTCTTGACTAATCTTTTTTTTTTTAATTAAAATGAGAATTTCATAAGGAAAACAGAGATCCTGGAGAGGGATGGGCATTTGGAAAGGAATCCTGAATCAAAGACCTCTATTGTAGCTATAATTCCAAAATTTTTCTCAAACAGCCATTAATCTTTTCCTTAGGAAGTCAAGTCAGCAGCGTTATCACTGTACCTATTTTTGAATGGAATATGCTTCAAAAACTCTATAGGGTTAATTATGTGCAATTATCTGTTCTCCAGAGATAGACAGAAAGGGGTCTTGAGAACTTTTATGTTTAATAATCACTTTCATTTACTCACATGGATTTGAACCAAAATATGATAACTGAAAGAGTTAACTGATTTTATAATTATAACATTGATAATCTTCCTAAGATTCTGAAATCAACTATATGAAAAGAAAAGGAAAATAGCCTAGTGGAAAGTCTGAAGGGCCATTATCACATCACTGAGTTTGCCTCTATATACCTAGTCTGGTATGGTGCCTGGTGTGTATTGGTGCTTAATTAATATTTGTCAAATGAATGAATTTTCACAGTATGGAAAGTGGTTTACGGTCTTCTAAGAGAGGGATAAATGAAAGTTCCCTCTTAATTTGTGCTTGTGAAAGATGCATTTTTGTTAAGAATGATGATAAATAACAGGTTGAGATTTTGTTTTATGGTGAAAACCTTCCCAAGGTTAGCATTTATGTTATTTTTACTTGCAGATCCAAAATAGGTAGACTAATCCATATTAAAATATAACCTGTTAAATCATAGTCCTAAGTCAGCACCCTTTTTAAAAACTATCTTTTAAGGAGTAATCATATGTAATAGATACGTTCCTATTTGGCTCCATTTCATAATCGCTGGCCAAGATAATGTAACAGAGATAATAGAGGCCACATAGAGAATAAACCCTTAATCTAATTTAGCAGTCAGCAAGATATTGCTAAAATAGTCATGATGTATGAGATGAGGATATATTAACTCAGGAGCTCATACAGTTCCTGTTGGAACTGAATCCCTTTTGTTCAAGTAGAGCAGTAATGAGACTATCAAAAGAAATCTATCCAAAACAGTGATTCCGCCAAGGCTAGTCATCAGTTGGCTCAAGAAGGTGCCTTGGGCAAGACACATGGGAACCAACCTTGAATAGAGAAGCAGAGATAACAACAGGTGATGATTTTTCTCACTTTCTGAAGTTCAGAAGCTCAGAGTGAGCTGTGTGGGCTCTGTCATTCTTTGGCAGGATGCTGAAGTCTTAGTGTGAGCTACAGGTCAGAATGAATGTGACAGCCTTACATCTTGAACTGAAGCCTAAAAAGCTGGTCAGGCAAAAAGCTGTCAGCCATAATAGATAAGAGCAACACTTTGTTAGAAAATCTACACAAAAACAGTTTTTTAGAATAGGATCCTCTTTATTTTGAGTTTAACAGGTTTTCTTCTGTCCTGCTAATGGGAACATGTGGCTGCCTTCTGATTTTTTACAGCAGAATATCAAAACCATGCAGTTCTACTTGAGTATTATATGTTTGAAATACGGCAAAGAATACTCACAATAATCATTAGGGGTGTCATCATAATAGATGCTGACTATTGTGGAGCAACTGGAAGCAAAAGATAATATTTTAAAGATTCTATATTACTAGAATGCTTAATACTGTGATTTTATTTTTTTTTAATTTATTGGAGTTTAGTTGATTTACAATGTTGTGTTAGTTTCAGATGTACAGCAAAGTGATTCAGTTATACATATATTCATTCTTTTTCAGATTCTTTACCCATATAGGTTATTACAGAATATTGAGTAGAGTTCCCTGTGCTATACAGTAGGTCTTTGTTCATCATCTATTTTATATATAGTAGTGTGTATGTTAATCCCAAGTTCCTAATTTATTCCCCCCCTACCCCACATTTCTCCTTTGGTAACCATAGGTTTGTTTTCAAAATCTGTGAGTCTATTTTGTAGATAAGTTCATTTGTATCATTTTTAAAATTAGATTCCACATATGAGTGATATCATATGATATTTGTCTTTTTCTGTCTAACTTACTTCACTCAGTATGATAATCTCTAGGTCCATCCATGTTGCTACAAATGGCATTATTTTGTTCTTTTTTATGGCTGAGTAATATTCCACCGTATATACGTACATCTTCTTTATCCATTCCTCTGTCAATGAACATTTAGGTTGCTTCCATGTCTTGGCTATTGTAAATAGTGCTGCAATGAACATTGGGGTGCATGTATCTTTTCGAATTATGGTTTTCTCTGGATATATGCCCAAGAGTGGGATTGCTGGATGATATGTTAGTTCCATTTTAGTTTTTTAAGGAAGCTGTTCTCTAGGTTCTGTTCTGAACAATATTTAAGGAATACTGCTCTGCATAGTGACTATACCAATTTACATTCCCACCAACAGTGTAGGAGGATTCCCTTTTCTCTACACCCTCTCCAGTATTTATTGTTTTTGATGATGGCCGTTCTGACTGGTGTGGGGTGACAGCTCATTGTAAGTTTTGATTTGCATTTATCTGATAACTAGTGATGTTGAGCATCTTTTCGTGTGCTTTCTGGCCATCTGTATGTCTTCTTTGGAGAAATGTCTATTTAGATCTTCTGCCCATTTTTGGATTGGGTTGTTTGTTTTTTTGATGTAGAGCTGCATGTGATGTTTATATATTTTGGAGATTAATTCCTTGTTGGTTGCTTCATTTGCAAATATTTTCCCCCATTCTGTGGGTTGTCTTTTCATTTTGTTTATGGTTTCCTTTGCTGTGCAAAGGCTTTTAAGTTTAATTAGGTTCCATTTGATTATTTTTGTTTTTATTTTTATTACTCTAGGAGGTGGATCAAAAAAGATATTGCTGCAGTTTATGTAAAAGAGTGTCTGCCTATGCTTTTCTCTAAGAGTTTTATAGTGTCTGGCCTTACATTTAGGTCTTTGATCCATTTTGAGTATGACTTTAACACAAATTTTTAGCCAGTGATTGTGTTTATAATAGACCTCATCTGAAAAGTGTAACTGCTTTTCACAACATTTAGTTATGAAGTCAGGTGCAGTGACGGGGTTTTGAAGCCTTTTTTAAAACATTCCAATAGTAGTATTGTTTTCATATCACTAGACTAGCAATCAGTATTTCCTGATTCTTATTTAGACACTGGCTCATATGGCCAAACCACAGACTGAGGAGACAGGGATCTTAGAGTACTTTGAAACTCACAAATATGTATATGCGATGATTTCATTTATTTAAAATAAATCATGACTTCATTAGCTAGCTATGATTTTATTTGCTGGCTCTCAAACATTTAATATCTGATGTGAGAATCTTGGCCTTTTGTTTATAATTTTTCTTTTCCAATTGAAAAATTGAAACCTCTCTTTTCTGAAATGTTACTTTTAGCTAAATAGGAAGTAAAATATTTCAGTGTGATTAAATTTGAGGAAATTATTTTGAAGTGAGGCATCAAAACCCATCTGGTTTTAAAGGGTTTTGTTGTTGTTGTTGTGGGAATTAATTACATAACATCAACAGACAAATGAAAGCATAAACTCAAGATCATCAAAATCTTGCTTTGAAAGCTGTTTCTGGGCAAAAATTATCCTGGCAGTTGCTGCTGCTGTTAAATATGTGAAGATCTTCTAGACCATCTGGTTGAAAGTCTCAAATCTCCACTTTCCAAGGGTAGAAAATCAGTGGTCTTCCCCTTAATAGCTGCTTTCATGAGTTTTCAGTTGTACTCGAGGGGCCGTGCTCCAGGAGATAGGGCAGAATCAAATAATGCTATGTGAGTGGAATTTAGGATTTCTCATCAGTCAGAGCACAGGAGATGGCAGGAAGTAGGGTGGACAGAAAGAGGAAAGGGAGCCACCGTGAAAGAAACAGAAAGAGTGTACCTGAAACTGGCCCTGCATTCTGTCTTCTGTAAATATTTGGAAATGTGTTAAGCCTCAACACACAATCTATCACTTGTTAATGCTATTTTCTCACTAATAGGCATTGCTAGGATTTCTGTGTGTCTACTAAAAAAAAAAAAAAAATCCTTACAACAGAGAGAAAATTTTTGTAGATAAAAGTACTGTGATAGCTAAGCATAAAGAGCTAGCTAGTTCTTCCTTCAGACTATTTCTTTCCTTTGATCATTGTCACAGCTGGTCTGATGACACTAGTTTGAATTCATCAGCTGAAACAGAAAGGGAATAATCCTCCAGAGTTAGTAAGTGTGAGAAAGTTGTAGTTGCAAGACATAATACTGAATTTACTAGGAAAAATAAGCCAAACATAAAACAAAAGAACCTTAAAAGACCCACTAAGGTAACAAGAGTTCTAAGGCCAAATTCATCTCAGCCATTTGAATTTTAAATGCATGAATTCGTATAGTATATGCTTTTTTGTATCTGGCTTCTGTCATTCAGCATTACATTTGTGAGAGTAACCTATGATGTTACACAGAGTTATGGTTTGTTCATTCACATGTTATAGGGTTGACCAAAAAGTTCATTCAGGTTTTTCCATAAGATGTTGTGGAAAACCCCGAACCAACTTTCTGGCCAACCCAGTACATTCATTCATGCTACTGGTTGATAAATATTTGGACTGTTTCCAATTTGGGGCTATTGCTACTGTTGGCAGCTATTATAATACATACTATTGCTCTTATGAAAAATGTTATACATGCCTTTTGGTGAAGATATGTATTATAATTGTTTCATATACCAAGGGGTAGAATCAATGGTCATGGGATATACATCTACTTATCTATATTGGATACTACCAAACACTTTTCCACAGTCGTTGAACCAATTTTGCACTCCCACAAATAATGTAGGAAATTAAGTGTTACCTTTATATTCAGGGAAAAGTAATGTCACAAAATAAACATCAGAAGGACACCTTTACATTGCTATATCTTCTTTTTTTTAAGTCAGTCTAAGGATATCTAGACACTGGTGGGAATGATTCATAGGTGACCTTAGGTCACTATTGCTTAAGAGATTTGTAAGGTGTTTCTTCTATGCAGATATTTTTTCCAAGCTGAAAAATATTCAGAAGCACTTCCATATTCGCTAATGGCACTTTAAATGACTTTTAATATAAGTAATGGTACTTTAGAACACAGAAAAATCTTCCTAAAACCTCAAAAGATTTCACATATTGTTATCTAATGATAGTACTGTTTGCTCCATTTTCAGATAATGCAGCTGAGATGCAGAGATGCTAAAAGGTGAAAACCTTTGTTTAGAGAGCATCTTTCCACATCAAATCTTGGCCTATGATTGACATTTTCATGGTACGGGCTGAAATCCTATTTTTCTCAGATACAGACATAGGTCTGTGAGCCAGTCTTTGAAATATATTTGAATTGTGATTTTAATAGCTGAGCTTTATTTATTTCCAGTAGTCAGTACCACTGTTAATTTGCTTTATCTTCATTTATACATTATTTTCCTTTCTTAAAAGAAATTAGAAATCAAGTCATAGAAAGATTAAGTGCTTCGCTTAATGTTACTAGAAGGTGATATTCCATTTCTGAAGTTCCAGTTAAAATGTCTTTAACTTCTAAAGCATCCATCATTTTAGCTGCACATATAATGGCTCCTCATTATGACAGATTATTATGTTAGGACTGATTGAGTGTATAAAGAATGAGAACTGCATTATGGTCAAAAAGCCTGGTGTGATAAGGGTCAGATCTATTTCCCAGAATTGGAGTTGCACAGAGTTGCTGCTGTGCATTTATTGCTAAAAAATATCAGTATCTATGTCCAAGTTCCTTTAAGGAAGTGGGACATTACAGTAATTTTTAAATATAAATTATGGTTGGAATTTGTATGCAGCTATTAAGATGATGTTTATGAACTATTTGAAATAGCTAACTTTAAAAGTAGACTATGAAGTTGCATATGCCTTATATACAACTATATACAAATATATAGAAAAATATTGAAAGTATTGTATATAAAATATTAATGGTGATTATCATGTGATTTTGGAAATATGGGTTTTTTTGTTTGTTTGTTTTTTTGCGGAACGCGGGCCTCTCACTGTTGTGGCCTCTCCCGTTGCGGAGCACAGGCTCCGGACGTGCAGGCCCAGCGGCCATGGCTCACGGGGCCAGCTGCTCCGCGGCATGTGGGATCCTCCCGGACCGGGGCACGAACCCGTGTCCCCTGCATCGGCAGGTGGACTCTCAACCACTGCACCACCAGGGAAGCCCAATATGGGTATTTTTTGACAACTTTTTTTATATTTCCCAAGTTTTGTAAAGTAAGTATTTATTATTTTAAAATGAAAAATAGAAGTAGTGTGCTAGAGAAACCATTGAAAATACTATCGATAAGCAGAGAAGTATTCACTCAACCAGTATTGATAAATAACCATGAATACTTGAATATATACTATCAATAGAATTCTAATGATTACACGATATTTAGAGCTAAAGCGGTCTCGGAAGGATTTCTTTTAGCCATGGTGTTAAGAGCACTGTGGACATTCATCCTAAGTACGCTAACTGACAGGATAAATTAGGACCTCGGTCAGAACTCTAAACTGCATTAGTATACGGTATTTGTTTTTCTCTTTCTGACTGACTTCACTCTGTATGACAGACTCTAGGTCCATCCACCTCACTACAAATAACTCAATTTCGTTTCTTTTTATGACTGAGTAATATTCCATTGTATATATGTGCCACATCTTTTTCCATTCATCTGTTGATGGACACTCAGGTTGCTTCCATGTCCTGGCTATTGTAAATAGAGCTGCAATGAACATTTTGGTACATGACTCTTTTTGAATTATGGTTTTCTCAGGAGGGTAAGCTGTGACAAAGTGAGAGAGTGGCATGGACATATATACAGTACCAAATGCAAAATAGATAACTAGTGGGAAGCAGCTGCATAGCACAGGGAGATCAGCTCAGTGGTTTGTGACCACCTAGAGGGGTGGGATAGGGAGGGTGGGAGGGAGGGAGGGAGACACAAGAGGGAAGAGATATGGGAACATATGTATATGTATAACTGATTCACTTTGTTATAAAGCAGAAACTAACACACCATTGTAAAGCAATTATACTCCAATAAAGATGTTAAAAATAAAATAAAATAAATAAACTGCATTAGTGCTTATGTCCTTACAAACGAAAAGCACATTTGAAGGAGCACTGGATCTGCTCCAGTGGTTAATGCCATGGGTTTTCTATCTCTTCTGAATCTCTAAGAAGGAATAAAACTTGCAGCTATATTGGTTTCTTCCTCGTATTTTATGGAACTTGAAGTTTTCATTAAAATATTTCCATGAGCCCTAGATAAATAAAAGATTTTGTAAAAGAAATCATGTGTTTATGTGGGTCTCTCCACACCCCCATCACCTCTAGATCCAGTTGCAACACCACACCAAATTGGTCTCAGAGCATGATAGCTAATGCAGAAACATTCACAAGGTCTGAAAAAAAGGACCTCTGTAGTTCAGTATCATTCAGGCCCACTCATTGTACTAGGACTATGGGTGCCATATTTCATGTGATATGTTAGAGAATGCATTTGGAATGTGGATGCTGATTCGTCGTGATTCACCCAGGTGTTTACAGGTCTGTCAGATACATTCTCATTTTTGTGAGTGGGCAAAGAAGAAAACTCTAATCAACATAACAGTTTTCAAGACTGCTGATGATGACTTTTAAGAATGTCATCATTCTGAGCCTGCAAGTGCCTGTTTTGATGAGCAGGTTGTGACATTAGTCCTTTACCTGACTGATGGTTGGTGTGAGGCAGAGGACCAAGGGAAGGGCATGGAATTTAGGAAGCAAGTGCTGACATGGTCATTTCATTCTTTCATGAATTCACACAGCAAATGGTTATGGAGTGCCCTCTCTGTGCCAGGTGCTGATCTCAGCACTGGGTATGTGACTGAACAAATCAGACAAGTCCATCCCCTCATGGAGCTCGTGTTCATTGGCATGGTCACTGTGGATACATCTCAGAAATTTTAAATTTCCCTGAAGATTCTGGTGGGCCAGACATTCAGTGCATCATCACCCTAGCATCATTTTAAAATGTAATTCTGGGACCATTTGCATCAGAATCACTTAGGACTCTTTTGAAAAATCAGAATCATACTGTCTTCAGGCAAGGCCTGGAAATCTGCATGTTTAACAAGCACCCTACTCCCAGCAGCACCTTCACACTGAAGTTTAAAAACTACTGGTCCCAGAGGGTAGTTCTTATGTTAAGT
Source organism: Phocoena sinus (assembly GCF_008692025.1). NCBI lineage: Eukaryota > Metazoa > Chordata > Mammalia > Artiodactyla > Phocoenidae > Phocoena > Phocoena sinus. Next base: position 64,326,304 of record NC_045765.1, on the reverse strand, counting down.
GCCCTTAATATACATTACACACTACACACACATAGGCCAATAATAATAATAATAATAATAATAGTATAACAATAACAGCAGGGATGGGAGAAGCCTTTGGGAGGTGATGGCTATATCTATGGCCTTGACCGTGGTGATGGTTCCATGGATGTATACCTGTCCACAAACTCATAAATCGTATATGCTAAATATATATAGCTTTTTACATGTCAATCATACCTCAGTTAAGTGGTTCAAATTTTTAAAAGCTTTTAAATTTAAAAACTCAAAACAAATAAAAACCATTGGTCCAGACATTTATTTCTTTTTTTAAATTTAAACAAGTGATATTGCATTTTATTAGTTCACATTTTAGTATGACATTTATATTCCATTTTCTATTTCACTAGTTGTCATGTATATTCCTATTGTTTTCATATTCCTTCTTTTGCCAATAGTGTTTTTTAATAAGATTTTCTTTATAAAGACAATTCTAAAATATTTTGATGTTTTTTTTTTTATTGGAATATAGTTTCTTTACGATGTTGTGTTAGTTCCTGCTGAACAGCAAAGCGAATCAGCTATACGTATACATATATCTCCTCTTTTTTTGGATTTCCTTCCCATTTAGATCACCACAGAGCATCAGGTAGAGTTCCCTGGGCTATATAGTAGGTTCTCACTAGCAGGCATTTATTTCTAATATTTATTATGAAGAAATAATTGCAAAATATTTGAGACCAGAGTAATTTTCAAACCTTGTGACCTAACCAAAATCGTTGACTTGCCATGAAAGTTGTCGTCTTCCCATTCTAACACTCTGTATTCAAAAAGAAGCAGCTGCAGACTGCATTAAGGATTTCCAGAACACACATTGAAAAATTAAATAAAATAAGCTTAACAGCATGTTTTACTACTCTAATAAATTTCATCATTTCTCTTCTTCCTGTAATTTTTTGTAGATATTTTTGTGTTGAGTTTTTTTCTTCACCAAAGAGCATTTAAAATTTTTCCTATCAGTTCCATGATGGTGAGTAAGAGGGGGAGAGTTATTTAAGTTCCTAATCAATGCTCTTTTGCTAACATTGGAGGTTAAATAAATGATTTAAAATCACAGATGGAATCCTTACAATTAAAATGACAGATATAGCAATAGACATAAAAGTTTCCCTTAAAAAGCAGCAAATAGAAGAATCACAGCTGTTGTTAAAAGCTGTTTAGGAAGAAATATGAAGTCAGCTTGATTGAGATAATATTTAATGCCCACTGTACATCTGTTAAAAGCCTTTCTTTCATTTCTTGGTAAGTTAGGGGAGGCAAAATAATTTTCCCTCTAGCCTTTTACATTCTTGGCTGAGACCCACTCCCACACTCACCCTCACCCCCCATAATAAAAGACAGATTAGCAGGAGAATAACAAATAGAAGTTTAATAACAGGCATACCTCTTGTATACATGGGAGAGATCCAGGAGAACTAAGTAACTCCCCAAAATGGCCCAAGCCACCAGCTTAAATACCATCTCCAGCTAAAGACAAAGGAAGATGTTGCGAGAGGAGGCCAATTATGGGAGGTTACCAGGAAAAGTACAGAAAACAAGGACAAGGTTGTTATACAGATTTAAGTTCTGCTTTTTCCATTGCTAAGGGTTTCTAGACATTTAGTCATCCTCCTCTTCAGAGGTACAGAGAGGGAGACACCCTTGCAAATGGAGATTTCCCTTGTAAATGTAAATGTGTCTTACAAAAGGGTAACTTCTACTTGGTTTTCAGAACTTTTCCTATATCTGCTGTTTCTTAAAACTAACTAACTCTAAGTTAATCCTGTGTCAAAGGTGCAGATTTTGGAGAGGCACATTCTGCCCCCCTTCAGTAATTTCTGAAAACTGAAGGAATTGTTATAAACTTCTAAGCCATATGAGTTGATATCTGGTGCAATAGTATATTATAACATTCTTACTTCTATGTGCATTTTCTCTATAGCCCAGGTCAAATCAAAGACACATCACAGAAAAGCAACTACTGATAACAGAAAGTTCCCTAATTTTCTTGTCTCAGCATGGAGAATGCTCATTGTTGAGAGGAAATCACATGATATTATTAATCAACTACTGAAAATTAAGCTGACTTTGTATACTCTCCTCCTCGCTCTTCTGAACCTTCATGTTTCATTGAAACATGCGGGATGTTTCATCATCCTCTCTGCAACCTTTAAGTTTTGCAAGTTCAGTTTTCTCACCTGGAGTATTTTCTCCTGTTATCTCTCTTCCCTTTTTCTTCACACCTTTTGATTCTTTTTTTCTTTTGTGGCTGCATTGGGTCTTTGTTGCTGTGCACAGGCTTTCTCCAGTTGCAGCGAGCGGGAGCTGCTCTTCGTTGCGGTGTGCAGGCTTCATCATTGTGGTGGCTTCTCTTGTTGCGGAGCACAGGCTCTAGGCGCATGGGCTTCAGTAGTTGTGGCGCACAGGCTTAGTTGCTCCGCGGCATGTGGGATCTTCCTGGACCAGGGCTCGAACCTGTGTCCCCTGCATTGGCAGGCAGATTCTTAACCACTGCGCCACCAGGGAAGCCCCCTTTTGACTCTTGAAACTTCCACTCATAATCCCCAGTCTGGGAAGCCTTTCCTCTTGCCCTGGGAAATTAGTCCCTTTTTCAATCACAGCTCCTTGCACCTGCAGGCAGGATTCTACTTCAGCACACATAGCACTGTGCTTCCTCCTGCTGTTTGCCTCTGGAAGTAACACAGTCTTATTCATCATGGAACCCCACCTGTGCGGCGGCTGTCAAGCCTCTGGTGGGTCAAAATACCCTAGATTTTCAAGTAGAGGTTGAAGACTTCAGCCTACAAAGGTGTTTTGTTTGGTCCATTCATTCCTGGTTTTTGTTGTCGTTGTTGTAGCCAGCATTTAAACATCAGGAGATTGCACACACCATACATGTTTGGATTTCTGGCTCTTTGTAAAACTCAGAAGGTATGACAACACTGGACCTAACAGATTACGTTTAAGGAATAGTCCTTTAACATAGGGCAAATACCTTTTCCCTTAATCCCCTTCTGCCATTCTCCTGACTCTTGTAGGGATTAAAATTTGTGCCCCACCCCCTGATTTAAATTCCAGATGCCTTAGATGGAGTGCAAAACATCATATCTAACCCAAGATCATTTTACTCTGAATCTCCATGAACCCTCCTATGCTCTTAGTCTTGCTGTTCAGAAAGTCTCAGAACTTTCTTAAATACCATATTTCTCTGTGTCTTTTCATTGAGCCTCGTGGTTGTTCATATGTGTCTAGACATTGTGAGCTCTTTGGGTTGAGAGTGTGTCTGTTTCATTTCTGAATGAAATGTGCATAGTAGATGTCCAATAAATAACAGCATATTCTTTAACTTTGACATGAGGTGTTAATGTGGTATGGCTTTGTGACTCTCAAATTAAATTCTTTTTTATTCAGTATTGTTGCAGGAGGGACTGCGAGATAATACAATAGGACTACTAAGGGAGTTGGAGATCTTCCTAGGGAGACAGAGAATTAGGTCGAAAGTGACTAGCCCTGTGCACCTAAAACTTTAACTTGCATCCAGGTCACTTGGGAGTCTTGTGAAACTGCAGCTTCAGACTCTGCAGGTCCAGGGTGAGGCCTAAGAGTCTTTATCTCTAACAAGGTCCAAGGCGAAACCTTGAGTGCAAGTCCAACATATTTGATCCTTTAATAGAGAATTTGATGTTGGTTAAGTGGGAAACTGCCTCTCTGGGACACATTGTAATCTGAAGATAAGGGCTGAAGGAGGCATTTCCATGAGTTTACTTAACTTTGCTTGTAATTATTCAGTATGCCGAGAAAACCGCCTACGGGGCTCTGGAGAGTAAGTTTGTGGTGGGCCCTCTGATTCCCTTTGTATACTGAGCATGCGACCTTTAGGTATTTAGGAAGCCCTCACTTTGAAAAAATGCTCACGTAAAGAAGGCCCTTTGATTTCAGTTCAAGGTCAAGCCATCTGGCCCTCTCCTTGCCTAGTAATCAGGCTAATAGTGCCAGTGGCTTCATTGGAGAAAGCATAAAATGGCACTTCAGAATCTGTTCAGGTGCCTATTTTTAGACTCTGGCAGCACAAGAAAGAGTGTTTATTTCATGTTTAATGCAACCTTCCACTTCAAACTGAAAACATTTCTTTTCCTCTACTGAGTTTCTATCAAGTCTCCTAAGGAACACTGCCAGCTTTGCACATCCCTGTCCTCTAAGATGATTAACTGTTTAAAATCGAAAAGCCTTAAAAATGAAAATCCTGCCACAGGCCCCTGGCGGGGTGAAAAGACAACTCTAAAACGTTTCCAGATGGTTTCGACATTATGTTCTTTATGTCCTCCAAGCAACGGATGGTGGACGAGTTGGTAAAAAGTCGTTTGGATGAATATTTAGCAACTTCCTTTTCAGAGGCCTATGAAGCCTGCCACCTAATTCCTGGGGTACCAGTGCGTTAGTGAGATTCTGCTAGGCAGCTGTTCAGCTCCGGTAAGAGCTGCCTTAGCAGAAGGCTCAGACGGCTTGTACGGTCTCTTGTTTTTGAATCATTTTACACTCCTAATCTATTTTGCAGTCTCAAAATGTTTTCTTACCCTGACAGTTTAGAATGTGAGAGCAAGCTGTATCCGTTAATCCAAATCAATGGATCTTATTGCATGAGAAGAGTGCAGTTAAACCTTATCAGTACTATTGAGTTTTTACGGAAAAGTCTTGAACTGTCAGATTTCTTAGCATATCATATTCTACCTGGAGTCATTTTCCCCCTGAGCAATTTAGTAACTTCTCCTTCTGACAGTCCTTGAAAGTATATCCTCCACCTTTCAAAAAGAGAGACATGCAAGTTACTGCTTATTTCTAGCTTTCAGTCACAAAATCCATAAAAATTGTGTTGCTTCAAAATAGAGTGAGAGAAGTATGGATTTTGAGCAGGTGTCAGGTTGTTAATAAGGTTTTCCACTTTGAGCAAGGGGAGGCCATTTCAGCATTTAGGACATGTTAATCGCAAGTTACACTTGTCCTCTGCTGAATACATATATTTAGCCTTTAAATAGCAATTTACGTTTTCAAAGGGTTTTCAAAGGGTTTTGTGAACATTAATTAGCGTTTCTTCATTGACCCTGTGAGATCGGTCAATACCATTATCACCATTTTACAGAGCAGAAAAGTGAGATGACAGAAGCTGAGTTATTTGATTGGGGAAATATAACAAGGCAAAGTCATCCTGGAGTGGATTCCTAGCACCAGCCTAGGACATCACACGTATAGCACTCTGAGCATCAGTGCCCCTGCACCCAGTGCTCAGAGGACGCTTAATGTTAGTAAATGCAAAGATAGTTTTGCTAAAGTAGTGAAGGGACAAATCATTAGAGAGTTGAGTTGATTACTACATGAACTAGGTCTGCCATGTGCAAGCAGGTGGCATTGCATGGAGAACTCTTGACCGAAACTGGAGCAGCAGGCTTTTCTGACACTTATCTCTGTGACGATATCATGGAAAAAAAAAATTTTTAACAGCAAGGAAGTACTTTTTATTGAGCATCTACTCTGCATAAAAATGATCTTAGAATCTACAAAGTCATTGCTAAGATGCCTATGAGGAGGTACTGCCATTCCCAGTTTGAGAATTTAGAAAACTGCAATGTATGGGTTAAATTCCTTGTGCAGATCACTTGGCTGATTCAAAGGGAGGCTTAGATTCAAACACAAGTCCGTGAATGATGTTGACTTGTGGTCCCCAGACATGCAAATGATGACGTTAAGTGTCAATGGAAAGAGAGAGCTTTGTTGGCAAGCTACCCAGGGTTGACTTCTTTCTCTCTGGTTCTTATCAGTAGCTCGGGTGGAGGGATGGACAGCAATCACATCATGTTTGAGAACCCTGTGAAGATTAAGAGCATAAGTGTTAGTTAAGAGAATATGAGTATAGATTTTCAAAAGGCCAAGACAATGAGTCACATGGAATGCTGTGCTGATCAGGCCACCCTGGGAGTGCGGTTGAGTGTTTAGTTTTCGTTCTTATACTTTAAGAGGACTAAAATCCAGCAGAACCATGTTTAGAGGTGAGTAACTATTGTGCCAATGGGATCTATTTAGGCTGCACTGCAGCAGGCAATCAATCAGAGCCGTCTTTCACATGAAGGGATGTCGTATGGAAGAAGGAATGTCATCTGCGTTTGGCACTAGAAGAGTAGATGTTAGAATTAACACCAGCAGTTAAGACTTAGAGGGCCAAAGACTTATGTAGAGAACATTTTTCTGAGTCAGATCTGTCCAAGCAGTAAGTCAGTTAACCAGGAAGGTACCAAATCCTAATCATTAAAGTCGTTTGACTGGTAGAGTGAGTGGCAGGAGCATGCCTTTGGAGTCTCACTTACCAGGTTTGCAGCTCAGCTCTACCATTTGCTCTGATGCTGTCTTATTCTTAAAGAATCACATAACAATAGGATTGATCCTATGTTAAATTTCCTAGAGTTCTTCATGGCCGACAAGAGGACCTAGTAAATTTTAATGTCAGGGTCTTAGTTTAGAGGGATGGGGGCTTAGACAAGATGTGCTCAGAAGAGCTGAATGACCTTTGATTTCTAAATCGGGGCAGCCATTACTCAGGGGAATGGATTTTCTAATTGGAGATATTTCATAAACGAAAGTACAGATGAGTTCAAAGTTTGTCCTGAAGCTTTTGCAACATGTACCTGGAAAGTATTACTTAAGTGTAAAGAGAGAAAAAATTGTAGTCAGATTTTCAGTATATTACAAAACATTATTCCTTAATTCTCTATTAAGATGTTTTAAAGCATGTTTCACACAGAAGTTGCTATTAAGATGACTTTAAGTTATAAGCACTTTTCTTTTACATATTGTATTTCCTCTCCTTTATCCTTTTCAACCCTTTCATTTGAAGCATAATAAATAAATGAAATAAATGCTTGAATGCAGTGTCTTAATTATGTAATATGAATTTTCTCTGTAAGATGGCAAATTAAATCTAATAACTTTAAACAACTGAATTAGCATATGTCAGTTATACTTATTACAGCAATTTTGTACACATGACTAGACATGTGAGTGGTGAGGCTTAGGATACTGGTAGTGATTGAAAGGGCAAGGGAGAGCAGGGATGGGCATCAGTGATTGCTATAAATCAGCCAAGAAATGCATCCAATATAATCTGTTACTGGTGACATTACCATGGGACAGCTTCTTGGTAGAAGTGCCTGTCTAATGTGACATGGAACATTTCCAACTAAAAACTCCCTATTAGTAGGCTTGAGTTTTTTCCCCCAAAATCATAGGCAGCACAGTGGTTTGAAAAGAGTTTGAAGGTGTCACCCTGCTTTCAGAAAAAGGAGGCATATGTTTTTGGAGATACTTTATTTTGAGATTCGTTAGCACCAACTTCATCTTAGAAGATGATTTCTGTCAAATCTTTCATTCCAGTTTGGATCTAAATCGGGAACAGATTGAGTTTTTGCATCCTATTTTTATTCCAGGAAAGATTATGAAAATTAGAACGACAGACTTACTCATTTCAACCAAGCAGAGTTAAATTGTGAACAAGTGAGTTCTCTGACCATCTCCCAATACTCCCCTTACTTACAAGTAGTTACTTAGAAGTTTTACTACGGGCAGTCCCTTATCTTGCCGCCACCCGATCCTCAGTCCTGCCTGCATCTGCACCCCCTTTCTCCTCATTCCCTCTTATTTTAACACAGGAAATGTCTTTTCTCCTATCAAAGGCCCATCCATCTCTGGGCACTTTGGGCCTCATTTCTTTCTCAGATGCCTGTTTCCTTCCCCTTCTAAGTTCCTCCCTTTGCCTCTTGCTTTATTCTTTCAAAATCCATTAAACGGTTTGGTGAGCACCTACTCCATGGTCTCCTGGTGTCTACTGTATTTGGAGATGCTTCTTGTCTCTGAGCTAGAGAGAGTTTTGATTCTTTTATTCTCACAAAGGGCAAGATTCATGGAAACCTCCTTTCTGTCTCTCTCATTAAACGCACCCTAACAGTGGCTAGAAGAAACCTACACTGGCTTCAACTCTGTGCATCCAGAAAGGAATCTTCAGTTGTTAGGAAGGTGCTCATCTAGATGGCGTTGCCAACTTGGCAAACGAGGGTAGGGCTACAGGGTGAGGGTTGTGGCCAATAGAGAGGTTTCACCACAGCTACAGTTAAACCTTTGGAGGGAATACCAAGGACAGCTCCAGAAAGAGGAACAAACTCCTGGTTGTTTTTATTATTACTTTCCAGGGAGCATAAACTATGGGCTGTCTGTGATATTCAATCACTATTTCTTTTTTTTTTCACATATTTATTGGAGTATAAATGCTTTACAACGGTGTGTTAGTTTCTGCTTTATAACAAAGTGAATCAGCAATACATATACATATATCCCCATATCCCCTCCCTCTTGTGTCTCCCTCCCACCCCTCTAAGTGGTCACAAAGCACCGAGCTCATCTCCCTGTGCTATGCAGCTGCTTCCCACTAGCTATCTATTTTATTTGGTAGTGTATATATGTCCATGCCACTCTCTAACTTTGTACCAACTTACCCTTCCCACTCCCTGTGTCCTCAAGTCCATTCTCTACGTCTGCGTCTTTATTCCTGTCCTGTCCCTAGGTTCTTCAGAACCATTTTTTGTTTTTTGTTTTTTTTAGATTCCATATATATGTGTTAGCATGCAGTATTTGTATTCCTCTTTCTGACTTACTTCATGCTGTATGACAGACTCTACGTCCATCCACCTCACTACAAATAACTCAGTTTCATTTCTTTTTATGGCTGAGTAATATTCCATTGTATATATGTGCCACATCTTCTTTATCCATTCATCTGCTGATGGACGCTTAGGTTGCTTCCATGTCCTGGCTATTGTAAATAGAGCTGCAATGAACATTGTGGTACATGACTCTTTTTGAATTATGGTTTTCTCAGGGTATGTGCCTAGTAGTGGGATTGCTGGGTCGTATGGTAGTTCTGTTTTTAGATTTCTAAGGAACCTCCATACTGTTCTCCATAGTGGCTGTATCAATTTACATTCCCACCAACAGTGCAAGAGGGTTCCCTTTTCTCCACATCCTCTCCAGCATTTATTGTTTGTAGATTTTTTGATGACGGACATTCTCACTGGTATGACATGATATCTCATTGTAGCTTTGATTTTCATTTCTCTAATGATTAGTGATGTTGAGCATCCTTTCATGTGTTTGTTGGCAGTCTGTATATCTTCTTTGGAGAAATGTCTATTGAGATCTTCTGCCCATTTTTGGATTGGGTTGTTTGTTTTTTTGATATTGAGCTGCATGAGCTGCTTGTAAATTTTGGAGATTAATCCTTTGACAGTTGCTTCATTTGCAAATATTTTCGCCCATTCTGAGGGTTGTCTCTTCGTCTTGTTTATGGTTTCCTTTGCTGTGCAAAAGCTTTGAAGTTTCATTAGGTCCCATGTGTTTATTTTTGTTTTTATTTCCATTTCTCTAGGAGGGGGGTCAAAAAGGATCTTGCTGTGATTTAGAGTGTCATAGAGTGTTCTGCCTATGTTTTCCTCTAAGAGTTTGATAGTGTCTGGCCTTACATTTAGGTCTTTAATCCATTTTGAGTTTATTTTTGTGTATGATGTTAGGGAGTGTTCTAATTTCATTCTTTTACAGATTGCTGTCCAGTTTTCCCAGCACCACTTATTGAAGAGGCTGCTTTTCTCCGTTGTATATTCTTACTTCCCTGATCAAAAGTAAGGTAACCAGGGCTTCCCTGGTGGTGCAGTGGTTGAGAGTCCGTCTGCCGATGCAGGGGACACGGGTTCGTTCCCCAGTCCGGGAGGATCCCACATGCCGTGGAGCGACTAGGCCCGTGAGCCATGGCTGCTGAGCCTGCTCATCCGGAGTCTGTGCTCCACAACGGGAGAGGCCATAGCAGTGAGAGGCCGTGTACTGCAAAAAAAAAAAATAAAGAAAAATTAAAAAATAAGGTAACCATATGTGTGAGGGTTTATCTCTGGGCTTTCTATCCTGTTCCATTAATCTATATTTCTGTTTTTCTGCCAGTACCATACTGTCTTGATTACGGTAGCTTTGTAGTACAGTCTGAAGTCAAGGAGCCTGATTCTTCCAGCTCCGTTTTTCTTTCTGAAGATTGCTTTGGCTATTTTGAGTCTTTTGTGTTTCCATACAAATTGTGAACTCTTTTGTTCTAGTTCTGTGGAAAATGCCATTGGTAGTTTGATGGGGATTGCACTGAATCTGTAGATTGCTTTGGGTAGTATAGTCATTTTCACAATGTTAATTCTTCCAATCCAAGAACATCGTACACCTCTCCATCTGTTTGTATCATCTTTAATTTCTTTCATCAGTGTCTTATAGTTTTCTGCATACAGGTCTTTTGTCTCCTTAGGTAGGTTTATTCCTAGGTATTTTATTCTTTTTGTTGCAGTGGTAAATGGGAGTGTTTCCTTAATTTCTCCTTCAGATTTTTCATAATTGGTGTATAGGAATGCAAGAGATTTCTGTGCATTAATTTTGTATCCTGCTACTTTACCAAATTCATTGATTAGCTCTAGTAGTTTTCTGGTAGCATCTTTAGGATTCTCTATGTATAGTATCATGTCACTGCAAATAGTGACAGTTTTACGTCTTCTTTTCAGATTTGGATTACTTTTATTTCTTTTTCTTCTCTGATTGCTGTGGCTAAAACTTCCAAAACTAGGTTGAATAATAGTGGTTAGTGTGGACAGCCTTGTCTTGTTCCTGATCTTAGAAGAAATGCTTTCAGTTTTTCATCATTGAGAACAATGTTGGCTGTGGGTTTGTCATATATGGCCTTTATTATGATGAGGCAAGTTCCCTCTATGCCTACTTTCTGGAGGGTTTTTATCATAAATGGGTGTTGAATTTTGTCAAAAGCTTTTTCTACATCTATTGAGATGATCATATGGTTTTCTCCTTCAATTTGTTAATATGGTGTATCACGTTGATTGATTTGCGTATCTTGAAGAATCCTTGCATTCCTGGGATGAACCTCACTTGATCATGGTGTATGGTCCTTTTAATGTGCTCTTGGATTCTGTTTGCTAGTATTTTGTTGAGGATCTTTCCATCTATGTTCATCAGTGATATAGGCCTGCATTTTTCTTTTTTTGTGATGTCTTTGTCTGGTTTCGGTACCAGAGTGGTGGTGGCCTCGTAGAATGAGTTTGGGAGTGTTCCTCCCTCTCCTATATTTTGGAAGAGTTTGAGAAGGATAGGTGTTAGCTCTTCTCTAAATGTTTGATAGAATTCGCCTGTGAAGCCCTCTGGTCCTGGGCTTTTGTTCGTTGGAAGATTTTTAATCACAGTCTCAATTTCAGTGCTTATGATTGGTCTGCTTATATTTTCTATCTCTTCCTGGTCCAGTCTCGGAAGGTTGTGCTTTTCTAAGAATTTGGCCATTTCTTCCAGGTTGTCCATTTTATTGGCATATAGTTGCTCATAGTGATCTCTCATGATCCTTTGTATTTCTGCAGTCAGGTGTTACTTCTCCTTTTTCATTTCTAATTCTATTGGTTTGAGTCTTTTCGCTTTTTTTCTTGATGAGTCTGGCTAATGGTTTATCAATTTTGTTTATCTTCTCAAAGAACCAGCTTTTAGTTTTATTGATCTTTGCTACTGTTTTTATCATTTCTTTTTCCTATATTTCTGATCTGATCTTTATGATTTCTTTCCTTCTGCTAAGTTTGGGGCTTTTTTGTTCTTCTTTCTTTAATTGATTTAGGTGTAAGATTATTTGAGATGTTTCTCGTTTCTTGAGGTAAGATTGTATTGCTATAAACTTCCCTGTTAAACCTGCTTTTGCTGCATCCCATAGGTGTTGGGTTGTCATGTTTTCATTGTCATTTGTTTCTAGGTATATTTTGATTTCCTCTTTGCTTTGTTCAGTGATCGCTTTTTTATTTAGTAGTGTGTCATTTAGCCTCCATGTGTTTGTATTTTTTACAGAATTTTTCCTGTAATTGATATGTAGTCTCATAGTGTTGTAATTGGAGGAGATACTTGATATGATTTCAATTTTCTTAAATTTGCCAAGGCTTGATTTGTGACCCAAGATATGATGTATCCTGGAGAATGTTCCATGAGCACTTGAAAAGAAAGTGTGCTCTTTTGTTTTTGGATGGAATGTCCTATAAATATCAATTAAGTCCATCTTGTTTAATGTATCATTTAAAGCTTGTGTTTCCTTATTTATTTTCATTTTGGATGATCTGTACATTGGTATAAGTGGGGTGTTAAAGTCCCCTACTATAATTGTGTTACTGTCGATTTCCCCTTTTATGGCTGTTAGCATTTGCCTTTTGTATTGTGGCACTCCTATGTTGGGTGCATAAATATTTACAGTTGTTCTATCTTCTTCTCAGATCGATCCCTTGATCATTATGTAGTGTCCTTCTTTGTCTCTTGTAATAGTCTTTATTTTAAAGTCTATTTTATCTGATATGAGAATTGCTACTCCAGCTTTCTTTTGATTTCTGTTTGCATGGAATATCTTTTTCCATCCCCTCACCTTCAGTCTGTATGTGTCCCTAGGTCTGAAGCGGGCCTCTTGTAGACAGCATATATATGGGTCTTGTTTTTGTATCCATTCAGCCAGTCTGTGTCTTTTGGTTGGAGCATTTAATCCATTTACATTTAAGGTAGTTATCGATATATATGTTCCTATTCCCATTTTCTTAATTGTTTTGGGATTGTTATTGTAGGTCTGATCCTTCTCTTGTGTTTCCTGCCTAGAGAAGTTCCTTTAGCATTTGTTGTAAAGCTGGTTTGGTGGTGCTTAATTCTCTTAGCCTTTGCTTGTCTGTAAAGGTTTTAATTTCTCCATCAAATCTGAATGAGATTTTCTGGGTAGAGTAATCTTGGTTGTAGGTTTTTCCCTTTCATCACTTTAAATATGTCCTGCCACTCTCTTCTGGCCTGCAGAGTTTTTGCTGACAGATCAGCTGTTAAGCGTATGGGGATTCCCTTGTATGTTATTTGTTGTTTTTCCCTTGCTGCTTTTAATTTTTTTTTTTTATTTAATTTTAGATATATGTCTTGGCATGTTTCTCCTTGGATTTATCCTGTACGGGACTCTGTGCTTCCTGGACTTGGTTGACTATTTCCTTTCCCATATTAGGAAGTTTTCAACTATAATCTCTTCAAATATTTTCTCAGTGCCTTTCTTTTTCTCTTCTTCTGGAACCGCTATAATTCGAATGTTGGTGCGTTTAATGTTGTCCCAGAAGTCTCTAGACTGTCCTCAATTCTTTTCATTCTTTTTTCTTTATTCTGCTCTGTGGTAGTCATTTCCACTCTTTTATCTTCCAGGTCACTTATCCGTTCTGTCTCAGTTATTCTGCTATTGATTCCTTGTACAGAATTTTTAATTTCATGTATTCGTCATTGTTCGTCATTGTTTATTTGCTCTTTAGTTCTTCTAGGTCCTTGTTAAACGTTTCTTGTATATTCTCCATTCTGTTTCCAAGATTTTGGATCATCTTTACTATCATTACTCTGAATTCTTTTTCAGGTAGACTGCCTATTTCCTCCTCATTTGTCTGGAGGGTTTTTACCTTGCTCCTTCATGTGCTGTGTTTCTCTGTCTTCTCATTATGCTTAACTTACTGTGTGTGGCATTTCCTTTTCGCAGGCTGCAGGTTCGTAGTTCCCATTTTTTTAGGCGTCTGTCCCCAGTGGCTAAGGTTGGTTCAGTGCATTGTGTATAGGCTTCCTGGTGGAGGGGACGGGTGCCTGTGTTCTGGTGGATGAGGCTGGATCTTTTCTTTCTGGTGGGCAGGATCGTGTCCAGTGGTGTGTTTTGGGGTGTCTGCGACCTTATTATGATTTTAGGCAGCCTCTCTGTTTATGGGTGGGGTTTTGTTCCTGTCTTGCTAGTTGTTTAGCATGGGGTGTCCAGCACTGTAGCTTGCTGGTCATTGAATGGAGCTGGGTCTTAGCATTGAGATGGAGGTCTCTGGGAGAGCTTTCGCCATTTGATATTATGTGGAGCCGGGAAGTCTCTGTTGGACCAGTGCCCTGAACTTGACTCTTCCTCTTCAGAGGCACAGGTCTGACAACCAGCCAGAGTACCTGTCAGCCACACAGCTCAGAGGAGAAGGGAGAAAAAAACCATAATAATAAAAAAATTGAAAAATTAAAAAGCCATTAAAAAAGAAAGAAAGAAAGAAGAGAGCAACCAAACCAATAAACAAATATAGCAATGAATACAAGTGCTGAAAACTATACTAAGAAAAAAAGAAAAAACAAACAAAAAAACCACACAGAACCCTAGGACAAATGATAAAAGCAAAGCTATACAGACAAAATCACACAAAGAAGCATACACATACACACTCACAAAAAGAGAAAAAGGAAATATATATATATATATATATATATATATATAAAGGAAAAAAGAGAACAACCAAGTTAAAAAACATATCTACCAGTGATAATAAGCTCTCAATACCAAACTAGGATAAACATGAAACCAGAAACAAATTAGATGCAGAAAGCAAACCCCAAGTAACGTGCTCCCAAAGTCCACCATCTCAATTTTGGGATGATTCGTTGTCTATTCAGGTATTCCACAGGTGTAAGAGACATCAAATTGATTGTGGAGATTTAATCCGCTGCTCCTGAGGCTGCTGGGAGCAATTTCCCTTTCTCTTCTTTGTTCTCACAGCTCCTGGGGTTCAGCTTGGATTTGGCCCCGCCTCTGCCTGTAGTTCGCCTTCGGGCATCTGTTCTTCACTCAGACAGGACTGGGTTAAAGTAGCAGCTGATTAGGGGGCTCTGGCTCACTCAGGCCAGGGGGAAGGAGGGGTACAGAATGCTGGGGAGCCTGCAGCAGCAGAGGCCAGCGTGGCGTTGCACCAGCCTGAGGTTAGCCATGTGTTCTCCCGGGGAAGTTTTCCCTGGATCACAGGACCCTGGCAATGGCGGGCTGCAAGTCTCCCGGGGGCGTGTGGATAGTGACCTTTGCTTGCACGCATGCTTCTTGGTGGCTGCAATAGCAGCCTTAGCGTCTCATGCCCATCTCTGGTGTCCACACTGATAGCCACAGCTGGCACCCATCTCTGGAGCTCATTTAGGTGGTGCTCTGAATGCCTTCTCCTCGCACACCCCAAAACAATGGTCTCTTGCCTCTTAGGCAGTTCTAGACTTTTTCCCAGACTCCCTCCCGGCTAGCTGTGGCGCACTAGCCCACTTCAGGCTCTGTTCATGCAGCCAGCTCCAGTCCTCTTCCTGGGATCTCACCTTGGAAGCCCGAGCCTTAGCTCCCAGCCCCCACCCGCCCCAGCGGGTGAGCAGACAAGCCTCTCGGGCTGGTGAGTGCTGGTCGGCATCTCTCTTCTATGAGGGGACCTCTCTGTTTTGCCCTCTGCACCTCTTTTGCTGTACTCTCCTCCGTGCCTCCAAAGCTTCACTCCCGGCCCACCCCTCTGGGTCCGCCAGTGAAGGGGCTTCCTAGTGTGTGGAAACTTTTCCTCCTTCACATCTCCCTCCCAGAGGTACAGGTCCCGTCCCAATTGTTTTGTCTCTTTTTCCTTTTTTTCTTTTGCCCTACCCAGGTATGTGGGGAGTTTCTTGCCTTTTGGGAGGTCTGAGGTCTTCTGCCAGTGTTCAGTAGGTGTTTTGTAGGAGTTGTTCCCCATGTAGATGTATTTCTGATGTATTTGTGGGGAGGAAGGTGATCTCCAAGTCTTACTCCTCTGCCATCTTGAAGGTCTCTTTATCACTATTTCTATTCATGGTGAAATACTTGTTTACTGAGTGATTACTGTGTGCCAGACAGTCTTCCAAATGTGTATACTAATTAATTTAATTTTCATGATCACCATAATATTTTCTACATTTTACAGGTAAGAAAACTGTGATAAAGAAATATTAAATGATTTATGCTAGATCACATTAGGTAGAGCAGGATTCAAACCCAGGTAGTCTGACACCAGAGCCAGTCCTCTCACCCCTGCAGCAAGATTCTCTATAATCTACTTAGGAAGACAATATCAAAAACTCTAAGCAAAAAGTTTCCTGTGTTCCCTCAGGCAGTTGTGCTCAATGACTTTGACACAACTTACTTAGAAGAACAAAGGATAAAATTTATTAATCTGAGTCTTTTCTTATGAAAATAAAGTCCCAAAGTGGCAGAAACACAATTCTTGTGTTCCATTTGGGGCTTTTTCCCCTCATATACCCATAACATGTGCAGTCTTTTCCTTTTTGAACATCTTTACTTTCATTATTCAAAGTAGGCTCTAAAGTTAACCATTTTTTTAAAAGATAGGGAGGAAAAAGAGTAGTCTTCTTCTAATACTTCTTTTTTACATACAGATTATTAATCATCTAAAATTTATATTCATGGGTGTGTTCTAAATTAGAGTCAAATTTATTTTTCCTAAATTACAGACAATTGTCCTAACATCATTTGTTGAATAATTTTTCCTTTACCCACCCATTAAGATTACTACCTTTTAATTTACTAAATTTCTGTATATATGTAGGACTCTTTGTGGATTGTTCATTCTATTCTGTTGATATATTTGTCTATTCTTGTACTATCACCACACTATTTAACTTACTCAAAGAAATTTGATGTCTTCCTTTTCAAGACTTTTTTGTAGTTTTATTCAACCACCATGGATATTTTAGGATAAACCTATCAAGATCCATTTTTTTTAAGTTGATATATTTTCTGGAATTGCATTGTATTTTAAAAGGCATTTTTTCAGTTATAATTAGTTTTTACCTAATTTAAAAATTAATTTTTAAAGAATTGCTTCCTTATTCAGGATTATAGTAAGTTGTGCAGTTTATTCAGAGTTTGCTCTTATGTTCTTAAATTCTCTATAGTAGTTGTATACATTTTTTATCAGGATTTTTAAAGGTACATTATAATATTTATCACAAAGTTGGCATGGTTATTTTGCAAAGGGTATCAGTCAGTTATACAACCATTACAAACGTGTTGCAGTAAAAGAATATTTATTGCATTTTATCACCTCTTTGAACTTAACATAATGTTTCTGATTTGGAATTGAGTGATTTTAATTCCTTAAAATGTAGTTTGATTATTTTGTCATATAAAAAGGCCCAAACAAATTATTTCAGGAACTCAGAAAGAAGAAAAGATCTAATTTGAAACCATTCTTAATTTTCCTGATAAAGGAGTTATAAGAAGTCCTAAGTTCTAAAGTAAATTACTGAAAACTGAGTTTCCTGGTTTCTTTTAACTAACTTACTGTTCTAATGTTCTTCTTTGCTGTTATTTAAAACTTTAAATTAGATTGAGAAAATTTGGTAAAAATAAATGAAAGCAGTGATAATTTTAGATTATGTTTTATTCAAACCATAGTATCTATATCTCTTACCCAAGATTTTGTTAAACCATCATTCCATTGAGAATTACTGATTTCAATTGAACATTTGATTTTTTACTTGAAAAATACTAGCTGAAAGCTTAAAAGTATCCTTGAATAATGTTTCAAATTTATACCAAAAAGGACTTTAATTATTATTTTGTCAGTTGACTATACTCGTCAATAGGTCTTTTATCTCTAGATGGTTCTATGTATAGTAACTGTCATTCCTTGGTTCATTGGGACATTTATAAAAAATCAACATTTAATCAGAGGTATATTTTTCTACATCTCTTCTTTTAAACTGTTCATTTAAATAATGTATCATTATAAAAATATATTTAATGTTTTCACATAATTGTTCTTCTTTGACCTTCACACCAATATTGTATATTTGAAAAAGCAATGATTTATTCTCACCATTTAATGGGTAAGAAGGTTGACACAATAATGTGGTTTGCTCACTGTCACATAGCTGATCAATAGATTCCCAGTCCAGTGGTCTTCCTTGTAAAATTAACTCCTTCCTAACATTCCTTTTTAAAAAGCCATGATGGGACTTCCCTGGTGGCACAGTGGTTAAGAATCCACCTGCCAATGCAGGGGACACGGGTTCAATCCTGGTCTGGGAAGATCCCACATGCCGCAGAACAGTTAAGCCCATGCGCCACAACTACTGAGCCTGTGCTCAAGAGCCCACAAGCCACAACTACTGAAGCCCATGCACCTAGAGCCCGTGCTCCCCAGCAAGAGAAGCCACTACAATGAGAAGCACATGCACTGCAACAAAGAGTAGCCCCTGCTCACTGCATCTAGAGGAAGCCCGCGCGCAGCAGCAAAGACCCAACGCGGCCAAAAATAAGTAAATTAAAAAAAAAAAAAAAGCCATGAAACCACCTCTCAAGATTCCTGTCTTTGTTTTTTTGTTTTTAGTTTGTATGTTATATCTCATTACATTTTCTACAAGTGCCAGTTTTGGAGCAGAGCTATGAGGACACCCTAAGAAGGGAAACTTGAGGGGCAATAGAAAAGCCACATAGCAATTGTAGTGTGGATCTCACAATAATACAGAAGGAATAAATTACAAAGCCGCAATCAACTTAGATCTAAACTCAGGTGATGTGGATGTAGCAATATTATGCCTTCTCTGTGTAATTGCAATTACTTTCGAGTTTATTTTGTCATCAAACAAGGAATTTTTCAATCAGTGCAGCCTCTGAAGATCAGCACTGTGGTATATGAATTGTTTAATTCATTTATCATGCACTTCTTAATGCCCAGCCCCCACCCCCCCAAAAAAAGGTCAAGAAGTTTGAGGAAGGATTACGCAAAAAGCAAACGTGGAGGACAAAGGTAATATCTCAGTTGGTTCTCATTCTCAAAAAAAAGTTTAAATGTGAGAAGAGTAGAATAAAGCTTTTAGTGACATACGTGATTTTATTTAATAGAGAAACAATATTTGTCAAAATGAACATAAAGTATATTTTATGCTTGGTTAATTTTTTCATCTTTTTAGATAACTTACATAAACATACATAGGAACTATTTGTTTGGACAAAGAAGACATTTAAGCAGAAACAGTGTGCCTCATATTTCATGTCCTTACACAAATGACAAATGTCAGGCCCATGGGATTCATTCCCAACTTGTCATAGCACTTTTCCCTTCAACTTCTGGATCTTTCTCAACTTAAGGTCCCAAAGAGCTGCTCTCATTTGTTCTAAATTCTGCTGGAAGAAAAATCTTTTTTTTTTCCTAAGATGACATATTTATTTTTCTTCCTCATTAAAAACGTGATCATTTAACCAGATTTTGTCATCCTTAATTATCCCAACACTAGTCATAGTGAGTTAAATAAAAAATCTGCTAGGTAGTTTCTTTGCCAAAATAAACTTACAATCTAACTGTGGATAAGAAAGGAGTGATAATAACTAAATAACTAATTAGCTAAATGAATGAATAAATGAATGAATCTCTGATTGACCAAAGATTAAATTAGAAAGCCAAGCACTATAGTAAACACCAAACTATGTGATATAGTGAGCTCTGTAATACCTTGCAAAAAAGAGTCAGGCTCTCCTGGAATTTATAGAAGATGCATCTGTGTGGTAGAAATTTAGCTGGATTTAAAAGAATGCGTAGCGTTTGACTTGGCAGGGCTGTGCAGAAGGGGCCACTTTGGGTGATTGAGAACAGTGATTTTCAAATGTTTTTTCCCATTTGCAGAAAATTTTTTGAAGTAAACTGTTACTTTAAAACCTAAGGTATAACAGCTTAAAGCAGAGCTGCTTTGATTGAAGTGAGGAGGGAAATGGGCTTCACATTTGTGAATTTGGCCTCCTGGTTTCTCCTGGAGTTCTGATTTAGCATGTTCAAAATCATCCATTTATATTTCATCTGTATCTGTATCTTCTGTGGCATCTTTGAATGCTAATATCTAAGTCCCATAATGGAGACGTTTGCAAAAATCCAGACTTGAACCAGGGTCCAAGCAGTAAAAGGGGAGGAAACAAAAGGATAATTAGGAAGCAGTTGTAAAAAATAAATACAATGTGTTAAAGGGATGCTGGGAAGAGGAAGAAAGGAATCTGAAATGTTGCCAAAGTAATGAGTCTGTATATCAGGAAGAAAATCAGTGGTGCTAGGTAGAGAACTAGAAAGTCAGGAGAAGAAACTGTATTTGTTTCTTTTAGCATGTATATGTTTTATTCATTTTTTCCCCCTTTCAATATATCACTGTGCTGAGATGGGCTTTAAAGCAGGGATTTAAAGACCAGATTTATTCTGGTAGGACCTTTAAGTCTCTGTCTTTTCTCAAAATCTGGAATCTACTGAGAGGCATGTGATGTACATTATGCCTCCCATCTTCAGACAGCCCTGGCCCTGCATCATTTACAGTATACCAGGTACTGGCGATAGAGTGAAAAGACGACACAGTCTTAGCCTTCAGAAAACTCCCAAATTTGTTGTGGAGACGTGTATTTAGATGAATAAACTAATGTAAAATTAAAACTGGGTTAAATAGTGGGTAAGAATGGTACCTAGTGCCAGGAGAACGTATACCAGGCCTGATCTAGTCAGAGAAGGTATCCATGCAGCAGTGATATTTAAGCTGAGTAATAATTAAATAGAAGAAATGGGAGTGAGAGATGGAAGATGATTCCAGGTAGAGGGAAAGGCACGTGCAAAGGCATTAAAGGGAGAGAAGAAGCCAGTATGGCTGGAGCATAGAGGGTGAGATGTAAGAGAGAAAGCTGGAGAGGAGTGGATTATTCTACGAGCACTGGATGTCATTGATGGGGAAAAGGAGAGTCACATGATCATATATGGGTCTTGGAAAGATGACTCATGTTGCATCATGGAGAGCTGTTTGTAGAGTGGCCAGATGAGACATGGTCAGATACGTGACTGTTGCAGATATGCAGACAAAGTTCTCGGTATCTTGGGCCAGAGTGGCTGTCCTAAAGATATAAAGAAGAGAATTAAGATTCAAGTGATAGTTGGGAGGTAAAAGAGATTGAAATTGGTGATGAGGGTTAAAGGAGAGTAATGATATATTAATGATATATGGAGTCTTGACATGGCATCATTATTGCAAGAATCACTTTCCCAATTTAATGTTTGCTTTTAAATTTTATTTCTGGTGTTTTTGATATGGGAATATTTTACAGTTAATGTAACATTAAAATCTAATTTTTATTTATATTTTTTGTTTTTACGTTTGTTTTTGCTTAAAAAGTTCTCCACATGCTTAGAAAATGTAAATTACCTACTTATCTACATTTTCCCCATTCTTTTACAGTATTTTTTTTCTTGTTGTAAGGGCTGAAGCTAGTAGGATTTAGGTCTTTAATACATCTGAGATACACACATATGTACATGCATACATGTATATAATGTATTTAGTATAAATGTGAGGTAGGTAAGGATCTAAATTTATTTTTTCCTTGTAAATAACTAATTGTCCTATAACCCATATATTATATTGTGATTCCGAGTCATTTACCTTTTTATGAAGTATTTTGACAATAAGTGTGCCACTGAGATTAGCCCTACAAAGTATTAAAAAATTATATTCATGTGAATACTTTAAGTGATCTGTTTTCTTAAAAAATAACCCTGTAAATATTATGTAGAAAGTAATTTAAATGCCCTGAAGTATTGGGAGGAATAGTGTTGAAAACAAACCCCAGAGCTAGTGTGATTTCGAGTGTATATAGTTTTGCTTATTTACAAAATGCATCTTTTTGAGTCATTGATTGTACTAATTATAGTTATATTCCTCAGCTCTCATCTGTATTCTTCTTGGAATTCTACCTTTGCCTCTTAGGACTAAAAGTAAGTCATTTAATTTATTTTATCTGCTCTGACAGAAAAAATTTTTTTTTACAAACTTCTTCTAACCTCTTTTGAAAGATAACTGTACAGACTTGAAACCCAAATTACCCTTTTCTCTTTTCCTAAAGCTAATGAGTGCACTGTGACATTAACTGGGTTTCATGAAATGATTTTATCAATCTGTAATATAAATTATGTTTTTCTGTTGTGTCAGCTTGATGTATGTGAAACAAAGATGCGGTATACCCAGTCTCCAGTAAGGAAATATCAATTAGAAAGGTCAAAATGACTCAAGTCATTGTGTTTTCATTTCCAGAAAACTTGCCTTTTAAAAGATGAGGCTTTACTTATTTTTAGTTTAGCACCATCTTGGAAACACCTACCTGTTAATTAGAACTGTGATTCCCTTCCATTCCCACAGCAGTACTGAGCCCATGCAGAAGTCGACAGCACTATAATTAGGAATTTTCTTCTAAGAAAAACATTATAATAGAAATCCTGCCATGCTTATTTTATTTTAATTGGGTGTGTAGCTCTAGGGATCTTCATAATTTTTCATAAAACTTTAATGTTAGTAAAATCACCTGCAAGGAAGCACTGCTTATCTCCTTGATTATACCATAAGGAGTAGGATCTTAATTTGAGCCTTTCTTTTCTTTTTTTTAAGCTAATGAGAGCAAAGAGTTTTAAGTGGATCAACACAATGCATCACCAAATATTGCTTATGACCTGTTTGAAAGAAAAATTACACAGGACGGAGTTAAACAGGGCAGGAAGATTTTGTTCAGAACTGTCACAATAGGGGAGAGAGATTGAATTCAACTACCTCTGAAACACAAGGCCAGGAGAGTTTTTAAGTGCTGGGGTGAGGTAATGAAAAAGTACTGGAGGACTTTAGCAGGGACGTTGGTCAGTGTTATCAGGCCATCTGTGTTTGCTAATCAGTGCTTATGAAAGTAAGCCTCCCACCCTCCCTCAAAGACAGGGGAGACAGGATCTGTCTTTCTGGATGATTACATTTCAAAGGGATGGTTCCCAGCTCCTTGAGAAAGAGTCCTGGGTTACAAAACCAGCGAGAGGCTGGAAGAAGATTTACATCTCAAAGGATCAGAGGAGGCATTTACAATTACAAGTTTTCTAAAGTAAATGTTCCAAGAGAAGAGAGGTAAGGGACCTTAAGTCAGGAGGAAACCTGTCCACAATTTAGTCAAGCTGAAGGGAATGCCAAGGCCATTTTGGTCACCCATTGATGAACTACTAGATTTTACCTGATGATCTGGGAGCTGAGCGAAAATGTCCAAGTCTTTTCTTACAGGTAAAGGATATACAGTCTTAAAATCTTTACATTTTATGGATAACTAAAGGCTGCTCACAAGTAACTTACTAAATTAGGTGTTAGCATATAGCAGGGAAGTCTTTGCAATCTGCTTTAGAGTGCCAGAAATTTCACTATCTGAAGTTTACCAAATAATAATAATAGTGACACCCATTGATGCCAGACACTGTTTTAAGCATGTTTTATATAATGTACACAACAATCCAAGAGCTCTTCTTTTCCCAGAAGTTGTGACTTGTCCGGGGTCAGACTGGGAATGGAAGAGCAGATCTCAAAACCAGGGCTGTGACTCCAGAGCCAGGGTCTGGGCCCAAAAGAGACATGCATGAGCACAACCTGAAAGAATGACAGAGGCACGTGTAGAAGAGGTTCATATTTCTTTTTTCTTTCCTTTAAATAACTGAAATGTCCTCCAAAGCCAGTCCTAACTCCACCCACTTTAACACTTCCTACCTAAGCCTTAGTTTTGTCCTGCTTCTTGAATGGAAGAGAGTCTTGTCTCTCTGCAGGTGTCAAAGGCCTTCTTCCAGCTTTGCTTTCATTATTATTTACTGTGGTCTCTCAGCAGCACTTCATTTATTTATGCAGAAATTATTAATGTGACAGAGGTCAGCCTGATTTAGAATCAGTTTGGACTCCTACGATCATTTCACATTCCAGTGGCACAAAGCAGGAATGAAGATGGGTGTCCTCGACCTTTCTTTCTGCTTGGGTGATGACATCAATTACGAAAATAGTAAAAAGATGTATGACCACCATCAGTCATGGTCCTATAGCACTGGCCTGCGAGTGACTACTTAAGTGCGATATAAAAGTTTTAAGATGTGTGCCAATTCTTGTACAACCCAGATATGTGAAGGCTTCTGTTACATTTCACTTTCTAACTTAAATATTCAGGGACTTCCCTGGGGGGTCCAGTGGTTAAGACTTTGCCTTCCAATGCTGGGGGTGTGGGTTTGATCCCTGGTCAGGGAACTAAGATCCACATGCCTCGCAGCCAAAAAAAAAAAAAAAACATAAAACAAAAGCAATATTGTAACAAATTGAATTAAGACTTAAAAAAATACACTAAAAAAAAAAAAAAGAGAACATTCAGAAGCCTGGGAAATAACGCAGAATGCTGATAATTTGTCATTAGAGAATCAAAGTTCTTACAGTAAATGTTTTGATCCCTGTTTTGGTTACCAACTAGTTTGGGGGTGAATATGTGAATTTATTAAAAATTAATCATAAATATTTTATTAAGTACTGTTCCCAGGCTACCCTCTGGGATCAGGTTACCTAGAAAGGCATACAGTCAAGTAAAGCAATGGGTACCAAATGGCATAATTAATGCAATGAGCACTTGTCAAAATTATACAGCTGTTCATAAATTTATATATTTAGTGCTTGTCTCCCCCATTAACTAGTTAACTCCATGAGGGCAGGGACCATGTTTGTTTTGTTGCTGTACCATAGCAACTGATACATTTTAGAAACTCAATATTTTTCAATGAGTGAATGAGTCATTCATTCTGCAATTAAGAGAGGCAGCCAAAAGGCTGGAGGGGACTAGATCAGGACAGGTTTGGTCAGGGAAAGTTACTGAAATTGTCATACTGTCATAGATCTGTTATCTTCCTCATGTTTTCAAAGTCTATATTAATTGGATTCCTCTAGCTTTCCTGAGC
Source organism: Phocoena sinus (assembly GCF_008692025.1). Classification (NCBI taxonomy): domain Eukaryota; kingdom Metazoa; phylum Chordata; class Mammalia; order Artiodactyla; family Phocoenidae; genus Phocoena; species Phocoena sinus. The sequence continues at coordinate 64,301,594 of NC_045765.1, read as the reverse complement.
ATCTGCTATACAGATGACACTGCACTATGTTCTCCTACCCAGCTTATCCAATAAGACTGTACTCTGTAATGTACTGACAGACAAAGTCAATTTTCTACATAATGAATATGAAATTTTCACTCTTAAGTCTTGAGAATATAATGTCTTATTTTTATTTCAGAGTATATTTAAACACAGACCTACTGACATAAGAAACTACACATAAACCAGTTAACACTGAACACTGACTGCATGATGGCCCTCCTTCTATGTGTTGGGAGATCATCAAATTTTAGCTTCTTGCAAATGGCACTCCAAATTACCCTGAAGGTCACTAGAGGAACATTAATGATGATCACTAAAAATGGTCATGTAGCCCAAATTAATTACAGAAGTACATGTCATTCTTTTAACAAAATATCATGTCTCCTCCATTCTTATACCTTCTACCTTAGTGGATAATATGATGTTCATTCAAACTAAAAAGCTTATGATCAGTCTTTCGTGAGGTTAAATGATTGGTTGCTTGAATTTGGGGATAATGGAAATAACAAATCAAATCAGCAGCAACAGCAACAGAGAAAATCTTTAACTGTAGCTTTAGCACCTTTATAGTTAAAGAGGAATCATCTTGGGCTTTGAAAGCTTTCCTAACTGGAATAAAACCCATGAACTAGAAAGCAGATTATTTTCTTTTTTTATTTGGAAAGCGAGGTGTAATTTTATGCATGATCAATTCCATCGTATAGTCTATACATTTCCTCCAATGGAAAAGATACATTCATTAATTGTGTCAGTGTCTTTCAAAACTGTACCACAACTACTACCTTTACATTTTGTTTTTGAAAGGTCTTGAAAACCTAGTTTGGATGTGATAACCTCTCTCTTTCCCGTTGTCTAATATAAGTTATGGTGTGATAATTAAATCACCAGTGAAGGGCATTGTTAAATTTTATTGGTATTACATGAAAAAAGGATGTGTGCAGGTTTGCAAAGTGGCAACTTGAAAATTTCTTCAAATTCTTCTTTGCCTATTTGCTGTAATAAATTGTGAGTAGAATAAAAGGTTTAAGGAAATATTGAATGCAAAAAATTTACTTGACTGTTTACCAAAGATTTTAAAATATTTACAGGGGAAGTGAATTGTATAGGTTTCAACAATCATCTGCTGTTATCTTAACTATATATCAGGAAGCATCTACATGATCACTGCCTGAATGTAGGTATGTCAGGCTAAATCTGGCAAATTGATATGCAATCAAGTCAGTTATCATTAGTTTTCTATTTTTTTTATCAATTACTTTATTTCTAACAGGGTAATTTTAATTAAGGTATATGGGAGACTTGACTGGTGGTCCAGTGGTTAAGACTTCGCCTTCCAATGCGGTGAGTGCAGGTTCGATCCCTTGTCAGGGAACTAAGATCCCACGTGCCTCTCAGACAAAAAACCAAAACATAAAACAGAAGCAATATTGTGACAAATTCAATAAAGACTTTCAAAATGGTCCACATCAAAAATATCTTCAAAAAAAATAAAGGTATATGGGTTTATTTAAAGTAACAATTGATTATATGCCATATCATAAACTGAAATCTGATGAAAAATCTTAGTGATTTTTTTCTGATTTAAATCTCTTTGATGTTTGCCTAAGATAGCATGTGTCCAGAATATACTCTGCTGGGAAATCTATATCACACACATGATGATTTTCTATGTTGTCAGAAAGTATTTTTATTTTTTTATTTTAAATGGATTTTATTTGATTTTATCATGTGCTCATATATTTTAGTTATCTGTTTTTGAGAAGGAATTGAGGCAAAGAAAAATGAAGTTCTTTTTCAGGAAATCTTCAACTCTTGCTATTTATTCATTGATTTAGTTTTAGATGTTTTATTTGAAAAAGTCCATATAAGGAAGGTTTTCATTTTGAGTGGGTGGTGGTTTAGGATTGTTCAGGTCATGAGCCTCCTTTGTTCAGATACTGGGGCTCTTTTGTGGTCATTGAGTATTAATGTTTTTTCAAGTCATCAAGCACATCCTGTTTTGTGACTTTTGTTCCATGCATCAGGAATTTCACCTGTATCTATAAATCTTTTGTGATATTTTTCTTGTAGCTTTGATCTGAAGTGACAGACTCCACTTGGCATATTCCCTTCCTGCCTGTCAATAGTTCTCATATGGGATTTCCCTGCCATCTCCCAAAACCAAAGAACAGTCACTTGCTACCAAACTGGTACAGTAATCAACGACAAAGTGGTCTATTTTGTACCACGATATTCCATTGACAACCTCTGGATGGTGGCAGGGAACACTGTGGTCTCCTTTGAAAGTATTTTTAAACTGTAGAGAATATATACTGCTGAGAAAACTTCATCACATGTAACGGTGTCTGGAAGCTATTTTCTGTGTTGTCTGACAGGTTGTTTTTTTTTTTTTCTTTTTTTAACTACAATAGCTAACAAAATTAAATGTAACAGGAAGAAAAATACCAGTTTTAATGGTACAGATTGCCCATATGAGATTGTAGTTTGGATCTCAACCAAGATTAAACTAGCTAATTAAACAGAGGCAAATCATACAGAGCTGAAATTAAAACGTATCCATTTACCAGATTGTTTTGGGCAGGATTCCTTTGGTTGCAAGTGACAGAATCACAACTAAACTACTTGAATGAGAGAAGAAACTACTGTCCTAGGAAACTAGGAAGTCTGAGGGTGATCTGTCCTCAGGCGCAGCTCAATGCTGTGTTCAGTGCCCTCAACAGCGCTCTGTCTTTCTTTTATTGCTTCTCTGCCGTTGTCTGCCCTTGACTTGCTTTTCTTTCTGAGGAATTATAATGTGCAAAATGTGAGCCTGTAGCCAAAGAGAATGATTTTTTTGCTCATGCCCATGAATGAAACTAATCTGGAGTAAGCCATTTATAACAATGTATACTAATTGGCCATACTGTGATTTGTTCCCCTTTAGGAAAGGTGAGGTTCATGTGGAATAAAAGGGAAAGAAAGACTTTTTTAACCATCTTAATCATTTCTAAGGGTACAGTTCAGTGATGTCAACTATATTCACATTGTTGTGCAACAAATCTCTAGAACTTTTTCATCTTGCAAAACTGAAACTCTATACCCACTAAACAATTCATTTCCCCCTCCCCCAGCCTCTGGAAACTACCATTCTATTTTCTGTTTCTATGAGTTTGACTACTTTAGATAGCTCATATAAGTGGAATCATACAGTATTTGTCTTTTTGTGACTGGCTTATTTCACTTAGTATAATGTCCTCAAGGTTCATCTATGTTGTGGCATGTGACAGGATTTCAAAAGGAAAAGACATTTCACAATTTTTTTTTTTTTAAAGGGATATCCAAGAACACAAATGCCCTCAGGCAACTTAAATTCATAAAACAAACATAAAGAAACCATATGAGACTGAAAATAACTGGAAAATGCACTGCTCACTTAACATTTTTCAAATTCATTCAAAACACTGAGTTTACCAGTTAAAGAAAGGCAAAATCACATCTGTAGCCTTTGGACTAAAAGTTTTAACACCTTCTTTTAAGTAGGCTTTGGGGATGATTTCTTAAAAAAAAATAAAGAGACAATTTTTGTATATAATTTTTTAATTAAACCTTTTATTTTGAGATAATTATTGATTCACATACAGCTATTAAAAAATTATGCAAAGAAATCCCATGGATCCGTTAAGCAGTTTCCCCCAATGGCAAAATCTTGCAAAACTGTAGTGAAGTTTCCCAACCAGTATATTGACATTAATATATTCCACTGATCTTATTTAAATTTCCCATTTTTCTTATGTTTATTTTTGTGTGCATACACATGTGTAATTTCATGCAATTTTATTACTTGTGTACAATGAATTTTTAAAGTAGAGTTTGTAGATTACATGTGGCTATTTCCAAGGTGCTATTATTTTTATAAATCTTAGTAGCAAAATATGTAATGCTGTTAATTTTATGTGACAAACATGAAGAAGGGTATATCTTATACTTAAACTAGATCTTTGCTTTCAAATTTGAAAACTTACTCAAACTGTATACCCTTTAACATTTTCTCGTTCTGTCTATAATTATAGAATGATATATGAATATTTAGTTTTCCCAAACCTTTCTTCTCCTTAATATTTAGAATTAGGTACTGTTTTCGTTGTGTCATTATGACCAGAGAAGTAGGACATAGTTTAAGAACTTCACTGTTAATATTTGAAGATAATAATTGAGGGGAAATAATAGTGTTAATTTAAAAGTTTACTATTTTGCTCAGAATGTTTATATTTACTGGTCTTATAAAAGACAGATCATTAGGCGTTTGCATTAAGGGCAGCAAAACTCTCCATTTAGTTATGTAGAACTGTATAACTAAATCATAGAGAGTAAAATGAGTTTAAATATTTGCAAGGCAAATTACACAACCCTTAGGTACGTAGTCACCATTATATTTTACACCTCTTTAATGATTTATTATTTCCTTGTTCACCTTCATAAATTATTCTAATTTATAGAGTTTGTACTTCCTCAAACAAGAATACCTTCTTTTCCCAAGTCCTTCTTAATCTTATATATAGGAAGAGACTCAAAGAGAATTTTCTAAGTTATTGAATAGAAAATCCTTTTTAGGAAAAATGAAGTGACATAATAGGAACAAAAGACATTGCAATAAATTGAAATAGCTTCTTTATATAAATAAATTAAGGACACTTTCTCTTCATAAAGAAAAATTAATGTAATTATTTTCTTAATAAAGGACACAAAGCTTTCCAATAATTACATGGTCTCTTATTTCCCCTTCATTTCAGCAGAGACCTTATGAAGACAATTCAGTCTTTTAGTTTTTAGATGATGATCTGAAGTTAAATGATGGCTGTACTGAGCCTATTTGAATTATTTTCTAGGGAAAACTTAATCAAGGCCATTCTTGTTTACTCATTTATTCAATACTTAACACTAATAATAATAGCAGTAAAAACAAGTAACAACTTTTCTGAGTCCTGAAAAGTCTTTATTTTAGCTTTCTTAATTTCTATCTCTTCCATCCTAACTGAGCCTTCCACTGTTTATTCTTTATTTTCCTTATGATTTTGTTTTCACGTCTATGATAGTTTATTTTGTATTCTTTATTTCTTAGTTTTGTGAACTCCCATTTCATCTGTACCATCACATTCCTGAGATCTTATATTTCTACTTTGGTGTTTCCCAAGAGAGAGGAAAATGCTTCTTATGTTTTTTAGAACAGTCGTTTAATGTTCTCCTGTTCATGGCTTCTTTTCTGCAGGGGTGTGGGGCTGATTTTCATCTAGTCTTTTTTTCTTACAGAAACTTTGTGTTAGTGCTGTACTATATCCCTTTTTTAGAAAACATACTTATCTCTGGAAAAATTATCAACTCTCTTCCCTGGACAAGCCCTTCACCATAGATATATTTTGGCAGAGATGTTTGTTACCATTCTAAGCTTTCTGACTTCCCCAAAGAAAAGGCATTGGGTTCTCTGCTGCCTCAGGTTAAAGCTGCTTCATGAAGACATGGTTTAACTGTTTAATTCTTTACTTTCTGTACCTCTGTCTCTTCTACTTTTCTTCTACTTCTCTGAAACAAAATACTTCCAGGAGGGGCTTGTTCTGCCAGCACAGGTCGGTCACCTCAGTTTCTGCACCCACAGCTGTATATATAGAATAAGTTTTATGGCCTGCACTGTCAGGCAGTATATTTTTCTTGGTTAGTTCTTAGGTCAACTGTCCTTGAACACTTTTGCCACTGACAGAGGTCTTTTGCCACTGACAGAGCTTGGCCTTTTGCTACTTTGACGAGCTTTGCAATGCTCCAGAAGCTACCTTGTCCCTGTTTGCTGTCAACTTCTTAGTATTTCTTTCAACATTTTAATTGTTGAAATGAACTCCTTTATTTGCATAGCTATGATCATTCAGGAAATTATCTATGCTATGTTATCATTATTTTTTTAACACCTTTATTGGAGTATAATTGTTTTACAATGGTGTGTTAGTTTCTGCTGTATAACAAAGTGAATCAGCTATACATATACATATATCCCCATATCTCTTCCCTCTTGTGTCTCCCTCCCACCCTCCCTATCCCAGCCCTCTAGGTGGTCACAAAGCACCAAGCTGATCTCCCTGTGCTATGTGGCTGCTTCCTACTAGCTATCTGTTTTACATTTGGTAGTGTATATATGTCCATGCCACTCTCTCACTTCGTCCCAGCTTACCCCTCCCCCTCCCCGTGTCCTTAAGTCCATTCTCTACATCTGTGTCTTTATTCCTGTCCTGCCCCTAGGTTCTTCAGAACCTTTTTTTTTTTTTTAGATTCCATATATATGTGTTAGCATACAGTATTTGTTTTCCTCTTTCTTACTAACTTCACACTGTAGGAGAGTCTGTAGGTCCATCCACTTCACTACAAAAAATGCAATTTCATTTCTTTTTATGGCTGAGTAATATTACATTGTATATATGTGCCACATCTTCTTTATCTATTCATCTGTCAATGGACACTTAGGTTGCTTCCATGTCCTGGTTATTGTAAATAGAGCTGCAATGAACATTGTGGTACATGAGTCTTTTTGAATTATGGTTTTCTCAGGGTGTATGTCCAGTAGTGAGATTGCTGGATCATATGATAGTTCTATTTTTAGATTTTTAAGGAATCTCCATACTGTTCTCCATAGTGGCTGTATCAATTTACATTCCCACCAACAGTGCAAAATGGTTCCCTTTTCTCCACACCCTCTGCAGCATTTATTGTTTGTAGATTTTTTAATGATGACCATTCTAACTGGTGTGAGGTGATACCTCATTGTAGTTTTGATTTGCATTTCTCTATTGATTAGTGATGTTGAGCATCCTTTCACGTGTTTGTTGGCAATCTGTATATCTTCTTTGGAGAAATGTCTATTTAGGTCTTCTGCCCATTTTGGGATTGGGTTGTTTGTCTTTTTGACATTGAGCTGTATGAGCTGCTTGTGTATTTTGGAAATTAATCCTTTGTCAGTTGCTTCATTTGCAAATATCTTCTTCCATTCTGAGGGTTTTCTTTTCATGTTGTTTTTGGTTTCCTTTGCTGTGCAAAAAGCTTTTAAGTTTCACTAGGTCCCATTTATTTTTGTTTTTATTTCCATTTCTCTAGGACATGGGTCAAAAAGGGTCTTGCTGTGATTTATATCATAGAGTGTTCTGCCTATGTTTTCCTCTAAGAGTTTTATAGTGCCTGGCCTTACATTTAGGTCTTTAACCCATTTTGAGTTTATTTTTGTGTATGGTGTTAGGGAGTGTTCTAATTTCATTCTTTTACATGTAGCTGTCCAGTTTTCCCATATGCTATGTTATCATTAATAAATCCAAAAGAAATGGAAATTTAATGTAGTAGATTAATAATAACATACAGCTGTATCTTGGCATTTATTCTTCCAGTCTCTGATTTTTATAATAATTTTTCTATAACTTCTCAGATAATTTCCTTCTCAGAGGGTGAGATTTTGGGTGGTACACTTAAATCACTGGGGTCAGTCAGGACGTATTGATGTCACTTGCCATTGTGATTTTGTTAGTGTGAAATGATTTTTCCTTTCAGTATAAGACTCTGGAGGTACCATGAAATCAATTGAAAATTCTGTAAAGGAAATGAAGCCCTGAATTATTTCAAACAAGCTAATATAATTTAAAATGTGTATTTTATACTTTTTCTTAAAGCACTTTTGCTACATTAAAAATTTAGTGTGATAAGTAGCAAAACTGACTGCTTATTCTAGTTTTAGTCATAACCTCATTACTCTCAGTCGACCCTTGGTTAAATCACTTAACACTCTTGAACCTTGTTTTCCTGAAACCCCCACAATAATTTATCTTTCTGGTAGTAAAATATTGAGGACTTTTGTTAGGAGAAGGTGCCTAATGGCATGTTAGATACATTGAAGCAGTGAGTGTATGTGGCCAAATTATAACTGTTCCCAAGCATTTCCAGAAGTGAGCAAAGATGAAGCAAGCCTAGAGGGTGCTGCTCTCATCCTCTGAAAACTCCTAGCTAAAAAGAGCAATCTCAGGAGGAGGCTGGCAAACCCTTTTTTTGACTGTTTTCTATATACCAGACATGATGTTAAGCACTGTATGTGTATAAATATATATGTATATATGTGTGTATATATATATATATATATATATATATATATAGTCCTATTGAGCAACAATTTAATATACATTGAGGTGGTTGGCATTTTCCCTTTTATAGATTAGGAGACTGAGATTTACACAGATTGGCTAGGAAATGGCTTAGAAATGGTGGAGCCAAGGACACTACATAATGATCAAGGGATCAAACCAAGAAGAAGATATAACAGTTATAAATATATATGCACCCAACATAGGAGCACCTCAATACATAAGGCAATTGCTAACAACTGTAAAAGAGGAAATCGACAGTAACACAATAATAGTGGAGGACTTTAATACCTCACTTACACCAATGGACAGATCATCCACACAGAAGATGAATAAGGAAACACAAGCTTTAAATGACACAATAGAACAGATAGATTTAATTGATATTTATAGGACGTTCAATCCAAAAACAGCAGATTACACTTTCTTTTCAAGTGCACATGGAACATTCTCCAGGATAGATCACATTTTGGGTCACAAATCAAGCCTCAGTAAATTTAAGAAAGTTGAAATCATATCAAGCATCTTTTCCGACCACAATGCTATGAGATTAGAAACCAATTGCAGGGAAAACAACGTAAAAAACACAAAAACATGGAGACTAAATAATACATTACTAAATAACCAAGAGATCACTGAAGAAATCAAAGAGGATATCAAAAAATACCTAGAGACAATTTACAACAAAAACACGACAATCCAAAACCTATGGGATGAAGCAAAAGCAGTTCTAAGAGGGAAATTTATAGCAATACATGCCTACATCAAGAAACAACAAACATCTCAAGTAAACAATCTACCCTTACAGCTAAAGGAACTAGAGAAAGAAGAACAAATAAAACCCACAGTTAGTAGAAGGAAAGAAATCATAAAGATCAGAGCAGAAATAAATGAAATAGAAACAAAGAAAACAATAGCAAAGATCAATAAAACTAAAAGCTGGTTCTCTGAGAAGATAAACAAAATTGATAAACCTTTAGCCAGACTCATCAAGAAAAAGAGGGAGAGTACTCAAATCAATAAAATTAGAGATGAAAAAGGAGAAGTTACAACAGACACCGCAGAAAGATAAAGCATCCTAAGAGACTACTACAAGCAACTCTATGCCAATAAAATGGACAACCTGGAAGAAATGCACAAATTCTTAGAAAGGTATAACCTTCCAAGACTGAACCAGTAAGAAATAGAAAATATGAAAAGACCAATCACAAGTTATGAAATTGAAACTGTGATTAAAAATCTTCCAACAAACAAAAGTCCAGGACCAGATGGCTTCATAGGTGAATTCTATCAAACATTTAGAGAAGAGCTAACACCCGTCCTTCTCAAACTCTTCCAAAAAATTGCAGAGGAAGGAACACTCCCAAACTCATTCTATGAGGCCACCATCACCCTGATACCAAAACCAGACAGAGATACTACAATAAAAGAAAATTACAGACCAATATCACTGATGAACATAGATGCAAAACTCCTCAACAAAATACTAGCAAACAGAATCCAACAACACATTAAAAGGATCATACCCCATGATCAAGTGGGGTTTATCCCAGGGATGCAAGGATTCTTCAATATACACAAATCAGTCAGTGTGATACACCATATTAATAAATTGAAGAAGAAAAACCATATGATCATCTCAATAGATGCAGAACAAGCTTTTGACAAAATTCAACACCCATTTGTGATAAAAACTCTCCAGAAAGTGGGCATAGAGGGAACTTACCTTAACGTAATAAAGGCCATATACAACAAACCCACAGCAAACATCATTCTCAATGGTGAAGAACTGAAAGCATTTCCTCTAAGATCAGGAACAAGACAAGGATGGCCACTCTTGCCACTATTATTCAACATAGTTTTGGAAGTCCTAGCCCCAGCAATCAGAGAAGAAAAAGAAATAAAAGGAATACAAATTGGAAAAGAAGAATTAAAACTGTCACTGTTTGCAGATGACGTGATACTATACATAGAGAATCCTAAAGATGCCACCAGAAAACTACTAGAGCTAGTCAATGAATTTGGTAAAGTTGCAGGATACAAAATTAATTCACAAAAATCTCTTGCATTCCTATACACTAACAAGGAAAGATCAGAAAGAGAAATAAAGAAACAATCCCATTCACGATTGCAACAAAAAGAATAAAATACCTAGGAATAAACCTACCTAAGGAGGTAAAAGACCTGTACTCAGAAAACTATGACACTGATGAAAGAAATCAAAGATGACACAAACAGATGGAGAGATATACCATGTTCTTGGATTGGAAGAATCAATACTGTGAAAATGACCACACTACCCAAAGCAATCTACAGATGCAACACAATCCCTATCAAATTACCAGTGGCATATTTACAGAACTAAAACAAAAAAACTTAAAATTTGTATGGAGACACAGAAGACCCCGAATAGCCAATGCAGTCTTGAGGGGAAAACACGGAGCAGGAGGAATTAGGCTCCCTGACTTCAGACTATACTACAAAGGTACAGTAGTCAAGGCAATATGGTACTGGCACAAAAACAGAAATGTAGATCAATGGAACAGGATAGTAAGCCCAGAGATTAAACCCATGCAGCTATGGTCAACTAATCTATGACAATGGAGGCAAAGATATACAATGGAGAAAAGACAGCCTCTTCAATAAGTGGTGCTGGGAAAACTGGACAGCTACATGTAAAAGAATGAAATTAGAACACTCCCTAACACCATACACAAAAATAAACTCAAAATGGACTAGAGACCTAAATGTAAAACCAGACACTATAAAAGGTAAGAATAAATCACAGCAAGATCCTTTTTGACCCACCTCCTAGAGTAATGGAAATAAAAACAAAAATAAACACATGGGACCTAATGAAACTTAAAAGCTTTTGCAAAGCAAAGGAAGCTACAAACAAGACAAAAAGACAACCCTCAGAATGAGAGAAAATATTTGCAAACGAATCAGTGGACAAAGGATTAATCTCCAAAATATATAAACAGTTCATGCAGCTCAATATTAAAAAAACAAACCCAACCAAAAATAGTCAGGAGACCTAAATAGACATTTTTCCAAAGAAGATATACAGACTGCCAACAAACACATGAAAGGATGCTTAACCTCACTAATCATTAGAGAAATGCAAATCAAAACTATGAGTTATCACCTCATACCAGTTAGAATGGGCATCATCAGAAAATCTACAAACAACAAATGCTGGAGAGGGTGTGGAGAAAAGGAAACCTTCGTGCACTGTTGGTGGGAATGTAAATTGATACAGCCACTATGGAGAACAGTATGGAGGTTCCTCAAAAATCTAACAATGGAACTACCATACGACCCAGCAGTCCCACTCCTGGGCATATACCCAGAGAAAACCATAATTCAAAATGACACATGCACCCCAATGTTCATTGCTGCACTATTTACAATAGCCAGGTCATGGAAGCAACCTAATTGCTCATCGACAGATGAATGGATGAAGAAGATATGGTACATGTATACAATGGAGTATTACTCAGGCGTAAAAAGAATGAAGTTCGGTCATTTGCAGAGATGTGGATGGATCTAGAGACTGTCATACAGAAGGAAGTAAGTCAGAAAGAGAAAAACAAATTTCGTATATTAACGCATATATGTGGAACCTAGAAAACTGGTACAGATGAACCAGTTTGCAGGGTAGAAATTGAGACACAGATGTACAGAACAAATGTATGGACACCAAGGGGGGAAAGTGGCGGCGTGGGGTTATGGTGATCTGATGAGTTGGGAGATTGGGATTGACATATATACACTAATATGTATAAAATAGATAACTAATAAGAACCTTCTGTTTCAAAAAATAAATAAAAGAAAATTCAAAACAGAAATGGTGGAGCCAGTACTCAAGTTCAGATCTGGCTAATTTCATTCTCCTGTCCATTCTGCATAGTTTGGTCCTCCCTACATGCAGAGAGAAAATATGGATATGCTCTATGCTTCTTAATGGAAAATATGACATAAATTCATGATGTTCTAATCATTACCTCACTATCTAGAGTATGTGTGAATGTGCTATTTTTAAGGATTGCCCCCCTCCCTGACTTTGTCTGCTTGTAATATTTCTTCAAAGGAATACACTAGAAAAATAAGCACTATATAGGCAACTTGAGTTGTAATGATGTGAGTGGTGCAAGTTAGTTAAACATTTTAATACTAAGATATTTTTTCTTCTATAACAGATGTCACCTTTATCAAGTTGTGCAATATTAATCACTTCAGTATCACTAAAGGAGCTAGGTAAATCTACAATTTAACAGTCTGCCTCTGAGCAATGTTTCCTATTTAATTTAGCATGTTCCCTTTTCTTAGTAGTACAAAGCAGGCCTCAAGAAAGAATGGTTTCAGAGAGCCAGTACTTTTTAGAGGTGGTATAATTAGTATTCTATATGCCATTAGATCTTCTTTAATCTTGTTGCATACCAAAAAAAATCCATGGAAAAATTACATAAAGTAAAATACTGAAGCAAATTCTGGTAAAAAAAAAAATAATACATGGCTGATTCATTTTGTCGTGCAGTGGAGGCTAACACAACATTGTAACGTAACCATACACCAATAAAACTTTTTAAAAAATAATACCAAAATGGAGATATAACAGTCCGCTTATATGGATTTAATTTAACATCAAAGTTTCAAATAAAAATTGGCTTGTGTATTTAGAAAAAAAATACTGGATGTAACTGAACTACTGTGTCTTGAATCAAGTCCAAAATCCGTCTCAAAATATCTAGGGTTATATTCTTCAAGGTTAGATGATGTTGATTTGAAAATCTCTCTGAGTATAGAATAAGAGCCCGGTGAAATACTGGAGATAAAGAATCTGACATGGTATTGGTCTTAAACCTTTTAGGTCATCTTCTCTATGAAAACTTCTCTGATATTCATATTCTCTCTCTCTCCTCACATATCTACACACATTTATATATATACATATGAGAAAAACCTACCTAACTCCACATGCATGTATATGCATATTTTAAAAGGTCATTTATTAATTGTAGTATAACAAACATATCTTAAGTAACAGTTCAGTGAATGTTCACAAATTAAATGTATATGTGTAACCACAACCTAGGTCAACAAATAGAATATTACCAGCCCTCCAGAGCTCCCTGCCCACTTTCTTGATTTTTGCTCACTGTTCTTACAGCTAACAGCATACGTTAGCTTTACCTGAATTTCATATGAATAGAATCATACAAAATGTATTCTTTTGTATATGGTCTCTTTCACTTGTTTGTGATTTGTGAGATTTGTTGATGTTGTTGTGAGTAGTAGTATTTCATTTATTTTAATTGACGTATTGTTTTCCATTATGTTTATTTATTCTACTCTCGGTGTACATTAGGGTTGCTTTTGGTTTGGGGGGTATTATGAATAATGTTGCTATGAAAATGTATATATATATACATGTATGTATTTTTAGATATATGTGTGTATGTATGTGTATTGGGCATGCAGCTAAGAGTAGAATTACTGAGTCACAGGGAACGTATATGGTCATTTTGGTCAATACAAGTTTCCACAGTGGTTGAACCAAGTTACATTCTCACCAGCTGTGTATGAGAGTTCCAGATCTGCTACTTTCACAATGCATTATCAGTCATTAACCATTTTCGTAGATTAAAATCACATTGTGACTTTAAATTGCATTACCCTGATGATGAATGAACTAGAGAAGGTTTTTGTGTATGTTTATCAGGCTTTTACACATTCTCTTTTGTGAAGTGCCCATTCAAGATTCTTCTTCCATTTTTAAACTGGGTTTGTCCTTCCGTATTAATTTTTACAAGTTTATTATATATTCTGGGTATTAGTCCTTTTTGGTAAGATCTATTAAAACTATATTCTCCCACTCTGTAGTCTACCTTTTATAATCTCTTAATGGCGTTTATGAGAAATAGAGTTCTTAATTTTAATGTAGTCCAGTTTACCAATCTATTTTTATGATAATTACCTTGTGTCCTATTTAAGAAAATTCACCTAACCAAAACACAAGCAGATATTTTCTAGTGTTAACTTTTAGAAAAAAAATTTAACCTTTCATTTTTATATCACCAGTGCATCTGGGATGGATTTTTTTATTGTGGGATGTAGGGGTCAGCTTTTACATTTTTCCATATGAATATATATTACTGAAAAGACCACCTTTCCTCCACTCTCTACTATCATATTTGTCATAAGTCACAAATCATATGTCATGTGTAGGTTTCCTTATGGACTATTTTGGTCCTTTCTTCTATTTGTTTATCCTTGTACCAATATCATACTTCTAAATTTCTGTAACTTTTGATCTGTAGTGTATCTTTTTTTAAGATTATCTTGAATATCCTTGACTTCATTTCTACGTACATTTTAGAATCAACTTGTTAATATCAGCAGCAACATATTCTTTTTTAAAATGGTGGGGTTTGTATTGGAATCACCTTGAATCTATATATCAATTTGGGGGTATCAAATTGGGGAGAATTGGATTCTCACAGTAAATCCTAAACAAAATATTTGCAAATATATTCCAGCGATATATAAAGAGGATGAATATCAAGATCATGTTGGGTTTATTCAAGGAATACAGAGGTTGTTTAATATTAGAAAATGAATTAATGCAATTCACCATGTTAACAGAAGAAAAAAAAGCATCCCATAATCTTCTCAGTGGATGCAGAAAAAAATATTTGATCAGCTTCAAAATTCACTCATGGTAAAAATCTTAGCAAACTAGAAATAGAAATGAACTTCCTTAATGTGTTAAAGAGCCATGTTGACATCTTCTTTCCTGATGTTGAGACTGAAACAAGAACATATCTGCTCTACCACATTTTACTGGAGGTTCTGGCCAGCAACAAGGAATCTAACTAACTAACTCAGACTTTTTACTTAGTGGCTTCTGAAGAGTGGGAGTTCAACAAGACAAGTGGCAGCTGCCAGTCTGAAAAGTGGCAGAGTGTCACTTCTACTGTAGTTTATTAAAGTCGTAACAAAAGAAAGGGACATAGCCCCCCACCCCTAGATTGGAGGAGTGTCAGAGAATTTATCACCACAGATATGCCACACATTTGTACATGTTAGGAGCTGTTTATTTTTCACAATAAAACTTGAGCTCTAGGTTGGCTGAGTATAATATGAATCATTAATTTGCTTCGTTGGGGGTCTTCCTGGGCTGTGGTCTGTTGTTTTCATCATTGAATGTTGCTATAGAGAATGTTGTGGCAAGATTCATTCTTTTCTGACTTTACGGCCAAATTGGGTTTTGTTTGTTTATTTTGCTTTTTTTTTTTTCGCTTGGCCTAATTGCACATAGATATACACCTTCCTTTATTTTAAGGGAAATATGTCCCTCAGACATATTTTATGTATATATTTGTATTCCTTTACTATATATTCAGATGTATTATATACCCAAATTTTAACAAAACTTTATTTATTGTATGTATATAGATCCAAACTTTGATACAAACTTTTAAATATATATCAAATATATACATTTACATGTGTGTATGCATATAGACATATACGCCCATACTTTTAACGTATATTTTAAACTTCTATTATTTTGCTATATTTTCTCAAATCCCTTCTTTCTATGTTTTCCACAAATCTCTTTTTATGCTTCTTATAATGTGAGTATCAGTGGTTTTATTTATCTTACTTAGCTCATTTATCTATTCCTTGAGTTCTCGAGAGGGGAGGGAGGAGTGTATTGTCCTTAATTTTTTTGTTTTGTCTATGGTTTTGGATATGTATTCTTAAGTTTGCAATATTCCTTTCCTCCTTTTAATCAATGTATTTGCAGATATCTCATGCTGCTGCCACTGCTGGCTCTCCTCCCCCTCCTCTTCCTTCACCGCCTCTCCTCCTCCATTGGTACTTATCTTGAATGGGTGTGATGGAGGTTTCTTTATTGACTGGCAGAGGAGACAGCTGGCAGTTTGAAGTGTGATCTCATTTTTGTTCCTGCCTGAGGTTGTGAGCTTTTTCTAGATTAGCAGAGAGATTTTCTGGCTTATAAGGATGTCAGCCATTTTGAGTATGATCTTTTAAATAGGCAGTGTAGATCAATACAGTTTCTGTTCCACATTACCTTACCAAGAACTTACTCTGTAAAGATGGTGTATCAGGATGCTAAGTAAAATGTAGGTCTCCTCTAGGGCTGATATTACCATTCCAAGAAACAGGGCATTGGTCTACTCCTCAGAGTGAGCCCCTGTTTTGGAAAATCCATGCTCTACCCACCTGTCTCACCCTCACAATGATTCATTATGGGGTTATGGATGTAGTCGATTCTTGTTTTCTTTGATATTTTAAACTTATCCTAATATCTTGATTTCCTTCTCCTTTTCAGATGCAGCAGCTGTTCCATGAAAATTATGAACACAATCGGAAGGGTTATATCCAAGACCTTCACAACAGCAAAATCCATGCAGCCATAACACTTCATCCAAACAAAAGGCCTGCCTACCAATACAGGCTTCATAATTACATGCTTAGCCGCAAAATTTCTGAACTTCGCTACCGCACCATCCAGCTCCACCGGGAGAGCGCTCTGATGAGCAAGCTCAGTAACAGCGAAGTGAGCAAAGAGGACCAGCAGCTGGGAGTGATGCCTTCTTTCAATCACTTCCAGCCTCGGGAGAGAGATGAAGTGATAGAATGGGAGTTCCTGACAGGGAAGCTCCTCTACTCAGCATCTGAGAACCAGCCTCCCCGACAGAGCATCAGCAGCATCCTGAGAACAGCGCTGGATGACACCGTCCTACAGGTGATGGAGATGATCAATGAGAATGCCAAGAGTAGAGGACGGCTCATCGACTTCAAGGAAATTCAGTATGGCTACCGCAGGGTTGATCCCCTGCATGGGGTGGAGTACATCTTGGATTTACTCCTCTTATACAAAAGACACAAGGGGAGGAAACTGACTGTGCCAGTAAGACGTCATGCCTATCTTCAGCAGTTGTTCAGCAAGCCTTTCTTCAGAGAAACTGAAGAGCTAGATGTCAACAGTCTTGTAGAGAGTATTAACAGTGACACTCAGTCATTCTCCTTTATATCTAATTCTTTAAAGATATTATCTTCTTTTCAAGGTGCCAAAGAAATGGGAGGGCCCAATGAAAAGAAAATACATGTTCTTGTCCCTCTCATTGGAAGGTATGATATTTTCTTGAGATTCATGGAGAACTTTGAAAACACGTGTCTTATCCCAAAGCAGAATGTAAAGCTGGTCATCATCCTTTTCAGTAGGGATTCTGGCCAAGATTCCAGCAAGCATATTGAGCTGATACAAGAATATCAAAACAAGTACCCTAAAGCAGAAATGACCCTGATCCCCATGAAGGGAGAGTTTTCCAGAGGTCTTGGTCTTGAAATGGGATCTTCCCAGTTTGACAATGATACTTTGCTGCTATTTTGTGATGTTGACTTGATCTTCAGAGGAGACTTTCTCCAACGATGTAGAGACAATACAATTCAGGGACAACAGGTATACTATCCCATCATCTTTAGCCAGTATGACCCAAAGGTAACCAATGGGGGAAGTCCTCCCACTGATAATGACTTTGTCTTCTCAAAGAAGACTGGATTTTGGAGAGACTATGGATATGGAATTACCTGTATTTATAAAAGTGATCTTCTGGGTGCAGGTGGATTTGATACCTCAATACAAGGCTGGGGACTGGAAGATGTAGATCTCTACAATAAAGTTATTCAATCTGGCTTAAGGCCCTTCAGAAGTCAAGAAGTAGGAGTGGTGCATATTTTCCATCCAGTTCATTGTGACCCTAACTTGGACCCTAAGCAGTATAAGATGTGCTTAGGATCCAAGGCAAGTACTTTTGCCTCAACCGTGCAACTGGCTGAACTGTGGTTGGAAAAACATTTGGGTGTCAGGTACAATCGAACTCTCTCCTGACAGTCCAGGCAACACATATTGCCTTTTTAAAGGGGAGTTTACCTCATTGTTGGTTGTTGTTATTTTTATTTTATTATTGTTATTTTTATTATTATAATTATTATTGTTATAATTTTATTTTGTTGTCCTGGTCTTAAACTACTCTTGGTTGTCTTCCAAAGGGTGTTTGTTGACCTCAAACAACAAGAGTCTGCGGTTCACTGATATTTCAGATTTCTACTGAAGTCAATAGGTATATTACTTTTATATATCTTTGAGATTGAGATTGAGTTAAATCGTTAAATCAATCAAATGACTTTTGAAGCTCATTCATCATGAGAGACAGCTTAGAAGAATGTTCTCTTGGGGCTTAAAGATGCAATATCGACTTTTCTTTCGTTTGTCAAATTCAATGTGATACGAATATTTACTGGTGAAAGGTACCACAAAAGTGCTTTATGCTTCCTATGGGGAAGGGACTCTGTAACATAAACTTGAGTTTTGTAATTTATACAAGGACTTAAATATATAGACAGTAATTTTCTTCATCTTTAGAATTTTTAAAGGAAATGAACACTTATGATTGTATGTTTATTTTTTAAAAAAAAAGTTTTAAAAATTGAGGAGTTTGTTCCACAAGCAACCGGTACTGGCTACCCTGGTCTTATGACAGTTATCTGCTCCTCACAACTGTCTGCTATAAATGCGAATGAATTTTATTTTCTCAAGGAAATATGATTTAATTAAATATTCATGTACATTTTAGAAGCTTTATGAAACAATGTCCTTCATTTGCTGGCAAGAAGATAAAATATGACAGAACCTGGTTATTTATAATAAAACACAGGTATAACAATATTCTTTTTCAAAAACACTGAAAAATTTGTGTTGTTTCCTTTTAGTCAGTCATATTTGATGTATTTCTTAATGGTCATACTCACCAAAACATGCTTGCTACACAGGCTGGAAAAGTTAATATGGAATTATGGGCATGATATTTGTATCAGTATGCTTTAAGTCCTAGCCTTCATTAACTGATTAAAATGAGCAGTTTTTAAGTCAGTAATTTACAATCCGGGGGAAGTATTCCTCTTCGATCTCATTAGCTTTGTGATCAAACTGAACCAAGAACAGGTCAGAAATGGCTTTTAATATGGATTGGTAGACGGCTCAAAGATACAAAAATAAATGCGGAAATTATAAATATCAAATTAATTTTATAAAAATAATACTGCAATTTATAAAACACCTAGGAAAATGTCATTTAATTTCATATATCATTCTCAAAACTGAATCAATGGTGCCCAGTTTGTAGAAAAATATAATCTCATTCGAGAAATGTAAGAAAAAATGAAAATCTGTACAGGAAGCTCTTAGGAAGGCATATTTTTAAAATTTCATTTTGTAAATAGGTAATATATTTGCATAGTTCCAAAATCAAAGAAAAATTTTAAATGTCTACAGCTATCAGTCTCACTCTCTATTCACTCAGATCTGCCCTCAGCTGCACATGACCACCATTTTAGGTGTATGTATGTTTGTGTGCATGCTTGGCTAAAGTTTCATAAGCAGAAAAGACACGTATTTATTTTTTCACTCTTTATACACAAAATGCAGCACTTTGTACATACTGTTCTACACTTTGATTTTCTTTTTTCACACAAGAACACTAAAATTTGCATCAAAATTGATTTGAAAGCAATTGTAAATTGTTACCATTATTTGGAACTGATTGCCAAGAGGCCATATAGCCTTTGCCTTAGTAATGGGGTTTCTTACATGGTAACACTCTCTTTTAGTGAAGACATTTTAGGGGCTTCAGAAAAAATAACGTTGCTTAATATTGTGACGAATATGGCACTTTCCTTGACTAAAATATGTAATCTTAATAACGTAAGGTTCATTAGAAAGGAATTCATGGCACTTTTATATGTTAAAAATCTTGACAGGGCCAACATTTCAGAGTTGATCTCTGCTCCAATGTTGTCTCTGGCCTTCACAAACCACTTCTTATAGCTACTTTCCTACATTATGTTCTTAGCTCTTTTATTTTCCTTACAGTAAATATATTAATATTCAGTAAAGATAGTCTATTACTAGATAATAATTATAAATGATTTTATTAATGTAGAAAAGAAATTAGGGTCTGTTCTTTTCTTTAACTTAGATAACTGAAATAGCAGAGAGGTTTCCTGAGGAATAAATGCAAAGGACTCATTTAAAACCCCCCACGTGTTAAAGTCATGAGGCACTTGCCCAGGGATGAAGTGGCATTCTCCGTTATACTGATGAAATTTTGCTGATGAAACAAGGGAATGCAGAGATCTCATTTGAACTTAATTACACACATGCACGCTATACTGAAATTAATACAAGTGCACTTAAATTCTATTTTACAATTTTGCATTAAGCTTTTCTATGATTTTTTTCAGGTACTGCAATATTTCTTGACTGAAAATTTATTGAAATGATACTAGTAAAATTAAGAGTGTTTTTCTGTCCATGTAGTGCCTATTGCTTAAGGTTGAAGGTCAACACAGTGTGAAGGCAGCCTGAAGCACAGTATGTGTACGTTTTTGGCTTCACCTTATTTGGACAGCTACAGATGTTCTATTTAAATACCACCTCAACAGCAATTTCATTAACCTTCAACATCATCTTACTGATCATCTTCTGTTCACTCAACACAACCTGTATGTTTTACTTATATTATCCTTTTAAATGTAATCCTCTCAATAGCTCTCAGAATACTGATTCTCTTTTCTTCATTCAACAGATATGGAAACTGAGGCCATGAATGATTAAGTAACTTGTCCTGAGTTCACACAGTTGGCTTGCTGTAGAGTTAAGATTTATGCTAATTGCTGTCTGAATTGAAAGCACCTGTCTTTCCACCCTAACCCATGGCTTCTCAGTTGTTGGGGGCATATAGGGGACAACGGGAGAACAAAGGTCCAGCTGACCTCATGGCCATGTTTGATCGGCCATTCAGCTTGCTTTGCTCTTTGCTCGTTCTGGACAGAGATAAGTTTGCTGATCTTTGCCTCAGTTAGAGCTTTTTAGGCTTTTAATCTCAGTCTTCCCCCACTTTGCCAGCTCCCTTGGAGTAGCACTCCCTTGGGGAAGGGTTTTTTCTATCTAATTGTTCACAAGTCATTGGACCTCAGCTAGCAGGAAAAAATGCTCAGAATTCCTGATGTCAGCAGTAGCCCTTCTACATGGGCTCAGCCAACTGAGTGCAAAAGCTGTCCACAATGAACACCACCACATAATTGCTTGACTGTTTGTCACTTTACCCTAACAGACTTAGCATGACACAGCTGAGATATTTCTGAATCTAAGAGTTGAGCCCTTTGTGGGATGGGAACTACTGGAATGAGATAGCCCAGTATGTGGACTGATAGTCTAACCAAGAGAGTAAATGCTCACTGGAAAGGTAAGTTATAACATCCCTCTGTTTTTAGTATAAGAAAACTGAAGCCCATCTCTGGTCAGCAGCCCCATAGCTGGGCCACTCTGGTTTTACATTCGGATTAGCCCTGGGCAATTCCTTCTTCTAGGAGGAGGGCTGAGAAGATGAGGCCCCTTTCTAACATTTGGATCGCCCAGATGAGAGGCAGTAGTGCTGCCAGGCCTGTTGAGCCCTCACCTAGGACTGCCTTGTCCTGGAGGGTGTACCCTAAAGTAGACTTGTACCTAGAAAGAGACTTGGTGGCTCCCCTGTTTTCCTCTCTTCACCCAAAAGAAAATATGTTTAATCAGGTAAGATATATCAAGATGAGTCTCAAATAGCCAGTAAAGTATCAATATTTGTGGCTTCTTCTTGGCCACGATGATGAGATTTGCATGGGGGAATGAGGGCATCAACACACTTTACATTTTGTGGCCATCTACATTTCCTTCCCTACCTCCTGATGCTTTCTGAGTCATTACATCTGTGGTCCTGCAAGTCACAGGAACTTAGTGTGCCTTACCAAAGGGATACCTCTAAGAGGGGACTGCAAGTAATCCGGGAAATTGGCCACTTAAACTCTCATTTGTGCTTAAATATTGATGGCATATCTCTTCGGAAGTAGTCTGTGATTATGGCTACTGCAGGGCATAGTAGGGTCCGGAAGGATAACAAAGGGATCTGTTATCAGTTCTTAGTGCTGCTGACTTGCCTACCTTCCCCATCTGCACTTTTATTAGCACCCTAATCACTGTCAAGCGTACAGTACAGGTGGTCTACCTGTGCTGAGACCAGAAGCCTCCTAGGTCTGGAGGAGGAGTAGCAACAGCAGAGGCAGGACAGAGTCCCAGAATATGCCAGTGGGCTCTGCCTCTGCGCCCCACAGCCTTGCTCAGGCACCAGCCACGCTGCCAGGGTTGACTCGACAGGTGGTTGGATGAGGAGACATCGGCAGTAATTCATGCCCCCAGGTGGCAATACAGTCACATCTGCAGCAGGCAGCAAACCAGCTGGTGTTGGCACAAAGAGGCCAGGACATTTTAGTATTGCCTGCAATTTGACATCCAATTGTCTGTTTCCCTGTTTCTTTCTCTTGTCAGAAGCTGCCAACATCTGTGCTATATTTGGAATTCTTCTCCATGCAGGATTTTATTTCAGTCGAATTCAACCCTTGTCGATTAGTCCATAGGTTGGTGTAAAAGCTGAGACTACTGAGTTTTGATTATCCCTCATGCACACTGGTATGCATTCTTGCTATGCTGTCACCACCCAACCTCAGTCTTTATAGAATCAGTTCTGAAGGAATTGGTAAGTATAAAATTTAGAAGGATAAACTTTTATTTAAGTTGGATCTACTGTAAAAAGAAAGATTTCAACAGGAAAATTTTTTTTCTGGAATACTTGCCCTTAATCTGTAATGTTAACCGATTAGGAAATGTTTACTGAGACCTTGCTTGGGAACAATACTCTTAAGTAAAAACTCTAAGACTGTGAAAATATGCATTACCTGAAAGCAAACCTCTCACTACTATCAGGCCTCCTTCTGCGGGGCTGTTCTCCATCTCATTCTCAGTTCTTCCCCAACTCCTATCCCCTAAATTCCCACAAACATCACACTTTCTCATTCTATCCAAGTAGGGAGAAGTATGTATATATGCCAAACAGAATCTAAGATCTGTAGGTGATTTTCAAATACAGACATATGAATCTGCCTTGATTCTTGTGTCTTGATTCTGGCGTCAAGTGTTCAACTTGACACGAGTCAAAAGTAACTCAGTCCAAAAGTTCATATAAAAATGAAAATAAATAGCACAACTTTAGGATTAATAACTTTCTGTATCTAATCTATTAAATATTCTGTCACCACTATCAGCCAGAAGTTCATTAATGTTTTCCTCCCATACCCACCAAGGTGGCTCCAATACCTATTTCTAAAAGGAAAACCTGTCATAGGTGATACATAAAATTTTAATTAAAAGCATAATACTAAGAAAATGGCGGGGAGAGGGGAGGCAGTGCATTGTGTACCTTTGCATTATTCTTTGTCACCTGCCTCCTAGTTTTCATGCCATTGAAACATGCTGATGACCTACTTTTCCTTTTAATAGCTTCCTTCCTCTTTTCTGCTAGTGGCTTCTTCCCTGTCTCCCACACTTTAAGAACTACTTGATACAAGCTATATATTGTTTATACTACAAGTTTCTAGTGTTGCTTTTGAGAAGTTACTACTGTATAAATCATGAGTTTGAAGGCTGAAGTGAACATAAGTTTTTCAACTCTTTTTCAGTAGCAGCCCTGGTCTATTTAGTGCAGGAATGATTTCTCCTCCTCGTTAGTCAACTGGAATCCCAAGGGCATGGATCTTACGCTGCCTCTTGAGTATTTAGACTAGAAACAAGGGAAAGAAGTTTGAAACTCTTTGATCCCCTCCAGGTGCTTCCAGCTTCTCAATTAATCTGTTCAACATTAAATTCAGGTTTGTACTTTAATGGGCAAAGCATTGCATCAAAATATTTATTGAATTAATTATTTAGTCATGTAAAGGAAAGGAGATTTCATAAATAAAACTTAATGTACATTTTTAGAAATCATTTTGTTTTTGCATACATTTTATAATATATTTTCTGGTAAGACATTATTATATGGAGGTTAAGAATATCAAATAATTATATTATTGATACAGTTATCACACTATGTTTTCCCAATATCAGTAATGCTTATGTTTTCATATTCTACCTAAGACAGGCAGAATTCTTTGAAAAAGGCTCAGAGCTCAGAAGGGGCTCAGAAGGAAAAGGAACCATTATCGTTCTCAATCATTCGTCTTTTCTGTTACACCTGCCCCTCAGCCAACGTGCAGTTTACTTAAGGAAATTTCCCTCTGTCTCCGCGTCTCCCCTTTGTCACTTCATACAGGAAGCCATTTTAATAAGGAAGGGGAAAAGGCAACGTGATTTTTTTGTTATTTGACTTATTATAACAGTAAAACAGCTACCGTTCATTAAGTGCTTGCTTACTTTGCACTGTTATCCGGGAAACAGCATCTCCTTTGAGCTTCATCAACTCTAAAATAGGTATCACATCTTCATTTTACAGGTGAGCAAAATAAATTTCCCTCCCTCTTTCCTTCCATAGTTCTTTAACTTAACAAACATACACTGACGCCTTATTTGAGACAATATACCAAAATAACATCTCATTTTGTTCAAATTGCTGCCTTGATAGCATCAGTCTCCACCAAATGACTGGGTTGGCCACAATACTAAAATTCATGTTTTCAAAACATCTTAAAGGAAAGAATTAGTATAATATGAAAAAGGGATTCACAGGTAGTGGGACAAATATCTAAAAGAAAGACTTTAAAAGTGTACAGAATGCATAGTTTTTGGAATGAAATCACATACTTTTAAATATACTTTTAAAAAGCATAATTCACTGTTCTTACTTCTTAAATAAATGTATCAAACATACTAGTTTTTGCTTCTAAGATGCATACTTCATTGTTTCTACTCTACTAGCTCCTAGATATTCATTTAATTTTATTATTATTATTTCATGAAATAACTTTTGACTGAATCAAATGGGAAAATGTCAAAGTCATTTATGAAATGATAAATATTCTGGGAGAATTCATAACAGAACATTTTTCATTAAATTCCTGTTGTGAGTTAGTTGCAGGTACAATTTCTCTGGGCATTTTCAGAAAAGAAATTTGAGTTTAAATTTCTTTACAAAAAATTAGCTGCAAGGAAATTGAAAGCGTTTTAGAGAAGTGTGCATGGAAATTAGTCTCTCCTGTGCATTTGTGTATATTTTTGTATTTTCTTTATTCTTTGACCTTTTTGATACTAGCACTTTTTTCTTTAGATGGGAACTTGTTTCTAAATCAGGAACTCTAACCTGCAGCTCATTATTTCTCCTGTTCTCGGTGGCAGTCTCTCTCTCACATGGGCAGAACAGCTGAATTCATTTCTCATTCTAATTGATTTCTTCAGTATCTTCAGAAACTGTAATATTATATAGCACATTTAAAAATTCTTTCAATGGATATTGAATAAAATGTTTTATTAAACATTAGGTACTTTTTTTTTTTGTAGTACGCGGGCCTCTCACTGTTGTGGCCTCTCCCGTTGCGGAGCACAGGCTCCGGACGCGCAGGCTCAGCGGCCGTGGCTCACGGGCCCAGCCGCTCCGCGGCACGTGGGATCTTACCGGACAGGGGCACGAACCCGTGTCCCCTGCATCGGCAGGCGGACCCTCAACCATGTGCCACCAGGGAAGCCCTAAGCACTAGGTACTTTTTGAAAAAATATATTTTATCTCAAAATTGATCAAAGATGCATAATACTAACCTCTTTTTGCTTTCCATTGAAGCCAAATGCAGTTTTTTTTTTAAATAGCTTAAAAAACTGTAATTACTTTAGAAATCACCAGATTCATTTTTGGGTTTTTTTTTCTTTGTTTTTGTTTTTACTGAAATATAGTTGATTTACAGTGTTGTATGAGTTTCTGGTGTACAGCAAAGTGATTCAGTTATATGTGTGTGAAAAGAAAAATTATATATATTTTTTCAGATTCTTTTCCATTACAGATTGTTACAAGATACTGAGTATATAGTTCCCTGTGCTGTATAGTGGGACCTTGTTATTTATCTATTTTATATAAAGCAGTGTGTATCTGTTAATCCCAAGCTCCTAATTTATCCCTTCCCCAACCTCTTTCCCCTTTGTTTTAGAAATCTGTGAGTCTGTTTCTGTTTGCAAATAAATTCATTTGTATCATTTGTTTTTAGATTCCACGTAAGTGATATCATAGATTCATTTTTGTTTTAAGAGAATACCTAAGGATAGTTTCTATTTCCATAAGAATCTACGCTGACTTTAGAAGACCCGAGTTGTTCGAATTAACATGTTATCCAACTCCAAAAACAAGCAGGAATTTGATTATGTAGAGTTTCAGTGTTACTTCTTTTCTTAAAACTCTGTAAAGTTTTCCAAATCTACTTAGAATAAAACCTAAACTCCTTACCCTGGCACGTGCCACCTGCCCAGTGTGATCTGCCCCTGCCTCTCCCCCACCCCCTTCTCCCCTCGATCATACCCGGCTTCATCCTGCTGCCCTTACTCTGGCCTCCACTCGGGCTGTGAAGCATGCCAAGCTTGCTCCCACCTTTAGGCCTCTGTCCCACTTGTTCTCTGAACTTGGAAAGCTGGTCCTGGAGATCTTCTCCTGGCTGGCTCCTTTTTGTAATTCAGGTCCCACCACAAAGGTCACTCGGTGAGAGAGGCTTTTCTAACCACCCAATCTGAAACAGCTAGCTCTGCCACCCCCTCCAACTTATGTTCCTTGACCTGTTTATTACCAGCAGATAATTATCATCCCTCTGATAGAGCAGCTCATATACCTTTATCTGGCATACTCTGTTCACAATAAATCTGGTATTTTCATTGTTTACTCTTTCATATACCATGTATGTCTCCTTCCTCTCTAAAATAATCCACTCCATGAGAACAGGGACAATAGCTGTCTTGCTGGGTGCTGGGCCCTCAGGCTCTGAAAAAGGAAGGAGCTGGATTCATGTACTGGCTCCGGGGTCTCAATGCCAGAAGCATGAACTCGACCTAGGGCATCACTTCTATCCCCTGCTCAGGCTCAGCTCTGTTCTCCCCCTCTCCTTTTTTGCCTTCTCTACCCGCTCCCCTCTTTAATCTCTCCTCTTCCTTAATCCACCCTTTTCACTTATTTTAGTTTTGTGGATTTCTAGCTTTGGCATATTCAGTGTCATGCATCATTTTACTTCTTTTAGTCCTTTTACCCTTCTGCCCATTCATCAGCAAGTTTTCCATCTTTTAGTATAACCTGAATATTTGTTAAATACTAAGCACTGCAGGGAAAAAATAACCCCCTCCTTATAATGATAACAAAACACACAAAAACCAAACCCTAAATTAAAAGTGTCCTTCAGGATATCAGCAAGGACACTATTGCTCATTTCTTTCTTCTTCCTACTCTGCACAATTGTGGCAGGGGTTCCCTTTTTTTCTTCCAGAATGTGAAAATAAACCTTGTCTCTGGGTGTCATTGTACTATCACCTAATCCATGCTTTCTCAAATTTCTCCAATATTTGAAGTTTCAGATCAAAGATTGTGACTTAAGAGGGTCTACACTTTGGTGGAATCTGAGTAGCTCTGGGGTATATCAGTGACCCTTGTGGCCTCAGGGCTCTACCTTATTGAGGGGTTTTGAGCAGATTTTGAGATTTATTCATCTGTATTAACAAACTGTACAGGGCACAGAATTCCAATTGGCTCCCCAATACAGAGATAACAGCTGCTGATAAGTTCACAAGGGCATATTGTTTGGCCTCATATTGTTATCTTTACAATATCCAAAGACTTCTTAGAAGCAAAATTTAGGGGGAAAAGTTTGTCTGGTAAGCACAGGTTTTGGAGTTAATGAAGATAGATGATGACTTTAAGCCATATTGCCATCAAGCTCTGAGGGCCTGAAAGCCAGAGGAGCCTTTATCTAGCAGGAAAGTAGATACATTAGTTTCATCATTACATTGAATCTACCAGATTTGGGATAGGTCTCTAGTCACATACCAACTGTCTTAGGACGAAATACTTCTATGATTTACCTCCATTAAGGTGTACTGATTACTAGCAAATACAAGGCACTGTGCCAAGATTGTAAACATGGCAAAACCTGCACCCCATCCCCAACGATCTAACCCATTTCACATCGGAGAAATAATTCTCCACTCAAATTCTGGTGATGCACAGAATCTGGGGTCTAGCTAAATTTTTTATGCAATTCCATTTTTAAAAAGTAAATGCTTGTTTTTAATCTTTAGTAATATTTCCAACACTAGTGTGGCCTGTATTAAAATATTTTATTTTTCAGGGATTATAGAGAAAAAATAGGATAGAAACTTGATTAAGCGGACTCAGGGATTCCCAAAACCTAAACAACAGAGCTCTCACCACAAAGATGGGAGATTTTACCCCATAGACCCCAGGCCTGTTAAATTTTTATAGCTATACATTTGCTTTGTCCTGACAGCAGACATGAGAATAGAGAACACACTGATTATTTACTTAAAGAACATCTTGCATTGATTTCCCATATGCCAACCTGCTACAAGGCAAGGCAGTGAAAGCCAGATGTACCTGGTGCATACAGAGTGGGGGTCAGTATCACAGGAGAGGAACTCCAAAATTGTGAATCTCAGAGCTTTCGTAGGATGCCTGGTATAGTTGCCCATCCCCTCCTCAGGAGCAGGAGAGAACTTATCTTTCTCTGAACAAATACTCTCTGAGGAAGGGAGGGCGAGGACTCTAGAACCATTACCCTTGTAATCTAAATGAATGATGCCGGGGGAGATAAATCTGTAAATCTCTGAGGCATCTGACCTGAACTTCCAAAGTGTGCTTGCCAATTATGTACTTTAACCCAGGTTGCTAGCACTCTTGGCTTGGTAAACTCTAACGGTGAGGAGATAGGAAAATACTCGTGGAACATTGACCCCTGGGACTCCAGTGTACTCCCTCTGCAGATCACCTCTTAGTGATTTGACAGTATATGACATCCTTGGCAGTGTCTGGAGCATGAAACTGGTTTCCTATCAACATTGGGGATTAACCATACTCTCTCTTAGTCCCTGTTTCAAAACGTTTTCTTTTAATCTCTGGTTATCAGGGTGACTGGGGCTTCTCTTTTTCTCACAATTCTCTTACTTGCCAATAACTCATGAAATTAGGTTTTTGAAGGCCTACTTTTATATTGATTCAGAAAACTAAAAGAAGCAACATAATGCTTTTTTAAAAGGGCTAAAAATCAAGTATGACTCAGTGCTTTTGCCTAGAAAACTCTTAGAAATTTGCTCCTGAAAAAAATAATGCTCACTTGTATATAATGGGTACGGCTTCTTTCTTGCTTCACTTTAGAATCCTCAACCATTCATTAGAATTTTATTGTTTAAGCAGAAATGTGACATTTTATATGTTAAATGGCCTTTTATATGTTAAAAACCCAACAATAACAAAACTACTTCATCCCAAGTGAAAATTTAGTATTAAGGCTCCCAAATGAAAGTTTAGTATCAAAGGCTTATTTTCAATTGGAATGGAATTTAAGCATTAGAATTTTATCTAACTTACCCCTCAAATGAAAGGTTTTCTCCTGACAGAGATTAATGCATCTACTAATGACAGAAGCATTTGTCATTTTTATGAACTTGACATCCTCTTCGCTCATCAATTCCCAACTAGGTCAAAAAGGCACAACCTGTGCTGCAGAAATTTTTAGGTAGTTAGAAATGCCATCACTTTATCATTGTTTGGAGAAAAATTAAGGAAGGGGGTAAGGAATATCAGTTTTTTGTTATTACTATTATTTCCATAATCAAAAGGTATGTTTTAGTTGAACATTCTTTGAGTGACGTATTACATGAAAATTGGATAACTTTTCTTGCCTTTATAATTTAATAATTGTTTTATTGTTTATCCAGATGCTCTACTGAAGCTGAAGTAGAAAGCAAGGTTGATTTTACAAATACATCTTAAGAAGCTTTCAGTAGATTCCCAATTATTCTGGTTAACTACTGCTACATAACCAACTACTCCCAAAATTTGGTGCCTTAAAGCAAACAATTTTTATTCTTTATGTTTGTGTGGGCCAGGAATACAGGAAGGGCTCAGCTGGTTCCCATGGCATCTGCTGGGGTGGCTGGGGCTGGAGGATCCACTTCCAAGATGGCATCTTCACTCACACGTCTAGAGCTGTGGTGCTCTTGGTTCTCTCTCTTTTTTTTTTCCGGTACGCGGGCCTCTCACTGTTGTGGCCTCTCCCGTTGCGGAGCACAGGCTCTGGACGCGCAGGCTCAGCGGCCATGGCTCACGGGCCGAGCCACTCCGCGGTTTGTGGGGTCTTCCGGGACCAGGCACGAACCCGTGTCCCCTGCATCGGCAGGCGGACTGTCAACCACTGCGCCACCAGGGAAGCCCATCTCTCTCCTTCTTTTCTCTCTTTCTCAATGCATGATGTGTCATCCTCCAGAACCCTCTTCTTGTGGCTAGGGCTTCTCAAAGCATGATTGCCCCAGGGTAGTTGAGCTTCTTACAATGCAGCTAAGAGCTCCAACAGCAAGAGTTCTAAAAGCCCAAGGCAGAGTCTGGAGGCTTGTTATAACCTAGCTTCAGAAGTCTGCCACATTCTATTCATCAAGCAAGTCATAAAGGAGGGGGAATTCCACTTTGCCTCTCAATGGGAATAATTACAAAGAATTTGTGAGCTTTTAAAATCTATCACACATTCAATATGCTTAGAAAATTGCTTCCTCTCTTTCTCTCCTGAAAACTGGGAATTAAAAGTAGGGAAGGAAACACTGACTCTCTTCAAAGCTTGAAACTTCTATCTCAATATTAGACAAATTGAAACAAACAAAGTGATGTACTTAACATAAAGAAAAGGACCAAGAGTGAACTGTTATTATTTTTTCCTGAAGAAGAAGGCAGGTGTATGCATGGAAAGTAGATTTAAAAGGCACTTCACAGAACACTTTATATAAAGTCACCTATCAGTCTCTCACAGAGACAAAGCATTTCTAGGAGGTTGGAAAAGCCATGATATGAGGACGTGTCAATCAAGAATTTTGATTAGACCCAAGTGTTAAATTGACACAGGAAACTGAAATCTCAAAAGAGTATGTTTAATTGGTTGCTTTACCTCTCCAGTGATTTTCAAATGCTCTAAAGAACTTAGCACTTTCACACAGGCAAACCCAGCATTTTTGTTTACCACTAGTTCATTAAATAACGTAAAAAATAAAAAGAAAATCTTTTTATATAAGAGAATGATAGATTTAATACATATTTTCAATTTTCCAATAACCAAACAAGATGATTGGTACTCCAACAGACAATATAGACATGTTTTTAAAAATAAATCTAGCAATTTTTCTCCTTGTCATTGTTTCCTTGTTATTTGTCACCCTCTTCTCTTCCCTGTTTTTTGGTTTTTGTTTGTTTTTTATAATTTAGAACAGTTCTGATATATATGCATTTCAATATTCTTGGTGTCCAACACTTTTGATTTTCAAGGATGGATTTTAGAATTATTTTCTTTTCTCCTTCCATTGTAGTACATAATAATATAGCAATAATCTTTTTTTAACCTTAAGCTCATCACACTTCATCATCATCTTTTTTTTTTCTTAAGTAATCTTTGATGAGTGGCTCTGAATAGCTGCCTGTTGCTCTGAAAATGATAATTGAAAAGCCATTGCTGTATCTTTATCTCTCAGTATCCTTCCCTTAAGGAGATGCTCACTCTCCTGCTCTTCATATTATATATTACAGAGTGAATGTTTCTGATGATTTTAGACAGCTGTGTATGTTCTCTGACTTCCCATCCCCTGCCCTTTCTTCTATTAATTCTAGACTTTTAAGTAGTTATTCATTCTGTAAATGCTTTTTGAGTGCCTACTGAGTTCCTCCCATCATGACACCAATTTCTGGTCAAAGTTGATTAAAATAGGGCTGTGCCCTTAACGAACACATAGTTTAGGAAAAGAGGAAGAAGAGCAAAGAACCATTGCAAAATACATAAAATGCCATGGTATAGGATTGCATTAGAAATTCAGTGGAGTCAGTGCAAATTTTTCTTGTGGACCAAAGAGAGCAGGCAGGGATCATCTCCCAAAAAAGGCCAAATAAAGACCTTTACTGTCATACTAAGGACTTTGGAATTTATTCTGTAAACAAAGGCTAGACGGCAAATGACAAAGACAAATATGCATTTAGAGCTTTTTTTCATAATCATATGTTAAAGTCCATGACCTTTACCTTCAATTTTGTGATAAATTTTAACATATTGTTTTTAAAATTGTCTATCTATCCATGCATGTATAAATGTGTATAAAGTGCCCTCCCTTCTCCACATCTTTCCAGGTAAGAAATCTAAATGAATTTACCACCCTAAATATCTCTTCTTACTTTTTAGAATAAACCCTCAGAAATATTTTGCTATGAAATAATTGTTATTTATGGCCTTCCTTAAAACAGACACATGGGCTATTTTTAACAAATATTTATATCTGAAAAAGATACACGTTTGGATAATAGTACAAATAATAATGGTAATAAACATTTGTTGATATCTACTCATTTTCCAGGCACTCTACTAATCATAGATATTTTTCTCATTTTGTTCTACGATAATCCTATAAGGTAAGTATTATTATTACCTCTGTTTTACACATGAGAACACAAAGATTAAATTACTGGACCCAGATCCCACAGCAGGAGGTGGGGCATCAATGATTCTAACCAGGATTCTAGAGTGCATAAACCGTTTCAGATAAGAGACCCCAAAACTATGGTACCAAGAGCCACTTAATAGATATTATCCTATATTCTGATAATTGCTAAGCACATCATATTTACTATTTTCTTATTAGTTTTATTTTTTATTTAGCTGTATTATCCTGAAAATTCCAAAGCATCTTATTTTGCTCTAGTAGCCCATGCTAAATATGTCCTCCTTTTATTTATTGCAATATATTTTGAATTCAGTAAAATACACAAATCTTAGTGTACTCACTGATTTTTTTTTTTTTTTTTTTTTTTTTGCGGTACGCGGGCCTCTCACTGTTGTGGCCTCTCCTGTTGCGGAGCACAGGCTCCGGACGCGCAGTCCCAGCGGCCATGGCTCACGGGCCTATCCGCTCTGTGCTTGTGGGATCTTCCCTGACCAGGGCACGAACCCATGTCCCCTGCATCGGCAGGCGGACTCTCAAACACTGTGCCACCAGGGAAGCCCTCACTGATGAATTTTTATATATGTGCACACATATTAACTCCACCCAGATCAAGACATGTTCCTTTTCCCCAGTAGTTTCCCTATGATGCTTTCTAGTAAATATCCAGCAATGTACCCAGAGGTAACCACCATCCTAAACTCTATCGCCATAAATTAGTTTCATTCTCTTCCTGAATTTCCTATAAACAGAATCATACAGTAGGTACATTTGTGAGTTCTGTTTCTTTCACTCAGCATAATGTTTTTGTGATTTACATGTAGTTATATGCAGCAGCACTTATTTCCTCTGCTTATATAGTATCCTATTGTCTGAATATATCAAAATTTTAAAATAAATTATACTATGGGTAGATGTTTGAAATGTTTTCAGTTTGGGCTATCATGAATAAATCTTATGCATTCTTTTTTGTGTACATGTTCTTGTTCCTTTCCAAGGAGCAGAATTGCTAGAATGTAGAAGAGATGTATGTTTAATTTTATCAGTATGTGCAAAGGGTTTTTCAGAGTGATTTACTATTTTACTTACACTCCTACCAGCAATGTATGAGAATTATTTTTCTTTACAATGTCTCCAGTACATATGTCTTTCTAATTTTCGTTTTTCTGATATTTCATTTTGGTTTTAACTTCCATTTCACTGAGCTATCACTGGATCATGATAAAAGAACAGAATGAGTATTGCAAGAAAAAAACCAATCTACTGGAATTTTGATTTCAGTTATTGAATTCTTAAGATCTAAAATTTCTACTTAGTTCTATCTTAGAATTTCTGTATTTTTCTTGAAGTGTCCCATCTCTTCACAAATTATATCCATCTTTTCCTTTAAATTAAACATACTGTTATTAATTCTATTAAAGTCCTTGCCTGCTAGTTTCAATAACTTGCCTACTGCAAGTCTGCTTCTATTGACTGTTTCTCTTAGTTCTGAGTCGCATTTTCCTCCTTCTTCATATTTATAATGTATTTTGTTATATTCTGAGAATTGTGTGTAAAGGAATATTGGAGACTGAATATATATGTTTTGTTTATTTCTCAGAGAGGGCAAGCCGTTTTCTGTGTCTCCCAGCTTGGTTGAGGGCTGCTCATTCAGATTCCTCCCAGGAGGACATGTTGAGCTGGAAGTAGGTTGAATATGTAAATAGATTGAGTTCACCTGTGATTAACTCAAGCCCCAATTTCCTGAGGTGCCACCTCTTTGATATATTCACTATTTGTGTAGGGACAGGATTGGCAGAAATTTTGGATATTTTAAATTCACCTTTACATTCAACTCTAGATGTGTTGCTGAACCCAATTACCTTGCTAATGCACCATGTGATTTCTTTCTGCTCAGCAGCCCCTCCTCTAATGTTGTCTTCTGAGCAAAACTAAAGGATGATGGAGGAGAATTAACGACCAGTTGTTTGTCCTTATGTTTGACTTTCTTCTAGATGCAATCCATCCTCCCGGCCCATGCTCTTGTCAAAAGCCCAGATGATTTCACTTTCTGAATGCAAATTTCTCCAAAGTCCTTTGCATTCCCACCTGTATCCATACCAGGCACCTTTCTCCAAGTATAAAAGCTGATATGGCCCTGCTTGCCTATTAAAAGCTTGCTTTACTCTGGAATTTATTCCAATACTACTTCCTTTAGTTACAACAATCCACAGTATTTAGAAGTATGAAGATGAACTTTACTTCTGTACAAATCAATGATAAAGATCATGCACTGCTATTTCTGCTAATGATAGAAAACTTAAATATGGTTTAGAATTCAGTCATGTTGGGTAAATACCCAAGCCAATTTAGGTGCCCACCCTCCTCCTCATTCTCATCTTGCTGGTTATGGACCTAGTTATCTAACATGCCAGTTATCATCCTGGCACTGAGAGATAGTTTGATCATCATACCACTCTGGTCTTGGTTCTGCTCCTATTAAGGAGAAGCATCTCACCTGATCCCTGTCATTCTAAGCTACCAGATAACGCTAATGATTTACAGATATCAGATCCTTGTAATTTGTATCTTCTTTGCCCTCCTTACTCTCTCTTAGCCAAAGCTCTTTCCCTCTTGGGGCTCTAAGCTTATGCTTTCCTTCTATAGAGTATTAAGGACTCTAGGAATCTGTTCTCTGGACCATCTGCCTCGATCAGTCAGTCAGTCATTGCCTGAGTACTGTTTAGATGGACATGCCTCTAAGGCACAAGAGCGTTCTCAGACTACACAAAGTGAAGAACAAGTCTGTCTGTTCACCCAAGCCTATGTGGAAATTCCTTTCAACCTGACCCCGGGGATCTCAGCCCAGTGGAGAGCAGAAGACATGATTTCATATTTGCATCTATGCTCTTTTCTATTTCTTTCATCTTTCTCTCCAAAATACCAACTCCTTCTATAAGTCAACAAAAGTCTCCCCCTTCCACACTGGCAGAAAAGCTGTTCTCAAATTATAATCTGGAATCTTTTCCTGTTTTATGGTTTATGTTACTAACCCATATTTAATTTGCTTTGGTTCTTGATACGAGTCAACCATTTGGAATTCAAGAAACTCTTTTCTCTAGCTCTATAAATTAAGAGTTGTTGTTTTTAAGATTATTTCTGTTAAGAGCTTAATTTTTTTCCTACCCATATTTGCCGTTCACATTAATCAATGATTAATACAAAGCTATTCTGCTACTGGAAGAGTGTGGAAGGTTAATAATGCAAAGAAACATGAGAACACAGTTTATAAAACTTAAATATATTACCTCCATTGGTCAGGTTTCTGTCAGGAAAGAGATGGCATACTCAAAATACAAGAATGAAGAAAATTTAAAGGAGTACATATTCTCTAGGTATGGGCGATGTTGAGGAATCCCACCTGAGATGATGAAACGAGGAAATTATCATCTCTGAGTGAAGCTAATGGTTTTTAAAGAGAGAGCAGCTATGCTCTTTTATATAGTTGTAGGAAAGAAATGAGCATGTTTGTAAAGCACAAGTAATTTACTGTAGCTAGAAAGCAGTCTTAAACTGGATTTGTGAACTACTGGCATCATATTAAGACTTTAAAAGACTATGATAACATAGTAAATATTAAGGAATTTATTTCAGGACCCTCAAGTTCTCTAAATTTGATGTGCCTGAGAAAGTACCTTTCTTTAAGTCTTCAAGGTGGATGGAGTTTTGAGGTATTACGAGTTATGTTGGAATGTTCTAAGTTCCGATGTATCGTGTAGTGGGGCAAAGGGCACCCCTCCACCCAAACCAGCACTCTCCAGGGCGTTTGGACCCACCCAAGGCCTACTGAAGGGGTGTGTACTGCGTATGCACGTGACTTGAGTTTCAGGGAAACCAGAGGTCTGGAAGAGTTCAAGGGTCGTGAGGGGCCGGATAATTGGAACTGGTTCATGGGGGACCCAAGGCGTCTACCTAATTCCAATCCCTACCGAACGTTGCCTATTCCCCATGAAGGCAGAGCTGCGGGAAGGGGGTGGGGGAACTCAAAAGTCTCGCTAGGGCGGGGTTGGGAGGCACTGGCTGAGCAATCTTCCAATAAGAGACACCTGGGAATCCTGGTTGCTGCGCTGGTCGTGGCTGGGGGAGGCCTGAGAGAGAGAGCAAACGCGCACGCGTGCCTTCTGCAGCTCCCTGGAGCAGAGGGAAAAGAGACGCAGCCGGGAGCCAGTCCAGGGCAGACCCCGTTCGGAGGGGGTCTTGTTACTCTCCGGGGCTCTTGGGAGAAACCAGGTACCTGCCAGTGTCCGAGCTCGGACTTGCACAGAGACTCTCAATTATTCTGAAGCCTCATATTATCGGGAGGACTGAAACCTTGAGAGGTGAGACTGGCCCGCCGTATAATGAGAGACACCTGGGAGACTTGTCAGTTGACTTTTGGGGCTCTTCCTGTCCTCAAAGTAATGAGGAAAGAAGGGAGTTGATAGACTGTGGTGACTGACCAGAGAGTGACTATGATTGATATTATTACACAGTAGAAGGGAGAAGTATATCTGAAACCCAGGTTCATGGAGTTTCAAAAAAAACAATAATAATAATAATAAAAACTACCGGGCTTCCCTGGTGGCACAGTGGTTGAGAGTACGCCTGCCGATGCAGGGGACACGGGTTCGTGCCCCGGTCCGGGAAGATCCCACATGCCACGGAGTGGCTAGGTCCGTGAGCCATGGCCGCTGAGCCTGCGCGTCCGGAGCCTGTGCTCCGCAACGGGAGAGGCCACAGCAGTGAGAGGGGCCGCGTATCGCAAAAAAAAAAAACCCCAAAAACTACCAAGGCTCAGCCCCACAGGGAGAAAGGTTTGTTATCACTCACCCCTACTAGCTGAGGAAAACGGAAGTTATAAATACTAACTATGACTTCAAGACTAGTTGAAGAAACGACTGTAACAACCACCTATGGTATCTTTGCTTGCTTGCTTGTTTTTGTTGTTGTTAATTCTATATTTATGTATTGAAATCAATTTCCCACTTGTTTTCCTTTCCCGTACTATTTCATCCAAAGTGTGTTGGTAGTGGTCAAATTTATAATTTAACCTGAGTTTTCAGTATAATAGAGTAGCACTATGACTCAATTTAGGAGGAGAATAAAAGCTAGATATGGAAATGGTTTGCTAGTGGAATGAAGGATGTGTTTGGGTGTTTAACAAAGTAGTGGACTTGGTGAATGAGTTTTATTCAAGGTAAAATGTTAAATAAGAAAAGGAGTGCCCTTTTAAATGATGAAACATGCAGTCCAGAGTATGTAACTTTTAAACATCTTTATTCACCACCTGTCACACCACAAAAATACATAAAGCAAAAGTGCTAGTAGAAATTCACAGTAGTTGTAGGTGAATTTAAATAAACACTGGCAGTTCATGATTGATGAGGTAGACCAAAATATGTAAGAGTTCATGTAATGTAATAAATCATACGGTTGACCTAATCAGTGTGTCCCAAACACAGTACCCTGACAGTACAGCGTACTTTTTCCTTGTGTATTCCCATGGGACTCTTAAAACAACTGATTATATATATTTTACCACCAAAAAAACCAGTAAATTCAAAAAGGTAGAAATCACATGGATCATATTGATAACCTAAATATTCTCTTTTGTTTCATATTAATCTGTTTCATATAAATCCCCTGTTTCTTTTAGTGAGCATTTTGCTGTTAAAATAGAGGACTTGGAGAAACATAATGGAAATGCTTATGCGGAAATTGCTTCTAGTTTCTGCAGTGGAAAGAGTAGAATCAAGTAGTTGCATATTTTCCCCCTAGGGAATAAAAATAATGCATTCCTCCTCTTACTTAAAACAAACAGAACCATTTACAAAGCTTTCATTTTCTCTTAATAAGCCTTCACATCAACTCACAACTCAGGCTAGTATTAGCCAGCAGAACTTTCCCTGGGGAAAGATACTTGGAAAAATTATTACTTCATCTGATTTTGCTTTTAAATTATTTTATTCATTATAAACCAAGTCTCATAATATCCTAGACTAAATTAAATAGTATTCAATTATAAAGATGGAGCATCCCAGCTACTAAGTAAGATGAATCACATAAAAGAAAAAGAGTCTACTTAGGTCCCCCAAATTTCAACATATTTAGAAAGTTATTGATCACTCTCAACATTCTGGATGAACTAACTGGACAGAGATGTCTCTGTGTATGTTTGGTTTTGCACAAAATGCATATCCTTTATTCCTCTAAGTATACGCTCTTACCTAGAAATGCATCTGTTTTCTACGGAACAACATGCATTTGTTTATCCATTTAATTCTTCATTCTTATATTGGGGTTCTGCATAATCTCATTACTCAAAGATGTGGCAATGTAATATACAAAACAGCTGTGGTGTGAATGTGAATTTCTCTGCAAATCTGAGTGTAATGAGCAGCACAGGAAAAGTATCAAATGCCTTAGGAATTCAGTCTTTCAGCAGTATTTAATGAAGATCTACTAAGTGTCACGTACCATTCCAGGTACTGGAGATAAAACAATGGACAAAACAAAGTACCATGCCTACATTCCACTGGAGGAAACAGAAAACAAACAAAACAGGTAAATATGTCAGAATTTATTATGTGCTGTGAAGAAAAGTAAAGCAAGGTTGGGAAGATAGTTCCAGAGTGAGCTGAGGTTGCTATTTTATACACAGTAGCCTGGGAAGGCTTCTGTAATAAGGTGACAATTGAGCAGAGATTTGAACTAAGTAGGAACAGACTGATATCTGAGATAAGAGTTTCCTTGGCAAAGGGAATAGCAACTACTGTGTCTTAAGGTGGGACTGTACTTGAGGTTGGAGGAACAGCAAAGAGGCATATGTGGTTATAAAGCAGTAGTGGGAGTTAAAATTGTGAGAGATGAGACCACAGAGGTAGTTAGGAGCCATGCCATAGAGGGCATTGCAAGATGTAATGACTGGCTTTAACTTAGTGAGATGGGAGCCTTGTGGAGATTGTAAGGAGAGAAGTGGTGTGATCTGACTTAGGTTGTAAAAGACTTCACGAAAGCTCAAATATGGGAGAGGATGGACAGATACATCATATTTGCCTGAATGCTGTCACAATGTATAGAGACATCTACAGTGGACAAAGTAGTGGCTTTAGTGGAAATAATGTGGGGTCAATAGCTTTTGGATGGAACCTATGAGGAAAAATGAAAAATGGGGGCAGCAACCAAAGTCCTGGTTCTAGGGCTAAAAATCAGACCTGTAGAATTGGAGCGTGTGGTGATTGTTGTATTATAGGCAGCTCTAGCATGCAATCCCCAGAGTGGGTAAGCAGGAAGTTCTCCTTCCTAATTCTTCCAAGAAAGAGACAGTCACTCACCAACATGCTTGAGCAGATGGAAGACTATTTCAGAAACAAAATTAGGTAGGACTTGGGTCCAGATGTTAGTGAGATGATTACCTGTGGCTGATGAGACCCAGGAAAATATGTGAGTCTTATCCTATTAAAGTTGTCAACCAATGTCAGGCTTGGGACATCTCTTATCTGTAACTTTCTCCAACATCCCCACACCATATAAAACTTGTGGAATAATTTTGTTCCATATTTGCATTTTTATAAAATTTCTACGTATCTCTTTTATGGTATTCTACATATGTTGACACGTTGGATTCCACATATTTATTGATATGTCAGTCTTCGCTAAATTTTGAGCAAGTTAGATACTTGGAACTGTGTCTTATCTTTGTACCTCTCTAGTGCAGCATTTGGCATGTAGTGTTTACTACTAAATAAATGGTTATGTATTTCTACTAACAAAGAAGCAAGTAAATGTAACTTTTTCCTACTAGCTCTTATTTTTAAAAAATCACCCCTAAAACTAGTTATCCACCCTTAATTGGATTAAAAAAAAACTCCACATTGGCTGCTCATTGTTGTCATTATGGAGGGTTTGTAGGTTTTATTTCCCTCAAAATTTTGAATGAGAGAACTAAGTTTTTCCACTAAGAATTAAGCTTTCAAGTGAAAAAAAGGAGCAAAATTGCTTTAAAGGGGCAAAAAGCCATCTTGGTCTGCATAATTTTAAAAGAATTTGCTTGAACACACACACATGCGTGTGTAATTATATAGAATAGACAACAATTATAAAAATAAACGTATAGCACATCAACTTAATAGTTACATTATAATTTATATTGAGTACTTACCTTATGACAGAGTTATTCTAAGTGCTTTATATATTTTTTTATTATTTAAACCTCTTAACACTGTTGTCAATTTTTTGTGTTAATAAATTTGGAAA
The DNA here is from genome assembly GCF_008692025.1 of Phocoena sinus. NCBI lineage: Eukaryota > Metazoa > Chordata > Mammalia > Artiodactyla > Phocoenidae > Phocoena > Phocoena sinus. Next base: position 64,260,539 of record NC_045765.1, on the reverse strand, counting down.
TATAGAAGTAGGTGATTTTCTACCAAAATCAACATTAAAATATCCATTTTCTAGATTGATAAATAGAGTATGAGAATTTGGAAAGCTAGTGAAAAGTCTATTCCCCAACTTTTAATTAGACCCAGAGGGGTGAGTTTGACTCAGTCTCTAAAGAACAGATAATCCTTGATTCAAGCAGTTCTGATAAAGAAAACAACTGAAATATTGCCAACTCATTTTACGAGGCTGACCAAAATCAGGTGAGGATATAACATAAACTAAAAACTGTTCTTAAATTTCAGGTATGAAAACAATTGCACATACCCTAAATTCAAGCAAGTAAAATCATTACCTATTAGAACAAGTAAGTTTTATTATAGAAACCCAAAGATGGCTCAGCATTCTGAAATTTGCTAAGGTAATTGATATAATGTTACATTACACTATAATGTAATTGTAGTGTATTATCAATGTAAAGTTAGGTTTTTACATCGTACATTATCAACATACAATTTGATTATCTGGATAGATTAATAAAAACTGATAAAATACAATAACTCCTAATTTGATAAATGAATAAAACACTTAGCAATCTAAAAATAGAGGGAAACTGCATTTACAAATGGTGTTCTATCAGAAATCTACAACAAACATTGTAATTAGAGGAAATTAGAGTAAAACATTAGAAACATTCCTCTCAAATCTAGGTATAAGCAATGATTACTACTGTATGACATACTACTGCGTCGCAGCCCCTGTGGCTAGACAAGAGAAAATGATGAGGTAAAAATATTGGTAAGAAAATATTTCACTGCTGAAACTTTTTTGTTAGTATCTAATCCACATTTCCCCCAAAGGAAAAATATGAAAATATGGACATTAATACCAACCTTACACCATTTTAAAATATACCTGAAGATACTGTTTCCTGTAAAGCATTTAGTAGTACACAGAATAAACACTTAATTACTTATCATCACCACCATCATTGTCAGCATTTACTCCCTGAGCCTGCAAGTTTAAAGACCCAACCAAAACCATGATAATTTCTAATATATTTAACAGGGTTGATCTGCACCTAGGTAAAGGTAGAGATTAAACCTATCCATTTTTAATAGGTGTAAACTCACAGGGACATGGAGAATGGGAGAGGAGACAATGTATCAAAATTTTGGAAGCTGGAAAGTACTTGAATAAGTCATAAACATTTAAGCAGAATAGAAAATTCCCCAATGATTTGGGAATTCTTGGGCTAGGAACTTGCAGAAGAGGGTATGGGAGGGTGGGAATGAGGTAAAGAAACTTGGTTAACAGTCTTTAAGAAGCCAGATTTATAAATTCCCTGCTCCATACCACATAGGCAAACATTTGCCCCCATCCCCTACACCTCTCCCCACCCCTCACCACAAGACTTTTTACTTGTGAGAGTAATTTACTTGGGAGATACCACCAGGCACCACTGAGGTTGGGGGTACTGTACTGCAAACGGGGATTAACTCGATGTGTGCATACCACATACAGAGACCATAAAACTTTTTGCCTTCTTCAGCTGGAATTCAGGTCTTTACCTTCTAGGCAGTTTAGAAGAATTTCCTCTGGGAAATCCAGAAGAAATTTAAAAAATATAGCAGAGGTTTTCTAAAATTAACCAGTTCGGTTAGATCACTTTGTTCAGTTGCATTCATGTCCTCAGAACTCCCAATCTAATTTTAGACCACTCCACATAAATACCAGCAGATAACACCAAACATCTGAGGAAAGCCTCTAATCTGAAAGAGAGAGAAGGCAGAAAAAATAACCAGAAAAGGAGAGACTTGGAGGAAACAGAAAATACAAGGAGAAGAAAGCCACATAAAACAAAACTAAAGAAATCTATAACAACAAAACCAAAATTCCCAAAATGAAAGAAGAACAAGTTACCATGAAAAGGAACACTCAAAAATTAAACTCCTGGAAATTTAAAACATCATAGAAGACCTAAAATAACTCAATAGAAGGGTTGGAAGATAAGATTCGGGGGGGGGGATTTTTTAAATGAAATGAGATGATTCTATAAACTTGCAGACAGGGAAAAAAAATGTTACAAATCACTAAGAAATCAAATGACTTCAGAATTCTGAATCCTAAAAGGTAACAGAATGAAGCAGTATCCTCTCTGAGGAAAAATTAATTTCAATCAAAAATTTCCATACTCAGCCGAGTTATCAACAAGTGGAAGCATATTCTTAAGACATACACCACTCATTCTTAGGAAGCTGCTAAAAGAGGTGCTCAACAAAATAAGGGTGTAATCGGAGGACAAGGAAGGCATGAGATTGCAGGGGCCTCCACTCTAGAAACAAAGTGCATTCCCAGGAGGATGGGAAAGGGTAATTCCATGGTGATAGACTAGTGAGAAACTAGTTCAAGTTGAGGAAGATCAGAAAACTCTGGGAAAGGTGCTTCCACGAATGTGAAATTAATAGATGACTTAAAATGCTTTGAGGATGAGTTGGTGATAAGTAAACCAAAAAGAAGCAAAATGAAAAACTACAAAAATTCAAGGGAAAATGAAAAGTTATATAGGATGGGAAAAGTAATTATACTAAAGGTCTCAGCTATTAATAGCAGTTACATATTCTTAATATTCTAAATATAATGGAAGGATGGGAGGAAAAAATTGTGTGTGTACAAGTGTATGTTTGCAAGAATGTGGTGGGTGTAGGGGATAGTGACTTCCATAGCAGAAAGTCAATAGATAATGCCTAAAACTGAAAATTCAAGAAATAACATTAACAACCATGTACCACGTTACATAGTTCAAAAGGTAAATAACAAAAGAAGTGACTAAAGTAGCTGAAAGTAGTTTCGTATAACAGCAAGAAATGGGAGTGGGGTGGGAGAGAGGACTGCTGTTTTTTCACAGTAAACTTTTTGTTATTTTACCCTTTTTCAAAGTGCTTGCATGTATATCTTTTATAAAAGTAAATGATACATTTACATTTTAAAAAGAGGCCCTGGTCTTGAAGCTTCTCAGCTCACAGCCTGTTAGTGATTCCTTGGTGACACCGCCCTGATGAGTTTTTATCTTCATTTATTCATGTTTAGACCAGTGGTTGGTGTCACACTCATAGCTCAAAGTTTATACATGAGCTGCAAACAAGTTTTTTATGGTTTGTACAATGTTGGTCCAAAGAGGGTTTTACAAGTTTGAATTGGTTATCATAATCTAAAATTGGGAGTTTCACATAAAAAAATGACTTCCAGTTTCTGCTGAAATTTCAGAGACTGGCAACAGCTTCCAGGGTGGCACATATTAGCTGAACATGAGTAGCCATGCCCATTGCACCTGGGTCACGTGCTCTCTAGTTCTTCACAGTCTCTCCCATTCCTGCTGTTTATTTGACAGTGAAACAATCTGTCATTTGCCATTTATCACTGTACTTGTGCTCCTGCTTTCTTACCGTGGAGTTCAGAGAAATATTTCTCTCTCAAAATTGGAAAATCAAAGTGAGAGGGCAATATATTGAGAGTACATATTTCTTACTCCGATTAAAGAGGATGCTGCTTGTTCAGTGTGCAAACCAAAGGTATCTGTGTTAGAAAAACACAGAGTAAGACATTATTATGAAACATAATTATTTTGGTCAGAATTATGATAAATATTTGAAAATATTCATAATTCAGAAAACCCTTAATGCCCAAGATATAAAAGACTTAAAATTTTCACAGTTTTTTTTCTGTGTGTGAAAAAAGTGAGTACTACTGTGGAATGCAGTTATGTCTTAAGTAAAATTATTCTCTAGGCTTTTAAAGCCTCTGACAGATGAGAGTATCTATTGAATGCAGCAGAGATGGTGAATGTGAGACTACAGATAATAATTTCTAACTTAATTCTTACAGAAATACTACTTAGCATGTTGAAGAATTAGCTAAGAATTTCCAGAACAATTGCATGAAAAAGTTAAATTGTCTGTGACATTTTTCTACTGTGGGTGTTGAGAATAAAAATATAAATAACTCCACATAGACAATAGTATTTATTCTGGCAGATTCTTGCATGATCAAAAAATTTGGGGCAAGGTGTCCATGACGAGCACAGCATTAGGAACTGATTTTATCTTTGTTTTGAAAAGCATCTTATAAATTTTAACATAGACTGGTCAAAATTGATAAGAGTGCCTACAGATGGTGCAGCTAAGGAATGGTTCTTCAAACACTGGATCTGCTATAGAACATAAATTCAAGGAGAAAACATTTTGCAGTGTTGAATGAACATAAGTTCATTGCATCATTCGTCGGGATAGAATTGTGTTCAAAAGTTCAAAGTGAAGGCCTTCATATATCATATAGAATCCTATCAACTGTAAGGAATAGAAAATTCCAACTCAAGGTGGCTTAAAAACATGAAAACTAATAATTTTATATGTAGAAAGTTCAGAAAAAGGAAGGTTTTAGGTTTTATGGATTCAGTATCTTGATGTGTCATTAAAGACCATATGCTTCCTCCATGTCAGTTTTATATTCAGACTTTAGCATGATGCTTGATTGATGAGGTGCTGGACACATTTTTAAAAAACTTTAATATCCAGTGGAAGATGAGAGGTCTTTCCTAAAACCAATCACTGGAAAGAAGAATTATATTAAGACCAGTAAAGCCTGCCCTGGAAGCTGGAAGTTGGGTCACTTTCCCCTGAAATACATGAACAGTTAGAAGAGGTTGATTTTCTAGAAAAAATGATCAGGATTCTATTGGGATAAAAGAAAAGGGATAGAGATATTTGGTAAGAAAAGATACTGTTATCTTAGTTGTGTTCTCCTGGCTTAAACTGGAGACAGTTCAGCCTTGATTGATGAACTGCAAACACAATGTGGTGGTTGGCTCTGTTAAACTGAGGATAGGTGGTTTTCTTATGAAGTGGTGCTGAATTATTTTATGGAAATTTTAAAGCAGTGAAAATCAGCTAACCAGTGAAGACTAGATCAAACATTTTTGGATGAACATTTTAACCGATTGAAATTCTTTGACTGTTTCTCTGCAAGGTCTTCAAAAGAATTCATACCAGTATACCAAGGTATGCTTTAATTTGCTCTTTTCTAGGGAAATTATGACTCTGGGAACTTCATTAGGCAGGGCACAAACTGGTCTGCTTTCCTGAGCAGAAGTTGGTTTTCAAAATGAAAGTAATGAGTTGCATTCTAAAATTTTAGGGATTACAAACCAATTTTTCAAAAAAAAAATTCTTTGATTTTTGCATTCTAAAATTTTGCATTCTAAAATTTTAGGGATTACAAACCAATTTCAAAAAAAAAATTCTTTGATTTGAAACTTTATGAAAATAAACTATTATTTTCCAGTTTATTTTTCTCTCCTAAGTTTGAAAGTGTGAATGAAAAAGTGCTAATTTATGTTATTGAATTATAAGGCCACATAGTACTAAAACTAAATAGAATAATATTAGAAACCAAAATTCTGTAAATATGCTAGGAGTTGGTTACCTAAAAATACAAATCATGCTGCAAGATTTTATCCGTGTTCATGAGTAACTATATTTGTGTACCATTCTTTCCAACTAGGAAACTGCTTAAAAGTAAGAACTGTTCCAAAAGATCAAAACTAAAATAATACCTGATTTTTATATTATGGTACCACAGAAGTATGTCAGGTTTCAGATTGCACATCAAAGCAGTAACATGTCATTAAAGAAAAGTTTTAAGAGTTAAATATTACTATAATTAAAACTGTAATGTCCGGTATTATTCATGTTTTATTTTGCTGAATGCTTACACCGAGGTTATATTTCTCTAGTAGTTGGATTTTTTTTAACATATGTTCAGATTTTTGTGTTTCAATTACTGCCCATAGATATTTAATTTGCTATCTGTTTTAGGTCTGAATGAGTTATTTTGTCTTAAAACTTGTTGAGGGGCTTCCCTGGTGGCGCAGCGGTTGAGTGTCTGCCTGCCGATGCAGGGGACACGAGTTCGTGCCCCGGTCCGGAAAGATCCCACGTGTCGCGGAGCGGCTGGGCCTGTGAGCCATGGCCGCTGAGCCTGCGCATCCAGAGCCTGTGCTCCGCAACGGGAGAGGCCACAACAGTGAGAGGCCCGCGTACCAAAAAAAAAAAAAACGTTGAAAATTGTATATAGGACTGGGAAAAGGTTCTGCCTTGACCCGATGAAGATTGCTTTCTTAATCCCAGGGCTGTGTTGAGGCTGTTTCTTTAGTGATTTATAGTTATATTTTCTGATGGTGCTATCTTCATTTAGCTCTAGATCTTATTGGATGTAATGGCGACTTTTATGTGTCAGTTTTATTTGTCTGGCCATGGAGTGCCCAGGTACTTGGTCAAACATTATTCTGAATGTGTCTGTGAGGGTGTTTTCTGGATGAAATTAACATTTGAATTGGTAGACTGAGTAAAACAGATTGCGCTCCCTAAAGTGGGTGTGCCTCATTCAGTCTGTTGAAGGCTTGAATAGAACAGAAAGGCTGAGTAAGAGGGTATTTTCTCCTATCTGACTGCCTTGAGCAGGGACATTGGTTTTTTTTTTCCTGCCTTCAGTCTTGAGCTGAAACATCTTCTTCCTAGGTCTTGAGCCTGCTGGCTTTCAGGCTGGACTGAACTGTTGGCTCTCCTGGTTCTCAGGTCTTCAGACTTGGATGTGAACTAAACTATCGATTCTCTTGGGTCTCCAGCTTGCCAGATGCAGATCTTGGGACTTGTCAGCCTCCTTAATCGCATGAGCCAATACCTTCTAATAAATTTCTCTCTTTCTATCAAAAAATATGTTTCTATATATAGATAGATAGATATGGAGAGAGTGAGAGAGGTATATATATAAAGAGGTTTATTAGAAGGAATTGGCTCATGTAGTTCCAGAGGCTACAAGTCCCAAGATCTGCATTTGGCAAGCTGGAGACCCAAGAGAGTCGATAGTTTAGTTCACGTCCAAGTCTGAAGGCCTGAGAATGAAGAGAGCCAATGGTATAGTCCACCATGTAAGCCAGCAGACTCAAGACCCAGGAAGAGCCAATGTTTCAGTTTGAAGATAGATACATAGATAAATAAAGATAAATCTTCTGTTCTGTTTCTCTGGGGAACCCTGACTAATACACTGGAAACCATTTTTTCTTGTCCTCTTGCTTCCAGCAAAAATTACATTAGGCAAGGATTGGTTTCATGCTTCTTCTCTTGAGTTTAGCTGGACCCAACATTTCTGTATAGTCTATTAGAGCATTACTTCTCAAACTTGGGACCTTGTTAAGATGCAGTTCTAGTATAAGAAGTCTGGAGTAAGGCATTAATTTCTGCATTTCTAGCAAGCTTTCAACTGATACCAATGCTGCTGATCCCAGAACCATTGTTCGAATAGTAAAGTGTTTGAGGATTGCATTCTTATAAACATTTGACTCACCCCTAAACTTTGACAATATATTAAGGCTCACTGTCTGTAGCCTTTGTCTACAGATTTGCATCTTGACATTTCAACACAAAAGTTACCTTAAATGAGACCATATCTTTCAGAACCATCTATTGCCGCCTAATGACAGCTTAGAGAAACAGTGAGGGTGAGGTCTTATTAGAAAATCATACTATACTTATAGAATAACTGTCATATCTTTAAAGAAAATTATCAGAACTGATTTTCCACCAACATTGTGACTTCTCCAATAGAATTAAGTTAGATATTAGAAAATTTTCGCTAGTTCCCCTCACTTTACACTCATCATTTACTATATTTGGAATAATGAAGTAAACAGAGCTTTCAGAGTTAGATACAACAGGGAAGTAACTTCTTTGGACTTCAATTTATTATCTGTCAACTGAAACATACTCCTTACTACCATACAAAACCTCTTTTATTTGGAGCCCTTACTAAAAATATAAATCTGCATAGCAGAAGCAGTAGATTGTAGACAACTTCGGATATTTTCATTTCTTCATTTGGTATTGCCAAATTCATGGAAGCAAGGAAGTGTCTAAGACCAAGTCTGACTCAGAAGGAGTCTTAAGGCTGACTTTTTGTTTTCACTACAGAATAGTTCTTTAATTCTCCTTTTGCTTATTACTTCATCCTCTCAAACAACACTATAACCACCTATTTCCATATGAAGGAAATGTAGAGGAAGAAGGTAGAGGAAACCTTATCAGAAGATTGTTGCTATTTATGCTTTGTTCTGGGAACTGCTATCTTAATCTGACTGAGATCACAGCACTTTATAATTGTCATTATCTGCCTATGAACTCTGAAGAAATCTGGCTTGTCGTAGTGCCCCGAGTCAAACCATAAAATCTATTTCAATATTACTCCTTAGCATAATTAATATTATTTAACTCATTGGTGGTCTCTCTTGAAGTTTAATAATATAAGAAAGATTTTAATTTTTGAGGAAAAGAAATTAAGAAAACAGACACAGAGGGAAGAGATATGGGGACATATGTATAACTGATTCACTTTGTTATAAAGCAGAAACTAACACACCATTTTAAAGCAATTATACTCCAGTACAGATGTTAAAAAAAAAAAAAAGACATATCTATACAATGACATACTATGTTTTTTTCCTCTAGCTACCAAATCCTAATTTATATATATATATAATTTGTGCTATAAAGATGCACTATTGCCTTTGCCTGGGTAGTCGTCTTTTTTTTTTTTAATTTTTTATCGGAGTATAGCTGATTTACAATATTATGTTTCAGGTGTACAGCAAAGTGAATCTGTTATACATATACGTATATCCATTCTTTTTTAGATTCTTTTCCCATATAGGCCATTACAGAGTACTGAGTAGAGTTCCCTGTGCTATACAGTAGGTCCTTTTAGTTATCTATTCTATATATAGTAGTGTGTATGTATCAATCCCAATCTTCCAATTTATCCCTCCCCCCCACCCCTGTGCCTGGGTCTTCTAAAGTAGAACTGGAGACAAGAATTAGGTTGGCAATAATTTGGGAGGAATGTACAAGCCTTAGGCATTGAGAGGGAGGGAAAATGGAAATGAGGCAAGGCAGATAATGTGATACATACAGCAAATGACTAGGCAGACTTGTTTACTTGGCCAAGTACAGAGCTTGCAAGGAAGGAATACAAAAGGCATTGAATTTGGAGTAATCTATAGGACAGAGAAAAGAAAAGGGTATTTATCTGGCTAGTTCCTTCCTGTTTCCGATTTCCGAGTGGTCACTGTTTATACCATGGGGACTAAGGATTCTGGATTGCATCATCTGGCCTTTCAGCAGCCACTCAAATAATGAAGTCACATAATCTGCAGTGGTGTTTAATCCACGTTTGAAAATAGCAGGATTACCCGGTGCAGGTGGGACACTGACAGAGAGAGAAAAAGAAAGAGGCAGTTGCAGGAAACCTACTGAAAACTCCATGTTAGAATATCCAGGTATTACAGACTCTGTTTTGCACAGTAATGTGTGTAGCAGTTTAGTAACTTATCTAGAATTTTAGTTAAAATCAGACTTTTTAATAATAAATCTTAAAGTCATTTGTTTATCCATCCTTTGGGAAATATTCCTATTGGCACAAATGCTGTGATAGCATATCTACAGGATTTCTGGGGTAATTTTACTTAAAGTGTGGGTCTGCAGAGAAGCGTGAAAATACACTTTTGGTTAGCAGTATATGGCAAATAAAAATAATTTTAAATACTTTAAATGAGAATGCTGAAAGTTCTTTTGGAAATGGAACTAGTTCTTTTCTGGGTAAATACTTTGCGAAAGTTTTGCACCTCAGTGTAGGTAGTGAAGAATGCAGGTGCTGACCTTGAGGTTTTCTTTGATGAGTAAATGACCAAACTGAGTGACAGAAAGGACCACAATAATCATTCGATCTATCTGAAGCCTATGTCATTTTAATATCTCTAAGGCGTCTGTCTGAGTATAATTTTTGTATACTCTTATGAGTTCTTAATGAGCTGGTCTCACAATTTTACAAGCACATTTGTTTGTGATTTCATAGAAGAGTTAAGATTTCAGTGTTAGATTTTCATTGTGCTTCTGTAATATTTCAGACTTTGATTACAGTCCACAAGAGATCTCTGAGAAATAGAATAAATGATGTAGTGAGATAGGCAGCAAGCGTCTATCATCTGATAGAATGGAGCACTGTTTTCAAGAACAAATCAGAACTTATGGAAAAAGCTATGAAATAGAGACATGAACTTCTATAAAATATTTGGAATTAGATATGCTGATGGTACTGTCATATATACCAGCTAGAAGAATATTTCTGCCAATTTTGGAATTTGCTTAAAAATGAATAGTTCTAACTTTAGGGGAAAAACTCAACTATTTGAATTTAGTGTTCATCGTGGGTAGAAAAAAATATATGAGCTTTATTCTACCAGGATGTTTTAAAAATTAATCACATGATATTTTGCTTCTGCCAGAATGGCGGACTTGGTTGTCTGTGAGGAAATTCTCACAACAGAACAATATACTTTTAAGGAAGAGGAATATCTGAAATGTGAAGAAACTGGTGAGAAATGAAATGGAAAATGTACGTAAACCTAAACAAATATTACATATAGAGAGAGACAAGAGAAAGAAAATACAGAACAGCAATAGCATGTTTGTTAGGCAGGGCATGATTATATTTGCAATGTTTTAAGAGTTGTGTATTATTCTGGAGAAGGGTTGATAAACTGTTCAGTATTAGAATTTGGGGGGTAAAGTTCAAAGATAAAAGATAAAAGAGGGCTTCCCTGGTGGCGCAGTGGTTGATAGTCTGCCTGCCGATGCAGGGGACACAGGTTCGTGCCCCGGTCTGGGAAGATCCCACATGCCGCAGAGCGGCTGGGCCCGTGAGCCATGGTCACTGAGCCTGCGCATCCGGAGCCTGTGCTCCACAATGGGAGAGGCCACACAGTGAGAGGCCCACATACCGCAAAAAAAAAAAAAAAAAGCTAAAAGAAATGTAGGATACACACTGTTAAAACAGTAAGAAGGGGCTTCCCTGGTGGCGCAGTGGTTGAGAGTCCGCCTGCCGATGCAGGGGACACGGGTTCGTGCCCCGCTGGGCCTGTGAGCCATGGCCGATGAGCCTGCGCGTCCGGAGCCTGTGCTCCGCAACGGGAGAGACCACAACAGTGAGAGGCCTGCGTACGGCCAAAAAAAAAAAAAAAAAAAAAAAAAACACAGTAAGAAGAAAAAACAAAAGCAGTAGTATAGAAAAATAGGACAAACAGAAAACATTAAGATAGTAACAAGTAAATTTGAATAGATTAACAATCACAGTAAAAATGAATTAATTATATGTAAATCTGAAAAAAAAGGAAGAGTAGAAATTAATTAGAGTTTAGACATGTAATTTGGAAAAACACCATTTACAATAGGCATGTGAAAAAAGAATAACTTACAGTGTTGCTCACCCCACAGTTCTATTAGGGTTAAGTTGTAATCCACCGCAGTCGCTGACTGATGGCACTCTGAGAAGAAACTAAGACATTAACAGGGTGGGCACTCTGTGCTTTGGACAAGCAGGCCCTTGGTTATATGTATATCTCAGGAAGAATTTTAATGAACCCAGATTCTTGCATCTTTCAATACACAACAAAAGCACGAAAATCATTAACTTGAGATATCTGTTCTTTGTAAATAGCAGTAATCTTTTACCAAGATGTATGCTTGACTGCACGTATTTCCTAGCTAAAACTCATACATAAACTGGCTTCTCCCCTACCTCTTTGGAGCAGTTTCCTTAGAGCTAACCGAGCTGCTCTCTCCCAGGATATAGTCCTCAGCAAGACCCCGAATACAACTTAAACTCACAGCTCTCATGTTGTGTGTTTTTCTTTCAGTTGACAGGGATAATAATAATAATAAAACAAAGCCATTAGTACCCAGATGAGTAAGAACCATATAGTTTGAAAGATATTAAAGAAGCTCTAAGTAAATAGATATGTGTTCTATCTGTATTTATGGAAAGAAAAACACAAAATCATAAATAATTAAATTCTCCTCCCAAATTTTTAAATTCATGGCATTTCTATCAGAAGTCCAGCAGGTTTTATATGGAACTTAAAAATCTCTTCTACAATTTATTTATTTATTTTTTTTTTTTAAACATCTTTATTGGGGTATAATTGCTTTACAATGGTGTGTTAGTTTCTGATTCACAACAAAGTGAATCAGCTATACATATACATATGTTCCCATATGTCTTCCCTCTTGCGTCTCCCTCCCTCCCACTCTCCCCTTCCCACCCTTCCAGGCTGTCACAAAGCACCGAGCTAATATCCCTGTGCCTTGCGGCTGCTTCCCCCCAGCTATCTACCTTACTACGTTTGTTAGTGTGTATATGTCCATGACTCTCTCTCGCCCTGTCAGAACTCACCCTTCCCCCTCCCCATATCCTTAAGTCCGTTCTCCAGTAGGTCTGCGTCTTTATTCCTATCTTACCCCTAGGTTCTTCATGACATTTTTTTCCCTTAAATTCCATATATATGTGTTAGCATACGGTATTTGTCTTTTTCTTTCTGACTTACTTCACTCTGTATGACAGATTCTAGGTCTATCCATCTCATTACAAATAGCTCAATTTCATTTCTTTTTAAGGCTGAGTAATATTCCATTGTGTATATGTGCCACATCTTCTTTATCCATTCATCCGATGATGGGCGCTTAGGTTGTTTCCATGTCCTGGCTATTGTAAATAGAGCTGCAATGAACATTTTGGTACATGACTCTCTTTGAATTTTGGTTTTCTCAGGGTATATGCCAAGTAGTGGGATTGCTGGGTCATATGGTAATTCTATTTGTAGTTTTTTAAGGAACCTCCATACTGTTCTCCACAGTGGCTGAACCAATTCACATTCCCACCAGCAGTGCAAGAGTGTCCCCTTTTCTCCACACCCTCTCCAGCATTTATTGTTTCTTGATTTTTTGATGATGGCCATTCTGACTGGTGTGAGATGATATCTCATTGTAGTTTTGATTTGCATTTCTCTAATGATTAATGATGTTGAGCATTCTTTCATGTGTTTGTTGGCATTCTGTATATCTTCTTTGGAGAAATGTCTATTTAGGTCTTCTGCCCATTTTTGGATGGGGTTGTTTGTATTTTTGTTATTGAGCTGCATGAGCTGCTTGTAAATTTTGGAGATTAATCCTTTGTCAGTTGCTTCATTTGCAAATGTTTTCTCCCATTCTGAGGGTTGTCTTTTGGTCTTGGTTATGGTTTCCTTTGCTGTGCAAAAGCTTTGAAGTTTCATTAGGTCCCATTTGTTTATTTTTGTTTTTATTTCCATTACTCTAGGAGGTGGGTCAGAAAGGATCTTGCTGTGATTTATGTCATAGAGTGTTCTTCCTATGTTTTCTTCTAAGAGTTTGATAGTTTCTGGCCTTACATTTAGGTCTTTAATCCATTTTGAGCTTATTTTTGTGTATGGTGTTAGGGAGTGATCTAATCTCATACTTTTACATGTACCTGTCCAGTTTTCCCAGCACCATTTATTGAAGAGGCTGTCCTTTCTCCACTGTACATTCCTGCCTCCTTTATCAAAGATAAGGTGTCCATATGTGCGTGGGTTTATCTCTGGGCTTTCTATCCTGTTCCACTGATCTATCTTTCTGTTTTTGTGCCAGTACCATACTGTCTTGATTACTGTTGCTTTGTAATATAGTCTGAAGTCAGGGAGCCTTATTCCTCCAGCTCCTTTTTTCGTTCTAAAGATTGCTTTGGCTATTCGGGGTCTTTTGTGTTTCCATACAAATTGCAAAATTTTTTGTTCTAGTTCTGTGAAAAATGCCAGTGGTAGTTTGATAGGGATTGCATTGAATCTGTAGATTGCTTTGGGTAGTAGAGTCATTTTCACAATGTTGATTCTTCCCATCCAAGAACATGGTATATCTCTCCATCTATTTGTATCATCTTTAATTTCTTTCATCAGTGTCTTATAATTTTCTGCATACAGGTCTTTCGTATCCTTAGGTAGGTTTATTCCTAGATATTTTATTCTTTTTGTTGCAATGGTAAATGGGAGTGTTTTCTTGATTTCACTTTCAGATTTTTCATCATTAGTATATAGGAATGCCAGAGATTTCTGTGCATTAATTTTGTATCCTGCTACTTTACCAAATTCATTGATTAGCTCTAGTAGTTTTCTGGTAGCATCTTTAGGATTCTCTATGTATAGTATCATGTCATCTGCAAACAGTGACAGCTTTACTTCTTCTTTTCCAATTTGGATTCCTTTTATTTCCTTTTCTTCTCTGATTGCTGTGGCTAAAACTTCCAAAACTATGTTGAATAAGAGTGGTGAGAGTGGGCAACCTTGTCTTGTTCCTGATTTTAGTGGAAATGCTTTCAGTTTTTCACCATTGAGGATGATGTTTGCTGTGGGCTTGTCATATATGGCTTTTATTATGTTTAGGAAAGTTCCCTCTATGCCTACTTTCTGGAGGGTTTTTATCATAAATGGGTGTTGAATTTTGTCGAAAGCTTTCTCTGCATCTATTGAGATGATCATATGGTTTTTCTCCTTCAATTTGTTAATATAGTTTATCACATTGATAGATTTGCGTATATTGAAGAATCCTTGCATTCCTGGAATAAACCCCACTTGATCATGGTGTATGACCCTTTTAATGTGCTGTTGGATTCTGTTTGCTAGTATTTTGTTGAGGATTTTTGCATCTATGTTCATCAGTGATATTGGCCTGTAGTTTTCTTTCTTTGTGACATCCTTGTCTGGTTTTGGTATCAAGGTGATGGTGGCTTCGTAGAAGGAATTTGGGAGTGTTCCTCCCTCTGCTATATTTTGGAAGAGTTTGAGAAGGATAGGTGTTAGCTCTTCTCTAAACGTTTGATAGAATTCACCTGTGAAGCCATCTGGTCCTGGGCTTTTGTTTGTTGGAAGGTTTTTAATCACAGTTTCAATTTCAGTGCTTGTGATTGGTCTGTTAATATTTTCTATTTCTTCCTGATTCAGTCTTGGCAGGTTGTGCATTTCTAAAAATTTGTCCATTTCTTCCAGATTGTCCATTTTATTGGCATAGAGTTGCTTGTAGTAATCTCTCATGATTTTTTTTATTTCTGCAGTGTCAGTTGTTACTTCTCCTTTTTCATTTCTAATTCTATTGATTTGAGTCTTCTCCCTTTTTTTCTTGATGAGTCTGGCTAGTGGTTTATCTATTTTGTTTATCTTCTCAAAGAACCAGCTTTTAGTTTTATTGATCTTTGCTATTGTTTCCTTCATTTCTTTTTCATTTATTTCTGATCTGATTTTTATGATTTCTTTCCTTCTGCTAGCTTTGGGGTTTTTTTGTTCTTCTTTCTCTAATTGCTTGAGGTGCAAGGTTAGGTTGTTTATTCGAGATGTTTCCTGCTTCTTAAGGTGGGCTTGTATTGCTATAAACTTCCCCCTTAGAACTGCTTTTGCTGCATCCCATAGGTTTTGGGTCGTTGTGTCTCCATTGTCATTTGTTTCTAGGTATTTTTTTATTTCCTCTTTGATTTCTTCAGTGATCACTTCATTATTAAGTAGTGTATTGTTTAGCCTCCATGTGTTTGTATTTTTTACAGATCTTTTCCTGTAATTGATATCTAGTCTCATGGCGTTGTGGTCGGAAAAGATACTTGATACAATTTCAGTTTTCTTAAATTTACCAAGGCTTGATTTGTGACCCAAGATATGATCTATCCTGGAGAATGTTCCATGAGCACTTGAGAAAAATGTGTATTCTGTTGTTTTTGGATGGAGTGTCCTATAACTATCAATTAAGTCCATCTTGTTTAATGTATCATTTAAAGCTTGTGTTTCCTTATTTATTTTCATTTTGGATGATCTGTCCATGGGTGAAAGTGGGGTGTTAAAGTCCCCTACTATGAATGTGTTACTGTTGATCTCCCCTTTTATGGTTGTTAGTATTTGCCTTATGTATTGAGGTGCTCCTATGTTGGGTGCATAAATATTTACAATTGTTATATCTTCTTCTTGGATCGATCCCTTGATCATTATGTAGTGTCCTTCTTTGTCCCTTTTAATAGTCCTTATTTTAAAGTCTATTTTGTCTGATATGAGAATTGCTACTCCAGCTTTCTTTTGGTTTCCATTTGCATGGAATATCTTTTTCCATCCCCTTACTTTCAGTCTGTATGTGTCTCTAGTTCTGAAGTGGGTCTCTTGTAGACAGCATATATAAGGGTCTTGTTTTTGTATCCATTCAGCCAATCTGTGTCTTTTGGTGGGAGCATTTAGTCCATTTACATTTAAGGTAATTATCGATATGTATGTTCCTATTTCCATTTTATATATTGTTTTGGGTTCGCTACTATAGGTCATTTCCTTCTCTTGTGTTTCGTGTCTAGAGAAGTTCCTTTAGCATTTGTTGTAAAGCTGGTTTGGTGGTGCTGAACTCTCTCAGC
Source organism: Phocoena sinus (assembly GCF_008692025.1). Classification (NCBI taxonomy): domain Eukaryota; kingdom Metazoa; phylum Chordata; class Mammalia; order Artiodactyla; family Phocoenidae; genus Phocoena; species Phocoena sinus. The sequence continues at coordinate 64,244,195 of NC_045765.1, read as the reverse complement.
TTTTGCTTGTCTGTAAAGGTTTTAATTTCTCCATCAAATGTGAATGAGATCCTTGCTGGGTAGAGTAGTCTTGGTTTCAGGCTATTCTCCTTCATCACTTTCAGTATGTCCTGCCACTCCCTTCTGGCTTGTAGGGTTTCTGCTGAGAGGTCCGCTGTTAACCTTATGGGGATTCCCTTGTGTGTTATTTGTTGTTTTTCCCTTGCTGCTTTTAATATGCTTTCTTTGTATTTAATTTTTGACAGTTTGATTAATATGTGTCTTGGCGTGTTTCTCCTTGTATTTATCCTGTATGGGACCCTCTGTGCTTCCTGGACTTGATTAACTATTTCCTTTCCCATATTAGGGAAGTTTTCAACTATAATCTCTTCAAATATTTTCTCAGTCCCTTTCTTTCTTTCTTCTTCTTCTGGAACCCCTATAATTCGAATGTTGGTGCGTTTCATGTTGTCCCAGAGGTCTCTGAGACTGTCCTCAGTTCTTTTCATTCTTTTTTCTTTATTCTGCTCTGCAGTAGTTATTTCCACTACTTTATCTTCCAGGTCACTTATCCGTTCTTCTGCCTCAGTTATTCTGCTATTGATCCTATCTAGAGTGATTTTAATTTCATTTATTGCATTGTTCATCGTTGCTTGTTTCATCTTTAGTTCTTGTAGGTCCTTGTTAACTGTTTCTTGCATTTTGTCCATTCTACTTCCAAGATTTCGGATCATCCTTACTATCATTATTCTGAATTCTTTTTCAGGTAGATTGCCTATTTCCTCTTCATTTGTTAGGTCTGGTGGGTTTTTATCTTGCTCCTTCATCTGCTGTGTGTTTTTCTGTCTTCTCATTTTGCTTATCTTATTGTGTTTGGGGTCTCCTTTTTGCAGGCTGCACTTTCGTAGTTCCCGTTGTTTTTGATGTCTGTCTCCAGTGGCTAAGGTTGTTTCAGTGGGTTGTGTAGGCTTCCTGGTGGAGGGGACTAGTGCCTGTGTTGTGCTGGATGAGGCTGGATCTTGTCTCTCTAGTGGGCAGGTTCACGTCTGGTGGTGTGTTTTGGGGTGTCTGTGGCCTTATTATGATTTTAGGCAGCCTCTCTGCTAATGGGTGGGGTTGTGTTCCTGTTTTGCTAGTTGTTTGGCATAGGTTGTCCAGCACTGTGGCTTGCTGGTCGTTGAGTGAAGCTGGGTGCTGGTGTTAAGATGGAGGTCTCTGGGAGATTTCCGCTGTTTAATATTATGTGGAGCTGGGAGGTCTCTTGTTGACCAGTGACCTGAAGTTGGCTCTCCTACCTCAGAGGCAGAGCCCTGACTCCTGGCTGGAGCACCAAGAGCCTTTCATCCACACGGCTCAGAATAAAAGGGAGAAAAAGTAGAGAGAATTAGTAGAAGTATGAGGAAAGAAAGAAGGAAAGGAGGAAAGGAAGGAAGGAAGAAAGAAGCAAAGAAGGAAAGAAAGGGAGGGAGGGAGGGAGGGAGGAAGGAAGGAAGGAGGGAAAGAAGGAAAAAAAGACAGAAAGAAAGATGATACAGTAAAAATAAAATAAAGTATAATATAGTTATTGAATTAAAAAATATTTAGAAAAAAAAAAAGGGACGGATAGAACCTTAGGACAAATGTTGGAAGCAAAGCTATACAGAGAAAATCTTACACAGAAGCATACACATACACCTTCACAAAAAGAGGTAAAGGGGGAAAAATCATAAATCCTGCTCCCTGAGACCACCTCCTCAATTTGGGGTGATTCGTTGTCTAAAGGAGGGAGGGAAGGAAGGAAAGAAAGAAAGAACGAAGGTAAAGTATAATAAAGTTATTACAATTAAACTTAATTATTAAGAAAAAGAATTTTTGAAAAAAAGTCATGGACGGATAGAGCCCTAGGACAAATGGTGGAAGCTAGAGTATACAGACTAGATGTCACACAGGAGCATACACGTACACCTTCACAAAAAGAGGAAAAGGGAAAAAAATCATAGATTTCGCTCCTAAATTCCCCCTCTTCAATTTGGGATCATTCCTTGTCTATTCAGGTATTCCACAGATGCAGGGTATATCAAGTTGATTGTGGAGCTTTAATCCGCTGCTTCTGTGGCTGCTGGGAGAGATTTCCCTTTCTCTTCTTTGTTTTCACAGCTCACAGGAGCTCAGCTTTGGATTTGGCCCTGCCTCTGCGTGTAGGTCGCTGGAGGGCGTCTGTTTTTTCGCTCAGCCAGGACGGGGTTAAAGGAGCCGCTGATTCGGGGCCTCCGGCTCACTCAGGCCGGGGGTTGGGGGATGGGGGTAGGAGGGGCACTACGTGCGGGGCGGGCCTGCAGCTGCAGAGGCAGCGTGACGTTGCGGCAGAGGCCGGCGTGACGTTGCACCAGCCTGAGACCCGCCGTGCGTACTCCCGGGGAAGTTGTCCCTGGATCCCGGGAACCTGGCAGTGGCGGGCTGCACAGGCTCCGCGGAAGAGGGGTGTGGAGAGTGACCTGTGCTCGCACACAGGCCCCTTGGTGGCGGCAGCAGCAGCCTTAGCGTCTCCCGCCCGTCTCTGGGGTCCGCGGTTTTAGCCGCGGCTCGCGCCCGTCTCTGGGGTTTGCGCTTTCAGCCGCGGCTTGCGCCCGTCTCGGGGGCTCGCGCCCTCAGCCGCGGCTCGCGCCCGTCTCTGGGGTTTGCGCTTTCAGCCGCGGCTCGCGCCCGTCTCGGGGGCTCGCGCCCTCAGCCGCGGCTCGCGCCCGTCTCTGGAGTTCCTTTAAGCAGCGCTCTTAAACCCCTCTCCTCGCGCACCAGGAGACAAAGAGGGAAGAAAAAGTCTCTTGCCTCTTCGGCCGGTGCAGCCTTTTCCCCGAACTCCCTCCCGGCTAGTCGTGGTGCACTAACCCCTTCAGGCTATGTTCAAGCCGCCAACCCCAGTCCTCTCCCTGAGCTCCGTCCAAAACCAAAACCCGAGCCTCAGCTCGCAGCCCCGCCCGCCCCGGTGGGTGAGCAGCAAGCCTCTCGGGTTGGTGAGTGCTGGTCGGCACCGATCGTCTGTGCAGGAATCTCCCCGCTTTGCCCTCCGCACCCGTCGCTGTGCACTACTCCGCGGTCCCGAAACAACCCCCTCTGCCTCCCGCAGTCTCCGCCCGCGGAGGGGCTTCCTAGTGTGTGGAAACTTTTCCTCCTTCACAGCTCCCTCCCACTGGTGCAGGTGCCGTCCTTATTCTTTTGTCTCTGTTTTTTCTTTTGCCCTACCCAGTTACGTGGGGAGTTTCTTGCCTTTTGGGAGGTCTGAGGTCTTCTGCCAGCCTTCAGTAGGAGTTCTGTAGGAGTTGTTCCACGTGTGGATGTATTTCTGGTGTATCCGTGGGGAGGAAGGCGATCTCCGCGTCTTACTCTTCCGCCATCTTCAAGGTCCCCCCCCTCTTCTACAATTTATATGGACATACAAAACCCAAAGATTGGCAAAGACCTCCTGTGGGAAGACAATAATGTGAGAACTTGCCCTATGAGTTATAACAACACAAATTATAATAATTAAGGTAATATATATTGGTTCAGGCTGGGATGACATATTAAATGTTTTAACAATTCGTGTGATGCTGATACTAAACAATCAGACTTCTGACCAGTCAGAATAAAGATCTAACTCAGAACAAATAAGAGTAGATATGTTGTACTGGTGTGTATTGGCTGAATATCAGTCATGCCTGTGATCCAAAAAGAATATGATATGACTTCCTGTGTCAAAGGAAACTTTTAGTGGAGGCAATCAATGCAGAGCTCACGTAGAAAACAGCTGGAAGATCAGATGGCTTCTCACAGGAAAAACATGCTATAAATATTGACAACAACTGTCCCTAGAAACTTTCCCAGACTTCTCATCTGATCCTTTCTAATCCGTAATCTACTAAGATATTCTTTCTTAATTTAAACTTAAGCATTTAGTTATATTCTTTTACTTGTCCTGCAACAGTTCTAAGAATGACCTTTATTTAGACTTTGCAGCCTGAAGAACCATGTAATTTTTGGCAAATGCTACCTATTTTATTTAAACACATAGAAACTGATACATTTTTCTAAAAGCAAGCAATGCTCCTATCCTCATTTTTACATGATATGCAGATGTTCTTGCCAGTTATTGTCTTGTCTCAGGAAACAGTGATTGATATTTTAGGAAATAGCTTTGACAATAGCCTAGAGTGGAGCATGTGAAATTGAATTGCCTCTGTAATTTTCTTTTCTTATTCCTTTATTATGTGGTTTCCAGGAGATGGTGAGGATAGAAACACTACCAATTTCCACTACTCAGTGATTAATGAAATTTAAAGTCAGTTATAAAGAGTCTGAATTAAAGTATCTCCAAGGTTTAGGTTAATGTAAAAATGACCAAACATTTTGAGCCTTAATATAAAACTAAAATAAATGATGTAAATATTTTTATTTCATTTTAACCCCACACACTCCTCACACAAGCCTAATGTAAAACCATGTTTCTCTTTCACAAGAAAGCAGTAAACATAAGTATCAAAATCTAGTATATTCTGATTTGATGTACAAAATTATAAACAGAAACAAAAAATCACTTAGCCAAGCTAAAACTACTTTTCCAAGAATTCCCTTCCACCTGTAGTTTTGAATGAGGGTTGGCCACAGGAGATATAGTGAGATTTAGAGGGCAGAAATGGATCAGCTGCTCTTAGCTCCTACAGTCATTGTAGGGTACCAGGTGCCACATGTAGCTAGCACATGTCGCTGTTGGTCTGCTGGCCCATCTTGTTGGGATGAGGCAGCAACCAGTGAAGCTGATAACCTTGACCACTGAATCTGGCCAAACTTCCTTTGCCAGTAGACATATTCCTTCCTTCCTATGAGAGGAGGTTAGGGTCCCTTTACCTCCTTTCCCTGGTAGTTGTTTCCTTAGAAGGGACTGCGGATCTTCTTAAAGACTTAACTCCAACACTTCTCACTCTTTTTAGAGCTATAACCCAGGTACAAGTCCCAAAGGGCCCCAAAGGATAAAGTAAAAAGCATAACCTGTGAGGAGTCTCAAACCACACCAAAAATACCAAGATTATGCTAATTTATATTGATACAAATCTAAGGGGCATATATGGGAGTGGATACCAAGGAATAGTGCATCAGGGTAGAAGAACTATAAAGTTGGACTTGGCTGAATTTGTTAATATGGATGCACTAAGCAGAAATTCTAGCTACATTGTGTTAACCTGGGCAGCTTGGAGTAGCTCTCAAAATTTCCTTGCTTGGTTGACTGAAACTTGGACCCAAAGTTGGCCCACACTGAAAATAAAGTTGAATTGCCAAACCTTTTGTAAAACATACAGGCAGGTATCTAAAGGTGTAAGGATATCAGAATTCTAAAGTGGATTTATCATAAAAATCATGTACCCAACTCCTAACCGTTTCTTCCGGAAGGGTCCAGAGAACAGTCCCTTCATCGGGGTTGTGGGAAATAAGCATCAGCATCCTTGAAGGTCTCTGTTGTAGCTACTGTTGATAGGTGATAAATGACAGCAGAAACTGCTGTCATCGAACTCAAGACATGATTTCAGTAGAGATGATAGGACCCCGGAGCGCTGGAAGTCAAGTGGTGGCACAAAAATGCCAGAAACAAGTTGGACGTGTTTACTGTTAACAGGCAATAGAGAAGGAGTAAGTAGAATGGTTTGATCCTCAGAGGTTGCTGGTACTGGCTAATTGATTTGACCGTTCCAGAACTGAAATATGTGAAGCAACCAATGAAGTATTACTTGATTTAAACAACCAGACAATTTCTAGTTTGGTAAGCAAAAGTCTGAATTTAATCCCTTCAACCAATCCCCAAACTTAGGCCAATTCAACTACACTGAGACCTTTGAATAAAAGAGAGGCTGGCTTTCCTTAAAGAAGGACCGTGCTGTATTGCCAAGAATGTGCACTGTTAGCATTTATACTGATAAAATGAAGACAGGATGTGACTCTGCCCTTGCACAACTTAGTCTTACACTAATCCCTGTTGGATACTATCTTTATATAAAATTTTGATATTTTATTCATCAGAGAGTTTTGCACTAATTTGATTTTTTAAATAGTTCATTAAAATATCATTTATCTTGATTATTAAGCTTTTGGGCACTTCATAAAATTTTGTACCAGGGATTAGTGCCTCACTCAGTTCCCAGCCTTCTATCCAGCTCTTTCCAGATCTCTTCCAGCTTCTCTGATTCTGGGACAGACACATGGGCAGATCTGTAATGAAGCGTACCCGTTTCTCCTGAAGATCTCCCGCATGGTTGAGGTTGGAAGTGGTGAGAGATAGAAAAGGGTTAAATTTTGACCCTGTGGTTTCAATTTGTTAGTACGGGTTGCAGGTTCTATTTATTCTCACTCTTCTCTGCTTCATGTCGTGCTTTTCAGCCCTACTTCTGGTCCTGCTGACTGACAGTAGATTCAGGCTGGCCACCAGACATAGAAGCAACAGCTTTTTGTAGATTTCTTCACCAGATGCCACAGTTGTGTAAGATCTAATCTCTGTAGTAAACCCTTTATTCCGTATCGCTCATAGCAGTTCTCCTCCTCTGCTTCAACCCTAACTAATGTACCCTCGGAGTGCCTAGGTGCTTTTTCTTTAGATTTGTTTTTTTTTCCCCTTAAAGATTCCCCAGTACTCCCTGAACCAGAATTTTGTGGTTCCACCCTGCTCCCTTGCCAGAAATGTACAGACGCGTTTGAACTTCAGCAGCATGTATTGCTGAGTTCTTTGCCAGAAGAATTTTTAGCTCCCATTTACATAAGCATCTGGCAGATTCTCTCTGACTGTTCAACAGATGTGACCAGACATATCTGGCTTTCTCTTTCTCAAACTGTAACCTAACCCCAGACTACCTAATATTTTACAACTCTTTGAAATGCAACCCCAATTAATAAATAACCTAGGATATGTCCTCCAAACCTACTCAGATAAGTACATATTCTCCCCACCAAGGAGTTGAAAGTGTATTGTATTATGTATTGCCCCACCAAGGAGTTGAAAGTTGGTTTTTAATGTTTGCTTATAATCATACTTCTCACCAAGCATCCTTTTTTTTTTTCTAGGTGGAAGATCTATTCCTCAAATATGATTTTCTAGACTTACCATCTATGTTAACTTCCTAGGGTTGCAAAGTGCTGCAAACTGGGTGGCTTAAAACAAGAGAAATTTATTGTCTCAGAGTTCTAGAGGCTACAAGTCCAAAATCAAGGTGTTGGCAGGGCCGTCCTCCCTCTGAAACCTTAGAGGAATCCTTCCTTGCCTCTTGGTAGCTCCTGGTGGCTTGACAGAAATCATTGGTGTTCTTTGGCTTATAGCTCCAGTCTCTGCCTTCATCATCACATGGCCTGCTCTGTGTGTGTGTGTGTGTGTGTGTGTGTGTGTGTACACGTGTGTACCTAACACCATCATTGCCAGCATCCTTAAAATGTGGTGCTAAATATCAAACAAAATACTCTGAATAAGTTTTGGTCAGAGCAGAAAATAGTGGAATTATTACTCTATTCTGCCATTCCCTTCGTTATTTCATTAATCCTACAAATATTCATTGAGCTTCTATCCCATGTCTCACATTTTGCTTGTGCTGAGAATATACCAGAGTGGTAAAGAGACAAAGCTGCTATCTTCGTGGAGTGTATGTTCTAATTAGGGATGGTAGACAATCGGCACATAGACTTCTGCTAGAATTCCAATTATCTCTAAGTGCTGTGAGCAGGGTAATTGAAAAGAAGGGATGGGGGTGTTATTTGAGAAAGGAATGTCTTTGAGAAAGCAAGTAAAAGGGCTCTCAGGTGGGAGTGTGGTGTCTATGGGGAATTGAAGGTGCAGCAGGGAGGCCAGGGTGGCTGTGGCTGGAGGACATGAAGGAGTGACATGAAAGGAGGACAGAAAGGTAATCACAGCCTAGGAGGCAGGATTGTGGACTTTTATTCTAGATGCGAATTTAGTTGAAGGCTTTTAAGCATCTGAGTCACATGATATAAGGTACTTTAAAGGGTGATTCCAGCTGCTGTATTGAGAGTAGGCTGTTACAGAACAGTGGAGAAAGCTGACATCTACTTTGGAGACATTTACAGTAGTGCAGGTGAGAGATAATGGTAACATGGACTAACGCGATAGCCATAGGGGCGATAAAGAAGTCAGATTTGGGATGTGTTTTGAAGACATAGGCCTTCAGGATTAGCTGATGGATTCAAGAGTAAGTGAGGGAAAAAGATGAGTATTAAATAAACCTCTAGTACTTAGAGGTTTCGAAGAAAAAGAGGACTCTTTGGAGGATATTGAGAAGGAGTGGCCTATGAAGCAAAATGAAACCAAGAGTGAGGTCCAAAAGGCAAATAAAAAAGGTATATTTAAAAGGAGGATGTGGTCAAATGGATAAATGCTACTGTTAGGTCAAGTAACATAAGGACAGAGAATTGACCATTGGAGGTCATTGGTGAGGTGGCAACAGTCTCTGTGGAATTTCAAGAGAAAGTGTGAGCTGAGGTAAAATTGTGAATGAAGACAACCCTTATTACAATCACTATTGCAATCCAAATTATTACTGAAACACATACCCACCAGTTTCATTTCCACAAGTTAACTCCTTTCAAATTGTCTCACCAGCTGTTTTTGAAGCTTTCCAGATGGCTGATGGGCACGTACCCAGGAGCAATTTCCTAAATCGTGTCCACTCAGCTTCCTTATCTGTTCTTTGCTGACTGGTTATAAATATTAGTTTTCATAAAAACTAGCTGAAACACAATATGTTCTAAAAATATTTTACACAAGTTTTCATAAAAACTAGAAAATTAGATTCAGTTCAGTTTGTGTTTCCTCCCTTTTTGTGCCAAGATTACTTCATAGGTAGTGCTGTGTACTTTCTTCAGGAGGTATATGTGATCTGGTTATTTCTTTCTTCCTAACTGCAGCAGAAAAATGTTATATTTGAGTTGTCATTGTATTTTAGTTCATGATTTGGAGGTATCCAACAGTTTTATTTTAATGCCTAACTTTATAATTTTTTAAATTGAGGTATAGTTTATGTACAATATTTTATTCAGGTGTACAACATAGTGATTCACAGTTTTTAAAGGTTATATTCCATTTATAGTTATTATAAAATACTGGCTATATTCCCTGTGTTGTATTATAAATCCTTGTAACATTTAATTTGTATACTACTTTGTATCTCTTAATCCCCTACCCCTTCTCTGCCCCTCTTCCTTTCCCTCTCCCCAGTGGTACCACTAGTTTATTACTCTCTATATCTAAGTCTGTTTCTTTTTTGTTATATTCCCTAGTTTGTTGTATTTTTTAGATTGTACATATAAGTGATATTATACAGTGTTTATCTTTGTCTGTCTGACTTTTTTCACTTAGCATAATACCCTCCTAGTCCATCCATGTTGTTGCAAGTGGCAAAATTTTATTCTTTTTTATGGCTGAGTAGTATTCCATTGTGTGGCTGAGTAGTATTGCATTGGGTACACCACAGCTTCTTTATCCATTCATCTGTTGATGGACACTTAGGTTGCTTCCATATCTTGGCAAATATAAATAATGCTGCTATGAACATTGGGGTGCATGTATCTTTTTGAATTAGTGGGGGTTTTTTCAGGATATATACCCAGGAGTGGAATTGCTGGGCCATATGGTAGTTCTATTTTTACTTTTTTGAGAAACCTCGGTACTGTTTTCCACAGTAGCTGTACAAATTTAAATTCCCACCAACGGTGTACGAGGGTTCCCCTTTCTCCATATCCTTGCCAACATTTGTTGTGTTCTTTTTGATGACAGCTATTATTACAGGTGTGAGGTGATACCTCATTGTTGTTTTGACTTGCATTTCTCTGATGATTAGCTATGTTGAGTATCTTTTCATGAACCTGTTGTCCATCTGTATGTCTTCTTTAGAAAAATGTCTATTCAGGTCTTTTGCCCATTTTTTTAAGTGAGGTTTGTTTTTTAGATGTTGAGTTTTATGAGCTGATTATATATTTTTGGATATTAACCCCTTATTGGTCATATCATTTGCAAATATTTTCTCCCCTTCAATAGGTTGTCTTCGCATTTCATCATCGGTTTCCTTTGCTGTGCAAAAGATTTTAAGTCTAATTAGGTCCCATTTGTTTATTTTTGCTTTTGTTTCCTTTGCTTTAGGAGACAGATCCAAAAAATATTGCTATGATTTATGTCAAAGAGTGTTCTGCCTATATTTACTTCTGGGAGTTTTATGGTTTTAAGTCTCACATTTAGGTCTTTAGTCCATTTTGAGTTTATTTTTGTATATGGTGTTAGAGAATGTCCTAATTTCATTCTTTTACATGTAGCTGTTCAGTTTTCCCAGCACCACTTATCGAAGAGACTGGCTTTTCTCTATTGTATATTCTTGTACCCTTTGTCATAGATTAATTGACCATAAGTGCATGGGTTTATTTCTGGACTCTCTATTCCGTTTTACTGATCTGTGTGTCTGTTTATGTGCCAATACCATACTGGTGGTTTTTTTTTTTTTTTTTTTTTTTTTTTGCGGTACGTGGGCCTCTCACTGCTGCAGCCTCTCCCGTTGTAGAGCACAGGCTCCGGACGTGCAGGCTCAGCAGCCATGGCTCACGGGCCCAGCCACTCTGTGGCATGTGGGATCCTTCCGGACCAGGGCACAAACCCATGTCCCCTGCATCGGCAGGCAGACTCTCAACCACTGGGCCACCAGGGAAGCCCTACCATACTGTTTTGATTACTGTAGTTCTGAAGTCAGGGGGTGTGATACCTGCAGCTCCGTTCTTCTTTCTCAAGATTGTTTTGGCTATTTGGGGGCTTTTGTGTTTCCATACAAATTTTTAAATTATTTGTTCTAGTTCTGTGAAAAATGCTCATGCTGTTTTGATAGGGATTGCATTGAATCTGTAGATTGCCTTGGATAGTGTGGTCATTTTATCAGTATTCATTCTTACAGTTGGTGAACGTGGTATATCTTTCCATCTGTTTGTGTCGTCTTCAATTTCTTTCATTAGTATCTTAAAGTTTTCTGAGTACAGATCTTTTACCTCCTTAGGGTAGGTTTATTCCTAGGTATTTTATTCTTTTTGATTCAGTTGTAAATGAGACTGTTTCCTTAATTTCTCTTTCTGATAGTTCATTGTTAGTGTATAGAAATGCAGCAGATTTATGTATGTTAATTTTGTATCCTGCAACTTTACCAAATTCATTGATGAGCTCTAGTAGTTTTTTGGTGGCATCTTAAGGATTTTCTGTGTAGAGTATCATGTTATTTTAATGCATGCAGACTACATTTTCTTAGTTGTTTTGTCACTATAGTCCATTGAAACTTTGTGTACATCAATAAGCCACATTTCTCTATTTTGTCCAGAAGACGTGGGAGAAATTTTTACAAATGCTTTGATAAATCAAGATGAAGTATTTCAAAAAATTTTCTCTGATTTAGACATTCTAGCCACAGTTAATCTGTGCTGGTGTTCGGTAATCAGTGCATCCTTTTCAAAAGGATTTAGAACTATTCTATTTGATATTCATTTCTAGAGTTCTAGTCAGGATCAACAATTAACACATTGGTGTAAAGCTTCGTGAAGCCACTTTTCACCTCAATTTAGAAACTTTTCACCAGTTTTCTCAAACTTCCTTTATCTTTATAAAAATTCAAAAAGTAGCTAATGATTTGTAATTCCATATGCAAATCTTTCCACTACTCTCAACTATGATTTTGTGGGGAAGTTCACGTCTAATTTCTAACTTCATGTCTTCTGACCTATAATTTGCTCTTTATAATGCGTTTTCTGTGCTTTCCAATTCGAATATGATGCTCTTTGTAGGCAAAGAAGGAAACAAAATAGGAACTGAGTAGTACTCCTCCTTGTTCATCTATCCAAGTTCTAATGTAGCAAATTATCTTTCACACATGTGTTCTTTATAGTCCACTTGGCTCACCTCCCCACTCCATTCTCCCTCTTTCAATATAAACATCATGTGTGCAGGAACTTTGCTTCATCACTTGCTGTGTTCTTAGTACCCGGATCAGTCCAAACACCAGTAGGAGCTCAAAGAATAGTTGGTGAAGGAAGGAACCTCTTTTAGTAGCATTTTTGTCATGCTTTAAAAGTTTTCTATCTATATCAGAGAAATTTTACAATAAAATTTCCTATTTTCTGAGAAGAAATCTTGAAACTTTGTACTGCTATTTCTAATAGTTCCATACATAATCCTTACATGTGAGTCTTTTCTGTCTTATTTAGGAACATATTTTGACTTTATTAATTATAGTAAATAACCCTAAAAGATATTAGTAACTCCCCAAATGAATTCACAGCAACATTTATTTGATTGCTGAACAATTCATAGATTTCCCTCAGTTAGCTTCAATCCAGCCTTGGAGCCTGCTATGTGGAGAGTCTTGGTCAAAGTTCTCAGGATTGTCAGTTTGACTTCTAGCTCAGATATTAATTTATTTTGGCTACTTGTTTTGTCACATCTTTTCTGACAGCTTTTTGTAAGCCAGTTGTTCAGCAGTTCAGTTGTGCTGGAAATATTTTTGTCGATTTAGAATTCTTACCAAAAGAAACTTCAATTTCACTCTGCAAATCCAACACTGCTTTTCCCTTTACCTCCATTTCTTTGCACATAGAAACAGGGGTGAGAATAGTATTTATGTAAGACCCGTCCTTATTTCATAGTTTTGTTTTCTTTACTTTCACTCAAACTGTTGAAATGTGCTCTTTTTCTTGTAAATGTTTTTCTCCATTTATTTTTTTAAGCACAATCTCAGAATTGATATTACTGATGTAAAACCATAAGAATCTCTCAGTTGAATCAGTAAGGAGGTAAAAACCCTTCAGGGATACGTAAGAGACTTAAGAGAAGGTAGGTGGGTGGGAACCATCAGATGGAGAACAAAGCTGAGAGAAACATTTTGGGGTTTTTTGCTATATAATTTTCTGTGTATTTTTTATATTAAGAACTATGTGAAAATATTACATATTTTAAAATTAAAAAGAGAAAAAAGCCAAGAAATGCAATAGTTTAAAATACTTTTGTTGTCCAAGCTCTTAAATGGCATAATAAAGGAACTAGATTAGGAATATTACGGAAGTTTAGAGTCTTGACAGTTGATAAGGATAACATCAGAGGTGAATCAATCATATATGGACGCAGGTTTCAGATAAGTTCAAGTCCTTTGAGGTTTTTTTCCTCATAGTCTCACTCTTGTTGACTCTTCCTCTTCATTCCCCAGGGGACCACTTCAGTTTTCACCCGTGTTTCCTCACACCTGTATTCCGTGGTCCCTGCTTCCATGTCCTCATTCATTATCTACATCTCACTTCTAGTCTAGTCATTCTTAGCATGATTTCATTGTGTCACCAGCTGATCAAACATCTCTGGTGGTTCTTTGCTTCCTTCTACAACGAACTAAACTTGAAGTTATCTAGACCGGGGCTTCTCAACCTTGGCATTACTTACATTTTGGTCTAGATAATTCTTGTTTGTGGAAGCCTGTCCTGTGTAATGCAGGATGTTTAGCAGCAAACCTGACCTCTACCACTAAACTCCAAAAATGTCTCCAAACATTACCAGATGTTTGGAGCCACTGATTTAACCTTGTCCTATCTGTTAAACTCAACTTCTCGCTGGTTAATCTCTTTGCTTTTCTATTAATATGCTATGCTCATTGCAAACTTGGTTCAGATGGTTCCTTTCTCCATCTTGGAAAGTTCTCTTCTCTTCCACATATGTGTAAATGCCATTCATCTTTCATTTTCTTCTGCTTAAATAGTAGCACTGATATCATAAAAATATTTTATGGCCCTTACTTATGAATGCAGTTCTTTCACCATCAGCAATGAATTAATGTATTTTAAAATAGTTCATTTTGCTTCACCAATTTCAATAAATCTGTTTCTTTAGTTAATAATTCAGACCAATGACTCAGTTTCTACGATTATGCTTGCTTTTTAAAAAGTACTCAATGATTTTTTTTTTTTGCTAGTGATTCTTATATACATCAGTGCAGTCTTTTATTGGTAAACTGGATTACCTCAGAGCAATCCAAAATGATTATTATCCAAAGTACTTATGTCTGCTTTTATATATTATACTATCTGCATTACAATTTTTTGAAACTTAAGAGCCAGACAAAACTGTCTGGCCTTTTCTCTAACATTATTTCATGTGGTTGCAATCTGTTGAAACTAACTTTACCATGTCAGCAGAGACCTCATAATTGATAAATCTTGTGGCTTAATGTAAGTTCTTCTCAAATAAGTAATAAAATGAGGTATGTGAATCATCACCTTTTCTTCTTTTCTAAGTATATCAAATGTTGTTGGCCTCCAGATGGTCAATTTAGAAGAATAGCCCTTCTTAATAATTATTTAAGGAACTCTTCCCCCCTCTTTTTGGACAGGACAGAATCCTGGAGCCTAAACAAACAATTCAAGAAACTTAGAAAAGGGCCTTTGCTCTTCCACTGTGATCGACACGTCACCATCTAGACCATTTCTCATGCTAGATATCTAATATTTCACAGATATTTCTTCTTCAATTCTCACATTCAGTTGGTTAGTCTATCTCGAAACTGTTAACTTCCTAGCCCCACTGTCATTTTCTTAATGTAGGCCCTTATCATCTCTTACTATTTCAAAATCCTTCCAATAGTATAACTGCACCTATTTTCTCTGACCTTTATTCTCTCTTCACACAGAATTTTTTTTTAAGATTTTTTTGATGTGGACCATTTAAAAATTCTTTATTGAATTTGTTACAATATTGCTTCTGTTTTACGTTTTGGATTTTTGGCCCCGAGGCATGTGGGATCTTAGCTCCCCGACCAGGAATTGAACCTGCACCCCCTGCATTGGAAGGTGAAGTCTTAACCACTGGACCACCAGGGAAGTCCCCTCTTTACACAGAGTTATACATAAAAAATAAAACTTGGAGTCTGTCTTTATCCGCCCCCTCCCCCCAATTCTATTATTAACAGAGTAAATTGGACTGTTCCTCCCCCTTTTGCCCCGTACTTCAAGCATCAGTTGCCCTGTTAAGACTTTCCTTTGATCTCATCTGTATAAATATGGGTCAGGAATATGGTGCACTTCTGTCTCGAAGGGTCCTAGGGACCATGGCTAATCAAACATTTGATCTTAGTTCCAGAGACTCCAGGAGGCATGAGAAAGGGCTGTTACAGCCTCTTAAGTGAAGGACTCTCTGAGGGCGTTAATGGGAGTGCTGTTGATTTTAGTTTAGGCAGGTTCTAGAGCCTTTTGCTAAAGTGGGCCCCATGTTAAAGTGGCTGATTCATTAGTAGAAGTAACAGTGAGATTAAGTAAAATTTGCAAGTGAGGAATATGTTGCCTCCAGAACCCCAAAAGAACTAAAAGGTGGTACACTTGTATGTCCTTAATGAGTGTGTGAATCGAAGCTCCTTGGAGAAGAGTGTCATCAGTACAATGTTATTACCTGTGCTTCTGGAGAAAGACAGATGCAGGTAGATCTTGTCTGTGAAGTCTGTGAGGTGACAAAGCTGCTGAGGTCCTCCATGGCAGCCTAGTAAAGGTGCATGGTATCCCTTCAGACATGAAGGTGAACTGTAACTAACAAATTGTTGAAATGGGCACTGAACAGAACAGATTAGCCGAATCTGTAATAGCAATGTATTTGCCAGTTATTAATTAGATGAGATTGGTAATTTTAGTAATAACTGGTATTGGATTTGGGGCCTTAATGGGTGGGACCACAGCATTAAGGTTGTAGTGATCCACCAAGAGCCATCACTTACTTTTTCACATTTAAGAGCAGGTAAAATCAGCTGTCAAATGCACAAGGAATGGTGTTAATGACCTGTTCATTAATTAGGTCCTAAATAAAATGTCCCAACCCAGGAAAGTGAGGCACAAGAGGCGTATCCTTCTGTTGCCCTAATGTGGGCCCCACTTGGACTCGTCTTAAGTCCCTGGAATTTAGCCAGTTAGCACACCTTGCTTTGAATATTCCCACAGAGAGACTTGGCAGCCACCTCAGGCAGACCCAGCAGTAGGCAACAAGGCTACTCAAGTGGAAGCTCAAATTCGGGTCCAACCAACTCTCAGGGTGCTTTAGAACCAATTAGTAAACCAAGAGCAGAACCCCAGGAAGTTATTCAAGAGTCAGCGGTCATGACTGCTCACAGTGCCCACTGTCTCATAAGAAGGATTCTTTTGATGGTGAGACATAGCGCATTGATAGTTGGATAGATGAAAGGCAGAACTCTTGTCACTTACAGCTCCAAGGAGAGAGAGCTGCCAGGCAGGGCCCACAGTGGGTTCCTCACTGGGACAGGGGTAACAGCAAGCTGCAGCAGTAGAGGGCAGCTCTTCTATGGCAAGTGGGATGGTGTTAGCAAGGTTTGTGGGTCCCCTGTGGATTGGCTAATCTGAATAATTTGGGGGGCTCCAGGGCTTTGGTGCTCTGTCCAGTTATCTGTTCCTTGGCCCTTGGGCAATTGGGGTGGGTGTTTAGTTGCCCAGAGTGTGAGCTCCAGTAAGGAGAGTGATTGGGATGTAGACTTAATGAGCTGCTCAGGAAAAGGAACTGACTGGCCTCTAGTCAGGACCTCAAAACTGGGTCAAGATAGCATTGGGAAAACAAAACCAAAGCAACACTGTATTATACCTGTTAGAAAAATAAATAAAAAGGCAGGTTACTGGGCCCCTCTCCAGACCTCCTGAATTGACTTTCTTGGGGAGGAGCCTGGGAATCCGTTAAGCTAATTTACAGTAAGGTTTCTAATTGTTCAGGTTGGACTCTGGAGTTAGCCTGTTTCGGGGTTACAGGCTACATCTGCCAGCCCTAGTCCCTGGACTCATATTTGTTACTGCACCTCTTTAGTTCCCAACTTTCTCACTGTAGAATTCCATGTAACAATAGCACCTACTTCTAGGGTTGTATTGACCTAGCAGAGTGTTTGCCTCATCGTAATGCTTATGTTAACCTTCAAGATACATGAGTTTTAAAAATTCTTTGAAAGAGAAGGGACTGTAGGGTTTCGAAATTTTTTTGAAGCAATTTTTTGGAAAAGATTGTGATAGTTGCATCTTTTTTTAAAAAAAAAAACTAACAAAAGCCCCAATAATTTTTAATCTTAGGACTCTTAGGAGTCACTGAATCAAGGTAGCCATGAGAAAATCCTCTCCCTGCACTCTAGTATCTTCTTGAAGTCTTTTACTGTGTTGATAGTTCTAGCAAAAAAAACACAACAAAAAACAGATTTATTAAAAGCCATTAATCTCCATTCCATCCTGAGAGAACTGATTACTGCCAGCTTGCAACTTTAGAAACTGGAATGACCCTCTTGCCGTTTCCAAGATCTGTTTTTCTCCTTTCACTTTTTAGCCACACTGAAAGCAAAATTGTCCAGTAATATGACGTTAGTGGTCTGCAAGAACATCTGAAATGGCATTTCTCCATTTATAAGAAAATTATATTCCCTTCTCAAAGGACAAATCTCCCTGACTGTTGAAGGAGATCTGATATTTTTCAGTTAACCTTAAAATAATAAGATTTATACTTTTTGTTCTGTTAGCAAAGTGCTTAGCAGACTTCCACCTGTCCTATTAACTTTAAATTACAATGTTAGTTTATTAGAATATAATTGTTAATACCAATAATTGTAGTTTTAATGCACTAATTTTACAGGAGCTCCCACTGAATAAAGTAAATAGAAAGCTATATTTCTTCCTATCTAATTGGTTAAATTATAAAGATTTCTTTAATAAATTCTTTATACCTGTTATTAAAAACAGACTATCTATCTAGTTATTTTACTCATTGAAATTATAAAAATGAGTAACATTTGACTTGTTAAGTGTTTACTAACTCCAAATAGTTGATTAAAGTAAAAAGAAACTTTTAACAATTTTTAGTGAAACAATCTTTACTTTCTTGTAGGTTATAGTCTATATAATTTAAACTTCTGTAGACCACGTACTTCTAAAGGAGACAAGTACCTTTCTCGTATCTTAATGAGTAAACATTCCTATACTTCATTCTACACCGAACTGCTCATACTCACTTTTTTTTTTTTTTTTGCGGTACGCGGGCCTCTCACTGTTGTTGCCTCTCCCGTTGCGGAGCACAGGCTCCGGACGCGCAGGCTCAGTGGCCATGGCTCACGGGCCCAGACGCTCCGCGGCATGTGGGATCTTCCCGGACCGGGGCACGAACCTGTATCCCCTGCATCGGCAGGTGGACTCTCAACCAATGCACCACCAGGGAAGCCCTCACTGTTTTTTTAAACTACTAAATCGGTAATGTACCTATCACAGTGCCTGGAGCATGGCAATTGGTGTTCAAAGAATACGTTTGCTGTACATTTTATATTTTTCATCCTAGGTGTTACCATCATTCATCACTCTCTAACCCCTGTAGGTGTCTAGTTCTTGTATGTCAATAATCATCATAATAGAATACCAGCACCATGGCTAGCATTTATTTTGTGCTCACTGTGTACCAAGGCAACAGCCTAAGTGCTTTGCATAGCTGCTATTTCATTTATTCCTCAGAACACTCCTAGGATAAAAATATCATCTTTTTACAAAAGAGAAAGGTGAGGAATTAGATTCAATAACTTGTCCAGGGGGCTTCCCTGGTGGCGCAGTGGTTGAGAGTCCGCCTGCCGATGCAGGGGACGCAGGTTCGTGCCCCGGTCTGGGAAGATCCCACATGCCGCGGAGCGGCTGGGCCCGTGAGCCATGGCCGCTGAGCCTGCGCGTCCGGAGCCTGTGCTCCGCAACGGGAGAGGCCACAACAGTGAGAGGCCCGCGTACCGCAAAAACAAAAACAAAACAAAACAAAAATAACTTGTCCAGGGCCACACAATTCTTAAGTGGAAATCAGCATTCATACCCAACCCCTTAACACCACATTCCCTCTTTAAACCATCACCCAAATGGTTTCCTCTGTGGAGAAAGCATCCTTCTCTCAAGAAGCCCACCTCCAAGACGTAACATTTGCAACCTGTATTAACGGGAGGGAGTTTGTTTTCAGATAATTTGTGTGGAGAGTAGCAGTGTGATAATTCATTTTCTAGTGATATTGCAATAACATATACTTTTAAAAGTAAAGAAACTGCAAATGGTTTCACCATCTTTAGTTTATCCTTCCTTGTGTGGGCACTTACTAACTCCATCCAAAATGCAAGCTCCAACAAGCTTCACCAAAACATTTAGTGAAATACTTCAGGAAATTTTATATTTTTAAATGATTAAAGATCACCTTAATTTTACAAAGTGTCCTAAATGGCATTTATTATTATGCTCTATTATTGGCTGTTATTAATTAAAATTGAATTACGTTGAATATAATTACTATATCATGTTTATTTTCCATGACAGCTTGTGTGTTTTCCATATCCCTCACTTTCCCCTTAATCTGTAAAAGTCAGTAATCAGTTATTTGTCCCTCTCTGGCATCAATAAAAGTATGTAAGTGGAGCTAATGAATTGTCAAACTGTTAAAATGAAGATATATTTTCCCTGCTTCCATGTATTAAAAATTTATGGTGTAAGGAGAGAATATGAAAGGGAATTTTTTAAAAAGGAAAAATACATCTAATTTATGAAGATTACTGTTTATGACACTCATTCTCTGGCTGTGGATTCCTCAACTTTTCCTTACTTCTGTTTGTCCCATGGGTTTTTTGTGAAATTAAACAAAACAATGCATATGAAGTACTTGCACACTACTGATGACATAAGCATGTCTCAAGCTGGTTTCTCTTCTTTCTCCTCCTCCTCTTTCTGCCCTCCTCTTTCTGCTTTTTCTTCATAATTGTCATCATAATTGTAATGAATTCTGCGTAATATCCAGTTCAGTGGTGCACCACACCTGACTTGCAAGATCCAATTGTTAAATTTCCAGGGATTTTGTGAGCCTGTTATTAAAATAGCCATCATTAAAAGTTAAACTTTATAAACTTATGATTAAATTATAAAAATGCATTAAGCACTAAAAAGATTTTTCTAGTTACTTTTCTTACATTTTATCTATGCTCTTGAGGTTATTGAGGTCCATTGCAGCTGTATGGTAGAAATACAATATAATGATGTGCTACTGCCTATCCCCTCCCCAACTCTCTATTCAGTCACATCATGTTGGTAGCTTGAAACTGGCAATAGTGGAGTATTTACAGCATAGTAATCAGCAAATGCCACAAATTGAGGCTTTTTTCCCCACTAGAGAGTCATTTAAAAAATTTACCTGGGGCAAGAAATATGTATACAAGATACTCCTAGAACAGCTTATAGTGCCAGACTCAATCCATCCATCCGTGCATCCATTCCATAGTGATGGAGGTATATCAGAGTGACACAGACCCCAACCGAAAGAGCTCTCAATGGCCAAAGCTGGAACAAATAAAGTAGTATTGTATTATGACACAAAGTATAAAATAAATATTCATGTATCCATACTGATATCAACAACTGATTGAATAAATAAATCACTGGGAGAGAATAGACAAATCTCAACTGCAGAAGAATTCCAAATAACTTACGTAGACACTCCACCCTAAGGAGGTGCAAGAGAATTTCCTGCTACTTAACTATGGGCTACACATAGTGACTTCCTTCCAAAGAGTGCAGTATAAAAAGGGGTAGAAAAAGAGTAACTTTAAAGTAGAGAAAACTGACACACACTACCTCAGCCAGGTGATCAAGTCAAAATCAACAGTGATAAGTCATGTTGACAGTGTGTGCCCTTGATTGAGGTGGTGAAAATAGTTCTTTACTTCTTTTAGTCTTCCCTGCAAATCCAATAACCCTGGTCTAATCATGAGAAAAACATCAGACAAAGCTCACTTGAAGGACATTTCACAAAACATCTGACCAGTATTTCTCATAACCCATCACGGTCATTGAAAACAAGGAAAGTCTGATAAACTGTCACAACTAAGAGGAGCCTTATGAGACACAGTGACTAAATGTAAAATAGTGTCCTGGATGGGATCTTGGAGCAGGAAAAGAATATTAGGTAAAAACTAAGAAAATCCAGGTAAAGTATGAATTTTAGTTAATAATGTATCACTATTCATTCATTTCAACAAACACACCATACTAATGTAAGATGTTATTAGTAGGAGAAATTGAGTATGGGGTCTATAAAAACTTTCTATTCACAATTTTTCTGTAAATTGAAAATTATCCTAAGATGTTTATTTAAAAATAGAGGGCTTCCCTAGTGGCGCAGTGGTTGAGAGTCCGCCTGCCAATGCAGGGGACGTGGGTTCGTGCCCCGGTCCGGGAAGATCCCACATGCCGCTGAGCGGCTGGGCCCGTGAGCCATGGCCGCCGAGCCTGCGCGTCCGGAGCCTGTGCTCTGCAATGGGAGAGGCCACAACAGTGAGAGGCCCGCATACCGCAAAAAAAAGAAACATTTACTAACACACAACTGATCTGCCTAGGTTACTGTTCGAGGTTCTGCCCTAGATATCACCTGTTGAAGTTCTATGTGGTGCCCAGAGCTTAATAATTCTGGGCAGATGTCAAGTCATTTTGTTGATAGGCCACTGGCTTATCCCTCAAGTATGTCATGCTGGGAGGACAAAAAAGGAAACTTTGTAAACTAGGCACTAATTAATAATTTTTATTAAACAAATTACACATCCACATCACATAGTTTGAATTCGTGTCAAATCACTATTGATCTAGAATATCTAAACCCAGGATGGCAAACAGAAACAGATTTTTTAATACATATGTTTGAATATATAGGTTAAAATTCCCTGCCTTTGACCTATATTTTACTCATATAGCTAGATTAGGGTTCTAAAGTTGAGGTGCAGACTCAAAACCTTCAGGATTACGCTGGTAAATGAGTTGATTGACCATGGTGAAAGACAGTAGGGCCTGGTAGGGCCATACATCAGACTAGAGAGCACATCCCAACCTCAAATCATTCAAGTCGGATATTTATTAAAATGACGTTTTAGGCCAAGCAAAATTTGTCTCTGTTTTGGCAGGAATTTCTCTTTTTTTTTTAATTAAATTCTATAGTGCTTTACAATTTTCAAAAGTTTCTCACACATGATTTCATCTAATAACGTTTTTTTGCCTCTACCCCTATATTGCCCCTCCCCTCTTCCCTCTCTCCATTGGTAGCCACTAGTTTGTTCTCTCTATCTGTGGGTCTACTTCTTTTTGTGTTTATTCACTAGTTTGTCTTCCTTTTTAGATTCCACACATAAGTGATATCATACAGTGTTTGTCTTTCTTTCTGACTTATTTCACTCAGCAGAATGCCCTCCAAGTTCATCCATGTTGTTGCAAATGGCAAAATTTCATTCTTTTTTATGGCTGAGTAATATTCCATTGTGTGTGTGTGTGTGTGTGTGTGTGTGTGTGTGTGTGTGTGTGTGTCAGTGTCATAGTTTCTTTATCCATTCATCTGTTGATGAACATTTAGGTTGGTTCCATACCTTGGCAATTGTAAATAATTGTTGGCCTGAACATTGGGGTGCATGTATCTTTTTGAATTAGTGTTTTTGTTTTTTTCTGGATATATACCCAGGAGTAGAATTGCTGGATCATATGGTAGTTCTATTTTTAGTTTCTTGAGAAACCCCCGTGCTGTTTTCCACAGTGGCTGCACCAATTTACATTCCCACCAACAGTGTACAAGGGTTCCCCTTTCTCCACATCCTCGCCAAAATTTGGTATTTATAGGAACCTCTGCTTTAAATTGTCCATTAAATTCCAAAGGAATTCCTTTGACAGCCTTGAGTGAAATTATGATTTATTTTGTTAACAGGCTATATAGAAATGTAGATCCTCAGAAATTTTAATACATACTAGTGAAATTTCTCTATTTTAAAAATAGTTTGTTCAATGTGTTGATAAGTAATATACATTTTTATACCAACTGGAAAAAGAAACCACTTTCTACTATCTTTGTGAAAGTTTATCTCTAAAGCATATATTCTTAAAAATTCGTTAGTGGGCTTCCCTGGTGGCGCAGTGGTTGAGAGTCCGCCTGCCAATGCAGGGGACGCGGGTTCGTACCCCGGTCTGGGAAGATCCCACATGCCACGGAGCAGGTGGGCCCGTGAGCCATGGCTGCTGAGCCTGCGCATCCGGAGCCTGTGCTCCACAACGGGAGAGGCCACAACAGTCAGAGGCCCGCGTACCACACAAAAAAAAAATTTGTTAGTAAAATTTAGGATATTATCAGCTTCATATTATTGGAAAGTCAATTTTTTTTTTTTTTTTTAGTTTAGAGCTCTTTTGAGCCTATGTCCTCAAATAATATACTGACAGTCTTTTACCAGAAAGTCTTAAAAATAATAAATTCCAAAAATAATGAATTATTGTATAAGTACACAACAATTATTTTTCTCTAATATAAGTTCTATTATTAAAATTAGTTAAGGACAATGTATAAGCTAAATGTAAACCATTATTGTGAAAGAGTAGCAAATTAAGACTCTCAACCATGGCTTAATACTACAAAAATATTCAGAAAATAAGAAAATTCATTGGCTAGATTCTTTTGAACTAAAACAATATTTCCTATTATAGGAGCTGCAGGGGATACACAGAAATAATTATGTATGTCTCATGTAAAAATAAATCCATATCTCATATTGGATAAGATTCTTTGTATTTTGGGGCACTAATGCTAAAGTATCATTTTTTCCTTACCTCAAGATAATATATTTTAAATTTCTTAGCAATTTAAGATAGCCTTACAAGGTCCTAAAAAAACCAATGACCTCCTTGTTACTAAATCCAATAGGTATAGTTTAGTTCTTACCTTACTTTGCTCACAGAAGTATTTGATTATATATATTTTTTCTTCTTAAAATATTCAGATCCTGAGCTCTCACATGTAATTTGCCTACTACCTCTCTAGCTTCTGTCACCATTAAGTTTTATGGCTCTTCTCCTTCTTGGCCTTCTCTCAGTATTGATATTCTTAAAACTTTCTTCTTCTCTCCTTTCCCACATGGCCAGATGACTTCATCTATTTTTGAGGCTCTCCAACAAAAATATATTGAAACATTGAAATGGATTTTTGAATTTCCAGTGACCAAAGATTTTAAGAGTGAAAGTATTTATTCTGAATTGAACTAGCATCATAGCTATTAGTAGTAAATATTCAATCAAAACAACATATAATATTCATTTTGGTAGTAAATATCCAACTTAAAATAATTTATTGGAAACACATCCCATAAATATATGAATTTGCTTTTCTTTCCATAGATGTATAAGCTGAGAAGCTTCATTCTCATGGGTAAGTACAGGGAATGGAAGAAATTTTATTGGCCCAAAGTCACTCAGTTATTTGAACTTCTGAGCTAGATGATATTAACTAGCCTCTTTTTATAAGTTTTCTTTTATTTAAAAATGTAACATTGATCTTTGAGAAATAAAATTAGGATTTTTAACCTTTTCATGATAAACATTATACAAAACATGTAAAACACTGATGTTTGACAGTTCTCCCCAAGCTTTTTCTCATTCAGAATTCAGTATTGAGATTATTTACTCCCTGCGTTATACAAGTCTAAGATAGATGGGCAAGGCACAGAACCTTGCCATGGGTGTGTCATAAGGAGAAATTAAGGTCCTGCTTGCTTCCGTATTTCTTACTAAGTTTCTCCCTCAGTAGTGATACATTTTTAGACAGTCTAATAAGGGAAGCAGCAAGGTCTTTTTATGAAAATTGTCATTATTTCCTCTGTCCCATTATATAATATATTGAAATTTAGAGCATCCCAACACAGGCCATAATGCCCCAATTCTTCATCCATTATGGGCCTTAAAAAAAAGGTGCTTTCTCAGGCACATCTGTTTTCTGAAAACAACTTTAGAGAATTGAGGATATTAAATCCCTTAATATTTACCATGTGTTCATATGCTTTCAAAGTCTAAATACTCTGCCAGCAATACCCTCATCAGGGTTGCAGACCACTGTTCTAGCTATAGCACACTACTTGTGCTTTATGAACACAGCCATCTCTTTCCCATGGCTATATAAAAGCACAAGCTGTTCTCTGCTTTGAAAAACAATCACTTCACCCTTTTAGCTCACATTTCTTCTTTCTTGTGGAAATAGTGTCTCACCCTGGAACAAGAAGAGTGGGAGTGTTAGTCAATTTCATCTTATTCACTGTTATCAATATTCTTTGCACATAAATTTTTATTGGTTACTGTTGGGGGGGCATTTCCTCCTCTATCCCTCTTGAGTTCTTATGGCTGGACTAATAATAAAATTGACACATGACAGATTAGCAGGAGAAAAGAAACAAATTTTAATTCATGCATTTATGGTGGTCTCATAGAAATGGAACTTAAGAAGTGGCCAAAGCAGGCTGCTTTTATACTTTTTTTTTTTTTTTTTTTGCGTTATGCGGGCCTCTCACTGCTGTGGCCTCTCCTGTTGCGGAGCACAGGCTCCGGACGCGCAGGCTCAGCGGCCATGGCTCACGGACCCAGCCGCTCCGCGGCACGTGGGATCCTCCCGGACCGGGGCACGAACCCACGTCCCCTGCATCGGCAGGCGGACTCTCAACCACTGCGCCACCAGGGAAGCCCTGCTTTTATACTTTTTAGACAAAGAAACAATAAAATTGAAAGGAATTGACAAGATAAACTTAGGTTTGGGTGCTTGATTAATAAGGAATTCAAGCAAAGTCTGGGCTTGGATAATAAATTACTAAAGAAGTAGCAAGGTTTGTTTATACAGGCGTCTTGGCCCTGAATTCCCATCTCTGATGATAGGGACATCTTTCTACCTCCTGGTACAGGGAGGGCACCTTTCATATGGGAGATTTATTTCCTGCTTTCAGAGAGACAGAGAGGAAGGTCAAAGTGTCTCTCCTGAATCAACTATTTCTTAAGTAACTTTAATTCAGAATAATCAATAAGACATTGAGACATCTTTGGGGGCAGCTTGCCCAACAGTATCATTACTGTACTATTAATAATAATCACTTGTGTTTATGTCTCTAAATTAGTTTCTAGACCCAGTTGCACTGGGAGGGAGTGGTTCCCCGTATACCACCAAGTAGTTTTCTGGATAGCAGCTGAGTGTCCTACAATTCATTTCAGTTCTACTTGGAGATAGCATCAGATTCCACAGGTTGAGGGCTCATTCCCAGGCAAGTGACCCCCTCCCACTTCAGATGCCAACTGCAAGTCCAGGTTATCACCTGTGTTTCTGACCAGTTGGGTATATGTTGGAGTTTCCAAAGACCCCCTTCCTTGGGTTTGATTAATTTGCTAGAGCAGCTTACAGAATTCAGAGAAATATTTTACTTACTAGATTACTCTGAGGCAGGCTGGGACCTGGGCCCCTTTGCTGCTGCAGTGCTTGCACCTGGACACTCCTCGAGCAACAGAATACAAAGAAACTGTATGGGACTAAAAATAACTGTGTGCAGGCTGGACAAGTTCCAGACAAAAGATACAAAGAGACCAAAACACCCAACTGCCACTTTTGAAGAGCTGACCCCTGGACACAGCCCTGCCCTCATACCATATAAGGAACAAGCTCATCCGCCCTCCTCAGGGAGCGTGTGCAAGCAAGGGAACCTGTTGTTTGTTCTCACTCCACTCTGCTGCAGCAGGGGCCCCAATAAAGCCTTGTCTGAATTTTTTGTCTGGCCTCTGATCAATTTCTATTGATTAAAGAGGCCAAGAACCCTGCTGGGTAATGCTTATTATAGAAGAATATAAAAGAGGAACATCCAGATAGAAGACATGTGTAGGGCAAGGTACGTGGAAAGGGTGCAGGGCTTCCATGCCCTCTCTGAGCTCGCCAGTGTGCCCGCATTTCCGTGTGTTCACCAATCCAGAAGCATGAACCCAGTCCTTTTGGGTTTTTTTGAGGCTTCATTACATAGACATGACTAAATCATTTGCCACTGGCAATAGATTCATCCTCCAGCCCCTCTCCCCTCCCCAGGGTTGGCAGTGGGACTGAAAGTTCCAAACCTCTAATCACAGGGTTGGCTCCTCTAGCAATCAGCCCTATCCAAATGTCACCTCAATTCATGTAACAAAAGACACCTTTATGGCTCTCATCACTTAAGAAAGGTCAATGGTTTGGGAGCTCTGAGCCAGGAACTGAGGAGGAAGACCAAATACCTATTTCTTATTAGAAATCACAATATCACAGTCTCTTCCATTAAGATTCAGAAAATTTCTCTGAGGGAGATTGAATAACATATGTTCCTATCCGCAATATTTTACATCATGCCTATCTTAATATTGATGTCCAGTAGGTTAATATTGGCTGCATGAGTGGTCATGGCTACTAGCACACCCTCTAGAGTAATCTAGTTAAATTGCTTATCAATAAAAAGAATCTCTTTCAAAGCATTCTCACATGTTACCCAGTTTTTGCCCAAAGATATTCAGGTATAGTTCTGCTACCGGTTCTTTTGACTGTTCTTTCAGTTGTTAATGTCATTGTTTAGGACTCAGGTGTGCATCAGCGTAACTTTAGCAATGTGTCTGAGTCCTCCTTTCTGGAGAAACCAAGTGTACAGACCAGTGCTTTTTCATGGTAGTTGTGTTTTCTCTTATCCTTTTCAAAAAACAGTTATTTTAAGTTCAATCTTCCTTACTTATTTCAAATATTCCAAATATGTCATGGTTATCAAACACTTAACTCTGGACAAATGCTCTGTGTCTTTTTTCACATAACCCTTTTGAAATATGACACAGGAATCGAAAACGTTATTTTAGATATGAAGTCATCAGCCTAAATTAGCATACTGGTTACATGGTCTCCATAATTTTGGTTTAGTAATTCTGTTATATGGTCAAATGACAAATACTGAACTACTGTTACTTATTGCTTAAAATGCTACCACATCTTAACTATATTATCTATGCCTGTTTTGATGGCCTTTAAATGAAAATGTTGGTGCCTTTTTAGAACTAAGCCCGCCTTTGAGCCACAAGCCCTGGTAATTATTGATTAGTTTTCTCTTCTTATAGTTTTACCTATTCCAGAATGATGTGTAATTGGAATTACACAGGATTTGGCCCTTTGAGTCTGGCTTATTTTTTAGCCTAATACACTTTAAATTCATTCATCTTGTTTCCTATATCAGTAGTTTGTATCTTTCTATTGTTGAGCAGCATTTTGTTGTATGACTATACAATGGTTAGTTTATTAATTTACCAGCCAAAGAAAATTTGAATTATTTCCAATTCTTACTGATTATGAATCAAGTTGTTATAAGCATCCACACACAGGTTTTTCTGTGAACATAAGTTTCTTTTCACTTGAATAAATTCCTAGTAGTAGGATTGATGGGTTATGTAAGTGGATATTTAATTTTACAAGAAATGCCAAGCAGTTTTCCATTTTGCTTTCCCATCAGCAATGTTTGAGAATTCTAGTTGTTCAGTTGGAAGATTCTAGCTGCATAGCAGCCTCATTAGCACTTGATATTGTCAGGTTTTTATTTTACTAATTTTATTATAGTCATCCTAAATTGTGTCTCTTTGATTTTAATTTATATTTTCTTAATGTTTAACTCTGAGCAGCTTCTTTTCTAGCGCTTATTTTCCATTTGTGTATCTTTTTGTCTATTCACATCTCATCCATTTATTGTTTTCTCATTAAGAAATTTTACAAATTCTTTATATATTCTGGATATAGATGTGCTTTTTTTTCAAATATGTGTGTTTTGCAAATATTTTCTCAGATTCTGTGACTTGTTTATTCATTCTTTGAACAGTATTTTTCAAAGCGTTGAAGATTTCAAGTTTGAATTGCTCACAATTTGTACTATAAACTATGTTAAGAATGTGGTATAGATAGTTTTTAGAAATATGAAAAATTGATATATAAACATATATTACGTTGGGTCAGATCAGTTATTTAAAAACCATTATTTAGGTTTAGGAAGTGATTTTAATATACGTTTTATAGAAAGTCCTTTATAACCGTGTATTTTATCTCCTTTGGTAATGGAACTCTTGGAGTGTCTAAAGAAAACCGGTGATTGACTCTGCTCTCATGAAAACATACATATGCCAATACACACGAAATCATTCAGATAATCAAAGGGTGTTTATGGCTAATGTTCAGGTTGAACTCTTCTGTTTTTTGACACTAAAGTCAAAGAAAGGGGAAACATTTCCACTTCATTGAATATATTTTTAAAATCCTTTCAAAGTCTGCAAATATTTTTGGCTTTAGCTTCAGTTGGGAGAAATATGTATTTTATGTTAATAATTGACATATTCATGTTTTCTTATTTCAAGAACCCCTCTTTGTTTCAGTGATTCCAGATAATGCTGATGGTGATTATTATCGTTTGAGTATTTTTCTTTAAGTTGTGAAACACATGAGTCATCTGGGTATATTCTTCATGAGAAATCTTGTACGTGTAATGTGAAAGTTAAAGCATGGGACTAGGGATACAAAAGAACATATTTCTTTCTATCATTCTTAAATTTTATTTTATTGTCAATCTTAATCTGTTTGAATGCTATAGGACAGATCTGAGTTTTTAAATAATATATCTATTAAGAAAGTCAGTTGTATTTTTCTGTAGTGGAATATTTTTACCTTGTCCAAAGCTTTCAAAGCTTAATAAAGGAAAAAAATGAACTGTGGTCTTATATGATCACATTTGATTATTAGTGATAACTGTCATTAATGTTAATTCTTATATTGTCATTTGCATATCTCATTTTAAGTGATTTACTATGTAAGCAGTCAGCAAATGCTTCATAAAGGAATTAATGAAATGATGAAGGACAATAGTTGGAATAGGATTGGTATTGTTATCTCAAATCCATAAATGGATAAATATCCAGAAAGAAGATAAGAACAGAGCATGTGTCATATATGGCTTTTGGTTTAATTTTCATTACTTTATGGTCATATTTTGAAAGTTGCTGGACGTCCACTGAAAGTTTGCAGATTATGCAAGACTAACATTATTGTCTTATGATTCTTAATTTCGGATTTTGTTTTGCTTTCAGTGGGAAAAACTGTCCCTGGGGGAGCTAATTCAAGGAATATAAAGGAAAACCTTCAAACAGCACTGATTCCTTCATTTACTGAATATTTATTAATTATTTTCTATGTAGTTTCTAGAATCACTGTACTAGGCCCATGGAGGATACAAAATTAAGTAGACTTACATTCTACTTACTATGCATGCATTTATGAAAATATAGAAACTGACACTATCGTTATCAAGGTGCATGTAAAATGTTATAAGACTCCAGTGGAGAGATTATCTCTAGCTGGGAGGGCAAAGAGGGCTAACGAGCATACAGCATCCAAAGTGAGTTTTATCGATGATTAAGAATATATATATAATATATGGGCATTATATATTGTATATATATATATATTTTTACATATATATATAAAGATATGTATAAGTGAATAAAAACTCAGCTATAGCTTGGTGCACTGGAATTTCTGTTGAAACACAGACTCAGTTTTGGATATCCTTTGATAACAGGCTGTTTTTAGAGAAATACCTAATACATTATGTGTGCCCATCAAACTTGTTTATTCCTTCTGCCGACTTCCTGTGATACTTGCTATGCACAAAAGCCAGACAGAGAACTTGGAAAATGCAGCAAAAAGTTCTTAAAAGCAAAACATGATAATTTACATTCAAAATTAATAAACACCAAAGGTACCAACTCATTCTCCCTCATTTCAGTTCAGTGCAGGAAGATTTAGCCACTTAACCTTTGTACAAAGAAGAAACAATTGGAAGATTACTCCCAAAATGTTTATATTTGAAATAACATTGAAATGCAGTCTGTGAGGAAAACAGTCTGTCAGTGCACTGGCAGGGGCAAGCCCTCTATGAATGGGAACTGTCAATACTCTGCCTTCAGCGACATCACAGAGTGTGACATTTGAAATAAATTTAGTAAGGAAAAATAAGGACAGGGTGTCCAAAGAGGCTTTGTACTATGTGTCTAAAAGGCTTTCAAAAACACTGAACAATTATAGGCCTTTTTGTAATGTATATTACCAAATACACTTAAAACTATCGAAAAATATCATTAGCATATTAGTTATTGTGCAAGCTTGTAAAGGATTGCACAACAGACTTTTATATAGCTATTTATTCTTTTATCCTGCTATCCATATTCAAATTGAGGGCGGAAAAGCTTTCAAGCTTTATCAAAAATCCATGTATTTATTTCCCTCAAAAGTAAAACAACATGGAGAAATGAGAAAGAAGTATAAAATGGCATAATTGAAAAATGGAGAGTTGAGTAGTAACTCGTGTGCAAGACCATCGTTATTTAAAACATGTATTTCAAAATAAACTATCTTAGAATAATTTTAGATTTACACAAAAGTTGCAAAGATAGTACAGAGAGGTCCTGTGTACTCTTCAAGTAGTTTCCCCTCATGTTACCACCTTGTATAACCATGGTACATTTGTCTAGATTAAGATATTAATATTGGTACATCACTATTAACTAAACTGAGGACACTATTTGGATTTCAACAGTTTTTCCACCAACATCCCTTCTCTGTTCCAGGATCTAATCCAGGGTACCACATTGCACTTAGTTGTCATGTTTCCCTTGTCTCCTCTGATTAGTGACAGTTTCTCAGTTTGTCCTTGTTTTTCATGACATTAACAGTTTTAAAGAGTCAAGCAAGTTTCCTTGTTTTTATGAGCTTGACAGACGAGGAGTCAAGTTTCTAGAATGTGTCTCAATTTGGAATTTTCTGGTGTCTTTCTCACACTAAAACTGGGCTTATGAATTTGGGGGAAGAATACCACAGAGATAAAATATTCTTCTCACATCATATTAGGGGATACATGACATCACTGGTGATCTTGCACTTGGCCACTTGATCAAGGTAGTGTCTGCTGGTTTTCTCTACTGTGAAGTTACTGTTTTCCCTTTTCATACTAAGTCACTAATTCCAACCTATAAAACATATTTTAGGGGACTTCCCTGGTGGCGCAGTGGTTAGGAGTCCACCTGCCAATGCAGGGGACACGGGTTCGATCCCTGGTTCGGGAAGATCGCATATGCTGCGGAGCGGCTGGGCTTGTGTGCCACAATTACTGAAGCCCACGCGCCTGGAGCCCATGCTCAGCAACGGGAGGAGCCACTGCAGTGAGAAGCCTGTGCACTGCAACAAAGAGTAGCCCCCGCTCACCGCAACTAGAGAAAGCCCATGTGCAGCAACGAAGACCCAAAGCAGCTGAAAATAAGTTTCTTAAAAATATATTTTATTTAATTTTTTAAGTCTTTTTAACATCTTTAAAAAATAATTATTTTATTTATTTGGCTGCGCTGGTTCTTAGTTGAGGCATGCAGGATCTTTAGTTGCAGCATGTGGGATCTAGCACCCTGACCAGGGATTGAACCCAGGCCCCCTGCATTAGGAGCACAGAGTCTTAACTGCTGGACCACCAGGGAAGCCCCTAAAACATATTTTAAATATGAGCATATTGAATATTTAAAGAGCTTCACTACTGTTGGACAGGTTCAGTGTATTCACTACCATCTTCAAATGGAAAAGGAGAGCAAAGACACATCCGTGATCCTTGAAAGTTAAGATGTTTTACAAAAGCAAGGAAGGACTAGATTTTAAGTGTATGACTTCTTTGTCATTGTTAGTATCTCAGGTTTTTGCTACACTTCTAATGAGTTTACCAATAACTCAGAAACTAAGAGTTTTAGGACTGAACACTCAGCATCCCTATATGACAGAGTGTCTGTCGCATAGTGAACTAAATAATGAGTAATTTTATCATTCATTGTTTCACTCAGGGCACTACTAGGCCTGTGATGCAAATAGTGCAGTAAATAAATCTGGGGAGGAAACGAAAAAAAATAGAAGGGCATTCTGTACTGTAAAGTAATACATATATTTTTATTAGACCAGATGTTTCCAAAATAAAAAGCATTGTATTTATAAGTATGAATGGCCTGTGCACATGTTTTATGGCTAAGTTTGCTTCCTCAATATTTTCAGCAAATTTCTGAGAATATGGTAAAAAAAAAATTACTAAAACTTTATAGAAATTATCACAAGTATATTTCAATCATAAATCATCCAATGGATGATTTATTAAATAGCATCGACTAAGCATATTTCATTAGTTTAAGAATTTGATATTGTATCCCATTTTCATGATCTTTTTATGAAAACTTTGTCAATTTAACTTAAATCTGTGATGGAAATAATTGGTTAGTAGAATTAGGTAAGATGTATTAATGATCTGTAAGATTTCTTGACTTAGGATTCTAGTAACATGATAAGAGAAATATATGACCCAATTGGACTCAGTAAGAATACATGTGACCAATGATCTCATTCGTTTCTATAGTTCTACAAATAATGCTTGTTCATAGCACTGAATAGCTACTGTTCAAATACATATCAATACCATTCCTTAATCACTTACCACTTAAAAGTGATAAAAGAAATATTAAAGAGAAAGCTTCCAGAAGCTTTGTGATCATTAGTCTCTTTGATGATTAAGATATTACTTTAAAAATATTGCTTTAACACAATCTAGTGCTTCATTAAGTGAACTATAATGTGTGCTGGAAAGAAGTCATAGCCTGTCAAGATACTCTGCTTTATTCAGATCACATCTAAAATATCATGTTATGGTTTTAGATTATTATGAGAAGGAAAAGACGAAGTGATTGTCAAACTTCTGTTCAGTTTACAACTCTTCTTTTTCTGAAAAAACTCACCCCCACCTTTAAACCCTTGATGAATTCCTGCTATCAAGCTAATTGAGTCAATACACATCATTCCACAGTCTAGGCTAAAATAATTATATGCTTTCTCTGGGAATTTGGTATTAGGACACAAAGACTAGTTTGTTGATCAGCTCAACAAACTGTAAGTGATGTAAGTAAGTGATGTAAAGTGGCATCTGAGTTAACCATGCTGGTCCATGAGCAAGAGGACCAGAGAAATTAACTCTTTAAAGAGAAAGGAGACTGATTCCAATCCACTCAGAGAAACAGGTGAAAAAAAATCCCAGTAGTAACAGTAACACACAGAGCATAGATGCCTCTATTCCTAGTGGCTTTTACTCCCTGTTACAATCTGTTGAGGAACTTGCTTGCCCTTCCCTTGAAGTCTCTGATATATCCCTATAACTTTCTTAAAAAGTATCCTTTTTTGTTTAAACTAAATAGATTTTGTTCTAATCTGTGCTACTAAAAACCCACTGCCTAGAGGAAAATGGACCAAATCATTTATTCCCCAAACAATGGAAGGTGTATAAATCAAAGTACAGGACAAGGGGAGAGAATGTGATAACTGTACTCTAATGGATAAAAGGCCCAAATTTGAAAAAAAAAAAATTGAAACGAGACAAAAGTCCTGGTTAGAGACATAGAGAAGTTCAGGTTTAATGTAATATAAAAATAGACAAAAAATTTTCAGAAAAATTCAGTAATTAAGAAATGAGAAAGGCTTCCTAATGCTCTCCAGATTTTTCCTCATCAGGAGTCTTTCAGAAGGGGCTTCATGCACCCATCATGGAATGTTTTACATTGAGTGAGACGTTTGCCTGGGTACCTTCTAACAATGCTGTGATCATTAAGTGTTAACAAAATGATTAATCTGTTTTGGCCATTATTAGAGGATGCTTAATGATGTTGTGTATGCAATGTCATGATACTGTAAAAAGGAGGAATCTATTTTCATTTCAGACTACAAGTAAGAAAAGATCTTTCCCCCCCAAAACGTATCTTCCATTGTAACTGTACGGAGAAAGTACATTCATTGCAACAAAGGTTGCTCATAATAAAACACTGAGGTCAGGGAGCCAGAGCTGAAACATGGTGTAGTCATTTCTGGAGTGAACAAGGAAAGCTTTAGTTCTATAAATCTGTTCTTAAACAAATCCTAAGGATTATGTGGTGTAGTAATAAAGGTCATGAAGAATGAAGTATCTATTTCAGGAAGTCTGGAATCTGTATAAATCAAGGTCATTATGGAATCCCCTTTACCTCCCTGGTAAAGAATCCAGAGACTCTTCACCTAGCCATTTCAATTTAAAGTTGTCATCGATGCCTTTGGTGTAGAATGCCTAGATGCTGATAGCAGAATCCATTGGGTATTCTTTGTAACTTGAGTTCATTAGTATGTATGATAAAATGTATGTATCTCTTCTTACATAAAATGGGGTTGGTCCATCTAATTAAGCCTTCACAGAGTCCTAAATCAATGAGTCATTGTAATTTTTGTTTTAAATACTAATGATCACCAATTTATTTTTTGTGTATGTGTGCGCACGGGCACGCTGGGGGAGTGGGTTCCCACACCATCAAGAAATTCTCCAACACCAGGTGGATATTCTACAGTTCAACTCAGTTCTGACACTGTCTACCTGCAGATAGTTTCAGATCCAACATGTTAAGGGTTTTGTCCTACAAAACTGACTCACATCTACCCCTGCCTGCAGAGACCAGTTGCAAGTCCAGGTTATCGCCTGTGCTTCGCACCATTCAGCTATAGATTGGAGGTTCCAAAGATACGTCCTTGGGTTTGATTTATTTGCCACAGCAGCTCACAGAACTTACAGAAACATTTAACTTACTACTTACTGGTTTATTATTAAAGGAATAGCCAGATGGAAGTGATACACAGGCAAAGGGTGTGAAGGGTATGAAGCTTCCATGCCCTCTCAAAGTTCATCACTCTCCAAAAATGCCCATGTGTTCATCAGCCTGGAAGCTCTCCAAGCCCCATCCTTTTCAGTCTGGGGAAGTGCTTCATTGTACACTCAAAATTGATTAAACCATTGGCAGTTGATTTAAGCTCTACCCTTCTCCCCTTTGTGGGAGTGGGAGTGGGGGATGGGGGGATGAACTGAAAGTCCCAACTGTCAGTCACAGGGTTGGGTTCCCTAACAACCAGTCCTTATCCTTAAGCTACTAGGTGCTTTCCAAAAGTCACCTCATTAACATAACAGAAGACACCTTTATGGCTCTCCACCCTTTGGACATTGTAATGGTTTTAGCAGCTCTGAGCCAGAATTGAGGACAAAAACCAAATATATAT
This sequence comes from Phocoena sinus, assembly GCF_008692025.1. Classification (NCBI taxonomy): domain Eukaryota; kingdom Metazoa; phylum Chordata; class Mammalia; order Artiodactyla; family Phocoenidae; genus Phocoena; species Phocoena sinus. The sequence continues at coordinate 64,208,191 of NC_045765.1, read as the reverse complement.
TTTGTTGACCTAAAACAAATAGACTGCCAGATATTTCTCCAGCAAAGATTTATTTGGGATCAGCAGAGAATTACAGTTCAGTGTCTGCAACCATGGTGAGTCATGTGCAAGTTCTCCACACAGCAAGGGAACCAGAACACTGTTACAGAGCGGGAAAGGAAGTTGGGAAGGTTATAGTAAACAAAAAAGTCCGTGGCTTTTCACTGGCTGAGTCATTGCTGGGAAAGAAGAGGAGTCTGTCTTCTTCCCATTGGGCTCTGCTATTGTTGCGGGGCGTGAGGGTTCCCTCCTTTGGTCTCCTAGATCTATGTAGTTGAGGTTTCTGTTTATTAATTTTTATTTTATTTTTTTACAATTTCTTATTATAAATCACGATATCACAAATACTATCTGGGTTGGCTGGACCTTACCTGTCTGTTGATTCTATCTGTGGTTTCCAAGAGTGGGCCTAGTCATGCAAGGAGCATCCTTGTGGGCCTTTGTTTGGTTCTGTCTGTTATAAAAAACTGAGGAAAACTCTATGGAAAAAAAATTGTGTTAAGTCAAAATTTTAAGCCAGTGGGGTGTAGGAAGAGTTCAATTACATTAAAGAATGCATTTCCAAGACTATTTCATTTGGACATGCTGATTTCGTCCTCAGGCAACTCTCCCATTGAGAACAAGTCTTGGATTAAATTCTGTTGAAGCAGGGTCACTTTTTTTTTTGGTTTAAGTTCTTAATGGTATTAACCCTATTTCCTCCAACTTCCTCATGAAATGTTATACATCTTCACTTTCAGGGATATTTAACTTCACTAAACTGTGACAGATTTGATATAACTAGGTTAATAATCTCTCCCTCCCTCCCTCCCTCCCTCTCTCCCTCCCTCCCTCCCTCCCTCTCTCCCTCCCTCCCTCCCTCTCTCCCTCCCTCCCTCTCTCTCTCTCTCTCTCTCTCTCTCTCTCTCTCTCTCTCTCTCTCTCTATATATATATATATATATATACACACACACACACACACATATGTATATATATATACATGTACATATATGTATATAAAAACACAAGAGGTATTGAATTTTCTGGAAAAAACAGTTGGGTGCTATGAAAGGGTTAGACAGTATCAGTGGCCTCCAAAATCACTGATTCAAAAAGCCACAGAATAATAGGGAATTTCTGTGAGCATGATACATACTGATATCAGGTTACATTTAATAACAAAATCACCTAATTCTCCTGTTGAGTAAGGGGGATGAAAGTGGTGTAATGCCTCTTGTAAATAATCACCTATTGACCCAAGAACTCCACTGATCCTGATGAGCTCCCCAACTCATAGTTTTTAACTTCTGAACTTTCCAGTACTCAAAATTTTTGTGAACTTCAAACTCTGATACTTGTTTTTCTTTCTAACCCAGATTTCATTGCTTTAGGCTTGTTGTGACAGCACTGGGTAACAAACAGGAAATGGGACAGGAACCTAGTTACTTAGTTACTAACTTGCTCTAGGCTGTAGTCTAGGCACAGAATTTTAGGATGGCCTTTGCAAGGTGAATACAGGCTCCAGCTCTTAGGATGTGATAGTGAATAAACAGGATCTGATAGTGACACATTAGATAGTGACACATTAAATTAACTTTAAATTGATATGAATTCTTCATGTTATTGGTTTTAAAATATTTATAATTATCTCAATAAAAGATCAATCATATTGGTAATTTAATATCTATTCTCATTCTTAACACTTATTTACATAAAATAAAATTAATTTCATTATCTTGATTTGATATCCTATAATTTACACCATATTTGCTCTCCTGTCAAAATTTCCATCTTTACAACATGTTGGTTATAGGACAGTGTGAATGAGAGAACCAAGTCTAAATGTCTATCTCCTTAATAGATTATGAGCAAACTCTTTAAAGCAGAAGGACACATATTTTCTTCTTCGTTTCCTCAGAAACTGACTGACTCCCAAATAGGTTCTCATTAAGAGTGTTAAGAATAATTATACAATGAATCGTTTCTATGCCATTTCATTTTATATAGTTGCACAAGATCAAAAGTGCACAGTTTTGTGGATTTTTTAATTCTGCCCCAACTCTTAATTCTAACTCTAGCCAACATCTTAAAATTTGCTTGTTCTTATACAGCAGTAGTGGAAAAAGCAATGTTTTTAACACCAGTATGATTCAGAGTACTGCTTTATGACTATATACTGTGTAGGGATGGGCATGTAATACAGATTGGTGTTTGGTGAGAAGTTCATCTTATTGGTGTTGGTCAGTAAAATATGTGAAACATAGAGGATGGCTATGAGATCAGGAGGAAATAGAGAAAGGATGGGGATAGTGGCCATTGTGATATAAAATGAATATTGGAATTTGGGTCCTAAGAGAGCTAGGACCCAAGGAAAGTTAGGAAGAGATGAAAGAATGAATTGGAATTTAAGATTTCCTGATGGGATGTGATTAATGTATTCATTTATTTAATAACTATTTAGTTAAGCACCTAATATGTACCAGATGCTATGCTAATTGTTGATGATGCAGTGATCAACCCTAGAGGAACTGCCCCTGTCCTCAAGGAGCTTACTCTGTAGGGTGTTTTGGATAATAACTAAGTTAAAAGTGACGATGTGTGTGAGGCTACAGTAGAGTGGAGCTGAAGATTCCTGGAACTGAGGAAGTGAATAAATTTGAGATTGGATGTTGCATGAATCATCTCATGCATAGAACGGTAACAGAGGATTAAGAGGGGAGTGTTGAGCCTGCTGCCCAAAATATAGGGTATGTCCAGGACAGAAATATAGGAGGGCTTTATGCCATTTAGACCTGTAATAGAAGCTCAGAAATGCAGGGATTTTAGCATGAGGCATGGGCAGTGATCTAGAAAGAAATGGCAATGCTAAGCAAGAAGACTACCCGTCTTGTCCCAACATGACCCTCAAGGTAACAGAGTACAGAAGGCTGAGGGGCCATTTCAGCAGAAAATTGCAGAGTATGTAGTGTTCATTTAAGCCAGGTAAGGGCATGAAGCATTCAGTGAAGTGAATAAAGATGGCAGAAAAGGAACTCTTAGGAAGGTAGGAGGCAACACCAGAGAAAAACAATGTTTTCTGTCCTTCATAAAGTAAGAGGTGCTGGATTTTTCCCACTATCATGTATTTTCAGTATTGAAATACATGAGTATATCTAGTTGACTCAGTTTCTTTTTTAGTTAATGCTGAATTGAACACTCTGTAAGAAAGGGTTTCTTTCTTTAAAAAAATGTACTGTGCATTTCTATCAAAATGCCTGTCCAGGGCTTCCCTGGTGGCGCAGTGGTTGGGAGTCCGCCTGCCGATGCGGGGGACACGGGTTCGTGCCCTGGTCCGGGAAGATCCCACATGCCACAGAGCGGCTGGGCCCATGAGCCATGGCTGCTGAGCCTGCGTGTCAGGAGCCTGTGCTCCGCAATGGGAGAGGCCACAACAGTGAGAGGCCTGTGTACCGTAAGAAAAAAAAAAAAAAAAAAGCCTGTCCAGTATGTTCTCAGCATTTCCCAAATGCAAACAGAATTAGAACAGCTGTACAATTTTGTACCCTAGGTGATGTTTGGAACTGCATGATGAAGCATGAGTATTTTAGGTATAACAAAATTTGCCTTTGACCTTTTGAATATTTTACCATGTCCTTGTCCTTTTCAAAATGACTACCCATTTTTAATTCCAAAAGTTTGCTGAGGTTAAAGTATATTCTTATATATTCAACCCATTCTTGTTAGGGCAAGCTTAAAACACAAAATGTTCTGAATTTCAAGGCACTGTAGTAACCAGTTAAAATTATAATACCATGGAATTTTTCTCAAATTTAGGCCATCTCCCCAAACACTTCTAGGAAAACAGGCAGTTCAATGTGTATAGTATTTCTTTTTCTAGATTTTTTTCTTTGAAAACACAGCTAGGGGGAATAACAACTAAGGGGCAACAAGTTCAAGTGTATGGGGAAAAAAATCTAATTATTTTAAATTAAACATTTCACTTTAACTGATAGATTAATTTTTAAAAGTTATCTTATTAATTATAGCTGCAGTGAATCTTTGCCATATAGTGGCATATTAGTGCAGTGGTTAGGAGGACGTATCAGGAGACACATTGCTGTGGGTTAAAATTTCAGCTTCATTTCTTACCAGGTGTAAGAAACATCTCTATTTCCAGTTTTCTTCTGTGCCAAATCATGGTAGTATTACCAGCTGCATGGATCTATTGTGAGGTTTAAATGAATTACTTTTTTTTTTTTTTTTTTTCTGTACGCGGGCCTCTCACTGTGTGGCCTCTCCCGTTGCAGAGCACAGGCTCCGGACGCGGAGGCTCAGCGGCCATGGCTCACGGGCCCAGCCGCTCCGCGGCACGTGGGATCTTTCCGGACCGGGGCACGAACCTGCGTCCCCTGCATCGGCAGGCGGACTCTCAACCACTGTGCCACCAGGGAAGCCCTAAATGAATTACTTTTAATAGAACATTTAGAACAGCACTTGGAACCTCGTAAGAGCCATAACAGGGTTACTATCAATATATGCATATGCAAATACATATTTGCGTGTATTATGTATTAACACAAAAAGTGTTTTTAACGGTTAGGGTTTAAGAACTCAGGTCCTTCCAAAAAGCATGTAATACTGTATAAATCAAAGAAGGCAAGCATAAATATAAGAAAGGAAGGAAAGAAACCAACTTTTGAGTGCTTAATTTGTGTGAAAGCATATATGTTATGTTGTTTAACCCTCAAAGTAGCCTTCTGAGGTATGATTATCTCATTTAACAGACTAGAAAACTGAGGGTAAATATTTATTTTCTTCAAGGTCTCATGCTAGTAAGTGGCCTAGATAGAATTCAAATCATGATCTGAAACAATGCCAAAATGTGTATACTCTTTGCATCACTCCACATGAACAAACCTTGGCTGTGTAAAATGAAACATTTTAAAATCGGTATTTATTAAACATCAATTAGGTAAAATATCACAGGGTTTCTTCTTCAGCTTCTATTTCATGCTAGTATTTTTTATAATACTGGAGATATTCACAAGGAGGAAATGTTTCTTCCTATTCTCCAGTTAACCTACAAACAGAACCACATTCTTCATAGTTTTTCACTTCCATTTGCCGACAAACCTATAGTTCCAACCATGTCAGGGACAGAGAGACCGTGGAAAACCCTTGTATTCCTGCTTCAGTGTCACCTACAGGGTGATGTAGAAATACGAATTCAGAAGTCACCAGTTGCTGGGTGGATGGGGTAGACTGAAAGAAATTCATCTCATCATGAGGTAGAGTCTTTCTCCACCCTCTGAATCTGGCACAGTCATGTGGCAAGTTGTGATCAATATTAGCAAACATGCCATGTCAACTCACTGAATTGTCAGAAATAATAAATGTTTGTTGTTTTAGTCACTAAGTTTTGGGGTGGTTTGACATGCAGCAAAGGCTTTCGGGTACCATAGATCTGTGCCAGACACTGCTTGTCACATTGAGGGGTTCAGAGATGAGTACTTGTCACTACCCTTATGGATGTTGTAGTTGAAAGACGAAGTCAAGATAAAAATGTCATAAAATATATCATAAAAACAAACGTATTATTTAATCATACTGCATCCTAGTACTAGGAAAGATATCACAGTAAAACAAGCTTAAATTCACCTTGGCATTATAGGAATCTATAGAAAGCTTTTCTTCCCAGGAACCTCAAAGTCAGTATAAGAAAAGGAGAATGTTTTCAAAGAATTATGGAACTAAATTTCAGAGGTATAAGCAATCTTAGTCTAATTAGGGTAGTCATGGCAGTGCAGGAGCCTCACCCATCCAACAGCTTAGATTTCTGTATATGGGTGCCATTAGACGACTGCCTTCGGATGAAAGAAGAAATCTTTCTCCTTTTGCTTACACCCAAGTCCTTCCTGGGAAGCACCACCCTCCACCCATGTGACCAGACCGTGGACCATAGTATTAACAAGAGAGAATGTTTCCTGATGGAAGGGATTGAGTGAAGGAGCCAGCTCCCCGATCATAGATCATAGAATGCTGACAGATGGGCAGGTTCGGAAGCAGAGAGTAATGCCCTTAGACTGCTCTTCAAGGCGAATGCTTAGGAACAGGCAGAGATGGTCTCCCGGAACAAATTTTAGATACCTTTCAGCTGCTGGGAGGAATTGGACCCGAGTGTGTGCAAATGGAACAGCACATTGGGGTTGCTGTGGCTTTGGAAGATGCAGCCGTCGGACTGGGACTCCAGGATTCCGTGCCAGAGGCCCAGGTCACAGCCCTGGGCCCTTTGGGCTCCTGGAAGGCTTTACTTTTTCAGCCTGAGTATGCACAGTTCAATCCCCCGTTCTGACTTTGGGTAGTTCTTCAGAGGGCATTCCCCCTCACCTGGGCAGACGTCTGGGGCCAGGTGACGCTCCACTCTGACTCTGATTGGGGGCGGGGTTTGAGGAATCCACAAGCATTGGGGATATCGTGATAGGTGGTCTGAGCCAAACGGCACACCTGCCGCAAGAGGCACTCAGGTGTTTCTCATCCCGAGACGCCTCTGCCAGACCCCGAGATCTCTGGAAATCCCGTGAGATCGGGATTCCGCTGCTGGGCCTCTGGCCTACTTCCGCCTTTGTCTGAGCCGCTTCGGAAAATGCGTTCCTCTCAGCCCGTCCTCTCCAAAAGAAAAAAAAAATTGTTCCCTGGTAATTCAGTACTTCATTCACTTATTTTTTCGTTTATCCTATTCAGATTCCTTGTCCTGGACTGTGAATTTTTTTTTTTTTGCGGTACGCGGGCCTCTCACTGCTGTGGCCTCTCCCGCTGCGGAACACAGGCTCCGGACGCGCAGGCTCAGCAGCCATGGCTCACGGGCCCACCTGCTCCGTGGCATGTGGGATCCTCCCCGACCGGGGCACGAACCCGCGTCCCCTGCATCGGCAGGCGGACTCAACCACTGCGCCACCAGGGAAGCCCTGGACTGTGAATTTTTAAGTGGTCTGGTTCTGGCTCTCCTCAGCAGCCTCCTCGCTTGTTCCTACGTCTGTTGGGCGTCACAGGGCCGGTACTTGCTGTGTCCTGTGCTGGAGGACTCTCAGCCCTGTCCTCTGCTTGGCTATCTCCCAGAGGCTGATGGACCGTGAAGCTAATGATGCATAAGAGCTAGGGCCGCACGCCTGCACAGGCTTCCTTCAAGGAATTGTGCCTAAGTTTTTATTTGTATTTTTGTCTTTTTTTTCCCCAAAGACGTCTCCAAGAATTGGTGAGGAAGGTATCTGACGCTGTTTTTCCTGCTCCCCACTTGGTGTCTCAACCTACTACAGGTAAGGAGCTACAAGGCCAGCCGAGGGCAGGGTCAGGGGTAAACAGCGGAATTAGAGGCAGGAGTATGTGAAATAGAGATTCATTGGTCTTGCTGCGACTTCTTGTTGCAGCAGTTTGGCCGCTTATTCTATGCTATCATTCTACAACTGTTTATTGTTTTGCAATGTTTTCAAGTTTGAATTAAATCATTTGACAGCAATATAGTTTAAAAAACAAAACATATTTAATGGAAAAAAATAAATGCATCATTTTTGTTAGTTAATTTTAATAATATATTAACTTAAAATGTTTGTGGACATTTACCGTCCATCAGGGGCACAATAGTGATCACATTGACAGTGTAAAAACCAGAGAACACATCTGCTTAAGAAGCTTCACTGTTTTAAAACATATTAGTTATTTTAGGACTGTGACCAAAGATAATGATTTAATACATGTAGCTACAAAGGTCAGTTTGCTTATCACTCAAGAAACATTACTTTTCATTTAGATTAAATAATTGTTCTTCATCAAATTTACATTTGCTCATTATGAATTCAGATTTTCTTGTGTATGTAGAGTGAATTGATGGCTATTAATGCATTAGCAAAAGGAGAATTGCTCAATTATGTCGGTTTTATGTCACTACCATCAGTTGCTTGAAATAGAAACCAGCTGATTCTAACGATTCCATTTTTTTTAAACATCTTTATTGGAGTATAATTGCTTTACAAAGTTGTTAGTTTCTGCTGTATAACAAAGTGAATCAGCTATACATATACATATATCCCCATATCCCCTCCCTCTTGCGTGTCCCTCTCACCCTTCCATCTACGTGGTCACAAAGCACCGAGCTGATGTACCTGTGCTTTGCAGCTGCTTCCCACTAGCTAGCTATCTTACATTTGGTAGTGTATATATGTCCATGCCACTCTCTCACTCTGTCCCAGCTTACACTTCCCCCTCTCCATGTCCTCAAGTCCATTCTCAACATCTGCCTCTTTATTCCTGTCCTGCACCTAGGTTCTTCATAACAATTTTTTATTTTATTATTTTAGATTCCATATATACGTGTTAGCGTATGGTATTTGTTTTTCTCTTTCTGACTTCACTCTGTATGACAGACTCTAGGTCCATCCACCTCACTACAAGTAACTCAATTTCATTTCTTTTTATGGCTCAGTAATATTCCACTGTATATATGTGCCACATCTTCTTTATCTATTCATCTGTCGATGGACACTTAGGTTGTTTCCATGTCCCGGCTATTGTAAATAGAGCTGCAGTGAATATTGTGGTACATAACTCTTTTTGAATTATGGTTTTCTCAGGGTGTATGCCCCGTAGTGGGATCACTGGGTTGTATGGTAGTTCTATTTTTAGTTTTCTCAGGAACGTCAATAATGTTCTCCATAGTGGCTGTATCAATATACATTTCCACCAACAGTGCAAGAGGGTTCCCTTTTCTCCACACCCTCTCCTGCATTTATTGTTCGAAGATATTTTGATGATGACCATTCTTACTAGTGTGAGGTGATACCTTATTGTACTTTGAATTTGCATTTCTCTAATGATTAGTGATGTTGAGCATTCCTTCATGTCTTTGTTGGCAATCTGTATATCTTTGGAGAAATGTCTATTTAGGTCTTCTGCCCATTTTTGGATTGGGTTGTTTGTTTTTTTTTGATATTGAGCTGCATGAGCTGCTTGTAAATTTTAGAGATTAATGCTTTGTCAGCTGCTTCATTTGCAAATATCTTCTCCCATGCTGAGGATTGTCTTTTCCTCTGGTTTATGGTTTCCTTTGTTGTGCAAAAGCTTTGAAGTTTCATTAGGTCCCATTTGTTTATTTTTGTTTTTATTTCCATTTCTCTAGGAGGTTGGTCAAAAAGGATCTTGCTGTGATTTATGTCATAGAGTGTTCTGCCTATGTTTTCCTCTAAGAGTTTTATAGTGTCTGGCCTTACATTTAGGTCTTTAATGCATTTTGATTTTATTTTTGTGTATGATGTTAGAGAGGGTTCTAATTTCCTTCTTTTACAGGTAGCTGTCCAGTTTTCCCAGCACCACTTATTGAAGAGGCTGTCTTTTCTCCATTGTATGTTCTTGCGTCCTTTGTTGTAAATTAGGTGTCCATATGTGCATGGGTTTATCTCTGGATGAGGATGACATTGGCCGTGGGTTTGTCATGTATGGCCTTTATTATGTTGAGGTAAGCTCCCTGTATGCCTACTTTCTGGAAGGTTTTTATCATAAATGGGTGTTGAATTTTGTTGAAAGCTTTTTCTGCATCTATTGGGATGATCATATGGTTTTATTCTTCAATTTGTTAATATGGTGTATCACATTGATTGATTTGCGTATATTGAAGAATCTTTGCATTCCTGGGATAAACCCCACTTGATCATGGTGTATGATCCTTTTAATGTACTGTTGGATTCTGTTTGCCAGTATTTTGTTGAGGATTTTTGCATCTGTGTTCATCAGTGATATTGGCCTGTAGTTGTCTTTCTTTGTGACATCTTGTCTGCTTTTGGTATCAGGGTAATGGTGGCCTCGGAGAATGAGTTTGGGAGTGTTTCTCCCTCTGCTATATTTTGGAAGAGTTTGGGAAGGATAGGTGTTTGCTCTGCTCTAAATGTTTGATAGAATTCGCCTGTGAAGCCATCTGGTCCTGGGCTTCTGTTTGTTGGAAGATCTTTAATCAGAGTTTCAATTTCAGTGCTTGTGATTGGTCTGTTCATATTTTCTATTTCTTCCTGATTCAGTCTTGGCCGGTTGTGCATTTCTAAGAATTTGTCCATTTCTTCCAGGTTGTCCATTTTATTGGCATAGAGTTGCTTGTAGTAATCTCTCATGATCTTTTGTATTTCTACAGTGTCAGTTGTTACTTCTCCTTTTTCATTTCTAATTCTGTTGGTTTGAGTCTTCTCCCTTTTTTTCTTGATGAGTCTGGCTAGTGGTTTATCTATTTTGTTTATCTTCTCAAAGAGCCAGCTTTTAGTTTTATTGATCTTTGCTATTGTTTCCTTCATTTCTTTTTCATTTATTTCTGATCTGACCTTATGATTTCTTTCCTTCTGCTACCTTTGGGTTTCTTTTATTCTTCTTTTTCTAATTACATTAGGTGTAAGGTTAGGTTGTTTATTTGAGATGTTTCTTATTTCTTGAGGTAGGGTTGTATTGCTATAAACTTCCCTCTTAAAACTGCTTTTGCTGCCTCCCATAGGTTTGGGACATCGTATTTTCATTGTCATTTGTTTCTAGGTATTTTTTGATTTCCTCTTTGATTTCTTCAGTGATCTGTTTGTTATTAAGTAGTGTATTGTTTAGCCTCCATGTGTTTGTATTTTTTACAGATTTTTTTCCTGTAATTGATATCTAGTCTCATAGTGTTGTGGTCGGAAAAGATACTTGATGCGATTTCAATATTCTTAAAGTTACCAAGGCTTGATTTGTGACCCAAGATACGATTTATCCTGGAGAATGTTCCATGAGCACTTGAGAAGAAAGTGTATTCTGTTGTTTTTGGATGGAATGTCCTATAAATATCTGTTAAGTCCATCTTGTTTAATGTATCATTTAAAGCTTGTGTTTTCTTATTTATTTTCATTTTGGATGAAATATGTCCATTGGTGAAAATGGGGTGGTAGAGTGCCCTTCTATGATTGTCTTACTGTCAATTTCCCCTTTTATGGCTGTTAGCATTTGCCTTATGTATTGAGGTGCTCCTATCTTGGGTACATAAATATTTACAATTGTTATATCTTCTTCTTGGATTGATCCCTTGATCATTATGTAGTGTCCTTCTTTGTCTCTTGTAATAGTCTTTATTTTAAGGTCTATTTTGTCTGATATGAGAATTGCTAGTCCAGATTTCTTTTGATTTCCATTTGCATGGAGTATCTTTTGACATCCCCTCACTTTCAGTCTGTATGTGTCCCTAGGTCTGAAGTGGGTCTTTTGTAGACAGCATATATACGGGTCTTGATTTTGTATACATTCAGCCAGTCTATGTCTTTTGGTTGGAGCATTTAGTCCATTTACATTTAAGGTGGTTATCGATATGTATGTTCCTATTACCATTTTCTTAACTGTTTTGGGTTTGTTATTGTAGGTCTTTTCCTTCTCTTGTGTTTCCTGCCTAGAGAAGTTCCTTTAGCATTTTTTGTACAGCTGGTTTGGTGGTGCTGAATTCTCTTAGCTTTTGCTTGTCTGTAAAGGTTTTAATTTCTCCATCAAATCTGAATGGGATCCTTGCTGGGTAGAGTAATCTTGGTTGTAGGTTTTTCCCTTTCATCACTTTCAGTATATCCTGCCACTCCCTTCTGGCTTGCAGAATTTCTGCTGAAAGAGCAGCTGTTAACCTTATGGGGATTCCTTTGTATGTTATTTGTTGTTTTTCCCTTGCTGCTTTTAATATTTTTTCTTTGTATTTAATTTTTGATAGTTTGATTAATATGTGTCTTGGCATGTTTCTCTTTGGATTTATTCTGTATGGAATTCTCTGTGCTTCCTGGACTTGATTAACTATTTCCTTTCCCATATTAGGGAAGTTTTCAACTATAATCTCTTCAAATATTTTCTCCCTTTTCTCTTTTTCTCTTCTGCTTCTGGAACCCGTATAATTCAAATGTTGTTGCGTTTCATGTTGTCCCAGAGGTCTCTGAGACTGTCCTTAATTCTTTTCATTCTTTTTTCTTTATTCTGCTCTGCAGTCGTTTTTTCCACTATTTTATCTTCCAGGTCACTTATCTGTTCTTCTGCCTCAGTTACTCTGCTATTGAGTCCTTGTAGAGAATTTTTAATTCTACTTATTGTGTTGTTCATCATTGTTTGTTTGCTCTTTAGTTCTACTAGGTCCTTGTTAAATGTTTCTTGTATTTTCTCCATTCTGTTTCCAAGATTTTGGATCATCTTTACTATCATTAGTCTGAATTTTTTTTCAGGTAGACTGCCTACTTCCTCTTCATTTGTTTGGTCTGGTGGATTTTTACCTTGCTCCTTCATGTGCTGTGTGTTTCTCTGTCTTCTCATTTTGCTTAACTTTCTGTGTTTGAGATCTTCTTTTTGCAGGCTGCAAGTTCGCATTTCCTGTTGTTTTTGGTGTCTGTCCCCATTGGTAAGGTTGGTTCAGTGGGTTGTGTAGGCTTCCTGGTGCAGAGGACTAGTGCCTGTGTTCTGGTGGATGAGGCTGGATCTTGTCTTTCTGACGCGTCTGGTCATGTGTTTTGGCGTGTCTTTGACCTTATTATGATTTTAGTCAGTGTCTCTGCTACTGGGTGGGATTGTGTTCCTGTCTTGCTAGTTGTTTGGCATAGGGTGTCCAGCACTAGTTTGCTGGTCGTTGAGTGGAGCTGGGTCTTAGCATTGAGATGGGGATCTCTGGAAGACGTTTTGCGGGAGGTCTCTGGTGGACCAGTATCCTAAACTTGGCTCTCCCACCTGTGAGGCACAGGCCTGACACCTGGCCGGAGCACCAAGACGCTGTCAGCCACACGGGTCAGAAGAAAAGGGAGAAAAAAAGAAAGAAAGAATAAAAAATAAAGTAAAATAAAATAAAGTTATTAAAAAAATAAAAAAATAATTATTAAAAATAAAAAAGGTAAAAAAAAAAAATGGAGAGAACCCTAGGACAAATGGTAAAAACAAAGCTGTACAAAGTCACACAAAGAAACATACACATACACACTCACAAAAAGAGAAAAAGGAAAAAAATATATATATCGTTGCTCCCAAAGTACACCAGCTAGATTTGGGGACTATGGATTGTCCTTTCAGGTATTCCACAGATGCAGGGTACATCAAGTTGATTGTGGAGATTTATCTGCTGCTCCTGAGGCTTCTGGGAGAGATTTCCCCTTCTCTTCTTTGTTAGCACAGGTCCTGGGGTTCAGCTTTGGATTTGGACCTGCCTCTGCATGTAGGTCACCTGAGGGCATCTGTTCTTCACTCAGGACAGGGTTAAAGGAGTAGCTGATTATGGGGCTCTGGCTCACTCAGGCCAGGGCCAGGGAGGGGTACAGATGCGGGGCGAGCCTGCGGCGGCAGAGGCCAGCATGACGTTGCATCAGCCTGAGGCGTGCCTTGTGTTCTCCAGGGGAAGTTGTCCCTGGATCTTGGGATCCTGGCAGTGGCAGGCTGCACAGGCTCCTGTGAGGGGAGGTGTGGATAGTGACCTGTGCTTGCACACAGGATTGTTGGTGGCGGCAGCAGCAGCCTTAGCGTTTCATGCCCGTCTCGGGGGTCCGTGCCGATAGCTGCGGCTCGCGCCTGTCTCTGGAGCTCGTTTAGGCGGTGTTCTAAATCCCATCTCCTCGCGCACCCTGGAACAATGGACTCTTGACTCTTAGGCCGTTCCAGACTTTCTCCTGGACTCCCTCTGGGCTAGCTGTGGCGCACTAGCCCCATTCGGGCTGTGTTCCTGCAGCCAACCCCAGTCCTCTCCCTGGGATCTGACCTCCGCAGCCCAAGCCTCAGCTCCCAGCCCCCACCCATCCTAGTGGGTGAGTAGACAAACCTCTCGGGCCGTTGAGTGCTGGTTGGCACCGATCTTCTGTGCAGGAATCTCTCTATTTTGCCCTCTGCACCCCTGTTGCTGCACTCTCCTCCATGGCTCCAAAGGTTGCCCCCTGCCCCCCCTCCCAGCTCCACCAGTGAAGGGGCTTCCTAGTGTGTGGAAACTTTTCCTCCTTCACAGGTCCCTCCCAGACGTGCAGGTCCTGCCCCTATTCTTTTGTCTTTGTTTTTTCTTTTGCTCTACTCAGGTACGTGGGGAGTTTCTTGCCTTTTGGGAAGTCTGAGGTCTTCTAGCATTCAGTAAGTGTTCTCTAGGAGTTGTTCCACTTGTAGATGTATTTCTGATGTATTTGTGGAGAGGAAGGTGATCTCCACATCTTACTTTTCTGCCATCTTGAAGGTCTCTCCAATGATTCCATTTTTAAAAATCTAATTCACGGAAAAAACTAAAGTTTTCAGAAGTTAATTCTGTCAAAAGTGACATTATTAAAAGGGTTATGAATTTATTCAATAGCTAAAATGAAGTTAAAAGAGTTTCTTTTGTGTTGGTAATATGAATACAGATTTTGGTAACTCAGAACATCATAGTAAAAAAACAGTGTTCTTAATAAATTAAAGCATTTATGGAGCAGAAATGAACTTGAAATTGTTAAGGTACATTATGCATCCAAATAAGCTGAAATACACTACCAATCTACAAAGAAGCAAAAATTTAGAATATGCAAGTCACATTATATAAAGTATTTGGACTTCAGATTGTTGTAGGAAGACATGTTGTATAAAAATAAATACTGGGGGGGACCTTGAAGATGGCGGAAGAGTAAGACGCGGAGATCGCCTTCCTCCCCACGGATACACCAGAAATACATCCACACGTGGAACAACTCCTACAGAACTCCTACTGAAGGCTGGCAGAAGACCTCAGACCTCCCAAAAGGCAAGAAACTCCCCACGTAACTGGGTAGGGCAAAAGAAAAAACAGAGACAAAAGAATAAGGACGGCACCTGCACCAGTGGGAGGGAGCTGTGAAGGAGGAAAAGTTTCCACACACTAGGAAGCCCCTCCGCGGGCGGAGACTGCGGGAGGCAGAGGGGGGAGTTTCGGGACCGCGGAGTAGTGCACAGCGACGGGTGCGGAGGGCAAAGCGGGGAGATTCCTGCACAGACGATCGGTGCCGACCAGCACTCACCAACCCGAGAGGCTTGCTGCTCACCCACCGGGGCGGGCGGGGCTGCGAGCTGAGGCTCGGGTTTTGGTTTTGGACGGAGCTCAGGGAGAGGACTGGGGTTGGCGGCTTGAACATAGCCTGAAGGGGTTAGTGCACCACGACTAGCCGGGAGGGAGTTCGGGGAAAAGCCTGCACCGGCCGAAGAGGCAAGAGACTTTTTCTTCCCTCTTTGTTTCCTGGTGCGCGAGGAGAGGGGTTTAAGAGCGCTGCTTAAAGGAACTCCAGAGACGGGCGCGAGCCGCGGCTAAAAGCGCGAACCCCAGAGACGGGCGCGAGCCGCGGCTGAGGGCGCGAGCCCCCGAGACGGGCGCGAGCCGCGGCTGAAAGCGCAAACCCCAGAGACGGGCGCGAGCCGCGGCTACAACCGCGGACCCCAGAGACGGGCGGGAGACGCTAAGGCTGCTGCTGCCGCCACCAAGGGGCCTGTGTGCGAGCACAGGTCACTCTCCACACCCCTCTTCCGCGGAGCCCGTGCAGCCCGCCACTGCCAGGTTCCCGGGATCCAGGGACAACTTCCCCGGGACAGCGCACGGCGGGCCTCAGGCTGGTGCAACGTCACGCCGGCCTCTGCCGCAACGTCACGCTGCCTCTGCCGCCGCAGGCCGGCCCCGCACGCAGTGCCCCTCCTTCCCCCATCCCCCAACCCCCGGCCTGAGTGAGCCGGAGGCCCCGAATCAGCGGCTCCTTTAACCCCGTCCTGTCTGAGCGAAAAAACAGACGCCCTCCAGCGACCTACACGCAAGAGGCAGGGCCAAATCCAAAGCTGAGCTCCTGTGAGCTGTGAGAACAAAGAAGAGAAAGGGAAATCTCTCCCAGCAGCCACAGAAGCAGCGGATTAAAGCTCCACAATCAACTTGACATACCCTGCATCTGTGGAATACCTGAATAGACAAGGAATGATCCCAAATTGAAGAGGTGGAATTTAGGAGCGAGATCTATGATTTTTTTCCCTTTTCCTCTTTTTGTGAATGTGTACGTGTATGCTTCTGTGTGACATCTAGTCTGTATACTCTAGCTTCCACCATTTGTCCTAGGGCTATATCCGTCCATGACTTTTTTTTAAAAATTCTTTTTCTTAATAATTAAGTTTAATTGTAATAACTTTATTATACTTTACCTTCGTTCTTTCTTTCTTTCCTTCCTTCCCTCCCTCCTTTAGACAACGAATCACCCCAAATTGAGGAGGTGGTCTCAGGGAGCAGGATTTATGATTTTTCCCCCTTTACCTCTTTTTGTGAAGGTGTATGTGTATGCTTCTGTGTAAGATTTTCTCTGTATAGCTTTGCTTCCAACATTTGTCCTAAGGTTTTATCCGTCCCTTTTTTTTTTTTTTTCTAAATATTTTTTAATTCAATAACTATATTATACTTTATTTTATTTTTACTGTATCATCTTTCTTTCTGTCTTTTTTTCCTTCTTTCCCTCCTTCCTTCCTTCCTCCCTCCCTCCCTCCCTCCCTCCTTTCTTTCCTTCTTTGCTTCTTTCTTCCTTCCTTCCTTTCCTCCTTTCCCTCTTTCTTTACTCATACTTCTACTAATTCTCCCTACTTTTTCTCCCTTTTATTCTGAGCTGTGTGGATGAAAGGCTCTTGGTGCTCCAGCCAGGAGTCAGGGCTCTGCCTCTGAGGTAGGAGAGCCAACTTCAGGACACTGGTCAACAAGAGACCTCCCAGCTCCACATAATATTAAACGGTGGAAATCTCCCAGAGACCTCCATCTTAACACCAGCACCCAGCTTCACTCAACGACCAGCAAGCCATAGTGCTGGACAACCTATGCCAAACAACTAGCAAAACAGGAACACAACCCCACCCATTAGCAGAGAGGCTGCCTAAAATCATAATAAGGCCACAGACACCCCAAAACACACCACCAGACGTGAACCTGCCCACTAGAGAGACAAGATCCAGCCTCATCCAGCACAACACAGGCACTAGTCCCCTCCACCAGGAAGCCTACACAACCCACTGAAACAACCTTAGCCACTGGAGACAGACATCAAAAACAACGGGAACTACGAACCTGCAGCCTGCAAAAAGGAGACCCCAAACACAGTAAGATAAGCAAAATGAGAAGACAGAAAAACACACAGCAGATGAAGGAGCAAGATAAAAACCCACCAGACCTAACAAATGAAGAGGAAATAGGCAATCTACCTGAAAAAGAATTCAGAATAATGATAGTAAGGATGATCCGAAATCTTGGAAGTAGAATGGACAAAATGCAAGAAACAGTTAACAAGGACCTACAAGAACTAAAGATGAAACAAGCAACGATGAACAATGCAATAAATGAAATTAAAATCACTCTAGATAGGATCAATAGCAGAATAACTGAGGCAGAAGAACGGATAAGTGACCTGGAAGATAAAGTAGTGGAAATAACTACTGCAGAGCAGAATAAAGAAAAAAGAATGAAAAGAACTGAGGACAGTCTCAGAGACCTCTGGGACAACATGAAACGCACCAACATTCGAATTATAGGGGTTCCAGAAGAAGAAGAAAGAAAGAAAGGGACTGAGAAAATATTTGAAGAGATTATAGTTGAAAACTTCCCTAATATGGGAAAGGAAATAGTTAATCAAGTCCAGGAAGCACAGAGGGTCCCATACAGGATAAATACAAGGAGAAACACGCCAAGACACATATTAATCAAACTGTCAAAAATTAAATACAAAGAAAGCATATTAAAAGCAGCAAGGGAAAAACAACAAATAACACACAAGGGAATCCCCATAAGGTTAACAGCTGATCTCTCAGCAGAAACCCTACAAGCCAGAAGGGAGTGGCAGGACATACTGAAAGTGATGAAGGAGAATAGCCTGAAACCAAGACTACTCTACCCAGCAAGGATCTCATTCACATTTGATGGAGAAATTAAAACCTTTACAGACAAGCAAAAGCTGAGAGAGTTCAGCACCACCAAACCAGCTTTACAACAAATGCTAAAGGAACTTCTCTAGACACGAAATACAAGAGTAGGAAATGACCTATAGTAGCGAACCCAAAACAATATATAAAATGGAAATAGGAACATACATATCAATAATTACCTTAAATGTAAATGGACTAAATGCTCCCACCAAAAGACACAGATTGGCTGAATGGATACAAAAACAAGACCCTTATATATGCTGTCTACAAGAGACCCACTTCAGACCTAGAGACACATACAGACTGAAAGTAAGGGGATGGAAAAAGATATTCCATGCAAATGGAAACCAAAAGAAAGCTGGAGTAGCAATTCTCATATCAGACAAAATAGACTTTAAAATAAGGACTATTAAAAGGGACAAAGAAGGACACTACATAATGATCAAGGGATCGATCCAAGAAGAAGATATAACAATTGTAAATATTTATGCACCCATCATAGGAGCACCTCAATACATAAGGCAAATACTAACAACCATAAAAGGGGAGATCAACAGTAACACATTCATAGTAGGGGACTTTAACACCCCACTTTCACCCATGGACAGATCATCCAAAATGAAAATAAATAAGGAAACACAAGCTTTAAATGATACATTAAACAAGATGGACTTAATTGATATTTATAGGACACTCCATCCAAAAACAACAGAATACACATTTTTCTCAAGTGCTCATGGAACATTCTCCAGGATAGATCATATCTTGGGTCACAAATCAAGCCTTGGTAAATTTAAGAAAACTGAAATTGTATCAAGTATCTTTTCCGACCACAACGCCATGAGACTAGATATCAATTACAGGAAAAGATCTGTAAAAAATACAAACACATGGAGGCTAAACAATACACTACTTAATAATGAAGTGATCACTGAAGAAATCAAAGAGGAAATAAAAAAATACCTAGAAACAAATGACAATGGAGACACAACGACCCAAAACCTATGGGATGCAGCAAAAGCAGTTCTAAGGGGGAAGTTTATAGCAATACAAGCCCACCTTAAGAAGCAGGAAACATCTCGAATAAACAACCTAACCTTGCACCTCAAGCAATTAGAGAAAGAAGAACAAAAAAGCCCCAAAGCTAGCAGAAGGAAAGAAATCATAAAAATCAGATCAGAAATAAATGAAAAAGAAATGAAGGAAACAATAGCAAAGATCAATAAAACTAAAAGCTGGTTCTTTGAGAAGATAAACAAAATAGATAAACCACTAGCCAGACTCATCAAGAAAAAAAGGGAGAAGACTCAAATCAATAGAATTAGAAATGAAAAAGGAGAAGTAACAACTGACACTGCAGAAATAAAAAAAATCATGAGAGATTACTACAAGCAACTCTATGCCAATAAAATGGACAATCTGGAAGAAATGGACAAATTCTTAGAAATGCACAACCTGCCAAGACTGAATCAGGAAGAAATAGAAAATATGAACAGACCAATCACAAGCACTGAAATTGAAACTGTGATTAAAAACCTTCCAACAAACAAAAGCCCAGGACCAGATGGCTTCACAGGTGAATTCTATCAAACGTTTAGAGAAGAGCTAACACCTATCCTTCTCAAACTCTTCCAAAATATAGCAGAGGGAGGAACACTCCCAAATTCCTTCTACGAAGCCACCATCACCTTGATACCAAAACCAGACAAGGATGTCACAAAGAAAGAAAACTACAGGCCAATATCACTGATGAACATAGATGCAAAAATCCTCAACAAAATACTAGCAAACAGAATCCAACAGCACATTAAAAGGATCATACACCATGATCAAGTGGGGTTTATTCCAGGAATGCAAGGATTCTTCAATATACGCAAATCTATCAATGTGATAAACCATATTAACAAATTGGAGGAGAAAAACCATATGATCATCTCAATAGATGCAGAGAAAGCTTTCGACAAAATTCAACACCCATTTATGATAAAAACCCTCCAGAAAGTAGGTATAGAGGGAACTTTCCTAAACATAATAAAAGCCATATATGACAAGCCCACAGCAAACATCATCCTCAATGGTGAAAAACTGAAAGCATTTCCACTAAGATCAGGAACAAGACAAGGTTGCCCACTCTCACCACTCTTATTCAACATAGTTTTGGAAGTTTTAGCCACAGCAATCAGAGAAGAAAAGGAAATAAAAGGAATCCAAATCGGAAAAGAAGAAGTAAAGCTGTCACTGTTTGCAGATGACATGATACTATACATAGAGAATCCTAAAGATGCTACCAGAAAACTACTAGAGCTAATCAATGAATTTGGTAAAGTAGCAGGATACAAAATTAATGCACAGAAATCTCTGGCATTCCTATATACTAATGATGAAAAATCTGAAAGTGAAATCAAGAAAACACTCCCATTTACCATTGCAACAAAAAGAATAAAATATCTAGGAATAAACCTACCTAAGGATACGAAAGACCTGTATGCAGAAAATCATAAGACACTGATGAAAGAAATTAAAGATGATACAAATAGATGGAGAGATATACCATGTTCTTGGATGGGAAGAATCAACATTGTGAAAATGACTCTACTACCCAAAGCAATCTACAGATTCAATGCAATCCCTATCAAACTACCACTGGCATTTTTCACAGAACTAGAACAAAAAATTTCGCAATTTGTATGGAAACACAAAAGACCCCGAATAGCCAAAGCAATCTTGAGAACGAAAAAAGGAGCTGGAGGAATCAGGCTCCCTGACTTCAGACTATATTACAAAGCAACAGTAATCAAGACAGTATGGTACTGGCACAAAAACAGAAAGATAGATCAATGGAACAGGATAGAAAGCCCAGAGATAAACCCACGCACATATGGACACCTTATCTTTGATAAAGGAGGCAGGAATGTACAGTGGAGAAAGGACAGCCTCTTCAATAAATGGTGCTGGGAAAACTGGACAGGTACATGTAAAAGTATGAGATTAGATCACTCCCTAACACCATACACAAAAATAAGCTCAAAATGGATTAAAGACCTAAATGTAAGGCCAGAAACTATCAAACTCTTAGAAGAAAACATAGGAAGAACACTCTATGACATAAATCACAGCAAGATCCTTTCTGACCCACCTCCTAGAGTAATGGAAATAAAAACAAAAATAAACAAATGGGACCTAATGAAACTTCAAAGCTTTTGCACAGCAAAGGAAACCATAACCAAGACCAAAAGACAACCCTCAGAATGGGAGAAAACATTTGCAAATGAAGCAACTGACAAAGGATTAATCTCCAAAATTTACAAGCAGCTCATGCAGCTCAATAACAAAAAAACAAACAACCCCATCCAAAAATGGGCAGAAGACCTAAATAGACATTTCTCCAAAGAAGATATACAGACTGCCAACAAACACATGAAAGAATGCTCAACATCATTAATCATTAGAGAAATGCAAATCAAAACTACAATGAGATATCATCTCACACCAGTCAGAATGGCCATCATCAAAAAATCTAGAAACAATAAATGCTGGAGAGGGTGTGGAGAAAAGGGGACACTCTTGCACTGCTGGTGGGAATGTGAATTGGTTCAGCCACTGTGGAGAACAGTATGGAGGTTCCTTAAAAAACTACAAATAGAATTACCATATGACCCAGCAATCCCACTACTTGGAATATACCCTGAGAAAACCAAAATTCAAAGAGAGTCATGTACCAAAATGTTCATTGCAGCTCTATTTACAATAGCCAGGACATGGAAACAACCTAAGCGCCCATCATCGGATGAATGGATAAAGAAGATGTGGCACATATACACAATGGAATATTACTCAGCCTTAAAAAGAAATGAAATTGAGCTATTTGTAATGAGATGGATAGACCTAGAATCTGTCATACAGAGTGAAGTAAGTCAGAAAGAAAAAGACAAATACCGTATGCTAACACATATATATGGAATTTAAGGGAAAAAAATGTCATGAAGAACCTAGGGGTAAGATAGGAATAAAGACGCAGACCTACTGGAGAACGGACTTAAGGATATGGGGAGGGGGAAGGGTGAGTTTTGACAGGGCGAGAGAGAGTCATGGACATATACACACTAACAAACGTAGTAAGGTAGATAGCTGGGGGGAAGCAGCCGCAAGGCACAGGGATATTAGCTCGGTGCTTTGTGACAGCCTGGAAGGGTGGGATGGGGAGAGTGGGAGGGAGGGAGACGCAAGAGTGAAGACATATGGGAACATATGTATATGTATAGCTGATTCACTTTGTTGTAAAGCAGAAACTGACACACCATTGTAAAGCAATTTTACCCCAATAAAGATGTTTAAAATAAATAAATAAATAAATAAATAAATACTTCAGGGCTTCCCTGGTGGAGCAGTGGTTAAGAATCCACCTGCCAATGCAGGGTACATAAGTTCGATCCCTGGTCCGGGAAGATCCCACATGCTGCAGAGTAACTAAGCCCGTGTGCCACAACTACTGAGCCTGTACTCTAGAGCCCGCAAGCCACAACTACTGAAGCCCGTGTGCCACAACTACTGAGCCTGTACTCTAGAGCCCACAAGCCACAACTACTGAAGCCCATGCACCTAGAGCCCATGCTCTGCAACGAGAGAAGCCACTGCAATGAGAAGCCCGTGCACCACAATGAAGAGTAGCTCCTGCTTGCCACAACTAGAGGTAACCCGCACACAGCAACGAAGACCCAGTGCAACCAAAAAATAATAATAATAAAATAAATAAATAAATACTTCAGTATGACTTTGTTTCTCTCTGCTACCCATCATCAGGTAGATTTTAGAAATGCTGAGCCTTTGGAGAATATTTCAGTCTAAATGCTCTACAATAGTGTAGACCATTACTGCAAAATACATTGTGGTTCGATTTTTAAAAATCGGTTAAACATCTTTAATAAAAGTACTCAACAGATGGCATACCAAAAAATTTAAGCTTTATCAAATTAAATTTTTGAAGACAGCTTTCAAATAGAGACATTGAAATTTATCCCTGCAACAGCAAGAGAGGAACTAAAGAAATTAGATGATGAGAATTCACATGAAGTATGGGATGGACTTTGAAATTCTATAACTGTTTTGGAATATCTTTTGACAAGAATATTTGATTGAACTTCTGTTTGTAGCTGTGTAAATTGATATTCTGTTCTGGAATCATAGAAAGCCTATGATTCTTTAGCATCTAAATTTGTTAACACACAAAAAATATTTTAGGGGAATTTTTTCTTAACCATAATTTTATAGAACTAATTTATATGGCAACAGAATATTTCAGAGATTATATAAAATTATTTTCACTCCTAAAACTGTCCTGATGTAGATGAGAAATTTTGTGGTCACCCCATATATAAGGTACTAGAACAACGGTCCCCAGCCTTTTTGGCACCAGGGACCAGTTTCGTGGAAGACGTACTGGGGAGCGGGGATGGTTTGGGGATGATTCAAGTGCATTGCATTTATTGTGCACTTTATTTCTGTTATTATTACATTGCAATATATAATGAAATAATTATACAACTCACCATAACGCAGAATCGGTGGGAGCCCTGAGCTTGTTTTCCTGCAACTAGATGGTCCCATCTGGGGGTGATGGGAGACAGTGACACCCGAAGTGTGTTGCTTATGTCCAGTCTACTCCGTCATCTCGTTTCGGTTGCTGTCACTGCAGAAAACCCTGCTTCACAAAGATTGGTTGTTGGAAATGGAAGCAGGCTTTTCAGTGCTTTTGTGGCCGTCTCAGGATATTCCGCCTTGACTTTAATCCAGAACGTATGGAGATTTGAAGTTGTCTCAAACATACTTTTAAGGGCACCATCATTTGCGATCTCAAGCAGTTGATCCTCTTCTAGCGTGGACAAAATCGATTCACCTGGCTTATTCATAAATGGGTCACGGATCCATTCCTTCCCAGTTAGGGGGTCTTTCGTGGTTGGGAAGTAATGCTCAAACTCTTTTGAAAGCTGAGACAGGTGATCATGCACCAGCTGGGAGAAAGAAGGCCCTGGCTCAGTCTCTTTCAAAATCTCTGCTAATGTTTGAAACATGTCAAAAATCCCAGTGTTCACTCGTTGCCCCCATAATTCCAGTTTGGCTTTGAATGCAGCCACTTTATCTGCTGACTTGAACACAGTTGTCATTCTCCCCTGAAGTGACAGATTGAGTTCATTGAGCAGATTGAATATGTCACACAAGTAAGCAAATTTTGTGACCCATCTGTGTCACTGAAGTGTGCTGCCAGTGGTGACTTTTTCTAAAAGAAATCTCTGGAGTGGCTCTCGTAACTCAAAAACTCTGGTCAGTGATCTACCTTTAGAAAGCCATCTCACTTCTGTGTATAAGAGAAGACATGTGTGCATCCGTCTCCTCACAGAGCTGCGTGAACAGACGTGGGTTAAGGGCATGTACTTTAACGTGGTTGAATCACATCCTGCAAATCATTGTTAAGTTTACGTGACAGTTTTTGGCTAGCCAGCATTTCTCTATGGATGACACAGTGTGTAGACCCGCATTCAGAAGCGACCTCTTTGACCTGAGTAGTGAATCTAGAAAGCCATACAGTCATGGCAGCCTCTCTGTCCATGCATATACTGACACAAAATGACCAGTTCAGTTTTCCTGATATGTAATCATTCAAAGACCTGAATAGTTCTGCAGCTGTGGTGTTGGTTGGCAACAAAAGTGCACATAACATATCCTCATGCACATCCTCCAGAAAAATATATTGCACAAAAACAAGCATTGTTGCCTTGTTATCAACATCGGTAGACTCGTCAACCTGGATTGTGTACCACGGTGACTCATTAATCCTCTCTAACAATTGTGCCTCAGTATCCTCTGCTGTTTCATCAACTCATCTAGTTATGGTACTAGCCAAAAGAGTAACACCTTTTGAACTGCAGCCTCTCCTAAAAGTTCACGACAAATGTCCTTAGCAGCAGGCAGGATCAACTCTTCACTGATAGTAAAGGGCTTGTTAGCTTTAGCAATGCAGTTAGCCACTAAGAATGATGGTCTCAGTGCAGACACAGTTGATGAAGTGGTGGCCTTGCTTCTGTTCTTCGTGTTCACGTTTTTTCTTTTAAAAACTCCAAAGGCTTGTCTTTTAATGCAGGGTGCTTGGTCTCCATGTGGTGAAGCAGTTTTGAAGGTTTCATGGCTTTGTTGGATAGCCAGTTGCCACATATTATACAAAGTAGGCTTGGAGAATGTGAATCACATGTTGCAATGAACCCGTAATTTAAGTAGGACTCTTGGTATTTTCTTTTAAATGCAGCTTTCATTTGGTGGCAGCCTTAGAGTCTTCTGCTATCTCATCATTGGGTCTTTCCCCCTTTTTCAAAGAAGCTCTCCAGCGACATTTGTTTTTTACTCATTTTGGCTAGGGTTAGCTTGTGGGCTTACCAAAACTGTGACTGAGACAAGTGTGCGGTGCGGGAAAGAGGCGAGGACGGAAGTGGTAACTAAAATAATGGGTGGGCCATGCAAAGACTAAAATAAGTGTCGGATTCTGACTTAAGGCCTGCCACCAGATGCAGCTGTACAATTGAAGTACATCAACTCACTTGCCACTGTAAAGCCTACCACCAGATGCAGCTTAATTGTCACTTGCCATTCACTGATAGGGTTTTGATATGAGTCTGCAAGCAATTGATTTATTATGGTCTCTGTGCAGTCAGACCTCTCTGCTAATGATAATCTGTATTTGCAGCCGCTCCCCAGTGCTGGCATCACCGCCTCAGCTCCATCTCAGATCATTAGGCATTAGATTCTCATAAGGAGCACACAACCTAGATCCCGCATGTGCATAGTTCACAGTAGGGTTCACACTTCTGTGAGAATCTAATACATTGCTGATCTGAGAGGAGGTGGAGCTCAGGCAGTAATGTGAGTGATGGGGAGTGGCTGTAAATACAGATGAAGCTTCGCTTGCGCACCCACTGCTCATCTGCTGTGCAGCCTGGGTTGGGGACCCTGTACTAGAAGGTTGCCTAGATGCTCCCCCTAGAGTGATATGAGTGTGTCCTGCAGGCACTGGCTTAGACCCTGGGATTAGAAAAGTGAATAAAAACTTTCTCTTCCAGTAGCTCACAGTCTAGAGGAACAAAAAAAATTCATAACTTAGTGTTATTGGTTCTGTGCTGGAGTCACACACAAAGCTGGTGAGAGGGAATGGGGAATAATGACTGGAGTGGGTATTACAAGTTATTTTGGCAATTTGATTCTATGGATGTAGGACTGCTAGAAAGTTGACCATGCAGCAGTGTATTTCTGAAAGAAGTGGCTCTGAGATTTCAACGAAAATTGCACCTGAGAGTTAAACAGGCAAGGAAAACTTTATTTAAGACTATTGCAAGAGGGGAGAGAGATTGAACTCAACTTCTGCTGGAAAAAAGAAAAACAAGGTGGGAGTGTTTTTAAGCACCGAGGTAAACTGGTGGAAAAGTACTAGAGGATTTTGGAGATGGGGATGTTGATCAATGTGATTAGACCACTTGTGTTTGCTACCTGGCTCTTGTGGAAGTTTGGCTCCTAACCTCCCATAAGACTGGGAGATAGGGGCTGGGGCTCTGTTTTTCTTGATGATTACATTTCAGTGGGAAGATTGGCTCCCTGGGCCTTTAGAAAGACCTTCCTAGGTTGTAAAACAAGAGACTGGGAGAAGATTTCCATCTCAAAGGAACAGATAAAGAATTTACAATTCCAAATTGTCTAAAGGAAATGCTCTAGGAAAAGGGAGTTCAGAGTCCTATAGGCAGGAAGAAACTTGTCTAAAGTTTAGTCTAACTGAGAGGAATGTTAAGTCTGTCTTGTTCAGTGGATCTGTGAGCATCACTATATAACTGACTGCATCTTAAAGAAACATAAGGAAAACTCACTCATCTGGATTCTCTCCTCATTGCTTTTCTTAGCTGGGGCAGTTTAGTCTTGTCTGCCAAGATAAAATCCTGTTTGGCCATTTAAAGCCTCGTCATAGGACTTTAAGATACAGTATAAATAAATACTTTTCGTGCTGTTATGGTCAGTTTGGGTATAGGTTCTTCTCCTTGGACAGATGGCCTCCAGGGTTCCCCTATTAGGAAAGATCTTACTTTTTCACACATTAAAGCCAATGGAAGTGTACTTTTCTACAAATATGACAATAACAGGATCTAAATCTACTTTATAACAGACAGCTGCATGTAGTAGCTCCATACTAAATTTAATCTACCCACTAAATCTTAGCTGTGTTCCTGAGGAAAGATGAGTAAAACCATTGCCTTACCTTGTTCCCAAAGATGGGATGTCCAGTAAAGATGCCAGAAATACTTTAGTCTTATTTTTATCTTTGACATTTGAAGGCAAACCACATTTACTGATGTTTTAACATCTTTACTAATTGCCTTCAGTGTGTTAAAAATGTAACCTTTTAACAATTATCTTTCCTTTAGAAGATATTTGTGCTAATTTACTGAATACGGAGTAACATATACAAGAATAAAATGAGGTGCTGTAGTATTCCAATCACACGCCTTCCTTTTCTTGTTGTGTGAATTTGCTCAAGTTCCTTAACTTTTATGAAGTTTCTCCCTGATAAAGGGAGACTTCCCCCTTAGGGTTGTTATGATTGGGGATTATGTATGTTAAATTCTTGAAACATGGTAAGTGTCCAATAATATGTCATTATTGATATGAAATCTTCATGTACAGTGTGGTTATCAGAAGGAGATGCTCTTGTTTCACAATTGTAAGGCAATTTTGAATATACCCAAAGGTTTTCTGAGCTCAGATGTTGTCAATGAATTTTCTGTATTCTTTCTCAGTTTCTTAGAAGAAAAAATAATATTTTGAAGGTGCTAGTACCAAACCATGACACTAAGTTATTCATTTAAGAGTGGTAGGATCAGATCTCTGGCCTCTGAACTCCAAAGCCAGAACTTTTCAAGAGCATCCAGAGATGATGTCTGTTCCGTGATGCAGGATCAAGTAGCACTAATCCTTGGCTAAATTTTTGTTAGGCAATGTCAAACCTTGAATAGGTGTGATGTGATGAAACCAAAAAGGATATTGGGATAACTCCAGAAGATTTAGTCATTCATTGATTTATGCATGTGTGGTGTGCATTTATTTTAATGTATGGAGTGCTTACTATCTAATACTATCAAACCAGCACTGTGAAAGTTGTTAGGAATAAACAGAAATAATAATAAGCTGATACTTATTAAGTCCTCCTGGTACCAAGATATGGTTTAAGTGTTTGTGGGCTTTTTAAATCCATTTACTCCTCAGTACTTCTCACGAAGTAAATATTATTGCTATCCCCATATTTAGATAACAACATTGAGACAGAAGTTAAATAACTCACCGTAGGAAAGTCAGGTAGTTTGGCTCCAAAACCCATGCTTTTGAACACCACTCCACTCTGCTTCTTCTCAAGTAATAGTAAGCAAAGTGGACATGGATTTGGCCTTCACTAGTGATGGAGAAAGAAATTGATCAAATAATCACAGTAAGTACATGATTATAAAATATTATAATGGAGTAAATCCAGGAGTAGGAACTGTAGGCGCCTGCAGAGTATGAAAAATTGAATGAAGGCCAGCGTGACTGGAACACAGAGAACTAGGGGAACTCATTTGGGAAAATGTTCCTACATTTCCTGTTCCTGCAATAAGCCAGGTCTCTCTTGAGGCTGTTGCCATATGTAGTCATTTCATCTCACGAGCCACTAGGGGCACTATGAAAAAAACCCACCAAAAGGCATGTATTAATTGTCTCTAATTGGGTATATGGTCTAATTAGCAAGCTGTGCAAGTTCAAGAACTTGACAGTGCTACCAGGAAGATTTGCTAATGTCTTGTCTCCGTTTCTAGTATCTAAATCTTGGGTTCAGCATGCAGCTGTTCACATCAGCTTGTTGTCTTTGTGTCACTGGTCAAGTCATGGGAGAGAACATGGGGCACAGCTGAGTACCTGGCCCCAGGTGCATCAGTAACTGCTCCAAATCCAAGTAAGATGAAATTCGTGTTTAGAATAACCAACCAGATACTCCCGGTAGCAACTTTAAGTAGTAAACATTGTATGGAACCTTGGCACGGTTCCAATTAAAGTGTCCTATCTTTTATTTTGTTAAAGGGGAAAACTTTTTTTTCCATTGTATTTTTGGAAATTTCTGATCATTATGTTTACCTATCCAAATTGTCTATATAAAGTCAAACAAATCAGTCTTGTACTACAGTTATTATTAGTAGCATACTAAATGTAGATATATAGGGGTTTTAATATCTAATTGCTTTCTAAAACTACTTTAAAAATGAATATGCTTTTAACAGAAATATTCTGTTGTTGATAATACTTGATGTTGTATTAAATTGAAAATAATGGACATTCTTGTTTTTAAAAGGGGCTATAAGTCTATTGAAGATTTGAACTTCATTTCTGAAATGTGTGCTTACTAATTCAATTTTGAATTGAAGTAATTTATCACTGTTATAAATTAAGTGACTTTCCCTTTCCTCTCTCACAATGAAGTTGTTAATCTAATGGTGCTGCAGTGTAATGGTCTCTATAGAAAGAACACTCTAGGCAGTTTTATTCTGATATGCTCCTAGAGCCCAGGAAATTTGATTAATTTACAGTATTCATTTAAGTGACCTGTAAAATTATGAGAAAAAAAGCACTCTAATTTGCCACTGTGATTGGTTTTTTATTATTCTGTCCAGAAGATCATTTGAACATTCTTGATAATATTTTTAAATGAAGAGATCTTTATAGACTCTTACCATGACTTGGTGTTCCTTATGATATGTCTGTGATCATTATAAATATTATTAATGACAATGTGACCATTTTTGAGGAATTGCTATATGACAGGTACTATATTTTGTAGTTGATATAGAGTAGTATTTAAGTACATTAGCTTTAAATTCACACAAACCGTTTTTCATTACAACTTTAAGAAGTACATCTTTGCAGTACATAGTTTTGAGAATGTAGCTTATTTGTGTTTCAGGGAAATCCTCCGTAACCTCTGGGAACTCAGTTTCTCTATATGAAAAATGGAGATGATAACACCTACTACATAGGGTTGTTACTATGATAGAGAATTTATGCATAGCACTAAGCAGAGTTTTTAGGAAATGAAATTACTGAAAAACAGACCAAGTTTCCTTTTTTTTAAAGGTGAAATTGAGTTCAAAAGCCATTTACTTGTGAAAGAGACAAAAGTGGTGTTTTGGTTTGAGTTGTTCAAATAATGACAGTAATCTTCCATTTCAGTTCTTTTACATAGCATGGCATTTGGCAAGTAGGCAATTTGAAAGTGTTAAATTACTTGCTGCAATTCATTTGTGTCTAATGATATGCTGAAAACTCATCCAGCTCAGTAGTTGTAAGTTGCTTAACTATATACCCTCTGTCTGGAGTAATTATTATATATTTTGGGCAAAAATTTATATAGCCACTCTATATATAAGCATTGTTAAAATATTGAAGTAATTATTAATAAGCTTCTACATGCTGAAGCTGAATACTGTAAGCAAAGAAGATATAATAAAATAATTGATATTACTATACTTTTTTAGTATAACTGTACTAACATCATTTTATTGAGACTCAAAATTACTGAGAAGCACATAGATAACATTACCCCTTTTATTAGATGAAGACTCTGAGGTTCGGAAAAATAACTGGTCTAGGTTACCTAAGAACTAAGTGGAGCTCTACGTCCAAAGCTCTTACTATATTTTTTACCCCACTGTCTGTTTCTTCATTCTTGGAAGACAACTACGGCAAGAAAGTGACAGAAAGAAATAAAGAAAACAGGAAATGGACAGTATTTTGTATAAAAGTGTAATCAATAAAGCTATGAGCCACACTACCTTCACCGTGTATACAGAACAGATATAGGTCCTTTGGTTCTATTCATAGGCTCTTAGTGAGGGCAGTAACTTTCCTCTTCTTTTCTCATCTCGTAATTTGCTCAAAAATTGTGGATGGCTGAACTAGAGATCAGAGGCCATCAATACAAAATCCTAACCATGAGAAAATGTGTTATAGCATATGACACAAATTATATGTTTTGCCCTTTTGGTTTCCATTTGACTTTATAATTTTTGACTTCCATGTTGACTTCAGACTTTTATACATTGAAATACCAACTATACAAGCAAAACTAGGGTTGTCAAATAAAAACTAGGATTTAGCAAATAGGAGCAGTTACACCAATCAGTCACAATTTTTTCTTTTCATTCTTCTGTTGGACTGTTTTGGTTTTGGTCTTTAATGATGTATAAATAGAACTTGTGTGAAAAGAAAATTTCCTCATTTTAAAAATAAATTTTAATAAGCATTGAAATATTTTCACCTGTCATAATAGACCAATAAGAGGCAGTCATTTGTTTTCTGGACTTTTATTTGAACTAAGCATAGAAGGACTAAGAACATTTAGACACACTTTTTAAATCATTAGGATTTAGGGATGTACTAGAACTTTGGCCTTTATACATCTTAATTAGCATAATTCAGGAAAATTAAATGTGTGACTCTAAGTACAAAATGTAAGGAATTCAGTAGACCTGTATACTCCAGCTGTGTTAACTATACTAGACACCCTGCTATCTGTATGCATAAAAGACAGTGGAAATAGATGATATCATTGTATTGTGATTACTTTGATACTTACCCGAGGAAAGACTCTCAATTAAAGGTAATTATGTAAAAACTGAGGAGAGTTAACCAAACCTTTAAAGTAAGATGGAATACTTGAGGAAATTTAGAAAGAAGAGCAAACTAATTTCCAGAGATAGCTTGTTTTGGTATGGTTTCTGTTGTTGATAGCCTAAAAAACTACATTTGAGTGTTGTGGAGTTTTTCGTAAGCTGACACATGCATAACACTTTCACTTCTCTCATATATGTTGGTAGTATGCTTAATTGTATCTTGGTTTAAGAGTACATAAAAAAGATGGAGTGCAGCAATTGGGGGAAACAATACAATGTCAAATAGTTCAGTTAATTAAAGAAAACGATCTGATCTGTGAAGTGGGAAAATAGCAAGATGATTATTTGTTGTTCACAGTTGATCACCTGACTGTGTTTAATTCATTTAAATCAGGCTAAAGAGGAAGCAAGTGAGATAGAAGCTGAGGGGACTATAAAAAATTTTTGTCTCAAGAGTTAAGTAAATGTAGTAACGTTAGATAGTATCTGGAAAGGGAATTAAATGGACACTTTACACAGCCTAAGTGAGTCTAAAGAAAACTACATTTTATAAAACTAAAGTGTGCTGTAAGATTTATAATTTACAACATACAGGAAGGTAAAAAGAAGAGAAATATGTATCATTGATGATAACAGCTCGTGAAGAAAACTTCAGTAACTGTTTTGATGTGTTTCTATGCATAGATTGTAGTTTACATAGTTTTGATAAAGCTTTACATGTAAATTTTGTTGTGCTAAATTTTCTTGGTTTATCATTAGAACACCATAAGATTTTCACATTACTCTGTTTAATAAGCATCTTTAATTCCCACACAGTATTTCTTTGAGGATATCCACAAGGATAATTTGGTCATTCCCTTATTATTTAGATTTTTTTTTCTTTCCACAAAGATAACTAATGATATGTAGGTATAGCAGGTGAATTCACTGTGGTAAATACTGCAAATTTTCTTGATACCCTTGTTCTTGACACCATTGTAAGATGTGTACTATAATCACTAGTGAGTGAAAGTACTTATAGTGATGTACCATTTAATATTATGACATTTTATTCTTGTTCATTTGTATAATAGTTAATGATTAATTTCATGATTAGATCACCAGGGACATCTTCTGTCCTTATATATTTCTTATCTTGTTAATTTGATTATTCATCAGTAGTCTGTTCTGTGTTTTTTTCTATGGAGGAACACTCTTTACTTGCACCTTTATACTTCCCAGTCACTTGTATTCTGAGACTTTTCCCTGGGAAACCTGAATTTATCTAATTTGACTAATCTTGACTTCCAAACTCTTTTCTAGTTGCCCGTAGATTATAACAATATTTGGAGTTTATTGAGCTTTCAGTTCTGCCAGAGGCCTAGAAAGTCCATCCAGATAAATTCTTCTTAATTAGCATGAACTAGAACTTCCATACATTCTGATGTATGTAGTCAGATCTTCCTATTTTCTTTCATCAAGACAGAAAAAAAAAAAAAAAACAAACTATCTTTTGATCTTCATCTCACTTTAGCTTGGTATTGTTTCATTCAACCCTCTTCGGAAAACATCCACCTACAATTACTAGTAGAAATAATACTCCTACATAAATTTCATTTAAAAATTTTAATTTTTCAATAGCCATGTTTGCAAACTTTAGTTTGGCCCCGTTATATATGTATATTCACTCATACACACATTAGGAGACAAGGAGAAAAGAAGCATCTCTCTGCTTGTGAAGAGTCTCTGAAAAGTCATGTGTTCTTTCAAGAACAATGTTTATGGTGCTTTTGAAATAAACATTCTGGTGACATAGAAGGATCTTCAACAAATAGCAGCAAACAGCTCAAATTTTGTCAAATAAAGCAGGGGTCAAAGTCTAATTGCATCTAAATTTAAGTTGTGTCAGTGGCACCAGTGACATTACTTTGGCCTGTTCTGAAAGGCAGTGGGTGTCTGTTGCTGAGATAGTTAGTTTTAATATGTTCAGATGTGTTTTCATAACCAGTTGGTACAGAGGTGGCAAAGGGATACAGTCTCTTGAGGCAGAACAAATGGACAAACATGTTTTTTTAGTCCCTTCCACTGGCAGATAGTTTGATATCCCCAAGGAAATGTTTCTTGACAATAATTGTATGAAAAATACCAACATTTGATTTCCAAATGTTTGACAAAATGGAAATTCTTCTGTCTGCCAGGAAAATTGAACCAGTGGATGCTTTAACCTCCATATTTAACAGAGTTTTAAGAAAAGGCTATAAAGGAGATAGTACGTGAGTTGTGTTCCACATAGTCTGTAAAGTTAATCTAGCTAACAGACACTTTGGATTTGTCAAGACCTATTTGGTTTGGTTTTGTTTTGGAGCTTTGGGGTTTTTCTTGGTTTGTTTTATTTTTTATCTTTCCTCCCTTTCACTAACTCATTGAGTCTTCTTTGTTCTTTTCTCTTTATTCTAGTTGTTTGGAAATTATACATTCAAAGAATCTTCCAGTGGTTACTAGAGACAAAATCTAAATATATTAATTTTGGTATCAAGCTAGCCTAAAATTCTGAAATTTCCAAACAGTTCAGTTAAATAAATTTAACACATGGAACTAAAATTACTGTCACCAATTCTTGGAGTATTCTTTTTCCAAGTGGAAGTTAATGAGAAGAGTGGCAGGAATAAAAGTAACCACAACAATTGGCAGATCTAGTTAATTTTTCTAGCATTTAAAGTTTATTTTAACAGGAAAGGCAAAAATAATAGTCCAAAAATAAGTACCACCCAACCAATAAAGCACATTTAAAAAAATCGCAGTGACCTCCAGTCTTCCGTTACTTGATTTTGTTAATCTTTGCCCCTTTTCCTTTCTTTTTTTCTATTATACTTGATAATAACAAATAAATAAGGTAGGCAAATTGAATGTAACTCAAGATAAAGCTTTTTCCATAAACCAGAAATCACATGACATTTTGCAAAGCTCCTTCATATGCTCTATATAATTTAACATCTGACTGGGAAGTTCTAATTTTTACTTTGTAAGTCTGATAAAGTCTTGGGATCAATAGAAAGCTATTGTTTGCAATTCTACTGTATCAGAAATTAGCAATGAATTGGATATTCATTTATTCAACCAATTCATAATTATTTAGTTCATTTCTTATTAGAAGTATTGTCTGAGTAAACATAAATCCAGGTTCTGATTTTCCCAACATACTTGATAAGACTTTAAGTTTTGGAAGTGGGCTATTCAGAGCTCGTCACCAGGATGATCTCACAGTTCTGCTTTTTCTCCTGTCAATTTGCTATAAAATCTAGCCATGGCCCTCCTTTGTTTTTAATACCATATTGGGTGATGGTTCTTTGTGGTAAAGAGAAACCATTAAAAAAGTTGAACATTTCAAGATGCCATTATTAATTCCACATGATGAATATTTACTGCATTTGCTATTTAGATGTCTCAGAGGGTTTTCAAATTCATTTGATGTAACATGGGAAGACTAGCAAACAACATCATTAGGCTTGGAAAAAACACTGATTAAAATAAATGAAATCAAACACAAGCCAAAAAAAGGGAAAAGAAGGGTAACACTTTCTCACAAACTTGTTTAGGGAATTTCTACAAAACATTCTGACCGTTAGTCAGCATAGCAGTGTTTTTCAAATTTTTTTGGATCCTTATATATTTACCCAATAAAAATCATGCTTTTGTTTTAAAAAATTGGTACATGATGACAGACTTGTACTTCTAGCAGGAACGGTATTTTCCTGGTGTCCATGTTCATTCATTTCTTGTAACAGACATTTACAATTATCAGGGAAGTACAAGGTGAATGAATGTGACTTAAAAAGTTATAAGTTCTGTAGAAATATACTTGGACATTTTGAAAATATGGATTAATTGGTAGGACCTCCAAAAAGATTAAAATGTCGAGTCAGTGCCAAAAACGTAAATAAAATTGTATCCAGCTGCTTACAATTCATTACAAATATTAGAAATGTTAACCTTTATTTTCAGTCATTCTACAAACATTCCCTGAATATGTAGAAAGATCCTGACACTGTGCATGCATTAGGACTAGAGAAATGAATAAGTCATGGCTTCTATTCTTTAAGAGTTCAGCATAAGTGTAGGGCAATATCTATCTAACTTAGTTTTAGTCTAAGTTGGAAACTTGATACCATAATTTATAGGCCCTTTCATTTGCATAGCTTCAATTTTACTTCCTATAGAGCATCACAAATTAAACTAATTTCATCAGATGTTCTTCCGGCAAATAAGTATATGATGGCCTTCTCCCAAACCCATCACCAGTGGCTCATTTCCTTTAAATGTATGACAGAAATTACTCGGATTGTATTTAATGATTATCTGATCAAGACGGCACATTGAAAATATGATATTACCAGTACTCCCTATCTCTAAATTCCTTTTGAAATAACAAAAAGCTACTAAAAAAGAACGGGTGGTGGAAATCCATGCCCCCCCCCTCAAAAAAAAGAAAGAAAAGAAAACAGGAATAGTTGCCCTTTGAAGGACTTTTGGAAAATAGTAAAAAGATGGTTTGGAATTGATAGGGAAATTGAAAAATGAAATGACCTTTTTCCCAGGTAATATTTTGCTCTAAAATCGACTTTGGTGGTAAAATAGCTTTTCTAGTCTACTTTGATTACTGTTAACTTAACATTACATATCTTTTTCCATCCATTTTCTTTTAACTTCTTTGTAGTTTTACATTTAAAGAGTATTTCTTGGGCAGCATATAGTTGAGTGTCACCTTTCTATCCAAACTGACAGCGCTTGCTTTGTAATTGGAGTGATTAGACAATTCCTATTTAATGTGATTATTGATGTTTTGGTTTAAATCTATCATCATGCTATAAATTTCCTATTTTCCTTCTGTTCTTATTTCTTTTTGTTCTTCTCTGCCTTCTTTTAAATTAATTATTTTTTTATTCCATTTTAATCTTTTTTGTTATCTTACTAGCTATAACTTTTTGGGATTATGCTAGTGGTTCTTTTGGCATTATATGATACACCTAGTTAATTTATCACAATCAGCCTTCCTGTGGTATTATGCCACTTCACATATAACATAAGGACCTTGTAACTAGATATATTCATTTCTCTTTGCCTGACTTTTGAACTGTTATTGCCATGTATTTTATTTCTTCATGTATTGTAAACCTCACAGTGCATTCTTATTCCTTTTGCCTTAAATTCTCAATTATCTTTCAAAAATATTTAAATAATAAGAAAAATAAATTTTGCTTATATCCTTGGAGTTACCATTTCCAGTGTTCATTCTTACTCTGTGTAGATTGATATTTCCATCTGATATCATTTTCCGTTTGCACAAAGGGCATCTTTAAACATTTTGTGAAGTTTTGGAAGTGGGTCTTCTGGTAATATTTCTTTTGGATTTTGTATGATAAAAAGTCTTAGTTTTCCTTAGTTTTAAAAAATATTTGCTGTGGAGGAGTCAAGATGGTGGAATAGGAGGATGTGGAATTCGTCGCTCCTCACAAGTATATCAAGTACATCTACAAATGGAACAGTTCTCATAGAACGCCTACTGAACATTAGCGGAAGGCTTCAGACATCCAAAATGACAAGAAAAATCCCCTTACAACTGGGTAGGATGAAAGAAAGAAGAAGAAAAGAAAAAAGGAATCAAAAAAGGGACTAGCAAGCCTGGCGGTAAGCTGGTGAAGGGAGGTCCCCACACTCAGAAAAACTCCCTCATGGTGGGGAAATCAGCTGGGACAGAAAAGGACCTTCGAGGGATCAAAGGAGAATGCAGAAGACAGTCTGTGGAAGGCAGGACAAAGTAAGAACTGCACACATAGTATACATGGCAGCTCTGTGCATTCCAGACTGAGTTGTGAGTCACCTGTTGTGGGGGTGGGGGGAAGCTGGGAGCTAGAAAGTGGGGTTTGGAGGGTGAACCCAGGGAGGGGACAGCTGTTGGCTGTGAAAAGACAGCCTGAAGGGACAGGAATAAGGAGCTCCACAACCAGGAAAGTTTACAGAAAAAGCCCGGGACACCATAGAAGCAAGGCGTCATTGTTGAGTGGTGTACAAAAGGTGGGCCACCATTACAACCCCTTTCCCCACCCTCCAGCTTTTTTGCCTCTGCAGGCACTGGGAGGGGCTCCCATCTGAGTGGGCCTGCCCACCTCTCGGGCCAGGATCTCCTCCACCTGCGTGGGCTCTGGGAACCTGAGCACCATCCATCCCAAAACCTCCTTGGGAATTAGCCCTGGGCACCATTGGCTGGGACAGGAGTCTGCCTATGCTGGTAGGGCCTGAGTGCTGAAGCGTGGGGGTTGGGACAACGGATCTGGGGAGGAGCACTGTTGGCTGCACAGATACAGCAGAGGGGACAGGAGTGAGGGGATGCGTGGCCGGGAATGCCCTAGAGGAAGCGTGGTCTGCCTGGAAAGCGCAGTGCCATTGTTGAGAGGTGCGTGGGGGGCAGGGACACAACTCCCATACGCCAGCTCCTGCCTCCACACACACTAGGAGGGACCCCCACCAGAGCAAGCACACCACAGTCTGTTGCAACTGCCTGTTGGTCCCCACTGCTGCAGGCAACTCACAAACACCCCAACTGTGGCTGCTGTACCTCTTCCTAGCCTGAGTAAGTGTGCCTCAATCAGCCGCTGTTTTCACTCCTTCTGGCCTGGTTGGGAAACAGACTCCTGAGGGTGACACACATGTAGAGATGGGGTCAAAACCAAAGCTAAGCCCCAGGGGCAGCACTACTAAGGAAGAGGAACAGAAATCTTGTGCAGCTTGTGCAGCTGCACAAGCCTTAAGTTAAATCCCTGAGATCAGCTTGGTAAATCCTGCGTCTGTGGAATACCTGAATAGACAATGAGTGTTACCACAATTGAGACCAGTTTAGCCTTCGCAGCAGTGGACTTTGGGGACAAGTTCATGTGGGAGTCAGGCCAGATCAGAGTCTGAGCTGGCCCCACAGTGCCCACATCAGGTCCAGAGACTACCTAGAGGTATTGGAAGGCGTCCTGGGAAGGTGGGGATTGGCTCTGGCTCACTATGGGAGCAAGGACACTGATGGAGGAGGCCCCAGGAAAATATTCTTTGTGCTATTATTCATTTTTTGTTTGTTTCACTTTGTTCAGTTGTTGGTGTTTTTGCTTTTATTATTTATCTTTTATTTTTATTATCTTTTAAATATACTTTTATTTTTCTATTTTTACTTTACTGTTGTGGGTTTTTTCTTGTTTTTGTTCTTATTTTATTTTATTTTTATTTGTATGTGTCTATTTTATGTTTTCTTTGCTTTATTTTTGTTTTATTGCTTACTGTTTTTTTTTTTTTTTTTTTTGCGGTACGTGGGCCTTTCACTGTTGTGGTCTCTCCCATTGAGGAGCACAGTCTCCGGACGTGCAGGCTCAGTGGCCATGGCTCACGGGCCTAGCTGCTCCACAGCATGTGGGATCTTCCCGGACCAGGGCACAAACCTGTGTCCCCTGCATCGGCAGGCGGACTCTCAACCACTGCGCCACCAGGGAAGCCCTCTGTTTTTGTTTTATTTTCCATTTTTTGCTTTTGTTAGGTTAGTCCTCATTGACTGTTCTCATTTTTGAATTCTTTTGTTTGTTCTTGTGTTTTTGATTTTGTTTTTCTTTTTGTGTGTATTGTGTTGTTACTGCTGTTTGTTTTTGTTTTTGCTATTTGTCTTGAGTTTTGTCTGTTTTCTTTTCTTTGTTTTTTCTCTGGCCACACTGTGGGGTTTGCAGGCTCTTGCTTCCCCAGCCAGGGGTCAGGCCTGGGCCTTGGGGGTGGGAGGTCTAAGCCCAGTACAGTGGACCTCCAGAGAATTCCCAGGCCCAGGGAATATAAATCAGCATGCGCTCTCCTGGAGGTATCAGTATCAACACCAAGACCCAGCTCCATCCAACAGCCTGTAGGCTCCAGTGCTGGACACCACACATCAAACAACCAGCAAGACAAGAACACAGCCCTACCCAACAGCAGACAGGCTGTCTAAAGTCGTACTAAGCTCACAGACATCCCAAAACACACCACCTGATGTGGCACTGCCCATCAGAGGGAAAAAACTCAGCTCCATACACCAGAGGGCAGGCACCAGCCCCTCCCACCAGGAAGGCTACACAAGCCCCTGGACCAACCTCACTCACCAGGGGACAGACAACAGAAGCAAGAGGGATTACGACCCTGCAGCCTGTGGAAAGGAAACCATAAACACAGTAGGTTAGACAAAATGAGAAGAAGGAGAAATATTTTGCAGACGAAGGAGCAAGGTAAACCCCACAAGACCAAATAAATGAAAAGGAAATAGGCAGTCTAACTGAAAAAGAATTCAGAGTGATGATAATAAAAATGATCCAGGACCTCAGAAATAGTGTGGAGGCACAGATTGAGAAGATACAAGAAATGGTTAACAAGGACCTAGAAGAACTAAAGAACAATCAATGATGAACAACACAATAACTGAAATGAAAAATACACTAGAAGGAATCAATAGCACAATAACTGAGGTAGAAGAACGGATAAGTGAGTGGGAAGATAGAGTGGTAGAAATAACTGCTGTGGAACAGAATAAAGAAAAAAGAAAATAAATGAGGACAGTCTCAGAGACCTCTGGGACAACATTAAACACATCAACATTTGAATTATAGGGGTCCCAGAAGATGAAGAGAAAGGGAAAGGGCCTGAGAAAACATTTGAAGAGATTATACATGAAAACTTCCCAAACATGGCAAAAGAAATAGTCACCTAAGTCCAGGAAGCACAGAGTCCCATACAGGATAAACCTAAGGAGAAACATGCCAAGGCACATATTAATCAAACTAACAACAATTAAATACAAAGAAAAAATATTAAAAGCAGCAAGGGAAAAGCAACAAATATCATAAAAGGGAATCTGCATAAGGTTATCAGCTGATTTTTCAGCAGAAAATCTGCAGGCCAGAAGGGAGTAGCAGGACATATTTAAACTGATGAAAGGGAAAAACCTACAACGAAGATTATTCAGTCCACCAAGGATCTAATTCAGATTCGATGAAGAAATCAAAAGCTTGACAGGCAAGCAAAAGCTAAGAGAATTCAGCACTACCAAACCAGCTTTACAACAAATGCTAAAAGAACTTCTCTAGGTGGGAAACACAAAAGAAGAAAAACTCCCACAGAAACAAATCTAGAACCATTAAGAAAATGGTAATAGGAACATATATATCGATAATCATCTTAAATGTAAATGGATTAAATGCTCCAACCAAAAGACACAGACTAGCTGAATGGATACAAAAACAAGACCCATATATATGCTGTCTACACGATACCCACTTCAGACCTAGGGACACATGCAGACTGAAAGTGAGGGGATGGAAAAAGATACTCCATGCAAATGGAAATCAAAAGAAAGCTGGAGTAGCAATACTCAGAGAAGATAGACTTTAAAACAAACACTATTACAAGAGACAAGGACACTACATAATGATCAAGGTATCAATCCAAGAAGAAGATACACCAATTGTAAGTATCTATGCACCTGACATAGGAGCACCTCAGTACACACGGGAAATGCTAACAGCCATAAAAGGAGAAATTGACAGTAACACAATAATAATCGGGGACTTTAACACTCCATTTACACCAATGGGTGGATCATCCAGACAGAAAATTGATAAGGAAACACAAGCCTTAAATGACACAGTAGACCAGATAGACTTAATTGATATGTATAGGACATTCCATTGGAAAACAGCAAAATACACTTTCTTCTCAAGTGCACGTGGAACATTCTCCAGGATACATCACATCATGGGTCACAAATCAAGCCTTGGTAAATTTAAGAAAATTGAAATCATATCAAGCATCTTTTCTGACCACAAGACTATGAGATTAGAAATCAAATACAGGAAAAAACTGTAAAAAACATAAACACATGGAGGCCAAACAATATGCTACTAAATAACCAAGAGATCTCTGAAGAAATCGAGAGGAAATTTAAAAAAATACCTAGAAACAAATGACAACAAGAAGACGGCAACCTAAAACCTATGGGATGCAGCAAAAGCAGTTCTAAGAGGGAAGTTTATAGCAATACACTCCTACCTCAAGGAAAAAAGAAAAATCTCAAATAAACAACCTAACCTTACATGTAAAGCAACCAGAGAAAGAAGAACAAACAAAACCCAAGGTTAGTAGAAGGAAAGAAATCATAAAGATCAAAGATAAATGAAATAGAAACAAAGAAAACAGGAAAGATCAATGAAACTAAAAGTTGGTTATTTGAGAAGATAAAATTGATAAACCTTTAGTCAGACTCATCAAGAAAAAAAGGGAGAGGACACAAATCAATAAGATTAGAAATGAAAGATTACAACAGACACCGCAGAAATACAAAACATCATAAGAGGCTACTACAAGCAAATATATGCCAATAAAATGGACAACCTGGAAGAAATGGACAAATTCTTGGAAAAGTACAACCTTCCAAGACTGAACCAGGAAGAATTAGAAAATATAAACAGACCAGTCACCGATAATGAAATTGAAACTATAATTTAAAATATTCCAACAAACAAAAGTCCAGGACCAGATGGCTTCACAGACGAATTCTGTCAAACATTTAGAGAAGAATTAACACCTATCCTTCTCAAACTCTTCCAAAAAATTGCGGAGGGAGGAACACTCCCAAACTCGTTCTACGAGGCCACCATTACCCTGATACCAAAACCAGACAAAGATATCACAAAATAAGAAAATTATAGACTAATATCACTGATGAACATAGATGCAAAAATCCTCAATAAAATACTAGCAAACAGAATCCAGCAACACATTAAAAGGATCATACACCATGATCAAGTGGGATTTACCCCAGGGATACAAGGATTCTTCAGTATACCCAAAACAATGAATGTGATCCCCCATATTAACAAATTAAAGAGTGAAAACCGTATGATCATCTCAATAGATGCAGAAAAAGCTTTTGACAAAATTCAACACCCATTTATGATAAAAACTCTCCAGGAAGTGGGCAGAGAGGGAACCTACCACAGCATAATAAAAGCCACATATGACAGACCCACAGCAAACATCATTCTCGATGAAAAACTGAAAGCATTTCCACTAAGATCAGGAACAAGACAAGGATGTCCACTCTCGCCACTATTATTCAACATAATATTGGAAGCCTAGCCACAGCAATGAGAGAAGAAAAAGAAATAAAAGGAATACAAATTGGAAATGAAGAAGTAAACTGTTTGCCCACGACATTATACTATACATAGAAAATCCTAAAGATGCTACTAGAACTAATCAGTGAATTTGGTAAGGTTGCAGGATACAAAATTAATGCACAGAAATCTCTTGCATTCCTATGCACTAACAACAAAAGAGCTGAAAAAGAAATTAAGGAAACAATCCCAGTCACCACTGCAACAAAAAGAATAAAATACCTAGGAGTAAACCTACCTAAGGAGGCAAAATACCTGAACTCAGAAAACTATAAAACACTGATGAAAGAAATCAAAGATAACATAAAGAGATGGAGAGATACACCATGTTCTTCGATTGGAAGAATCAATATTGTGAAAATGACAATATTACCCAAAGCAGTCTACAAATTCAATGAAACCCCTATCAAATTACCAATGGCATCCTTCATAGAACTAGAACAAAAAATTTTACAGTCTGTATGTAAATACAAAAGACTCCAAATAGCAAAAGCAATCTTGAGAAAGAAAAACAGAACTGGAGGAATCAGCCTCCCTGACTCAGGCTATACTACAAAGCTTCAGTAATCAAGACAGTATGGTGCTGGCACAAAAACAGAAATATAGATCAATGGAACAGGATAGAAAGCCCAGAGATAAACCCACACACCTATGGTCACCTAATCTATGACAAAGGAGGCAAGAATATACAATGGAGAAAAGACAGTCTCTTCAATAAGTGGTGCTGGGAAAAATGGATAGCTATATATAAAGGAATGAAATTACAAACTCCGTAACACCATACACAAAAATAAACTCAAAATGTATTAAAGACCTAAATCTATGGTCAGACACTGTAAAACTCTTAGAGGAAAACCTAGGCAGAACACTTTTTGACATAAATCACAACAAGATCCCTTTTGACCCACCTCCTAGAGGAATGAAAATAAAAACAAAAATAAACAAATGGGACTTAAAAGCTTCTGCACAGCAAAGGAAACCATAAACAGAATGAAAAGACAACCATCAGAAT
Source organism: Phocoena sinus (assembly GCF_008692025.1). Taxonomy (NCBI): domain Eukaryota; kingdom Metazoa; phylum Chordata; class Mammalia; order Artiodactyla; family Phocoenidae; genus Phocoena; species Phocoena sinus. The sequence goes on along the minus strand of NC_045765.1, from coordinate 64,164,345 downwards.
GGGAGAAAATATTTGCAAAGGAAGCAACTGACAAAGGATTAATCTCCAAAATATACAAGCAGCTCTTGCAGCTCAATATCAAAAAAAACCAAACAGCCCAATCCAAAAATGGTCAAAAGAACTAAATAGATATTTCTCCAAAGAATACATACAGATGGCCAACAAACTCATGAAAAGATGCTTTTCCCTTGCTGCTTTTAATATGTTTTCTTTGTATTTAATTTTTGATAGTTTGATTAATTTGAGTCTTGGCGTGTTTCTCCTTGGATTTATCCTGTATGGGACTCTCGGCGCTTCCTGGACTTGATTGACTATTCCTTTTCCCATGTTGGGGAAGTTTTCGACTATAATCTTTTCACATATTTTCTCAGACCCTTTCTTTTTCTCTTCTTCTTCTGGGACTCCTATAATTCTAATGTTTTTGTGTTGAATGTGTCCCAGAGGTCTCTGAGACTGTCCTAAATTCTTTTCATTCTTTTTTCTTTATTCTGCTCTCTGGCAGTTATTTCCACCATTTTGTCTTCCAGCTCACTTATCTGTCCTTCTGCCTCAGTTATTCTGCTATTGATTCTTCTAGAGTATTTATTATTTCAGTTATTGTCTTGTTCATCACTGTTTGTTTGTTCTTTAGTTCTAGATCCTTGTTAAACATTTACTTTCTCCATTCTGTTTCTGAGATTTTGGATTATCTTTACTATCATTACTCTGAATTATTTTTCAGGTAGGTTGCCTATTTCATCTTCATTTATTTGGTCTTGTAGGTTTTTCCCTTGCTTCTTCGTGTGTAACATATTTTTTTTATTGTTTCATTTTCTTTTTTTGATGGGTGGGGCTATATTCCTGTCTTACTGGTTGTTTGGCCTGAGGCATCCAGCACTGGAGTTTGCAGGCTGTTGGGTAGAGCCATGTCTTGGTGCCGAGATAAGGACCTCTGGGAGGCTTTACTCTGATTAATATTCCCTGTGGTCTGAGGTTGTCTGTTAGTCCAGAGGTGCAGACTTCACACTCCCACCACAGGAGCTCGGGCCTAACATCCGGCCTGGGAACCAAGACCCTGCAAGCTGTGTGGTGTGGCAAAAAGAAAAAAAGGAGCAGTACAATAACAAAGAATAAAAAGTAAAATAAAATTAGAAAGATAAAAATGTTAGGAAAAGTAAAAATATAATTGAAACAACTGCAACAAGGTAAAACAAAACATCAACAGAAAAAAGAGAAAAAAGAAAAGGGAACAAGCCAAAAGTTGCAGAACAATAATAAAGTATAAAGAATAAAATAAAATTAGAATAATAAAAGATTTTTTAGAAAAACTAAAAATATAAATGAATCAAGAACGAGGTAAAACAGAACCCCAATCTAAGAGGAAAAAAGGAAAAAAAAAAGCCTTGGCTGTGGGGGGTGGAGTTTAGGAATGGGTTGGAACTTAGGCAGGGGTGGGGTTTAGGCTGGGGCAGGGCCTAGGTGGGGGGTGATGTTTGAGTATATGGCAGGGCCTAGGCTCAGGACCCACGCAGCTGGAAAAGCCCTGGGGGCGGGGCCTAGGCCGGGTGAAGTTCAAGCATGGAGTGGGCCTCTGCTTAGGACCTGTGCAGAAGGGGAGAGGCAGCACATGGAAAGGGGGGCCTCCGGAGTGTGGAGTTCTGGAGTTTGGAGGTAAGACCCTGGGTGAGGTTGTGTGGGTCTGGTTTAGGCCTAGCACAGTTGGAGGGGTCTCTGCGTGTAAAGGTAGGGTCTTGGGTGGGGGTGCAGGGGCAGGTCTTGGGCTCTGCATGGTAGGAGGGAGGCTCCGAGGGCAGAGGATTAGGCCTGCGAGCCCAACAGGCTCCCCATTGCCTAAGTGGACAGGGAAAGCACTGGCTGCGTTCCCTTACATTCCTTCATGCCCCTCCCAGGGTCTCCCCCAGGGTCTCTCCTGTCCCCACTGGACCTCTAATTGTGGGTGTGTCCTGCTGGGTGTAGGAACTCCTTCTCTCCCCCAGCCACGCCTCCGGGGTGCTGGTCCTGGAGGTCTGGCCTTTACTTTTTCTCCCCCTTCCCTCCCACTCCTTCAGGACCCACGCAGCTGGAAGGGGCCTCGGTGGGCAGAGGATCAGGCCTGGGATCTCCACAGGCTCCTGGGGGCCCAAGCGGGCAGGGAAAACCTGGCCACACTCCCTTTTGATCCTCTGCCCTCCCAGTGGTCCCCCAATTTCCCCCTTAGGGCATGGGATCCCTTCCCCTCCCAGCTACCCCTCAGGGGTGCCGGTCCCATCCCACCTCCACTCCTCCTCCCCTTTCACTCCCCCTCATGACCCGTGTCCTACCCAGTCACTGGGGGTTCCTCTCGTCCCCTTAGGTGTACGTGGTCCCCCACTGGTGCCTGGTAGGTGCCCAAGTTGTGTGGAGACGTGAATTCTGCATCCTCGTAGTCTGCCATCTTGACTCTGCCCCCCTTGATTGGTTTTCAAATTCACTAATCTTTTTGACTTGTGTCCAATCTGCCATTAATCACAGTGTATTTATTTTTCACATTATTTTCTTCTTAAAAGAACAGTTTGCGTCTTTTTTCTATATCCTTCTTATCTCTTTTTAACGTCAGTATTTCCTAGTTTTTTGAAGGTATGGATTGCAGTTATAAAACTATTTTAATGTCCTTGTTTACTAGTTCTATCATCTGTATTATTCTGTCATTTTCTTTTGATTAGTTTTTATCCTTTTCATGGGCCATATTTTCCTTCTTCTTTGCCTCTCTGGCAATTTCTCATTGAATTCTAGATGTAAATTTTATCTTGTTTAGTGCTGCATATCTTGTATTTTGTGTATTTTTGTGTATAAGGTTTATCACTTTGGCTGGAGTAAGCCCAGTGCTTATTTCCTCTGCTTTTTTTCTGGTGATTCTTTCTCTGTCTTCAGGTAGTTTCTTCACACCAATGTGTTGATCAGTCCTCAGCTCAAGACTTGAGGGGGAACCTCTGCAAGTCTCCAGAGTTTCTGTTATTGTAGTCCTCTTGTCTCTGGGATACTACCCTACATGTACAGTTGTCTGGGACTCCCTGGACTCACAGCTCTGTCTCCTCACCTTGGCGAACCAAGATCCAACTAAATTCCCAGTCCTTGTGCATGGCCTGGAAAATCCTCTCCAGGAAGTAAACTCTGTGAGTCATGGGTCTCAGCTCATTTATTTCCTGTCTCTCGGGAATCATTGTCTTTCATTTCCTAATGTTTAATATATTGAAAACAATTATTTCATTTATTGTGTCTGATTTTTAACTCGTTTCACACTATTTGGTGAATCTGTCTAGATAAGGAAGTCCAGTGTGGTTTTCTTTTTTTTTTAAATTTATTTATTTATTTATGGCTGTGTTGGGTCTTCGTTTCTGTGCTAGGGCTTTCTCTAGTTGTGGCAAGTGGGGGCCACTCTTCATCACAATGCGCGGGCCTCTCACTATCGTTGCCTCTTTTTTTTTTTTTTCGGTACGCGGGTCTCTCACTGCTGTGGCCTCTCCCGTTGCGGAGCACAGGCTCCGGACGCGCAGGCTCCGCGGCATGTGGGATCTTCCCGGACCGGGGCACGAACCCGTGTCCCCTGCATTGGCAGGCAGATTCTCAACCACTGTACCACCAGGGAAGACCTGGTTTTCTTTTGATTTAGCCTGTTTAGTACATATTGCTCTACAACCATGGCTTGATATTTTTTTCATCCATTTTAATTCTCCACCATTTCTTTTCCAGTCTTTTTCCTACTCATCTTTTATCTCCTCTCCTTCTGCTACTCCAGTTACACATATACATATATTGTACTTTTTCTTTGGGTCCTGTAGCTGTTTTACTCTTCTGTATTTTTCATTTCTTTTTTCTTATTCTTTTCAAAAATATCTCTCCATACTTACTTCTGGAAAATTTTCCTTACATACCTTCCAGTGAGTAATTATTTTTCTAATATGCTGTTAAACCCATATTTACAGTTCTTACTTTTGAGTTTGTGTTTTGCAGTTCTAGAATTTAGAATTTTTTTCCCATTTTCTCCCATATCTTATTTTGTTTTCGTTTCATCTCCTTAAACATAGTAGATACATTTATTTTAATTATGTGTCTTGTACCTTCATTATTTGTATTCCCTGATCATTCACTTTTATTGTGTGTTATTTCTCTTGGTTTATATTTATGCTGTTCTATTTGTCATATGCCACTTTAGTGTTGAATGGTAGTCAGACATCGAATTTGAAAAGAAAGTATAGAAATAATTTTAAGCCTTGAATGATGTTCTTCCTTCAGAGAGGAATTTATTTGCTTCTGTCAAATGGCTAAGGGTACCAGCAAGTCAAAATTAGAGAGGCAGTGTGTTTCCACACTTAACTCTTGTTCCCAAGATGTTATCTTTTGGGATGCCAGCAGAGAGAATGGAGAGATGCCAGGTGCCTTCTTTTGGTATCTTCTGACTCTAATATTTTTCCACTAGAATGAGTTTATGAAAATCACAATTCAGCTCTTTAGCTTCTCATCCTCCTCATTTCAACACAACAAACACCATTTGGAGAAATGCTCCAAATATTGGACTTACCTCACTGGGGTTCTGCCTTCTGGATCTTGGCCTCATAATTCTATACTGCCTTATTAGCTCTCCAGTATCTTAAAGCAGATATTTTTAACATTTTGTCCAGCTACTAACTGTTCTCACTGCGATTGTTTATCTGAATTACCTTGCTTGTGATTATTGGAAAAGGAAGTTCTATTCTCATTTTCACCTTTTATAAGTACAGGTGTCCCTTTCATAAAAATAAATTTATAATTAAATACTTTATGAAATAAGTAAATTTTTTTTGACCCGGAATTAGGAAACCACTATAAATTCTAGTTCAAGGTAGAGACATGAAGAAAATATTATTGATGTAGTAGGAATGCAAGTTCCTATTAGTTATGATGAAAATGCACCAATCCCATAACAAAATAAATTCTGAAGACTTAAAATTGTAGTAGCATTGTTCGGGGGAGATTCTGGCTGTATATTTTAAAAAAGAATCTTTTAATATTGAATATTTTAAATTCTCAAGTTTAAGTATTTCTTCTATGGTATACATACAAAAGTAGCTTTCTAAAGTATTGTAACAGTATATGGTGAAAATCGTTTTACTGCCATGACCAAACACAAAAATAATTTCATTAATAATTTCATATAAATTTCATGTAAATAATTTTATATGAATGTAGTGGGAATACAAATTGCCATTAGTTATGAAGAAAATGCATCTGTCCGATAACAAAAGACTGTTTTGTGAGACTTTGTTAGTCAGCCTCTACTACATTTTGGCACTATTCTAAATGCTCACCCTAAAGCAGTGAACAAGAAAGAAAGAGAATGTGCTTCTGTCAGGAGCTATCATTCCAGGGAGGAAGAAATATCCAAACAAGAAACAAAAAAAATAACCCATTGTTAGGAATTATACTTTTACTTTCTTAGAGAGTGAATGTCATATATAAGAAGTCTCAAGGACATTGTTTATAATAGTGACTATGTAATTTATTTTCTAAATCAGGACACTTTAGAGAGTAAAAGGGGTGCTAAAATGATTGATTAAAGTTTATTTATTGAAATATAGTTGATTTACAATACTATATTAGTTTCTGGAGTACAACATAGTGATTCAACATTTTTATAGATTATATTCCATTTAAAGTTATTATAAAATATTGGCTGTATCCTCTGTGCTGTACAATATAGCCCTGTAGCTTATTTATTTTATTCTTAGTGGTTTGTACCTCTTAATTCTTTACCCCCATCTTGCCCTCCCCATCTCCCTTTCCCTGGTGGTAACCACTAGTTTGTTCTCTATATCTATATGGCTGTTTATGATTTGTTATATTCATTCATTTTATTTTTTAGATTCCACATACAAGTGATAATATGTAGTACTTGCCTTTCTCTGTCTGACTTATTTCACTAAGCATAATACCCACTATGTCCATCTGTGCTGTTGCAAATGGCAAAATTTCATTCTTTTAATGGCTGAGTAATATTCCATTGTATATCTATACACCACATATTCTTTATCCATTCATCTGTTGGTGGACACTTAGGTGGCTTCCATATCTTGGCTATTGTAAATAATGCTACTATGAACATTAGGGTGCATGTATCTTTTCAAAATAGTGTATTCATTTTCTTCAGATAATGAAGGCATGGAATTGGTGGATTATGTGGTAGTTCTATTTTTAGTTTTTTTGAGGAACATAAAGTTTTCCATAGTGGCTGCACCAATTTACATTCCCACCAACAGTGTACTAGGGGTCTCTTTTCTTCACATCCTGGCCAATATTTGATATTTGTAGACTTTGTGATGATAGCCATTCTGACAGGTGTGAGGTGATATCTCCTTGTTGTCTTGATTTGCATTTCTCTTATGATTAGTGATGCTGACCATCTTTTCATGTGTCTGTTGGCCATCTGTATGTCTTTGGAGAAATGTCTGTTCAGGTCTTCTGACCATTTTTTTACCAGGTTGTTTGTTTTTTTGATATTGATTTGTATGAGCTGTTGATATATTTTGGATGTTAACCTCTTATTGGTCACATCATTTGCAAATATTTTCTCCCATATAGTAGATTGTCTTTTTGTATGGGAGTGGCTTCCTTTGCTGTGCAAAAAGCTTTTAAGTTCAATTAGGTCCCAATTGTTTAATTTTGCTTGTGTTTCCTTTGCCTTAGGAGACAGATCCAAAAAACATTGCTGTGATTTATGTCAAAGAGTGCTCTGCCTAAGTTTTCTTCTAGGAGTTTTATGGTTTCTGGTCTTATATTTAGGTCTTTAGTCCATTCTGAGTTTGTTTTTTTATATAGTGTAAGAAAATGTTCTAATATCATTCTTTTACATGTAGTTGTTCAGTTTTTACAGCAACATTGATTGAAGTGACTGTCTTTTCTCCATTATATATTCTTGCCTCTTTATCATAGATTAATTAGCCATAAGTGTGTGGGTTTATTTCTGGGCTATCTATTCTGTTCCATTGATCTGTATGTCCGTTTTTGTGTCAGTACCATACTGTTCTGATTATTGTAGTTTTGTAGCATGGTCTGAAGTCAGGGAGCATGATACGTCTGGTTTTGTTCTTTGGCTATTCTGGGTCTTTTGTCATTCCATATAAATTTTAGGAATATTTGTTCTAGTTCTGTGAAAATGTCATGGGTATTTTGATAGGGATTGGAGTAAATCTGTAGATTTCTTTTGGTATTATAGAGATTTCAGCACTATTAATTCCTCCAGTCCATGAACATGGGATATCTTTTCATTTCTTTGTGTCATGTTCAGTTTCCTTCATCAGTGTTTTATAGTTTTTGGAGTATAGGTCCCTCACTTCCTTGGTTAAGTCTATTCTTAATTATTTTATTCTTTTTGATGTAATTTTAATCGGGATTGTTTTCTTGCTTTCTCTTTCTTATAGTTCATTATTTGCATATAAAAAAGCAACATATTTCTGTATATTAATCTTGTATCCTGCAGCTTTACTGAATTTATTTATTCTAATAGCTTTTTGGTGGAGATTTTAGGGTTTTCTATTTACCATATCATGTCATCAACAAACAATGACAGTTTTACTTCTTTTTTTCCAAATTGGGTGCCTTTTATTTCTTTTACTTGTCTGATTGCTGTGGCTGACACTTTCAATATTATGTCAGATGTGGTGAGAGTGTGCATCCTTGTCTTGCTCCTGATTTTAGAGGAAAATCTTTTAACTTTTCATCATTATGATATTAGCTGTAGCCATAAATGGCCTTTATTATGTTGAGATATGTTGCCTCTCTACCAACTTTGATGAGAGTTTTGTCGTGAATGGATGTTGAATTTTGTCAAATACTTTTTCTGTGTCTGTTGAGATAATCATGTGATTTTTATCCTTCATTTTGTTGGTGTGGTGTATCACATTGGTTGATTTGCAGATATTGAACCATCCTTGCATCCCTGGAATATATCTCACTCGATCATGGTGTATGATCCTTTTTCTATATTGTTGAATTTGGTTTGCTAATACTTTGATGAGGATTTTGGTATAGATGTTCAACGGAGATATTGGCAAGTAATTTTCTTTTTCTGTAGTTTCTTTGTTTTTTGTATCAGAGTAATGGTGGCCTCATAGAATGAATTTGGGAGTGTTCCATTCTCTTCAGTTTTTTGGAAATGTTTGAGAAGGGGAGTATTTTAATTTTTAAATATTTATTTATTGAATAAGAGATTAGTTTTATTATATGTGTGGATGTATAAAATACTTTTCTGCAACAATTATTTTTAAATATAATTTTCTTAAAGTGAAAATAACATGCTTCTGTGTACATTAAAGCAAAAAAAATTAAATCATTGATTATCCAACATTAAAAATAGCATAATTTAAATATTCTTGGTACACATTCACCTACTTTAATCAGTTTCAAAACTTTATTAGTCTCTAATACTGTATCACTGGTATTTTTCTGAAGGACTTGCTTTTTTCAACTGGTCTTATTTTATTTTTCCAAGTAATTCAAATACTTTTAAAAGTGTCATTTTATTGTTAGTAATTTTGAAACATTTAACACTTTAAATCAGCTCTTCTTTGAATGCCATACTATTTTTAATGGAAAAAAGATTCTCTCTATACATGGGGAGGTACCTGTTACTATCCAGGCAGTATTTTTTTTCTAAGTGGCTGGTATTCTCAGTTTTTATTATTTCCATATTAAAATATACATGTATTTTTCCCAGTACTGCCTTTTTTGCCTCCTCTAGAACATCTTTCTTTGGTAAAATTTTTTTCAACCCCAAACTCATAAATTCTATTTATAATCCTTCTGAATATTTCACCAAATGCATATGCAAAGCATAGGCCTTCTCATGTAAATTCTTCCAATTAAAAATAGAAGTTCTGTTAAAAGATTTTTCCAACAAGTCAAGATATCACAAAGTACAGTTACCAGAATTTCAATATTAAATCTTATAAACCGAACTTTCATCAATTTGTTCATTCCTTATTCTTGTATAAATAATTTTCGTTATCTTCTGATTTAAAAATTTGTCTTTACGTGTTGATAGAAATCAAAATAATGGTTGAGTATTGAATAAAGGAGTCAAAAGGAGAATTTCTGTATCTCACTGGGATAATCATTATAGAAATGAATTCTTTTATCAAAACTCATCAATGGACATGTAAGATCTGTGCATTTCCCTGCATGCAAATTTTACCATGATAAAAAAATTCAACCAAAAAAAACCAAAAACAAAAACCCAAAACTATGTGCTTATGTGAGAAAAGTTAGAAAACCCACCAGAATAATTTATATAGCCTAATATATTTTGTGTAAATTGAAAGTACATCGACTTACAACAAGAATACATGTTTTATAAACACATACTGAACAAAAAGAACACAACACTCAATGGTATAGAATGCTTGCTTGGTTGGGAGGTTTGGGTTGGAATGACATATAGGGGAAAAGGGTGGTAAACAATTAAAATAGAAGTTTCTTTACATTTTTGTTTCAGGTACAACCTTCTGTACAGAAATCCAAAATTTAAAGAAAATATGTTATTAGAATTGTATGAACAGTTTTTTAAAGGAAATTTTAGAAACATACTTATATTGAGAATTTGTTTCCTGGTTATTCCAGTCTGCTTGAGGGTAAAATTTCATGAAACTTGGACTATGAAAATTCTTCTCAATGTAATCAAAAGTAACAGTTGATCAATAGAATAACTCTTAGAAAATTCTAAAATACAAATGGTTGATCATTTTTTTAGTAAGAAAACAGAATGAGGAAAAACAGGTCTTTAGCAAAGCAATTGAACCTGAGTTCTCTGTTTTTCACACATATTGAATAAGAAGTTCACACCTGCCATTTATAGAAGTGCAATTTTCACAGAGTCCTGAGGGTGGATGTTCAAATTCTTCGTGGAAATTTAAGGAATGCAGTTTTGCAAATAGGATGAATATTTTAAAATATAGTTATGGATTTTAAGGAGAATATTTGCACAAGTATTGTAGTTCATATGTTAAGACAAAATGACAATTCTTTAGGGCCGAGGTCATGACCAACATAGCTCTCAGCTTTGGATGGTGTTTCAGATACCATCAGAACAAACTATGGTTTTGTTGGTTCCAAATTAGGTAACATTGTGGATTTTAAACTATAGGGTCAATATCACATGGTTATAAACATAACACTACAATGTGCCAGCATATTAGCATGTATTATTCAACCAATAATGAACACACATTTGTAGATTTTGGGTTGAAGTATATGGGAAAAACTGCATTCTTTGTCTTTCTGACATGTTCTTTACAGGCTTCATATTGGTTTAGTAGTAGTATGAAGTATTTTTGTTTGTTTCCATTATTATTTTTCAAATGTGTCCTCAAAATGGCAAGTTTTATTGTACAATTTTAGGTAAGAAAAACTCCTCTTGTGGAATTATTAAGTGATAGGGTCAAAGACTAACCTATGGGTTAGCCAAACCTTTATTTATAGCCTCTGTATATTACTCTTGAGAATGGGTTTTGGTGCATGCAAGTGATCAAAGGGTCATTAATTTAACTTCTGTTGTGGTCAATAACACTCTAAAGATCACACACAAATTTCCCCCTATCTGAAAGTATATAAATGAAGAGACTTGTATAATTTTGCATGTGTAATTTTATTTTAACCTATAATATAGGTACCATCACTAAATTTTATTGAGGAATTGGCTACTTCAAGTATTTTTATCTTGTTTAATTTGGAACGTAATTTTAAAGAATAAAATCTGTATATCAAAGGATACAAAACACCATATAATGAAATTTGAACTTTTTATTTGTAGGTCTTTCGTATCTGTCCTTTAGAATATGAAAAGCTCATGCATGCCCTTTAGGACAATATTTGAATTAAGTTAGTAAAAAGAAAATTAGAGTAATGTTACTCAGTATCCTCTGTTTTAACTCTTTTCCCATGTGAATTGTGGTTTCCTGGGTTAGAGGGAAAAGGAGAGTGACTTTCTAATAATCTTATTGCCTAAATCTACTCTCTTACTGTATTCATTCTTTCTGATTTAGATAATCATTTGATGGAATACATTCCCACCCTAGGCACAAAGAAAGTAATGATAAAAATTCATTCTTAGAGGTATTCTGCTTTAATACTGTTTCACAGTGAAAATGTGGACATCATGGCAAAAACAAAATTTCCCCTCACCATTTAAAAATGCCAGAATCATAGGGAACTTCTGTGAAACTTTCAGCTCAACTACTTGTTCTTCTACAGTTTAAAGGGCTCTGTCACAGGCTGTGTTAGTTCTTTTAAGTAATGGGAATTCCTACTGGTTTTGTCTTTACACATTAAATTAAAACAAATGGTGACTCTCAAAATCTGTCAGATTATTATGTGAAAATATGGAATATCTAAATGACAGTTTTATTTACGTTTTCAGGCACTGTTGAAGCACATTTCAACCTTAAATGTTGATCCAGGCAGAGACCTTTGTAGTAAATTGTTTACATGGATTTGCAATCCAATAAGACTTTATAGTAACCTATCCTATTTGAGTTTACAACCTTGCTTAATTCAGCAGAAAATAGCTCTGCCTGTTTCAGAGACCCACATAGATGACTTGGGTACAATTAAAAATATTAAGTTTGTGATGATGGTGAAGGAAGGCCTGAGAATCCCTTTGATGACTAGACAGACAGATACATGGAACAGTCTTTGCTTATGGAAAACTGAGTCTGACTGAAGGAAGTGAGAGGTAAGAAAGTATTTACCTCAGTGCCTGGCATAGGATGGGCACCCAAACTATCATTCCTGTCAAACAGCAGCAAAGAAACTGTTACCTCCACAAAAACTCATCTCTAGTGAATGGGTATAGAACTTAGATTCTTCTGGTGTTTAAGCAACTCTTAAGTGGCAATTTATGTACTTTGAAAAGATCCATTATGTCAGAGTAGCTATGGCATGTGAAATTTACAAAGGGAAGTAAGCAATATCTTAAGAGTACCTAGAAAATAAGAAACACAGCTTTTATGAAACCAAATGTACTAGTAGAAAAAAATTTTAAGGGTATTAAAATTCCTCAGATTTACAGATATTATACTGTCTAGTGTTTCAAGATTAAGAAAATATTACAAGGCCCTTTTATCATTCCCATAGTCCTTGGTGTACATTCCATTCTGAAAAGTCATACTGAGAATCTACTGTGTACTAAAAGAAAGACAGCTGGTCGAGAGGTGAGGATATACACTCAACAGCAGACAGGATGCCTGAGTCTAAGTTCCAGGTCTGCCATTTCTTATTATTATTATTATTTTTTTTTTGCGGTACACGGTCCTCTCACTGTTGTGGCCTCTCCTGTTGCAGAGCACAGGCTCTGGACGCACAGGCCCAGCGGCCATGGCTCACGGGCCTAGCCGCTCCGTGGAACGTGAGATCTTCCCGGACCGGGGCACGAACCCGTGTCCCCCGCATTGGCAGGCGGACTTTCAACCACTGCGCCACCAGGGAAGCCCCAGGTCTGCCATTTATTAACCTCTTAAATAGGAATGCGAGTAATAGTTGCATCATAATGGTTGTTGTGAGGATTAATAAATCAATGTATGTAAAGAACTTTGAACAGAATCTGGCATGTGATGAACACAATATAAATGCTATTATTAATATTTTGTTATTAATGCACAAATTTTCCACAATCCAGGAATACAAGAGCAAAGCAGAGAATCCTTGATTTTCTAAGCAAGTATATACTTTACCCATTGGAATTTCCTTCAAATGTAAGAGGATAGGGAATTGAGATTTTAGATTAATCTTCTCTGTTTTACCTAATGAAATTTAGGCTCAAAGGATATAACTGGTCTTTGTCACGTGATGTCAGTCCTCGATGCCCTCACTTTCAGGGCTTTTCTTTTTCCTTTTTTTCCCATCAAGAACATTTACTGTTTTATCTGCCAAAGATCATTTCCACCTTCTTCTTGTAAGTTAACACCATTTCCTTTGAAATTGCCCCTCCCTGACAAGGATGCCAGTCATCATCCACCAAACCTGACAAGGGTAATATGATCTGGGACTGGCCAGGAAGCCAGTGTATTGGCTGAATGTTTAAAAGAAATAAAAGGCTAAGTGATCTTTTATGTGAGAGTTAACATATAAATATTGGATGACAAAGGTGCACTTTACCCTGAGATCAGGAAGCTGGGATCAGGTAAGCCTGGGGCTGTCTACAACTATGTCACACAGCTCAATAGCAAACAAACTAACACAAGAACACACAAAAAACCCAAATAATCTGATTTTAAATGGGCAAAAAAAAAAAAGGGCAGAGTAACCGAATAGACATTTTTCCAAAGAGGAAGTACGGTAGGCCAATTGGTCCATGAAAATGTGCTCAGCATTACTAATCATCAAGGAAATGCAAATCAAATCCACAATCAGATATCACCTCATACTTGTCAGAATGGCCATCATCACAAAGACAAGAAATAAGAAGTGCCGGGGAGGATGTGGTGCAAAAGGAACCAACTCTTGTGCACTCGTGGGAGGAATGTAAATTGGTGCAGCCACCATGGAAAACAGTATGTAGAGTCCTCAAAAACTAAAAGTAGAACTACCATATGGTACAGCAATTCCATTTCTGGGTATGTGTCAAAAAGAAATGAAAACAGGATATCAAACAGCTGCCTGCACTCCCATGTTCATTGCAGCATTATTATTCACAACCACCTGATGCTATGCAGTCCCCTGGGCTGTGCTACACATTAATAATTTTCTACATTAAAATGTGCTTTTCACTAGGATGACACTTGGGGCAGATTAGCGCTCTTTCAATATCCCAGTTAATAATTTTATATTGCTATTATGTAGTAGCCAACACTACCTTTTAAGTTGGTAATTAGGGACAAGGATAACGCCCACATGCCAATTGCTAAGGAACAGAAAATACTCAGATGCTGCCTGGATTCAAAGCACTGACAAGTAAAAATTCTTGTCTTGGTTGTTACATAGCGAAATCTATAAGAGCAAAATTGATAGAGAACCAATTAGAGTTTTAGGAGAGTGGAATTGTCAGAGAAATCAGAGCTAGGCATCCAGGGCCCTCTGATGGCTCAATACCGCTGTTAAATTTTAGGCTGTTAAACTGACACCAACAGCATCTGAACTGCTGAACTAGCATAGTCACCAGCAGTGGTAGTCTTCCTAGTACACCTTTCAAGTGTGAGGAAGAGGTATTTATTGAGAGCAGAGCAAGGGGCAGTCAGATAGGCAGAACAAGAAACATCCACTACATCCAGAGGGGGAAGACTTTGCTTCTCTGGCCCATCTGGATATGATACAAGTCCTGGACTAGTTATCACTACTACCAGTACCTATTCCTCCATTTCTAAATGATAACTACTCAATCTTTCCTCCCATTGTGTTTTGGATAAATTAACTGTACTTTAAAGGATTCTGAGAAACCATTTCTGAGCCTGTGCAATTAGAGATCCTGAATTTGGAATTGTATAGAGGAACATCTGTTATTGGATAATATCTAGATTTTATTGGAGAGAGAAACTGGATACTACCCTTTGGTGAAGGAATAATTGCACTTTCATTTATACATTGAAGTTAATTGGGACATTTTTGCAATTATAGTAATGGCTACACAGTTCAAGGATGAGGTACAGAAAATTGAAAAGCCACAGTCTTAGTTCAACTTGACCAACTGACTCTAAAACTTTCAAGAAAATTGTACTGTATAAGAATTCCAAAACAATTTTTTCTCCATCAAAAAGTTAATAGCTTCATTTAAGTACATTGACATACAATAAAGTGCACATATTTATGTGCATAGTTTGATACATTTTGACATAGATATACCTGTGAAATCACCACCATCAAGACAGTGAACACATTCATCATCCCCCCAAATTTCCTTCTTTCTGTAGTAATCTCTCCCTTCTGACCCTCCCTGCCCCTTGCTAGGCATAGATTTCTAAGTTGATTTTTTTTTTTTTTTTTTTTAGTACTTTACAAATGTTGCTCCTCTATGACCAGGTTCATACTGTTTCTGATAAGAGGTCTTTCGTCATCCTTATCTTTATTCCTTTGTATGTAATGTGTCTTTTTTTTTTGGTTGCTTTCAAGATTTTTGTCTGTCACTGGTTTTGACCAGTTTGATACTGATACACCTTGGTGCAGTTTTTCGTGTTTTTTTTTTTTGCGATACGTGGGCCTCTCACCACTGTGGCCTCTCCCGTAGCGGAGCACAGTCTCCAGATGTGCAGGCTTAGTGACCATGGCTCACGGGCCTAGCCACTCCGCGGCATGTGGGATCCTCCCGGACCGGGGCACGAACCCGTGTCCCCTGCATCGGCAGGCGGACTCTCAACCACTGCGCCACCAGGGAAGCCCGGTGCAGTTTTAAAAGTATATTTCTTTTGACTTTGTGAAACTTTACAGTGTGCACTATAGTTTTCATCAAATTTGTAAAATTTTAGCCATTATTCTTCATACGTTTTTTCTGTACCCCCTGTTTCTCTCCTATGGGACTTTAATTGCACTTTAATTGCTTGAAGTTGTCACATACCTCACTAATTCTTCTTTATTATTTTAGTCTTTCTCCTTTTTCATATTCCATAATCTCTCTTTTTAAGTCTTCAAATACATCAATTATTTCTGCTGCAACATCCAATCAGCCATCAATCCCATCAAGAGGATTTTTCATTTCTGACATCATAATTTTAAGCTGTGGGATTTTGATATGGATTTTTTGGATCTTTTCTATATTTTCCATGTCTCTATTTGACATGCTCAGTATTTTCTTTAACTTATCAACCATGTGGAATATAGTTATAACAACCAATTTAATATCACTGTTAATAATTAATATCTGTGTTAGTTCTGGTATGCTCTCTTTTTTTTAAGATTTATTTATTTATTTAATTTTTGGCTGCATCGGGTCTTAGTTGCGGCATGCGGGATCTTTGTTGAGGCATGCGGGATCTTTCGTTGTGGTGCATGCGCTTCTCTGTAGTTGTGGCCTGTGGGTTTTTTCTCTTCTCTAGTTGTGACATGCAGGCTCCAGGGTGCATGGGCTCTGTAGTTGTGGCACGCGGGCTCTAGTTGAGGCGCGCGAGCTCAGTAGTTGTGTCGCATAGGCTTAGTTGCATGTGGGATCTTAGTTCCCTGACCAGGGATCAAACCCGTGTCCCCTGCATTGTTAGGCGGATTCTTTACCACTGGACCACCAGGGAAGTCCCAGTTCTGGTATGCTCTTGATTGGTTAATTTTTCTCCTAATACGGGCTTCTCTTTTCCTGGCTTTCCATGCCTTTTTTATAGAATGTCAGACATTGTGAATTTTGCCTTAGGTTGTTCTGAGATGCAGTTAAGTTACTTGGGAACAGTTCCCACTTTTGAGATTTGTTGGATAGTAACAGCAGCTTTTGGGCTAACTATAACCACTCAGTTGGCTTTCTTGGATTTCCAGTTCCATCATCTCAAGTCAGGAAGTCTACCAGGTTCTGCCTGGGTTTCCCCTCCCTACTCTGTTGCCTGGAATATTCAAGACCGTAAACCTGTGGCAATTGTAGGCTAAGTTTGTTTGTTTCCTCTCAGGGATCACTTTCCTTTTTTTGCCTGACTATTGTTTCATATATTTTGTCCAGTGTTTTAGTTGTTCCTTCTGGGAGGGGAAATCTGGTCCCTGTTGTTCTATCTCAGTTGAAAGTACAGAAAGCAACCAAGAAAATTTAGAGCAAAAGTTTGAGAGAATTTGCTCTAATATCAAATAATTAAAACACTGGTTAATTGGCACAGAATTACCTGATCACTTGGGCATAAAATGACCTGTGTATATGGAAAGTTAGTACCCAATAATTATAACTTTTTTTGAATTGGCAGAGACTTTACTTAAAGATAGTGCTGGAAATATTGACAAATAATTGACAGAACTACTTACATATCTTCTTCACTTCAATCATAACAAATAAATTCTAGTTGGGTTAAAGATCTAAAACATAATAAAATTATTAAAGTTTTTAAAGAAAATAAATTAGAATAACTTGGGGACTGTGGGTTATGGAAGCTCTCTGTAAACCAAAATTAGAAGCTGTAAAGCTAAATTGATAAATTTGACTATGTAAAATTTTTAAAGTCTCTGCAACCAATAAACTTTGCCATAAGCATTATTAGAAAGCAAGTGATGGATGGAAAAGAGTATACATATAGCAGACATTGGATTAATATTAAAATATGTAAAGGGCTTACCAAATAATGAAAATCACATAGTAATGGAAAACAGGGAAGAAAATATAAACACTATTTATACAGTTTCTTGTTATATATACAGTTTTAATACTGCACTTAATAAAAATAAGGAATAAACAAAGATTTTCATTGCAGTATTGTTTATTATTGTAAAATTGGAAACAGCTTGTATTTCTATTAGTGGAAAAATAAACTACAATAAATCATGGTGTATACACATCATGACATACTATATATCAGGTTTGAAAATGACATGGAAAACTCTCCAAGGGACTTAACTGTGGTGGTCGAGAGGGAGAGGGATGGAAGCAATTTTTATAATGTGTGTAATATGACTTTTCTGTGAAAAACACAAAGATACACATTCATACATCAACACTGTATATTTCTCTAAATACTTGAGTGTATATGTGTATGTATATTTAAAGCAGAAAAAGAGCCTGGAAGTATACTCATTAATCTGATAATCTAGGATAAAAACAGGGATTACCTGTGGTAGTCGAAGTAGGTTTTTACCTTCATCTGTAATATTTCACTTTTTACCACTGAGAATGCATTCTACATTCCTTGTATAATTGTGTAGATAATACTGAACAAACACTTAAATGAATTGTGTATCTGGAAAGAAGTATGTATATGGGAGTTTGCGTGTGCATACAAGCAGGCCAATTAGTGGAATGTGGTGGATGCCTGCCATTACCGTAGCACAGTATCTCTTCTTCTTTTCCCAGTTTATAGAGCCTTTTAGTTCCTTTTTTGTTTTGTTTTGCTTAAACTAGTTGAAATTGGGTTTGTATCACTTGCAACTGAACAAATTCTTATTTTCCCACAAGGACATTTTTCTATTGTCTGTTTTGCTTAAAAGATACATAAAAACAGCACATTACTGTATAACCTCCTGCTTCTCTTCAAAAAATGAGTTGCTAACCAAGTTTGGGGCATGATTTTAATCTCATGGGAGTGAAAGTGTAGCCTGGGAAAGGAATGACGCTTTGGAAATTTGCTTTTAGAAATGTCTGCATGAGGGTTTCCCTGGTGGCGCAGTGGTTGAGAGTCTGCCTGCCAATGCAGGGGACAGGGGTTCGTGCCCCGGTCCGGGAAGATCCCACATGCTGCAGAGTGGCTAGGCCCGTGAGCCATGGCCGCTGAGCCTGCACGTCCAGAGCCTGTGCTCCACAACGGGAGAGGCCACAGTAGTGAGAGGCCCGCGTATTGCCAAAAAAAAAAAAAAAAGGTCTGAATGATTAAACAAGAACAAGGTTTTCATTTCTATATTCTGTCAGTGAGGCTAAAGATCTGAACCATATAGAATTAAAATGACAGACTAATTAAATTAAAAGGTATGAAATACAAGGTTAAGTGAAGTATATAAGATTCTATCAGTAGAGATTGTGATAGTGGTTTGATGTATCCTGTTTCCCTTTTGTTAACAACCAAGCCACCAGAGCCCAGCCCTGGGGATCTGAGTCCTGGGGAAGCTCTCTTGACAGATTACTCTGCTCTCGCATACTGCTGTAGATCGCAGGATTGTCAAATATCTAGATACCATGGACTAGCTAAATTGACTCTATGATGCCTAGTATTGTTACTGACCCTCTTGGATCAGGTGGACCCCAGCTGGGTCCTTCCCTTGCCCATTACCACTTGCACTAATTGAGTGAAACCAGGTTTGGAAAAGCAGAGCAAAGCTTTATTTGTTGATTAAAGAGTGGAGAAGGGAGAGCTCATGCTCTAAGGACACCTTCTCCTCAAAAAGAGGAAAGTAGGGGATATTTAAGGGGTAAGAGGCAGGTGTGTCATCAGAAACTGGGGAAAAGGGCAGAGATTTCTAGGATCAAATATAGTCCCTCAGGCTCCCTTGCACAGGACACTAATTGTGCCTAGCAAGATATAAGTCCCCCGCTTTGGGTGGAGATCTTAGCACGATAAGGAAGCAAAGGCAACTTTTGAGTACTTGTAGGTTTCCTCTTTTCAGGTGCTGCTCTTGCAGTTAGGCTGGTACTGGTTCAGGTTGGTTGACTGTCATGTTTCCTTTGAGGTGTAACTGATAAACATCTTTGACAAGACATCAGGTGTTTTGGAACAAGAATGGAAATAGGTTAAAGCAGAGATCTTTCAGCTCTCTGGTGTATGTATGGGTGATAGTGTTACATTTTTTGAGTATTTACACATTGCTTTTAATGTACTGATGGACCTATGATATATCAATACTTCTATTCAAAACTATTCTTAAAAATTATTTTGAAAAGTAAGGATAATACATACCTATGTACATTAAAACAAAAACTTCTTTACATTGATTACCTGATCATAAAAAATGACATCGGTAGAATAATTCTTTTTGGTACATGTTTGCAGTTTTGACCTTTCTTAGACATATCTCTAGTATCAGGACAGTGGAGTTTTTCTGAAGAACGTATACATTTTTTGGATGGCTTTATTTTTTTCCTCTTTTCTCATATCATTTCCTCTAGTCTTATTAAAGTTGCATTTTTGTAACTAATCAATCCCTGATAAGCTCTCAGCAAATTCTGTTAAATAGAAAATAGTCAATTACCATTTTTTCATAATGAAATATGTAAATATTTTAACAGAAGTATTGTCACAGGTACAGTCTTTCTGTCTTCGTGCAGCCCACCATTTTTGACAAATATTTTTAGAAAATATCAAATAATTTGCCACCATCCATTCCAGTGGAGAATATAAATATATCCAATAAAAATAGAAGTTCCTTTCTTTTTACAAGTCAGGATATTCCAAAGTGCAATTAATCTTAAAATTCAAATTTCAAACACTAGTTGAGCTCTCATTGTTTAATTTTTTTGGTTCTTGTATGGCTTTTTAAAGTAAGCTTCTTTGTTGTATGACAAATATACTGAAGAATGAATATGTCGTAAGTTGTATAGCTTGGTGAAACTTCACTGTAAGCAGTGCCAATATAACTACCACCCAGATCAAGAAATAGGTTATTATCAGACTCCCAGAAGTTACCTCACTAGTAACTACAAGGGGTCAGTAGTTGTGGGTTTTTTTTTGGACCAGCTAGGAAAAATAATCCTTGTCAGTTTATTCCGTGTGGGCATTTGTGTGTGTGTTTGTGTGTATGTATGAGAAAGAGAGAGGGAGAGAGAAAACACAGTACCTTTAATTCCTATTTGTAGACGAGACTGTCTATTGGTATGTAACCCTTGAACTACTTCTGTTATGATTTGAAGATAATAAATTATGTGAACCTATCTTGACATGTTCATTTATAAGGATGGCCAGTGTAAGAATTAGATATTAGTATATATGTAGACGCTTCCCACAAAGCCCAGAACAACCATTTGGAAAATTCAGTGTCCGTTGCTCACAGTGTAATGTCATGAAGTAGGCTCCTCTTGGTGCATGGCTGCAGGGTGGCAGATGCTTGGAAATCTTATCAATAGAACAAGAGGAAAGGCAGGAAGTAAAGGAGCTGAGGTGTGGGGAAACCAATAAATCACACCTTTTTTTTGTTCCATCTTGAATTTAGAACCAACTGAGAAATGAGACATGGAAGAGAGAGTGATAGAGCTCAAATACTGGCTTTAATATTAATAAAGCTAATTGGAGAATATGGCTTTGATTTGCAGACCAAAAGATTTGCTAAAACTCACCCAAGGGAAACTTTGGGTTGGCTAAGCAGATATACTGTCCTGGGATAACTGCCCTGAATGGAAAAAAAGAAAATTAATCCCCAGGGCCTACAGATGTTTAATAGATGAGCTTTGCTAATTGAAACACATGGATCAATGCCTGTCAGACCCTTGCTAATCAACAATAGACACGTCACTCCTTCTCTATGGGGTGGTATAAGGAAGGGATGAGGAAAGAAGACTGGGTATTCCAGGGGTCATTGTCTTTCTGCATGGGAAAACAAACCCAGAGGAATGGAGGTTCCTCCCTAATACTGCACATTAGTCATTTCACAAAACCTCTTTACAGACTAATAGTATGTCTAAATGTTGCCATGTACTGTAATCAAGATAGTTTTAACTTAATGGTTAAGAATCTGTGGCTATCACATATGCCTATATAGTGACATAATCATCCTCAGAGTATAAAAAATGAATTATTTAGACAAATTAATCAGCACTTTGGTGGTCTATGTAGCATTGAAGTATTAATCATTTCTGCCTTTCAAATAAAGAGACCTCGATTAATAATTTGACCCCAGAATTCCAAGAATTGTACATTTCTCCTATTGCTAATGCTAAGTAACTCTAAGATACTATGCAGAAACAAAAGAAAAAGCAGTTCTGATATGTACACTCTGCAAACAAGAAAACTTGGCCTTTAAAATATATTTAAAATTTTTAAATATATTATTAGAAGGTTGATATGTCAGCAAGTGGGAAAGGAAGCAGTGACCCTTAAAGCTGGCATGACCTCATTAAAATATGTTATGTCAGAATAACTAGTTTTTTCTGACAAGGTTGTGGTATTGGTTGGTTATAGAAATGCTAAGGACAATAATAATAGAAATAATAATTGCAAGGAAAACAACAAAAATGGCAATGTTCACTTCCCTCTGTTGAGCTCTTATTATACATGAATTAATAGATTTAAGCTATTGGCATGCTGCCTGATACATAATAACAGCTGAAAAAAATATAAGGTATTTTTGTGGCTGTTGTTGCCATTGTTTTAAAAGAAACTTTAGATAAAGTATACTGGATGCTATAGGCTGAATATTCGTGTGCCCCCAAAATTCCTACACGGAAATCCTAATGCCCAATGTTACAGTATTAGGGGGTGGGGACTTTGAGAGGTGATTAAGTCATGAGGGCAGATCCCTCATGAAAGAGATGATTGCATTTATAAAATGAGTTCCCTTGCCTGTTCCACCATGTGAGGGCAGAGGGAAAAGTTGGCAGTCTGCAAACTGCAAGGGGGCTTTCACCAAGCACAAAATCTGCCAGCTCCCTGATCTTGGACTTCCCAACCTCCACCACTGTGAGAAATAAGTTTATTTTGTTTATAAGTTACCCAGTTTATGGTATTCTTGTTATAGTTGCCCAAACAGACCAAGACACTGGGTATTCATCAAAAAATTTGGAAAGTTCTCAATATTGTCTAAAATGATTAAATGGGACAGATTGGGACAGATTATATTGTAATTAGGTGAATTTGTAACTGGGTGATGATATTGGAAGAATTTAGTGTAAAGAAATGTTGTCAGTGGCATAATAAATGTCTGTGATCTAGACCTTTTTTATTCAACATTTTCATTACTGACTTTTTGAAGTCACAGTTACTCATTACTAGATGAAGTAAAACAGAAAGTTAGCAAATCAGGACCCCAAGGATTTTGTCATTCTAGAACAGGCTGAATAGAATGAAATCAAATATGACAGGTAGATTGAAGAATGGCACACCCAAGTGAAATAAACACACAAAGAAAACTGTCCATGTGCATTATTAGGCAGGGAGGCATTACTTAGTGTCAATCATAGTGAGAGAAGGCTTAGATACCAGTTGAAAAGAAAGCTTATTATGAGTCAAAAGTGTCAGATGACTTTTCAGTAAAACAAAGCAGCCCTGTACTTCATTAAATTCTAAGTTGTTACATATGTTAGAGGTACAGAATGAGCATCAGTTGGAAGAGGGTGAGAGAAAACTAATTTTTGCAGTCACTAAAGTTGATCTTTCTAATAATGATCAATTGGAGCTATCCAAAGGGGGATGCTCAGCCTTGAGAAACAGGTAAGTCTCAATCCTTGGAGTATTTTAAGCAGTAGCTAGAGATCCTGTAGAGTCAGCTTCATAATCTAACATAAGAAACAAAAAGGGAGGTTGTTTAGAAAATATGAATGACTGGAACCCACTCCTTGATATTCTGATCCAAGAAGCTTGGGATGAACCCAGGCATCTCATCTGGATTTTCTTTTTGATTTCTTTACTTTTCTTCTTTTTTTAAAAAAGAGTTCCTGCTGATAACCCAGCATTGAGCATCTTATCTTAACTATGGATCAAACAAGACTTTCCTAAAGCACTTAACACACTTGATTGAGATCTGAAACATAAGTATGTAAAGAGGAGTAAGAAGGATGTTCCAGACTGATGGAACAGCATGTGCTAAGATTCTGTCATGCAAAAAGCACAATAGGGTAAGTAATTAAATGAAAGCCAGGGTAGCCAGAATTTGGAACATGAAGGAAAAAAATAGTGAGTTAAGACTGGAGAAGTATACAGGAATAAGACAACCTATGGCCTTGTATCTCTTGCTAATAATTTTTATATTTGTCTAAGAGCAGTGGGAAGCCACTGAACAGTACCAAGTAGGAGGGCGACATGATCCAATTATAGTTTTGAAAGGATTATCCTATCTGAAAGGTGGTAAAGAGATTAGAGAGGGACAAAAGATGATACCAGAAATTCAGATAGGAGTCTATCTCAGACTCAGAGACTCTTAATCTCAATTAAGAGATTAATGGTAATTTAGTCTGGCAGAGTGATACAGGAGATGGAGAAGTAGATATATTCAAAAGATATTTATAAATTAATATCAGCAGGACTTAGTGAAAGGTTGAATACATGTTTGGAATAGAAGGAAATGTCAGGAATCTATTCACTTAGTGAATATTTATGGAGTCATTACCATCTGCTGGGCATCCTTTAGTAGCTGAGGATATACCATTGAACACGATGGACAAGGTCTCTTCTCTTGTGAAGCTTACAATCCAGTGGAGGAGACAAATAGATAAATAAGAAATGAATAAAAAAATATAAAAATTGATATTTACTTTGAGGAAAATAAAATTCAGTGATGTGATTGAGTGGTTGAAGAAATTTTTTACTTAGAAATGTCTAGCGAACATCTCCAAGAGTAGGTAAGAGTTAAGTAGACATCTTAATGACAAAAATGACCCAATCACAAGAAGAAATAGAGTTGGAATATTCCAGACCACAGTGAAAAGCCAGTGCAGATGCTCTAATGCAACAAACAAGCAAACCTAATATCTTCAAGTAAAAACAGGCCGCTTTGTCTGGAAACTGGTGAGCCAGAGGGTGGTAGAAGGAATGAAGTTGGAGAGGCAGGCATGGCTAGATTGTGTAGGGCCTGGTGTGCCAAGTTAAACAGTTTCAATTTTATTCAGTTCCTATGAAAAGGTATAAAATTATTTTAAAAAGCAAGGTGATCAGAATCCATTTGCAGTGGTGATGATGGTGGTGACTTAGACTAATATGCCAATGGTGAAGACGGGAAAAATAAATATACTCGGTTATTTTTGAGGTAAATAAGGAAGGATTTATTGTTGGATTAGATGTCAATATTCAAGAAAGAGTTCCCTCTCTAAGTTTTTAGTTGAACAACTGCTGGTAGTTGATAGTCATAGTCTTAGATGGGAGGAATAGACCTGGGAAGGAATAGGTTTTCCAAGGATAGAAGGGAGAATAAAGAATTTTTGATCATCCATGTTTTTTAAGATACCTATTAAATATCCAAGTGTACATGCAATTTTGACCAGGGTTGGGGATATTCTCTAATTTGCGCATCTACGTAGATGGTGGTGCCATTTATTCAGATAAGAAATTCTCTCTGAAGTGTAACTGAATGACAACATGTGGTCCAGTGGGATACTAAGTAACAAAAGCAAGCTGCTAAATTAATTAGCAGCAGCCTTCCAATAGTGCTATTATTCTTGGAGAAAGAAGGCTGTTGTTCCTTTGGTGATGTTAACATACAGATTCTATTCACTAATTTCTCCTGTAATCTTTCTTGTTTCCTTCCTTCTGCTTACTTTAGTCTCTTCGGTTTTTTAGTGTCTTATGTGGAAGCTTAGGTTACTGATTTGGATCTTTCTTAACATAGGTATATAGCTCTATATTTCCTTCTAAGCACTGCATTCACTTCATCCGTAAGTTTTTATATGTTGTGTCTTGTTTTCATTTATCTGAATGTATTTTCTGACTTCCCTTTTGAGTTCTTTTTTAACCCATTGGTTATTTAGGAGTGTATTGTTTAATTTAAACATATTTATGAGTTTTCCAAATTTTCTTTTACTACTGATTTCTAATTCCATTCCATTGTGGTAGGAGAACATACTTTGTATTATTTCTAGCCTTTTAAGTTTATTGAGCCTTGATTTATGGCCTAGCATGTAGATTATCCTGGAGAATGTTCTATCTATATATATTCTCTTGCTGTTATGTGGAGTATTCAGTAGGTATCTACTAGTTCTAGCTGGCTTATAGTTGCTGAAGTCTTCTATTTCCCTGATGATCTTCTGTCTAGTTGTTTTTATCTAGTTGTCTATAGTTGTTCTCTCTTATAAACTAGCCGGCCTACTGTTAAGCTTGTCTTAAATCTCCTCCAAATTGCCTTTCACTGCAACTTGCACTGTTTTGGGGAATGCCCTTAGGCTTGACTTTGTCCAGTGAAATCAGTTCCTTGGGAAGAGATTAAGAGCTGTTTTACAGTGACCCTTCTCCATCTAGGATTGGAATGCTCCAGGAGTGGGGGTAGGGGAGCCAGAAGTCCTCAGGTTCTTGCCTTACCTGGCATGGAACTATTGCCTCATGAACCAGGGCAAAGATGATAAGAGCCTGTCCTCTCAGGCTCACAGTGTCCTATGTAGTAAAGTCTCTATTCCATGAGTGGGGGCTGAGCAGCAGCCCTTCAATTACATTCATCCAGGATCTAGCCTCAACAACAGGCAGCTGGGGGCGGGATGAGAAGTGCTGACATCCTACTCTTCCCTAAGGGAGAAATGCTTTGTGAAGGGGAGCTAGGGGTAGAAAGGGCCCTGTGTTCTCGACTGCAGCACCTTGGAATGGAGTCCCCACCTTGCTGATTTGGGATGGGTAGTGAGAGAATACTCTTTCTTCAAATACCACAGACTCATCCTTTTATTTAAACCAAATTTTCAAAATTTCCCTTAATCGATGTTTCTTCATTTACTGTTTGTCCTTAGGACCATTTCCAGAATTTGGGGTTTTTTTTTTAGTATAGTTTTCACCAATTTCAATGGGGAGCAGGTCAGCACACTTCTCAGTTGTCATGTAGACTGTCAGTCTCCTATATGCAGTTTTAAACTCTTTAACTCTGGTGTTCAATGTTTATGGCTATAGTTCTGTAGAGTTGTTTGCAGAAACGATGCTTGACCCTCAGATGAAATAAGAATTCTCTTTTGGCTTAAAAACATTAAATTGAATTTGTTGTCAATCATTCAGCATATGTCCTGGAGATGTTCATATTATTTGAATTTCTACCTCATCAACTTAATGGAACCGACACACACGTGCTTTCTTTCAGTGCTGGTATATTGGCTGGTAAGAAGTGTGCAAATTGCAGCCAAAACAGACCTTTCCTTGCATGTCCTAAAACTCTTGCTGAGATTGACTTCTCTTTCTATATTTTTGTGGTTGGTTCTTGCAGAGAGTTTCGTTGAGAGAATATTGCTAAAGTAGGCAAGTTTCTACTTAAGTCCTTGACCATAGACCCTAGGAGTAAGTTAAGAATATGTTTGGATTATCAATAATCTATTGCTCCTACCCAAAATGAGACTGAATTGCAAGCTCTTCTTGCAGTGAGTTAATAGCAGTGTCTTTATGCAAGGAGTCAGTAGCACAATGTCAGAATTATCATGATCGCTGTGTGCTCTATCAGGAAGAATCTCCTCTACACAAGGGCCATTGTCACTGAATTCGTGAGGATGATGTCCTGGCTTCAGCGGTTATGCAACACAGTAGAGAGAATACTAGAAATCTGTGTTTGCACTCTAAATTTGTAATTAGTCAACTCTGTGACATTGAGAAAGTCATCCAAACTTCTAGATCTCAGTTTGTTTATCTATGATGTGAGGGCATTGAATGAGATGATCCTGTCAGCCCCAGTAGTCTATGACTACGCGTGATATTAGTTGCTCTGGTGGGACACAGGAAAGTAGGACCAATGGTCCCTAACCACAGATTTGGAAAGACATAATATGATAACCAAAAGGATATTTAAACATACAAGGGAGTATGGTACATGTTAAATAAGCATTATAGAAAATAATTCTCTCATGGACAAATAATTATGTCCTGGATATAAATCACCTATAAGCTCTGCTTTTCTGTTTAGCTTTCATTACTACCAAATAGCTAAATTATGAGAGAGAAAAGTCACTTCCCCAATTGCAAAATGTGAAGTCTGAAGAAATTCCCAGAATGGGGTACAGATTCCTAACAAATCCTAACATTTCAGAATACACAAGTAAATTAAAGTATCTAATTGTAGAGCCTTTAGAAGCAGAATTTTAATTCAAGAATCTGTTAAATGCAATGAAAAATCTAGCTGCAATGTAATTCAATACTGACACCTTAGCCAATGATACATTTAAAATGAAGCAACAGGGCTTCCCTGATGGTGCTGTGGTTAAGAATCCACCTGCCAATGCAGGGGGCATGGGTTCAAGCCCTGGTCCGGGAAGATCCCACATGCTGCGGGGCAACTAAGCCTATGCACCACAACTATTGAGCCTGTGCTCTAGAGCCCTCAAGCCACAACTACTGAAGCCCACGTTCCGCAACTACTGAAGCCTGCGCGCCTAGAGCCTATGCTCCGCAACAAGAGAAGCCACTGCAATGAGAAGCCTTTGCACCACAACCGAGAGTGGCCCCGCTCACTGCAACTAGAGAAAGCCCACACACAGCAACGAAGACCCAACACAACCAATAAATAAATAAATAAAATAAATCTAAAAAAAAAAAAAAGCAGCAAAAAAAATTGATTTCTAGCTGCAACTACCTTGGGTTTCTCTTTTATTGGTTTAATGATGCAGGTACAACAGAATCAAACAAATACTTGCTCATGGCCCCTCTCAGCTCCTTCCTATACCTCCAAGCTGTCAGAATTGGAAATAGTTGCCCTTATGGGTAATGGTATATATGGGACCATTTGTCTGTTTTGAAAGCTTTATGAATCATTTTCAAATGATGTCCCTTGATACAATGTAATACCAGCTATTATAGCTCTTCTCTGCTTCTTGTTACCTTCCTTTTCTGTGCTCCATGGTCTCTTGTTCATTTTGGATACAACTAAGTGTACCATGGTAAGTCACTTTTCATAATTAGGTTAAGGGAATAGGTTTTATTTTAGTGGCTTTTCCTGTAATTTATTTTCCGAATAATACGAGAAAAAGATTTGAATGTGGTACAAAATTGTTAAAATCTATTTTTTAAAATAAAACTTGCTAACATCTATATTTTATAAGTATTTGCCATATATCCTGCAGGAAAAATACCCACCTTATTTGGAAGTAAAATACTGAGTCAAGTTGATTATTCACTGTATGTTAGTTTTTTTAGCAATACTTTTTTTTTTGTCAGTGGATTGAATTCAATAAAGTTAGTGTTTACTGAATACGAAGGCACATTTTTTGTGTCTACAGAAATTCAAAGTATATAGACTAATGTAATTACACAGTTCCAATGGCCTACAAGATCAAATGTCTAAAAATGGAATTTTACGTATTTTATAGTTAAGCTCTAGACTGCCTTACTGCAGGCAACTCGTTCTAGATGTTTTCAGGAAATTCAGTTCAATTCAAGGATTTCTTGGCCCAATTTAAATTCTACACTTCTTTTGTTAAATTTATTCCTGTCTTTTATTCATTCTGATGCTGTTGTAAGTAGAATTGCTTTCTTAATTGTTATTTTTATTATTTTCAGAGTCATTCTTGGAGGTCTAACTTAGAGCCAACTCTTTCAGTTCTTTTAATGATATTTTAATTCTTTACATTAAACCCCTTCCTGCTTAAATACCTTGAGTGGTATCTATTCCCTGCAGTGAACTCTAAATGATAGAGGATGGCATTGTTAGGTTATATTTCATGAATGACAGTAGATTAACCTGTACTATTGAGAAGATGTTGACTTGTAGGAATTTGGATTCTATGTCACATATGACAATGGGAAAATAATAATCCATTAATTTCATACATAAGGTGTAAGTATTGCCTGGGAGATGCAGACAATATCACACACAATATCACACCATATCAAACCAGTGGTAAAATTCATTTAAGTGTTCTAAAATGGATCTAAATTGGAAGAATTTAATCATGTAGCAACTGTTCGCATATGTCCTATGAATACGAGGAATATTTATACTCTTTGATGTTTAGGAAAAGACTGGGTGCTGTAAAATGAAGACACTTGACCTTATAAATAAGTTTAGGAAAGCTGAACTTACTTGAAGATGAAGCAGCTGTTTGGCTGTATAGGATGATTTGAAATCTTCCACTTTACACTGCCCTGAAAAAGAGAGAAAGAATATAGAATTAAAGGTTAGAAATCCCAAGGTATATTTTATGTAGTTAAAACATTTTCCAGACCAGAAAATTTTAAGCTAACAAGTTGGATCACATTGTTCTCAGGAGTCTTTCCCTACCCTGCTTCAGGAGTTTTTATAAGAGATCTAGTAGATGTAATAACAAGTTCTCATTAAATGGTATGTTTATAATTTATTCTGTTTTCTTATTCATGTAAAAATGTTGATAAGATTGGTGAGGTTATCATTTAGGTTGCATACTAAAGTTTCTATTAACATACTTTTTAAAGCAATACATACAAGAACAGTCAAATATTAGTTTTAGGATGTCAGATGTTTCTCAAAGGAAAAGAATAATAAATCTTATAACAAAAATTTTTTAAAATACTAATTAAAATGTTGTGGATACTAGCTTGATTTTTATACCACATATGACTAATCAAAGATTTGATTAACCTGTCTGTTTTAATATGAATCAGAAAAGTGGAGAACAGAAAGAGTTCACTGTATTCATTATTTTTTTTTTGCTTTTGGGGTTTTTTTTTTGGTGTTTTAATTTTTTTTATTGAAGTATAGTTCACAATGTTGCATTAGTTTCAAGTGTACAGAAAAGTGATTCAGTTATACATACATACACAAACACACACATATATATATATATATATTCTTTTCAGATTATTTTCCCTTATAGGTTATTTCAAAATAACCTATGCTGTTCAGTAGGCCCTTGTTGGTTATCTATTTTATATATAGTAGTATGTATCTGTTAACCCCAAACTCCTAATTTATCCCTCTCCCCCTTCCCCCTTTGATAACCATAAGTTTGTTTTCTATGTGGGTCTATTTCTGTTTTGTATCATTTTTTAAATATTCCACATATAAGTGATATTGTATATTTCTCTTTGGCTTACTTTAATTAGTATGATAATCTCTAGGTCCATCCATGTTGCTGCAAATGTCATCATTTCCTTCTTTTTTATGGCTGAGTAATATTCCATTGTATAAATATACCACACCTTCTTTATTCATCTGTCAATGGGCATTTAGGTTGCTTTCATATCTTGGCTATTGTAAATAGTGCTGCAGTGAACATTGCGGTGCATGTATCTGTTCGAATTATGGTTTTCTCCTGATTTATGCCCAGGAGTAGGATTGCAGGATCACATGGTAGCTCTATTTTTAGTTTTTAGGGAACCTCAATACTGTTCTCCATAGTGGCTCTACCAGTTTACATTCCCACCAACAGTATGGGAGGGTTCCTTTTTCTACACACCCTCTCTAGCTAATTATTAGAGAAATGCAAATCAAAACTACAATGAGATATCACCTCACACCAGTCAGAATGACCATCATCAAAAAGTTTACAAATAGTAAATGCTATATTCATTAAATTTAAGAGATACATTGTCTTCTGACCCACCCACAATGCAAGTAGAAATTTAAGCTAGAGTTCAGTTTTCATTTTAGAACTGCTTTGATAAGATGATTTTATTTTTTATCAATGTCTAGATTCTGTATTCATGTTTTTTTTTCCTGTTCCATGAATTTACATAACACATTTCTTATCTGAATAAAAACATACCATTAGAGAAGGAGTCTTTGTATGCTCTTTGTATCAATTGGCCAGAAAACAGAGAATTTTAATAAATTCAGATTACTTACATGGAAAGAACAAAAATTTTCTTAAATGAAACTGTAAAAGTTTTATTTAATTATATCTCTCACGTACTGCTTGGCCCCCATCTGTTATATGGCTAGAAAAACAAGATTTATTTCCAGCCTGATTTTTTTGAATGTGTTTCTCTCCTCCCTCAGCAATATAACAGATTTTCAGGATACAATCTTGTTTAATTCTGTTTTGCCTTTTCCTAACTTTATATTATTCTTTGTTATTTTTTTCATTTTTTTGCCTTTGACATTCATTTAAAATCATTTTCTCTCAGGATTTACATTTAACTCCTTCCTTCTTCCATTTATTGAATACAAAATAATGGGTATCTATTATTTGTCATATACTGTTATGGGTGCAGGGATAGAATCATGGGTAAAATAGTACAAAAACTGAATTTTTTATATATTTATAAAAAGTAAATATGCAGTAATAATATAATCACAGGATTTAGAGTAAAATTGCAGATTCTCTTTTACCAAATTCCTCTTAAATCTCATCCAGGGATCCTTAACCACTTAAAAAAGTTTAATGTACACCTTTCAGACTTTTTCTATACATTTATACAAATATATAACATATAGAGAGAAATATAAATTTCCATCTAAGTGGAATCAGGATATATATGCTTCTAAAATTTCTTTTTACTCTTATGGGTGTGACATGGCAGTATATCTATTTCAGACCATATATCTCATTTAACTACTACATGAATTTATGTGGAGATGACTTAATTCATTTAACCATTCCCCCAAAATGGTTAGCATTTAAGTTGTTAGTGTTGATAATTTTTTACTAATATTATTAAGCAATGATGTAATGACTATCTTTATACATATGTGTAGATATTTTAAAAGATATTTTATATAGATAGATATTTGTAGATATTCTTTTGAAGCAGATTCCAAAATTGGACTTTTGTGTCCAGTTTATAAATCCCATGTTTGTTTTAATATACATAACTCCGTAAAAGATTGCACCAGTGTATACTGCTACTAATAATTTTGTTAAATTCCTATGCCTGACTCTCACATACCATCCCAATAGCTGCTTTAATTTTAATGAATCTGAAGAATGAAATATATTGCCATTTTAAGACATATTTTCCTTATTTCTAGTGAGGTAGAGTTGTTACTTTAGTGTTTATCCATTTTTAATCGATTAATTTACTTTTGGCTTACTGAAGTGTAGACATTATGTATGATGAATATAAAACCTTTATGCATTCTACATGGGGCATCTATTATTTAATATATAATAAATATAATCAAATCTTTCACATTCCTATTAGTTTGCTAGGGATGCTGCATATTAGTTATATTTCTTAGCATATCAGTTACATTTCTATTTTCACTTTTTTTAGTGGTTGCCCTAGAGTTTGCAGTAAACATAAGTGCATAAGTATACATAGTAGAATACATTATAGCTATTATTATTTTGAACAAGTTATCTGTTAGGTCATTTAAGAGTAAGAAGAAATAAAAGTTTTTATTTTACCTTAATTTATTTATTCTTCAGTGCTCTTCTTTTTGGTATGAAGATTTGAGTTTCTGGTATATATTATTTTCCTTCTCTCCAAAGAATTTATTTTCATGTTTCTTGCAGGGTGGGTTTACAGGCAACAAATTCCCTCAATTTTTCTTTGTTTGAGAAAGTCTTTATTTCTCCTTCACTTTTTTTTTTTTAACATCTTTATTGGGGTACAATTGCTTTACAATGATGTGTTAGTTTCTGCTCTATAACAAAGTGAATCAGTTATATATATACATATGTTCCCATATGTCCTCCCTCTTGCATCTCCCTCCCTCCCACTCTCCGTATCCCACCCTATTTCTCCTTCACTTTTGAAGGATAAGTTTTCAGGGTAGAAAATTTTTTGTTAGTGATTTCTTTTTCACTGCACTCGCTTGCTTGCATGGTTTTTGAGGAGAGGTCAGACATAATACTTTGTTCCTCTATAGGTAAAGTGTTTTTTCAAAATGTGGATTCTTTCAGAATTTTTCTTCATCTTTGATTTTCTGTAGTTTGAAAACAGTATGCCTAGGTGTAATTTTTTTGGTATTTATTCTGCTTGGTTTTCTCCAAGCTTCCTTAATCTGTGGTTTGGTGTCTCGCATTAATTTAGGGAAATTATCAGTCATTATTGTTTCAAATATTTCTTCTGTTCCTTTCTTCTCTTTTTCGTAATCCCATTACACATATATTGTACCTTTTGTTGTTGTCCCACACTCCTTGGATATTCTGTTCCGTTTTTTAAAACCTTTGATCTCTTTTGTCTTCAGGTTCAGAGATTTCTATTGAGATATACTCAAGCTCAGAGATTCTTTCCTTTGCTGTGCCTAGTCTACTAATAAACCTATCAAAAACATTCTTCATCTCCTGGCACTTTTTTTTTTAAATGTCTAGCATTTCTTTTTGGTTCTTTCTTGGGATTTACATCTCTCTGCTTACATCACCCAACTGTTCTTTTATTGCATGTTGTCTACTTAATTCATTAGAGTTCTTCGTATATTAATCATCATTTTATATTTCTGATCTGATAATTCCAAAATCCCTGCTTGGTTCTGATGTTTTTTGCCTTTTGGTATACCTTGTATTTTTTTTTTTTTAATTGTTGGACATGATATACTGGATAAAAGAAACTGCTGCCTTTAGAAATGTAGTGGTGAGGTGTGAGGGGAGAGGAAGTGTTCTATAGTCCTATGCTGGTTTCAGTCTTTTGGTGAGCCTATGCCTCTGGACTGTGAAATTTCACAGGTGTTTCTCTTTTTTTTTCTTCCTCCATAGGTAGGAGAGAATGACTGTAGCGGGGCTGGAGTTCAGTATTTCCCTTCTCCCAGGCCAGTTAGACTCTGATATTACCCCAGCGGGTTAGGATCTGGTTAACTTGTTTCTTTGGATGTCAGGCCTTAAGAACAGAGTGCTCTGGCATATTACAAAACAGTTTCTTTTCCCCTTCCTCTGCCAGAAGCATGAGGGGATTTTTCTTTGATATTTGCTGTGGGAACCTGGTTAAGGTCCTGGAGGTAAAACTCATAAAAATGTGCCCCCTCCCCAAGTACTGAGCCCCCCTGGAGATTTTAACTTGCAGATTTGTCCACTCTGAGCCTCTAGTAATTCGTCAACCACAGTTCTTTTTTCCTACCAGAATGTGGTTCCCAGAGAGGTTTCAGCTCATGAGTTTCTGTTCAGGTGAGCTGTGATTCTCTGTATTTGCCTGTTTATCTCTCTAGTTTTGGGAGCAGCAGTTTGCCTTGTGACCTCACTTCTTTAATGGCTCTAAGAAGAGTTGAATTTTCAGCTTGTTCAGCTTTTTACTTGTTATAATGGAGTGGCAACTTCCAAACTCATTACATGCAGAAACAGAGCCTATATCATACTTTAAATCCTCAGAGTTAAGAGTCTTTCATAAAATGTTGATTGATAGAGTGAGCTCCTGACAAGGTAGGTTTGTTAACCATAACCTAAGCTTCCAGAAAGAACAATGAAAAAAGAAGGAAAGAAGCAGCGGACAATTGTGTCAGGCAGGAGCAACCTCCTCAGACAGAAAAGGAATTGCTATTTTGTCAGGATGGCAGAAGGAGCTTGAAGTTTGGGGTTCTCTGAGTAATCTGATACACCTACATGTCTCCATTTTAATACCCAGGATGCCACTCTCTTCCAGCCGTTGTTCTGATTGTCCCATA
The DNA here is from genome assembly GCF_008692025.1 of Phocoena sinus. Lineage (NCBI taxonomy): Eukaryota > Metazoa > Chordata > Mammalia > Artiodactyla > Phocoenidae > Phocoena > Phocoena sinus. The sequence goes on along the minus strand of NC_045765.1, from coordinate 64,129,500 downwards.
AGAGTCCAGATGATATTTCAAATTAAATTGAATAATTTAATAATTTACAAAAAAAATTATGATTAATTTTTTTTAGTTATTTCAGCACTGTGAAAGCAAGAGATGAGAAAGTTTTTAGTAAAGTCACAGAAAGTCCCTGGTTCTTCATCCATGACTTGAGTAATGTAGAGCACCAAATTTATCAGTCTGTTACTTTAATCTCTCCAGTATACAGAGGAAGAGCTTTATGTCCTTTTTATTGTGCGTAGGCAGCAGCTACAAGATCTCAGAAGTCTTGCCTTCAGTCTATACTTTATTCTAGGGAATTATATTTGATAATTTAATTAACTATTTTATGTCTGCCAATTATGGGTTGCCAGAGTTGCATGACCACATATTAGTGAGATTTTCACTAATGTCAGATAACCATTTGCTAATTCTCATTTCCTTCAAATTCTGCTTTCTGCTAAAACTGTTGGTAATAATTACCACATTAGTGAATTTTCTTTATTTCAAGTGGCACAACCTGTTATAGGTAGTTTAAACACAAAATAAAGTCATTTTCAGATCAGATTGTATGTCAGGACTAGACAATCAAGTTTGGAGGCATTGTAAGGAGCAACACTGACAAATTATTTCACGGAAGCAATCCATTGAAGCCCCACTGCTGCCACCTAAGAACACAGTCACCAGAGTACATCTCTGTATTCTGGGCTCTTGATGTTTAAAGTTCTGCCTCTTCTCTCACTGAAGACTAGACATCTCTGTCAATCCCTTGTTAGAAAGTGGTGATTGCTTCCTCATATTATCTACTTTTGAATCAAGGTCTCACAGGGGTGTGTATCTGAATGGCAGAGCCTGCAACACGTACATGACTGAAAGCTGGAGAAGTGAGTTGGGGATTTCTGCTTTGGGGATACAGATTCAGAGGCAAAAACTCTCCAAGCATAAAAGAGATGTGCAAAAGGTTTAAGGCACCTGAAAAGCATAATACTTGTCTCCTGTATGTACCATTTTCTAACACAAAATTAATTATTCAAAGTAATATGTTTTCATCATGACTTTCTTGTACATCTTTCCCCATTCTGCACCCCTGGAATTTGTAGAGATCTTTCTTTTTTCTTGATGAGAAGAGGATAAGAATTAATTTATCCCTAAGATTGTTCACCACCTTCATCTTATTTGTTGCAGTAAGTCCACTTTCTTTCTAAAGGTATTCTTAAAATTTTAGACTTCCCTCATCCATTTTGGATTAGTTATTTTTCAGGCTTACTGCCCAGCTGTCTTTCCTCACATTTCTTCCATTTTCTCCTGTGGTTTAGTTGCCCTATTTGTTGGATTTTGTGTACCTTCTATCTTGGATTTCTTTTGTTTTTAATAGAATGTTCTCAATAAATTTCCTCAGAAAGAGTGCATGGGAGGAAAACTACGTTCTTCCATGCCTGAAAATCATTTCATACTTCCCTTTAACTTGATTAAAAGTTTGGCTTTGTGTAGAATTCTAGATTCAAAATTATCTTCCTTCAGAGCTGCAAGAGAAGAGAGACAAACAATGTAGAAAAATGAAAACAGGAGGATATTATACGCAGGTAGACCTTGGAGATATTTTGGGTTCAGTTCCAGACCACCATAATAAAGCAAATATCACAGTAAAAGAAGTCCTGCGGCGAGCCGCTTCTGACCAGCAGAATGACGAATCACCACACGCTAGATTCTTCTCGCATCACACTTTATTGGAGTACAGCTTGGTTTCGGGCGGATGGAAGGAAGACCCCGTACGCTCGAGCCTGTCTGCTTATATAAGGGCTTAAGGACTCGTGTAAGTCCCTGATTCGTCCGTATGGTTATCGCATTTCGCAAGCCGGACTTTGGATAGGCCACTGCTTCAAAACCTGATTAGCATATTAGGTGCATACGCCCTAGCGGCATACTTAGTGCATGCGTAATGGCTATCCGGCCGCGCCCTACATCTCCCCCTTTTTTCTTTTCGACCATTGCAGCGGACATTGACCTGTACCAGTGCTCATACCGGGGTATGTACACGGTGTACCGGTAGTTTCCGCTTGCATTCACAGACACCCTCCTGCGTGCAATGCTCGCAATCGAACTGCAGGGTGCAAGGGCTGTCTTCACGTGGCATGGGCTCCTCATGGAGGTGCAATGGTAACGAGACCTCTCCGTGCAGAGGCAGCCCCTAGGGCCGATCCCCTATAGAGGTGCAATGGCGGCAAGGCCCCTCTGTGCAAGGGCGATCATATGTTTTTTAGGGTGGAGAGCCAGGCTGCGGGGGACTCGCCTTCACTGATGGCCACAAGCGCCTGAGTGAGCATTATCCTATCTCGCCGGGTTCGAATGCGAATACGACAGACCAACCAGAGACACAACACTATCCCAAACAAACAGCAGGGTGCGAACAGTCCCACACCCACCCATTCCTTAAAAAAGGACAATGCTCTAGCTAGCCATGCGGTAAATTCTCCAAGAGTCACTGGATCCACTCTGGTTGCATTCAGCTGCAGGATATTCAACTTCTGCTTAAATATCATCTTCTCCGCCTCGCGGGACCAATTTCCCTTTAGGAATTCTCCAATCTGCTTGCTCTTATTCAGAGCATCCAATCTGTGCTTAGTGGCCTAGCATAAGCCGTATTCATCTCACAGCTAGTGGAATACAATACTGGGAGAATGGTACTTTGAGAATGAACGGGGATGGGGACTGGCCAGGTTCGGCTAATTCCCCAAAACGTCTTGATCTCCGCCTTGAGCAGGGGGAAGCTCATCAACAGTATCCAGCCCAGTGTCACTCCTTGAGCGCTCCACATCGTTCTTGGGATTATCTTCCACGACTCTTGTTAACCTTGTCGGGACCCAAATCGGATCTTGATCCTGTGGAAAAACACAAAGAGATCCCCTGGATCGCGTGACAACGCGATCCGGGCCCTTCCATTGATTGGACAACACATCTTTCCACATCACTCTGCCGTAATCCTTTTGTTCACGTATCATATGGCGTTCAGCAGAAGTTTCTTTCTCATCATGTAAATTCAAAAAATTAATAGTAAATAAGGCAAGCGACAATTTCTGCTTCGGGGTGCAATTCTCCGCTATTCCCCCTTTTTGTTTTAAAAGCAATTCTTTAAGTGTGCGATTAGTTCGCTCTATTATACCTTGGCCTTGTGGATTGTAAGGCAGGCCCGTAACATGTTCTATTTGCATTTTTTGACAAAAGAGAACAAAGCTCTTGGAACTATAAGCTGGGCCGTTATCTGTCTTTAGTTTAGCAGGCTTGCCCCAGGCTGCCCAGGCTTCAAGGCAATGAGTAATAACATGTTGAACCCGTTCTCCAGAGAGAGGGGTAGCATGTACCACCCCGGAATAGGTATCCACAGACACATGAACATACTGGAGCTTTCCAAAGGAGGGAACATGAGTGACATCCATCTGCCACAGCTCGTTTGGGGACAAACCTCTGGGATTTACACCAGTCTTTTGGGCCGGCAAAAATTGGGCACAAGTGGAACAAGACTTAACAATATGTCTGGCCTCGGCTCTAGTAATGAAAAACTTTTTTCTCAACACTGCAGATGATACATGATATAGCTCATGAAATTCTTGTGCTTGCTGCTTTTGATCCAAGGATAAGAAAACACGTGTTGCCACATCAACTTGTTCATTGGTTTTTGCCATTGGACCAGGCAACAGGGAATGAGCCCGTATATGGGTAACATAAAAGGGGTGTTGGCGGCGCAATATCTAAAACCTTATCCCGGCCAACAAGGATGCCACTGTGCTGGATGATCGAATATGGGGGGTCACTTCAAGATGTTTCACTGCATTAACCACGTACAATGAATCAGAGATCAAATTAAAGGGTTCTTGAAATCGTTGAAAAACTTCCAAAACCACATGACATTCCACCACTTGAGGAGCATCAGGTCGATAGTCTATAACGACAGGATGCTGACCCTGAACCATATAAGCCCCTTTTCCGGATTTTGATCCGTCCGTATAAATGGTCAGGGCATCATTTAGTGGTCGCTCTACAGTGACCCTTGGAAAAATGACAGGTTGCTGGATAATGAATTTCAAAATTTCACTCTTGGGCAAATGGTTATCAATAGTTCCAGAAAAGGTATAAATAAGTATAGACCACTCAGAGGTGGTAGCAGTTAATATTTCTATTTGATCCTTAGTATAGGGAACTACAAGTTTTTCCGGCAACATTGCAAAGGCGGAAACACATTGTTTAATACCCAAGAAGGCAACCTCAGCAACCATAGATGGATAGTGAGACAGCGTCTTCATCCCCAGGGACTTGGTATGGATCCAAAGCAAGGGCCCATCTTGCCAAAGAACACCTGTTGGAAATCCTAAGGTTGGAAGAACACACATCCAAATAGGCAAGGTACTGTCATAACGCTGTAATTGTGCTTTCATAAGAGCCTGTTCCACCTTCTGAAGAGCTGTTTGGGCCTCGGGGGTCATCTGACGCGGGGAATTAAGATCAGGATTACCTTCCAATACAGCAAACAAAGGTTGTAATTCAAAGCGAGTCAGACTCAAATACGGTCGAAGCCAATTAATATCCCCAAGCAATTTCTGAAAATCATTCAAAGTTACCAAACGGCTGGTTCTAATTTCAATTTTTTTGAGGCACTATTTTGGTTTTGTTTATAACAGCTCCTAAAAAGTTAATGGCATCTCCCTTTTGAATTTTTTCAGGGGCCAAATATAAACCTCTATTCTCTAAACTCACAGATAAATCTCCCAAGACCTGCTCAAGCAGTGTCATGCTAGGGGCTGACAGCAAAACATCATCCATGTAATGAATAATTTTAACATCCGGGAACTTATCCCGTACTGGCTGTAAGGCAGTGTCAACATAAAGTTGACACATGGTGGGGCTATTGGCCATACCCTGAGGAAGCACGACCCATTGATACCTCTTATCAGGCCTTTCATGATTAATTGAGGGTAATGTAAAGGCAAACCTCTCTTTGTCTTTGCTATTCAATGGAATGGAAAAAAAGCAATCTTTTATATCAACGGCAATAATGGGCCACCCCTGTGGGATGGCTGTCAAAGCCGGTAGGCCGCGTTGTATGGGTCCCATGACCTGCATTTGTTGATTTATTGCTCTTAGATCATGGAGCAAGCGCCATTTCCCTGATTTTTTCTTAATAACAAAAATAGAAGTATTCCAGGGTGACTGAGAGGGTTCTAGGTGTCCCAATTGTAATTGTTCCTCTACTAATTGCGATGCTGCCTCCAACTTTTCTTTAGACAACGGCCACTGAGGGATCCACACGGGCATTGTGGTCTTCCATGTAATAGGAATCATTAACTCAGTGACCCCTGAGAAAAACCCAGCCCCCTGCGACAGGGGTTTCCCTGAGCTTCTATAGGAGCAGCAGTACCTTGTAAATTTTTTCCTATCCCTCTGCCTGGTATAAAACCAGACCTGAGCATCATTTGCTGTGCAGCCTCGGAATAATCATTAGTAAGTTTTAATTTCATCTGGCTTTGCACATCCCTTCCCCACAGATTAAGTGGCAATCCTTCAACCACAAAGGGTTGAAACTTCCCTTTCTGATCTTCAAAAATCCAGGTCAGTGTTTTAGAGCTAATTTGGGGTGCTTTGGCGTATCCTAAACCCTGTAAGGTCTGAGAGGAGGTCTGTAAAGGCCAGGATTTTGGCCAGTAGGTGGCAGTAATAATACTGCGATCAGCTCCGGTATCAACCAGACCGGAAAATACCTTTCCTTCTATAATTAAATCCATCATAGGACGATCATCAAGAGACAATGATAAACAGGCCAGATCAACCCCAGTAGATCCAAATCCGCGATCTCCTCGGTCCTTGGAGCGAGCAGGGTATTTTTCATGAAGAGATGGCAACACCAACAATTGGGCAATTCGATCACCGGGATTTATAATAGCTACTCCTTTTGGGGATTGGCACATGACCTTGATTATTCCAGTATAATCAGAATCAATTACCCCGGGTAAGACTATGAGCCCTTTTAGAGCAGAGGAGGATCGGCCCAACACCAATCCGACCGTCCCTTTAGGTAGTGGTCCTTTCATATCGGTCTCCACGGGCTGTACACCCATAGTCATTGTTAGTACCATTCTGGAGGCGGCACGGAGGTCCAACCCTGCGGATCCTGACGTGGCTCGCCTCGGGGTTTGGGTGGTTGGAAACTCACATTCTCGTGGGCCCCAAAAATTTTCGGGCCCTGAGACCGGGGGCCCTTCATCCCGTTTTTTGAACTGGAGGCATAAGCATTCCTTGAGTCTGCAAACGCTGTAGCGGACGGGATGGGTTGTCCATTAATATCCTTAACGGATCTACATTCATTTGCCCAATGCTTCCCTTTTTTACATCTAGGACAGGTTCCTGGAGTCTTTTGAGGTGGCATATTTGGTTTTTTGCTCATTTCTCTACATTGTCTCTTAATGTGTCCAGGCCTCCCACACTGGAAACAAACCCCTGATTTTCCAGAGGGCTTTGCATTATTGGTGGCAGCCATTACTGCTGCCGCTAACCCAGCATTAGATAAAGGCCCTCCAATTTCTCTACACATCTTCATCCATGCCTCCAAAGACTTTCCTTTAATAGGTGTTATTGCCCTGCGGCACTCCTTTGTGCTTTGTTCATAAATTAGCTGTTTTACTAGCGGCAGAGCATCATCTACGCTACCAAAAATCCTTCCTGCAGCTTCCATCATCCTAGCTACAAAATCAGAAAATGGCTCGGTGCTTCCCTGTATAATCTTAGTCAAATTCCCTGTAACTTCTCCTTTATTTGGGAGGGCACGCCACGCTTGCATGCCAATCTGGTTTATTTGGCCATAAACCTCTACCGGAAACACCGTCTGATTATTTAACCACTGGCCCTGTCCTAGCAGCATCTCGGCATTCCAGGCAGGTTGCCCATTGGCGGCATTCTCTCTCGCCTGGCTGTACGCCAAGTCAGCCACAATTGATTTCCAATCTAAATATTGCCCCATGGACAGGCAAGCACGAGCAATATCATGCCAATCTGTGGGCGTCAATGCATTTCGCGTAAGGCGCTGCAATAGCATCAAGGTATAATTAGCAGTAACCCCATATCCCCTGGCAGCCTCTGCAAGATCCTTAAGTATTTTATGATCCACCATCTCATAATATCTTTGATGCGTGGCTGGGTCTTCAAACACCGGAAAAGCTGTGGGTACCTGAGACCAGACTTCTCTGGGTATGAATGTACACTTTGGCGGTTCCCGAACCGCAGCGCCGGGGGGGCGCTAGCAATAAAAGCGGAAGTCTGAGTACATGTTAAAGCTTTTGATTTAGCAGAAGCACAAAATGGCGGACGAGCACCCGCAGAGGCACAAAATGGCGGACGAGCACATGGGGAACTGCCATATCGTCCTCTTTCATATTCGGCAGCTGCTTCTTCCAGATCCGCCTCCTCCTTGGGATTCAACTCATCTTGAGACAAATAAAGCACTTTAAATTCATCTAAAAGTGGATACAATCCTGGCGTTGCATCCGATTTTTCTATTTGTTTTTCTCTCTTTTTCCTAGGATTCTTAGGCCTATCTACCTTAGTCCCTATATTTTCACTTTCTGACGCACTATCTTGATGTATGCTAAGAGCTTTATGGCCCATCTGTACAATATCTTCGCATTTCCCTTCTCTTAAGCACGAATGTATCATTCTCCATAACGGAAACGTGCCTCGAGAGAGCGCCCCCATTTTGTGACGATCAGCCAAGTCCTTCCCCAGTTTTTCCCAAGATGGAACAGTCAGGCTTCCAGACACCGCAAACCATGGGGCGGCACCATCAATATCCTGCAACAGTTTACTAATAGTTTTATGTGAAATCTTAAGTCCTCGATCGTTCAGAAGGGCTTGGATGGGCTCATGGAATCCAACGGTTGGTTCTGCGGATGAACTATTCCCCATAGTTCACTCTCATATATGAGCAACTTGCTAAAGCGGGAAGATCTCTGACCTATCTAATGGCCAGGGGAGACACACTCGGTCGGGCTGATGGCACCGTAGCCACACGCAGACAAAAAGTGCGACAGCTACGAAGAGAACGAAAGCGAAAATAAAAATCTCGGGCTCTATTGCAGCAAAAAACATACCTAAACTGGACTACTTAACGGCGGTTCACTCCGTGTGTCGAGTTCTGAATCGGTCCTCCATGTGGGGCGCGCAGGTTCCCGGGTTTCGGCACCACTTGCGGCGAGCCGCTTCTGACCAGCAGAATGACGAATCACCACACGCTAGATTCTTCTCGCATCACACTTTATTGGAGTACAGCTTGGTTTCGGGCGGATGGAAGGAAGACCCCGTACGCTCGAGCCTGTCTGCTTATATAAGGGCTTAAGGACTCGTGTAAGTCCCTGATTCGTCCGTATGGTTATCGCATTTCGCAAGCCGGACTTTGGATAGGCCACTGCTTCAAAACCTGATTAGCATATTAGGTGCATACGCCCTAGCGGCATACTTAGTGCATGCGTAATGGCTATCCGGCCGCGCCCTACAAAGTCCCATGAATTTTTTGGTTTTCCAGTGCATATGAAAGTTATGTTTACACTATGCTGTATTCTGTTAAGTGTGCAATAGCATTATGTCTAAAAAATATATACATACCTTAATTTTAAAATATTGCTAAAAAATGCTAATCATCATCTGAGCCTTCAGCTTCAGCAAGTCATAGTAGCAATATCAAAGATCACTGATCACAGATCACCATAACAAATGTAGTAATAGTGGGAAAGTTTGAAATATTGTGAGAATTGCCAAAATGTGACACAGAGACATGAAGTGAGCAAATGCTATTGGGAAAATGGTGGTGATAGACTTGCTCAGTGCAGGTTGCCACAAACCTTGGGTTTGTAAAAAACATAGTATCTGCAAAGTGCAATAAAACGAGGTATGCTGTACTGATTTCACATACTTTTTATCATCCACAATCCCATAGTCTCGTTCCTTCCTTTTTCCTTATAGGGTACAGCCATCTTCCTTCTTCCAGCACAAAAATATCACACTTCCCACAGCAAAGATAAAGTCCATTCAGTGTTCTTCAACTAGGGTCAATGCTTGGTTAGGAATCCGGGCTTCAACTCAAGAAGCAGAACCAGTTAGATAAATTTATATACACATACATACCTATATATACATACACATATTTATTGCAGGTAACTGGCTTACACAATCACAAAGCCTGGTTAAGCAGTCTTTTTAAAGCTGTATCTGTCTCCACATCTGATACTGGAGCTTGAAGTTCATAGTCAGGCAATTAGGAAGGGAAAATCACAAGCATGAGCTGGAACCGCATGAGAATGTGCTGAAACCCCAGAAAGATGAACTGAAACTCATGTTCATTCTTGCCACCTCTGACTTGGTGAAAAGGGTATACAGTAGAAGTCATTATTGCAGAGCTAAACACACACCTTGCCAAGGAAGCAGAAAAAAACTGAAGGTGAATCTAGAAAAGGTAGAGAATTGCAGGTTACAATCCTGCTTCCTGCCTTTGAGATGAGTCAGCCAATCAGCAGCAATGTGGGTCAGTGACAAAATAGCTGCTTCATTTTTCTAGTTCTTCCAGATCTTGTGAGAATCTTCTTGTGGCTCACCCTAATTGGAAACTTACAAAAGGGGATACTGGGTAACGTAGTTTTCGACTTGGGCAAGTGACCCATTACAAAGCCATCACAGTTCCCCCAAAATGATAAATAGTTTATCCTGAGATTTTATCCACCACAGCTAGAAAAAAAGCTTTAGCAAGGGGCCATCAATATGATCTCTCCATATGTCTAACAGAATAGTTAAGCCAAAAATGACAGTGATAGGATTTTCTATATGGATCTGTTTAAGTCTGGCTTTTAAAATATCTGCCAATGGAAATCCTTTTTGTTTAATCCTAGTTTTATATCAGTAACTTTTGAATCATACAGCTTCCATTGGCTTAAAACCTTGAGCAGAACCATGATGTTAGCATATACATAGTTTTTCTCCTTTTTACTTGCTGTGGTAGAAGAACCATCTTCTGATTTATCTAAAAGTGTCATCACATTATTATCTGATAATTTAAAATCACAGTAAATTATAATCTCTTTGGTTAGGATACTAGCCCTGATTTCTCCTGCTCTGATGGTATCATAAGCACTAAGACTTTATAGAAGCATTAATAATCAAACTCACAGCTGGGTCTTGTCTATACAACCAGAGACTAATGAAAGTGAATTAAAGCTGAAAGCAATGGTTGGAATGGTTCTGGAATCATTCTGCTACTGCTTATATAGCCAGGGCCATTACATGGTGCTCCAAATGTGTAATCCAAAATGGAAGGGAAATGAGATTCAGCTGGTCTTCAAGAGACACAGGGGACCTGATGAAAGCATTGTAAACAAGCCAGTGGACTCCATCTATCACAAATTGTAAGACATTTTTTATTAAAACAAAGGCCCTGGCAGAGAAAGTGCCAAAATGCTGTTCTTTAATAATGAGATGGAGCTGATAGTTTGTTCAATTTACACATCAATTTGTTCAGAAGCTTTTTTTTGAAAGGCAAGAATGTTTGAATACTAATCACTTATATTTGAAAGGTGCCTAAATCTCCAGCCAGAGTGTATTGTGAAGAGATTAAAATGTTCTTAATTTGGTAAAGGCTGAATTTACAGCAGTGTATTTGGAAAGCTAAAATGTAATCTCCTATGGATAAGGCTGTCATTGAAATATCAACATGATCATTTTAAGGCCTTGACTTGTCACATCTTGCATTGGTTTTCATAAAAAACATATTTTCTTTCCTCTTTTTTAATTCTGAGAGTTGTCGGCACCACCCCTAGCCAAATAGGTTTTAGATAAATTTAATTTTACAAAAAATAACTTGTATGCTTTTACCAAAGTGATTTTATGGCTCAGTCTCTCAAGAGAGAACTATTTTAGGTGGTATTATGAAGCTAAATTTCTTGGAAAGCCTCTTTGAATACACTAAAATAGTAACTAATATATTCATTTTAAGAGCAAACCAGGTGTTGAGCTGTATTCAAAACAGGTAGCAGAGAATGGGAACTCGAGTATATTTACCCCCATCAGACTAATTAGAAACTATATGTATTTTATTTATTTCAGTATTTTTATGGATAACTCTTTCTTGTAAATTAGTGACTCAGGTGGATGCTAGGTCTCTAGAGGTGGTTCAGGATGTCACCAAATTTAATTCAAATTTTACTAAATACATTTATACTATTAAAAATGTAATCTAAAATATAAATGTGCTGTGTAGCATAGTTTAGCATATTAAAGATGATCAGTATGCTAATTTTATGTTGGATTTCTTCATATTTATGCAGTTTTCAAGGAGAAAATCTTTTCTTGCCAATTCTTCCTAACTGAAGAATATCCTAAGATTGCAAGATAAACTATTAAAAACATTCTACCATAATCACCCACTTGTCCATGTGAGTAAGTCCAAATTTTAAATGCCTGTGTTCATCAAAAACTAACCTTGTCATTTCATTTACTTTCTAATAAGTAAATATTATCCATTTATTCTACATTGTTAAATAATATTAATAAAATTCTGCTTTTTTTCTCTTGACTTTTGGGATCCCACTTAACATTTCTTATAAAAAAGGATTTATGCTGCTGGGAACTGAAAATTTATGTTTTAAACTCTTTTAATGTTGAGAAAGTCAGTTACTCCTCTTTAAGCTCAAGGACATGAAAAAGCCTCTCTTCCTGATTCCTTATGCCTTTGTTGCACTGGTTATACCCTCTGTAGTAGACTGTAGCCCTTTACATCCATTATAGCCATGTAATAGTAGGCTAATTAACCAGGGCTAGCAAATCAGTTCAGAATAACTGAGAGCTTTAGTGAGGAGGGGAGGCCATATTAACTTGAAAGCTCTTTTGCATAGGTATCCACCCAGTGCCTACAAAAAAAAACAGGAGGTTGGGAATTGCCCCTTCCATGATGCAGGTGTGCAAATGGTTATCAGCTGCCACTCGAGTCACACAAAATACCAACTGCTTTTCTGGATCTTACTCTCAGATAAATGAAGCCATAAGGACCTTGAGAAGGGATTCAAACCCTTCCAACCCCAGGACCTAGATAAAAATCCATTGCTTCTAGGGAAGGGTAGAGCAAAAGACTTCTCCCTTAGGGGAGAAGAAGGAAAATCACTTGGTCCCAGGCTCTGGCATCAACACAAAACAGAAGTCTGCTCAGTTAGAGCAGAAGCAGGAAATCTCACATCCAAGACCTAACACAGATACAGATAGATCTTAGCTGTTAAATAGAGGAGGAGCAAAAATGCTTAAAAGGCCTCATATCCAAGGCCCAGAACAGGCCCACACAATACTGAAGCTGAACAACTTCAACAGAACTGAGTAGTTCCTTGCTGCACCATCATGAGCCCAGCAGTCTATTAAAGAATTAGAAAATGCTGTCTCTGTGGCACAGACATTCAGGACCTATTGAAAGCCAAGGGTGAAGTAGAAACACTGATAAAAATGCACTGGTATCTCAGGCCTTATACTAAGCACAAGGTAATAGAAGCCTATGACTGGAGGAATTTGAAACCTATGAGGCACAGACAGCTATGGGACAATATTGAAGAAACTAACATAGATGTGATTAAAATCTAAAAAGACCAAGAGAGAAAGAACAGGACAGAAGGAATATTTGAAGAAGTAATGGCCAAGAATTTCTAAAATTAGTGAAATAAAATATTGAAGCTTAGAACAAATTAAAAAGAACAACACAGCACCTAGACACATTATAGCCAAACTTCTGAACACCAAAAATAAAGAAAATACCTTGAAAATATACAGAGGAAAAAAAGGAATTATTAGATTCAGAGAAACAGGGATGGAAAAAGGTATTCCATGCAAATGGAAATCAAAAGAAAGCTGGAGTAGCAATACTCATATCAGACAAAAGATTTTAAAATATAAAGACTGTTGTAAGAGACAAAGAAGGACACTACATAATGATCAAGGGATCAATCCAAGAAGAAGATATACCAATTGTAAATATATATGCACCCAACTTAGAAGCACCTCAGTATATAAGACAAATGCTAGCAGCCAAAAAAGAAGAAATTGACAGTAACACAATAATAGTGGGGGACTTTAACACCCCACTTACATCAATGGACAGATCATCCAGACAGAAATCAATAAGGAAACATAGGCCTTAAATGACACATTAGACCAGATGGACTTAATTGATGTTTATAGAGCACTCCATCTGAAAGCAGCAGAATGCATATTCTTTTGTGCACATGGAACATTATCTAGGATAGATCACATGCTGAGCCATATAGCAAGCCTCGGTAAATTTAAGAAAATTGAAATCATATCAAGCATCTTTTCTGACCATAATACTATGAGATTAGAAATCAAATACAATAAAAAAAAAAAAACTGTAAAACACAGAAATGCATGGAGGCTAAACAATATGCTACTAAACAACCAAGAGATCAATTAAGAAATCAAAGAGGAAATCAAAAAATACCTACAGATAAATGAAAATAAAAACACAATGATCCAAAACCTATGGGATGTAGCAAAAGCAGTTCTAAGAGGGAAGTTTATTGCAATACAGTCTTACCGCAGGAAACAAAAAAAATATCAAATAAACAACCTAACCTTACACCTAAAGCAACTAGAGAAAGAAGACCAAACAAAACCCAAAGTTAGTAGAAGGAAAGAAATCATAAAGATCAGAGCAGGCAGAAATAAAGGTAATAGAGACAAAGAAAATAAAAGATCAATGAAACTAAAAGCTGGTTCTTTGAAAAGATTAGCAAAATTGATAAAACTTTAGTGGATTCATCAAGAAAGCACTAGGAAAGATAAAATTAAGGGTAAATATAGAAGACTTTTTTCTTTTAATTACTCTGAAAGATAATTAACAATTTAAAGTTTAAGGAGAACAGTGTATTTGGGGGTTATATAGCATCAGCGACTGGGTTTCTTATTTAGTAAGCAACATTAGTAAGAGGTAAAATGTATTTGCTGGTTGTCCCATCCCATGTAATTGCCCCGAATTTCAAATCCTGATCCAGGCCTTGAATTTTGTTTTTCTAATTTTTATTGGAGTATAGTTGATTTACAATGTTGTGTTAGTTTCTTCTGTACAGCAAAGTGAGTCAGTTACACACACACATATATCCACTATTTTTTAGATTCTATTCCCATATAGGTCATTACAGAGTATTGAATAGAGTTTCCTGTGCTATGCAGTAGTTATCTATTTTATATATAGTATTGTGTAAGTTTATCAATCTTTTTTTAATTTATAAATTTGTTTTATTTTTGGCTGCATTGGGTCTTCGTTTCTGCATGCGGGCTTTCTCTAGTTGCGGCAAGTGGGGGCTACTCTTCATTGCAGTGCACAGGCTTCTCATTGAGGTGGCTTCTCTTGTGGAGCACAGGCTCTAGGCGTGCAGGCTTCAGTAGTTTTGGCACATGGGCTCAGTAGTTGTAGCTCGTGGGCTCTAGAGTGCAGGCTCAGTGGTTGTGGCACACGGGCTTAGTTGTTGTGCGGCATGTGGGATCTTCCAGGACCAGGGCTCAAACCTGTGTCCCCTGCATTGGCAGGTGGATTCTTAACCACTGTGCCACCAGGGAAGCCCTATCAACCAATCTTTATTTGACGTATAAATGATTACAGTCTTAACTACTCTTTCTAGTACTTCCTCCCCTAAAAATTACTAACATTAGGACATCTTCAATATAGTGTGTTAAATTGTTCTGGATAATTATAAATTGCATACTTGATTATGACAGCATGCTGACGAATTCAAATATCCCTGTGGCAAAAACATACATACATATTGAACACCATTTTATAAAAATCCATATTGTGCCTGATGGGACTCTGAGATAGGAATGGAAAAAATGGAGGCGAGCGCGAGCCCTTGGCCAGTGGCCTGCTGAGCATCACTGCAGCCGTCGGGGGCAGACAGGCAAGGAAACACCTGGTGTGAGCACCCTCTCCTGTGCACTGAGCTGGCCTGGGGGTCGCGGGACTTCCTGGGAGGGGCACTGGCACTTGCTGCCCCAGCCTTGGCCCCACTGCACCACATGCAGATGTGAGGCTGTGGCATCACTCCCATCTGGGCGCTGGGGCCCTAGAGGAAGAGGAGCCGAGTGTGCGAGAATGTGTGTGTATATTAAAAACAAAAAAGAAAAGAAATGGAAAAAAAGATAATTGCCAAGCCTGTTATAGTATATCCATCCAACTTGCCCTGTTGTACTTCTTTTGTACAGTCTTTATCCTGTGAGTACAGCTGAAGTAATGGGAACCACCATGATTCATCCGCACAGTCTACTCTGTCTCCAGAAGATGCCTTGAGTTCTGGTACCACAGGACTGTTAGAGAGTTTTTGGAATCAGTACTCTACTTTCAAGCATTTGCCCAATTAGGGCAGTTATCTCGTGTTCCCTCCTGGGAATCCGTATTTCTTACAAGGAAACTGGAATAAGGTCATTAGCATGTTTCCAGGGAAATCAGGAGTCCCTTCTTCACTTGCCAGTGTGGAGTAATGCACATATCTCTGCTTCCTTCCTCTATCTTTCCCTCCTTTTCTCCTTCTCCTCCTTCCTCTTTCCCTCTCTCTGCCTCTCTTTCTTAGTCTCTGTCTCTCATCATTCTAGTCCAGTGGATAAACTTTGAGATGTCAGTCTGAAGATCACTGCCAGACATGGGAAAATCTCACCAGTTTTTAATATCCAAGTGATATACATGCATGAAGCTATGGCTTTGTCCTTGACTCTTTTCCTCTGTAAGTAGAAGGATTAAATGATGCATATTTTGTAACATATTTTTTATTTTTCTTTCTCTCTGCTAAACATTAACGTCTTTCATAAATGCTGGTAAAATTTTCTTTGACAAGTTTAAGCTATTATTTGCACTTAGTAACACACTTTCAAATGCATTTTTGTCACAGAAATGTGGTTTTGCTTTAGAGAGACCATCAGTCCTAGTGATCAGGGGCTTAGATCAGGACCCCAGTTTCGTACTCCTAGCTCTTTTTGGAGCATTTTTCAGCAGTTTTAGTCTGCATTTATTATTTGTCTGCCTTCTGCCAAAAGCTGTAGAAACTGTTTTCAACAATTTATTTAACCCCCAGGACACCATAGAAAGTAGTCCGTGTTGTGATCTCCATTTAACAATTGAAATTGAAGCTTGGATGAATTAAATAAGTTTCCTAAGATTACACAGCCAATAAATGATTTTAGGGGAGAAATGGCTTTTTTTTGTCATCAAAAATCAATTTACCCTCCTCTAATAATAGCCCTCACTTTTCAGATCATGTGTTTTTTAAGCTCTACAAGCCTGTGGTTGTCTTGGCTAGATTATACTCTGAGAGAATATGGAGCTTTAACCATTTTCCACCAAATAAATAAAATCATAGCATGAAAGAGAACGTGCCAAATGGTAAAGAAAATTCAGTCCTATTAGCACTGTTTGACCCCTGAATTCAGTTCTACCTGAATCCAGATTCCCCTGGTCTTTTTTTAGCTTTATTAAATACAATTGACAAATGAAAATTGTTTATATTTAACATGTGTAATGTGATGTTTTGATACACATATATATGGTGACATTATTTCCACAATCAAACTAATTAACATATCCATTACTTCACATAGGTACCTTTTTTTGTTGTTGTGAGAACATTTCAGATCTCTTAGCAAATTTCAAGTATATAATACAGTACTGTTAACTATGGTCACCATGCTGTACATTAGATCTCCTAAATTTATTCATTTCATATAACTGAAACTGTGAAAATATGGGAAATATACAATGGCATATTATTCAACCTTAAAAAAGAAGGAGATCCTGCCATTTGT
Organism: Phocoena sinus; assembly: GCF_008692025.1. Classification (NCBI taxonomy): domain Eukaryota; kingdom Metazoa; phylum Chordata; class Mammalia; order Artiodactyla; family Phocoenidae; genus Phocoena; species Phocoena sinus. Next base: position 64,112,646 of record NC_045765.1, on the reverse strand, counting down.
GACAATATGGGTGAACCTGAAGGACATTATGCCTGGTAAAATAAGTCAGAGGAAGACAAATACTGTATGACTTCATTTATATGTGGAATCTAAAAAAGCCAAATTCATAGAAGCAGAAAGTAGAACCATGGGTGCCATGGGCTAGGGGTGGGGGAAATAGATGTTGATCAAGGGGAATAAAGTTTCAGTTATACTGAAATTTTTCAATTATTTGAACAAACAGATTTCTAAAAACTGCTTAGGCTACTTTAAACTGTGTTTTCTATCACTTGTAATGATACAGTATTGGAGCCAGGACTTGAGCCCAGATTTGCAGGACTCCAAAATTTTTGCTATAATCCATATGCTGTAGTGCCTCTCAGTGGGTGTTACAGTGAGGACAGAGGCGGAACTTCAAGGGAACCTTCACCAATATCTAGTGACTTACAAGTAAAAGATACTCTGTAATTTCCTTCTCTATTATTAATGAGAAAATTGTCTTTTACAAATTCAAATGCATCCAATTTATTGAGGAAGTACAAAATTATTAGACATCTTTCTCAGAGAGATGACCTATGAGTGACTTTTTTTATTACAAATGCCATTATACATTTTCTGTAGATTTGAGGCATATTTTGCTTAAAAGTCTCTAATAAAGAGAGATCTCAATGTCATTCTCATCTTTTTCCAAAAATAATCCTCTGATATGTCTCCATTTTTTCCCTAGGTCGAATTATGTAAATGTTTCTTAAAGGGAGTTACACATATGGCCCATTTGTTTTACTTCTTTCTAGTGCCAAGTAAATATATTCTAGTGATGGGAAAAATGACTCTTTTCTCCTCCCCTCCCCCTACTAAAAGGAAGTCACTTGATTCAAACTCTGGACCTGACCATGCATCTAAACCGTGAGGATAAATTGGAACCAAAGGAAAAAAGACTGCTCTCAAATACACAGCCTTTAACAAAGCTGATGAAAGATTCGTTTTTCACTTGGCAAGTGGAGAATTTGCTACTTACTATGCTGGATGAAAACATAGTGTGTGTTGATATTTGAGTGATACTCATACTTACTGACTCTGACATGAATAAAGTTCCTGTGATTTTTTTGCCATGTGCCCATTTAAAGACATTCATGCATTAGTGCCCTTGGCACAGAAATACCCAATAGCAAACCTTGTGCCTTATGCGCGATACCTACCTTAGGCACACTGCTAGACTGCTCCTGTGTATGGCTTCTCTGAAGTTAGTGCCAGCTACTTAGTGGGCAGTGAGTAAACACAGGGATAATTCTGTCTGAAAACAAGGCAGCAACATAAAGCAGCATAAATATTGGGCTGGCCAGAAAGCTCATTCAGTTAGTGAATATGCTGTTCAATAACATTCTTGGTGAAAATGAAAAATGTGTCTTTTATTTTTACTTAAAACCAAACGAACTTTTTGGCCAGCGCAATATAAAGTTGAGAGCTCTCAGAAAAAAGCCCCAAGACACGGAACTGCCTGATAAAACAGACTTAACAACTACCTTTGATTTCATTTGTATTTTTTGTCTTCAGACCACCAAATTTCAGCACCTCATTGCTGCTTTGAGCATCAGTTCTACCTCTGAGTAGGCTGAGGGGATCTTAAATTGTATTTTTCACAGTTAAAGACTAAATTTCACCTTGATGTTCCTTGAGCATGATAACAGTTCTGTATCTAGGTCAGTTTGAGGTATGGGAGTTGGGAGAGAGTAGAGGGAAGCTACAGAAACTTTGCAGGGTGGAATAGAGGCAAGAGGCCAAGACTTGCTTATGCAAAAGACCAATGGACACTTAATTGCCTGGAGACTTGTTCCTTAATGTTAACTTTGTACCCTTACCTAGGGGAAAAGGAGAATGGCACTTATTCATTGGCTTATTTATTGAGAGTCTCCTATGAGCAGTCACTAAAGTATAGGTAGTAGGGTAGAGGTTTAGAGCTCTAGAGTGGAAAAGAAGAAGAAAAGCTCAAAACAATATTAAAATGTGTTCTGTATCCCTAAGAAGTAACAATGAAGTGAGAAAGTGAAACATCAATAAATTTTCAAAGAATCAGTTGTGCAGCAAACATTCAGTTTGTTAAGTGTCGTCTGTCAAGGGTTGGCCAGGACTGGATCTTCTGTAGGATTACATAGTTTCAAATCCCATCATGGCTGTGGACCTTAGAAGGATGAGTCTGAACATCAAACAATTCACTGTGTTGTTCAGGTTCTGATGGTATTATGTATATAAAAAGTCTGTGAGTAAAAAGAAAGGAGGTGGAGGTAGTATGGCCACAGGAAGGATGAATTATCTAATGACCTTTCTTGGGTGAAGCTGTTGAGATGCTGAGCATGCTAAGAATAGTACATGCTAGTAATCTGCATTTCATTCCACAAAAATAAGTAATTTCTTATTAGAAAGTAACTTTAAATACAGTGCTAACCTTTAGGAAGGTCATCTTTGTTAATTCACAACAAATAAAAACACGGGCCATGACCATTCAGCACTTATAAAGTCTAAGTAATCTCAAATAAAATTACTGATTAGCTGAATGCTTAAGCAATTTTGGATTGCTGGAGTGAATCAAAGAATACTTATAATGTAAGCTCATTATTTTCACAAGAGAGAGGTGCTGATTTAATTCAAGTGTTCTCCAGTTCATTTAAATCTCACCTTCTTTTCTTACTTTGGATTACTAGATGCTTGTGCTAATCCCATTTGGTAAACTGCATCTAGTCTTGTAAATTTAACCTTTTTGTCAACTGCCTTTGCTATTAAAAATTCTATAACTATAAATCACTTGAATCGTGAGGAATCATTAAAAATGTTTTGCCCTTAATGTTGTACCTCTTCTCTCCATCTGTAGTATCTCACAATATACAAAATAAGTTAGAAACTTATATATGATTTTAATATTTTTGATGGTTTATATATGATAGATTACATGTGATTTTATATTTATGATGGTTACTAAGTATGATGTAATTCATTCCAGGTTTAAGAGATATCATGGCTCAGTTTTAATTTTATAGTTTGGGATTTTTATGGGAGATTTGGGGGAAAACTTTAATATTAATCTCTTATCCTGCCATGTAATGTTTCCCTGATTATGGCAAAGAGGATATTTTAAATTACAAACATTGCTCTAAGAAAGAGTTCCCCTTTTTTCTGTAAAATACATGGAAGTTCACATGGAGGAATGCTGGATATTTGGATGTATCTCCTGGCTTTAAGATTCTCAGTTCCGGAGTCCCATGATTACTCTATCTAAATCCATTTGGGAAAATACCTATTTCTCTGTTTAAGAAATTACTTAGGACTTTACAGTAAACAACATTGTGGCAGTGTATTAATTTTACCACTTGCCTTACCTCTGTTCTCTTAGACCATAGACAAGTTGTAAATATAGACTGGCACATTGAGTTCAATTGTTTAGGCAGATAGAGGTTATGATCCACCCTCTCCTCATTTTGTCTGCCCCCACCATATCAAAATAGCAACGGTTTGGGGCCTGAAGCTGCGTGGATCATTGAATTTGCTATTGCTAGGCAGAGATGCTGGAGAACGTCATGCATAATAGCTGAATATGGTTTACATGTTCTTTTTAATATGAAGTAATAAGAAACATAAATCCTTTAATTGTTTCCTATCTATTAGTGTCCTGAAATTTTTGATTCACAGCAAGTAGAAAAATCACAGTGAGGTTTGTCCCAGAATGAGGAGCAGCTTTGAAACAAAGATTAAAATCCCAAATGAGTGTCTTTCAATAATGTAATTCTGTTATTATAACCACTGCTTTGCCTCATAAGAATACAGTTATTCACTAAGGTTCTATAGAAGAGAGAAAAATAAATGTATAAATGTTTAGATTTATCCCATTTCATACCTCATCTAACATGGTTTGTTCTCAAATTACTATTAACATGGTGTTTTTGCTAGCACTCTTTCCCCAAGAGATTGAATTGTAGAGGTAACACTGATTGGAATGAATTTCCATTTTAATGTAAGAACAGATTCTTGGATCTTATAATTAATAACGGTCCAATGTACACTGAGTCTGCACCAAAACAAAGGAAAAAAAGAAAAAAATGCAGTCTTGGGGAGACTTAGCCTTCAAATTTTTTTTTTTTCTATTTCAATCACCTGAAATTTTCAGCCAGAAGGAGAATTTTATTAAGATCTGAGTTATCTCTCATTTGATCTGGCCATCTATATACCATTGTCATTTCAAATATCCATTTCATTTTGAGTATTTAGGTTTTGTTTACATGTACATGACAAAATTTAGGACATTGTTAAAATATTAAGCTGGCTGGCTTTACATCATAGCATAGTTGATTTGATCTATTGTGTTGTTTAATTTAACCAAAAACCAAACTATTAAAAACAAGCATGTCTAGAGTAGCTTTTAATTTTCTCAGAAAACTTGACTATTTTCATGAAATTGCAGAAACTTGCAATATTCTTTCACACCTCACTTTTCTCATTTAAAAATGAGCAAAGGAGGCTTCCCTGGTGGTGCAGTGGTTGAGAGTCCGCCTGCCGATGCAGGGGACACGGGTTCGTGCCCCAGTCTGGGAAGATCCCACATGCCGCGGAGCGGCTGGGCCCGTGAGCCATGGCCGCCGAGCCTGCCCATCCGGAGCCTGTGCTCCGCAACAGGAGAGGCCACAACAGTGAGAGGCCCCGCGTACCGCAAAAAAAAAAAAAAAAAAAAAAAAAAAAAGAGCAAAGGCTATTTATAGACATGTTTTTAATAGATAGTTCACTGACAAATAGAAGTAACTTTTTAAAATTATTTATTTATTTATTTATGGCTGCGTTGGGTCTTCGTTGCCTTGTGCAGGCTTTCTCTAGTTGCAGCGAGTGGGGGGCTACTCTGTTGTGGTGCGAGGGCTTCTCATTGCGGCGTCTTCTCTTGTTGCGGAGCACAGGCTCTAGACGTGCGGGCTTCAGTAGTTGTGGCCCGTGGGCTCTAGAGCAAAGGCTCAGTAGTTGTGGCACATGGGCTTAGTTGCTCCGCAGCATGTGGGATCTTCCCGCACCAGGGCTCGAACCCGCGTCCCCTGCATTGGCAGGCGGATTCTTAACCACTGCGCCACCAGGGAAGCCCTCACTTTTAAATTATGAGGCAAAATGTGAAATTAATATATGAAATTTGATTTTTTAAATGGTTCATTTTTCTCAAATATAATTATAAAAATCAACCTGGTTTGAAAGTAGCAAGTGCCTTTTACCATCCTAAGAATGGACATTTTGGAAAGCCTTTGTATGTTCTTGATTGGTACATCAGAGATTACTGAGGTCTGCAGAATAGTGATATATTAAATTATGTATTACCTTCACCATTTTCCAGCTTTATTGAGATATATTTGACAAATAAAAATTATATATATTTGAAGTGTACAACATGATGTTTTAATATATGTATACATTGTGAAATGATTCCCATAATCAAGTTAATTAACATATCCATCACATCACATTGTTACCATTTTTTTGTGATAAGAATACTTAAGATCTACTTTCTTAGCAAATTTCAAGTATACAATACCGTATTATTATTAGCTATAGTCACCATGCTGTACATTAGATCCCCAGAATTTACTCATCTTATAACTGGAAGTTTGTAGCCTTTGACCAGCATCTCCCCATTTCCCATACCCCCCAGCCCCTGGCAATCACGATTCTATTCTTCATTCCTGTAAGTTCATCTTTTAAAAGATTCCATATATAAGTGAGATCATAAAATGTTTGTCTTTCTGTGGCTGGCTTATTTCACTTAGCATAATATCCTCCAAGTTCATCCATGTTGTCACAAATGGCAAGATTTTCTTCTTTCTTATGCCTGAATAATAGTCCTGTGTGTGTGTGTGTGTGTGTGTGCGCGCGCGCGTGCGTGCATGCCCACACATGCGTACGCATAGGCATACACCAGATTTTCCTCATCCATTCATCTTTCTGTGGACACTGATGTTGTTTTCATATCTTGGCTACTGCGAATAGTGTTGAACTGAACACAGGTGCGTAGATATTTGAGATACCCATTTCATTTTCTTGGATTATATACCCAGAAGTGGGATTGCTGGATCATATGGTAGTTTTGTTTTTAAGTTTCTGAGGAATATCCGTACTGTTTTTCATTATGGTTGTTCCAGTTAACCATCACCATTGAACCTAAAATTGTGTTGCTTGACTGTGTCTTTGTTTAAATACTTATATTCCATCTTGTCTCAATAAAATTTTAAGAGAAAATATCAATATGATTTACATTGAAATATTTTTTCAGAGTGCTTCAGAAGGCTATATATTGGTAAATGTACCAAAAATCTGTTTATTTGTTAACAAATATTACTTGACAACCTATTATATACAAGAAACCATGCTAAGTGAAGGAAATATAGTAGTGAATCAAGCAGATGTGGTTCCTGCTCTCACAGAATAAAAGGCAAAAACATAATAGCTATCAAATGAAAAAGTCTTTATAAATAGTGGTAAATACTATGAAAGCAATGAAAAAATGGAGAAAAATGGAAAAAATGGAGAAAATGAAAAACAGCTACTTTATTTGAGAGAAAGCCTCTGAGGAGTGGATGTTTAAGCTGAGAATTGAATAATTAGAAGGTGATAACCATGTGAAAACTGGAGTGAAATGAATGATAAACAAAAGAACTCAGGAAAGAAAATTGTGGCACGGGCATAGTGATCAATGAAGGTGTATTAAATGATAAGGATGAAGAATAGATCATGGTGAGAGCAAGAAGGATCAGGAGATGCAGGAAGTCATTGGAATTTTTATTCCCAGTGTAATGGAAGCCTTTAAGGGGTTTTAAGTAGCAAAGGGATAGGATCTTTTTTACATTTTAAGATGATATATAGGGAAAGATTAGAGGTGGCAAGGGGACCAGTTGAGGAGTGGCTGCAGAAGTTCAGATGAGAAATGATATAATTGATAAATGTGGTAGCTATGGACATAGGAAGGTAGAGATGTTCATAATATATTTTAGAGGTAGATTAAAACTTGATGACAAATTGGATGTAGAAGTAAGCAGGGGTTGGCAACAAACTAGAAAAAAGTAGACTTCTGCCTTAAGAAACTAGGTATATGGTGGAACATTTACTGATATGTGGGTATTTGAATGAAAATGAAGTGTTCTCTTTTGCATGTTGAGTTTGACAGATTTGAAGTGTTAAATTATAAATACTATGAATTCATGTGAAAATGGGAATTTTGAACCCAGAGGAGTGACTTGGGCTACAAATATATATTATTATCAATATGTAGATTTTACTTGAAGGAATTCTCTTTTCTACTGATAATATGATTGTGTGTTCATGACTAGGTACACTTCCGCTGAAGGACATGAGGCATAAACTCCTATTTCCAGTTGTTTATCTTTCTATTTGTTTATCTTTTTATTAATCTTTTCTATAACCACCCTTACCAGTCTTTTTATATTACTGAATATACTGTGTACCTCGCTTCTGCATTAGCCACCTAGAAGTCAACAGCCTTCCTCACATTCACATTCATCATCTCCCATACATACAAAAGCCATATTCAGAGGTCTCAGGCCACCATTTCAGACAGCCCCTGTCAGGCTTTTGCGGATGTTATCACAGAGCCCTTACTTTTCTTTACTTACCTTAGGTCAATTATTTGATATAGTAATGAATAAGTTGCTTCTTCAGAATTACCTCTTTTATTTATTTCCAATCAATGTTATTGTCTCCTGTGTCCCATTGTGAGCTGATATAATCAGCCAATTGGCTAATATTTGGTTCTCATGAGTTAAAATGTTATCTTAAAGCAGATACCTGCTTGTTCTGATCAGCATGGCTCCAGTTGTTACCTCTTATAGATGACCATGATCCACCTCTAGCCCTGAGTCCCCCAAATTCCTCTCCCTCTTTTAATTATTTAATTCCACCCTTTAAGACCCAGGCAGGCATTCACCCTCCCTGAAACCAAATCGAAACCAAATTTTATCGATGTCCTTCTTCCTAAATTTTCTAAGGCCCTTGCTGAGTATTTATTTAATTCTTGCTTCCTTTTGTTTTTCCAAATGCTTGATTTCATTTTCTAGGAAATCTTTGTGATTTGAATAATGACTTACAACTCATTATTTCTCTTGGAACCTGCATAGCACATTGCTGAGTTTAAGATGTTCAACAAACAGTAACTGAACAAAACTTTAACAGGTGCTTATTAGAAATATTAAATGAAGTGATATTTAGGCAGAAATTTCAATTCATTGTAATTGATGGAAATAATATTTAGCAGTTGATAGACTTCTTGACACTTTTTCATTAAAACCGTATTTGTGATTACTTAGAATTTTCACAAGGACAGTTTTACACAGAATTATACAGAATAATGCAAGGCACAATTTTGACACAAAACAGTTCAAGGCATGCAGAAATGGACTTTTTCCATTTTTTAAGGTGGATGGTGAAATTATGGTACCAAGTATAAAGTCTCCCTGGAATAGTCTAAAAGACAAACTTCCATTACACCATTGCTTTTGTTTCTATTATCAAATATCTTCTTGATTCTGAATACTTACTGAGTTCAACAATTAGTCAGAACTTCTTGGAACTATTAATTTTATATTAATTCTAGCCAGTTTTTCTTTTCCCTTGGACTTATATGCCAGTTTAACAAATACTCTATTAACAAATAGACTATCATACCAACAAAACCCCCAATTATTCCATGAGACATTTTTCGAATAGCAATTCACAGTAACAAGGATATTACACAGTAAACTGATTTGGGTCACCCACTAATTAGCTGGACTAAAGTCTCAAATTTTGTATAAATAGATAATATGTGATCATTATTTCACTGAATAGAAATCAACATTTATCATGTGGTAAGTTAATACACACACAGGGAAAGGCACTAGGGATACAAAAACTGAATGAAATACTTTATCAGCACTCATGAGCTCAAAGGGGAAATAGATAAGCAAACAACCATAATATCATACAAGTGCAATTATAGGAACATGTATAAATTGTTTAAGAAATCAGGAGTATGCCTAGGAAGCTAGCTTTGAAGGGAAAGTCAGAATTCATCAAGAGGATAAGGAGAACAGCACATGGAGAGGGCAACGTGAGCAAAAGTACAGATACAGCCACAGAGGAAAAGCTGGTGCCTGACCCACCTTCCTTCTTTTCTCTCTCCCACCTGTACACTCTGTCCAGCCCCATTCTCTAATACAACTTCTCTTCCTTGGTCTTTCGTATAACCTAGGGATGATCACACTGGAGATTTGGTCTACATTTCTGAAGGTAGACCTGGGGAAGGGGCTGGTACACGCCTTGGATATGGGCTTGGCACCATTTGGGCAAGGAATTCCAGCATCTCAGTCACCAGAAACATGGTATAGAAGTGGGGAAACATACAGTATCACAGTGAACTTGTCCCTTGGCCTCCCAACTCTTAGCATAATGAGAGGAAGACAAGAGAAGGGCCATCTCAAGTACCGTAACCAAGCCAAGGACCCCTCTTGCCTTGGTTCAAGGATTGTACTGGCTGCAATCATCTATGTTTTCTCTGCTTATGGGAAGTATCGGTGTAAATGCAGACCCCCACTCCTGAAGATATTTTTCCAGGTTCTAATATTGATATTATTGTATTCTCCAAAATAGGATGGTCAGTAAAGTGAATAATGAGCAAACTTATTTAAAATAAGTGAAAAAAAGTTAGCCCTACCACTAGTTTTTCATTTTGAAGATTATGTTAGTTTCCTTTTGTAACTTAATAGAACTAAATGTAACAAGATGTTTTTCCGAATTTGTAGCAGAGTATGACACTTTTCTCTAAAAGTTCTGATAGTTAATAATCTTGTCTGTGACTTTCTTTGCAGGAAACCAGTTCAATTAACTGCTGTATTAAAAAGTCATTTGCTGTGAAAAGAGAGTACTCATCTTGATTCCATCTCATTTTCATAATCCTTTGAAACACATTACACATAATGGAAAACAAATAAATACACCAGACAATTTATTGAACCAAACAGCAGTTCGTCCCTTTTCTCACATATATTTATCTTGCCATTCCTTCTTGAATGTTTTATCTGCTGGGTGAATGCTTTATTTTTTAATTATTTTGAGGAAAGCTTAACAGAGATAAGAATAATCCAATTAAAATAGTCTTGTTCTTACAACTTTGTTACCTATTGTAGAAATGTAATTCTTCTATAACTTTGGTGGATAAATATGTTAATAAGAGATTTTACTGAGAAAAATTAAAGCTAAAGAAAGATATTCCCTAGACATGATAGCCTTCTCTATAAATGATAATTTCTTACAATTTTTTTTAAGAAAATTCTAACATATACCCAGTGATTAAATTCCATGGTCTTCAAATAAAATATCTTTGATATGAATAACCAGAGAAGCTCAGCCAGTATCCTATCTGTACTTTTTACATTTATTTTTCAGGTAATGGCATCTGTTATTATTGGTTTTAAATATCTGAGCATTGTTAAACATTAACAGTTAACTAACAATAATAACTGATATTAATTAATGTTTATTATCTAAATAATTATTTAGAAACCTTATTTCTATGTGAAATAGAATTTTTCATGTAAACTGATAGATTTTTACCTTTGATCATTTTTAGTGTAATGAAAATTACATAAATATCTTGAAAAAATATGCTGATACATTTTTAATATAAATAGCAAGCACAGAAAACACAGATACACATGAATCACGCACATGCAGAAAACAGGCTGCCCAAACCAGAAAGTTACCTGGATTTGACTGATTCTTAAGAATATTTTTGTTGCTTTCCTTTGATTTCAACTATTACTGTGCAAGGCCCAGAGCTCCTGGTAATGATGTTCTATGCATAGTTGGTATCCTTTAATATAAAGTTGTCGAACCATCTATGAGCTATATCCTGGCAAAAGACACTGTGAGGAGCACTTAGGTTATATTTCTTTGGAGTCATTCCCATATCCTTGATGGAGATTTGCCCATGACTATCAAACTTCATCTGGGGAAATGAACTCTATTTTAAGTTCACAGTGTGATGGATTTGGAGAATGAACAAATCTGGAAGGACTTATAAACAGATTCTGTTTTAAATCATGGGCATGTAGCAGGGGATAAAGTGGCAATAAATTCTAAGCTTCTGCATCACATTTGGCACGATTGTGAAAGCTAAAGCAGAAGGAAAGTTTAAGATTTCTCAGAGAAAACAAAGAGGAGCAGAAGGCAGAAAACCAGAGGATTAACACCATGTAAAGGACAGGCTGAGGAGAAGGAGACCTCTAAGAGAGAGCAAAGACTGAGGGAAGAGAGGTTTATGTGAAGGAAGGAGTGGTGAATGGTGCGAAATGCCGTTGAATGGTTAAGGAAAAGGGACTGAAAATTTTCCTCTGCGTTTATGAATTTGGAAATTTGGTTGATTTTATAGAGAGATTTCAGTGGAGAGATAAACAGCAAATATAGAATGTCTGAGGGCCTCAAATGAGATAAGGAAAAGAATTGTTCTGAGAAAGAATGCAAGGTCAAGAATTAGATTTGTTAAGTTTGAAAGAGTTAGTTCCTTGAGAGAATTAGTTCCATCATCTCTTCTTTTTAGCATTGACTCTATTATAGGGCTTTACATTTTTAACAGAAAATTTTAATTTTTACATAAAGTTTACTCTATATTACATACCTTTTAAAAAGTCATATTGTAAACAGACCACTCTGTGTCTTTTTCAGTTTGAATGAGTAAGTTATTTAGCAAAACTTTTCTTAACATATGTACCTTATCCAACTTAATGTCGTATCTAATGAATTTATAGTTTTAAGTAAGATTTAGCTCTGATTCAAATGTTTTATGATTTGTTTGCTTACTTACAGTAATATTAGTATAGTAAAGATCCTGAAGAATAATAGAAATGTGTTTCTGGCTAACGATACTTTTTGTGTGGAGTGTACTTAGAACTACAGACATTAGTGGTATCTCGAAATTCATCAGTGTATCAATTTTTTTAACAAAGATGTGTATCAGAGTTTTTCCCATACCCACAATGCCAAAATCTTCCTACAATTTGATTCTCATGATGTGTTGTAATCCATACTTTAATTCTGTTACTTTTGCCTTACATTAAAACAGTGAGAAAAGCATAATTCTAAAGCATAAGCTGGACCTTAGATGCTGAAGTATTTATTGGCTCCCATTATATGTGCCTCACCTTTATTTCCAGAAATTAAATTATTATTTGATAAAGTTAAGGGCCATACAGTCTCACATGGTCATCACTGATGTTTGTGATCTGAAAGGTGGAAGGGGAAGGAGGGCAACTAATACAATCTGTGAATTCATTCATTCTGCACTTGTCTGAGCCCAGTGAGCCTTAGGAGAAAAAAAAAGTCATTACAAACTGTGACTAATGGCTAACCTCCAGAGCAAAAAACCCCAAGTGATTCAATAACAAGACCCATCTCTTATTCTCTCAGAATATCAGATGAGGAAGTAAGACAAAGAATCTAGGTCTGCCATTTTATATTGGAGAATTTGGATAAGAAAGTTGTGAAAAGAAAAGATTTTGAGAGAAATTCCTTTCTTTTTTTTGGGTAAATTCTCCGGCTGTTGCCTGGGGAACTAGAGCAGGCAAAGTCTTAGATTTGCTATGAGTGGGCACTGGACTGAGGATATATGGACAAAGTAGAATGCAGATTATTTGCGTTTGGACACTAGTCGTGAATAAAAGTATGAAAAATAAGTCTGTATGCTAAGTTAAACAGGACAGGTTTGCATGATTTTAGGTGAAAGGAGGTCAGTCCTATCTCCCGTTTGTCCTCAGTCACACAGTGCACTCATCAAAGGGCATTGATTCTTTTTTTTAATTCGTTAATTAATTATATAATTTTTATTGGAGTAGAGTTGATTTACAATGTTGTGTTAGTTTCATGTGTACAGCAAAGAGAATCAGTTATACATATATCCACACTTTTTTAGATTCTTTTCCCGTATAGACCCTTACAGAGTATTGAGTAGAGTTCCCTGTGCTATACAATAGGTCCTTATTGGTTATCTATTTTATATATAGTAGGGCATTGATTCTTGTGTGATCAACAGAGCCATGGGATTTTCCAACGGGGTTTTACATTAAACTTCTATATGTTTTAGGACTTAATGTTGCTCATGTTATCTCCTAACATTTTATATGCAATATATGTAGTGCTACCCACTGTTTGTTACTTGTTACTGATTTCTGTCATCATTTCATCTAACCTAAATGTTTATACAAGTGAAAAAAAGCTCTATAATATGGGAATGAAATGAGGGAAGCTCTACCTGAGGAATGATATGTGTTTCTTAGAAAATATGTGTGTTCATAGAATTTCTAGGTACTAACAACTTAGTACGTTTCCTAGAGTTTGACTTTGATGACCATATTGAAACCCTTAATCTTATCAGTACTTATCATTCTTTTTTTCCTTTTAATTTATCAAAGTGGCTTAAATCATAATTCTAGTGCCAATTGTATTTTGACTTTTTTAAAGCCTGGTACAAAACAAGAGTTTTTTAGAAATGCAATGCATATGGCTTTGTGTTACTCCTTTATAAGCCTAGATTTATTGTAATACTTTATAATCTGTCCCCCAAATCAAGACTCTGCTACTTATCATATACTGAAATATATATAAATTGAGCATATAGGCTATTTCTCATTTTACATCTGCACTTAATAGCAAAAAATCATGTGGAAGCTCAAAGCATTGAGGTTTCAGAGAGATGAACAATTTACTGACAGTGATGACAAGACACAATGCTTGGAAACTCATGTGTGTGTATTCTTCACATAGTTCATAAGAAAATGAGGATTTAAGTGCCATTACTGCTAGTGTTTTAATTAGAGCAGATTCTTGGCCTTCAGTATGACCTCCTTTCTGCTATACAGAAGGAACTAGCTTTTAGCTTTTACTCTCTTTGAAGGAAATTCACTGTAGAAAACCTATGGAAAGTTGAATTTTTTTTTAAATTTTTTAAATTATTATTTTTAACATCTTTATTGGAGTATAATTGCTTTACAATGGTGTGTTAGTTTCTGCTTTATAACAAAGTGAATCAGTTATACATATGTTCCCATATCTCGTCCCTCTTGCATCTCCCTGCCTCCCACCCTCCCATCCCACCCCTCCAGGCAGTCACAAAGCACCAATCTGATCTCCCTGTGCTATGCGGCTGCTTCCCACTAGCTATCTACCTTACATTTGGTAATGTATATATGTCCATGCCTCTCTCTGGATTTGTCACAGCTTACCCTTCCCCCTCCCCATATCCTAAAGTCCATTCTCCAGTAGGTCTGTGTCTTTATTCCTGTCTTAGCCCTAGGTTCTTCATGGCATTTTTTCCCCTTAAATTCCATATATATGTGTTAGCATACGGTATTTGTCTTTCTCTTTCTGACTTACTTCACTCTGTATGACAGACTCTAGGTCTATCCACCTCATTACAAATAGCTCAATTTCGTTTCTTTTTATGGCTGAGTAATATTCCATTGTATATATGTGCCACATCTTCTTTATCCATTCATATGATGCTGGACACTTAGGTTGTTTCCATCTCCGGGCTATTGTAAATAGAGCTGCAATGAACATTTTGGTACATGACTCTTTTTGAATTATGGTTTTCTCAGGGTATATGCCCAGTAGTGGGATTGCTGGGTCATACAGTAGTTCTATTTGTAGTTTTTTAAGGAACCTCCATACTGTTCTCCACAGTGGCTGTATCAATTTACATTCCCACCAACAGTGCAAGAGGATTCCCTTTTCTCCACACCCTCTCCAGCGTTTATTGTTTCTAGATTTTTTGATGATGGCCATTCTGACTGGTGTGAGATGATATCTCATTGTAGTTTTGATTTGCATTTCTCTAATGATTAATGATGTTGAGCATTCTTTCATGTGTTTGTTGGCAGTCTGTATATCTTCTTTGGAGAAATGTCTGTTTAGGTCTTCTGCCCATTTTTGTATTGGGTTGTTTGTTTTTTTGTTATTGAGCTGCATGAGCTGCTTATAAATTTCGGAGATTAATGCTTTGTCAGTTGCTTCATTTGCAAATATTTTCTCCCATTTTGAGAGTTGTCTTTTCGTCTTGTTTATGGTTTCCTTTGCTGTGCAAAAGCTTTATAGTTTCATTAGGTCCCATTTGTTTATTTTTGTTTTTATTTCCATTTTCTAGGAGGTGGGTCAAAAAGGACCTTGCTGTGATTTATCTCATAGAGTCTTCTGTCTATGTTTTCCTCTAAGAGTTTGATAGTTTCTGGCCTTACATTTAGGTCTTTAATCAATTTTGAGCTTATTTTTGTGTGTGGTGTTAGGGAGTTTTCTAATCTCATACTTTTATATGTACCTGTCCCCTTTTCCCAGCACCACTTATTGAAGAGGCTGTCCTTTCTCCACTGTACATTCCTGCCTCCTTTATCAAAGATAAGGTGACCATATGTGCATGGGTTTATCTCTGGGCTTTCTATCCTGTTCCATTGATCTATCTTTCTGTTTTTGTGCCAGTACCATACTGTCTTGATTACTGTAGCTTTGTAGTATAGTGTGAAGTTAGGGAGCCTGATTCCTCCAGCTCCATTTTTAGTTCTCAAGATTGCTTTGGGTATTCAGGGTCTTTTGTGTTTCCATACAAATTGTGAAAATTTTTGTTCTACTTCTGTAAAAAATGCCAGTGGTAGTTTGATAGGGATTGCATTGAATCTGTAGATTGCTTTGGGTAGTAGAGTCATTTTCACAATGTTGATTCTTCCAATCCAAGAACATGGTATATGTCTCCATCTATTTCTATCATCTTTAATTTCTTTCATCAGTGTCTTATAATTTTCTGCATACAGGTCTTTTGTCTCCTTAGGTAGGTTTATTCCTAGATATTTTATTCTTTTTGTTGCAGTAGTAAATGGGAGTGTTTTCTTGATTTCACTTTCAGGTTTTTCATCATTAGTGTATAGGAATGCCAGAGATTTCTGTGCATTAATTTTGTATCCTGCTACTTTACCAAATTCATTGATTAGTTCTAGTAGTTTTCTGGTAGTATCTTTAGGATTCTCTATGTACAGTATCATGTCATCTGCAAACAATGACAACTTTACTTCTTATTTTCCGATTTGGATTCCTTTTATTTCCCTTTCTTCTCTGATTGCTGTGGCTAAAACCTCCAAAACTATGCTGAATAAGAGTGGTGAGAGTGGGCAGCCTTGTCTTGTTCCTGATCTTAGTGGAAATGCTTTCAGTTTTTCACCATTGAGGACGATGTTGGCTGTGGGTTTGTCATATATGGCCTTTTTTATGTTGGGGAAAGTTCCCCCTTTGCCTACTTTCTGCAGGGTTTTTATCATAAATGGGTGTTGAATTTTGTCGAAAGCTTTCTCTGCATCTATTGAGATGATCATATGGTTTTTCTCCTTCAATTTGTTAACATGGTGTATCACGGTGACTGATTTGCGTATATTGAAGAATCCTTGCATTCCTGGAATAAACCCCACTTGATCATGATGTATGATCCATTTAATGTGCTGTTGGATTCTGTTTGCTGGTATTTTGTTGAGGATTTTTGCGTCTATGTTTGTCAGTGATATTGGCCTGTAGTTTTGTTTCTTTGTGACATCCTTGTCTGATTTTGGTATCACTGTGATGGTGGCCTCATAGAATGAGTTTCGAAGTGTTCCTCCCTCTGCTATATTTTGGAAGAGTTTGAGAAGGATAGGTGTTAGCTCTTCTCTAAATGTCTGATAGAATTTGCCTGTGAAACCATCTGGTCCTGGGCTTTTGTTTGTTGGAAGATTTTTAATCACAGTTTCAATTTCAGTGCTTGTGATTCATCTGATCATATTTTCTATTTCTTCCTGATTCAGTCTTGGCAGGTTGTGCATTTCTAAGAATTTGTCCATTTCTTCCATGTTGTCCATTTTACTGGCATAGAGTTGCTTGTAGTAATCTCTCATGATCTTTTGCATTTCTGCAGTGTCAGTTGCTACTTCTCATTTTTCATTTCTAATTCTATTGATTTGAGTCTTCTCCCTTTTTTTTGATGAGTCTGGCTAATGGTTTATCAATTTTGTTTATCTTCTCAAAGAACCAGCTTTTAGTTTTATTGATGTTTGCTATCATTTCCTTCATTTCTTTTTCATTTATTTCCGATTTCATTTATATCTGATTTTTATGATTTCTTCCCTTCTGCTAACTTTGGGTTTTTTTTGTTCTTCATTCTCTAATTGCTTTAGGTGCAAGGTTAGGTTGTTTATTCGAGATCTTTCCTGTTTCTTAAGGTAGGAGTGTATTGCTATAAACTTCCCTCTTAGAACTGCTTTTGCTGCAACCCATAGATTTTGGGTCGTCGTGTCTCCATTGTCATTTGCTTCTAGGTATTTTTTTATTTCCTCTTTGATTTCTTCAGTGATCACTTCGTTATTAAGTAGTGTATTGTTTAGCCTTCATGTGTTTGTAATTTTTACAGATCTTTTCCTGTGATTGATATCTAGTCTCATATCGTTCTGGTCAGAAAATATACTTGATACGATTTCAATTTTCTTAAATTTACTAAGGCTTGACTTGTGCCCCAAGATATGATCTATCCTGGAGAATGTTCCATGAGCACTTGAGAAAAATGTGTATTCTGTTGTTTTGGGATGGAATGTCCTATAAATATCAATGAAGTCGGTCTTGTTTAATGTATCATTTAAAGCTTGTGTTTCCTTATTTATTTTCATTTTCGATGATCTGTCCATTGGTGAAAGTGGGGTGTTAAAGTCCCCTACTATGAATGTGCTACTGTCGATTTTCCCTTTTTTCCCTTTTATGGCTGTTAGTATTTGCCTTATGTATTGAGGTGCTCCTATATTGGGTGCATAAATGTTTACAATTGTTATATCTTCTTCTTGGATCAATCCCTTGATCATTATGTAGTGTCCTTCTTTGTTTCTTCTAATAGTCTTCATTTTAAAGTCTATTTTGTCTGATACGAGAATCACTACTCCAGCTTTCTTTTGGTTTTCATTTGCATGAAATATCTTTTTCCATCCCCTTACTTTCAGTCTGTATGTGTCTCTAGGTCTGAAGTGGGTCTCTTGTAGACAGCAAATATATAGGTCTTGTTTTTGTATCCATTCAGCCAATCTGTGTCTTTTGGTGGGAGCATTTAGTCCATTTACATTTAAGGTAATTATTGATATGTATGTTCCTATTCCCATTTTCTTAATTGTTTTGGGTTCGTTATTGTAGGTCTTTTCCTTCTCTTGTGTTTCTTGGCTAGAGAAGTGCCTTTAGCAGTTGTTATGAAGCTGGTTTGGTGGTGCTGAACTCTCTTAGCTTTTGCTTGTCAGTGAAGGTTTTAATTTCTCCATCAAATCTGAATGACATCCTTGCTGGGTAGAGTAATCTTGGTTGCAGGTTTTTCTCCTTCATCACTTTCAGTATGTCCTGCCACTCCCTTCTGGCTTGCAGAGTTTCTGCTGAGAGATCAGCTGTTAACCTTATGGGGATTCCCTTGTGTGTTATTTGTTGTTTTTCCCTTGCTGCTTTTAATATGCTTTCTTTGTATTTAATTTTTGACAGTTTGATTAATATGTGTCTTGGCATGTTTCTCCTTGGATTTATCTTGTATGGGACTGTCTGTGCTTCCTGGACTTAACTATTTCCTTTCCCATATTAGGGAAGTTTTCAACTATAATCTCTTCAAATATCTTCTCATCCCTTTCTTTTTCTATTCTTCTTATGGAACCCCTGTAATTTGAATGTTGGTGCGTTTAATGTTGTCCCAGAGGTCTCTGAGACTGTGCTCAGTTCTTTTCATTCTTTTTTCTTTATTCTGCTCTGCAGTAGTTATTTCCACTATTTTATCTTCCAGGTCACTTATCTGTTCTTCTGCCTCAGTTATTCTGCTATTGATCCCATCTAGAGTATTTTTTATTTCATTTATTGTGTTGTTCATCGTTGTTTGTTTCATCTTTAGTTCTTCTAGGTCCTTGTTAAATGTTTCTTGCATTTTGTCTCTTCTATTTCCATGATTTTGGATCATTTTTGCTATCATTATTTTGAATTCTTTTTCAGGTAGACTGCCTATTTCACCTTCATTTGTTACGTCTGGTGGGTTTTTATCTTGCTCCTTCATCTGTGGTGTGTTTTTCTGTCTTCTCATTTTGCTTATCTTACTGTGTTAGAAGTCTCCTGTTTGCAGGCTGCAGATTCGTAGTTCCCATTGTTTTTCCTGTCTGTCCCCAGTGGCTAAGGTTGGTTAAATGGGTTGTGTAGGCTTTGTGGTGGAGGAGGCTAGTTCCTGTATTCTGGTGGATGATGCTGGATCTTGTCTTTCTGGTGGGCAGGTCCACGTCTGGTGGTGTGTTTTGGGGTGTCTGTGGACTTATTATGATTTTAGGCAGCCTCTCTGCTAATGGGTGGGGTTGTGTTCCTGTCTTGCTAGTTGTTTGGCATACGATGTCCAGCACTATAGCTTGCTGGTCATTGAGTGAAGCTGGGTGCTGGTGTTGAGATGGAGATCTCTGGGAGAATTTCACCATTTGATATTATGTGGAGCTGGGAGGTCTCTTGTGGACCAGTGTTCTGAAGTTGGCTCTCCCACCTCAGAGGCACAGCACTGACTCCTGGCTGCAGCGCCAAGAGCCTTTCATCCACAGGGCTCAGAATAAAAGGGAGAAAAAGTAGAAAGAAAGAATTAGTGAAAGAAGGAAAGGAAGGAAGGAAGGAAGAAAGAAAGAAAGGAGGGAGTGAGGGAAGGAAGGAAGGAGGGAAGAAAGAAAAAAGAAAGAAGATAAAGTAAAATAAAGATAAAATATAATAAAGTGTTTAAAATAAAAAAATAATATTAAGAGAAAAACAAGAAAAGAAATTAGAAAAAAAAAACAAAAACGGATGGATACAACCCTAGGACAAATGGTGGAAGCAAAGCTATACAGACAAAATCCCACACAGAAGCATACTCACACACTCACAAAAAGAGGAAAAGGGGAAAAAATCATAAATCTTGCTCTCAAAGTCCACCTCCTCAATTTGGGTTGATTCGTTGTCTAAAGGAGGGAAGGAGGGAAAGAATGAAAGAAAAAAGTTAAAATAAAATAAAGTTATTAAAATAAAAAATAATTATTAAGAAAAAAAATTTAAGAAAACAAGAAGAAACAAAAATAACGGCCGGATAGAACCCTAGGACAAATGGTGGAAGCAAAGCTATACAGACAAAATCTCACACAGAAGCATACACATACACACTCACAAAAAGAGGAAAAGGGGAAAAAATCATAGATCTTCCTCTCAAAGTCCACCTCCTTAATTTGGGATGATTCGTTGTCTATTCATGTATTCCACAGATGCAGGGTACATCAAGTTGATTGTGGAGCTTTAATCCGCTGCTTCTGAGGCTGCTGGGAGAGATTTCCCTTTCTCTTCTTTGTTCTCACAGCTCCCAGGGTCTCAGCTTTGGATTTGGCCCCGCCTCTGTGTGTAGATCGCTGGAGGGCGTCTGTTCTTCGCTCAGACAGGACGGGGTTAAAGGAGCCACTGATTCGGGGACTCTGGCTCACTCAGGCCGGGGGGAGGGAGGGGCACGGAGTGCGGGGCGAGCCTGCCACGGCAGAGGCGGGCGTGACATTGCACCAGCCTGAGGCGCGCTGTGCATTCTGCCGGGGGAGTTGTCCCTGGATGCCGGGACCCTGGCAGTGGCGGGCTGCACAGGCTCCCCGGAAGGGGGGTGTGGATAGTGACCTGTGCTCGCACACAGGCTTCTTGGTGGCAGCAGCAGCAGCCTTAGTGTCTCATGCCCGGCTCTGGGGTCCGCGCTTTTAGCCACGGCTCGTGCCTGTTTCTGGAGCTCCTTTAAGCAGCGCTCTTAATCCCCTCTCCTCGCGAACCAGGAAACAAAGAGGGAAGAAAACGTCTCTTCCCTCTTCGGCAGGTCTAGACTTTTCCCCCGGACTCCCTCCCGGCTAGCTGTGGCGCACTAACCCCCTGCAGGCTGTGTTCACGCTGCTAACCCCAGTCCTCTCCTGACGCTCCGACCGAAGCCCGAGCCTCACCTCCCAGCCCTGCCTGCCCCAGCGGGTGAGCAGACAAGCCTCTTGGCCTGGTGAGTGCCTTGGCACCGATCCTCTGTGCAGGAATCTCTCCGCTTTGCCCTCCGCACCCCTGTTGCTGTGCTCTCCTCCGTGGCTCTGAAGCTTTCCCCCTCTGCCACCCACAGTCTCCGCTCGCGAAGGGGCTTCCTAGTGTGTGGAAACCTTTCCTCCTCCACACCTCCCTCCCACTGGTGCAGGTCCCATCCCTATCCTTTTGTCTCTGTTTATTCTTCTTTCTTTTGCCCTACCCAGGTACATGGGGGATTTCTTGCCTTTTGGGAGGTCTGAGGTCTTCTGCCAGTGTTCAGTAGGTGTTCTGTAGGACTTGTTCCACGTGTAGATGTATTTCTGGTGTATCTGTGGGGAGGAAGGTGATCTCCGTGTCTTACTCTTCCGCCATCTTCCAGGAAGCCGAAAAAAGCTGGAAGGTTGAATTTGTTCTCATATATTAAGCTCTCTTATAGTTTTCTGTTCATGTCATTCTCCTGAGCATAGCCCAGTGTACTGCATACAAACAAAGTGATTTTTAAATTTTAAGTAAAAGATGCGATGAGATAGTCTTTTGCACTGAATATGGGTAGAAATCTTCCAGTTTTAAGTATGCCTGAGGCATAGACAGTTGGTAGCAGATGTAAGAACATTGAAGTACTGGGAATTTCTCTAGATTTTATTTTTACTACTGGTTCTGTTATACCTTCTCAAGCTGGAAGATACCTGTTTTTACCAATTCCCCCAAAATGTAATCTTTATTTGTAAATTGTATATATATATAGAATCTGAGACAGTTGTTATGAAAGAGGAAAATGATACAAATTCCAATCACCCATGTTAAAATAGTTTATCTTATCTCGGTACTACTGGTTGATTTTCTAGACCCACCCCAACTTGCCCAATAAGCATATGGGTTCTTCAGCAGGTATCATCAATAGTCATAATTTAAAAGAGTCTGGAAAAAGAATCCACTGCTCAGAGAAATGCTCCCTATACTCAAACTTAAAGTAAAATTCCAAAAGAATTAAACCATTGCACAGCATCAACCTTGCCTAGTGAAAAAGAAAAAAGTCAGGAAGTTGGATTCATATACTTGAAGGAAGCATATTAAGTTATAGTCTAGGTAAATATTTCTTTTGTTTTAGTGATTATATAGCTATTCCTTTTAGAGTATCTTTTTATTTGATTATGCTTTGTTGTTTACTAGCTGTGTTTCAGAGACCTGATAATATGTTGGATGTAGTTCAGGTTTATTATATGTAGCTCCAAAATTCATTGAAAATATTGTGCTTTTAATAATGTAGTTCTCATATAAGCTATATAAGATATTTCAAAGCACAGTTATGTTTATTGGTTTTCAGAGCGTAACTTCCATATAAGTAAAGATATTTTCTTTAAACTAGTTAACATTTAAGGAAGAAAAATGGGCCATAAAATTTTCCTAATAGGCAGGTTTTATCTTGAAACATTGTGATCAAAAACAGCTGTGATATTTGAAGTAAGATTAAATAGTGAAAATATAGTCACCATTTTTGTTGTAGTTGAGTTTTTTGTTTGTTTGTTTTTTCCATAACATCTTTTTTATGATGGCTCCTCCAGGGCATTTTAAGCTATTCTATCTGAAAATACAAATTTCTAGGGTACAGTAATGGCTATTTGCTAGTGGAACCTGAACTGTCACCTTCATTTTCCATTGAAACAGTCATTAAAATGCACACATATACACAACATCACTACATTTCTAAAAATTCAGTTTAGATTTAATTATCTGCAATATATAAAATGAATCTTCACTCATCAAATCACAAAAGGGCTGTGAATTTCAACCATAGGAAGAAATAGGAGAATATTTCCACTACCCCTTGGAGAGATGTGGCTTTCAGGAATCAAAAACTAACAGCAGCATCCTTCCAAATGGGAAGTCTTGGTTCAAGAGCCAGAAAACCCAGTTACAAAACCTAGTAACCAAAACCCCATCTGGAGAGTTGCTATATACGTTTATAAAATTTATTATAAAGGTAACAAATAATGATAAGCTATATTATCTGTATATAAAAATCCAAATTTTCTTATCAAAATGTAGAGTTGAATGGGTGAGTGAAGTCAAGTAAAATCATTCTTGATTCCTTATATTATTTAAATAAACTATAAGTTATTTATATTACTGATTGATAAAATGTATATATTTTTAAAAATAAAAGCTTCTATGAGGAATTAAGATTTAAGAATATTTATACATATTTATACATGCACACAAACTTAGCTTTGATTTAAAAATGAAATCTTAGTAAATCTTGTTTCCAGGGGAAAGAATACGTTAAAAAATATCAAACATCAAAAGATATATAGGAAAAGGCAGAAATTTGAGGAATTTGTAAAAATACCTCTTCCAGGATAGTTATATTAATTTGTTGTTTTAATTTAAACATTCTTAATGCAAAACTTAGGAAGGATCTCTTGGTAGGAATACTGAAATATTTTTAATCAGTAGTGTTCTATAAAAATGTGGTATCATAGATCACATAGTCATGATTCTCTAGTCACTCCAAAGAAATATGAAAAAAACAAACAACTCCTCAGGAATTAGGTATTGTTTTGTGTCATCCTTTCTTCATTTTTATCCCAGATAACTTGAAAATATTTAGCCAGAAGAAAATGTTTTTATTATTAAAGAAGACAATATAGTTATTAAGGGGAACATGTCCTCAATTACTGCAATCAAGTGCTAGATTTTACTGTGTAAAGTCTCAAGAAATATGTCTAGTATTTCCTTTTGATAAAAGAGCTTATATGTTTTTCCAAATGAGCTTGCATTCCTGTATGTTTTTTATGATGAAACATGCAAATTGTATAGTCAAGTAAAGAGAATAATACAGAAAAAAAGTACTTACCATTCATTTTTATCAAGAGAAATGAAGTAATGCTCACCACAAATAATTTTAAGGATATAGAGATCCAACTGAGAAGTTAAGAGGGCTATGAATATAATGGGCAATGATAAACATTAATAAGGTCGGTTTCAAAATTTTCATGGTACAATAGAAAAAGCAATATTCTACATGCTTTGAGACTTTGGGGAGGCTCTTTTGGTGGCATAGGACAAATCCTTTTACCTTTCATCTTTCTCTGGTCCCTATTCCAAAGTTGCATGATACTGTGTTCCTCCAAAGTATTGTACTTGATTAAAAGTTAAGATTTTCAGTGGAAGCTACCATAAGCAAAATGTATAAGCTTATACAAATATGCCATCATGTAGTAATAAAAACAGTTTAAGAAAATGCTATGATCATTAATTTGCAGGAAGTTGAGTTAAAGTACATAAGGTCTCATGAAAAAATGCTTTATGATAATATCAATTGTATTTGAGGTTCAATGTTAATTTCTGAAAAAGAATGAGTAAGGACTATTTAATCCTTATAATAAGTTATTACATAAAATAAAGGCAAAAAAAGAAATAAATCTTGAAATTGATAATAAAGAAAATGTACCTGTAGTATATAGTACAGACTGGCAAACTGTGTCCCACAACACAAATCCAGCCCACCTCATGTTTTTAAAATTAAGTTTATGCAAATACAGATGCACTCATGTTTGTTTTGTCTATGACTGCTTTCTCACTACAACTGTAGAATTGAGTAGGTGTTACAGAGACTGGCCCATGCCTAAAATTTTTCCGGTCTGGCCCTTCATAGAAAAAAACCTGTTGATATCTGGTATAGAAAAATTCAAAGCCAAAATATTAATTAATGCCATACTAAAATATAATCAACTGTTTGATTTAATGTCTTTGGGCTGCAGTATAAATAAATAAATAAACCTCTTATGACATGAAAGATACCTTGATATAAGATCACAAATTTGAATCCCTAATAAGTAGCAAAATAGCGATTCCTTAGAGATGTAAATGTGGAATAAAAGTGAATTATATATCATTTTTGTTTCACATTTACTACAGTTTTTAATCCCTCATTTTATCTAAAACCATGACAAGTCAGAGGGTTTTACATTATGAATGTTTTAAGATTGGTCCACTTCTGAGAGAAGTTTCATAATCATAAATTACAATGAAAATGTATTCTTTGAATTACAAAGTCTTCATTGTCATTTATTCTCCCATAGAGAAGCCTTCCGTCCAGGCAGAATCCTAGTCAGTGCCTAGCCTGGCACTTAGCAGGTGCTCTATAAATATAAGTTAAATAAATGAATTTCTTCTGATACAATTTTGTAATCTTTGTCTCTTATTATCCATGAAAGGAAGATTTCGGTAGCTATTCATTTTTCTGCAGATAACATTTGTCAGGGAAATAAAAACAGGCATGTAAATTATATTAATCATAAGCACACAATTTCCAGACATTGTCTTTCAGTTGGAAATAATGAAACAGCGATGGCTGGTTAGGTTTTGATTTACTTTAAGTTTCTATGGCTGATCTTTCCATTTAAATAAATTTGTGAGTCTCTTCCTTAGACATTGAATTTATCCAGAAACACTCTTTCTTTCCATGATGTTAAATAAATGTTGATCTTCCTTTTAGTTTTAAAAGCCATCAATTGAGTTTTAAAATATATCAGTGATTATTATGAGAATTAAATAGTGCAGGTAAAATGACCACTTTAATTAATCCAGTTGAGCAGTTAAAGACCACATACATTTTTTTTTTTTTTTTTTTGCGGCACATGGGCCTCTCACTGTTGTGGCCTCTCCCGTTGCGGAGCACAGGCTCCGGACGCACAGGCTCAGCGGCCATGGCTCACGGGCCTAGCCGTTCCGCAGCATGTGGGGTCTTCCCGGACCGGGGCATGAACCCGTGTCCCCTGCATCAGCAGGCAGACTTCCTGCTGATGGTGCTTCCCTGCACCATCAGGGAAGCTCTCCACATACATTTTTTACATGAAGTCCTGTTCCCTTCTTTAGTTAGTCCAGTGACATTTTGTCAGGGAGAAATCCAATAGGAATAATACAAATTGTCTGCATAAAGAGCTGATTTTGGGCTTCCCTGGTGGTGCAGTGGTTGAGAGTCTGCCTGCCGATGCAGGGGACGCGGGTTCGTGCCCCGGTCCGGGAGGATCCCGCATGCCGCGGAGCGGCTGGGCCCGTGAGCCATGGCCGCTGAGCCTGCGCGTCCGGAGCCTGTGCTCCGCAGCGGGAGAGGTCACAACAGTGAGAGGCCCGAGTACCGCAAAAAAAAAAAAAAAAAAAAAAAAGAGCTGATTTTAACATAGAGACTCTGTAACTAATCTTTTCAGAAGCTGAAAGAATAAAGGAGGAATGAAGACAGTGGGCTGTCCCCTTAAAAATAATTTGTCATTCAAGAGGTAAAAAGTTAGGTTCTTTGTCTTCCTACCCCAAAGTTACTACATTTCAAAATTAAAAAGAAATATTAATCAGTCCTTGAGGATTGTATCATAATTATTGCCATTAAAAAATTGAAACAACAATGGATTGTTAATTTTACTTTTTTTTCTTATACTTGCTATTATTGATATATTCAAATAATTGTACTTTTTCCTGAGAATCAGCTTTTCTTGCCTTTTTGTTTATTTAACCATGAAAATTGGTTTACATCCATTAAGTAAGAGCTTTAAAGGGCTTTTATTCCAAAATCTAGTTGAAATCAGATCAAGTCATGGGTGCAAATATAAGACTTTGACAAGACTTTGAGAAATTTGAGGTGGCCCTTATAGCTTCTCAGCTAGACAGAAGGCTTCAAAAAGTTAAAGCCATTGTCTCATAATCTTCACTTTTTGGCCAAAAGTAGAAATGATCCTGGATCAAAAATGTATACAGGTGTGGCTTTTGTCTAATGGAGTGGATTATAGTCTAATATGCAGGAAGCCAACAAAACTTTTAAAGGAATTGCACTATCTTGGACTGAAAAGGGTAGAGATTGTTGAAAATGAAAAGAGAACTCTTGGCCCCCAACCTTCTATGGAGAGAAAGCAGTCCTACAGAGCTGCTCAGATGCAAATATGAGCCATTTTTCAAGAAGAAGAATGACTCAGAGGGCCTAAAATTGCAGAGGGAAGAGTCAAAAACCCTGGAGAACTATTCTCAAGGAGTCAAACTGGGTTCTAATCAGCAACATTCCCTACCCTCAGAGCGTGGTAGATGCAGAATGGGCATTGCTTTCAATATGTGATTCAGTATGTAATTACAGTACAAACAGAACAAAACAAAACACTTAGTAAAGTAGAAATAGATGGGAATTTCCAAAGCCTAATAAAAATTTTTCATAAAAATCTAGGACAAACATCATCTTAAATAAGGTAACAATAGAAGTAATCCCTTAAAAATAGTGAACAAATCAAGTATGTCCACTATACCACCACATTTATTCTATGTTTTGTTGGAGGCCCGAGGTAGTATAAGAAGAAATAAAAAATATATTAGGGGCATAGGATAGGAAAGCGAAATTTATTTGGAGATAATTTTTATCATTCACGTAGAAAATGCAAAAGGTTCCATAAATCTAGTAAAAAGACAGTATATAAGAAGTCAGCATTTCACCTGGAAAACAAAAATAAAGAGAAGACACTATTTGCAATAGTGTAAATACCATTTAGAAGAATATATGTCTAGCACAAGATGCATGAAATGTCTACAGGAAAAATACAAAAATTATAGAACTATTAAAAATAGCTGAAAACCTGCAAAGGTATACTATATTTATAATTAGGAAAACTTAATATTGTAATAAATGTCCATTTTTCCTTATTAGATCTATAGATTTAATGTAATTCCAATAGAAAGTTCTATAGAGTCATTTTTTTTATTGGAGTATAGTTGATTTACAATGTTGTGTTTTAGGTGTACAGCAAAGTGAATCAATTGTACATATACATATATCTACTCTTTTTTAGATTCTTTTCTTATATAGACCATTACAGAGTATGGAGAAGAGTTCCCTGTACTATACAGTAGGTTTTATATATGATAATATGTATATGTCAATCCCAATCTCCAAATTTATCCCTCCCCCTTCACTTACCCCTGATAACCATAGGTTTGTTTTCTACATTTGTGATGGCTATTTCTGTTTTGTAGATAAGTTCATTTGTACCCTGTTTTTTTTTGAGATTCCATATATAAGTGATATCTTATGATATTTGACTTTGTTTGACTTACTTCAGTCAATATGACAATCTCTAGGTCCATCCATGTTGCTGCAAATGGCATTATTTCATTCTTTTTTATGGCTGAGTAATATTCCATTGTATATATGTACCACATCTTCTTTATCCATTCCTCTGTTGGTGGACACTTACGTTGCCTATGTTATAGAGTCATTTTTAATGGAACTTGTTCAGATTATTATAAAATGTATATAAAAAGTGCCAGTAAATTGCCAGGGCTCATTTGAATAATTGCAGGATGGGTGACTTGTCCCACAAGATTTTTTTTTCTATTTTTATTTATTTATTTTTTTTACATCTTTATTGAAGTATAATTGCTTTACAGTGGTGTGTTAGTTTCTGCTTTATAACAAAGTGAATCAGTTATACATATACATATGTTCCCATTTCTCTTCCCTCTTGCATCTCCCTCCCTCCCACCCTCCCTATCCCACCCCTCCAGGCGGTCACAAAGTACCAAGCTGATCTCCCTGTGCTATGCAGCTGCTTCCCACTAGCTATCTACCTTACGTTTGGTAGTGTATATATGTCCATGCCTCTCTCTCGCTTTGTCACAGCTTAACCTTCCCCCTCCCCATATCCTCAAGTCCATTCTCTAGTAGGTCTGTGTCTTTATTCCTGTCTTACCCCTAGGTCCTTCATGACATTTTTTCCCCTTAAATTCCATATATATGTGTTAGCATACGGTATTTGTCTTTCTCTTTCTGACTTACTTCACTCTGTGTGACAGACTCTAGGTCTATCCACCTCATTACAAATAGCTCAATTTCGTTTCTTTTTATGGCTGAGTAATATTCCATTGTATATATGTTCCACATCTTCTTTATCCATTCATCTGATAATGGACACTTAGGTTGTTTCCATCTCCGGGCTATTGTAAATAAAGCTGCAATGAACATTTTGGTACATGACTCTTTTTGAATTATGGTTTTCTCAGGGTATATGCCCAGTAGTGGGATTGCTGGGTCATACGGTAGTTCTATTTGTAGTTTTTTAAGGAACCTCCATATTGTTCTCCACAGTGGCTGTATCAATTTACATTTCTACCAGCAGTGCAAGAGGGTTCCCTTTTCTCCACACCCTCTCCAGCATTTATTGTTTCTAGATTTTTTGATGATGGCCATTCTGACTGGTGTGAGATGATATCTCATTGTAGTTTTGATTTGCATTTCTCTAATGATTAATGATGTTGAGCATTCTTTCATGTGTTTGTTGGCAGTCTGTATATCTTCTTTGGAGAAATGTCTATTTAGGTCTTCTGCCCATTTTTGTATTGGGTTGTTTGTTTTTTTTGTTATTGAGCTGCATGAGCTGCTTATAAATTTCGGAGATTAATCCTTTGTCAGTTGCTTCATCCATAAGATATTTTGAAGTCATAATAATCGAGATATAGGGCCTGCCCCAGTCCCAGTTGCCCTGCCAATGGGACTTTGGGCACAGTGCTCCCCAGGGATTGCCCTGCTGTCTCAGACCTGTTTCAGCTCCAGCTCTCCAACTGAAGCAGCCTCAGGCATAGTGCTCCCTAGGGAGAGCTTCTGGCCAGGGTTCACTGTAGCCCCAGCCGCCCCACCAAGGGGGGCCTTGGGGACATTGCTCCCTAAAGACTGCCCCCACAGCCCATGCCTGCTCCAGCTGGCCTGCCAAAGCCACCAGGCACAAGCAGTCTACACAGGGAATATTCCCACACAAGGCTACTCCTTAAAGACCCAGAAAGGTAGCTTTTTCACCTGATTCATAGAGACAAAAACTGAGTGTCAAACAAAATGAGACAGAGGAATATGTTCCAAATGAAAGAACAAACTAAAACCCCAGAAAAAACCCTGGAATGAAACAGATAATTTACCTGATAAAGGATTCAAAGAAATGGTTATAAGGATGCTCATTGAACTCAGGAGAAGAATAAGGATCTCAGAACATCAGCAAGAACTCAGAAAATATAAGAAAACTAATCAGAAATTAAGAATACAATAACTGAAATAAAAAATACACTAGAGGGAATCAGCAGCAGATTAGATGATACAAAAGAATGGATGAGCAATCTGTAAGAAATGATAGTGATAATAACCTAATCAACACAGCAAAAAGAACAGAGAATTTTTTAAGAAGAGAGGTTAAGTGACCTCTAGGACAACATGAAGCATACTAGCATCTGCACTATAAGGGTCCCAGAAGGAGAAGTGAGAAAGAAAAGGACAGAAAATTTATTTGAAGAAATAATGGCTAAAAACTTCACTAACCTGGAGAAGAAAACAGACATCTGGTTATAGGAAGCACAGGGCATCCAAAACAAGATGAACCCAAAGAGATCCACACCAAGACATGCTATAATTAAAATTGCAAAAGTTAAAGAGAGAATCTTATAGGTAGCAACAGAAAATTAATCACATATGAGGGAAACCCATAAGACAGTCACCTGATTTTTCAGCAGAAACTTTTTTAAAAAATTTATTTTAATTATTTATTTTTGGCTGCGTTGGGTCTTCATTGCGGCTTCTCTTGTTGCAGATCACGGGCTGTAGGCGCGTGGGCTTCAGTAGTGGCACACGGGCTCAGTAGTTGTGGCTTGGACTCTAGAGCACAGGCTCAGTAGTTGTGACACACAGGTTTAGTTGCTCTGTGGCATGTGAAATCTTCCTGGACCAGGGCTCAAACCTGTGTCCCCTGCATTGGCAGGCAGATTCTTAACCACTGCACCACCAGGGAAGCCCTCAGCAGAAACTTTACAGGCCAGAAGGGAGTGGCACTTTTTCCTAAACCTGAACATTCTTTGCCTTATGGCACAGAAATTACACTCCTAAATATAAAACCAAAAAACCCACCTCAGGGCAATATAAGGGTAGGAGATTAAGAAGTACAAACTATTATGTGTAAAATAAACTACAAAGATATATTGTACAACACAGGGAATATAGCCTATATTTTATAATAACTAAATGGAATATAACCTTTAAAAATTGTGAATCACTATATTTACACCCATAACTCATATAATACTGTACATCAACTATATGACAATAAAAACAAAATGAAAAAAAGCCACCCCGTATGTACAACAAAAGATACGTACAAGGATATTCATAGCAGCACGATTGACAATAGCAAAAACTTAGAATAATTCAAATGCCAATGAATAATTGTGATATATCACACAGTAGACCATTTATAATAGTAAAAATGTAAGTTCTAAGCAACTGTACAGGTGAGTTTAGGAAAAATATTAAGTTAAGAAAGCAATTCCCCAAATATTAGATATAATTTAATACAGTTAGAAATAAAATATGACTGTTCAGAGAATACATAGATGTAATAAGAGAGTGTAAAAAGGGATAATAAATATGGAATTCAGAATGATGTTACTTTAAACTGAGGTAAGTAGGAAAATGAGATACATAGAATAAATAAAAATATATTTTAAAAATAGAGAAATACGTTAAATTGACTGCCATTTCATCCAGTGAGAGTGAACAAGACATTGAACATATAAAATGATGAACCCATAATGGGTATCAGTTCCCCAGAACTTCCCATGCTGTGAGAATCCAGCCTAACTGAATGTGATTCTAGTCTATAAGAATAAATAGCTTTCTTATGACATGGCATCTTAACTCAAAACAAGTGCCTCTGCTGGGACTCAACTGGAGAACCAGCCCCTGGAGGAAATACTGTATTTACTGAGCAATGGCATCTCATCATCCAACATGACACTTTCCTAAGATGTACTGAGAATAATTTTACTACTCATAATTTTCATTTTATTAGATTATTAACATGTACACTCACATGATAGTTTAACTTTTGTGTAAACTAACATTTTTTTCCCTTTATCTTTTCAGTTTTCTTTACCAAACATTAAATTAGCAGATTGTTGTAATTTGTTATAGCTGCCTAAGCTGATTAATAAACATATCAACCATTGTCTCAACTCTTCTTTCTTCTTGTGTCTCAGAACTCTCATCTGGTAATCTCTTTTCTTCTGGCAGAAGTATATGTTTAAATTATCTTTTAATGAGAATCGTGTGAAACACAAATTCTGTTTGTTTGAAAATTTATTTTTCCCCACATGGAATTTTGAAAGATAATTTTGTTGGATATAGACTTTGAAATTGGCAAATACTTCTCTTAGCACATTGAAGGATGTCATTCCTCTGATACATAGCTTCCAACTGATACTTTTAAAATAATTTATTTGTAGCTATATTTTATATATTAAATTTTTTTTTACAGTTTTAATGTATGCATAAGTACAGGTTTATTTTGTTTTTCACCCTTCGAAAACTGGGCTTCTTAACTGTAGGTTCAGAAAAATCCTCAGCCATTATTTCTTCAAATAATACCTCTGCTCCATTTCCTCTCTTTCTCCTTCTGGAACTACTTCCAGTTCATAACCACTGACAAACATTCTCTCCTTGACCAAACTCTAATCAAGCTCCTCTGAGCTCTTTCCCAATTAGGTCCCATCTTTGGGCATGTCCTCAAAAGCCCCATTTTAACAAGAATCCTGCTAAGTCAGTTTAGCCAGAATCCCCCACCCTCGATATCTGATCCCTCTCAATATCCAACCAAATTCCACATCGCCCACCATCTCCCAGGTCTGATGATGCTGGCCAGTCTTCAGCTAGAATCCTGCTAGATCAGTTTAGCCAGAATCCTCCCTTACTCCTGATGTTTCCTCTTAGTAATTTTCCACCCTCACACGCACACACACACACCCCTTACACAAACACACACACACATGCACGTGCATGCTCTGCTCCTTAGCTATGAATCCCCATTTTTCCTTGTATTTGAAATTGAGCACAATCTCTCTCCCCTATTGCAAAACCCCGTTACAGTAGTCCTTATACCTATTATGGTGGTCCTGAATAAAATCTGCCTTACTATTTTAATGTGGCAGTGTGATATTATCTTTAACATCATCTGTGTAGTGTGAATTTTGGTAGCAATATATGTAAGGAGCAGCTTATGGTTATGGATTCTAAAAAGAGATTTTTTTATCTCCTATACTCAGTGCCAGCGTTTGAAACAAGCAATTTTCTTTAAGGGTAAAATTTACCACTAAGCTGTAGGTGTAATCCCTGCATCTCATTTTATAGTGGCAATCTTCTTTTACACACCTCAGTTTGGGTGAGCCCTGGGCTTGGTCTCTTAACCTCTGAACTCTGAAATGCTTCACAACTTCAGCTCAAATTAACCCATTTTGGCAAATGTCCTAAGGAGAAAAAAAATCGGCTTTCATGTATACTTTTATCAGCAGCATCTGATTATTACTTGATTTTTGGTCAGTTCTTAGATACATTAAGATGATTAAAAAATATATTTTATTTATCATTTTCAGTTACATACAGTGGTTAGGTCTGTCCAGAGAATGTGCTGCCATTCTGTTGGACAAGCATCCATAATGATAACTTGGGGACAGAAAATTGTCTTATTGTTTGAGTCTTTGAGGTAGAGAGCATATCTGTAGGATTTATATGAAATACCAAATATGTGACTCTGTAGAAGTAATATTTTGTGTAATATAATTTCATGTGGTTTAACTCCTCACATATGTAGACCTTGTCTTTGCTTTTGCATCTCATACTCTTTTTTTTTTTTTTATCAGTGTTTTGGGTATTTTACTGCTCTTAATCCACTCCACTTAAATATAAGGGGAAAGTAAAAAGCAACAAAGAGTAGCACTTACCAGCTTAGACTCTAGGTGTCTTGGATTTTCTACTTACTAGCTGTGAGATTTGGGAAGTTATTCATCTCTATATACCTCATTTTCTTCATCTGTAAGAAAGAACAGAATAATAATGATATCTAAGCCGTAGGGTTTTTCTGAGGATTAAATGGGTTAATACGATTAATGTTTTCAGAATAATG
Organism: Phocoena sinus; assembly: GCF_008692025.1. NCBI lineage: Eukaryota > Metazoa > Chordata > Mammalia > Artiodactyla > Phocoenidae > Phocoena > Phocoena sinus. The sequence goes on along the minus strand of NC_045765.1, from coordinate 64,078,591 downwards.
CATGGCACATAGTAAGTGCTATGTAAATATATAATGTCATTTTTACAAAGAAGAGCATTTAAACCCCCAAAATGTATTTCTCTAAACTTTAAGACTTAAAAGGCAAGGAAAAATGTAAACTAATAAACTTACTGGTTTATCCTTAGATTTTATTATTCATGGCTTCTCTTCCCAATAACAAACACAATCAGAAGTTAGTTACTGGAAACTATCTTGCATTTGTTTTTAGACTCTTCTCTGGTCATTAACATAAAGAGTCATCATGATTTTGTATTGGAGGTGCTATTGGTGGTTATTTCATTATGGAGCTTCCAAATGTGGAGATTGCTTTTAAAACATCCCTGACAAATACTCACTAAACCTCAAATTTGCTGTAACACTTCAAGAAATGGGAAAAACTCTGCTTTTAAGGCCGTCCACCCTATGGTTGCTGGATAGCTGTAATTTTTATGAAGTTCTGCTTCATCTTGTATCAAACATAACACTCCCTTTAACATCTGTGCAATGTATTTTGTTCTGCCACCTAAATAATGTGTGTACTCCATATTGTGTCAAAAAGGAAACATATCACTTCCTCTGCAAATAAATGAATCGACCATTTTAAAAGCACTATTTAGCAAAGCTCATTGGGAAAAATAGGCATTTAAAATATTCCCCTTCTTCAACTTCCTGCTTACTTTTAAAATATGTATTCAGTAACCTTTTTGTGGTAATCATTTTGTGATATATGAGTATGTCAAATCACCACATTGTACACCTTAAGCTTACACAATGTTATATGTCAACTGTATCTCAATAAAGCCGAAGTAAATAAATAAAGATTTTTAAAGTGGAAAATAAAATATATCTTTCCTCTCATTCCTTCCTGTCTCCTGCCGTCTTCCCCTCCTTTCCTTATTCCCACTGCAGCCCTTAGAAGATATGTATTATACATCTGCAAATCTTTCCTTCTTTACAATTTCTTTCAAGCCTTAGCTTTATAGTGTGGTTTCACAACTAATTGCCATTCTGCCCATTTCTTTCATCACTTGAATTTTCCAATTAAATCTTCACATGCAGCTCAAAGTACTGTGGAAAACGCCAATCTCATTTCCTCCGCTGCTTTAGCTGCCATGATGCTGGACACTATAAACCGTCACTTAGCTTTTATTTACCTAATGTAGGTTGTACAAGGAGCTTGAGGTCCTTCAAAGTCCTCAAGGGCCTTTGCATCAATTGCTTTTAATTAAGGACTACAACTTTCATACTGAAATTGTACAATTGAATATTTAGCCTGAAGTCAGGGTTTTATATTTATTCCTATTGAATTTTATCTTATTAATTCTGTCTATAATTTGGGCCTGTAAGGATGTTTCCATCTTGATTTGACAATTCTTCCCAAGATGTGCCAACAGGAAATTTGAAAAGTCTTGACTTCCATTGCTTTGTCCACGTTATTGAGCAAGTTCTTCAAATATCCTTTTAAAACCACCTTCAAAATACCAGCGTACTGATAAACATTATTTCAGTACATTTACTTAACCTATTATGTCTCCCCAAACTCTGTTACTATGTGAAAACATTTTCCATGCTTTCAATAAAGATGTATTGAAAGGCTTCACATGTATAGTGTTCATCCAACCTGCCAATCTGGAAACTACTCTCAAAACACAAGCTATTTAAATTTTCCATGACATTCTAAGTCAATTCATCCTCATTCCTAGAAAATATGTCTTTATTTAAATGTTCCAAGCCATCTGTACAAAAATCTTTTCTAGAATTTTTCCAAAGTATAATTTAAATGTATTTAACAGTAGCATATGAAATCCCCATTTCCATGTCTGAAAATCTGGAACAAGATGTGCTAGTGTTTAGATCTGGCAGATCTCCTATCCTCAATGGATTCCCAAAACTTACTGAAAATGCTTTATGTTCATTCACATCTGATGAGTATATTTTCTCAGTACCCTATAACTTAATTCCTCTGAATACAAGTGCTTTGAATTTATTTAGGAAGGTACACTATCTCACTGTCTCATTTGGTATGTCATCTTTTAGTCACTCTATAATCTTCATAAAATCTGTTCCACTCCTTCTAGTTTGAAGATAATTCTGCCAGATGGAAGCAAACACATCTTGTATAGTACTACTGTTTTTTCTCATCTGTCTTCACCAACTTTATGAAAAATTGAGTTCATCCCTTCTATTTTTATTTTATTTACTTTATTCATATATTTACAAAATTGTTTTTAGTCTTCTTAGTTTTTTCTTCAAAGCTGCAATACATTGTGGCAATTGGTCTAGTGAATTTCAGCCTCTAACATTGGTGTTGCTCTTTGATCATGTGCCCTCTGTTTTCTAATTCTTTAAATCTTAGTTTATCAGCAGTTTTCTTATTTTGATATTTTTAAAATTAATTGGCTGCTTTCTTGTCCTCATGTATATTTTGTAAAACTTTATTTGAAGCCTTTCCCATCTTTAGTCATAGAATTTCTTGTCATGAGATAAAACATAGCTTTTCTCATATTAAAAATTAATCTGATTTTCTAAGGCCTGGCATCTGTGTACCTATATGAATATAATTACTCAGTTCCTTTATTATTGGAATCATCAAAATTTTATCTTAATTTTCTTCCAGACTTGCTATTCTTATTATTAGCCATTTCTTCTTTAACTCCAGAAACAAATCCAGGTTAATAAAAATCCTTGCTCCTTCTTCTAGTTTCTGATATCACTTTTGGCAGAAGATTACCATTAGATGTCCAGATAGTTGATATTTTTTAAATCTCAGATTTGTTTTGCTGCTATAATTATTCACATTTTCTATGTGTCTAGAATATCTGTAGCATATTAATTTCCCCCAAAATATTACTCCTTTCTTCCTCAGTGTTAACTTGCCTGTAGGCTATGAGCCCCCAAGTCTTGAATTTTTGTATAGATAAATGTAATTTTTTTTCCATTGCTAAGTGCTTTTATTGAAAAGAATAAACATTTAGCATATATTTCTATAGAAATACCGATTTTTATCTGACAGTGTGATTATTTTTAACTTCTAATGCCTGTGTGTTTCTGGTTCTCATATTCAAGCCATAAATAGTACTACAAAAGTCTCAAGTATACTCATAAGAACATATAAATTTTGTTAATTTAAAAACAAGCTTATTTCATCATATACATTCTTTGCAGTGAGACATAGATATATATCTATGACATAAGTACTGTATGTATATGTATCTGTGGCACATGTCTAACATAAACATACCTGAGTATTGTTCCTGACCATCATCTTTAGTTTCCTGCCGACAATTACTGAAATATTTTCCACATTTTTTTTTCTTATTACAATACAGCTTTGTCCTACATAGTATATATGGTTGCTCGGTATAATTTAGGATTGTGTTCTCTTGGTTTCAAATTTCACTTTGATGCTTTAAAAAAGTTCAGCCTATTACCTACCAAAAATATTCATACTGATTTTCTAAAGAGCACTTTCATCTTGGCTATAGACCACCATTTAATATTTATCTATGAAATAACCTTGTCTACAATGTCAAATATGTATTTTAAAGACCACTGATTCTACAAATATGCAGTAGGTTCTGGGGATGAAGTGAAGATTAACAAGGTCCCTACGCTCATGGAACTCATACTTCTGTGAGGGAGACAGGCAGCAAATAACTAAACACACAAAGCAATTACTGAATTTGATCAGAGCCATAAAGGAAATATGCAAGGTGATGTGGAAAGGAAGAAACTGGAAAAGGGCAAATTATATTAGAGAGGGATAGGACTGCCAGAATGGATCTCAAGTAGAAGAAAAGAAAAATAGTTTTTCTTATTCTACTCTGTTCTTGATTCTACTCTGTTTCCTTTCAATGATTTTAAAGAGACTAGGGATACATTTGTTCCCATACAAGTCACCTAAAGTCAAAGGGTTTGAAAATTTCGGGGAGGGTTCTTGAATATGTTAATAATGAAGACAACAATCATCATTACTGTATCTATATCTACTTCCATATCCACGTTAGAGACTCACTGACAATGAAAACCCATGTTTTCTCCATGGGGCTGTTAAAAGTAACATTTTTACATGTGACTGTTTGTTCATCTTAAGGTTATATTGGATACTTGATGCTGTTATTTCCTCAGATAATCCATATTTATAGTTCTGTTCAGTGGGTAAAAATACAGCTCAAATGGTGGTATTTTCTTCCTCTTTTCTTCTCTTTTATCTTATTTCTATCATCAGCCTCTTGACACTTCACTGCCTTTTTTCTTTTTCGAAAATCTCTTCCGCCTTGTATAATAAAATTCTTCATCTTTATTGAAAAGTGAAGGATAGATAGGTGTACCTCAAGGTCACTGATTATATTCCCAGATATTTAGTGATTCTCACCTCAATCTAGTATGGGGGGCTCACGAAGCAACGTCTGTACCTCTGCTTCTATGCATTCCAATCCTCTAAAGAACAACCAGTCAAGTGACTGAATCAGGGCTAATATGGGTCTTCCAATTCAAAGTTGTGTGTTCATTTCAACACACGACAGAACGAAGTGGAGATTTGGTAAGTTTCCAGTTTAGCAGACTGTGTACTGAAACTTGATGTTTGAAATCCCCCAAACTTACTTTGGGTTCTTATTCATTAGGTTGTAGACAAATTGATTAAGTGGGTGATTTCCAAATTTTATAAATTTTGTGGAACGTGAAAAAAGTTCAAGGCAAAAAAGGACACAACATGTAATATTTAGGAGAGTAAACTTGGACATCTGATGAAAGTTCTCAAATTATGGTTCAGCAAATTATGACATCAAGCAGTCAAGATGATTATAAATTAAAAGACTTAATTATCTTTCTTAAGATGTCAACTCTTTTAGATTTCACATTTCTTACCATATATTTGTTAAATATTTCTGGAGGTGAATGTGTCATGTGGACCTGTGCATATCAAACCCAAAACCATGTTGATTTTTCCCAATTTATTAATATTATAGAGAACTCATTCAAAATTGAACTCATGATATTTTAGTAGCAGAAATACGAAGTTCTTTAGATCCTGAAATGGTCATTTCTCTCCTATGATAAGCACTAAGTAAATTTATCCTTTTATGGCTTTGGAAATCTGGCATAAAATCTTGATGGCTATGGTATGTTTTTCTATGATGTATATTATTTTCTCAGGTTGTTTCTAGCTTATTTGTAGGGAATTTTAATCATAAATACAACTTTCAGTGAAATAATAAAGTAGGTTATTCTTGACATATTAACAATAGAGAGTTTGGGGCTTCCCTGGTGGCGCAGTGGTTGAGAGTCCGCCTGCCAATGCAGGGGACACGCGTTCGTGCCCCAGTCAGGGAAGATCCCACATGCCGCAGAGCGGCTGGGCCCGTGCGCCATGGCCGCTGAGCCTGCGCGTCCAGAGCCTGTGCTCCGCAACAGGAGAGGCCACAACAGTGAGAGGCCCGTGTACCAAAAAAAAAAAAAAAAAAAAAAAAACAATAGAAAGTTAGAAAAGTTGATGTTTCTCACTATGAAAGAAAGAAGTTAATCATCCGATTAAAATTTTTTTTTTTTTTTTTTTTTTTTTTTATGGTGCGCGGGCCTCTCACTGTTGTGGCCTCTCCTGCTGCGGAGCACAGGCTCCAGATGCGCAGGCTCAGCGGCCACGGCTCAAGGGCCCAGCTGCTCCGCGGCATGCGGGATCCTCCGGTACCGGGGCACGAGCCCCTGTCCCCTGCATCGGCAAGCAGACTCTCAACCTCTGCACCACCAGGGAAGCCCTAAAATTGTATTTTTAAAATTAAATAGTTAATTACTTTTGCCTAGAGGTTTCCCACCTTTTCAGAAAGTCAGGCATTATGACAGGCAAATATATGCCTGAAGAAAATTGATTTGTTATTTGATTTATATGCCATTATCTCTTTAAATTTCCCCATTTTAAAATAGCAAAACAGCACATCAAGATAAGTAGTGTTCAAACTAACTGCATGTCAGATTGCTTACTGGAAAAGAGAGGATAACTAAAAGCTCTTCTGTCATTTTGAGAGGCACAATATGCAGGCAACCTTTCTACAGGACACTGTTTGCAAGTATGTAAGGGCAGATCGTGTGAACTCTCTTTTAACTTCATTTTCCTTGGTTCCTGTGAGTCAAAAAGCACAAATGTATTGGGATCACTGGGCCAGTAGGTACACTGAACTGTAAGGTTTCTTTCTGAGTACTGAGAGTTTTCTCAACATTGAATTAAATGCCAGTAAACAACCACATGTGTGTATTTAGCTCTGTAACCTTTAGAATGTTTTATTATTATATAACTAGTTAATGATACATGTTCATTAAGAAAATTAGAAAATATATTGAAAGCAAAATGAAAACAATTTAAAAGCTCATAGTTTTACCAATGAGATATATCATTTTGGTGTATATTCTTTTTCTATTTTATTAAGTATAATTTAGAATTTTTGCCTTAAAGTGTTTTTTTTCCTTTATTCTGTCTTGCTTCTCTTTTTCTCTATCACTAAAAACATCTCCTCCATGTAAAAAGATTTTTAAAGTATCTAAATGCTGGTATGAAAATGATGTTTAATGGTCAATGACAGAACCTAAAACATTTTTTAAAACTACCTAATGGTGACAACACTTGCTGAAAATATATTTAAGAATTACTCTTTAGAAACTTTCTAGAAATAGGAGAAATCAAAAGTCCATGTACTCAATTTATTCATCATGTTTGAGTCAGTAACCTTAGGAAACCTTTCTGAAATTAATTGATCTAAGTCTTTAACAGTTCAAATATGTCAAATTGATGATGGTGGTGATGGTAACAAATCATTCTCAATTCCACTAGGCATGAAATGTAAATGGGTATGTAGTGTGCTTATTTTCCTTATAAATAATAAATGTATTCCTTTGTAATACAGTCATCGATATGGGGCCCTCCATTGCCCACTAAGTACGCAAAAGGTTTTTTGACCCAGAAGGCCTAATAGCCAATAAGCATAATTTGTGTTCTGCTGGCCAGATTGCTTCATGAACATTCAATTGATTTCCTTAAATCAAAGCTTGATGAGTTATCAGAAATATGAAAAAATGAACACCTTCATGCATTTATAAGCTAGATTTTGAAATAGAACATTATCTGCACTCCACAAACTCCCTGTCCCTTCTTAGTCACTAATAACCCTTCTCCATTCCTCAAGTTTATTCTTGTATTTTGACATCTGACACCAAAGATTAGTTCTAAACGTTATATCAATAAAATCATATGGTGTATTTTTTTTGTCTGACCTCTTTTGCTTATATCATATGTGTGAGTTTTTCCAAATTGCTCCAAGTGGCAGCAGTCTATGCATTTTCATTACTGGATCGTATTCTATTTTATGAATGAATTCTAGTTTATTCATTCCAGTATGAATAATGCTGCTATGAATATTCTGGTATTTGTCTTTTTAACACACATGTACCTGTTTCTTTTGGCTGTTTAATTATGAATGAAATTGTCGGATTATGGTTTATGTTATATGTTCAACTTTAGATTCTGTCAAGCAGAATTGATAGTTAATTGTACTAATTTACATTTCCAGCAACAGTGTAGGAAATTTTCTGCTGCTTGATGTGTTTACTAATATTCTTCAGTATTTTAAAATTTTAGCCATTACAGTAGGCGTAAATGGGTATTTCATTTGGATTTTAATTATAATTCTTGATGACTAACTAGTTTGAGCACGTTTTCATGTGTTTATTGGCCATTTTATCATGTTCTTTTGTAAAGTATCTGTTCACATATTCTCCTCTTCTTTTATTGGATTGTCCATTTATTTTTCTTTTTTTTTTACATCTTCATTGGAGTATAATTGTTTTACAATGGTATGTTAGTTTCTGCTTTATAACAAAGTGAATCAGTTATACATATACATATGTTCCCATATCTCTTCCCTCTTGCATCTCCCTCCCTCCCACCCTCCCTATCCCACCCCTCCAGGCGGTCACAAAGCACTGAGCTGATCTCCCTGTGCTATGCGGCTGCTTCCCACTAGCTATCTACCTTATGTTTGGTAGTGTATATATGTCCATGCCTCTCTCTCGCTTTGTCACAGCTTACCCTTCCCCCTCCCCATATCCTCAAGTTCATTCTCTAGTAGGTCTGTGCCTTTATTCCTGTCTTACCCCTAAGTCCTTCATGACATTTTTTTTCTCTTAAATTCCATATATATGTGTTAGCATACGGTATTTGTCTTTCTCTTTCTGACTTACTTCACTCTGTGTGACAGACTCTAGGTCTATCCACCTCATTACAAATAGCTCAATTTCGTTTCTTTTTATGGCTAATATTCCATTGTATATATGTGCCACATCTTCCTTATCCATTCATCTGATGATGGACACTTAGGTTGTTTCCATCTCCGGGCTATTGTAAATAGAGCTGCAATGAACATTTTGGTACATGACTCTTTTTGAATTACGGTTTTCTCAGGGTATATGCCCAGTAGTGGGATTGCTGGGTCATATGGTAATTCTATTTGTAGTTTTTTAAGGAACCTCCATTCTGTTCTCCATAGTGGCTGTACAAATTCACATTCCCACCAGCAGTGCAAGAGGGTTCCCTTTTCTCCACACCCTCTCCAGCTTTTATTGTTTCTAGATTTTTTGATGATGGCCATTCTGACTGGTGTGAGATGATATCTCATTGTAGTTTTGATTTGCATATCTCTAAGGATTAATGATGTTGAGCATCCTTTCATGTGTTTGTTGGCAGTCTGTATATCTTCTTTGGAGAAATGTCTATTTAGGTCTTCTGCCCATTTTTGGATTGAGTTGTTTGTTTTTTAGTTATCGAGCTACATGAGCTGCTTGTAAATTTTGGAGATTAATGCTTTGTCAGTTGCTTCATTTGCAAATATTTTCTCCCATTCTGAGGGTTATCTTTTGGTCTTGTTTATGGTTTCCTTTGCTGTGCAAAAGCTTTGAAGTTTCATTAGGTCCCATTTGTTTATTTTTGTTTTTATTTCCATTTCTCTAGGAGGTGGGTCAAAAAGGATCTTGCTGTGATTTATGTCATAGAGTATTCTGCCTATGTTTTCCTCTAAGAGTTTGATAGTTTCTGGCCTTACATTTAGGTCTTTAATCCATTTTGAGCTTATTTTTGTGTATGGTGTTAGGGAGTGATCTAATCTCATACTTTTACATGTACCTGTCCAGTTTTCCCAGCACCACTTACTGAAGAGGCTGTTCTTTCTCCACTGTACATTCCTGCCTCCTTTATAAAAGATAAGGTGACCATATGTGCGTGCGTTTATCTCTAGGCTTTCTATCCTTTTCCATTGATCTATCTTTCTGTTTTTGTGCCAGTACCATACTGTCCTGATTACTGTAGCTTTGTAGTATAGTGTGAACTTAGGGAGCCTGATTCCTCCAGCTCTGTGTTTCATTCTCAAGATTGCCTTGGCTATTCGGGGTCTTTTGTGTTTTCATACAAATTGCGAAATTTCTTGTTCTAGTTCTGTGAAAAATGCCAGTGGTAGTTTGATAGGGATTGCTTTGAATCTGTAGATTGCTTTGGGTAGTATTGTCATTTTCACAATGTTGATTCTTCCAATCCAAGAACATGGTATATCTCTCCATCTATTTGTATCACCTTTAATTTCTTTCATCAGTGTCTTATAATTTTCTGCATACAGGTCTTTTGTCTCCTTAGGTAGGTTTATTCCTAGATATTTTATTCTTTTTGTTGCAATGGTAACTGGGAGTGTTTTCTTGATTTCACTTTCAGGTTTTTCATCATTAGTGTATAGGAATGCCAGAGATTTCTGTGCCTTAATTTTGTATCCTGCTACTTTACCAAATTCATTGATAAGCTCTAGTAGTTTTCTGGTAGCATCTTTAGGATTCTCTATGTATAGTATCATGTCATCTGCAAACAGTGACAGCTTTACTTCTTCTTTTCCGATTTGGATTCCTTTTATTTCCCTTTCTTCTCTGATTGCTGTGGCTAAAACTTCCAAAACTATGTTGAATAAGAGTGGTGAGAGTGGGCAACCTTGTCTTGTTCCTGATCTTAGTGGAAATGCTTTAAGTTTTTCACCATTGAGGACAATGTTGGCTGTGGGTTTGTCATATATGACCTTTATTATGTTGAGGAAAGTTCCCTCTATGCCTACTTTCTGCTGGGTTTTTATCATAAATGGGTGTTGAATTGTGTTGAAAGGTTTCCCTGCATCTATTGAGATGATCATATGGTTTTTCTCCTTCAATTTGTTAATATGGTTGATCACATTGATTGATTTGCGTATATTGAAGAATCCTTGCATTCCTAGAATAAACCCCACTGGATCATGGTGTATGATCCTTTTAATGTGTTGTTGGATTCTGTTTGCTAGTATTTGTTGAGGATTTTTGCATCTATGTTCATCAGTGATATTGGCCTGTAGTTTTCTTTCTTTGTGACATCCTTGTCTGGTTTTGGTATCAAGGTGATGGTGGCCTCGTAGAATGAATTTGGGAGTGTTCCTCCCTCTGCTATATTTTGGAAGAGTTTGAGGATAGGTGTTAGCTCTTCCCTAAATGTTTGATAGAATTCGCCTGTGAAGCCATCTGGTCCTGGGCTTTTGTCTGTTGGAAGATTTCTAATCACAGTTTCAATTTCAGTGCTTGTGATTGGTCTGTTCTTATTTTCTATTTCTTCCTGATTCAAACTTGGCAGGTTTTGCATTTCTAAGAATTTGTCCATTGCTTCCAGGTTGTCCATTTTACTGGCATAGAGTTGCTTGTAGTAATCTCTCAGGATCTTATGTATATCTGCAGTGTCAGTTGCTACTTCTCCTTTTTCATTTCTAATTCTATTGATTTGAGTCTTCTCCCTTTTTTTCTTGATGAGTCTGGCTAATGGTTTATCAATTTTGTTTATCTTCTCAAGGAACCAGCTTTTAGTTTTATTGATCTTTGCTATCGTTTCCTTCATTTCGTTTTCATTCATTTCTGATCTGATTTTTATGATTTCCTTCCTTCTGCTAACTTTGGGGTTTTTTTGTTCTTCTTTCTCTAATTCCTTTAGCTGCAAAGTTAGGTTGTTTATTCGAAATGTTTCCTGTTTCTTAAGGTGGGCTTGTACTGCTATAAACTTCCCTCTTAGAACTACTTTGGCTGCATCCCATATGTTTTTGGTCGTCGTGTCTCCATTGTCATTTGTTTCCAGGTATTTTTTTATTTCCTCTTTGATTTCTTCAGTGATCACTTTGTTATTAAGTAGTGTATTGTTTAGCCTCCATGTGTTTGTATTTTTTACAGATCTTTTCCTGTAATTGATATCTAGTCTCATAGCGTTGTTGTCAGAAAAGATACTTGACACAATTTCAATTTTCTTAAATTTACCAAGGCTTGATTTGTGACCCAAGATATGATCTATCCTGGAGAATGTTCTGTTAGCACTTGAGAAAAATGTGTATTCTGTTGTTTTTGGATGGAATGTCCTTTAAATATCAATTAAGTCCATCTTGTTTAATGAATCATTTAAAGCTTGTGTTTCCTTATTTATTTTCATTTTCGATGATCTGTCCATTGGTGAAAGTGGGGTATTAAAGTCCCCTACTATGAATGTGTTACTGTCGATTTCCCCTTTTATGGCTGTTAGTATTTGACTTATGTATTGAGGTGCTTCTATGTTGGGTGCATAAATATTTGCAATTGTTATATCTTCTTCTTGGATCGATCCCTTAATCATTATGTAGTGTCCTTCTTTGTCTCTTCTAATAGTCTTTATTTTAAAGTCTATTTTGTCTGATATGAGAACTGCTACTCCAGCTTTCTTTTGGTTTCCATTTGCATGGAATATGTTTTTCCATCCCCTCACTTTCAGTCTGTATGTGTCTCTAGGTCTGAAGTGGGTCTCTTTTAGACAGCATATATATGGGTCTTATTTTTGTATCCGTTCAGCCAATCTCTGTCTTTTGGTGGGAGCATTTAATCGATTTACAGTTAAGGTAATTATCTATATGTATGTTCCTATTCCCATTTTCTTAACTGGTTTGGGTTTGTTATTGTAGATCTTTTCCTTCTCTTGTGTTTCTTGCCTAGAGAAGGTCCTTTAGCATTTGTTGTAAAGCTGGTTTGGTGGTGCTGAACTCTGTGAGCTTTTGCTCGTCTGTAAAGGTGTTAATTTTTCCATCAGATCTGAATGAGATCCTTGCTGTGTAGAGTAATCTTGGTTGCAGGTTTTTCTCCTTCATCACTTTAAATATGTCCTGCCAGTCCCTTCTGGCTTGCAGAGTTTCTGCTGAAAGATCAGCTGTTAACCTTATGGGGATTCCCTTGTGTATTATTTGTTGCTTTTCCCTTGCTGCTTTTAATGTTTTCTTTGTATTTAATGTTTGACAGTTTGATTAATATGTGTCTTGGCGTGTTTCTCCTTGGATTTATCCTGTATGGGACTCTCTGTGCTTCCTGGACTTGATTCCCATATTAGGGAAGTTTTCAACTATAATCTCTTCAAATATTTTCTCAGTCCCTTTCTTTTTCTCTTCTTCTGGAACCCCTATAATTCGAATGTTGGTGCGTTTAATGTTGTCCCAGAGGTCTCTGAAACTGTGCTCAGTTCTTTTCAGTCTTTTTTCTTAATTCTGCTCTGCAGTAGTTATTTCCACTATTTTATCTTCCAGGTCACTTATCCGTTCTTCTGCCTCAGTTATTCTGCTATTGATCCCATCTAGAGTATTTTTAATTTCATTTATTGTGTTGTTCATTGTTGTTTGTTTCATCTTTAGTTCTTCTAGGTCCTTGTTAAATGTTTCTTGCATTTTGTCTCTTCTATTTCCAAGATTTTGGATCATCTTTACTATCATTATTCTGAATTATTTTTCAGGTAGACTGGCTATTTCCTCTTCATTTGTTAGGTTTGATGGGTTTTTATCTTGCTCCGTCATCTGTGGTGTGTTTTTCTGTCTTCTCATTTTGGTTATCTTACTGTGTTTGGGGTTTCCTCTTTGCAGGCTGCATGTTCTTAGTTCCCGTTGTTTTTTGTGTCTGTCCCCAGTGGCTAACGTTGGTTCAGTGGGTTGTGTAGGCTTCCTGATGGAGGGGTCTAGTGCCTGTGTTCTGGTGGATGATGCTGGATCTTGTCTTTCTGGTGGGCAGGTCCACGTCTGGTGGTGTGTTTTGGTGTGTCTGTGGACCTATTATGATTTTAGGCAGCCTCTTTGTTAATGGATGGGGTTGTGTTCCTGTCTTGCTAGTTGTTTGGCATAGTGTGTCCAGCACTGTAGCTTGCTGGTTGTTGAGTGAAGCTGGGTGCTGGTGTTGAGATGGAGATCTCTGGGAGATTTTTGCCGTTTGATATTATGTCCAGCTGGGAGGTCTCTTGTGGACCAGTATCCTGAAGTTGGCTCTCCCTCCTCAGAGCCACAGCACTGACTCCTGGCTGCAGCACCAAGAACCTTTCATCCACAGGGCTCAGAATAAAAGGGAGAAAAAGTAGAAAGAAAGAATTAGTACAAGTAGAAGGAAAGAAAGAAAGGGAGGGAGGGAGGGATGGAGGGAGGAAGGAAGGAGGGAAGGAAGGAAAAAGAAAGAAAGAAGATAAAGTAAAATAAAATAAAATATAATAAAGTTATTAAAATAAAAAAATAATTATTAAGAAAAAAATTTAAAAAGAAAAACAGCGGGTGGATAGAACCCTAGGGCACATGGTGGAACCAAAGCTATACAGACAAAGTATCATACAGAAGCATACACATACACACTCACAAAAAGAGGAAAAGGGGAAAAAATCATAAATCTTCCTCTCAAAGTCCTCCTCCTCAGTTAGGGATGATTCGTTGTCTATTCATGTATTGCACAGATGCAAGGTACATCAAGTTGACTGTGGAGCTTTAATCCGCTGTTTCTGAGGTCGCTGGGAGAGATTTCCCTTTCTCTTCTTTGTTCTCACAGCTCCCAGGGTCTCAGCTTTGGATTTGGCCCCGCCTCTGCGTGTAGGTCGCCAGAGGGCGTCTATTTTTCGCTCAGACAGACGGGATTAAAGGAGCCGCTGATTCGGGGGCTCTGGCTCACTCAGGCCGGGGGGAGCGAGGGGCATGGAGTGTGGGGCGAGCCTGCGGCGGCAGAGGCTGACATGCGTTCTCCCGGGGAAGTTGTCCCTGGATGCCGGGACCCTGGCAGTGGTGGGCTGCACAGGCTCCCTGGAAGGGAGGTGTGGATAGTGACCTGTACTCACACACAGGCTTCTTGGTGGTGGCAGCAGCAACCTTAGCGTCTCCTGCCCGTCTCTGGGGTCTGCGCTTTTAGCCGCCCATCTTTTTTTCATATTCACTGTTGAATTCTTTCTGTGGTTGGATAAAAGATTATTATGTATTGTATGTTTTACAAATATCTTCTCCCATTATGCAGCTTGACTTTTCATTCTTTTTTTTTTTTTTGGCGGTACGCGGGCCTCTCACTGTTGTGGCCTCTCCCGTTGTGGAGCACAGGCTCCGGACGCGCAGGCTCAGCGGCCATGGCTCACGGGCCCAGCCGCTCTGCGGCATGTGGGATCTTCCCGGACCGGGGCACGAACCCGTGTGCCCTGCATCAGCAGGCGGACTCTCAACCACTGCGCCACCAGGGAAGCCCGACTTTTCATTCTTAAGGATGGCTTTTGATGAACAGATTTCCCTAATTTTAACGGAGTTCAGCTTATCAATCATTATTGTTGTCTGTTTTGTACTTTGTGTGACCTGTTTAAGAAATTTTTAGTTATCTAAAAATCAATGTTATTTGTGTATGTTATTTTCTAGATGCATTCTTTTTTTTTTTTTTTTTTTTTTTTTTTTTTTGGTACGCGGGCCTCTCACTGTTGTGGCCTCTCCCGTTGCGGAGCACAGGCTCCGGACGCACAGGCTCAGCAGCCATAGCTCACGGGCCCAGCCGCTATGCGGCATGTGGGATCTTCCCGGACCGGGGCACGAACCCGCGTCCCCTGCATCGGCAGGCGGACTCTCAACCACTGCGCCACCAGGGAAGCCCTCTAGATGCATTCTTGCTTTATCTTTCTTATTTAGATTTACAGTTCCCCTGCAATTGACTTATGTAGTATGAGGAATAGGTAAGCTTTCATTTTTCTATTTAAATATACACTTGGCCAAGGCTTTTCAAAAAAATATTTACTTGCTTCATGTTCTGTAGTGCCACCTTTATCATAAATTGAATGCCCTTAAATACGTTACTCACCAGAATCTATTTTGTTCCATTGGTCAATTTGACCATCCTCATAGAAATAACAAAAAAATTTTCAATAGCGTGACTTTAATGCTAGCTATTAGGTAGCATACATCTTTAATTTTGTTCTCCTTCAAGAATGTCTTTGCTTACCCTACTAAGTGGGAGAAGATGTTTGCAAACGTTATATCTATTAAGGAGATAATATTAAAAATATACAAAAGACTTACACAATTCAACATCAAGAAAACAAACAACCTGACTAAGAAGAATGAAATTTTGCCTTCTGTGACAACATGGATGGACCTAGAGGTTATTATTATGCTAATTGAAATAAGTCAGAGAAAGATAAATATTGTATGATCTCACTTATATGTGGAATCTAAAAAACAAAACAAAACATACTCATAGAAAACAAATGGGTGGTGCTGGAAAGGAGGGGGGACAAAATAGGTAAAGGGGATAAAGGGGTACAAACCTCCAGTTTTAAAATAAATAAGGCAAAAGGCTATAATGTACAGCATTAGGAATTTGGTCAGTAATATTATAATAACTTTGTATGGGACAGGTGATTACTAGACTTCTCGTGGTGATCACCTCCTGATGTATGCAAATGTCAACTCACTATATAGCACACCTGAAACTAACATAATATATGTCCGCTATATTTTAATAAAAACAAATCATAAATAAATACATATCTTTGTTAGCCTTAGCTCTTCATATTTCCATATACATTTTAGAAATTTCAAGTTAGTTTCCACAAAAATACTTGCTAAGATTTTGAATATGACCTCATTAAATCTGTAGATTAGTTTTGAGGTATTTTACGATCTTGATTCTTTCACTTCATGAACTAGGTAGTCTATCAGGTAAAGCCCAAAAATGTCACCGTTGCTAATTGTCTGGGCAATCACCCTCCTTTTCAATGTTTGCTAATAATTCTCTTATCAGAGACGTGTGTCCTGATGATCAGGATTGAAAACATGGCAGGCTGAAACTAAGCATCTTCAGCCTCATCTGTTCAATATAATTATGTTCTTAAGCAAATTTAGAAGAACAAATATCAAGTTACAAAATCTTTCGTTTCAGCAGGTTAGGACTGGAAAGTTTTAGACTTGGAATGACATGGTCATTTTTTCTGTATAAACTTCAAATGTTAAACGTATTTGTATAGTTCAAAATGTTTAGCTATAAAAAGCAAACATTTAGGTAATCCGTTGTCTGATTACACAAGGCTTTTGCTCAATATTATGGACTCCATTTTTTCTATCACCATAAGCAGTATTATTAGCTCAGTGCCTCTTATCAATTTGTCATCCACTGAAATGAAAAACACAAACAAAGCAACTCAGACAAAGCAGTCTTGTTTCAAATGCAACATTTTCCTTAACACATTGTTAGTCCCTGATCTTGAAGTGTTATTTCATTCATTTAGTCATCAGATATTTATTGAACACTAACCCCAATTCAAGCAATATGTCACATAATGAAAACATGGTTGCTGCTGAGAAGGCGAAATTCACATATGTGAACTTTATATACATGAAAAAAATAATAAAACATTTCTTTCGTTAAGTCACTTCACATTGGTCTCTCCATTTTTTTATCATTCAGACTTCCTTCTCCAAAGCCATAGAGGCATATAATAATCATTTCTAACGCTACGCTTGTACACAATGCCTCTCATTTTTATTTCCGAAGTATACCCTGCCATCATCTGTGAAAGACTAAGTTCAATGAATCTGCTTGTAAGTGTCCTTTTTGTTGAGTTCCATTTCCACATATCCTCATGCTTATCAGTATCTCTACTTAGAAGCTCCACAGTGACTTTAACCTCAGTAAATGCTGCACTGAACTTACTATATTTACACTTAAGCTTGCCCAATGTTGGTAGATAAGAACATACTCCAAATAACTCTACAGACCAAACTTGGGATTGAATCTGGAGTCATTACATCCTCTCATTCCGATGTTAACTACTCTAATGGTTTAAATCTTCACCTAACTTCACTTTATTACTGAATATTTTCATATGTGTAGACAGAAACTGGCACAAGAACTAGAGAGAATCCTGACACCATTTTTTAGCTTTTGGTTCCCATTCCTTCCAGAATCCAAGCTGCATTTTCACTTATGAACACTGGAGACCTCTTTGATCCTTATCATCAATCCTTCATTTTTAACTTAAGCTAGCTAAGCTTGATAACCTGGCATTTAAAACCAAATGACCTTACATCCTCCATTCCAAACAGAATGTACCTTACATCCTCTGTTCCAAACAGAATGTACTATAGTCTTTCTCTATGACCATTTTTACGCAAATGCTTGCAGCACCTATAAAAATGTTGCATTTTCTTTTTCCATGTTCCTTTATCCCTAGTAAAATTCTACTAAGATTCTTGAGTACAGAGATTTCTATGTCCCCAGCATCTGCCCCAGGGCTCAGTAAATATTTATTTAATTGATAAATGTGTGGATGAATGTATAGGTAAGTCATTCAATTCAAATTATTTTTTTCTGGAAGTCTTCTTGACCTTGCCAGTATGGTCTGATCTCTAGTACTTTGAAAAGATGATATTTATTATCTGTGTTCTTCAACAAGTAATATTTTGAAAGGTATTTTATTATATTGCCTCAGCTATTTTTATACTAATGCTGTGACAAATATAAGCACAAAATATTTTTATCTTTAAGATAATTCGTACAGTATTATACACAGGGAAAATATGCAATATTTATCAAATAATTCTTAGATGGTTAGATAAGAGTCACAGAACTGACAAGTACATAAACATATAGTCATACTTGATAATTTTATAAATATTGACAGTGGATTCCAGAAAGTTTCAGTGTCTTGTCCAAAGAAGCAGGGTTAGTTTGTGGAGCTGAGCTAAGATTGATAATCAGCTAAATGAAGGCAAAACATAGGCTTTTTAAATAACATTTTTTTTAATATTACTGTGCTTAACATTTTAACTTGTGCTTCATGTAAGTTATGTTTGACATAACTTATGGCTTGATAGGAGACATGAGTTAAGGTGCTGCTGTTCTGGGGAAGGAGGGAGATGATGAATAGTCCAACAGTGGATTGTCTCAACTAACACAAAAGAAGACAGAAAGGAGAGTAGAGTTTATGGAGGGAGGAAATCAGAAAACCAAAGTATGTAGGATTAACAAAGCCAAGAAAAAATTTTTCTGAAATGGATTAAAACGTGCTTATAAGTAGTTCATGGAGATTTGGCAATGGCCAGATACCACTGATTAGTGATGCTAGTTCTAGATAGGAGGAATTCAAAGGTACTGAGGTTGCTGCTTGTAAAAATTGAAATGAATTTCCAGTAAATTCTTCACGACTCATAAATTAACATAGTCCTGTGGGCTCAAAACGAAAGCTTTAGGTCAGGCATGAGAGAATTCAAATTGCAAGCTTGAACAGTTTTCAATAATAATTGAAAATACAGTTCATACACTGTAACAATTCTCTGAGCTACTGAGGCTTGCTGCCAAATTATCTGTCATTTTCATAGAACTGATTTTATTTCTTTTTAAATGAAAGAATTTTAAATTGTTTTTACATGGTGGAGGATAGGTGTGTGAGCAAATTTAATTTTTCAAATATGTTGAAAAGGAATAACTTCTTAAAAGAAAAAGCTTCACAATGTCTCATATTAACCATATTGATAGTTTGAAATGTATTTTTGAAAAACTGTAGAAAAGGGCTGGGAATACACATGCTCCAGGATTCTGGAACTGGAATTTCCTTTGCATCTTACTTTTTCCTTTGTGCTCAATTCTCTACATGTATCTACTTTCACAACTGTGGGATCCATAGGTTGTTACCAATGTTTTGCTTTTTGATCTTTTCTGGTCACTGTATTGTCAACAAATACTATTAATTGCTATTTCAAAATGATCTTATATACCTCAGATAAGATACAAGAAAAATAAAATATTCTCTAACTACTTACTCTCTATTAATATCTGCTAGAATTTCAGTTTTCCATTATTGATGGGAGTGGAAGTGGAGCGTGGCACTGTGAAAGTACCATTGTTGCTTTAATACACTAGTTTTTATGTGTCCTATATTTTTGTTAAATCCTACCGTAAACTATAAATAGATAATGTAAAGCCAGTTGTTCTGAACCTCTCAAACTCTGTTTCTTCATTTGTAAAATGAAAGTGTGATCAGCTGAAAAATGGCCCTTCAAAACTATCAGGTCCTAATATACAGATCCTGTAAATATTATCTTACATGGCAGAGACTTTGCAGATATGATTAAGTTAGGATCTTGAGATGGGGTGTAGTAGTTTACTAGGGCTGCCGTAACAAAGGACAACAGATTGAGTTGCTTAAACAATAGAAACTTATTTTCTCACAATGCTAGAGGCTACTATCCAAGATCAGGGTACCAGCAGAGTTGGCTGCTTCTGAGGTCTCTCCCCTTGGGGCTCATAGATGACCATCTTCTCCCTGTGTTCTCACATGGTCTTCACTCTGTGTGTGTCTGTGTCCTAATTTCCTCTTTTTGTGAGGATACTAATCATATTGGATTAGGGCATAAACTAATAACCTCATTTCAACTTAATTACATCTTCAAAGACCCTATTTTTTTTATTTGTTAAACAATTTTATTGAGATACAGTTTACATGCCATAAAGCTCCCCACTTAAAGTGTACAATTCAGTGGTTTTAGCATATTTACAAAGTGGTGCAGCCATTACTACAGTCTAAGTTTAGGACATTTTGTCCCCAAAAAGGGAGGCATAGCCACTAGCTGTCAATGCCATCCCACTAGGTCCCCCAGCCCCTAGCACCCACAGAGGTACTGTCTACAATTATGGATTTACCTATCCTGGACATTTTTGTAAATGGAATTTTACAATTTATGACTTCACTATCTGGCTTCTTTCACTGAACATAATGTTTTCGAGGTTGATCCATGTTGAGCCTGTATCCATATTTCGTTCCTGTTGTTGGCTAATCATAGTCCATTGAATGGAAGGACCACATTTCATTTACCCATTCATCAGTTGATGGACATTTGGGTCCTCTCCATAAAGACCCTATTTTTAAATGCAGTCACTTTCTGAGGTACTGGAGATTAGGATTTTAATATATGACTTTGGTCCAAGTGGGGGCACAGTTCATCCCATAACATTCCACCCTCCAAATTCATGTTCTTATAACATGCTAAATTCAGTCACCTGATTTCAATAGCCCCAAAAGTCTTAATCAATTCCAGTATCAACTCAAAGTCCAAAATTTCACCTAAGTATCATCTAAACCAGATAATGGGTGAGACTTGAAGTATGGTTCATCTGGAGGCAAAATTCCTCTTCAGCTATGAGTTCGTGCAGTCAGACAGATTATCTGCTTCCAAAATACGATGGTGGGACAACCATATTATAAACATTACTATCCACAAAGGGAGAAATTGGAAAGAAAAAAAGGATGAACCCTAAAGACAAACACTAGTCTTGTAATAAAGAGACAGAGGGAAATCTGAAACACAGAATGTAATGTGAAGATGGAGCATAAAGAGATGTGAAGATGCTGACCTTAAAGATTGGAGTGATATGGCTGTAAGCCAAGGAATGCTAGCAGCTGCCAAATGCTGGAATAGGCCAGAAATAGATTTTCCTCCAGAGCCTCTGGAGAAAGTATGGCCCTCTTGACACCTTTATTTTGGGACCTGTGCTACTGACTTTGGACTGCTAGCCTCCATAACTCTGGAGAATAAATTTCTGTTGTTTTGAGCCACCAAGTTTGTGATCGTTTGTTACAGTTGTCTGCAAAACTAAACAAAACCAATAAAGAGAATAAAATCTATATCATAGGATTTTTGTAAGGATAAAATATAGTAATTTATAGCACTTTGCACTGTGACCTGCGCGTGAAGATCTGGTCAATGAATGTAGTTCTTCAGCTCTTCTTTTTCCATATCTTCACAACCACACAATCTGTCTCATCTTGTTTCTCTAGGGCTCACCCCAGGAATTTAGATACAGTCAGTGAATTTAATAAATATTATGGGTCATTAAATCAAGGTGATAGCCTGAAACATATTTCTACTACTTTTCCCGGCACAATTTCCTTTGTTACAAAGGAAGAGAGCAGATATAAGAAAAGAAACAAAGATCTAACATTACTAGAAAAAGAGTATCTTCAGAGGGAACAGAACTTTTGGTATACTGGAAAGATAGAAAATAAATAGGACACTCAGTTCTAATGTGGAACCTCTTTTCATGAAAAACAAATAGAAATGGTGGTTAAAATATTTGTAAAGAATTATATATGTTCATAGCTCTGCTCAGTAAGAGAAAAAGAAATCCCCAAGTGCCAGAATAAATGAGAAAACTTCTAACACGAAAGAGCTGGAATTCTTTCTCCTGATTATCAAATCAATGCACATTCATAAGAAAATATTATGAAACTATATAATATAGTGATGGAAAATCTCTCATTATCTCAGTCATCAAATATAAATTCTACTGACAGTTTTGGGAATATTTCACTTGATCTTATTCTTCCCTGCATTTGGTAACATTTGTATTTCTTTACTGACATACAAGAATCATGCTTTATAGTTTCATTTATATAAAGTTCAAAGTAAGGCAAAAACTAACCTACTTAGAAGAACTAGAAACAAAATCCCAAAATAGGTCATGCAATATACACCTCTTTGCAACTTACTTCTTTCACTTAATAACTCTTGGAATTCTTCCCATATCACTCTTTATAGACCTATTATTTTAATGTTTATTTAACATTTATATAAAAGATAGAAATGAACTAGTTTCTTTTAGTTTAAAAAGCACAATGTGTTTCACTTGATGTACTTTCACTGGCCAAATTAGAGTTAATATTCTAAAAATTATCCAGTAAAATATTTCTCACTTTCATGTAAGCACATTCATCTTTTCACTTATCTTCTGTGGTTTTTCTGAATCAGATAACTTCTTGAAAAGCACATTTAAAATTTTTAATGTTATATAATTTTATTTTCTTTTTAAAATATTTTTTTAATTTTAAATTTTATCAAAGTAAAATATACATGCAAAGAGTACATAAATTGTAAGTGTTCAGAGAAGTGAATTTTCTGTGTGAATTTTAAAAAAATGAACATAATCATGAAAACTACCATTCCTATAAGAAATAGAATATTACTAGTGCCCCCAGGGCTCCTACCCAATCACCAAAAGTTGACTTGAAAGTAAAAATACTAAATCAGCCATATCTTCAGTCATTTTTAACTAGAACAGCTGGGAATAGAAAGCAGAAGGAAGCTTCTGGCTGCATTTCTATTTTGATAAACATGCATTTATTAATGAACAACTTCTAATGAAGAACTTTAATGATTGTCTGGAAGAATTATTCTCAGGGCTCCCTATAAAGTAGGAGAATTCACAGCAGCCAGAGGGAGAGAGATGCCAGACCCATGAAAAACAACCAATGATATAGCATTTTGGAAATAGGAATAGGTATGTAGTCTAATGCTTTTCAGATTATGTTAGTGGATGCGTTGTCCTTCCAACGAAATTATGAGTAGAAGATTATATGAAGTCATCTAGTTCAGGATGGTACATGGAACACACATCTGTCTCGCATTTCTTCTGGAATTATCTTAAAAACAATAAAAGAATAAAAAAGGGTATTAAGAGCCACCCATTTGGAAGTCTTTTCATTATCTGTACAATGAGAGTTGTACAAGGTATTTCCTAATAACCTACTTTGCTTTCATACTGAATTTTGTTATTTTTAAAACATTATATGGCTTCCCTGGTGGCGCAGTGGTTAAGAATCCGCCTGCCAGTGCAGGGGACATGGGTTTCAGCCCTGGTCCTGGAAGATCCCACATGCTGCGGAGCAACTAAGCCCGTGTGCCACAACTACTGAGCCTGCGCTCTAGAGCCCATGAGCCACAACTACTGAGCCTGCATGCCACAACTACTGAAGCCCACTGTGCCTAGAGCCTGTGCTCCGCAACAAGAGAAGCCACTGCAATGAGAAGCCTGTGCACCACAGCAAAGAGTAGCCCCTGCTCACTGCAACTACAGAAAGCCTGCATGCAGCAATGAAGACCCAACGCAGCCAAGAATAAATAAATAAAATAAATTTTTAAAAATTACATGATTTATATTGGCATCACTATGGAAAATAAGTGAGAAGTATCTATGTTATATGAATAGATTGAAGCGCTGGTGACAAGATGGTAAATATTGTGTTGAATCATTTTATGTGCGTGGCCAGAAAAAAAATCTTAATAAATCTTCCACACATTTTAATATAAAAATTAAAGGTATCTACAGTTACCTGATAATGAAAAGATAATTTCTAATTTTAAAACTACCCTGAATATGTCTAGCCATTTATCCATTAATAGCTGGAAAAGGAATTTCAGTGTTCATTGTGTAGGGTACTTATCAATACAGAAAGGGAAGTGAAATGGAGGATGAGAAGTAGATGAGAAGAAAGAAGGAGTGAAGGAGGGAAGGAGTGAGAGGGAGGGGTGGGGGAGCGAGAGAGAGGACCTTCCTAGAATCTGTTTTTAAAAGTTTGAACCAGTCTGCTCTAGTTCACAATAGTGTGTGTGTCACAATCTAAAAACCTTAAGTCATTCTCTGTGTAATTTTTTCTCAACGAACATATACATGCACTACTTTATATGCATTATGTCAGTTATTCATCACAAGAGCCAATGAAAGAACCCTTTGCATTTTGAAATTGAAGAAACTTAGGTGTAGAAAGGTCAAATAATTTTCCAGCATCATCAGGATGAATGACAAAGCTGAGGATGAAATCCATGACTGTCCTCTAAAGGTTACATTGTCATCCGTTCTGGTATGCATCTCTTGTCTTCCCAGTTAACAGACCCCTCCTAGTGATTACTGAGGAAGGACAAAGTGAGAATATTTTACAGATACTTTCAGAAGGTATATGAATTGTCAATGGAATGTCAATTATTTCTAAATTAAAGGTTATCTTTTCCTGTACTGTCTTCTTTGGGTGTTCAATTTGACAAACTAAAAAGTTGGGAAATTTTTCAAAACTAAGAGAATGGACTTGAGGATATGGGGAGGGGGAAGGGTAAGCTGTGACAAAGTGAGAGAGTAACACTGACATATATACACTACCAAACATAAAATAGATAGCTAGTGGGAAGCAGCCGCATAGCAGTGGGAGATCAGCTCCGTGCTTTGTGACCACCTAGAGGGGTGGGATAGGGAGGATGGGAGGGAGGGAGATGCAAGAGGGAAGAGATATGGGAACATATGTATAACTGATTTACTTTGTTATAAAGCAGAAACTAACACACCATTGTAAAGCAATTATACTCCAATGAAGATGTTAAAAAAAAAACTATTAGCAATCAGTGGTGTTTGAATAATCATGACTCTACCAACTGCATTGTACTTTAGTATTTATTCAAACTACAGATTGTTGCGGAAAGGTAAAATTGCCTAAATTAATGTGTTTTGTGATTTATAATACCTCTTTAGTGAGAAATCTTTAGGTTTATAAAGCTTGTTACCCAAATGTAATTTATTTTAGTGATTGTTATTTTAGTTATGATAAAAGTTAAAGGAGGAAATCTAGATGGAACTGTTGTGTGCTATACTGGACACCTACCTTAAAGAGCAATGTCAAACCATCAGTAAACAGCCCACAGGAGCCTTGGCCTGTTTGCCCCCTTCTGTTTTCCTTTGCAGTGGGTAATTTCTTATCTACTGACACCCTTTATTACCTTTAGTCTTAGATTATTTTATTGTTTGTTATTGGGTATATTTGCAGATTGGGTAGGATTCTTTGGAGTTACACAGTGTTTTTATGTGATAGATATTTGGTTTTTATGTTTTTTGGGTTTTTTAAAGACTATTTATGGTTTTTTATCTATTTTAAATTCTCCAAAGGCATTAAATGGTCTCTAACGTAAAGCATATGGTTGTTTTATTTGTTTTTAAATTAATTTTTATTGGAGTATAGTTGATTTACAATGTTGTGTTAGTTTCTTTTTATAATTTATGTTTCATTATCTACTTTTCCTCTCTATGCACTTGGACATTTTACATGAATGAAATAATAATATATGGTATGTTGTGACTGGCTTCTTTCACTTAGCATAATGTTTTCAAGGTTCATCCTTGTTGTAGCCTATATTATTACTTATTCCTTCTTATTGCTGAATAATTTTCCATTGTATGGATATGCCACATTTTGTTTATCCATTAGTCAGTTTATACACAGTGGGATTGCTTCTATCTTTTGGATTTTATAAAGAATGCTACTATAAGCACTCATGTACATGTTTTTGTGTGGACTTAATGTTTTCATATCTCTTAGATGTATACTTAGGAGTGGCATTTCTGGTCATATAGTAACTCTGTTTAACCATTTGAGGAACTGTAGACTTTTAAGAAGTGGCTACACATTCCCACCAACAGTGTATGAGGGTTCCAATTTCTCCACATCCTCACCTGTACTTATTGTCTGATTTTTTTTTAATTTAATTTTTTTATACAGCAGGTTCTTATTAATTATCTATTTTATACATATTAGTGTATATATGTCAATCCCAATCTCCCAATTCATCCCACCACCAACAGCCCCCCAACCCCTGCTTTCCCCCCTTGGTGTCCATATGTTTGTTCTCTATATTTGTGTCTCTATTTCTGCCTTACAAACCGGTTCATCTGTACTGTTTTTCTAGATTCCACATATATGCATTAATATACAATATTTGTTTTTCTCTTTCTGACTTACTTCACTCGGTATGACAGTCTCTAGGTCCATCCACGTCTCTACAAATGACCCAATTTCATTCCTTTTTATGGCTAAGTAATATTCCATTGTATATATGTACCACATCTTTATCCATTCGTCTGTCGATGGGCTATTACATTGCTTCCGTGTCCTGGTGATTGTAAATAATGCTGCAGTGAACATTGGAGTGCATGTGTCTTTTTGAATTATGGTTTTCTCATGATATATGCCCAGTAGTGGGATTGCTGGGTCATATGGTAGTTCTATTTGTAGATTTTTAAGGAACCTCCATACTGTTCTCCATAGTGGCTGTATCAATTTGCATTCCCACCAGCAGTGCAAGAGGGTTCCCTTTTCTCCACACCCTCTCCAGCATTTGTTGTTTATAGATTTTCTGATGATGCACATTGTAACTGGTGTGAGGTGATACCTCATTGTAGTTTTGACTTGCATTTCTCTAATGATTAGTGATGTTGAGCATCCTTTCATGTGTTTGTTGGCAGTCTGTATGTCTTCTTTGGAGAAATGTCTATTTAGGTCTTCTGCCCGTTTTTTGATTGGGTTGTTTGTTTTTTTTACTATTGAGCTGTATGAGCTGTTTATATATTTTGGAGAGTAATCTTTTGTTGATTCATTTGCAAATATTTTATCCCATTCTAAGGGTTGTCTTTTCGTCTTGTTTATGGTTTCCTTTGCTGTGCAAAAGCTTTGAAGTTTCATTAAGTCCCATTTGTTTATTTTTGTTTTTATTTCCATTACTCTAGGAGGTGGGCCAAAAAAGATCTTGCTGTGATTTATGTCAAAGAGTGTTCTTCCTATGTTTTCCTCTAAGAGTTTTATAGTGTCCAGTCTTAGATTTAGGTCTTTAATCCATTTTGAGTTTATTTTTGTGTGTGGTTTTAGGGAGTGTTCTAATTTAATCCTTTTACATGTAGCTGTCCAGTTTTCCCAGCACCACTTATTGAAGAGGTTGTCCTTGCCTCCTTTGTCATAGATTAGTTGACCATAGGTGCATGGGTTTATCTCTGGGCTTTCTATCCTGTTCCACTGATCTATATTTCTGTTTTTCTGCCAGTACCATATTGTCTTGATTACTGTACCTTTGTATTATAGTTTGAAGTTGAGGAGCCTGTTTCTTCCAGCTCTGTGTTTCTTTCTCAAGATTGCTTTGGCTCTTCGGGGTCTTTTGTGTTTCCATACAGACTGTAAAATTTTTTGTTCTAGTTTTTTGAAGGATGTCCTTGGTAATTTGATAGGGATTGCACTGAATCTGTAGATTGTTTTGGGTAGTATTGTCATTTTTACAATACTGATTCTTCCAATCCAATAGCATGGTATATCTCTCCATATCTTTATGCTATCTTTCATTTCTTTCATTAGTGTTTCATAGTTTTCTGAGTACAGGTCTTTTGCTTCCTTCGGTAGGTTTATTCCTAGGTATTTTATTCTTTTTGTTGCAATGGTGAATGGGATTGTTTCCTTAATTTCTCTTTCAGACATTTGTTTTTAGTGTATAGGAATGCCAGAGATTTCTGTGCATGAATTTTGTATACTACAGCTTTACCAAATTCATTGGTTAGCTCTAGTAGTTTTCTGGTTGCATCATTAGGATTCTCTATGTGTAGTATCATGTCATCTGCAAAGAGTGACAGTTTTACTTCTTCTTTTCCGATATGTATTCCTTTTATTTCTGTTTCTTCTCTGATTGCTGTGGCTAGGACTTCCAAAACTATGTTTACTAAGAGTGGCTAGAGTGGACACCCTTGTCTTGCTTCTGATCTTAGAGAGAATGTTTTTCACCATTGAGAATGACGTTTGCTGTGGATTTGTTGTATATGGCCTTTATTATGTTGAGGAAAGTTCTCTCTATGCCTACTTCCTGGTGGGTTTTTATCATAAATGGGTGTTGAATTTTGTCGAAAGCTTTCTCTGCATCTATTGAGATGATCATATGTTTTTTCTCCTTCAATTTGTTAATATGGTGTATCACGTTGATTGATTTGCGTATATTGAAGAATCCTTGCATTCCTGGAATAAACCCCACTTGATCATGGTGTATGATTCTTTTAAAGTGCTGTTGGATTCTGTTTGCTAGTATTTTGTTGAGGATTTTTGCATCTATGTTAATCAGTGATATTGGCCTGTAGTTTTCTTTCTTTGTGACATCCTTTTCTGATTTTGGTATCAGGATGATGGTGGCCTCGTAGAATGAGTTTGGGAGTGTTCCTCCCTCTGCTACATTTTGGAAGAGTTTGAGAAGGATAGGTGTTAGCTCTTCTCTAAATGTTTTGATAGAATTCGCCTGTGAAGCCATCTGGTCCTGGGCTTTTGTTTGTTGGAAGATCTTTAATCAGAGTTTCAATTTCAGTGCTCGTGATTGGTCTGTTTATATTTTCTATTTCTTCCTGATTCAGTCTTGGCAGGTTGTGCATTTCTAAGAATTTGTCCATTTCTTCCATGTTGTCCATTTTATTGGCATAGAGTTGCTTGTAGTAATCTCTCATGATCTTTTGTTTTTTCTGCAGTGTCAGTTTTTACTTCTCCTCTTTCATTTCTAATTCTATTGATTTGAGTCTTCTCCCTTTTTTTCTTGATGAGTCCGGCTAATGGTTTATCAATTTTGTTTATCTTCTCAAAGAACCAGCTTTTAGTTTTATTGATCTTTGCTATCATTTCCTTCATTTCTTTTTAATTTATTTCTGGTCTGATCTTTATGATTTATTTCCTTCTGCTAATTTTGGGGGTTTTTTGTTCTTTTTTCTCTGATTGCTTTAGGTGCAAGGTTAAGTTCTTTATTCGAGATCTTTCCTGTTTCTTAAGGTAGTATTGTATTGCTATAAACTTCCCTCTTAGAACTGCTTTTGCTGCATCCCATAGGTTTTGGGTCGTTGTGTTTCCATTGTCATTTGTTCTTAGGTATTTTTTGATTTTCTCTTTGATTTCTTCAGTGATCACTTCGTTATTAAGTAGTGTATTGTTTAGCCTCCGTGTGTTTGTATTTTTTACAGATCTTTTCCTGTAATTGATATCTAGTCTCATAGCGTTGTGGTCAGAAAGGTACTTGATACAATTTCAATTTTCTTAAATTTACCAGTGCTTGATTTGTGACCCAAGATATGATCTATCCTGGAGAATGTTCCATGAGCACGTGAGAAAAATGTGTATTCTGTTGTTTTTGGATGGAATGTCCTATAAATATCAATTAAGTCCATCTACTTTAATGTATCATTTAAAGCTTGTGTTTCCTTATTTATTTTCATTTTGGATGATCTGTCCATTGGTGAAAGTGGGGTGTTAAAGTCCCCTACTATGAATGTGTTACTGTCGATGTCCCCTTTTATGGCTGTTAGTATTTGCCTTATGTATTGAGGTGCTCCTATGTTGGGTGCATAAATATTTACAATTGTTATATATCTTCTTCTTGGATTGATCCCTTGATCATTATGCAGTGTCCTTCTTTGTCTCTTCTAATAGTCTTTATTTTAAAGTCTATTTTGTCTGATATGAGAATTGCTACTCCAGCTTTCTTTTGATTTCCATTTGCATGGAATATCTTTTTCTATCCCCTCACTTTCAGCCTGTATGTGTCCCTTGGTCTGAAGTGGGTCTCTTGTAGACAGCATATATATGGGTCTTATTTTTGTATCCATTCAGCGAGCCTGTGTGTTTTGGTCGGAGCATTTAATCCATTCACATTTAAAGTAATTATCGATATGTATGTTCCTTTTACCATTTTCTTAAATGTTTTGAGTTTGTTTTTGTAGGTCATTTTCTTATCTTGTGTTTCCCACTTAGAGACGTTCCTTTAGCATTTGTTGTAGAGCTGGTTTGGTGGTGCCGAATTCTCCTAGCTTTTGCTTGTCTGTAAAGCTTTTGATTTCTACATCAAATCTGAATGAGGTCCTTGCTAGGTAAAGTAATCTTGGTTGTAGGTTCTTCCCTTTCATCACTTTAACTATATCATGCCACTGACTTCTCACTTGTAGAGTTTCTGCTGAGAAAAAAAAAAAGTTTCTGCTTAGCTGTTAACCTTATGAGAGTTCCCTTGTATGTTGTCATTTTCCCCTTGTTGCTTTTAATAATTTTTCTTTGTCTTTAATTTTTGTTAATTTGATTACTATGTCTCACTGTGTATCTCCTTGAGTTTATTCTGCCTGGGGCTCTCTGCACTTCCTAGACTTGGGTGGCTATTTCCTTTCCCATGTTAGGGAGGTTTTTGACTATAATCTCTTCATATATTTTCTCTGGTCTTTTCTCTCTCTCTTCTCTTTCTGGGACCCCTATAATGAGAATGTTGGTGTGTTTAATATTGTCCCAGAGGTCTCTTAGGTTGTCTTCATTTCTTTTCATTCTTTTTTCTTTATTCTTTTCTGTGGCAGTGAATTCCACCATTCTGTCTTCCACGTCACTTATCCATTCTTCTGCCTCAGTTATTCTGCCATTGATTCCTTCTAGTGTAGTTTTCATTTCAGTTATTGTATTGTACATCTCTGTTTGTTCGTTCTTTAATTCTTCTAGGTCTTTGTTAAACATTTCTTGCATCTTTTCGATATTTGCCTCCATTCTTTTTCCGAGGTTCTGGATCATCTTCACTATCATTATCCTGAATTCTTTTTCTGGAGGGTGTCTATATCCACTTCATTTAGTTGCTTTTCTGAGGTTTTATCTTGTTCCTTCATCTGGTACATAGTCCTCTGCCTTTTCATTTTATCTATCTCTGTGAATACGGTTTTTGTTCCACAGGCTACAGGATTGTAGTTCTTCATGCTTCTGCTGTCTGCCCTCTGGTGGGTGAGGCTATCTAAGAGGCTTCTGCAAGTTTCCTGATGGGAGGGCCTGGTGGTTGGTAGAGCTGGCTGTTGCTTTGGTGGGCAGAGCTCAGCAGAACTTGAATCCTCTTGTCTGCTGATGGGTGGGGCTGAATTCTCTCCCTGTTGGTTGTTTGGCCTGAGGCGACGCAGCACTGGAGGCTACAGGCTCTTTGGTGGGGCTAATGGAGGACTCCAGGAGAGCTCATGCCAAGGAGTACTTCCCAGAACTTCTGTTGCCAGTGTTCTTTTCCCTACGGTGAGCCACAGCCACCCCCGCCTCTGCAGGAGACCCTCCAACAGTGGCAGGTAGGTCTGGTTCAGTCTCCTTTGAGGTCACTGCTCCTTTTCCCTGGGTCCTGGTGTGCACACTACTTTGTGTGTGCCCTCCAAGAGTGGAGTCTCTGTTTCCTCCAGTCCTGTCAAAGTCCTGCAATCAAATCCTGCCAGCCTTCAAAGACTGATTCTCTGGGATTCCTCCTCCTGTTGCCAGACCCCCAGCTTGGGAAGCCTGATGTGGGCTCAGAATCTTCACTCCAGTTGGTGGACTTCTGTGGTATAATTGTTCTCCAGTTTGTGAGTCACCCACCCAGTGGTTATGGGATTTGATTTTATTGTGATTGTGTCCCTCCTACCATCTCATTGCAGCTTCTCCTTTGTCTTTGGATGTGGAGTATCGTTTTTTGGTGAATTCCAGTGTCTTCCTGTTGATGGTTGTTCAGCAGTTAGTTGTGATTCCAGTGCTCTTGCAAGAGGGAGTGAGCGCACATCCTTCTACTCCACCATCTTGAAGCAGTCTCTCTGTTGTGTTAGTTTCTGCTGTACAGCAAAGTGAATCAGTTATACATATACATATATCCACTCCTTTCTAGATTCTATTTCCATATAGGTCATTACAGAGTACAGTTCCCTGTGCTATACAGTAGGTTCTTGTTAGTTATGTATTTTATATATAGTAGTGTATATATGTCAATTCCAATCTCGCAATTTATACCTCCTGCCTCGCCCCCGACCCAGTAACCAGAAGTTTGTTTTCTACATCTGTGATTCTGTTTCTGTTTTGTAAATAAGTTCATTTGTACCATTTTTTAAGATTCCATATATAAATCATATCATATGATATTTGTCTTTCTCTGGCTAACTTTTGGTGACAATGGTAAGATGCTAAATTAGTCCATAATTTCCCAAGGTTGTATAGGATTAATGGTGGATCTAGCATTGAAATCCATGGCTGTCCTACTTTAAAAGGTCATACTTTATTACAAGATAATGAGAGCTCACAAGGAGACAAAATCATGATGGGCCCCTTGAGTACTGGAGCCTGTGATTGGGGACAATGTTTAAATTCAAAATCTCCTGTTTTTCTGAAAATACTCCAAATGTCTATAACAGACTGTACGTTTTTTGTTATTCTTGTTTTTAATGCAGAAAGATAATTCAAAATGTGTAGCAAAGGAGAAGGGTTTACAGCTTTTAGCTAAACTTATCATTCTAAGTCACCTACATCTAGGATGTCCTGTGACAAAATGAGGTTTATAAATTCTGAAGAATCTGAAAGTGAGAATGGTTTCTACTCTCTTTCTCAGTTACCTGGACAGGGCTTCCCTGGTGTCGCAGTGGTTGAGTGTCCGCCTGCCGATGCAGGGGACGCAGGTTCGTGCTCTGGTCCAGGAAGATCCAACATGCCACGGAGTGGCTAGACCCGTGAGCCATGGCCGCTGAGCCTGCGCGTCCAGAGCCTGTGCTCCGCAATGGGAGAGGCCACAACAGTGAGAGGCCCGCGTACCGCCAAAAAAAAAAATGTCAGTTACCTGGATGACCTGAAGAAGCCCACAGATAACTGAAGTAAGTCACAGTTTTCTAACACTTTTAAGAAAAAATTATCAATTCATAATTAGCTTCCAAATGCTTTTTTAAACTGCTTTTATTAGATCAGATGCACACACACACACATACGTACTGACACACTCATACACACTTACACACACACACAAACACAATTTAATGCAAATTTAATGTATAGTGACAGAAAGCAAATCAGTGGTTGCCTGGGGATAGAGGTGGGAATAAAAGAGAAGGATTACAAAGGAGTATGAGGAAACTTTTAGGGATGATGGATATATTCATTGTGTTGATTTTGGTGGTGATGTCACAGATTTATGCATATATCACAACTTATCAAATTGTACACTTTAAATATATGCAGTTTATCCTACATCATTTATACCTCAGTAAACCTATTTTTTTAAACACCCTTTGAAGACCATGTTATCTACACTCCTTTCTGGAACAGATATTCTATTTTGTTCTCCTTTTAATGTTACCATATACCTTCTCAATACATGTGTAACAAGGAGTAAATATTGGTCTTTTTGGTTAAAGTATGAGAACATCTTGATATGCCCCAAATTATTTTTAATCTTTATTAAATTATTTTCTATCAACTAGTCCTAGCACAGATTCTGCCCTATGTTAACATGCTATTTGTAGACCAGATGAGGAAAAGTACAGTATTTTCAATAGAGATTTAACCTATTCTGATGACTCATCGCAGAGAAGAGGGGAGATTTAAGAAAGTTGTCCAGTCATCTGACTTCTCACAACAGTTGCTTTTTTGATAAACCAAGTGGCTTTTCCACTATTCCTAATTAAATGAGCAGCGTTGCCTTTCACTCTCCCCCAGCTTCACTTTGAGTGCACCTAATAGAAAGTAAAGACTTTGAGAAAACAGGATACCTAGAAAACAATTTCAGTTCTATAATAAATTGTTGATCTCAATAAAAATTTTCTAATCCCTGTGGGCCTTGTTTTTCACATAGGTGAAGTAGGAATAGTTATACTTACTCCATACAACTTCACTGGTTTGATTTGATTTTAATGAAGGTACAAAGAGATAAAGTTTTCCTTCAGAGCTTTCTTCTCTTTCTTTAGAGCATTAGGAAAGCCTAGACTCTGCTCTGCTATTTCTGGCAAATTTATCATGAGTGTATTCTTAATCTCCTGCATTATAACTTCTTTTCTACCTCCAGAAAAGGTGTGGTTATATTCTCTATGATTTTTCCTTTGAAGGCCACATACACTTCCAGGGCCTCAAATGTCACTGCTGTACAGCTGAATTAAAGTCAAGACCCAGACTGTCTAGAATTCTATTCATACTTTTCAGTTCTGTAGATTTTCCTTTGGATATCTTGGTGTTATTCAGGTGTGACAAATAATGCATATTTCAACTTAGTTATTATTCCTGTCATACTGTTTTCACTTATAAAATATAACTTCTAATTACCCATGCTCAGCACCTCAACACTAAGCATTGTGTTAGGCCCAAAGAAGAGTCTCAGTAGATATCTATGGATGTTACATACTCTTCATCTTCATTGGGAGCCTCAGCATAGTTTGTTCAGAGCACCACATCACTTTGGATAGAGCTAAAGTGCTGTCTAAGGGAAATTAAGAGTGAAAATCATGAGTGTTGATGATAAAAGGTTATGTTTACGGGAAGCCTGCATCAATGAATGGAGATGCTGGAACGTCGTGTCAGTGTAGACATTCTACAGAGCTCTGGGTACAGTTGCAGAGAGATATAAATGTTATATGTCTAGATGATGTCCACTAAGTACAACTGAGTATTAAAAAGTTCACTCTCATCACTGTATATTCCATTAGTAGTCACAGAGAAAAAGAGACGCAGAGCTTAAGAGCAAGACTGAGGGATTCATAGAGAAGGTTGTCAGCTGTAGCAATAGGAAAAAGAAAGCTGAAGAAGGGAGGGTAAGTTTCTCAGAACACAGAAGAAGCTGGAACATAGTTGAGGACTCTGCTATGGCAGACTAGATAAATTTTGTTAGTCCAAATGATTTTTTAAGGCTATTTGTAAAGCTGGCTTTAATATACCTTGATAGGGATTTATTAAGGAAATGGCTTGTTACCATTCTTGTGTTTAATGATTATGGCATATTTCCTTAACTAGACGTGCAATTAATTGCTTTAAATACCCAGCTCTACAAGGCTATTTCTGTGCTTTGCTGCATAAGATAAGCTTTCTTCATAGAAATGTTTCTATTCACTGGGAAGAGATTATATTTAAACACCTGTAGTTTGTAAAATAACGAGAGAGAGCACACATTAAACACAAAGACAGTGATTTTATTATTAAAGTTATGATTTTTCAGTGGCCTTATATTTCATTTGTTACTAAGTGATACATATGCATACCCTGGTGGGAGATGACATAAAAACTAATTACGGACAAAAGAAAGATTCAGAGACTTACCAAGGCTAATGTATTTTTCTATATTGTTATTTTTCCCTTCTTGCCTTTATTAGCATGATTATCTTAGTTTAATTATTTCCATTATGCTCCTGTTCAAAGGAGTTTACTGATAGTTTTAGTCCTGGTGACTCCATCAATGAGCCTGTGGTGAGTAACAGACGTCTAGCATTTTAACATCCCTTATATGTTATCTGGAACAATCTCCACATCACATGTTTGCTTGCTTGAGAAATATAAGTGCTAGAGAAAGGCACTGTCATAGAGTGAAAGAAACCTAGACTGGGAGTCCAAAGATATCAATTCTAGTTCTTCTTCTGCCACCTGAGTAAGCTTGAAAAATCATTAAAAACTGCCTAAGCTTATATATCTCTACCTGTAATGTAGAGATAACACTTTCACTATCTCACAGAGTTATTGTAAGAATCAGATACATTCATTGTAGCCCGTATTTGTTCTTCTATGCCTATCATAAAATATGGCACTCACTACAGCATACAAGATATTTAATATAAATTTTAAAATATTTTATGGCATCATACTAGGTTACTATTTTTGTCTAGGTTTAAATTATATCATCTAGGGATCTGGCAGTCACATTAATTCTTTCTGGCCAGTAAATGACATTCAGATTTGCAAATCTAAGTTTCCCATGTTGTTCCTATAGGACACAGGAAGATTAAAAGTTAAAATATGGAAAAAACGCCAGACAAATATAAACAAAAATAGAACTGATCTAGCTATATTAGCATAAGGAAAGCTTTTTAAGGCAGAAAAATATGGCTAGAAATTAAAGATTACCATAAATTTTAAAAGGTTTAATTCAGTAGAATATATAATAATGCTAAATTCATTAAGACACAAAACAAAGCATCACAGATACAAAGGGAAGTGGATAAATCCACCATTTGATATTTTCTGTGAAATTTTAAACACATTTCTCTTGGTAAATGATAGATGAAGAAGACAAAATATTTGGTAAATATATAGGTTTGAAAAAGTCTTCCTAAACGAGTATATAGAACCATGTACTGAATAATTGGAAAATAAAGATTATTTCTCAAGGCCACATGGAACACTTATAAAAATTGAGTAACTATTAGGACATAAACAGAATGAAAAATAATTTCAAAGAAGCAATATTGTTGATTGCATTGTTTTACAACAATAAATTAAGATGTAAATTGATAGCAAAATGATAATGACCCTTTATATATTTTAAAAGATAAAGTGCCAAATAAATCCCATGTTAAAGAAAAATTATAAATTTATAAGGTAATTTAAAATATGTGAGAAGGTCAGCATTGCATTGAATACCTGTTATGTGTCAGGCACTGTTCTAGGACAGGTGAACAAAATGGAAAAGTTTCCTGCTTTCTTGGAAGTTTACATCTTGGTGCGGACGGGCAAACAATAAATAAGATGCCAGAGGCTAGTAACTGTTAAAAACTGAGAAAAATAAAGCATGGAAGGTGGTGAGGGAGTGCTGGGAAAGTTTGGGGGAAGAAAAGCATTCAGTTTTAAATTGAGTGTTTAGAGAAACTATGGCTGAGAATGTGACATTGAAGCCAAATCTTAAAGGAGATGAAAGAGCAAACCATGCAGAAGAGTGTGAGGGAAGATCAGATATCTGATACACGTGTGTGCACGTGTGTGTTTTTTTTTCTGATTTAACTCATTTTTCTAAAAGCAGGGTAAAACTGAGATGAAGCAGGCTAATTCCTACAATATGTCATATCCATTTAAGTTGAAAACATCTTAAAATCATAAGTAGTGCACCTTTCTTCTCTTTTAGCATTCTATCGGTGATTCAGCTTATTAAAATGGAAATTTTTATGCATTTCCTATGATGCTGTTTTATCATTTCATATTTCTAAAAGAGAATATGCCATTTACTTTACATGTGAGCTAATATTGACTAGGAATATAAAGCAGCAATTGTCTGGCTAGCTGCCAAGGTAAAAACATATTTAGAAAAGTAATTCAAGAATGTACTCATTGTTAAAGGGCATAATTTTTATTAGTCCAATTACCTTCTTCTTAATACACATTGTGAAGAACAAGTGAACTGCCTTTTTTGCATTTCATGAATGTAGAGTGTATACAGTTTCTCAAGTTATAAGTAATTCTATCCATGGGAAAAAAAAAATGCCAAGTACAAAAATATGGTTCACTAAGATCAGCTACTTTGACCCTGAGTGTACTAGATTTTTAGCACTCAAGACAGAGTATTAATCTTTAGTAGTGCCTTTTTAAACATTACAGTGAAATTCAAGGTTATAAATAAAATCTGAATGAATGCTGGTGGTGTAAGAGAAAATTAGGCAGGGTTGTTCCCTCTGTATGTTACAAAGCAAGTTTCTAAAAAAAAAGATCTGTCAATGTAGGATTATTGCTACTTGAAAACAAATTAAGATTGCTGATTTTGGCATCAGAGAACTGAATCCTAAAACTTAGCACTAATTTGTGTTATTATTTTAGGCAAGTTATTGACTTCTCTTAGAGTTTGTTTCCCCCTCTATAAAACTGGCATAATAGTACCTACTATCAAAGATAAATGTGAGAATTAAACATGAAAAAATATGCAAAATTGTTAGCACATTATATCATAAGTATTTAATAAATGTTAGTGTAACATGTTTTTAAAGTGAACTGGACTTAATGAAGTGCAAATAGAAAAGAACTTCTGTATTACTTGGGGTTCTTCAGAGAAACAGAACCACTGGAAGGTGTGTGTGTGTATAATAAGTAATTGGCTTATGCAGTTAGGGAGGCTGAGAAGTCCCAAGATCTACAGTTGGCAAGCTGGAGACCCAGGAGAGGTGATGATGTAGTTTTAGTCAGAGTCCAAAGGCCTGAGAAGCAAGAGAGCCAATCATGTTAAGTTCCAGTTCAAGTTGGAGCCCGAAGGAAGGAGAAGACTAGTGTCTCAGCTCAAAGACAGGCAGAAAGAGAACAAATTCTCCCTTACTTAAGCCCTTCAGCTGATTGGGCATCCTTGCATTAGGAATGACAATCTGCTTTACTCAGTCTACCCAATTCAAATATTAATCCCATTCAGAAACATCCTCACAGAAACACCCAGATAATGTTTAACCAAATATCTGGGCATCCCATGGCCCAGTCAAGTTAACATGTAAAATTAAGTGTCACAACACCTTTTACCCATATTGCCCTCATACCTCCTGTGATGTGTCTTTCCTACATTTGAATGTCTTATACAGACCCCATGGATTTGATTCATTTTTAGGTATCAAAAGAGTCAAGCCTAAATCAAAATATTACTCTTTAATTAAAAACTTGTCCTCTTTCCTGGCTCATACTTGAGCCTTGTGGGGAGAAGCTTAGAGAAGAGAACTTGAGGCCTCTTTCACACTGTCATGCTCCTCCTGGTGGCTATTACATCCGACTCCTTTGGGTTAGAGATGGGAGTTAGAAAGGGTAACATGATTTTATTTTGCTTAGTTGGTACTGTTTATTGTTCTCTCTTGGCTCTTGAAAGACTTGTATCTTGGTAGGCATCCAAGAAGCCATAATTGAAAATATTGGTACATTTAAATACATTAAAAATAAGTGATGGACTTCCCTGGTGGCGCAGTGGTTAAGAATCCACCTGCCAATACAGGGGACACGGGTTCGAGCCTGCTCTGGGACGATCCCACATGCCACAGAGCAACTAAGCCTGTGCGCCACCACTACTGAGCCTGCCTGCCACAGCTACTGAAGCCCGCATGCCTAGAGCCCATGCTCCGCAACAAGAGAAGCCACCGCAGTGAGAAGCCTGCGTACCACAACAAAGAGTAGCCCCTGCTCATTGCAACTAGAGAAAGCCCGCATGCAGCAACGAAGACCCAACACAGCCAAAAATAAATAAATTAATTAATTAATTAAAAAAGAAAAATAAGTGATATGTATAGCTCCTAAAAGACCATAGACTTTAAACAGCAAATGACAAAGTAAATAATATTTTTATCACAATGCAATAGATATTTAATCTTTACCATTTAAAGAACTCTTTTTTTTAAATCAAAGAAAAAGACATTTTATTTTTTTAAAACTATATGGGCAAAGATCATGGGCCATTAACTCATAAAGGAAAACAAGAAAAGTCCAATAAATAGACTAGTTGTGAGGAAGAAGGAATTCAGAGTCATTTACTAGCTGTGAGAATGTTGGCTAGTTACGTGTATTAACCAAATATCAGGTCTCTTGTTTGGTAAAAAGTTATATTCATTTCATATTCATTTTGTAAAGTAGTGCTTAGAATGGACCTGATACGTAGTAAGTGCTAACTAAATGGTAGGTATCACTATATAAAAATGTTAAATAAAGCAAATAACTACACTACAGAAATATAATTAAGATAAGCAACTATAACTCTATTACAAATGAATAGTAGATCCACACTGAAAAAAAAAAAAAGCCAAGTTGGACAACATCATTTTGACCAAAACCCTCTACTTTATTTTTTTTTTTTTATTATTATTATTATTTTTGCGGTACGCGGGCCTCTCACTGTTGTGGCCTCTCCTGTTGCGGTGCACAGGCTCCGGACGCGCAGGCTCAGCGGCCATGGCTCACAGGCCTAGCCGCTCCGCGGCATGTGGGATCTTCCCGGACCGGGGCACGAACCCGTATCCCCTGCATCAGCAGGCAGACTCTCAACCACTGCACCACCAGGGAAGCTCAAAACCCTCTACTTTTGACCAAATTGTACAATTGATTAAAATATATACACAAATATTTTATGCTTTTCAGTAAATTTTTTTCTCACAGGGTTTTGGATTAACGATTTAACTCTGAATCAACTTTATGTGTATTCTAAGAATTGAGAAAACAAGTAAATATTTTGTGAATTATGAGAGCTAGGTTTCTCACCAACAAGAAAATAATTTACAAATAAGGAAAAGGGGAAGGCTAAAATAAACCTGTGCTATTGTATTGCAGTCGAAGCTATTGCTATGAACTCATGTTTTTTAATATATAGACAGATAGATATATAGGTATAGATGTGTGTGTTTGTGTAGTGTGTTTATGTGTGATCAGTGTATATTTTTGCTGGCTTTTTCTGCTGGGAAAGCCTAGAAGCAATGACATCCCAGTAGGAATAGGCACAACTAGCACACAGATATTGTGTATACCTATTGCAAATACTATTCTCCAATAAAAGGAACCAGCACTTCTTAGAGTAGTGGTTGAATCCAGGACTTGGGCAGGAAAAATACTAAATGAAACTGGAACATGTTGTGAGACCAGAAAGTAAGGAAACCTTCAAAACATGATAGGAGTATGTCGAAAGAGCATAGAAACTAATTTGAAGGTGTGCCCAATGACCAAATCCAGGACAATTTAAGGTGAAATACTTAATGATGAGTTATAGCCCATCAAATAAATACCTATGAGTCCGTACTGATATAAATAACATAATATATAAATAAATGAGAAGGGACAGATCTTTCTTACAGTGTAATTCTAATAAATGTAGAAATAGTGAAGGAACTAGAGAAATCACCATTTAGCAAACACCATTAGTCTGAGTTTTTAGTGTTGATAGGTTACATAAGATTACATATGGTTATATAAAATGTTAACACTGGGGAAAGCTGGGTGAAGAGTATAAAGGAATTCTGTTTATTATTTTTGCAGCATTTTTGAAAAGTTAAAATTGATTCAAAATTAAAAGGAAGAAAAGATATGTGGGGGAGGGAGGGGAAAAGAAGATTTGGAAAGATGAAAGAAGACAGTGTAGGGTAGAGGTAAATTTTGAAGACCGAGTAGGAGTTAGTTTTGGACATGTTGAGTTTTGTTTCAATAGATCCCTAAAGTAGAAAAGACTAGAAAGCAGTTGCATATAAGCTGTTAGGACTAGAGACACATTTAAGAGTCTTTGACTACCAGGAGATAATAGAAGTCAGACAGACAAAATCAACCAGGAAGATTGTATGCAAGCAGAAGCATGGAAGACAGAGTCCTAGGGAATACAGACTGAGAAGAAATAGCAAGAAAAAAGTTTAAAAACCAAGAGCAGAGAGTTTAAACAAGGAGGAAGTTATCTGCTTGCCAAGTTGTTCAGTGGAGGATGAGGAAAATGAAGACAAAGAAGACATGCTGTTAGATACACTGTGGCTAAATTTCTGAATTTCAAGAATAAGAATAAAAAACTAAACATGCAACTAATACACAATCTGGTGATCATGTTCCTGGGCTTCTATCCCAGAGAAATGAAAACTTACATTCACACAAATTTTGTACACAAATGTTCATGGCAGATTTATTTGTAGTAGCCCCAAACTGGAAATAACTCAGATGTCCTTCAGTGGGGTGAATGGATAAACAAACTATCCCTACCATGGAATACTGCTCAGCAGTAAAAATGAACAATCTACTGATACATGCAACAACCTGGATGAGCCTCCAGAGAACTATGCTGAGTGAAAAAAGCAAATCCCAGAAGGTTATATACTGTAATATTCAATTTACATATTCTTGAAATGACAAAATTATATAAATGGAGATTAGTGATTGCCAGGAGTTATGGAAGTGGGGGGGACAGGAAGGAACTGGGTGTGCCAATAAAAGGGCAACATAAGGAATCCTAGTGGTGATAGAAATATTTTGTATCTTGCCTGTATCAATGTCAATATCCTGCAATATTGCACTATAGTTTTGCAATATGTTACCATTAGAAAAAAACTAGATAAAGTTCGAATCTTTGTATTATTTCTTATAGCTGCATGATAATGTACAATTTATCTCAAAATAAAAAGTTTAATTAAAAGAAAAAGAAGAGAAGAGAATTTTACAAGCATCTGGACAGAAACACTTTTTAAAAAACCCATTTAAGGTAAAGAATTTGTATCTGCCACAATGGAAGCTAAGATACGGGGTAATTATCTACAGATTATTGAGAGCAAA
Organism: Phocoena sinus; assembly: GCF_008692025.1. NCBI lineage: Eukaryota > Metazoa > Chordata > Mammalia > Artiodactyla > Phocoenidae > Phocoena > Phocoena sinus. The sequence goes on along the minus strand of NC_045765.1, from coordinate 64,036,677 downwards.
CGATTGTGTTTCAAGAAAACTATATCCAGCTGAGATGTAATTTATCTGTTGGATAAAAGAGAAACATTTTGAGCATGACAGGATTTAGCGGGAATACCAACCACATTATTTATCTGAGAAAATGTTGAAGAAAATATTCCAAATACTAAAAATTAAACACAGATCTAAAAGGAAGACAAAGTATGTGAAATATTGTTAGAATTTTTTGCAATTCAATTCTAAATGGATTATAAAGTTAGTAGGATTCTTTAATACATGTGTTAATTATTTGTGAAGTTGAAAAATAGATGAAAGGAGCAGAATAATAATAGTATACAACCAACATTTCCATACTGTCTCCGGAAAGCACAAGATTTGAATAAGGATGAGGTGAATGGGAAATAAAGCTTTCATTGTGAAGGACAGATGCACAGGAAGAATAACACATTAAGTATCTCGAGGGCAGTGCTATTCTCATATTTATATAATTACATACTTTTTGTATAGTTACAAATCTTTAAAAAATTGAATGCCAGAGATGGGAAAATAAATATCAGTGGGACAGAAAATCTTTGTATTAATAAGAAAGATAAAGAAAATTAAGATTTTCCCAACTTGGCAAAAGGCAAGAAAAAGAAAAAATAAAGATGGAAGGAGAGGCTTGGAATTTGATAGCTTTATTTAATCCATTTAAAAATAAAACTAAAAATACAGGTGTAGAAAATGAGTCTTCCCCTGAAGAGCAAAAAAAACATTTTGAAGAACAGGGTCCTTCTTTGAAACAGTCGAAGTTAGATTTTTGTTTGCCCAAGGTCTTCGATTCCCTCTATGAAGGTATATTTCTTATATTCCTCTCCCTTGTCTACTTTCTCCTTCAACAAAACCATATTATTTCACATTCTAAGGAAATATTATTTCCTATGGCTCAAATGTATCAAAATTTGTTATTTTGTTCATCTCTGCTACATGATTACTTAGGATTAGTCTTTACCTGTTTTCAAATATAGACATGTTTTTTCTGTATACTTTTGCTTTGATTATTTCCCAACACTGTCTCACATAAATCCCTGGAGGTTGATCCTTTCCGCGCTGACTCAGTGCCTGCCGTTCTGGTAGCCCGTTAATGGATATATGACTCTGTGGAGAGACTCTTCAGAAGTGGGAACTTGAAAGAAGTACAAGATGTTCATGATTCTGCTTATTCTTTAAGAATGGAATTCTTTATTAAAATAACAAAATGCACACTTGGAAATGTAATATCCTTTAAAATATAAATAAGTAAATGTAAAACAAGATTTAAAGAAGTAGAGGGCTTTCCTGGTGGCGCAGTGGCTAAGAATCCACCTGCCAATGCAGAGGACACAGGTTCGAGCCCTGGTCCTCAAAGATCCCACATGCCGCAGAGCAACTAAGCCCATTTGCCACAACTACTGAGCCCACATGCCACAACTACTAAAGCCCGCATGCCTAGAGCTTGTGCTCCACAACAAGAAAAGCCACTTAAGTGAGAAATTCGCACACAGAAACAAAGACCCAACGCAGCCAAAAATAAATACATAAATAAAAAATTTTTTTAATTCTTAAAAAAATAGATATATCTAAAACTAGTTATCATCCTATTTCCCTCATAAATTCAACTGCTAACTATAGTACTCATGTAAATTCTGCCTAAGAGAAAAATTTTACTTCTCTTCCTCAAATTTGGATATCCAAAAGTTCTCCATAATTTGCCACGTAAGGCAAAATATTCACAGGCTCTGGGGATTAGAGCATGGATATCTTTGGGGGAGCATTATTCTGACCACCAAAGTATTTATTAGAAGTTTTAGAGACATATTGATAGAGAGGATGGGCAGAGATCACAGAGCTCGTACCCTTGAAAGATAAAAGCGGGTAAGGTTGTAGGAAATAATCTTTGTCTCCTGTTGTAGACTGAATGTTTGTGTCCCCCCTCCCTGAAATTCATATGTTGATATCCTATCCTCCAGTGTGATGGTATTGGGGGTAGGGCTCTTTGTCAGAGCCCTAGTGAGTGGGATTTGTGCCGTTACAAAAGAGACTGGGAGAGTTACCACACTTCTTCCACTATGTGAAGACACAGAAGAGGTGTGGGTTTGCAACCCAGAAGCTGGCTCTCACCAGACACCAAGTCTGCTGGTGCCTTGTTCTTGGACTTCCCAGCCTCCAGAACTGTAAGAAATAAATTTTTATTGTTTAAGCCACTCAGGATGTGGTATTTTTGTTATAGCAGCCTGAATGGGCTAAGATACCTCCTTTATAATTTCTCCCTGACCACTTTTTTCCTACAAGACCTCTTCTGTTTATGACTAACCTATCTTCTAGTCATCATAAAGCTTGTGAATTTTAGTCCTATTTGCAAAGATAGAGTTCATTACTTCCAGTGTTGTGTCACTAACACACTCTAGTCCATAAATCCAGAATGTGGATAAAAATAATAAATAACAATGTTTATTTTATTGTTCTCCAGATTTACTTTGAACTCTTGGGTGGGTGCAATATAGAATTATACATAGATCCTAAGAGAGAATTGATGAGAAAGCACTTCATATAGCATAAATCATTATGCAAATATATTATACCTAAAACCTGATAGAAAGTTGAATATAGATTATAGGTGAGTTATAATAAGGCAATGTTTAAGCATAGACTGAGAGGCATTTTCTCATGGATTGTACTAGATATAATCTCTGTAATCCCCACTGGAAAAAGTCACAAGGAAATTTCTGTATACCTCATTTGAAAATGACTGGTATAATCTATTATACACATTGTTGTATGTACTACAATCAGCAAGAACTTCATGACATATTATTGTCCAATTAACTAATGGGCTTATATATTTTGAAAGGATCTGAATTCAGAATCTGCTATATTTCTTCTCCCATCTTTGCAGAGTGTTTTGTCTGTTATCGTGTTGTAATTCAGGAATCCCCAGGATCATGGATTTCAGGCTAGGAGTAACTGCACAGGGTTTTTGTGCAGTAGCCAAGCTAGGTGTAAACTGATTTGGCCTAATTATTGTGAAAATTTAAAAATTGATATTTCTAACAGGTTATCATACTTTCCAAATTTGAGCTTTATTACAGATAGGATCTCCTCATGCATCATTTTTTAAAATAAATTTATTTATTTTCGGCTGCATTGGGTCTTTGTTGCTGCACACGGGCTTTCTCTAGTTGCAGCGAGTGGGGGCTTCTCATCGCGGTGGCTTCTCTTGTTGTGGAGCATGGGCTCTAGGCGCGCAAGCTTCAGTAGTTGTGGCACGTGGGCTGTAGAGTGCAGGCTCAGCAGTTGTGGTGCATGGACTAGTTGCTCTGCAGCATGTGGAACCCATCTCCCCTGCATTGGCAGGCAGATTCTTAACCACTGTGCCACCAGGGAAGCCCTATTCATGGATCTTTGGTGGGTACTTCTTATTTAATGTTTCCAATCAGACAGCAATAAGAGGGACAAGAAAAAGAGGAATCATTTATAAAACTTTTTTCTCACTGTCCTGGAGTCAGTAGTATTCTTGACTTACCCTTTCATTTTATTTTTATTTTGGGGGCTGAGCTCATGATTTCAACTGCAGGTTTGAAAACCAATGTAAAACCTGGAAGTAACATCACATTGACAGGAGAAATGGCAAAAAAAAAAAAAAGAAAAGAAAAAAATTGAAAAGGCAATTTATTACACTGTTTGCTATTTACCTATTTTACTTCCTAAAATAGCAATCTTATTTTTCTGGAAAGAGATCATATCTATTTATTTTCATGTAGTAAATTATCTGCACATGTGAATCTCACTATATCTTCCCTTGAGGAATGATTGAGTGATGCCTTATTGAAGAGGAATTGCTCTGTGTACCCAATTAATTATTTCAGTAAAATTTCTTCACCAACAGCATCACTCATACTGACTGCTTATGAACCTGTTAAATCCTGGCTCTAGGTAACTTTTGGACCTTGTGCAGGGGCGTCACATCAATCTTGTCTTCTCATTGGCCTTGGAACAGTCCTTAGGAAACTGTATAAAATCCAGTGTATTTTTCAAAGACTTGCTTGGAATTGATTAACAAAGAACATATAATTGAGATATATTATTTGACATTGAAAGAACATTTATTTTAAAGTGCAAAATTCAAAGCTGAGGTGCCACAAGATGGGTACCAGGAAGTTACTTACTGAACAGAAAACATAAAGGATTTTTTCTCAGTTATGCAAAGTTGACAAACTGAAATCTGTAGAGAACATATGCAGGAGAGTTGAGATCTGAGTTTTTGAGCTGGTTAATTGTGTTCAGCAGTGATTGGTGATAAAGTGGTAGCTCCACAGAAGAATTGCAGTGTTGCTATTTCTCTTGTATACACAGTTCTTGGGCTTTCTTTTTGGTATTAACCAAACCAAGAAGATAATGTTGTTTTTGTTCCCTCTAGTAAAAATCTCAAGTCTAGTACTGTAGTTATCCTGTAAGTAAGATATCTTTTCACAGTGGAGTGGACAAAGGCAGAAACCTGACTGGTGAAGACAAATACTTTGTCATTTATGTGGACATATAGTCAATACCTGGTAATAAACAGCACCCACCCAATCCAGATGACATAATGGCTTGGGATGAAATCAGTGCAGTTGCCCAACTCATTGATAGCCTTCATGACCTGCCAGAGAAAGAGAATAAACTCAATATTCATTCTGTTGTGAAAAGATGTTTTAAAAGTAACAGATACTTAATGTGTATTTTTATAATAGTTTAGTTGCTTACTCAGAGGTTTAAGTACTAAATCTGACTCTTTTCAAAAAAATTCAGCTACAATCTCAACAAATTATCCTGCTAAATGTTCAGATACAGGTCCAAAATGCCATCTATTGAGAAACTCTCCAACCCACATGCTTTCCAGATGTGCCCAGGGAATATAATCCCCAAACGGCTGTTTTCCAGCTTGTCCCAGAATATAAGCACAGCATGCTTACCTCCCAAATGTGGAAATGCTACAGAAGCATGGTGAATTTAGTAGTAGGGAATGACATGGAAGTAGAAAATGGCATGAGAATGTAATGAGTGGTGGGTAGGACTTAATTAATTGTAAAATTCGACAACAATAAAGTATGCTACTTTTATCTACAAAGCAGACTGAGCCAGAGCAGATGCCACCGTTTCTGCTACAGGCCCGTGGAAATATAGATAAATACATTTTAAAAGAAATAGAGGGAATTACCTGGCTGTCCAACAGTTAAGACCCCACGCTTCCACTGTAGGGGGCGCAGGTTTGATACCTGATCTGGAACTAAGATCCCGCATGCCATGTGGTGCAGCCAAATAAATGAATGAATGAGTGAAGTAGAAATTGAGTCCTCAGACCTGTAACACTCATAAATGTACAATCTACAGGTTCAAGTGTCATAAAGAGAAAAATGTTTGTAAATTTTTTCAGGATCATCAAAAGCAGAAGTAGGTTCAAACTGTTCCATAGTGACATTCTCAAAACCCAGTTCACAGGGGATTACCACACAATAGACATCTTTTGTGGTAGATGAACTCACACTGTTGTACAATATGCAAGAAAATGAAACATACTGAGGAAGGATCAACAGATGCAAGAAGGCAAAAGTTAGCACCCCAAAAAGTGAAAATAATAGGAAATTCTGAAAGAGGCTGTGAAATGAATTTATTTCATACAATTAAAGAAAGCAAATGAAAAAATATATATTTTAAAAACACTATAAAATAGAACAAATAGGTTTATAGAAATAAGCAAACAGAAGTTTTTGATTTTAAAAATGTACTGAAATTAAAAGCTTGATAGATTAAAAAAGCCACAAACTAGACACACCTAAAGAGATACTAGAGAAGCAGAAGATAGATACAAGGAAATCACACAGAGAGAAAACAGAATGTAATTAAGAGACACGAAAGACAAAATGAGTAACATATACAAACACACCTACCTTGTTTTGGGGGTAAAATGTTGACTATGTGAGATAAAATTGAAGATGTAACTCTCAGCATTTACCCTTTCATGATTTATATACTAAAAGTTCTATATGTGCACAAGAACATATACAAGACATATAAAAGGATGTTCATTGAATCTCTTATAATAGCAAAAAAAATTAGAAATATAGACATTTATCAACTGGGAAATACATGACTAACTTAGAGTACATAATGGGTACATTATAATTAAAATAAATTTATTAACATGTATATGTATCAAAATGGAAATCTGTACATTTTACAGATGAGCTTTAAAAAATGAATCACAAAACAACAGGTAAAAATTTGATAGTAGCAGTGTAATCATTAAAAGCACAAAAACTATTTTATCATTACAAACATAAAATCATAGGAGGAATATGAACATACAGGATAGTCATGATACTTCAGAGAAAAAGGCATAGAAAAGGAAGAGTCAGATTTCAAACTGTATCCTTATTTTAGAAACAGATTTGAAGCAAATAAAAGCAGAATATTAACTTAATTAAAAAATTGAGAGATAATTCTATTAGGCTTTATTCCCCGTTACTTGTTTTAAAAAAACTTACAAAAAATCTACAATAAACTCTAGGTTGCAAATACAGTGATTATTTGGCAGCCATCTTGCTTGACCTCTCAGCAGCAGTTGACACAGTTTATCATTTGCTACCTCTTGAAACTCTTGACTTTGAGTGTATTATGTTCCCAGTAAACTTTGAGGTGACTCTCTTTCTGACCACTGTATTGGGGAACTCCAGGGAATAGGGCTATCTGCTCTTCCTTATGTGAAATAATTCTTGGGTGATCTATTTACTGTTGTGCCTTTAAATACTATACTCCCATACGTATCCTGTAGTCTTGATCACTCCAGAATTCCTAACTCACGTGATGCAGTGGTTTACTCTACATTGAAAATTTCATATATCTACGCCCGTTCTCCATACAGCATGCAGAATAATGTAGTGTCACTCCCATGTGGAAATCTCTATTGGTGTACCACGACTTTTAAAACAAAATCTTAATTCCTTGCTATAGTTTATTGGGCTTCAAGTTACCTGGCCTCTAGCTACTTCTCCAAACAGCTACACAGCTGTTTCCCTAACAAGTCACAAATGCTCTTGCCTTAAGATCTTTGTTCTAGCAGTTTCTTACGCTTAGAAGACTTCTCCAAAGATATTTTTAGTTTAAGCTTTTGCTTAAATGTCATCTCTTCAAAGATGCATTTTTGGCTCACAATGTATGATTCTTCATAGTCTATACACTTATCCTGCTTTATATTTTCTTCATTATCACTTTTAACCCAATGTTTTATAAATAATATATATTTTTGTCATGTATGTTTCCCCTGTGAGAATGTAATTTCTTGAGGTCAGATATTTTTGTCCATCTTGCTCACAGCCATGTTCAGTACCTTGAACAATCTCACATGAAGTACCTGCTCAATAAATATTTGTTGATTGATAGATCAGTTATTGCTATATGACTATTTTTCAGTATGTTTGAACTCTTCCATTAGGAAAGAAAATAGCAGTTGTCCTAGTAGAAATAAGATTTGCTAGCACTTTTTTTTAATGAAAAAATTGTTTTCCATAGTCATTTATTGAATATGTTTGCCTATAGTATGGTAACTTATCATTATACTCTCAATTCACCTATCTCAGCAAACTATTGCAGGAAAATGGGGGGGAGGGGGACATTGTACAGAACAGATAGCATTAATCTTCCTGTGAAAGATTGAGCAACATTCACTCTCCAAAGCAGTTGGATTATAATTTAATACTTTAAACCTGACAAATGTGTCAAGTATTACCTTCATATAAGATTTAGTTTAACTCTAAATGGGAAATATTATAGAAAGAGACAAAGGGTCATTTTTTTAAGTTATTAATCAACCATGGTATATGAGTAGCAAATATTAAAAGCAAATTATATATGTAGTATTTACTTTATTAATCAAGAACAATAACCAAAAATGGAGGAGTAGAGTCCAAACAGTCTGACACTGTGACTAGTAACAAATTTGTATCTCTGGATATCTAAAGAATGGTAGCTCTTGGAGCCAGCCTTAGGAACAGTATAAATGGAACCATGAGAATCCCAAACCTTGATCCTCCACCCTCATTCTTAAAAACCTCTTGTGACATGCTGGGTATGCAATTAGATAAACAAGAGAAAATGCTTTTTGTATACTAATTAGTTTAAAAACTAGAGGAACCTGTTGGAAGCATTTATTTAGCCAAAGGACAAATAAAATCAGATCCTTCAGTGTTTTAATTGATGGAAAGAAGCATAAGATTAGAAAAGAGCAGTAGTGAATGCACACATGGCTAATGCACGGCCAATTCTCAGATGCTAATCCTTGAGGAGTCACTTCTTTTGCAAAGCTAGAAAGGAGCCAGGCACCTGAAGGATAGAGGGGGCATTGCTGATTGGAGAGTGTGTAAAAAGCAGTAGCCAAAAAGATGCTATTTTCCTGGGTAAAACAAGTGTGAGTCATAATATGAGTTCTTAAAGTCCTGTATGGCTGAGGATACTGAGCACCTAGTCTGGAACTATGGCAATAAGGCAGTTATTTTCTAAAGCTATCAGTCTTGGTATAGGTCTCTGAAGGTGAAAAGCACACTGAGTTCAGAATTTTAGCAACCTCCTCCCTCTGGAAACTAATCATTGTTAACTTTTTGGTTCCTCTATTCCTCTTTTAAAGAAATGAAGCCACAATTACAGAGGGAGAGGACTGCATGCCTGCCTGGATACAGATCTGTGTTTATGGATTTTGAGGTCCAATCAGGCAATTTCTGGCAGAGAAGCTAAGAGACTGCAGCTGAGAATTGAAAACTAGTGGTAATTGTTGCAAATTACAACATACAGTTGCTAGTTATATTCATAAACAATGGTCCCAATTTAGGAGTGTAACCAAAACTTTCTTGTAGCTTTCCTTTAGAAAACTTCAGTGTTAACCTTTAATACTATTTTGAAAGTTGCTAGATTGCAACCTGACTATATTCTGTTAATCTTAGTAGTACCTTAAAACAGATGCTCCATAGTTTTCCCAAAAGAGTTCGTGTTATCATGTCTCTGTGCATAGCTCAATCCTTGATTTTCTCCATAATGTTACACATAGAATAATGCCACTATACTTGAACATATGCATTATTACTAGGGATCATTTTTTCTAGTCAGTCCCAGATGTTGAATTTTTCTTCTGCAAGTCATTTTGACTTAAAAGATTTTAATATTTTGCTCAGAATATGTTGTGAATATTTTCCAAAGGGCTTATGCAGAGGTAAAAATTTCAGGTGAAGCAATATATCTATTTTTGATAATTCTGATTAACAAAATAAGAAGTGTGCGTTCAATCAGTCAGAATCAACTAAAGTCCTTGGAGATATGAGCATTTGTATCATTTCATTGAATGTGCATAACTAACTGACCCATTTAATTATGAGAGGATTTGGTTAATCCCCATAAGGGCTGGGGCCGATGCTGTTTCATTGTGGTTAACTCCACAGTCCTGCTATTGAAACTCAGAACATTAAGGGTGTTACTTGATTTCCTGCCATTTTTTAATCATCCAAGGCTGAAAGTTGAATAAAACTAATATTTTTGTAGAAAAAATATGTCACATCTTATCTCAGCTTCCCCAAAATGAATTCCTTAAAATACAAACAAGCAAAGAAACCCAATATTCTAAGAAAAAAAATGACTTAGAATAATCCAAGCACAGCTTATTTAATTCTTACAACAAATCACTAAGGGGGGTAATTATTATTTCTGTTTTACAAATGAAGAAATAAATGCATAGAATTTAAGTGGTTTTCCTGAGGTCACATACATACTAAGTTGACAGGGGTGTGATTAAAACCTGGATCTAATTTGGTTTCAGTGCCAAACAATTAGTGACTGCACCAGTGAAGCAGAGCAATAGATGGAGCTCTGGCGTCTCATTGCCTGGAGTCAGACCCCAGCTTCACAACTCGCTACCTGTGTAATCTGGGGCAATTCATTTATTTTCTTAACTCTAGAGATCTCTCAAACCAAAATGGAGAGGATAATAGTATAATTTATCTCATTATGTTGTTTTAAAGCTGTATGAGAAAAGGTATGTAAAGTACTCAGCACCATATCCAGCACATCCTAAGTGCTCGATGAATATTATCTATCCCAATGTGCACAGAATTCGACATTCTCATAGGAAGGAGGATTTTCTGGATCTGTCTGAGACAACACTGGTGGACAGAGTAAAGGAAGCTATAGATGGTAAGCTTTTCCTTGAGAATTTAGTTAACATATATTCTAATCAATAATGCAACACATATTTATGGAATGTTTCATATTTTCCAGTTTACTTACAAGGACCTAGAGAAATAAAAAAGAAAGAAATTGCATCTGTATTCAAGTAAATCACCGCTGTTTGGTTGGAAGGGAGGCAAATAATAAATAGAAAATTCAAAATAAATAAACTGTGAGAAAGAATTAAGGGAAGCTCTTGAGCTCCTAGCTTTACTAATTGTTACATTTGTTATAAATAAATTTTTCAAACACTCTTTAAAAAAGAAGAAAATTCAAAATAAAAGCTATTGATAAAGGAGCTGACAGATTCCAGAAACAGCCAAGAAAGGGCTTTGCAGTGGAACTTAGAAGATCACACATGACTTCTCAGAAGTCTACAGGTCATTTTATAAACTGGGAAGTGATCTGAGTTGGGGAGCGTATAGAGATGGCTAAAGACTTAAGAAGGGGTCATAGAGGATAGTAAGTGGCAACCTAAAGAATTTCAACTTTGTCCTCTGAGCAGTAAGGATTCAGTGAAGTATTTTAAGCAGATGGACACAGTTACAAGCACACTTAGAAAGTTCCTCCAAGGATGGATATTTCATTAAGATGCACTATATTAGCAGGATTAAGTTTAGCTGCACTTAACAGAAATCACAAAAAAAGCAGCAGCTAAGTACAAAGAGGCAAACATGAGACGGCTTGGTGGCTCCACCATCATCAGGGATCAGGCATCTTTCTGTTTGTCGTTCTCTTAGAACATGGCTAAAATCCTCAAGCTCACTTAAAGATCACAACTGAACATCTATTTATGTCACATTTACATTCTAGCCATCAAAAATAGAGAGAGGGAAAAAAAAAAAAATAGAGGGAAAACAAAAGAATAAGCCAGTCAAGTCAACCCATTTTAAAGAGCTTGCCAGGGACCCCACCCCACATCCTGTTTTTATCTTACTGTTTAGTCCAAAATGGAACAAAACTGTTATACACTGCTATACTCAACAATATAGAGTCTCAGTTACTGTAAAAAGGTTGACAAAGAGTTATTGAGTAGTTAACTAGCTAAGAGTAGCACTGTTAAGTACTCTTAAAATAATTGAGTTCTTATGAGAACTTCTTATCTAAGAATATGATATAGAGTCTCTGTCTAAACCTTGTTTTATATTTTTTATTTATAATTCTTCAGATAGCTCATTTAATAATGTGACATTCAATAATGTTTTCCTGATTTTCTTATATTCTAACCCAATCTTTCAAATTAATTTTTCTCATTACATTATCTAGGAGAATATAGCTTTATATAAAGAAAAAATATTAACTTTTTTACATTTACCTTGAATCAAGCCACATTATTAAAATATACTGTTAATTCCAGCAGGGTATTTCTAAAGTCTCTTGGTTTTTCTAGACATAAAAGTATATCATAGTAAAAAGAAATCTTTCATTTCTTCTTCTCCTGCATTTTTACTGTTATTTCTTTTTTGTCTTACTGCATTCACTTGAACCTGCAATTCAATGATGAAATGTAGTAGGCATGTCTGTCTGTCTTGTTTCTGCTTTTTGTTCAAATATTCTAGCATTTCAGTATTCAAAATTTATACTGTTTTGTAATTTTTAAAAAATACTAAGTATTCCTTAGTGAATTATATACTCTTTCCTGTTCCTTAGAGATTTTGTTATAAATAGCTGCTAAATTATCTTAAATACCTTAAAACATTTATTGGATGGATTTTTATTAACTTTCTCAGTCAATTTGTTAATTAAATCCATTACTTTGATGTATTTCTGATATTCAAGCTATTCTTGCCTTTCTGGAGTAAATGCAGATAGGTCATTCATTATTATTCTTTTCATATATTGATGAACTTTTTAACTTAACTTTCTAACCTATTTTCATATGCTACTTTGGGCCTGTAGACTTTCTTAAAACTAGCTTTTCTGCATTTTGTTGTTATTTTTACCTTATAAAGATAATTGGGGAGTTTTCTATCACTTTCTATGGCCTAGATTAGTTTAAATAACTCTGGAGTTATCTGTGCCTTATGGATTTAATTTGAAAATGGTGAAATGATATGGTCTTCATGCCTTTTTCAAGGATAGATTTTAACGACCTTTCCAGTGTCTGTGAAAATTAAGTTAATCAAGGCTAAACAAGGAGTAGAATTTCAGGAGCCACTGGACTTTAAGGAACATGTGGGCTTGGGCAAGTGAAGACCAGAGCTAGGAATGACTTCTCAAACATGTCACTGCAAAGATGTTTGGAATCTTTGTACCTCCTTGGGCAAGGGCATGGGCAAGAGTCCTAAAAATTGCCAAGATTAAATTGTCTATCAGTCTGGGCAGAGATGAGGTCAGATTAAGTCAGATTTAAAGAAACGGTAAAAAAGAAAAATGACTTTGACCATTCTTGCATACTCAAGCTCGTGAAGTAAGAATTATATACCTACATTCATTAACACTATCTAAGTTAGATAACTCAGCCAACTCACAGAACTCCTAACCTTAGTTCTGTCTGCTGAGCCAGGGTTTTTTTTTTTTTTTTTTTTGCGGTACGTGAGCCTCTCACTGTTGCGGCCTCTCCCATTGCGGAGCACAGGCTCCGGACGCACAGGCTCAGCGGCCATGGCTCACAGGCCCAGCCGCTCCGCGGCATGTGGGATCTTCCCGGATCAGGGTACGAACCCGTGTCCCCTGCATCGGCAGGCGGACTCTCAACCACTGCACCACCAGGGAAACATTTGTCACTCTCCACCCCAGAGCCACATACTTCCTAGAAAATGTGGCAGTGTTTTGAAGGCCTCCCACTTCTGTGGCCTTAATGAGATTTGTGGAAATTGATACAATGGCTATAGGATCTCTCATAGACAGCAGAAGCCAAATTTTCCAAACCTAAATCCTCTGAGTCATTAATACTGAATCTTATTTCTGTGAAGCATAGTAATCATTTCTATCTCGGGAAGTTTATACAAGAAGAAACTCAAAATTAACATTCTTAAATGCTCATATTGTGCCAAGAATTGTTCATAGAGCTTTCTATGTATTAACTCTGAGCCCTTACAAGGACAGTATGCAGCATGAATGTAATAGGTATATTATTAGCATTATCATTATTATTCACATTTATAAATGAATAAATTATAAGGAGATCATTTAGCAAGTGATTTGAATGAGAAGTCAAACCCAGCTAGTCTGTCTTGAGTGTGTGTGCTGGGTCACTATCTTACAGTGCTTACGTAGACAATAAGAACTAGTCGAATAACGAAAAGATTTACCAAAACTTAAAAGTTTCTGAAACCTTCCTTTGGATTAACTGCTAACTTGTTCAATGAAATCGAAGTCTCTAATAAAACAGTAATAACAGTGGCAGCAAGAACCAAACCCCACATCAGAAATACTTAGTGACTTTGTAGGAAAAGGAGAAAAGAAAAAGGTAGGCATGCCTAAATTGCTGGACAGTTTGGCATTGTCTGATTTTTCAAGGTCCCTGTTATGGAGCTTACATTCTAATGGGAGAGGAAGATAACAAAGAAGTAGATAGACAATATAGTGTATGTAGTGATAAGTGTCAGAAAGAAAAAAACATCAAGATAAAGGGATAGTGAATGCCAAAGGGAAGACTCTGAGGAAGTGACATGTAAGTGGAAACTCAAATTATAAGAAGTAAGGCAAATGAAGGTCTAAAAAAAAAAAGATCTAAGGTAAGGCCATTCCAGGTGGGCAGAAGAACAAGTGTAAATCAGTGTTCTGATGTAGGGATTTGTCTAATACAGCTAGTGGAGCCCCTTTTGAGGGCAGCTCAGCTGCAAAAAAGTGAGGGAGGGGAGCAGTAAGAGGTGATGAGGTCAGAGAGATGGATAGAGACCAGACAAGTGAGGACTTGTGAGACATGGTACAGATATGGGTTTTATCCTTCAGTGTATCACTGAAGCATTTCAATCAAGACCATGATTTGATGAATTTTTAATATTGCTGCTGTGCAAAGACAAAACTATAGGGGACAGTGGGATGAGTGGGCGCAGTCAGGCCACTGCAGGTATCCAGGGTAGAGATGAAGTTGTTTACACAAGAGTGTTAGCGGTAGAGGTGAGGAGAAGTGGAAATTTAGAATATATTTTAAGGTGGAGAAAGAAAAGACTTGTTGATGGATTGAATGTGTTGTGGGAAAGAAAGAGATCAAGGATGGTTTCTCTGCTTCTTTCAGTCTATGTGAAAGAAAGAGGAAGAATAACCTGAAAGAACAATAAAACAGGCTAAATTCAGATTACATTTATTACAGAATTAAAAATATAAATAACTTGTAACCATCATACTGTTTCCATTTCCCATGAAGTTTTTGTTTCCAAACAGATTTTCTGCAAGATTTCCATTGACTTCTCCTCTTTCCGCTGAATAATTTCAATATATTCTACTTGCTTGCGAAGGAACCTCTGGACAATTGAATCTAACATTAATTTTTCAATAGTCCATCTGATTTCTCTTCTTCTGGCTAAAGTAATTTTTAAAAAATTTGCTAAAGTGAACAATCTTAGTAATCTTTAATGCATTTTACTTCTTGTTTTTCTTTAGCTGGGTGCCTCAGCTAATCAAATTTTCAGAAGGATATTGTTTCTTGGCTTGTTAAAAATTATGAGATTTTGATTCATCTTGATTTATAGATGTTGATCTTAAAAAAAAACGCTCAAGTGGAGAAAAATGCGTTGTTTCTCATGTTTAGAATAGTGAAATTCCTAAAGGAAGAGATAAAATAAGGCATGTGATTGTCTTTAATCTTGATCTCAGAACTGAACTTGTGATTCAGCTGTAATGATAAGGTTATATCGTATAGTATATGTGACAGATGAATGAAAGCATGTGGCACCAGGAACCTGAGGCTGCCCTCAGACCTTTAATGTCCTATTTATTTCTATGCCAGAGACTTGGAGCTTGACATGTTTAATTGTACAGCTCAACTGGGCTAAGAAGAAGAAGCTGAAAAGCATTTTGATTTAAGCATGAAAACCTTTAAAACAATTTCAATAATAATCTCAAAGCATAGAGATGCTTCTGATATTAATGCAATCGTGTTTTTCAGCTATGGCCAACAGTCTCTGTATATTGAATGGGTTTTTAACTGCTCATCTCAGGTCAACCAGGGACTTAAGTACCAGGTTCCCATTACTCAAACAAGGAATTCACTTCAGCTATTTCTGAAACCCTTCCTCTCTGCAGGTAAATGTGCTAGAGTTCATTTTCTGGTAAGTAAAATCGATTTTTCTAAGTGACATAACCCCATAGCAACAAACAACACTGCTGTAGCTCACATAGTGCCTCAATACCCCTTTTAGCTGGTGAGAACTGCATTTCACAACCAGTTAAAAGTTACTTACCTTAGACTCCCCCGGACCCCCACCACCAGCTGTTTGGTCTGGAGTCTGACCAGTTAGGCCCTCGTCATCAGCTTCTCAAGCTTACTGACCTCATTGTAAGCCTCAAGTCTTTTAGATGTTTATCTTACCTGCCATATTTCATAATTTCGGCCAAGATCTGCAAAGAAATTTTATATTTACTGAGTAAGAGTAAGGCTTGGACACTGAATTTATCCAAAAAAAAAAGTGCCTCAATAAGGGCTTTCTTGATGAAGAGAAATATAATTTTGTGGATCTCCATTACTCAGAGACTGTGTAAAAGCAGGATAGAATTGAAGGAACAAGCAGAGGGAAAGGTGAAATAAAAAGAGGGAAAGGTGAAATAAAAAGAGGAAGAGGAATTGTGACTAACACAAAAGGATGAGTGGGGGAGAAACATCATGTGCTGAGTGTATAAACATGTGTGGCATAGATGAGTGTTGAGGGAAATCAGCACCGGAAAGTAAGTTATTCTTATTTCCTCACCAGCGTTTTTTTGATATTCTATATACCTGGTGTGTGCTTGAGTAGCATTAATTGATAATTATTTATTTTATTAAAATAACTCTACAGATATGTACCATTATGCATATATTGTCAATGCAGTTATAAAGTTGCACTGGAAGACCTGTTTATTTGAGTCCCTTTGTGCCTTATTATATTCAAGAGAAGAAATGAAATAAAAATAAATGTATTTATACTGTTGTCATTTAATAATTTTAAGCTGTGCTAAAATGTCATTTTCCTTATGCCTTACATTAGAAAAAATTATAAATGAAAATTTCATCATATATTAGCAGAAAAAAATTATTTTAAACAATTCAGTATATAGTTTTTTGATTGAAGTATAGTCGATTTATATTAGATTAGATTCTGGTGTACAGCATGGTGATTCAGTATTTTTGCAGTTTATACTCCATAGAAGTTATTACAAGATAATGGCTGTAATTTCCTTTGTCATACAATAGATCCTTGTTGCTTTTCTATTTTATACATAATCCCATACCCCTATCTTGCCCCTCCTTGCTTCCCTCTCCCCACGGGTAACCACTGGTTTGTTCACTGTATATGTGAGTCAGTTTCTTTTTTGTCATATTCACTAGTTTGTTTTATTTTTTTAGATTCTACATATATAAATGTTAACGTAGCATACTTGTCTTTCTCTGTCTGACTTATTTCACTAAACATAATACCCTCCAGTTCCATCCATGTTGTTGCAAAAGGCAAAATTTCATTCTTTTTTATGGCTGAGTAGTATTCCATCGTGTGTGTGTGTGTGTGTGTGTGTGTGTGTGTGTGTGTGTGTGTGTACACTACCTCTTCTTTATTCATTTGTCTGTTGATGGACACTTAGGTTGCATTCATATCTTGGCTATTGTAAATAATGCTACGATGAATATTAGGTGCATGTATCTTTCTGAATTAGTGTTTTCATTTTCCTTGGATATATACCCAGGCGTGGAATTGCTGGATCATATGGTAGCTTTATTTTTAGTTTTTTAGGTACCCCATACTCTTTCCTTTAGTGACTACACCAATTTAAAGTCGCACCAACAGTGTACTAGGGTTCACTTTTCTCCACATCCTTGTCAGCATTTGTTATTTGTAGACATTTTGTTGATAGCCATTTTGACAGGTATGAGATGATACTTCATTGTGGTTTTGATTTGCATTTCTCTAATAAGTAACAATGTTGAGCATCTTTTCATGTGCCTGTTAGCTCCTTTGGGGGAGAACTCTACCATTCAGATAGTCCCAAATTATTGTAAAATGTTTTCTTGGATATTATCTAGGTTTGGAAATTAGTTCATAAATTCAAGACAATTGCTAAGTCATATGAAAGGTGAACATTCTTCATAGATAGTTTATCAGGTGTTGTAAGAATGTGGTAATCATGCTCATCATTTATAGTCCCACCAACAGTGTACAAGGGTTCCCTTTTTCTCCACATCCTTGCCACGTCTGTTATTTAATTTCATTTTTTTATGGTAGCCATTCTGACAGATGTGAGGGGATATCTCATTGTGGTTTTAACTTGCATTTCTCTGATGATTAATGATGTGAGCATTTTTTCATGTATATGTTAGCCATCTGTTAGTCTTCTTTGGAAAAATATCTGTTCAGGTTTTCTGCCCATTTTTTGATTCAGTTGTTTGTTTGTTTTTGACATTAAGTTGTATGAGCTGTATATTTTGGATATTAACCCCTTGTTGGTGGTATCACTTGCAAATATTTTCTCCCATTCTGTAAGTTATCTTTTCATTTTGTTGATGGTTTCATTTGCTGTGCAAAAGCTTTTAGGTTTGATTAGGTCCCATTTGTTTATTTTTTCTTTTGCATTAGGAGACAGATCTGAAAAAATATTACTATGATTTATGTCAAGAGTGTTCTGCCTAAGTTCTTTTCTAGGAGTTTTATGGTGTCTGGCCTTACATTTAGGTCTTTAATCCATTTTGAGCTTGTTTTTCAATATGGTGTTAGAGAAAGTTGTAATTTCATTCTTTTAAATGTAGCTGTCCAGTTTTCCCAGCACCGCTTATGGAAGAGGCTGTCTTTTCTCCATTGTATATTCTTGCCTCCTTTGTCATAGATTAATTGACCATAGGCACATGGGTTTATTTCTGGGCTGTCTATCCTGTTCCATTGATCTGTATGTTTGTTTTTGTGCCAATACCATGCTGGGATTTTGTGTGTGTGTGGTATGCAGGCCTCTCACTGTTTTGGCCTCTCCCGTTGCGGAGCACAGGCTCTGGACGCACAGGCCCAGTGGCCATGGCTTGGACCCAGCCACTCAGCGGCATGTGGGATCTTCCCAGACTGGGGCATGAACCCGTGTTCCCTGCATCAGCAGGCAGACTCTCAACCACTGCGCCACCAAGGAAGCCCTACCATGCTGTTTTGATTACTATAAGTTGTAGTATAATCTGATATTTTGCCTCTTTTAAAATTTACGAATAGCACATGTTGAATACTAAGGTAAATAAACCATTATTTGAAGTCACTTAAAAGCAAGGATCCCTTTGAGAGAGAGTAAACACATAGGCTGAAGTTTAGTAAAAGGATTGGTAAGCTTAGCTTTTAAAAACCTGGGTAAGTATAAAACTAATGTGAATATAATAACCATTGATTCACATTTGATATTCTCCTGTATGATATATAATGGTATGATTACCTATAAAATGTTTTAAATTTAGTCTTCAGGGAGAATTGACATTCCAAGGATCAGTAACAAATCAATCCTATGGATTCCCATTCTCTTGGCACATGGTAATATAGTCCTAGCAATATGTTTGCTCTACTTTGAGATGGACAATACAGGACTGTGATCATTTTGGGCAATCAGATTTATGAGGGTCTTTTCCCTTTATTGCTTTACATTTTTCCTTTTTCACCCCTCACTCTTTCCTACCACAGTCTATCACTCTATCCTCATCTCCTTTCCCTTCTTCCATTCCTATCTCTCACTTTTATCACTTTGAGATAAAATGCAACACAGCACAAAGAGCTCGAATAGAAACATGAATATGTGGCATCAGAGCACTATGGACAAGGATATTTTTTTCTGGATATGGGACTTGAGGTGAGCTGTGAGCTGTCTTAAAGAAAAGGGAGAAAGGAGTAGGAAATTTCTAGGCAAAAGTAACAATTTTTACATGGGTAGAGATGAACATAAGGACATCGTATTTGCTGGTACTGGTGAAGACCTTAGTATGTATGTGGAATTTAAGTTGCAGTAAATAGGGGATAGATCTCTTATGTCATAATAATGCATTTGAATTTTTTTTCCTGATGGCAATAGTGAACTGATGGAGTTTTGTTTTTGTTTTGTTTTTTTGTCTTAGATTGGGACTTAAATAATCAGATTTGGATTTGGGGAATATAACTCTGATGGTGGTTTAAGAGTGAACTGGAGGAGAGGGCCTGAGTAATGCCTAGCATAATAGACTTAGTGTGCCAATATATATTTGTTACATAGATACTGAATATATGAATGAATGGATACTAGTCCATTCATTAAGGAAGCTATTGGCATATTGAAATGCTTAGCTCCTGTAGAGGAGACCTTACCATTCACCTATTCCCAAATTATTGTAAAATGTTTGCTTAGATGTTATCTAGGTTTGGAAATTAGTTCATAAATTTAAGACAGTTACTAAGTCATATGAAAGGTGGACATTCTTCATAGATAGTTCAGCAGGTGTTATAAGAATGTGGTAATCATGGAGTGTGAATCAAGTCAATATTTTCATGGCTCAGTGTCAGTAAGAGAGCCTGTTAACCTACATGAGACACTTTGTTTAGAGTCAGGTCAGCTGTGGTCTGCAAGGAACTATTCAGAGAAATTTGGAGGATTTCTTTATGTTACCATTGAACTCTGAGGCTAAAGGTAGGAGCAGAATTAGTAAGGAATTCTCAAAGAAGCCTCCTGAAGTCCTACCATCCCAGCACAATTTCCTGGGTCACTCATGTGGTCAAAACTGTTATGCATTTTAGAATACCTGGAGCTCCAGATGAGAATGTGACCTCAGGCTTAGGTGCCAGGGCCTTTCCATCAAATGTGGGTGCTACCTCATGGTGCCACTTTGGTAGTCAGTGATGGCTACCTTTTATTTTTCACCCAGTAAGTGTCCATCAGCCTCCTTGCTAAGTGTGTGCTTAGAAAACCTATTTTTATTTGAGCTTCACATTACTCTGTGAAATATCTATTATTAATCCAATTTTATAGATGGTGAAATTGAAGCTCAAAAAGGTTAAATGACTTGCCAGTTGTTTCAGAGCTACAAAGAGGTGGAGTAGGCAATAAAAACCCAGGTCTAACCAACTGCAAGTGCCTTTCTTTTGGAGCATTCTTAACAATGTGATAGTTCTGTAGATAAAAATTTAAGTATGAAATCTTGGGAGTGAAAGATGTGCACATCTGGGCAGATAGAGTAAAGCATAGAAGTGTGAGCTATATCTCACCATTCAAAATATGAAATATTAAATTAATTTGATATAATATATAGCAACACATTCCTACTTTGCCTGTCATTCCCCACTCACATGTAAAACACACACATACATTCCAATAAAAACATGTTTCATGTGCAGAAAGAAAGTCAGCCTTCAGGGTTTGATTGCTGATATGAAAATTTGTTTTGTGGATGTCACCATTACTCTGACAAGTGAAACTGCCCATATGAATACAAAGCAGAAGCTGCAGCAAAAATCAAAAGAGAGAATCTAGTTGTTTAGGCTGAAAAAGTCCAGACAATATAAACTACTACTTGTGAAGAGATGGAAATTTTGTTTTTCTTTTAATATATTGTAGGAAAACATTAAAGAGCAGATGCATGAAAAAAAAATAGCAATTTTTAAAAATGGCAACCACATAAGGCTCCATAGCTTATTCCAATATGTAGGACGACTTCAGAAAACCATATGGAAATTTATTGAACTTCTTTAACATTTCCTGCCTTCTGCAAAGTAAAGAAAATATACTTTTAAAAAGCATGATGACAGGCTAATGTTTTATAGATGACAAGAAGGTAAATACTTCTTTAAGACTATTTTGAAGCTGAGAAGTGACACTATTATATAGAAACTCAAAAGAATATTACAAAGTAAATTTGCGTATCTGTAAAGTAAAATGGAAAACTTTGTTTTTCCAAAAATGTCGTTTTAAATGAAAAGAGCATCAAGGTGTTACAAGTAACCCCATAGTTCTAGATAAGCATATCAATCAGAAATTCGGAGTGTAAAAATCAGCAGGATGATTAATTGATGATATGTAAATGGATTTATTGGTATTAGAGTTAGTATCCCAATAAAATGGCTTCTGATAGTTGTACTTGGCTGTTTGCTTTTGTTTCCCAATGATAGCAGGCACAATAAAATTTATTCAATGATTTATTCTATTTATTAAGTGCTTGTCATTTGCCAGGTACTTTTCTGGGTCAGTAATGTGGGTAAATCAATGAACATGAGAGAAGATTCATTGACCCCTTGTGGCTTACATTCTAGCAAGAAAATATAGACAAATTTTATATCAATATGTACTATGGTAGGTTGAGGTAAGTGCCATGGAGTAAGGAGGAAAAAGAGTATCAGGAGTGGATGCCATTTTATGTAAGATAGACAAGGTGAGCTTCTCTGATATGGTGATATTTGAACAGAGGCCTGAAGTAGGTGAAGAAGCAAGCTGTGCAGATATCAGGGAGAAATGTTTCAAGCAGAAAGAACAGGAAGCACAAAAGCCCTGAGTCCTTAGTGAGTTCAAGAAACAGCAAAGAAGTCAAGTGTTGCTGGAACGGTATAAATAAGGGAGCAGTGAAGTGAATGAAGCTGAAAAGCGGGGCCAGATCTCATAGATCCTCACAGGTCATTGCAGGAGCTTTGGCTCTTACTGTGAGTTTAATAGGAAGCCAACAGAAGTCTTTGGGCAAAGGGTTGACAGGATCTGAATTATGTTTTAAAAGGCTTTCTGGCTACTCCTGTGTGGAGAATAAATTTTACTGGAGCAGAGAGGCCAGGGAATATTGCAGCAGTCCATATTACAGTTATCAAGACAGTGAGAAGTGATTGGATCCAGATATATCCTAAGGGCAGGGCCAGTGAGACTTGCAGATGTATTCAGTGCTAGGGGTGAGTAACAGAAAGAAAATAATCAAGAATGACACTAAGAATTTTGGCCTGAGAAATTGGTTGAATCAAGCATCTATTTACTGATAAAGAGAAGACCATATGGAAGGTAGAAATATCAGTATTCAATGATGGAGATTTAAAATTGTATCTTATACATTCAATTGGAGATGTTAATTAGGCAGTTAGATATGTGAATCTGGAATTCAGGGGGAGTCCAGAGTGGAAATATGAATCTGGAAATAATCAGCAAATATGGTGTTTAAAAGCAGGATATTAGATGAGGTCATAAAGGGAGTAAATATAGACTTTCATATTTAAATTTATAAATTTTAGTTATCAGAAATTTAGGTTATTATTTCATATAAAGTGATACTCTGGATAGTTTATTCAGAGTTACTAATATTTAATAATTGGTTTTGATAATATACTCAGTAAAAGTTGCTTTTCATATTGAAGCATTTTTATTTCTACATGTCTTAGCTTAATGAATGAATTTTAAGCTCCATTATGATACTGTGATGCCGTAATTATTTTGCATCTTCCCATAATGCTTAGTAAAATACTTGACATGAATTTCAATAAATGTATTGAATTCATAAATTTAAGGATATGAAAAAATAAAAACCCAGGTCATTTATTATGATAGACTTACAGCTTGGTGCTCTTATTAAAATACACATTTAAAAATATGATCTCACCTGTACTCTAGCAGTTTCTTATACTCCCTCACAGATTCTATTTAAAAACAGAATAATTCCGTTTCATGGTAGAATTACAGCTGCTGCTGTTGTTGGGACACTGAACTGCTGTTGCTGCTACCACCCTTATAATTGAATTGAACATTTACTATGTATTTGACATGCATGTTTTCTAATTTTTATAACAATCTAACAAGAAAGGCTATATTATGTCCATTTTACCATTTTAAATATGAAAACTAAGAATAAAAGAAGGTAAATTATGTGTGAAGGATTATAGACTAACAAAATTGCAGAGTCTGGATTCAAACCCAGATCTGTTTGGCCTAAAAGAACAGAATTTTATTTTCATTCTACTATCACTCTGATCTAAGCAGTCTGTATTTAAAACATATTCTAATAGATGTGAGACTGAAATATATATAATAGAAAACACAGTCATTTTGAGGAAATTCAGGAGAGGAAAAGAGAAAAAGAAGAAAGAAATTCATCTGTATAGACTATGTAGAATATTGTCTTGATTCTTGGAAACATAAGAAGCAGGGTGAAGAATTTTCCCTTTGTTCCTTAAGATTTCAGAGATGCCTCAAATTTATAATAGCCAGGTTTAGAAAGTTATGTCAAGTCTTTGCTTTTATGGCTCACATCTCACATATCGATTTAACATTTGCCAAACGCCTAGTATGTACCACCTCCAGTGCTGGATGCTGACAGCACAAATATAAGAATTCATGGTCCCTGTTCGAAAGGAGCTTCCATTTTATTGAGGGAGACGAATGAGTTAACAAAAATGAGTTAACAAAAATTATAATAAACTGAAACAAATGCTTATTATTGAGCAGAGGGAACTAACACTTCCCTGAGAATGTGATACCTGAGCTGAATCTTGAAGAATGAAAAGCATTAGCCAGTCAGGGAAAGTACTCCTGGAACAGGGATGGCACAACCAAATATCTTCTTGGGGAACTCTAAGCAGCTTACTCTGGCTGGACCAGACATCAGAGGACAGGGAGTAGGGGAGGGGGAGGAGGGAGTTGATGAGTATTCAGGAAAGGTACTGGACAAGTAAATAGGTGATAGATTATGCAAGTCTGTGTAATTTTTGCTAAGGAACTTAGACTTTGGCCTTGAAGGATTTCTATCTTGGAAATGACATGATAAAATTCATAATTTAGAAAGCCACCCAGATGTAGTATGTAGAATTTATTGAAGAAAGAACAAGGTCATTCGTCAATAGGAAGACAGATTACAGCCTATTGCAGTAATCCAGGTGAGCAAAGATGATGGTCTGCAGCAAAGGAGATGGAGATACATGTAACACTTAGAAAGTTTAGAATTGATCAGAATTGTTGACTTGATGGGTATGAGATAAAGGATATATGGACCATTTTCTAGGCTTTGGGGAAAGGTGGTGTCATGCTCTAAAATGGAAAGTCAGGAAGAAGAGCCATTTGGAACAAGGATAGTTAGATAATGATGAGTTTAGTTTTTGACATGCTGATATTGAATAACACATGAACTTGATTGCATAATGCCAATAGCAAATGTATATATAAGTCTGAAGCCCAGTTGAGAGATCTGAGCTAATACATATACTTGAGAGTCGAAATTATTTACATGGCCACTAAAACTATGAGGGTAGATGAGATCACGTTCTAAGTATGATCTAAGATCATCTTTTCTAAGAAGAGAGAAAAAGTATCACAGGGAACTCTGCTCAATATTCTGTAATAACCTAAATGGGAAAATAATTTGAAAAAGAATAGATATATGTATATGTATAACTGAATCACTTTGCTGTACACCTGAAACTAGCACAACGTTGTAAATCAACTATAGTCCAATATAAAATAAAAATAAAAAGCAAAAAAAAAAAAAAGAGAAGACAAAGAACGGGAGGGAAGGGAAAGGACAGGTAGTGAAGGGGAAGGAAAGAACAGGAAAGGAAGGAAAAGGAGCAGAATGGAGGATTGGGAAATTCCAAGTAGAAGCCGCATTCTAGAGACCCGAGAAGGTGGGTTTGGAAGGATATATATGAAAATTCAAAGTGTGTGTCACGGAATCTAGAGAAGAGATGATTGCAAAAAAATAAGAGAAAAGTTAGAGATATATAATTCAAAGATATATTCGTTCCTCAACTTCAGATTACATCAACTCATCTTGAGAGCTGATAATATGTGAAATTATCTCCAATAAGTTATACATGCGATAATATCTATGGGGAGGAGGGCACACAGAGGAGTACTGACTTACAAAGCTAGTTTTGGCTGAATTCAGTAAGCCTCTGAAACATCTGAAAATCATGAATTTAAAGTTTCAAACCAATTTGTCTTTAATAGAGCACTGAGGCTACCAGTTAAGTTCTAACAGTTTCCACTTCTTGAAGAACATTTTTCCATCCTGACATTGATCATTGCTCTCAGGTTGGAAAAATTTTAAACCTCCATGGTTTCATTTAGAAATACCTGAAAATTTACATGGCATTCTTATATCAGAAACGGGCTGACAGATGAACATACAGTTAAACAGGCAAACTTTTAAGGACACCTTAACTCTTCCTGTTTTATCTTATGTTCTCAAAGCTGTTTACATATGCTTTCTCTTTCTCAGTGCTAGGGTGACCAACTGTCCCAGACTGTCCAGAATTTAGCACTGAAAGTCCAATGTCCTGGACAACCACTCAGCACCAAGCAAAGTAGTCGGTCACCCTAGTGCAGTGCTGATAAGCTATACCATAACAGAAAATACCATGTCTAAAAGATAAAAATCTGTGCTGACCATTCAATTGAGTGAGTATAAAATTACCACCAAAAAGTAATCCTCTGGGACTTCCCTGGTAGTCCAGTGGGTAAGACTTCACACTCCCAATGCAGGGGGCCCAGATTCAATCCCTGGTCGGGGAAATAGATCCCACATGCATGCCGCAGCTAAGAGTCTGCATACTGCAACTAAGAAGTCCGCATGCCGCAACTAAGAGTCCTCATGCTGCAACTAAAAGATCCTGCATGCTGTAAGGAAGATCCTGCATACTGCAACTAAGACCCGGCACAGCCAAAATAAATAAATAAAAATAAATAAATAAAATAAATTTTTAAAAAATTGTAGAGCCTTGACCATTTAAAAAAAAAAGTAATCCTCAACAAAGACAACCATATAAAAAGAAATGAATGAAAGAACAGGATTTCAAAATAAAATGGTAAGAGCCAATCATACAATGAAGCTACTGCTAATTATACGAAGTATCTGTACAAGTAAAGGTTAGAAAAGTAGAGATTTTTTTCTCCCAAGATAGGCAAAATAAGAAAGCAGAAACAAGATCTATCATGGTGTTTAGACTAATCTTCCATTTGTAATATACATTGTGTTTTTGTTATTCTTTTCAGCTATTGGTGTATCTTAAATGATTAATTCTCATGTCAAATGGTTATTTAATCTTTATAATTCCCTTCAAATCTGCCAGGTGCTTCACATTATTTTATTAGTTTTTCCTGTTTTCAAGAAAGGGTAAGACCTTACTTGGGTCACAAGGAACACGGCCCCAGGTACTGATGATGAGCTGGCAGGATAATTAAAGCTAAAGAGAAACAGCTATTTCCTTTGAGGCTCTAGACACTACAATGGAGACTATAATATTTCCATTATGATAGTAAACAAATAGATCTTTTTCAAGTGTTCATAACCTCTCAAGACCTGCCTATAAATCTCAAACTAACATTATAAGCAACAAAATCATTTTTATTAAAAGATATTCAAATTTTTCAATGAATAGAAAATATCTTCTCAATCATTATATATCAATAATTTCATCTGATTCCTTTTAAGACTATAAGATAACCCATAATTCCATATTTCCTTAGCCTACCTGAATGAGTGGCCTTCCTTGTTAAATATTAGATCTCTCAATAAATGTTACAAAGTACAGACACATTTTTCATTCCTAAAATTTACAGCTAAATAGAAATGGAGTTGTTGTTGGTTTTTTGTTTGTTTGTTTTTTAATATTCTTTCTGAGTGTTCATCCCTGGATCCTGACCATGGACTGAGATTCATTGTCTTCTAAAGTTGAGGGCCTAAATAATGTGCTTACAAATTGCTTTTGTTCAGCGGCTTGAATTACTGCCCAAACTTAAATTATCCCCCTTAAGTACATACAGATTTCTAGAATCAGCATCCAAAATTCAGTCTCCTGTTAATACAAGTAATTAAACAAAATGCATACCAGAACTTTAGGACAAAAACTATTAGAGGTGAAATTGTATTTCTACTTCAAGTCCTCCCAAATAAACTAAAATGTCATTATTTTCATTTCCATCTTCCCTGTGTTAAATCTGAGCTAATTTAATTTCATGTGGTCAGGTTTTATCTCTTTGCTATACAATCTTTATTCTTAAATTTATGTCTGCTAACAAGGTTGCAGAGAAGTAGCTACACAATGAAAATCTTATATTTGGAACAACAAATTCAAAGTTAGTTTCCATGTACTCACTTGCTGAACACATATTTTTGGCACTGGGGATAGATACATCGATGAATAAAGATGGCAAAATCTTTATTCTCATTTTACTTACATTCTTATGCATTTAGGGGTAGAGAGGTAAACAATAAGAAGCAAAACTATTAAAAGAATAGTACAGATTGCAAATAAGTGACCTGAAGAAAATAAAATTTGTATCTGTGATAAAGAAAGGATGAGAACCACTAGATTGCTTGGTTAGGAAGACTGAGACCTAAAATGCTGGAAGGAACCAGTCATACATCAGTTGGAATGGTTAGAGAATTCCAGTTAGAGAGAAAAACAAGCCACTCTTAAGTTTAGAGCAACATTTATGTGTTTTAGAAGAGAAAAATAGAGAGAGGATAGCTAGAGCATAATAAGTGAGGATGAGAGGATAAGAGATGAGCAAGAATGGAAGTTGATGAAGAAGAGAAATTGTTTTGGCACTTAATAAATTATATTAAAGAGTTTGGACTTTATTCCAAGAGCTATGCAGAGTCATTGGTAGGAGGCAGGAGAGAGGTCTAAAGAAAAGAATGACAAGAAATAATTCAGATTTTAATGATTACTCCCAGTTGCTGCTTAGATAGTGGACTGCAGAGGAGCAAAAGGGGCAGCAAGAAAACCATTGGGAAGATATTTTAACAGCCCAGGCAAAGATAACTGTGGATAGAACTGGAATGCTTTTAGAGAAAACCAGTCAGACTCAACATGGTGGTGTTTTGGTTTGGGGAGGGTTGTTTTGGTTTTGGGTTTTTTGGAAGGTTAAACCTATAGAATTTGCTGATGAATTGGGTGTAGGTGATTATTTTAAAAAACAGAAAAAAGGATTAGTCTCTTTTTTCTGCCTGAGCAACTGGTGGAGAGTTGGCTTACCAACAGAGATAAGAAAATTGGTTAGAGAGGACAGAATCAGGATTTCTGCCTTGGGCCATTTCATTGTGCGCTGCTAGTAGATGTCTGAGTAGAGGTGTCAAGTAAGCAGCTGGCTACACGATTTCTCACTTGAGTGAAGGAGTGTGGGTTGGTGTTACAAAAAGAAGAGCTAGAGAAGAAAATATTTCAAGTTGGAAGAAATGAATAACTCCTTGGAGTTCTGCTGAAAGTAGAAGCAGTGGGCACAGAGAAATATGCACTTTGGAAACATTGATTATCCTAACGAGCATTTTTCAGTGGGCAGTGGGGATGGAATCCTGACAGAGTAGATTGAGGGAAGAATAGAGTTTGGGAAGAGTGGTTTTAACTTGTGGTTCCTGACACTGAGTGTCTTTTCAAGTGCTTATTAATTATTTTATATATTTTCTTTTGTGAAGGGTCTATTCAAATCTTTTGCCTGTTTTGAGGGGTTGTTTTTCTCTTTATTACTGAATAGTTGTAGTTCTTTACATATTCTAGATACAAGTCCTTCATGAGATATAAGTTTCACAAATATTTTTCCAGCATTTGACCCGTCTTTTTCTTTCATTAATGGTGTGCTTTGAAGAACAAAATACTTTAATTTCAATGAAGTCCAATTTATCAAATGTTTTCCTTTTATAGATAGTACTTTTTGTTAGAACTAAGAAACCTCTCCTACCCTTAGTGCATGAAAATATTCTCCTATTTTCTTCTAGAGAAAGTCCTAATTTCTCTCTCTTTCTCTCTCTCTCTCTCGCTCTCTCTCTCTCTCTCTATATATATATGTATATATATATATACACACACACATACATATGTATATATATACACATACATATACATATATACACACATATGTGTATATATTTATGCTAATTGTGTCTATTTTTTAATCTATCAGCTTATTTCTCTATTTCTTACAGTGTATATGTTGTTACTTATGCCTGTAATACCTGTATTTTGAGGAACTAGGATTGCTTTATTTTCAATCTTTTTATGTGTCATATGGACAACATTTTGTCAGAGCTTGATTTCGTCCATTCAGGGAGACTGTCTTTTAATTGGTGAGTTTAACCTTTCTACAAATCGTTTAATAGCATGACATTGGTACTTTTTATATGATCTTTTTACATTTTGTGTGCTTTCTTACTCTTTTTTTCTCCTTTTCTCATTTCTATTAGAGTTATTTTCTGTTGGCTTAATAGCTTATATACTATTTTTCCTTTATATTGGCTTTTTTTTAGCATAAATGATGATCATATTTATTTCCTCACATTTATTTATTAAAATTATCTATAAATTAAAATCTGTAAAATAAAAATGTCAGTATCTGTATCATCTCTCTAACAGGAAGTATTCTTTACTCACTCTCATGTGTTTTTGGTTTTCAAAGCCTCATGTTTATGATGTCTATAGTTACAGTTCTTGACTACTAGGAATATATGTTCTCTTTATTTCTATTATTTGGTTGAATTTTGTTTATTTCATTGTTCACTTATTTTTTTGTATGGTAGAATAATAAATCTCATCAAGACATTTTATTACTCATAAATTTCTGGCAGTATCTCCAAGATCTGTTTCTCTTCTTGCATGAAAACTTCCTCCAAAAGGGTTTTCAATGTGAGTTTTTGATGGCTGTAAATATTTATTATACACTGATATTTCAATAAATATATGGCAAAATATAAAGCTCTAAGTTCAAATTTCTTTTTTACTTTAAAATATCACTTTATTGTCATTTTTTTACTAAAACATGGCACACATACAGAAAGTTATAGAATCATAAGGGTACAGCCCAGTGAATTCTCACACAATAAATGCACCCATGTTACCACCAATAAAGTTAAGAAATAGAACATTACTGACATCTGAAAAGCCTTGACATGCCTCCTCCCAATCATCACTCCTTCTGCCTCCTGATGTATCTCTTATCCTATTTGTAACCTCATAGATTAGACTTGTGATTTTTTTTCCTTATAAATAGAAGTATACTGTGTGTATTCTCCTCTGTCAGGCTTCTTTTCTCAATGTTATATATGTGAGACTTATCATTTATATTATGATTTATTTTTATTGCTGTGTAGTGTTCCATTATGTAAATATAGTTCAATTCAGTTTTCCGTTTTACTGTTGATGCATACTTCCAATTTTTGCCTATTGTAAATAGTGCTGCTGTGAACATCCAGTGCACATATCTCTTGGTACATATGTGCATTGGAATTGGTTGGCTATACACATAGAAGTAAAACTACTAAGTTGAGACTATGCCAGTGTTTCAGTTCAGTAGATAATATAAAGGAACTCACCTTCCTGCAGTTCTCCTCCTGAATCTTGGTCTGTCTAGTTCTTGTTATTATAGTGGCTTTCCAGTGTATAAAAGCATAATTTTGCATTTTTATCTGGCTTGTTAGTTTTCTTTGTAGGAATGCTGTTCTGCTGCAAGGTCATCAAGTATAACTGTATTCATTTTCTTTTAAAAAATTGTCCTTTAAGCAATGACAATATTTAACTAATATGCTTGTAAATATGTCCTTGAATGCATCTACATGCCATATTTTTTATACAAAGTATTCTTATGTTTGTCATTTTCTAACCGTTTGTTTTTCTTTTTGAACAAACATTGGAGTAATTTTAACCTTTCCATGGTTAATGCAGCCTTCTAAGTCTAGTCTGATTTTTAGTTACAGATTTAAGGGTTTAGAGAATAAGGTGATAATTTTTTTTTTTACTAAATTATTAAGGCAACCATATTCCCTGCCATAATCAATTGAAGAATTTTTAAATTGTCAAGTTAGGTACTATTAATTCATATCCATTTATAAAATCATAAATTATACAGCACACTTTTGGTAGACTGTGATTCCTCTTTCATATATGCTACCAGGTTTTGTTTCTGGGCATTTTCTTTCTCCTGCTCATCACTTACTGATACCTTCGGGGACATGAGGGAGGAAGTGAGACAGCGGAAGGACAGATGAGTCTTGGATCCTAAACAGGAATTTCAAAGAGGAAGTAGTGGAAGAAGACAGCATTGTTTAGTCATCTGCCTCTCAAAATAATCAGATTTAACTTTCAAAAAGGAAGTTTGGGAGAATGTAACCTAAATTCTTTACTAGCAATATTTTTCTATTCATGATATGGCTGGGATAGGTTAAACATGGTAAGTAAATAGTTCACTCTTTTTATAGACCATTCAGTTGACAGGGAAAGAAATGATTTATCTCTCAATATTTGCATCATTCTCCAGCTTGAGGACAATCATATATTAACCTTTCATACAGCACATCTTCCATGAATTATCCTCACTGATGGTCTTCCATTTTATTGTGCCAGAGACCACTAATTGCTAACCATACATTTATTCTCCTTCCTCCTTAGTATTAGAACTCATTGATTTTTAATATGTGCATGCATGCATGCATTTAAAACCTGTATTCCCCAGCTTCCTTAACAAGTGAGTTAGCCAATGACATAGAAACAGATACTGAATTGTAAGCAGGTTTTTATAGAAAAGTTCTTTAAAGGTGGCTAAGTGTAGAAGAGACCCCTTTACCTTTACTCCTTTCTTCTTCATGCCTCAAAGGAGAAACCACGGTCACTAGTATTCTTTTTGTTGTTGTTGCTGTTGTTGTTGCATTGGGTCTTTGTTTCTCCGTGTAGGCTTTCTCTAGCTGCGGCCAGTGGGGGCTACTCTTCATTGTAGTACATGGTCTTCTCATTGTGGTGGCTTCTCCTGTTGTGGAGCATGGGCTCCAGGTGTGCAGGCTCAGTAGTTGTGGCTCGTGGGCTCTAGAGCACAGGCTCAGTAGTTGTGGCGCACGGGCTTAGTCGCTCCACGGCATGTGGGATCTTCCTGGGCCATGTCCCCTGCATTGGCAGGTGGGTTCTTAACCACTGCGCCCCCTAGGCAAGCCCACTAGCATTCTTACTTTTTTTTTTTTTGCGGTACACGGGCCTCTCACTGTTGTGGCCTCTCCCGTTGTGGAGCACAGGCTCCAGACGCGCAGGCTCAGCGGCCATGGCCCACAGGCCTAGCTGCTCCGTGGCATGTGGGATCTTCCCGGACCGGGGCACGAACCTGTGTCCCCTGCATCGGCAGGCAGACTGTCAACCACTGCGCCACTGGGGAAGCCCCCAACTAGCATTCTTGAAAGCTATTTGGGGAGAAGAAAAATGGCAAATGAAAGAGAAGTTGGATAATTGTACCATAATAGTATACTCTGCAGTAGCCAACAATAGCATCCAATTTGGTTCCCAAAACTTCCTTTCACAGCTCTCTACATTAATTATAAGCCACTGTCTCTGTGAATTTGCATAAACAAGTCAAAAAGTAAGATTTATGTTTTGAAATATAAAAATTTTAAATGTCAGTTATTGTTTTAAAAAGATAGTTATAATTTTGTGATTTAATGAGAAATACTAAAATATAATAGTCCATTTGTAATATAAAAGCACAATGGGTTTCATTGTTTCCTTCATGGAACATATATATTGGTTTCAGGTTTTTAAAATTATCTTTGATTTGCCTATGTTCCAGAAAACACTTGGTTTACAAATTTAACAGGTAACTACTTGCAAACCAGGAAGCCTCTTCACTCTCTATTTTTCAGTATTGTCAACATTTTTACTCCTGCTTAGTTTTTAGCTACTTTGGATTAATCTTTGCCAAGGTTATGTCTCATGATACATCATAGTTCAGGTAATGTAAAGAAAATGGAACTATTAATATTTAAACTTGTGCAGTAATCAATATTAATGAGAATATTTTCCTTTTGCCTTTAAAATTTGTGAACTTATTGTTTCAAAGAAGTTAGAATATTTTTATAATCCTCCACAGTAGAATTGTGAACTGTATACATTTATTCTAATTCTTAAGTATCAGAATAGTGAAGCCTCATTGATTTGCATCCTTAATTGATAATTGAAACTAATATGGATGACAGATATTGTAGTTTACAGTTATTAAACCTATGCATCATGAGAACTTCGAAAAAATAAATTTGACATCAGAGTGTTTGTAAAGGTATAAAGAAAATATTTTTATACCAATACGTTAAAACTGAATGCTCATTTAATTTTCAGATAAGGTCCAAAGAGGCCAGACAACTCTCTGATGTCACAGGCAAATGAAAAACTTAGAAATGCAGTTCAGATTTCCTAACATGGATACAGTGCTTTATCCTTTCTCTAAATTTTCACCTCTACAGTTAGCTTATCAAATCCTGAGGATGTAAAACATATACCCAAATTTATTTTTTTTAATTTTATTGGAGTATAGTTCATTTACAATGTTGTGTTAGTTTCAGGTGTACAGAGTAATGATTCAGTTATGCAATCTTTTTCAGATTCTTTTCCCATATAGGTTATTACAGAATATTGAGTAGAGTTTCCTGTGCTATACAGTTTCCTGTGCTATACAGTAGGTCCTTGTTGGTTATCTGTTAATATTTTATATATAGTAGTGTGTGTGTGTTAATCCCAAGATCCTAATTTATCCCTCCCCCTACACGTTTTCCCTTTGATAATCATAAGTTTCTTTTTGAAATCTGTGAATCTGTTTCTGTTTTGTAATAAGTGTATTTATATCATTTTAAAAATTAGATTCAACATGTGTGATATCATGATATTTGTCTTTGTCTGACTTACTTCACTTAGTATGATAGTCTCTGTTTGCATCCATGTTGCTGCAAATGGCATTATTTTGTTCTTTTTTATCACTGAGTAATATTCCATCTTATATATGTGCCACATCTTCTTTATCCATTACTCTGTCGATGGACATTTAAGGTGCTTCCACATCTTGGCTATTGTAGATAGTGCTGCAGTGAATATTGAGGTGCATGTATCTTTTCAAATTACAGTTTCTCCGGATATATGCCCAGGAATGGGATTGCTGGATCATACGGTACTTCTATTTTTAGTTTTTTAAGGAACCTCCATAATGTTCTCCATAATGGTTGTACCAATTTATATTCCCACCAACAGTGTAGGAGGGCTCCCTTTTCTCCACATCCTCTCTAGCATTTATCGTTTGTAGACTTTTTGATGACAGCCATTTTGACTGGTGTGAGGTGATACCTCATTGTAGTTTTGATTTACATTTCTCTGATAATTGGTGATGTTGAACATCTTTTCATGTGCTTTCTGGATATCTGTACGTCTTCTTTGGAGAACTGTCTGTTTAGATCTTCTTCCCATTTTTTGATTGGGTTATGTTTTTTTGTTTTTTGCGGTACGCAGGCCTCTCACTGTTGTGGCCTCTCCCGTTGCGGAGCATAGGCTCCGGATGCGCAGGCTCAGCAGCTGTGGCTCACGGACCTAGCCGCTCTGCGGCATGTGGGATCTTCCTGGACCGGGACACGAACCCATGTCCCCTGCATCGGCAGGCAGACTTCCAACCACTGCGCCACCAGGGAAGCCCTGGGTTGTTTGTTTTTTTGACATAGAGCTGAGTAAGCTGTTTGTATATTTTGGAGGTTAATCCCTTGTCAGTCACTTTGTTTGCAAATATTTTCTCCTATTCTGTGGGTCTTCTTTTCATTTTGTTTATGATTTTCTTTGCCATGCAAATGCCCAAATTTAATAAAAATGAAATTTTTACCATACAGTCAGAAAATTAGAAAAATCCAAATGTTCAAGCCCTTATAAAGATCTCTTTATAAATAGCTAAAATTTAAAACACTGACTGAACCAAAGGTTGGCAAAGATGTGGGGCAACTGGACCTCTCATGAGAATGTAAAATGGCACAATCGTTTAGAAAATGATTTGGTAGGTTTTACAAAGTTATATTTATACCTACCACATGACTTAGCCATTCCACTCATAGAGTATGAATGAAAGAATACGTTTATATAAAGACTTGTATATGAATGTTTATAAGAACTTTATTTTTAATAATATGATCTAGAAATAGTCCAAATACCATCACCAGATTAGTGGATAAACAAATGGTTATCTTTCCATACAATAGAAAAATACTTAAAAATAAAGAAGAATAAATCGATGCGTGCAACAACTAAAAGATTCTCAGAACAATTAGGCTGCATGAAAGAAGCCAGTTAAAGAATAATACGTACTGTATGCTTCTATTTAAAATTCCTGAAAATGCAAAATAATCTTTAGAGACAGAAAGCAGGCTACTGGATGCCTGGAGATGGGAGAGGGTGGGTATCAAAGAGGATAGGGAGGGCAGGATTAAACAAGGACATGCAAAAACATTTGAGGGTGAACAGTATGTTCATTTTCTTGAATTAGTGGTTTCCTGAGATCATAAATATATACCCAAAACTATGAATTGTACACCTTAAATACGGACAATTTATTATATATTTTTAACTATACCTCAATAATCTGTAAAAACTAATTTCAGTTGAATTAAAGACCAAAATGAGAAGAAAGCAAAGTTTTAACATTAAATAAACAAAATAAACCAAACTATTTTTATGATTTAAAAAAATAAATATGCAAAGTGCAGTTACAAAAATGAAAGTTGGAAATTTTGGATAATTATATTTTTAATTATAGAAAAGTCAAACTAATACACAGATTTAGAAAGCAGAAAGCTTATTTCTAAGATAAAGAAGTTCTACAATGAATTGAAAAAAACAAAACATAGTTTCAAAATGGTGCAGCAACACAAAACAGGAATCAAAAGTGAAATACTGAAAAGATGCTCACTCTTACTGGTAACCATGGTAATGGAAATTAAAATGATCGTGCATTACTATTTGTACATAGAGACTGATAAGAATTTTTAAATTCTGAGAAACCGTTGACAGAGATATGGAGAAACATGAAATGTATTCATCACTGGTAGTTGGCTTAACTATTTTCAAGTTTTTGTTGTATCTTTTAAATTTGATGACTTACATCCCTTACAACCTAGCAAATCCACTACTAGGTATGGACCCTAGGAAAATTCTAGAATAAGTGCAGAGGAGACAAGTACTGCATTGTTCTTTGCAGCATCACTTGCAATGCTGAAAAATGTAAACAAGCCAATTATGCATCAAATGGGATGAATAAACCTTTCTTATAATGTATTATTACATTATTAGTTTAAATCAGTGATTCAAAACCAAGAACGATTTTGCCCTCCAGGTAACAATTAGCAAAGTCTAGAGACATTTTTGGTTGTCACAACTGGGGATGAAGGATGCTCCATTGCTATGATTACCAGTAAGGGTGAGCATCTTTTCAGTGCATAGAGACCAGGAGTACTGTTAAACATTTGAAAATGTATAGGACAACCCCCCACAACAAAGAATTATCCAACCCAAAATGTTAATAATACCGAGGTTGAGAAACTCCGGCTCAAATGAATAAACAATTTTTGTGTATGTCAACATGACTATATCACAAAAGCATAATATTAACACAAGAGAAAAATGGCAAAAAATATAGATAATATTATTAATTTCAAAAAACCAACAAATCAGTACTACACATCATTAAAATCCTACATGCTTTTTATAAATTTTAAAAAACATTCATGGACAGGAGGAGATCAAGATTGCAGAGTAGGAGGATGTGGAACTCACCTCCCCCATGAACACATCAAAAATACATCTACATGTGGAAAAATTCCCACTGAAAACTAACTGGAGACTGGCAGAAAGACTTCTATACAACCAAGGCTGTAAGAAAGATATCCACACAGAACTGGGTAGAAAGGGAAGAAAAGCGATCAGGTCAGGACTTTTGCTGCTGGGAGGGGACTCAGAAGATGAGGGGGATTACATGGGTGGGGATCCTCCCTGGGGAGTGAGTGGTTTGAGTCACATACTGGGTGCCTCAGCCCTGGGATCTGACACCAGGAAGATGAGTCCCCTTGGCCGGCTGGAGGGCTGGTGGAACTAACAGGAGAACTGTGGGAAGCCTGGATTCCACTTGTGAGGAGTGCGGACACAAGTACTTATTCCAAAGGCAGAGAGGGAGGATTGAAATTGCCTGGGTCATAGGCCTCTTTCCCACAATCACCCTGGCGCACACCCTAGCTTGAGCTGAGTGACCAGTCCTATTAACTTCATGACACAACTCTACACAGGAGTGAGGACTGCCACAACTGAGGAAAGAACTCGGCTGTAAGGCACTAAAGTGGCTCAGACCCAAAGCAGAATTTGGGCAGGGAGGAGGCAGCCATCACTGATGCTTACACATGTATCGCTTCAGAAGCAGTCCAGATTTCTGACTGTGGCCAGACTGCCACAGCCCATGTCCCAGCCCATGCTGAACAACCATACCAGCCCAACCTGCTCTGCAATGCAGCTACATACCAGGGCAAGGGTGGCAGAGACTAAGGGGAGAGCTCAGCTGTGAGTGAAAAAGGCATCTCAGACACAGAGCAGCATCTGAGCAGGGCAGGGGCAGCCATTACTGGCCCTCACACAGGCAGCACATCAGAAGCAGTCTAGGTGTCTGACTGTCACAGCATGCACCCAGACCTATACCAAGTGCCCTCCCAGCCCCTCTTGCTCGACCACTGCTTCCCTCTGTGGCTAGGGTACTTGGGACCCAATCCCGCCCCTGATAGGGTGGTGATAGCCACTGAGCTGATAAGAAGTTCCAGCATACAACTGGCTCTGGCCCTAGCCCTCCATCTCCAACCCCACCTCCTACCAAGGTAGTAGTTGCCAGCACACCCTGGGGAAAAACATGAGTTGTGTTCACATCAGATCCAGCTCTATCACCATGCCCACTGGGCACACGCAGACTGTATAGGGATGCTTCCACACAAGACACTCCTTCAACACTGCAATAGGTAACTATTTCACCTAATTTCATAGAGACAAAGTTAAGGAAAATGAGAAGACAGAGTAATTTGTTTCAATTGAAGGAGCGAGGGAAAAACCTTGAAACAACAACTAATGAAACAGAAATAAACAATTTGCCAGATAAAGAGTTCAAAGTATTAGTAATAAGAATCCTAAGTGAATTAAGGAAAAGAAGAAATTAACACAGAATTTCAACCAAGAGGTAGTAAGTATGAAAAAGGATGAGTCAGAAGTGAAGAATACAGTAACAAATGAAAAACACACTAGAAGGAAATAACAGCAGACTAGGTGATAAAGAACACATAAGTGATTTGGAAGATAGAATAATGGAAATCACCCAATCAGAACACCAAAAAGAAAAAAAAAATTTTTTTAATGAGAACAGTTTAAAGGATCTCTGGGGCAACATGAAGCATAACATTGTCATTATCATGGTCCCAGAAGGAGAAGAGAGAGAACGGGGTAAAAAATGTATTTGATGAAATTATGGCTGAAAATTTCCAAAACATGAAGAAGGAAACAAGTATCCAGGTAAAGGAATCAGAGGGGCTCAAACAAGATAAACTCAAACCAACTGACACCAAGACATATCATAATTAAAATGGCAGAACTTAAAGATATAAAGAGAATTCTAAAGACAGCAAGAGGAAAAAAAGAATCATATACAAGGGAACCCCCATAAGGCCCTCAGCTTATTTTTCTGCAGAAACAGTGCAAACCACAAGAGAGTGACATGATATATTCAAAGTGCTGAAAGGGGAAAACCTGTAACCTAGGATACTCTGCCCATCAAGATTATCATTTAGAATTGAGAGATAAAGAACTTATCAGACAAGCAAAAACTAAAAGAGTTTATCCATACTAAACCTACCCTAAAAGTAATGTAAAAGGGTCTTCTCTAAGTGGAAAAGAAAAAGGTATAACAGGAAGTAAGAACCTATAGGAAAGGAAAAATTCCACTAGTAGAGGTAAATATATAGTAAAGGCTGAGGATCAACCACTTTAATAAGCTAGTATGAAGATTAAAAGACAAAACATTGTAAAATCAACCAAAGCTACAACAATCAGTAAAGGGATAAACATGAAGCTGTAAAATATGACATCAAAAACAGGAAATGTGGGGGAAAGAAGGAAGATAATGTCGATCTTTTAGAATGTGTTTGAACTTAAATGACTCCTTGTTTAAAGCACATAGATATAGTTGTAGAACAGATATGAA
This sequence comes from Phocoena sinus, assembly GCF_008692025.1. Lineage (NCBI taxonomy): Eukaryota > Metazoa > Chordata > Mammalia > Artiodactyla > Phocoenidae > Phocoena > Phocoena sinus. The sequence goes on along the minus strand of NC_045765.1, from coordinate 63,997,362 downwards.
CCCCATGGTAACCATGAGTCAAAAACCTACAAGAGATACACAAAAACTAGAGAGAAAGGAACACAAGCATACCACTAAAGAAAATCCTCAGACCACAAGGAAAGAAACAAAAAGAAGAAAAGGACAGTGAAGAACTATTTTAAAAAAAAAAGACAACAAATAACAAAATGGCAATAAGTGCATACTCATTAATAATTACTTTAAATGTCAGTGGACTAAATTCTCCAATCAAAAGACAAGGGGGGGTGATTTGATAAAAGAACAAGAGCCATGTATATGCTGCTTACAGAGACTTGCTTCAGAGCTAAAGACATGCTGATGGAAAGTGAAAGGATGGAAAAAGATATTTCATGTACACAGAAGTGACAAGAAAGCAGGGATATCAATATTCATATCAAACAAAATAGACTTTAAAACTAAGTCTGTAACAGAGAAGGAAGATCATTATATAAATGGATCAATTGAAGAAGAGGCTATAACGCTTGTTAACATATATGCACCTAACACAGTAGATCCTAAATGAATAAAGCAAATATTAACGGACATGAAGAGAGAAATTAACAATAATACAATAATAGTAAGAGAATTTAACACCCCACTTACATCAGTGAACAGATTGTCTGGACAGAAAAAGTAGTCTTATATGACACATTAGACCAGTTGGGCTTGATAGAATTCTAAAGGACATTCTACTCCAAATTAGTGGAATACACATTCTTTTCAAGAGCACATGGAATCTTCTCCAGGGTAGATCACATTCTAGGCCACAAAACAAGTTTCAAAATTTAAGAAGATAGATTATATTAAGTGTTTTTTTCTGAACATAGTGGTATGTTACTATATGCATATCAATTACAGGAAGACAAGTGAAAAATGCACAAACACATGGAGTCACAACAAGATACTACTAAAAAACCAATAGGTCAATGAAGAAATCAAAAGATAAACCTGGAGAAAATACCTGGAGACAAACAAAGAAGAGAAACACAACTTTCCAAAATCTATGGGATGCAGCAAAAAGAGTTATAATAGGGAATTTTATAGCAACACAGGCCTTCCTCAAAAACAATAAAATCTCAACAACCTAATCTACTATCTAAAAGAATTAGAGAAGAACAAACAAGCCCAAAGTTAGCAAAATGAAGGAAATAATAAAGAACAGAGAGGAAATAAATAAAATAGAGATTAAAAAAATAGAAAAGGTCAATGAAACCAAGTGCTGGTTTTTTGAAAAGATAAAATTGATAAACCTTTAGCAAGGCTCATTGAGAAAAAGAGAGAAACAAAATAAGAATTGGAAGAGGAGAAATAACAATATCACAGAGACACAATAATTCATAAGACAATGCTATAAACAGTTATATGCCAACAAATTGTGCAAGCTAGAAACACAGTTTCTAGGACAAATTTCTAGAAACATACAACCTACCAAGAATGAATAAGGAAGAAATAGACAATCTGAACAGACCAATTGCTAGAAGTGAAAATGAATATGTAATTTAAAAACTCCTAGCAGAGAAAAGTCCAGGACCAGCTGGCTTCACAGGAGAATTATACCAAACCTATAAAGAAGAGCTAATACCTATCCTTCTCAAACTACTTCAAAAAATTGAAGAGGATGGGACACCCCAAATTCATTCTACAAGACCACCATAATCGTGATACCAAAAACTCGATAAAGATACCACAAAAAAAAATTACAGGCCAGTACCTCTGGTGAATATAGATGCAAATATCCTCAACAAAATATTAGCATACTGAATCCAACAATACATAAAAAAAGATCATACACCATGATCAAGTTGGATTTATTCCAGGGATGCAAGGGTGGTTCAATATTTGTAAATCAATCAGTGTGATACACCACATTAATAAAAGGAAGGATAAAAGTTACATGATCATCTCAGTAGATGCAGAAAAAGCTGTTGAGAAAATTGAGCATCCATTCATATTAAAAGCACTCATCAAAGTTGGTCTAGAGGGACTATATCTTAACATGTTGAAGGCCATTTGTGAAAAAGAAATAAAAGGTAACCAAATTGGAAGAGGTAAAACTGTCACTATATGCAGATATGATATTTCGTTTAGAAAACCCTAAAGTCTTCACCCCAAAATTATTATAAATAATAAAAAAATTCAGTAAATTTGCATGATACAAGATTAATATACAGAAATATGTTGCATTTTTATACACTAGTAATGAACTATCAGAAAGGAAAAGTGAAAAAACAATTTTGCTTAAAATAGCATCAAAAATAATAAAATACCTGGGAACATACTTAACCAAGGAGGTGAAAGAGCTATACTCTGAAAACTATGAAACATTGATGAAGAAAACTGAAGATGATACAAAGAAATGGAAAGATATCCCATGCTCTTGGATTGAGAAAATTAATATTGTTAAAATGTCCATACTACCCAAAGTACTCTACATATTTAATGCAATCCCTATCAAAATACTCATCACATTTTTCAAAGAAATAGAACAAATAATCCTAATAGTCATGTGGAACCACAAAAGACCCTGAATTGCCAAAACAGCCTTGAGAAGAAAGAACAAAGCTGAAAGTATAACCCTCCCAGACTTCAGACTCTCCTGCAAAGCTACAAGAATCAAAACACCATGGTACTGGAAGAAAAACAGACACATAGGTCAGTGGAACAAGATAGAGAGCCCAGAAATAAACCCATACACCTATGGTCAATTAAACTGCAGCAAAGGAGGCAAGAATATACAATGGAGAAAAGACAGTTTCTTCAACAAGTGGTTCTGGGAAATCTGAACAGCTACATGTAAAAGAATGAAATTAGAACATTTTCCACACCATATACAAAAATAAGCTCAAAATGGATTAAAGACCTAAATGTAAGGCAGGAAACCATAAAACACCCAGAATAAAACATAGGCAGAACACTCTGACATAAATTGTAGCAATAATTTTTTGTATCTGTCTCCTAAGACAAAGGAAACAAAAGCAAAATAAATGGAACCTAATTAAACTTAAAAACATTCTGCACAGCAAAGGAAGCCATTGATGAAACAAAAAGACAACATCCTGAATGAGAGAAAATATTTGCACATGATATGTTATTAATATCAAAAATAAACACCTCATACAACTCAATATCAAAAAACAAAAAACCCAATTTAAAAATGGGCAAAAGACCAGAATAGACTCTTTTCATTGAAGATACACAGATGGCCATAAGCATATGAAGAAATGCTCAACATTGCTAATCATCAGCAAAATGCAAATCAAAACCAGAATGAGATATCAATTTACTCCTATCAAAATGGTTATGATTAAAAAAACTGAAAATAAAAGATGTTGATGAGGATATGATAGGAATGTAAATTAGCATAGCCACTATGGAAAACAGAAGAGAGGTTCCTTCAAAAACTAAAAATAGATATACCATATGATCCAGCAATTCCACTGCCGGATACATATCTGAAGAAAATGAAAACACTGATTCAAAAAGATACATGCATCCCAGTGTTCGTAGCAGCATTATTTACAATAGCTAAGGTATGGAAGCAACCTAAATATCCATCAAAAGATGAAAGGATGAAGAATATGTGGCACACACACAGTGGACTATTAGCCATAAAAAAGAATGAAATTCTGCTATTTTCAACAGTGTGGATGGACCTAGAGGATCTTATGCTTAGTGAAATAAGTCAGACATAGAAAGACAAATATTCTGTTTATGACGTGGAATCTAAAAAATAAAACAATCAAAGGTATATACCAAAGCACAAGTAGATTCACAGATACAGAAAACAAACTAGTGTTTACCATGGGGAATAGGAAGGGGGGAGAGGCATGATAGGGGTATGGGATTAAGAGACACAAAGTACTATGTGTAAAATAAATAAGCAGGGCTACCCTGGTGGCGCAGTGGTTGAGAGTCTGCCTGCCGATGCAGGGGACATGGGTTCATGCCCCGGTCCGGGAAGATCCCACATGCTGTGGAGCGGCTAGGCCCGTGAGCCATGGCCACTGAGCCTGCGTGTCCGGAGCCTGTGCTCCGCAATAGGAGAGGCCACAACAGTGAGAGGCCCGCATACCGCAAAAAAAAAAACAAACAAAAAAAAAACACAAACCAAAACAAAAATAAATAAATAAGAAACAAGGGTATACTGTACAGCACAAGGAAATATAGCCATTATTTTGTAAAATTTTTAAATGGAGTATGATCTATAAAATTTTTGAATCACTACATTGTACACCTGAGACTAATATAATATTGTAAATCAACTATACTTCAGTTTTAAAAATAAATGAATGAAGGGCAAAATAAATTCATGGAAATTATACTCACTGACATTAGTAGTACCTTACTTTGAGGAAAGTGGGAGAGTTAAAGAATGTTAATGACATTTAGCTATTTATTTCTTTAAAAATAATGTATCTGTAGCAACTATAACAAAATATCCATTTTTTGTTAAACATGGGTGGTGAATCCTGGTGCATATTATAAAATTGTCTGTATTTTTACTAGTTTTGAACTCTTTATAATTTCTATTGTTAAAATATAAAAACCAATGCATTGAATTCATGAGTTTCTTTTTAAAAAGCTATAATAAAATACCAGGGAAAGGAGATAGATTAGAACAGAAGCAAAAGAATTAGAAAAAATTATTTTTCACTACTCAAACAGTAAAATCATTCAATAAAGCCAAAATCATCTTTTTTAAAAATGCAAATAAAGTTTTTTAAAACTTAAGAAAAATAAGGAAAGATAAACTAATGGTAGCTATAAAAAGGGAACATAATACTAAAATGATAGAGGAAGATTATTGTAATAAAAACACCTACCACAAAAATAAAAGGGCAGAGCATATGAATAGTTAACAAAGAAGTAAATAAATATTCTGTAATGTTAGCTCAATGATGGAGCAAGAATTATGTGAATAAACTCTAAAATGAATTCAATAAAAAATTGAAAAATGTATACCAAGCCATTAAATATTATATAGTCATTAAGAGTGTTACAATGTTTAAGGACTTTTTTTTAATAAAGGGAAATACTTATAATAATATTAAAAAATAAAATCAGCAAATACAGCATGATCTAAGTAGTTAAGATAATTGTATACAAAAAAATTAAAAAGCAAATATGCCTAAGTGCTGACTAGACTTACCTGCAGTTGATAGGACCATGAGTACTATTTCCCTTCTGCTTCTTTATAAATTTTTGTCAGTTCCTGATGCAGAGCATAGTGATTCAATATTTCTATACATTTCAAAGTAGTCAGCATGATAAGTCTAGTTGTCATCTGTCACCAATAGATATTACTACATAAATATTGACTGTATCCCCATAATGTACAATTCATATCTGTGAATCATTTATTTTTTAACTGAAAGTTTGTACCTCTTAATCTCCCTCACCCATTTCTCTCCTGCTCCAATCCCCTTCCTCTCTGGCAACCACATGTTTATCCTCTGTTTCTATAACTCTCTTTCTGTTTTGTAATTTTTTTCATTTGTTTTGTTTTTAGATTCCACCTAAAAGTGAAATCATACAATATTTCTCTTTCTCTGCCTGACTTGTTTCACTTACCATAATACCCTCTACGTCCATCCCTCTTGTCCCAAGTAGTGAGATTTCATTCCTTTTTATGGCTGAGTAATACTACATGGTATACGTATACCATATCTTCTTAATCCATTCATCTATTGATGGGCATTTAGGTTGCTTCCATATCTTGGCTATGGTAAATAATGCTGCAGTGAACATAGGGGTGCGTATATCTTTTTGAATTCGTATTTTTATTTTTTTCAGATAAATACCCAGGAGTTGAATTGCTGGATTGTATAATAGTTCTATTTTTAATTTCTTGAGGAACCTCCATACTGTTTTCCATAGTGGCTGCACCAATTTACATTCCCACCAAAAGAGCACAATAATTCCCTTTGCTCCAGGTCCTTGCAAGCACTTGTTATTTGTTGTCCTTGCGATAATAGCCATTCTGACAGATGTGAGGTGATATCTCATTGTGGTTTTGATTTTCATTTCCCTGATGATTAGTGATAGCATCTTTTCATGTGCCTGTTAGTTATCTGTGTGTCTTTTTTTAAAAGTTGTCTGTTCGGATCCTTTGTTCATTTTTTAATTGGGTTGTTTGGTTTTTCATGTTCAGTTGTATTGGTTCTTTATATATTTTGGATATTAACTCCTTGTCACATACATCATTTGCAAATACCTGTTCCCATTCAGTAGGCAGCCTTTTTGTTTTGTTGATAGTTTCCTTTGTTGTGCAAAAGCATTTTCATTTTATGTAGTCCCGTTTGTTTATTTCTGTCTCTGTTTCCCTTGGCTGAGGAGACATATCCAAAAAAAAAAGTTGCTGAGACCAATGTCAAAGAGCATATTGCCTATGTTTCCTTTTAGAAGTTATATGGTTTCAGGTCTTACATTTAAGTCGTTACTCCATTTTGATTTTATTATTGTATATTGTGTGAAAAAACAGTCCACTTTCATTCTTTTGCACATAGCTGTCCAGTTTTCCAGAAAGCCTTGCCAGGTAGACTATTCTTGGTTGTAGGTTTTTCTCTTTCATCACTTTAAAAAGGTAGTCCCACTTCCTCTGGCCTGAAGTGTATCTGGTAAAAAGTCAGCTGATAGCCTTATAGGGAATTCCTTTGTATGTAACTTGTGCTTTTCTCTTTCTGCTTTTTATGTTCTCTCTTTATCTTTAATTTTTGCATTTTAATTACAATGTGTCTTTGTGTGGGCCTCTTTGGGTTGATCCGCTTTGGGAATCTGTGCTTCCTGGGCCTGGATGTCTGTTTCCTTTTCCAGGTTAGTGAAGTTTTCAGCTATTATATCTCAAAATATGTTCTCTATCCCTTTCCCTCTTTTCTCCTTCTGAAACCCCAATAATGAGAATGTTAGTATGCTTGATGTTGTTCTAGAGGTCTCTTAAACTGTCTTTATATTTTTTAATTCCTTTTTCTTTTTTCTGTTCAATGAGTGATTTCCACTATTCTGTCTCCAAGTTTGTTTCTTTCTCTGTATCATCTAATCTGCTGTTGATTCCTTCTAGTGTATTTTTTTTTGTTTCAATTATTGTATTATTCAGCTCTGTTTGGCTCTTTATATTTTTTGACTCTGTTAAAAAACTTCTAACTTCTCACTCTGTTCATCCATTCTTCTCCCTAGTTCTTTGAGCATCTTTATGATCATTACCTTATGTGCTTTATCAGGTAGATTGCTTATCTCCACTTCACTTAGTTCTCCTCCGGGGTTTTATCTAATTCTTTCATTTGGAACATATTCCTGTCACTTCATTTTGTGTAATTCACTATTTTTATTTCTACATATTAGAAATAAATAAGGGAGTCATGGTCTTGGTGCTGGCCTACTGCTGGGTGGGGCTGAATCACATGGCAGCTGGCTACAGAGTGCTGGGGGGGAGGATCCTGGGGCTAGTGCTGACCCACTGGTGTGCACTGAGTTGGCTTGCTCTGGGGCCAGGGTCCTGGAGTTAGTGTTGGCCTGCTGGTGGGAGGACCATGGCCCATGGTTGTCCCAGGGTTGGTGTTGACCCACTGCTGGGTGGGGCTGGATCTGAGAGCAGCTAGCTGAGGTGTCCAAGGTGTGCTGGAGCTGGTGTAGCCCTGCTGTTAAGCAGGGCTAGGGCTCAGGGTGTCCCAGGGTGATGCCAGCCTAATGGTGGGTGGTTTGGTTTTTGACACAGCTGGCTGCAGGGCAGTGGTGATTCCCCAGGGCTGGTGTTGGCCTGCTGTTATGTGGGGCTTGGGCTGTGTTCCAGGTCTGGTATCTTCCCACTAGAGGGTGAGGCCAGGTCCTGGGACTAGTGCCTGCCTCCTGGTGAGTGGGGCTGGGTCCATCACCTGGGTGTGGGGCACCAGGTGTGGGCCCACTGGTGGATGGGGCCAGGTTCTGGTCCCTCTGGTGGTGGGGCTGGGTCCTGGGATGGCTAGAGGTTCAGGTGGTCCTATGGTAACCAGCTTGCTGGAGGGTGGATCTTTGTCCTCACCAACCTAGCTGCTTAGACTGTGTGTCCCAGGACTGGTGCTGACCAGCTGGTGAGCAGGGCAGGGTCCCAGAACTAATAAGCTAGAGGGAGGATTCCAGAGTGGTGTTTGTCACCAGGGTCCTCACGGTGGGATGAGCTCCCAATAATGGCTGCCAGCAGCTATGATTCCACAGTATGTTTCAGTTGCCTCCTGCATCTCCAAGAGGCTTTCTGAGATCATCAAAGAACCAAGGATTCTTTCCAATTACTGCTTATGCTCTGGATCCTGGAGCACGTGAGACTTTTGTGTGTGTTCTTTGTGGAGTCTCTCTTTCCTATAGCTTTCTGGCTCTCCCAAAAGTAAGTGCCACTGACCTTGAAGGCCAAACCTTCTGGGGGCTTGTCTTCCCAGTGTAGTACCCCCAGGCTGGGGAGCCCGATATGAGCCTTGGATCCCTCACTCCTTGAAGAGAACCTCTGCAATCTGCAGAACCTCCAATTTGTGGGTCACCTACCCCAGGGTTATGGGTCTTTACTATATTGCATCCCTACCCCTCTTGCCCATCTCCTTGTGATTCCTTCTTTATATTTTCAGTTGTAGATGTTATTTATGCTAGTGTTCAGGTCATTCTCATTGACAGTTGCTCTATAAATACTTGTAATTTTGGTGTTCTCATGGGAGGTGATGAGCTCCGGCTCTTCCTTTTCTGCCATCTTTGCCACTCCCCCGTGAATCTTTTTTTTCATTAATCTTACTCTTTTAATCTGCAGATTTGTGTTTTTCTTCACTTTTTGGAAATTGTAACTCTATACTTATTTAACACTTTGCTCACCTCTGACTTTCTTTTCTGTCCTTTTTGAATGTGTGGTTGTTTAGATTCCAAGATTAAGTCTCAGTTTATTTTATGTTTTCTTGCATAGTTGTGTCTTTGCATGATTTGTTCATTTACTCAACACATATTTATTTGTTTATTATTAAGTATAGTTGTATGCTATTATGTAAATTACAGGTGTACAATATAGTGATTCACAATTTTTAAAGGGTTATAGTCCATTTATAGTTATTATAAAATATTTGCTATATTCCCTGTGGTGTACAATATATCCTTGTAACTTATTTTATACCTGATAGTTTGTACCTTTTAATCACCTACCCCTATATTGCCCCTCCCACTTTCCCTTTCGCCACAGGTAACCACTAGTTTTCAACACATATTTATTGAATACCTTCAGTCTTAAGGCCTTGTTTTAGGAACTGGGAACATGGATATAAATAAAACATTAAAATCCCTATCCTTGTGAAAACGACATTCTAACATTCTTACATTATGTATTATGAGTGTTTTCTATGAATTCATCTTCTTATTGAGTTTAATTTATTTTGTCAATCACTATTTATTTTCTGTAACTTTTTCTTATTCCCTGATAATTCCCTTTTCATTACATCCTGTTCTTTTTTATGACTAGAGTATGTACTACAATCCTCTATCTCCTTATTAATCTGTTTTCCCTTTATAGTTATTCTTTTTTTTCCTGTCTTTTTATCTCTCATTGATTATTCTCCACATCTCCATTAATCTTGATTGTTCATATTATTAATAAAGTTATAGCATCATTATTCTAGAAAATGATTATGAATTTTCTCCCCTTCTGTTGTGTGGATAGAGTAAGGTCCCTGGTGGGCTTCTACTTTGGAAGGTCACCTTAAGGGTGCATTTGCCTGGAGCACAATTTAGAACTCAGTACTTTCAGAATTGCAGAGTGAGGAGGGCTTTTATCTGGAAGCATACCAATATCTATATTAGAAACCATTAAAGAAGAATCCTCAGATTTTCCATCTGAAGATAAAAGTCAATCTACCAGGTGGTCTAGTAATAGGGGTATGGGAATGGTGGGAGGAAAGGTGTGGAAACTGACTTATATAACTGTCATTCAGAAAGACTTCCATTAATGACCACATTTTGTTCCTCTTCTCAATCTTGGAACCATGCTCATAACTAGGATTCTGCTTGAAATAGATGCTGTCACCTCTGCCATGGGCTCTGGCTTCATTGCTCAGATTTGCCTGTAAACCAACTTTAATTCACTCTTCTTCCACGAATATATTAACATCACTTCAATGATTATTTCCTCCTAATCTCCTTGTTATAAGCTAATTTTCTTGGGTTTTGTATTTCTATAAAGTGTTTTCAAGAGGGTCACAGAAGGGTGGAGAGGAATATTTGTGCATTTTAAATCTAATCCCCAGCTTCTGTATGTATGTATTATGTGCAGTATACTAGAGGTTAAAGCAATAAATAATGTGGGTATATTTATTATAGTTCATTGTGAAGGCAAACATATACAGGACTCTGATGCAAAGAATAATATGAAAATATAAAACATTGAGGAAATGAAATAAATCAAATATGAATTATAAACAGTAAAACAGGGAGGTGACAATCTGGGTTTTTAACTTTCATTTTTTAAGATAGGCTATGCATGTCTTTCCAGAATATGTGTTCCAACAGTGTACTGAGATGGTTGCTGACTACCACACATTGATCATGTGGCTACTCAGATCCCTTGTTAAGTCATCCATAAACAGATGTCACTGGACACATGGGCCACGGGTGAACAGAGACTAATCCCTGGGCCAGGGAGTTTTTATCATCTATTCTATTTCCATTCTTTTTCTCATTTGCCAGTTAGTTTCTTGAAGGGGATAAATTAGTGAAAGTTGTGCCAGCTTAGGAATATTTGTGTTTCATTTCTCTTGGTGCTGCCAAAATCCCAAATCCCAAGGTCTTTATATTGACCTTGAGATGTTGTTACTCATAAAATACAACGCTTGTGCATCAGTATATTAAGTGCCTTTAGAATGATGAATATGTACCACTTAATAATTAAGCAGTTCAGATGGCAAAAGTTTTTCATTTAAACATAGTTAATTGGGTAAGATTGATGAGAAGGTTTCTAAAATTCCATCCAAGGATAGATCTCAGACCAAAACAACACATACACATACACATAATAAATAATAAATTGTTGGATCTCACACTTAAACACACACACACACACACACACACACACACACACAATAAATGGAATTCAGAATAACATCATTCGTTAATGGAAATTTTTGTTTCAACAATCTCACAGAAACTATGCATTAAAAAAATTCAGTTCCACAATCAGCATTAGTTATTTATATAAATGTTATGACCAGATCCTCTATTGAGATTTGTAGAGGTCTATTCAAAATTCCTCATGAAAAATAGATGTAGAATGGCTTTGTGAATCTTGTTAATTTTTCTGGCCTTTGATTGCTCTCCAGCTGTCTCTACTAAATTAGGATCTGTAGTGACCACTGAGTACCATAGCAAGAATAGTTTCAGACATATTATTTCTTTGATCATCTAAATGTTTTAAACACTGACTTAATTTTGAATTTTTATTCTGTTGATTTTAAATATTTATCATTTTAGCTCAGGTAAGCTCTGGTGGTATTACAGGGTAAGAAGACCAAAAGCAACAAAGAATAAACTTCCACTGCTAATTTTTTTAAATTAATTAGTTTATTTATTTATTTATTTTTGGTTGTGCTGGGTCTTCGTTGCTGCGCACAGGCTTTCTCCAGTTGCAGCAAGTGGGGGCTACTCTTCTTTGCGGTGCACAGGCTTCTCATTGCAGTGGCTTCTCTTTGTTGTGGAGCATGAGCTCTAGGTGCGTGGGCTTCAGTAGTTGTGGCATGCAGGCTCAGTAGTTGGGGCTTGCGGGCTCTAGGGCACAGGCTCAGTAGTTGTGGCACACGGGCTTAGTTGCTCCGCCTCATCTAGGATCTTACCAGACCAGAGCTCGAACCTGTGTCCCCTGCATTGGCAGGAGGATTCTTAACCACTGTGCCACCATGAAAGTCCCTCCAGTACTAATTTTTAATAAGCAAAGTAAGAGTAAAAATTCTGTGTTGTGAAACTGTTAATTAAATTTCAAGGGAAGACATCGATTTTTATCCAGCATTGTCAATTCTCTATTAAAATATGTAGAATTGTATAGTAATAGATTAATAAAATATTACTAATATTTTATTTATAGCACTCTGTAGTTTACAAAAGGACTTAATATTATCATCACTTTGTAAGCTTTATTTTGTTTTTTCAAACCTTTGTGAGGATTCAGTTAACTTTATAGCTAATCATCAGACACGAAATTTACTTAAATTGTGGTTGAACATGGCCATTTTAGAATCAAGTGTCGAGTGTCTTTCTAAAAGGTGAAGCATGGAGGCCTTATTAGACTCACATACCCTTTTCATTTAAATGATATAATCTCTAAAATAGTCTAGCAAATCCATATTTTCTGAACACCATTAATTTTACCAATGACATCAATTTCTTTTTAAAAATTAATTATTTTTATTTTTTGGCTGCATTGCGTCTTCACTACTGCATGCAGGCTTTCTCTAGTTGCAGCGAGTGGGGACTACTCTTCGTTGTGGTGCGCAGGCTTCTTATTGCAGTGGCTTCTCTTATTGTGGAGCACAGGCTCTAGATGTGCAGGCTTCAATAGTTGTGGCTCACGGGCTCAAGAGCACAGGCTCAGTAGTTGTGGCCTGCGGGCTTAGTTGCTCTGCAGCATGTGGGATCTTCCTGGACCAGGTATCGATCTGTGTCCCCTGCATTGGCAGGCAGATTCTTTTTTTTGTTTTTGTTTTTTTTTTTGTGGTACGCGGGCCTCTCACTGCTGTGGCCTCTCCCGTTGCGGAGCACAGGTTCTGGACGCACAGGCTCAGCAGCCATGGCTCACGGGACCAGCCGCTCCGCGGCATGTGGGATCTTCCCGGACCGGGGCACGAACCCGTGTCCCCTGCATCGGCAGGCAGACTCTCAACCACTGCGCCACCAGGGAAGCCCTGGCAGGCAGATTCTTAACCACTGTGCCACCAGGGAAGTCCGAACATCAATTTCTATATTTTTTTTTCCTAGAGTCAATTTACTTATTTCTTTATTAACTTTACATCATTATTGGAGTATAATTGTTTTACAATGTTGTGTTAGTCTCTGCTGTATAACAAAGTGAATCAGTCATATGCATATATATGTCCCCATATCCCCTCCCTCTTGAGCTTCCCTCCACCCTTCCTATCCCACCCCTATAGGTCATCACAAAGCATGGAGTTGATCTTCCTGTGCTATGCAGCAGCTTCTCACCAGCTATCTACTTTACATTTGGTAGTGTATATATGTCAGTGCTATTCTCTCACTTCGTCTCAGCTTACTCTTCCCCCTCCCCATGTCCTCAAGTCCATTCTCTATGTCTGCATCTTTATTCCTGTCCTGCCCCTAGGTTCATGAGAACCATTTTTTTTTTTTAGATTCCATATATATGTGTTAGCACAAGGTAGTTATTTCTCTCTTTCTGACTTACTACACTCTATATGACAGATTCTTTGTCCATCCACCTCACTACAAAAAGCTCAATTTTGTTTCTTTTTAATGCTGAGTGATATTCCATTGTATATATGTGCCACATCTTCTTTATCCATTCACCTGTTGATGGACACTTAGGTTGCTTCCATGTCCTGGCTATTGTAAATAGTGCTGCAGTGAACATTGTGGTACATATCTCTTTTTGAATTATGGTTTTCTCAGGGTATATGCCCAATAGTGGGATTGATGGGTCATATGATAATTCTATTTTTACTTTTTTAAGGAACCTCCATACTGTTCTCCATAGTGGCTGTATCAATTTACATTCCCACCAGTAGTACAGGAGGGTTCGCTTTTCTCCCCACCCTCTCCAGCATTTATTGTTTCTAGACTTTTTGATGATGGCTATTCTGACTGGTGTGAGGTGATACTTCATTGTGGTTTTGATTTCTTTTTCTCTAACGATTAGTGATGTTGAGCATCCTTTCATATGTTTCTTGGCAATCTGTGTATCTTCTTTGGATAAATGTCTGTTTAGGTCTTCTACCCACTTTGGGATTGGGTTGTTTTTTTTTTTTTTACATTGAGCTCTATGAGCTGCTTGTGTAGTTTGGAGATTAATCCTTTGTCAGTTGCTTCATTTGCAAATATTTTCTCCCATTCTGAGGGTTGTCTTTTCGTCTTGTTTACAGTGTCCTTTGCTGTGAAAAAGATTTTAAGTTTCATTGGTCTCATTTGTTTATTTTTGGATTTATTTCCATTACTCTAGGAGGGGGGTCAAAAAGGATCTTGCTGTGATTGATGTCACAGAGTGTTTTTCCTATGTTTTCCTCTAAAAGTTTGATAGTGTCTGGCCTTACATTTAGGTCTTTAATCCATTTGGAGTTTATATTTGTGTATGGTGTTAGGGAGTGTTCTATTTTCATTCTTTTACATATAGCTGTCCTGTTTTGCCAGCACCACTTGTTGAAGTGGCTGTCTTTTCTCCATTGTATATTCTTGCCTCCTTTATCAAAGAAAAGGTGACCATATGTGTGTGGGTTTATCTCTGGGCTTTCTATCCTGATTCATTTATCTGTATTTCTGTTTTTGTGCCATTACCACACTGTCTTGTTACTGTAGCTTTGTAGTATAGTCTGAAGTCAGGGAGCCTGATTTCTCCAGCTCTGTTTTTCTTTCTCAAGATTGCTTTGGCTATTCGGGGTCTTTTGTGTTTCCATACAGACTGTAAAATTTTTTGTTCTAGTTCTGTGAAAAATGCCATTGGTAATTTGATAAGGATTGCGTTGAATCCAAATATTGCTTTGCATAGTATGGTCATTTTCACAGTGTTCATTCTTCCAATCTAAGAACACGGTATGTTTCTCCATCTGTTTGTATCATCTTGAATTTCTTTCATCAGTGTCTTATAGTTTTCTGCATACAGGTCTTTTGTCTCCTTAGGTAGGTTTATTCCTAGGTGTTTTTTTCTTTTTGTTGCAGTGGTAAAAGGGAGTGTTTCCTTAATTTCTGTTTCAGATTTTTCATTGTTAGTGTATAGGAATGCAAGAGATTTCTGTGTATTAGTTTTGTATACTGCTACTTTACCAAATTCATTGGTTAGCTCTGATACTTTTCTGGTAACGTTTTTAGGGTTCTCAATGTATACTATCATGTCATCTGTAAACAGTGTCAGTTTTAATTCTTCTTTTCCTATTTAGATTCCTTCTATTTCTTTTTTATCTGTGATTGCTGTGGCTAAAAAACTACCAAAACTGTGTAGAATAATAGTGCTGAGAGTGGGCAACCTTGTCTTTTTCCAGATCATAGAGGAAATGGTTTCAGTTTTTAACCATTGAGAATGATGATGGCTGTGAGTTTGTCATATATGGCCTTTGTTATGTTAAGATAGGTTCCCTTACGCCCACTTTCTCTTGAGTTTTTTTCGTAAATGGGTGTTGAATGTTGTTGAAAGCTTTTTCTGCATCTGTTGAGATGATCATATGGTTTTTCTCTTTCAGTCTGTTAATATGGTGTATCTCATTGATTGATTTGCATATGTTGAAGAATCCTTGCATTCCTGGGTTAAACCCCACTTGATCATGGTATATATGATCCTTCTAATGTGCTGTTGGATTCTGTTTGCTAGTATTTTGTTTTGTTTTGTTTTGCAGTACGCGGGCCTCTCACTGTTGTGGCCTCTCCCGTTGCGGAGCACAGGCTCCAGACGCGCAGGCCCAGCGGCCATGGCCCACGGGCCCAGCTGCTCCATGGCATGTGGGATCCTCCCGGACTGGGGCACGAACCCCCGTCCCCTGCATTGGCAGGCGGGCTCTCATCCCTGCACCATCTGGAAGAGTTTGAGAAGGATAGGTGTTAGTTCTCCTCTAAATGTTTGATAGAATTCACCTGTGAAGCCATGTGGTCCTGGACTTTTGTTTGGTGGAAGATTTTTAATCACATTTTCAATTTCAGTGCTTGTGATTGATCTGTTCCTATTTTCTGTTTCTTCCTTGTTCATTCTTGGAAGGTTGTACTTTTCTAAGAATTTGTGCATTTCTTCCAGGTTGTCTATTTTATTGGCATATAGTTGCTTGTAGTAATCTCTCATGATGCTTTGTAT
Source organism: Phocoena sinus (assembly GCF_008692025.1). Taxonomy (NCBI): domain Eukaryota; kingdom Metazoa; phylum Chordata; class Mammalia; order Artiodactyla; family Phocoenidae; genus Phocoena; species Phocoena sinus. The sequence continues at coordinate 63,981,359 of NC_045765.1, read as the reverse complement.
TTCTACATTTCTAATTCTGTTGATTTCAGTCTTCTTTTTTCCTTAATGAGTCTGGCTAGTGGTTTGTCAATTTTGTTTATCTTCTCAAAGAACCAGCTTTTAGTTTTATTGAACTTTGCTTTTGTTTCCTTCATTTCTTTTTCTTTTATTTCTGATCTGATGTTTATGATTTCTTTCCTTCTGCTGACTCTGTCGGTTTTTTTTATCCTTCATTCTCTAATTGCTTTTTGTGTACGTTTATGTTGTTTATTTGAGATTTTTCTTGTTTCTTGAGGTAGGATTGTACTGCTATAAACTTAACTCTTAGAACAGATTTTGCTGCATCCCATAAGTTTTGAGTTGTTGTGTTTTCATTGTCATTTGCTTCTAGGTATTTTTGGATTTCCTTTTGATTTCTTCAGTAATCACTTGGCTATTTAGTAGCATATTGTTTAGCCTCCATGTGTTTGTATTTTTTACAGATTTTTTCTTGTAATTGATATCTAGTCTCTTAGTGTTGCAGTCGGAAAAGATACTTGATAGAATTTCAGTCTTCTTAAATTTACTGAGGCTTGATTTGTGACCCAAGATATAATCTATCCCAGAGAATGTTCCATGAGCACTTGAGAATAAAGTGTATTCTGTTGTTTTTGGATTGAATGTCCTATAAATATCAATTAAGTCCGTCTTGTTTAATGTATCATTTAAAGCCTGTGTTTCCGTATTTATTTTCATTTTGGATGATCTGTCCATTGGTGAAAGTGGGGTTGAAAAGTCCCCTACTATTATGATGTTACTGACAATTTCCTCTTTTTTGGCTGTTAGCATTTACCTTATGTAGTGAGGTGCTCCTGTATTGGGTGCATGAATATTTACAATTGTTATATCTTCTTCTTGGATTGATCCCTTGATCATTATGTAGTGTCCTTCTTTGTCTCTTCTAATAGTCTTTATTTTAAAGTTTATTTTGTCTGATATGAGTATTGCTACTCCAGCTTTCTTTTATCTTCCATTTGCATGAATACCTTTTTCCATCCCCTCACTTTCAGTCTGTACATTTCTCTAGGTCTGAAGTGGGTCTCTTGTAGAAAGCATACATATGGGTCTTTTTCTTGTATCCATTCAGCCAGTCTGTGTCTTTTGATTGGAGCATTTTATCCATTCACGTTCAAGGTTAATATCAATATGTATGTTCCTATTACCATTTTCTTGATTGTTTTGCGTTTGTTTTTGTAGGTCTTTTCCTTCCTTGTGTTTCCCATCTAGAGATGTTCCTTTAGCATTTGTTATAAAGCTGGTTTGGTGGTGCTGAATTCTCTTAGCTTTTGCTTGTTTCTAAAGGTTTTAATTTCTCCATCGAATCTGAATGAGGTGCTTCCTGGGTAGAGTCATCTTGGTTGTAGGTTTTTCCCTTTCATCACTTTAAATGTATCCTGCCACTCCCTTCTGGCTTGCAGAGTTTCTGCTGAAAGATCAGCTGTTAAACTTATGGGTTTTCCCTTGTATGGTATTTGTTGTTTTTCCCTTGCTGCTTTTAATATTTTTTCTTTATATTTAATTTTTGATAGTTTGATTAATATGTGTCTTGGCATGTGTCTCCTTGGGTTTATCCTGTGTGGGACTCTCTGTGCTACCTGGACTTGATTGCCTATTTCCTTTCCCATATTTGGGAAGTTTTCAACTATAATCCCTTCACGTATTTTCTCAGACCCTTTGTTTCTCTCTTCTACTTCTGCTACCCCTATAATTCGAATGTTGGTGCATTTAATGTTGTCCCCGAGGTCTCTGAGACTGTCCTCAATTCTTTTCATTGTTTTTTTCTTTATTCTGCTCTGTGGCAGTTATTTCCACTATTTTATCTTCCAGATCACTTATCCATTCTTCTGCCTGAGTTATTCTGTAATTGATTCCTTCTAGAGTATTTTTAATTTCTTTTATTGTGTTGTTCATTATTGTTTGTTTGCTCTTTAGTTCTTCTACATCCTTGTTAAACGTTCTTTGTATTTTCTCCGTTCTATTTCTGAGATTTTGTATCATCTTTACTATCATTACTCTGAATTCTTTTTCAGGTAGATGGCCTATTTCCTCTTCATTTGTTTGGTTTGGTGGGTTTTTACCTTGCTCCTTCATTGTCTGCATATTTCTCTGTCTTCTCATTTTGTTCAACTTACTGTGTTTGGGGTCTCTTTTTCACAGGCTGCAGGTTACTAGTTCCTCTATATTTCTGATGTTTGCCCCCAGTGAGTGTGGTTGGTTCAATGGCTTGTGTAGGCTTCCTGATGGAGGGGACTGGTGCCTGTGTTCTGGTGGATGCAGCTGGATATTGTCCCTCTGGTGGGCAGGGTTGCCTCCAGTGGTGTGTTTTAGGGTTTCTATGAACTTAGTATGACTTTAGGCAGCCTCTCTGCTAATGGGTGGGGTTGTGTTCCTGTCTTGTTAGTTGTTTGGCATGGGGCATCCAGCAATGGAGATTGCTGGCCTTTGGGTGCAGCTGGGTATTAGTCTTGAGATGGAGATTTCTGGGAGAGCTCCTGCCAATTAATATTACATGGAGCCAGGAGGTCTCTGGTGATCCAACACCCTGGACTCGGCTCTCTCACCTTGGAGGCTCTGGCCCGCCATCCAGGAGGAGCACCAAGACCTGCCAGCTGCATGGCTCAGAAGAAAATAAAGAAGAAGAAAAAAAAATGAAAAGACAGAACCCCAAAACAAATGGTATAAGCAAAACTAAAGAGACAAAAATCACACAAAGGAACATACAAACACTCAGAAAAAGAAAAAAAAAAAAGGAAAAGAGCAACCAAACCAATAAACAAACCCACAAATAAAAACAATCACTGAAAACTAAGATAAACATAAAATGAAAAACAAATCAAATGCAGAAAGCAAACCCCAAGTCCACAGTTGCCCCCAGAGTCCACCACCTCAATTTTGGGAACACTTGTTTTCTATTCAGGTATTCCACAGGTGTTGGGTTTATCAAGCTGATTGTGGGGATTTAGTCTACTGCTCCTAAGGCTAAACAGAGAGATTTCCCTTTCTCTTCTTTGTTCGCACAGCTCCTGGGGTTCAGCTTTGGTTTTGGCCTCGCCTCTGCATGTAGGCTGCCCTCAGGCGTCTATTCCCTGCCCAGACAGGAGGGGGTTAAAGCATTGGCTGGTTAGGGCTCTCTTGCTCGCTCAGGCCAGGGAGAGGGAGGGATACAGTAGTCACAATTAGAATGTGGGGCGTGCCTGCGGTGGGAGAGGCTATGATGTTGCAACAGACTGAGGCACGGTGTGTGTTCTTTCCGTGAATTTGGCCCTGGATCATGGGACCCTGGCAGTGGCATGCTCCACAGGCTCCCAGGAAGGTGTGAGTAGTGACTTGCGCTTGCACACAGGATACTTGGTGGCAGCGGTGGCAGTGGTAGCAGTCTGTGCTCACCTCTGGGGTCTGAGATGATAGACACGGCTTGTGCCCATCTCTGGAGCTCAATTAGGTTGTGCTCTGTCATCTGTGGGTACACTGAGCAGGAAGCCCCCATCGTCACGCACCCTGAGACAATAGTCTCTTGCCTCTCTGACAGGTCCACACTTTCTCCTGTGCTCCCTCTGGCTAGCTGTGGCACACTAGCCCCCTTCAGGCTGTCTTCATGCAGCCAACCCCAGTCCCCTCCCTGGGGTCTGATCTCTGAAGCCCGAGCCTCAGCTCGCAGCCCCTACCTGCCCCAGCGAGTGAGCAGACAAGCATCTTAAGTCTGGTGAGTGCTGGTCGGCACCGATCTTCTGTGCAGGGATCCCTCCACTTTGGCCTCTACACTCCTGTTGTTGGCTTTCCTCTGTGGCTCCAAAGCTCACCCCCCGTCCCTGCTAGTGAGGGGGCTTCCTTAGTGTGTGGAAACTTTTCCTCCTTCACAGCTCCTTCCCAAAGGGGCAGGTCCCATCCCTATTCTTTTGTTTCTCTTTTTTTTATTCTTTTGCCCTACCCAGGTACATGAGGATTTTCTTGCCTTTTTGGAAGTCTGTGGTCTTCTGCCAGGGTTCAGTAGGTGTTCTGTAGGAGTTGTTCCACATGTAGATGTATTTTTGATGTATTTGTGGGGAGGAAGTTGATCTCCACGTTTTACTCCTCTGCCATCTTGAAGGTCTCCTCTCTTTGTAGGCTTTAAATCAAACGCTGAGGTAAGTTTAAATATATCCATTTTAGAGATGAAAAAAGAGAGTTTAAATAACAGTAAGAATCATACCTGAGTTTGAAAAACAAGGAATTTTTTTTTACCAATTAACAATCAAATATATTCACTCTGTTATATTAAACCTATCTTTATATTGCATATCATAACCTGACATAAATACATCTTAAATATTTCTTTTAGTTTCCATGTAAATATCTGATACAACTTTTTAGGTAAACTTTCTCATGCTATTTTGCATTAGTGAACAGAGGGTAAGCTTTGTATTCTATGTTAAAATGGTTCATGCCATACGTATCTAATAGTCATTAGAAGTGCTCGTATATCATTTACGCACAGCTCAAGCCATTGCTTGTGGCTTTAGTCCTTTAACTTCCAGATGGGTAATACTAAACAACTCCCTTCCATAAATTTCTCCAAGTTATCTGAGGATGACTTTTCTAGCCCTGTCATCTTGCTTGGACTGTCAAGATAGAATCCTGTTCAAAAACTGAACCGTTTATCAGAGACATAGAAAACCTCTTTTGTGGTAGAAATAGTAATATCTGTTCTTGAATTTTTTCTGCTATGAACACTTTATAGTTTGTAATATAGGATTCTGGACATTCAATTTAACCCATGTTGGAGATATAGGAACTTTGAGAAAAGTCTTGACCTTGTCTGTAAGTGTTTCTGCAACCTATCCATATGAAGAAGTGCCCTTTCAGCTCAGTAAGAAAAGTTAGCCTTTTCCATTTTAATATTTTAGAAATTTGTCTTTACTTTCTGCACACCTTTTACTTAAAATATATTAAGCAGTTAATAGTGTAGAATGTTTATGGTTCACCAGTTGGTAAAGGTCTCATCATTAAATTGTCTTTACGTAGTTCATATAAAATCTCCTTGAGATAACTTGTCTTAGCAGAGATAATCTAAAAGATATGATCACCATTAGTTCATCCAGATTGTTTCCCTTTACAAGCAAGATAAAGTTTACAGTTATGCCATAGCAAAACTTTCCTTTCAAAATTTCCAAGTTGATCTCTGAAAACTATATTCAGCTAAAAGAAAATTCTCAAATTCTTTTATGTATGTAGTTTCATAAATAACGTTCCTTTTTTTTCTAGCATAGTCTCATCTTTGTAAGATTTGAACCTAGGAATTTGGGTCCAGAAAATTTCTCTGTTGTACTCAAGCACGCTCTTTCCAAATGGCAACAAAGATAGCAGTGGACAGCTCCATGGAAACATTGTCTTTTTAGGACTCAAGCTCTCAGAAAGAGAGCTAGCCACCTTTACCCTTCCATGTATCCAAAATACTTCTGAAAAAAACTTTCATTGTCCTTACCTGGGTCATGCCCACTTCTGGACTGAACCTGTGGGAATAGGGTACTCTCATTAAAGCTGTGGTTTCATGATAACATTTTTGATGGAGACACAGACTCAGTGATTTTCAGTCTAACGAGATGAAAGAGAAGCAGTTGTCATAAGGAATCAAGTCATTTACTAGAAAATGGGGAAATGGGAGGTGAATAGTCAAAAACATTACGCAAACATCGTTCAAGAGGCAAGGAGTATCATCCTCTATATTTAAGTCTTCGCCAGTGAAGAATGTAAAGTCGGTCATTTGTTCTCCTGAGATGCCTATGAAATATGTTTAATTAAACATTTATCACAGCATAGTATACTATTTTTTTGTGCTGCTCTGCCTCCCTCTCTAGATTGTAATTCCTTGAGGACACAAGCCATATCTTAGCTGTTTTTGTAGGGTCAAAGCATTGTAATGTTTAGGACAAAGTAAATCCTAAAATTGTTCCTTATATTAATAGCATGATAAGCGTGAGTTCTTCTGTTGTCTTCTCTTGCACAAGTTCAAAAAGGCACATGCAAGAACCATTTATCTGTGCATAAAATAAATCTTTACAGAAATGTGATTTAAAAGTAATGGATTTGGCTTTAAACAATAGATGATATGAGAAATATTTCTTTATCTTGTATAGAATAGCTCCTGATGATACAGTACATTATATTGATCAATGTCCTTATTAAAAATTTATATGAAAGTATATTTAAAATCTGACAGAAAAATTATGCTTCAAATTCATAGCTAACATGAGACATGCCTCTATCACTTGGTGTATTTTATTCTGCTAAATAATGAGAAATTCAGTAATGTCTGCTTCTATTTTTACTATCAAGAAACAGATAAATAAATAGAATTTAAGCTTAATTGTCTTAGCCTAATTTAAGCTATTTTTCTAGTATAATTGGTTCCTAATCTGGTTCTCAACTTTATCATGTATAAAAATCATCCAGGGAGCTTGTCAAAATACATGTTTCTTTGTCCCACTCCCTGAGATTCTGATACAATCAGTTGTTAATTTGCATATTTTGGCATTTGATCGATTTAGAAATTGGCAAGTAAATATATGCATGTTTCAATTTCTAGGATATTCACTAAAAGTATAGGAACAGAACACATTTCCAAACAGAGGCACAAAGAAGGAATGATAAAGAACATGATTCAACCAATCTAAAAGTTGTCCAGAAAACAGAGACAAAGAAAACAGACAACCTTTGAGTGAATGGAAAGAGAGAACTCTTGATATCTGAAAAGTTTCCCCTAGAGTATTGAGCTGAGTATTAATCAGTGCATGCATGTAAGGGAACTAGAGATTGGGGAAAGAATTACTAGAAAGAAACGGAGATAAAAGTGCCTCCGTATCAAAATATGAGAAGAGAGAACTTTAACAAATTTTATTAAAGAGAATGGAATCAAAAATTGAAAGCAAAATAATAGCAATTCAAATGCAACCATGTATGAGAATGAGAACAATACCAGAAAAATAATTCTAACAAACATAGAAAAATAACTGATAAAATTCAACCCCCATTCATGATAGAAATGTTTAACAAATTAGGCATAGAAATTAGATTCTTTAGAAACTATTACAATGAACATTATCCTAAATGGGGCAATGTTAGAAACATTCCTTTTAAAGGAAGAAATGAATTAAGCAATTTTGTACATTTCTGGCTTCTTTTTCTCAGTGAACAATATGTCTTGAAAATCACCCAATATTAGTTGACAGAGCTTTCTCATTCTTTTTTAAACCTTTATAGTACCTTATTTTATAAATGTACCATAATTCATTCCTATATGTGGGCATTCAGGTTGTTTCTATCTAATATCTTGTAATTGCAAGTAATACTACAATGCAGGTCTTTTGCATATGTATTTTCATATTTTTGGAGGTGTAACTTAAAAGTGTAACTTAAAGATAAATCCCTAAAACTAAGATTTAAAAAAAGGTACATTTAGATTTTTTAAAGATTTTGCCAGTTTCCTCTCCATAGCAGCTGAAACATTTTACATTCCCACCAGAAATGTGTGAAAATATTTTTTTCCCCACAGATTTGCCAACAGGATTTGCTGTCAAACTCTAAATTTTTTTCCATCAGACAGGTGAAAAATGGTGTCTTGGTGTTTTAAATTTCATTTCTATTGTTAGAATTGTAAACTATTGTAATGACTTTAATTGAAAAATCACTTCATAAGTTTAGAGACTATTTTTTTTTGTGTGGATTGTCTGCATATTCTTATTTTTTGAAATGGATTTTTGGTTAGGACTCTTTTTTTTTGGTCCTTTATTCTATTGGATTTTTATCCTTTTCTCTTGATTTTTAACAGTTCTTCATATAGTAGAGATAATATTTATATAAATAAATGTTTTTCCAAATTTGTTGTTTGTCTTTCGATATTTTTGTCATATTTTTTCTTGTCATGCAAAGTTTTTAATTTTTATGGTGTTAGATTTAACGTTTGCTTTACTGAATCTGGATTTAGAATCATAGTTAGGGAGATTTCCTACATCCAGGTTATAATAATTCAGCTATATTTATTATTCATACTGGTATGATTTTGCTTTTTACATTAAGTCTGATCTATTTGGAATTTGTTTATGTATATCATGCTAGGTAGTGTTCAATTTATTTTAATAAGTAGCTATATAGGAAAGATAAATTAGAAATTAATAAAAATAATTCAATTACAGAGAGTGAAGGGAAACAGGGAGTGAGGGAAAGCAATATATATCTTTTTGAGTATATCTTCTTAAATATCTTTGGAGATGTGTTAATGCTTTCTGTTTTTTAAAGTATATCAACAGATATGAGGAAAAAATAGAAAAAAAAAAACAAATAGAAACAAATGACCCTATATATCAAAAGCATAATATAACCACATCTTAAACTAAACTTGGTAAATTTTGTTGGTTCATTATGTATATATGTGTCTGACATATATGTGTGTGCAAAATAATTAACAGAAAAACTCCTGGATCTAATAAGCACTTATAGCAATGTTGTAGGATACACAGTTAATATACAACAGTCATTTGCTTTCTTATATACCAGCAACAAACAAGTGGAATCTGAAATTAAAAACACAGTACTATTTACATTAGCATCCCCCCAAAATGAAGTAGTTAGGTGTAAATCTAACAAAATATACAAAAGAGGAAAACTATAAAACTGATGAATAACATGAAAGAAGAACTAAATAAGTGAAGAGATATTCCATGTTCATGGGTAGGAAGACTCATTGTCAAGATGTCAGTTTCTCCCTACTTGACATATAGCTTCAATGCAATCTCTGTAAAATCCCAGCAAGTTATTTTGTGGATATTGACAAACTGATTCTGAAGTTTATATGGAGAGGAAAAGACCAGGAATAACCAATACAATATTGAAGAAGAACAGAGTTGGAGGACTGACACTACCCAACTTTAAGACATACTGTAAAGCTACAATAGTCAAGACAATATGCTATTGATCTTTTAAAAAAAGACAAAAAGATCAATGGAACAGAATAGAGAACCCAGAAATAGACACACATAAAAATAGTCAACTGAATTTTGACAAAGGAGCAAAGGCAATACAGTGGAGCAAAGATAGTATTTTCAACAAATAGTGATGGAACAACTGGACATCCACATGCAAAAAACAATCTAGATGCAGACCTTATACCCTTCACCAAAATTAACTCAAAATGGTTTACAGGCCTAAATGTAAAATGCAAAACTATTAAACTCTTAGAAGATAACATAGGAGAAAATTTTGGTGACCTTGGATATGGCATTGACTTTTTATATACAGAACCTGAAGTGCAGTCTATGAAAGAAGTAATTGATAAACTGGACTTCATTAAAGTTAAAAACTTCTGCTCTCTAATAGGCAATGTCAAGGGAATGAGAAGACAAGCCACAGACTGGGAGAAAATACTTTCAAAAGACGTATCTGGTAAAAGACTGTTATCCAAAATATGCAAAAATAAAACCACCTCTTAAAACTCAACAATAAGAAGATGAACAGTTGACTAAAACTATGTATATACTGATACTAAAATGTAAGCAAATAAATAAATACATAAAGTACAGTGATAAAAGGAAAAGCTCTACATTACTATGTAAAACAAATGATAGAGTTCTTAAAAATCACCATTTTGCAACAATCATTGTAGTAACTGATTCAGGCAAGGATCATCAGTGGCTGTTGAATAATTAGGTGAAAGTCTTTGGGGCAACATTATACTTAAAATCTCAAAATATCTCCCAACGTTCACTTATAAACTATTAAGGGGAAAGATAATTTTGTAATGGAAAAATCTGGCTGATAATACCTTATAAGAAATACAAGTTAACATAACCAACAATGATTGACATCACATGCCTGCTAATAAGATGCACTGTGAAAGCCACAATACTGCTTATGTAGAATTTCTTTCAAAACTGCATAAACTAAATAAAAACATAAGGAAACTATCAGATAACACAAATTGGAGGACATTGTAAAACAAAATAGAAACTTTATCCTATAAACCTTAAAAATGTCAATATTGTAAAAGACAAAGAAAGGTAGAGGTAGTATCCTAGATTTTAGAAGACTAAAGAGATGAAAACCACATTATATGTGTGACCTTGTACTAGATCTTAAATCAAGAAAAATTTTTATAAAGGACAGTACAGTAACAATGGGGAAATTTTGAGTATGTATTAGGTAATAGTATTATATCAGCACTATTGAATTGCCTCAATTTGATTAATTTATTTTGGTTATTTAAGAGAATATCCTGGTTCTTAGGAGTATCAAGCCAAAGTATTTAAGAGTGAGAAGTCATAGTGTGTAACTTATTCTAAAATGGTTTGGCAAAAAAATATTTAAGATTGAAAATTTTACTTACACAGAGGATTTTATTACATTTTTCAAATTTTATGTTTGAATTTATTCAAAATAAAAGCTTAATAATGATTTAAAATATTACTAACAAAATGAGAATCCCACTATTGCCATACCTACATATTATTTTTCTTATGGTCTTATCAAGTGCAGTAAGACAGTTTAAAATATCAAAGTGTTAGGGCTTCCCTGGTTGCGCAGTGGTTGAGAGTCCGCCTGCCGATGCAGGGGATGCGGGTTCGTGCCCCGGTCTGGGAGGATCCCACATGCTGCGGAGCGGCTGGACCCGTGAGCCATGGCCGCTGAGCCTGCGCGTCCGGAGCCTGTGCTCCGCAACGGGAGAGGCCACAACAGTGAGAGGCCCGCGTACCGCAAAAAAAAAAAAAAAAAATATCAAAGTGTTAGAATTCAGAAGAAGAATATAAAATTCTCATCATTTGCAGATGATGTAATTGTCTACATTAAATATCAGTAATAATATACAGAAAAGTACTGTATTTTAGCAGTCTGAGTAAATATTACATTTCTGTATATCAGCAACAATTCAAAAATGTAACTTTTAAAAACATCATTTGTAATGGCAACAAAGTCACAAAATACCTAGGATTAAATTTAACAACTATGTGTAAGACCTATATGCATAAAATTATAAAATTTCCCAGGAAGAGACTAAAAGTGCTAAATAAATGGAGAGATATATTCATGGATGGGGAGACTTGTAAAGATAACAGTTTTTCCTACTTTGATCTATAGAGTCAAAGTAATTCCAGTAAAAAACTTATGAGCTCTTTTTTCCTCTTGAACTTGGGAAGACAATTTTAACACTTATATAGAAAAGTTAAAGAGCCAGTACTAGAAAAAACACTCCTGATGAAGTAAGAGAAGGAGGAAGAGGCAGGGGGAGGACAAGAACAAGAGGATGTAGCACAGGGAGATCAACTCAATGCTTTGTGATGACCTAGAGGGGTGGGATAGGGAGAGTGGGAGGGAGGCTCAAGAGGGTGGGAATATGGGGATATATGTATACATACCGCTGATTCACTTTGTTGTACAGCAGAAACTAAAACAGCATTGTAAAGCAATTATACTCCAATAAAGATATTAAAAAAAGAACAAGAGGATGGGACAGAAAGAGGAGAAATTTACCCTAATACATATCAGGACTTATGAAGATACAGTAAGTTGACATTTGACAGAGTTGGCATGACTGATCAGTGAGGAATGGAGGAAGTATCCGATTAACAAAAGTTAAAAAAATGGTTTTCTACTTGGAAAGGGGAAATTGGATCCCAAACTCAACACGATGCACAAAATCAAATCCAGATGGAATATGAAATTGAAAGTAAAAAAGAAAGAATTTTTAAAATTGTTAGAATATATAGTTGAGTATCTTTCTGAGTTTGAGGTGGAGAATAATATTTTAAGCAGGACACTAAAAAGCAATAATTCTAAAAGAAAATGTAATCAATTTAACCATATTAAAGTTAAAATATTCTATTTATGAAAAAATACCATAAATGTGTAAAAAGAAACTTCATACTATAATAAGATGTGTTCAGCAAATATAATCAACGAAGGATTAGTATCAGAAATGAATGTAGAAGACACTCAGGCATGCACAACCATTGGCCTTCTGGGAGGTGCTCCCAAGCCTGGCCCAAGTCTGGATGGGGGCTCCCAAGCCACCGGAGAACACCTAGCTCTACTGTCATTACAGCCTGCATGCTGGACCAAGCCTGTTTGACTTCCACTGCCTCAACTATATCCTGAATGTCAAAAAGTGTGTCCATTTGATATATCTGAGGAAACGGAAACTTGGGGTGACCAAGGCATTCTAGAAGAGAGCACCTATGAATGACTGGCAGAGGAGATGCTTAACATATTAGCAAAGTGATTTTGATTGTCTCTTGAAGACCTTGCAAGCAAACATTACATGTTTAAGCAGTCTTCATTCATCAAAGGCCTTACTGCAAAAATTATGTGAAGGCTGGCTGACCAACCTCATCATCTTTTTCAAAATGAGACTCATTAAAAGATAACATGAGTGGTATCATGCCCTTTTGAAAACGTAAACACTTCTGGGCACTTTATTAATATCAAAGGCAACTCAAAATTTTCAAACTGAAATCCATCCCCCATTTGCTCTTTGTGACTGCCAAGGTGTGGCCAGCAGTGGGTGATACAGGACACATGGTGAGGCTTCTTCCATATATGCATGTTTATATACACACACATACAGATAGTCCCCAGCTTACAGTGGTTCAACTTAAAATATTTCGACTTTATGATGGTGTGAAAGAAATACACATTTATTAGAAACTGTGCTTTGATTTTGGGATTTTGCTCTTTCCTGGGCTAGCGATATGTGGTATGGGGCAGCACCAGCGAGCTGAAACTCCCAGTCAGCCACGTGATCACAAGGGTAAAAAACTGATATACTTACAACCATTCTGTACCCACACAACATTCTGTTTTCCATGTTCAGTTCAATATTTAATAGATTACCTGAGATATTCAACACTTTATTATGAAATAGGCTTTGTGTTAGATGATTTTGCCCAACAGTAGGCTAATTTAGGTGTTCTGAGCACATTTAAGGTAACCTCGGATAAGCTATGATGTGCAGTAGCTTATGTGTATTAAATTCATTTTCAACATGATGTTTTCAGGTTATAATGGGTTCATTAGGATGTAACTCATGGTAAGACAAGGAAGATTTGTGTGTGTATATATATATATATATATATATATATGTATATATATATATATATATATATATTTTTTTTTTAAACATCTTTATTGGGGTATAATTGCTTTACAATGGTGTGTTAGTTTCTGCTTTACAACAAAGTGAATCAGCTATACATATACATATGTTCCCATATGTCTTCCCTCTTGCGTCTCCCTCCCTCCCACTCTCCCCATCCCACCCTTCCAGGCTGTCACAAAGCACCGAGCTAATATCCCTGTGCCTTGCGGCTGCTTCCCCCCAGCTATCTACCTTACTACGTTTGTTAGTGTGTATATGTCCATGACTCTCTCTCGCCCTGTCAAAACTCACCCTTCCCCCTCCCCATATCCTTAAGTCCGTTCTCCAGTAGGTCTGCGTCTTTATTCCTATCTTACCCCTAGGTTCTTCATGACATTTTTTTCCCTTAAATTCCATATATATGTGTTAGCATACGGTATTTGTCTTTTTCTTTCTGACTTACTTCACTCTGTATGACAGATTCTAGGTCTATCCATCTCATTACAAATAGCTCAATTTCATTTCTTTTTAAGGCTGAGTAATATTCCATTGTGTATATGTGCCACATCTTCTTTATCCATTCATCCGATGATGGGCGCTTAGGTTGTTTCCATGTCCTGGCTATTGTAAATAGAGCTGCAATGAACATTTTGGTACATGACTCTCTTTGAATTTTGGTTTTCTCAGGGTATATGCCAAGTAGTGGGATTGCTGGGTCATATGGTAATTCTATTTGTAGTTTTTTAAGGAACCTCCATACTGTTCTCCAGAGTGGCTGAACCAATTCACATTCCCACCAGCAGTGCAAGAGTGTCCCCTTTTCTCCACACCCTCTCCAGCATTTATTGTTTCTTGATTTTTTGATGATGGCCATTCTGACTGGTGTGAGATGATATCTCATTGTAGTTTTGATTTGCATTTCTCTAATGATTAATGATGTTGAGCATTCTTTCATGTGTTTGTTGGCATTCTGTATATCTTCTTTGGAGAAATGTCTATTTAGGTCTTCTGCCCATTTTTGGATGGGGTTGTTTGTTTTTTTGTTATTGAGCTGCATGAGCTGCTTGTAAATTTTGGAGATTAATCCTTTGTCAGTTGCTTCATTTGCAAATGTTTTCTCCCATTCTGAGGGTTGTCTTTTGGTCTTGGTTATGGTTTCCTTTGCTGTGCAAAAGCTTTGAAGTTTCATTAGGTCCCATTTGTTTATTTTTGTTTTTATTTCCATTACTCTAGGAGGTGGGTCAGAAAGGATCTTGCTGTGATTTATGTCATAGAGTGTTCTTCCTATGTTTTCTTCTAAGAGTTTGATAGTTTCTGGCCTTACATTTAGGTCTTTAATCCATTTTGAGCTTATTTTTGTGTATGGTGTTAGGGAGTGATCTAATCTCATACTTTTACATGTACCTGTCCAGTTTTCCCAGCACCATTTATTGAAGAGGCTGTCCTTTCTCCACTGTACATTCCTGCCTCCTTTATCAAAGATAAGGTGTCCATATGTGCGTGGGTTTATCTCTGGGCTTTCTATCCTGTTCCACTGATCTGTCTTTCTGTTTTTGTGCCAGTACCATACTGTCTTGATTACTGTTGCTTTGTAATATAGTCTGAAGTCAGGGAGCCTTATTCCTCCAGCTCCTTTTTTCGTTCTAAAGATTGCTTTGGCTATTCGGGGTCTTTTGTGTTTCCATACAAATTGCGAAATTTTTTGTTCTAGTTCTGTGAAAAATGCCAGTGGTAGTTTGATAGGGATTGCATTGAATCTGTAGATTGCTTTGGGTAGTAGAGTCATTTTCACAATGTTGATTCTTCCCATCCAAGAACATGGTATATCTCTCCATCTATTTGTATCATCTTTAATTTCTTTCATCAGTGTCTTATAATTTTCTGCATACAGGTCTTTCGTATCCTTAGGTAGGTTTATTCCTAGATATTTTATTCTTTTTGTTGCAATGGTAAATGGGAGTGTTTTCTTGATTTCACTTTCAGATTTTTCATCATTAGTATATAGGAATGCCAGAGATTTCTGTGCATTAATTTTGTATCCTGCTACTTTACCAAATTCATTGATTAGCTCTAGTAGTTTTCTGGTAGCATCTTTAGGATTCTCTATGTATAGTATCATGTCATCTGCAAACAGTGACAGCTTTACTTCTTCTTTTCCGATTTGGATTCCTTTTATTTCCTTTTCTTCTCTGATTGCTGTGGCTAAAACTTCCAAAACTATGTTGAATAAGAGTGGTGAGAATGGGCAACCTTGTCTTGTTCCTGATCTTAGTGGAAATGCTTTCAGTTTTTCACCATTGAGGATGATGTTTGCTGTGGGCTTGTCATATATGGCTTTTATTATGTTTAGGAAAGTTCCCTCTATGCCTACTTTCTGGAGGGTTTTTATCATAAATGGGTGTTGAATTTTGTCGAAAGCTTTCTCTGCATCTATTGAGATGATCATATGGTTTTTCTCCTTCAATTTGTTAATATGGTTTATCACATTGATAGATTTGCGTATATTGAAGAATCCTTGCATTCCTGGAATAAACCCCACTTGATCATGGTGTATGATCCTTTTAATGTGCTGTTGGATTCTGTTTGCTAGTATTTTGTTGAGGATTTTTGCATCTATGTTCATCAGTGATATTGGCCTGTAGTTTTCTTTCTTTGTGACATCCTTGTCTGGTTTTGGTATCAAGGTGATGGTGGCTTCGTAGAAGGAATTTGGGAGTGTTCCTCCCTCTGCTATATTTTGGAAGAGTTTGAGAAGGATAGGTGTTAGCTCTTCTCTAAACGTTTGATAGAATTCACCTGTGAAGCCATCTGGTCCTGGGCTTTTGTTTGTTGGAAGGTTTTTAATCACAGTTTCAATTTCAGTGCTTGTGATTGGTCTGTTCATATTTTCTATTTCTTCCTGATTCAGTCTTGGCAGGTTGTGCATTTCTAAGAATTTGTCCATTTCTTCCAGATTGTCCATTTTATTGGCATAGAGTTGCTTGTAGTAATCTCTCATGATTTTTTTTATTTCTGCAGTGTCAGTTGTTACTTCTCCTTTTTCATTTCTAATTCTATTGATTTGAGTCTTCTCCCTTTTTTTCTTGATGAGTCTGGCTAGTGGTTTATCTATTTTGTTTATCTTCTCAAAGAACCAGCTTTTAGTTTTATTGATCTTTGCTATCGTTTCCTTCATTTCTTTTTCATTTATTTCTGATCTGATTTTTATGATTTCTTTCCTTCTGCTAGCTTTGGGGTTTTTTTGTTCTTCTTTCTCTAATTGCTTGAGGTGCAAGGTTAGGTTGTTTATTCGAGATGTTTCCTGCTTCTTAAGGTGGGCTTGTATTGCTATAAACTTCCCCCTTAGAACTGCTTTTGCTGCATCCCATAGGTTTTGGGTCGTTGTGTCTCCATTGTCATTTGTTTCTAGGTATTTTTTTATTTCCTCTTTGATTTCTTCAGTGATCACTTCATTATTAAGTAGTGTATTGTTTAGCCTCCATGTGTTTGTATTTTTTACAGATCTTTTCCTGTAATTGATATCTAGTCTCATGGCGTTGTGGTCGGAAAAGATACTTGATACAATTTCAGTTTTCTTAAATTTACCAAGGCTTGATTTGTGACCCAAGATATGATCTATCCTGGAGAATGTTCCATGAGCACTTGAGAAAAATGTGTATTCTGTTGTTTTTGGATGGAGTGTCCTATAAACATCAATTAAGTCCATCTTGTTTAATGTATCATTTAAAGCTTGTGTTTCCTTATTTATTTTCATTTTGGATGATCTGTCCATGGGTGAAAGTGGGGTGTTAAAGTCCCCTACTATGAATGTGTTACTGTTGATCTCCCCTTTTATGGTTGTTAGTATTTGCCTTATGTATTGAGGTGCTCCTATGTTGGGTGCATAAATATTTACAATTGTTATATCTTCTTCTTGGATCGATCCCTTGATCATTATGTAGTGTCCTTCTTTGTCCCTTTTAATAGTCCTTATTTTAAAGTCTATTTTGTCTGATATGAGAATTGCTACTCCAGCTTTCTTTTGGTTTCCATTTGCATGGAATATCTTTTTCCATCCCCTTACTTTCAGTCTGTATGTGTCTCTAGTTCTGAAGTGGGTCTCTTGTAGACAGCATATATAAGGGTCTTGTTTTTGTATCCATTCAGCCAATCTGTGTCTTTTGGTGGGAGCATTTAGTCCATTTACATTTAAGGTAATTATTGATATGTATGTTCCTATTTCCATTTTATATATTGTTTTGGGTTCGCTACTATAGGTCATTTCCTTCTCTTGTGTTTCGTGTCTAGAGAAGTTCCTTTAGCATTTGTTGTAAAGCTGGTTTGGTGGTGCTGAACTCTCTCAGCTTTTGCTTGTCTGTAAAGGTTTTAATTTCTCCATCAAATGTGAATGAGATCCTTGCTGGGTAGAGTAGTCTTGGTTGCAGGCTATTCTCCTTCATCACTTTCAGTATGTCCTGCCACTCCCTTCTGGCTTGTAGGGTTTCTGCTGAGAGATCCGCTGTTAACCTTATGGGGATTCCCTTGTGTGTTATTTGTTGTTTTTCCCTTGCTGCTTTTAATATGCTTTCTTTGTATTTAATTTTTGACAGTTTGATTAATATGTGTCTTGGCGTGTTTCTCCTTGTATTTATCCTGTATGGGACCCTCTGTGCTTCCTGGACTTGATTAACTATTTCCTTTCCCATATTAGGGAAGTTTTCAACTATAATCTCTTCAAATATTTTCTCAGTCCCTTTCTTTCTTTCTTCTTCTTCTGGAACCCCTATAATTCGAATGTTGGTGCGTTTCATGTTGTCCCAGAGGTCTCTGAGACTGTCCTCAGTTCTTTTCATTCTTTTTTCTTTATTCTGCTCTGCAGTAGTTATTTCCACTACTTTATCTTCCAGGTCACTTATCCGTTCTTCTGCCTCAGTTATTCTGCTATTGATCCTATCTAGAGTGATTTTAATTTCATTTATTGCATTGTTCATCGTTGCTTGTTTCATCTTTAGTTCTTGTAGGTCCTTGTTAACTGTTTCTTGCATTTTGTCCATTCTACTTCCAAGATTTCGGATCATCCTTACTATCATTATTCTGAATTCTTTTTCAGGTAGATTGCCTATTTCCTCTTCATTTGTTAGGTCTGGTGGGTTTTTATCTTGCTCCTTCATCTGCTGTGTGTTTTTCTGTCTTCTCATTTTGCTTATCTTACTGTGTTTGGGGTCTCCTTTTTGCAGGCTGCAGGTTCGTAGTTCCCGTTGTTTTTGATGTCTGTCTCCAGTGGCTAAGGTTGTTTCAGTGGGTTGTGTAGGCTTCCTGGTGGAGGGGACTAGTGCCTGTGTTGTGCTGGATGAGGCTGGATCTTGTCTCTCTAGTGGGCAGGTTCACGTCTGGTGGTGTGTTTTGGGGTGTCTGTGGCCTTATTATGATTTTAGGCAGCCTCTCTGCTAATGGGTGGGGTTGTGTTCCTGTTTTGCTAGTTGTTTGGCATAGGTTGTCCAGCACTGTGGCTTGCTAGTCGTTGAGTGAAGCTGGGTGCTGGTGTTAAGATGGAGGTCTCTGGGAGATTTCCGCTGTTTAATATTATGTGGAGCTGGGAGGTCTCTTGTTGACCAGTGACCTGAAGTTGGCTCTCCTACCTCAGAGGCAGAGCCCTGACTCCTGGCTGGAGCACCAAGAGCCTTTCATCCACACGGCTCAGAATAAAAGGGAGAAAAAGTAGAGAGAATTAGTAGAAGTATGAGGAAAGAAAGAAGGAAAGGAGGAAAGGAAGGAAGGAAGAAAGAAGCAAAGAAGGAAAGAAAGGAGGGAGGGAGGGAGGAAGGAAGGAAGGAAGGAGGGAAAGAAGGAAAAAAAGACAGAAAGAAAGATGATACAGTAAAAATAAAATAAAGTATAATATAGTTATTGAATTAAAAAATATTTAGAAAAAAAAAAAGGGACGGATAGAACCTTAGGACAAATGTTGGAAGCAAAGCTATACAGAGAAAATCTTACACAGAAGCATACACATACACCTTCACAAAAAGAGGTAAAGGGGGAAAAATCATAAATCCTGCTCCCTGAGACCACCTCCTCAATTTGGGGTGATTCGTTGTCTAAAGGAGGGAGGGAAGGAAGGAAAGAAAGAACGAAGGTAAAGTATAATAAAGTTATTACAATTAAACTTAATTATTAAGAAAAAGAATTTTTAAAAAAAAGTCATGGACGGATAGAGCCCTAGGACAAATGGTGGAAGCTAGAGTATACAGACTAGATGTCACACAGGAGCATACACGTACACCTTCACAAAAAGAGGAAAAGGGAAAAAAAATCATAGATTTCGCTCCTAAATTCCACCTCTTCAATTTGGGATCATTCCTTGTCTATTCAGGTATTCCACAGATGCAGGGTATATCAAGTTGATTGTGGAGCTTTAATCCGCTGCTTCTGTGGCTGCTGGGAGAGATTTCCCTTTCTCTTCTTTGTTTTCACAGCTCACAGGAGCTCAGCTTTGGATTTGGCCCTGCCTCTGCGTGTAGGTCGCTGGAGGGCGTCTGTTTTTTCGCTCAGACAGGACGGGGTTAAAGGAGCCGCTGATTCGGGGCCTCCGGCTCACTGAGGCCGGGGGTTGGGGGATGGGGGAAGGAGGGGCACTGCGTGCGGGGCCGGCCTGCGGCGGCAGAAGCAGCGTGACGTTGCGGCAGAGGCCGGCGTGACGTTGCACCAGCCTGAGGCCCGCCGTGCGCTGTCCCGGGGAAGTTGTCCCTGGATCCCGGGAACCTGGCAGTGGCGGGCTGCACAGGCTCCGCGGAAGAGGGGTGTGGAGAGTGACCTGTGCTCGCACACAGGCCCCTTGGTGGCGGCAGCAGCAGCCTTAGCGTCTCCCGCCCGTCTCTGGGGTCCGCGGTTTTAGCCGCGGCTCGCGCCCGTCTCGGGGGCTCGCGCCCTCAGCCGCGGCTCGCGCCCGTCTCGGGGGCTCGCGCCCTCAGCCGCGGCTCGCGCCCGTCTCTGGGGTTCGCGGTTTTAGCCGCGGCTCGCGCCCGTCTCTGGAGTTCCTTTAAGCAGCGCTCTTAGACCCCTCTCCTCGCGCACCAGGAGACAAAGAGGGAAGAAAAAGTCTCTTGCCTCTTCGGCCTGTGCAGGCTTTTCCCCGAACTCCCTCCCGGCTAGTCGTGGTGCACTAACCCCTTCAGGCTATGTTCAAGCCGCCAACCCCAGTCCTCTCCCTGAGCTCCGTCCAAAACCAAAACCTTAGCCTCAGCTCGCAGCCCCGCCCGCCCCGGTGGGTGAGCAGCAAGCCTCTCGGGTTGGTGAGTGCTGGTCGGCACCGATCTTCTGTGCAGGAATCTCCCCGCTTTGCCCTCCGCACCCGTCGCTGTGCACTACTCCGCGGTCCCGAAACTCCCCCCTCTGCCTCCCGCAGTCTCCGCCCGCGGAGGGGCTTCCTAGTGTGTGGAAACTTTTCCTCCTTCACAGCTCCCTCCCACTGGTGCAGGTGCCGTCCTTATTCTTTTGTCTCTGTTTTTTCTTTTGCCCTACCCAGTTACGTGGGGAGTTTCTTGCCTTTTGGGAGGTCTGAGGTCTTCTGCCAGCCTTCAGTAGGAGTTCTGTAGGAGTTGTTCCACGTGTGGATGTATTTCTGGTGTATCCGTGGGGAGGAAGGCGATCTCCGCGTCTTACTCTTCCGCCATCTTCAAGGTCCCCCCCTATATATTTTTTTAATTTAAGTTTCATTTAGTATCAGCTGTCAAAACAGTGGAGTTTAAGAGTGCAAAAGAATCTCCCAAGACTGTCTTCCAAAGACAAAAAGGAAAAAAGTCATATCTATAAGCTGAATGATAGAATAAACAAGGTCATAGAGCCAAGGAAGTGCTCTGTGAAGTGAAATGGGCCACATATGTGAAAGAGATTCATATTGGTGAGAAGAAACCTGCTCCAAGACTTGGCTCAGCCCTAAAGTATTTGTCTACCTGTGGCAAGTTTCAAAATTCCCTGGGCCTCTGTTTTTGCATCTGTTAAATGACAGAGTTAAACTGGACAGAATTTAGTTGATTTCCACTTCAGATATTCGGTGCTGTCAGGCAACCTAACAGGCTAGCTTTAGTTCCCTCTGGCTAAATGAGGGAATGACAGTGAATAATTTTTAAACCTATGTGGCAAATATATTGTTGTAGTTATTGCTCTATTGGAAATTTAGTTTTATGCATAATAAAATAATAATCATCCTTTACTACTCCCTTA
Source organism: Phocoena sinus (assembly GCF_008692025.1). Classification (NCBI taxonomy): domain Eukaryota; kingdom Metazoa; phylum Chordata; class Mammalia; order Artiodactyla; family Phocoenidae; genus Phocoena; species Phocoena sinus. The sequence continues at coordinate 63,960,040 of NC_045765.1, read as the reverse complement.
ATGTGCTAATAATCCTGTTACACCGTATTACAGTACCTCATTTTTATCTTTACTGATCTGCATTTTACATATGAAGAAATCGAAGCTCAGGAACATTAAAACAAGTCAGCCAAAGTTACTTTCATCTTCTGGTTTTATTAGATTTACTAGTGGTAAGTCTATATGAATATGTAGCAAAAGCTTTTGCAGTAGGTGAACAAAAACCACATTCCATTATAGAACTAAAATTTTGACAATAGAAAAACAAAAAAATCCTGAATGAGAATTTGCAGTATTTTCTTTCTTAAGAAATAAAAGGTTCTTTGAGTCCAGTGGAAATTTTTAAGTGTGATAGGTCACTGGCAGTGAAAAAGTTAATAAAATCCTATTTGTTTGGGAAAAAAACGAATATAAAATTCCTACACAAAAAGTCTTTTTAAAATAGACAAAATACATAGGCAGCCATTTCACAGAAGAAACACTGTGTAATAAAGACAGGAAAAGGTGTGCAATGTCACTAGCAGTTGGGGAAATGCAAATAGCAGCCACAATGTGATACCGTTTTGCACTCATTAAAACAGTATTGAGAAGTATGAACAGTAATAAGGTTTGGGGAAGATGTGGATTAACAGTCTTTCATTTAAATTACTATTAGAGTATAAATTGTTAAAAATTTTTGGAAAGCAAGTTTAGTATTTTCTTGTAAAATTCAATATTCACATATTCTCTGACTTAGCAATTCTGCTTTTATGTATATACCCAAAAGAAACTCACACATGTATGTTCCATGAGACATGGAGAAGAAAGTTCCGAGCAACATAGTTTGTAAGAGCAAAAACCTAGAGAAAACCCAAATACCTATCAATATGAGAACTGATAAATAAATGATAGTATATTCACACAATGAAATATTTTGCAGCAGCAAAAATGAATTAACTATATGCAGCAAATGGATAAATCTTAGAAATTTTTACACTGTAATGTTTTCTGATATATTTCATCCTTTAGCACAAGGAATACAGTGAAATTAAGGTTACTTAATATTTTAGACATCTGGAGTTTTTATATATATGTTCTTTTAGTTGACATAAAATGACATACTATGGTTGGTTATTGTGCCTTTGTCAGGTTGGTAAAGCTAGAATGTCACAGAACACAGACTTCTTAGGAAAACAAAAAATACCAAGCACGTACAACTTAAGCAAAACAAACCACAGCATTCACTTGAGGAGTGAATCTTCATCAGAAAATAGGCATTTTTAAAAGACTGATGTTTTATTACATAACTGTGGTATATTAAATTTTATGTTCCCTTTAGGGCATTATTTTAGCAAATACTTGTGAATTAAGATAGCATATCTTTTAAGCAATATTCTTATATGGCTTTATGCAAAAAAATCTAGTCAACATAGTTATAAATATTTAAGTAATATAATCATAATATTTTTCAATTTCAATTAGTCCTTTTTTTAATCTTTGTAAATATGAATAGGAAAAATTAAAATATCTTTTCTTGAAGTAACAATCTCCTATCACAGTGGTTCTCAAGCTTCAGTGTGCCTCAGAATGAACTGAAGGGCTTGTTAAAACATTCATCACTGGGTCCCAACCCCAGAATTTCTGATTCAGTAGCTCTGGAATGGGACCTGTGAATTTTCATTTTTAACAAATTCCCAGGTGCTGCTGATGCTTGCTCTGGGGACCAAAGTTTAAGAACCAGTGTCTATCAGTTTTTGGATTCAGATACCACTTGACTCCTTTCCCGGAGTCAGTAAACTGTAGAAGTCTTGTGTTAGATTGGAGGTCATGCAGCCTGGGTTCTGCCCACTAGGGTACTCAGGCTGTGAGGTCCACAGTTTTGTCATCTACACACACTGAAAAAGAAGTTGGGTCCAGGGGTCTCTAAGGACATTTCAGTTCTAAAATTTTATGAGCCTTTCTCTTTCAAGATTATGTTCCAAAAGTCAGTGAATTTTCTTATTTCTTGATATTTGCTGGTATGCCATTGTCAATATGAGTTCACAGAAATTTTGTCAACATCTATTAAGGCTTGTGAAAATCAATGTCCAGGAGAAAAATCCATATCAAGAATTCTATTGTTTTTCTGTGAAGTCTTGGTCAAAATAAGTGGTAGATATTTGCAAAAATATACTTAGACATTTGTTAAAGGCCAACTTAAAATTTTTAGGGGTCTAGGCAATACCTTATTATGGTGTGGAAGTTCACCCTGCCTAAAACTGTGTCAAGTAACTTTTACTTGGTTTCTGGCAGAAATTTCTCCTGGATGTTGACATAAGTGCTAATGAGCCCATCTTCAAGAAGCTTTCTAGGTCTTGGAGATGAACAACAGACTTGCAAAGGCAAATGAGATTCTACTTAGCTCTTCCACTGAGCACAATAATGTAGATAGCCTGAAGACAGCAGTCTAATGACAACTTTTGTAACCTGGCTTCACCCCATTTTGTGTCTGTTAGTGTAAATGAACATAGAGGCATGGATATCTTCTAAGAGGGATCAAGTCACTCTGGAGGAAAAAATGTGCAATTGAAATAACAAATGTAGATGTTTTTGCAAACAGTTTATATTACCTCATAAACATCCCGTGCTCCCTAAGAGTCTATTAACATCTTTATATCTATAGACACCATTAAGAGAAGATGAACTACTAGGTCCCCACATAGGTGTGATAAATGGTAGCACAAGCAATGATGAGAATGCCAGCCAGACCTTTAGTCATTTATTTTTGGCTTTACTGCTTAGAGGTTTCAGTCAACAATCTTACTAATGTCCTTTGCTGATTAAAAGTGTCTGCAGGGGACTAAAGATGATTTGAGGCATGAGAGTTGAGAATACCAATTCTTTAACCACGTTTCATGTTCCTTCCTTTTTTTTGGTAATAGGTTTGATAAACTCACTGTACAGGTGTTGACATGGAACACTGTATATGACTCTGATGCCACTTGCAGATACAATTTCAAAATTATTAGAATAGAAAATGTTTTTCCAATGAGTAGTAATTGTCTCCAGATGAGTAGTGAATTTTTATTTTAAAAATACTAATTTATAAGAAAAAAAAACACTGCCTAGTAAGATTTTCACTCTTAAAAATGCATCAAATTATTTTGTATATCAGGCTCCTCACATTATAAGAGAAAACATCATAATTCTGTGACTTATTTTTAGAGCTACTAATTGGCTCAGAATAAGCTGTAGAAAATGAAGACTGTGTTCCATATTTTTACATCAGATTATCATGTTCCCCAAATCATTTCTTCTCAGATGGGCAGTCTGCTGACTGTTGCTTATTTTTTCTTCCAATTTTAGGCCTGACTTAACTCAGCACCCTAGAGAAAGGATAAACATACTTCTGACTCCTGGTGTTGTCCATGAAACTAACAGGTTTGGAGTTCATTTCCCTATGCATTTTAACCCATGGTCAGTTTAAACCACAGAGGAGTGTGTGGGTATATGTGTATGTGTGTTTGTGCGTGTGGGTGTATGTGTGTGTGTGCATATACCTATGTGTATGTGTTGTATGTATGTGTATGTGTACATATGTGTGTGTCTATGTGTATCTGTACAGAAGGGCTGACCTTCCCCTTCAGTAGACTGTATCTGACAGTATCTGTAGATTTCTGTAGTTTACAGAGGATAGCCAGCTATTGCTACTCAGTAATATATCCAATTCCAAAGGAATTTAGTGCATATGGCAGGTGTCACACTAATAACCCTTAAGACAAAATTTTGGGTTATTTGTTAAGCAGACAGAGTGCCCCATCTTTTCCAAAAAAATAGTCTAGATGTCTATTAAGACCACGGAGAGAAGAAAATCTGTAGAAGTGAAGGTTCAAATTATCATTTACTTCCAATAATGCCTTTTCTCTGTAGCCATCTTCACTGGTTATGTCACTGAATGAGGTACACATGAATTTTCTGAGCTGGTGTGCACTACTGAGTGTGTGAGCTTGCAATCCATTATTAAGAAATTGTATCACAGGTCCCTACAATGCATATACAGACATACACAAATCTATGTACGGGATTAAGTTGGGCCATTCCCTATAGAAAATAGTTAAGAGTTCTGAGCAAGGTTTTGAAAGCAGTAGCCATGCCAGTGCAAACATAGACTTACCACACATGCATGGATTTGCGTATTAAAAGCTAATGGTGTTTACTGACTGCCAGTACCCAAGACTTTTAAAATGTCAATTTCACAGATATGTATTTAAGAATATTTGCCATAATCTGAAAGGAGAAAGGAAAACCTATTTCCCATAGAACAATGGCGGAGGTAAACTCTGCTCACATTTTGTGAGGTAAGCAATGCAGATACCATTTTCCAAATCTTATGATTGTATAAGGATCTGAGTTAGCACTCTTTCAGTCATATCGTCATCATCAATTTCAGAGTACACCAGCACTTTCTTCACCGATGTCCTGGTGACTTCACTTGTGGGAAGCCCCCATATAAGATCTTTTCTATTATTTGCCTTGGGTTGACTTTTCATCAATACCATTAATTATATAAAAATAAGATGTGTTCTCTTACTTCACAAAGTTTAGTTAACAAGATTTCTCACTTATACCTCCAGAAAGAGAATTTCTTCACTTTATGTATGACAATCTAGCTTTGCCCCAAAAAATCTTACACTGAACTTATACTAGATTATGAGTAAATATCATGAAAATGACTAAATATTGTTGAATTGCTTATACTTTAGGTTGTCACACTTTGTAAAGCATTCAACATTCCCTTCCATACATTCTTTAACAGCTTTGTCTTTCTCATTTTGTAAACCCCTTATTCTGTGTCCAACTCTTGGAATTCCGACTCTTTTTATTATTCCTCTGTGTGACTACCCCAAAGTGTTGGCATGCTGTGTAAGTACTATCTAAAACCCCAGGCCTTTAGAATATTAGAAAATTTAGGCTTGGCCCCCAAAGACATCACCAGCTAGACTTGAGATACTGTTTAAGCACTCACTCTAAAGCAGTTTAAATAGTAAGTAAACTTAAAAAGAAAATTTTTTTGCAAATTCAGTGGTGGGTCACTCAACTCACATAGTACTTGTTTTGAATACAGGGGTGGTGATGTTTGTTTTCACTACCATGGGATTGTCTTTTTTGTACAGAAACATTTACTCCTGGGGTGAAAAGAATTTGAAAATGGATTTTTAATATTTCAACTATGTTTTCTTTGCTTCACTTTAAACTAATTACTTATATCCTACTAATGAATACTGTGTTTGTAAACTCAATCCCTCTGTGCTTGCCTGTTGCCATTACCTTCTCTGTCAAAGATTTTCATTTCACTTTGCCATTTGTGTGTGTAATTTTTATGATGACATATATGCTCTCTGATAGCATGATGATTATATTTCAAATTTTAAAATTGTTTTTAGTGGGTTTTCTCTTTATTGAGTTTTATGAATTCTTTATTTATTCTAGATAGAATCCTTTATCAGATATGACTTGAAAATATTTCCTCCTTAGTCTTTGCCTTGCATTTTCATTCCCTTAACAGTTTGTTTCAAAAAGCACATGTTTCTAATTTTGGTGAGGTTCCATTTGTCAATTTTTTCTTTTATGGATCATGTTTTTGATGTCTTACTTAAGAAATCCGACTCTTTGCCAGAACCAGGTCACAAAGATTTTCTGCTGTTTTCTTCTAGGTTTTACATTTAGAGCTGTGATCCAGTATTGAGTAGATTTTTGTAGTGTTCAAGGTATGGGTTGAAGTTGCATATAGATAGCCAACAGATTCAGCACCATGTGTTAAAAGGCTACCCTTTCTCTATTGGATTTCATTTGTACGCTTTAAGAAGATCAATTGTCCATCTATGTGTGGGTCTATTTCTGGAGATTCTCTTTAGATCCATTGATATATTGATATTGTCTATCTTGACACAATTACCATACTGCCTAGATTACCAAATGTCTTGAAATCAGGTAAAGTTAGTCTTCCATCTTTGTTTTTTGAAAACTGTTTTGACTAATTGTATGGCCTTTGAATTTCTATATAAATATTAGAATTAGCTTGTCAAATTCTTTAAAATGTCTTGCTGAGATTTTTATTGGGAATAAATTAAATTTCTGAATAAATTTGGAGAGAATTTATATTTAGCAATATTGAGTCTTCTGAACCCAGGATATGATATATCAATGTTTTGTACTTTTTAGTTTATGTCTTAAACATGTTTTATCAGTTTTATTCCACAGGGTTTCATACTTTTGATGTATTGTAAATGATATTATCTTTTCATTTCAATTTCTGATTGTTTATTGTTAAAATATCTAAATACAGTTGCCTTTTTAAAATATTGATCTTGTATCCTGAACCTTTACCAAATCACTCATTAGTTCCAGTAGCTTTTTTTGGTCAATTCTAATGGATTTTCTACATAGCAATCTTATTGTATGCTGGTTTCAAAGAAAATGCTATGGCAATTCAGAGGTGGAATGTGGCATTCTTGAAATATTGGTAGTCTTTAAACTTGAAGAACTGATATGAATTCAGGTAGAGCAGGGTGATTGAAGGCATCATTTCAATTAACCTAGATGTATAAGGTGGTATGATAGTAAGAAAGTCATATTAGGACCAGTTTTCAAAAGGCCTTGATTACCAGCCTAAGAAAGATATATCACAAATATTCCTTGAAAAAAATGAATAAATGTCAGGCATTGTAATATTTTAGACAGTTCAAGTCTATGATTTGTTGAATATTGTTTTGGGCTATTGGATATAGCCATGGTGGATTAAATGATTTCTAAAATTAGTAAAGAGAGAAACAATGGTTATTACTCATGATCCTACTGCCAGGCATGGAAACATTCATTATTAAACAGCAGACTTCCTTGACCCTGATGATCTTTCACATGGATAGGATCCACTGTGAAATAAGGTGACATATATTCCAACATTGCTCATCTGTCCTAGTCACTTTTACTAATGTGGTGTTCTAACCAGATAATGATTGATGGGTATTCCTTTTGACTTTGCTATATAGTTCTATAAAGAAATACCATGGGCCTGTGCATTATCATTTTCAAACTGCAGTTTGGTCTCTGTCCTCTGCCCCCCCACCCCACCACCACCTACCACTTATTACTCTATAGACAGATGAAAATATAAACTTATTATCACATAGAAGGCAATTTGAACTTATTAAACCATGACACTGGAACATGAATTCTCCTCTGCAAATTTGGTATATGTCATATATCTGTGTCTTTATGTAATACCTTATTGTTTTTATCACTGTCACAGAAGAAAGCCGCTCAGTTTTTACTCTTTGGTCTGAGAAATGCTCTTCTTTTCCCCTCAGAAAGGACTTTCTCTCTCTGTTTTGGTGTTCCATGAGTGGGTCAAAGTTATCCCACTTGAGAGAAGGGATTCTTTGGGAGAGCCAGGTGAGAGTTTGTGAACTTTCATTGCCTTTGGAATAAGGGATTGCATCTGCAAAATCTCTGTGCTTATAGAGGTTGAATTATTATCATGCTATGAAGGTTATCTTTGGCTCTTATGTAGTTGTTAGAATTACATTGTTTTGAAATACAAACAGCTCCAGTCTTTGCATTCATGAGTTCCCTGCTAGGTAATCGCATCACCTCCCTCTAGGTGCTGCTGCTGCTCCTATTGGCCAGCATTTACTGGAATATATGCCAAGTATTATGAAAATGATTTTATGTATAGTATCTGTATTATTTAATACTGTGTGATAAGTTACACCAAATTTCAGCAGCTTAAAACAGTTTATTATCTCTTATAGTTTCTGACGATCAGAGATGGGAGCCATTTAGCTGGGTGGTTCTGGCTCAGGTTCTCTCTTTTGGTTGGAATAAAGCTCTCAGTCAAAGTCTGGAGGATATGCTTCCAGGCTTACTTACATAGCTGGGTATCTGATATAATCCTCCAATAATGTTCTTATATTACAGAGAAGGATACAGAAGCCCCCTGAGTAACTCAACCCAGGTCTAATGCCATTGTCTTTGGTTTTAACCTCTATGGTTAAAACTCCTGGTAATTAGAAAAGTGAATTCTTGGGTGTTTACAACAATTATTTGTTTCATTAGAGAAAATAAAATATAAATTTACATTAAAGGGAGATCTGCCTCCTTTATTCATCAGAAAAAAAATATTTGGGTACTTTAGAATGTTTAATATTCATATGTATTCATTTTATCCCCAATACATACATGAATACATACATACATGAGGTATTCTGAATCAAAGATAGATTTATTAAATACCTCACAGTAAATAATAAATGATTCATTCTTCTGTTGCCCAACCACAACGCTATCACACTAGGTATCAATTACAGGAAAAAATCTGTAAAAAATACAAACGCATAGGGTCTGACCAATACACTGCTAAATATCCAAGAGATCACTGAAGATATCAAAGAGGAAATCAAAAAATACCTAGAAACAAATGACAATGAAAACACGACGACCAAAACCTATGGGATGCAGCACAAGCAGTTCTAAGAGGGAAATTCTTAGGGGATTTCTTCCTACCTCAAGAAACAAGATATATCTCAAATAAACAACCTAACCTTACACCTAAAGCAATTAGAGAAAGAAGAACAAAAAAAACCCCCAAAGTTAGCAGTAGGAAAAAATCATAAAGATCAGATCAGAAATAAATGGGAAAAAAATGAAGGAAACAATAGCAAAGATCAATAAAACTAAAAACTGGTTCTTTGAGAAGATAAACAAAATTGATAAACCATTAGCCAGACTCATCAAGAAAAAAAGGGAGAAGACTCAAATCAATAGAATTAGAAATGAAAAAGGAGAAGTAACAGCTGACACTGCAGAAATGCAAAGGCTCATGAGAGATTACTACAAGCAACTATATGTGAAAAAAATAGACAGCCCAGAAGAAATGGAAAAATTCTTAGAAAAGCACAACCTTCTGAGACTGAACAAGGAAGAAATAGAAAACATGAACAGACCAATCACAAGCACTGAAATTGAAACTGTGATTAAAAATCTTCCAACAAACAAAAGCCCAGGACCAGATGGCTTGACAGACAAATTCTATGAAACATTTAGAAAAGATCTAACACCTATCCTTCTCAAACTCTTCCAAAATATAGCAGAGGGAGAAACACTCCCAAACACATTCTACGAGGTCACCATCACCCTGACACCAAAACCAGACAAAGATGCCGCAAAAAACAAAAACTAGAGGCCAATATCACTGATGAACATAAATGCTAAAATCCTCAACAAAATACTAGCAAACAGAATCCAACAGCACATTAGAGGATCATCCACCATCATCAAGTGCGGTTTATCTTAGGAATGCAAGGATTCTTCAGTATACGCAAATCAATCAATGTGATATACCATATTAACAAATTGAAGGAGAAAAACCATGTGATCATCTCAGTAGATGCAGGAAAAGCTTTTGACATAATTCAAAACCCATTAATGATAAAAACCCTTCAGAAAGTGGACATAGAGGAAACATACCTCAACATAATAAAAGCCATATATGACAAACCCAGAGCCAACATCATTCTCAGTGGTGAAACTGAAACCATTTTCAGCAACATCAGGAACAGGACAAGGTTGCCCACTCTCACCAACATTATTCAACATAGTTTTGGAAATTTTAACCACAGCAATCAGAGAAGAAAAATAAATAAAAGGAGTCCAAATTGGAAAAGAAGTAAAACTGTTACTGTTTGCAGATGATATGATACTATACATAGAGAATCCTAAAGATGCTACCAGAATACTACTAGAGCTAATCAATGAATTTGATAAAGTATCAGGATAAAAATTTAATGCACAGAAATCTCTTGCATTCCTATACACTAACGATAAAAAATCTGAAAGAAATTAAGGAAACAGTCCCATCTACATTGCAACAAAAAGAATAAAACACCTAGGAATAAACCTACCTAAGGAGACAAAAGACCTGTATGCAGAAAACTATAAGACACTGATGAAAGAAATTAAAGATGATACAAACAGATGGAGAAATATACCGTGTTCTTAGATTGGAAGAATCAACATTGTGAAAATGACTATACTACCCAAAGCAATCTACTGATTCAATGCAATCCCTATCAGACTACCACTGGCATTTTTCACAGAACTAGAACAAAAAATTTCACAATTTGTATGGAAACACAAAAGACCCCAAATAGCCAAAGCAATCTTGAGAAAGAAAAACGGAACTGGAGGAATCAGGCTCCCAGACTTCAGACTATACTACAAAGCTACAGTAATCAAGACAGTATGGTACTGGCACAAAAACAGAAATATAGATCAGTGGAACAGGATAGAAAGCCCAGAGATAAAACCATGCACTAATGGTCACCTTATCTTTGATAAATGAGGCAAGAATATACAATGGAGAAAAGACAGCCACTTCAACAAATCATGCTGGGAAAACTGGACAGCTACATGTAAAAGAATGAAATTAGATCACTTCCTAACACAATACACAAAAATAAACTCCAAATGGATTAAAGACCTAAATGTAAGACCAGACACTGTAAAATTCTTAGAGGAAAACATAGGCAGATCACTGTATGACATAAATCACAGCAAAATCCTTTTTGACCCACCTCCTAGAGTAATGGAAATAAAAACAAAAATAAACAAATGGGACATAATGAAACTTAAAACTTTTGCACAGCAAAGGAAACCATAAGCAAGATAAAAAGACCACCCTCAGAATGGGAGAAAATATTTGCAAATGAAGCAACTGACAAAGGATTAATCTCCAAAATATACAAGCAGCTCATGCAGCTCAATATCAAAAAAACAAACAACCCAATCCAAAAATGGGCAGAACACCTAAATAGACATTTCTCCAAAGAAGGTATACAGATTGCCAACAAACACATGAAAGAATGCTCAACATCACTAATCATTAGAGAAATGCAAATCAAAATTACAATGAGGTATCACCTCACACCAGTTAGAATGGCCATCATCAAAAAATCTATTAACAATAAATGCTGGAGAGGTTGTGGAGAAAAGGGAACCCTCTTTCTCTGTTGGTGGGAATGTAAATTAATAAAGCCACTATTGAAAACAGTATGGATGTTCCTTAGAAAACTAAAAATAGAACTTCCATATGACCTGGCATTCCCACTACTGGTCATATACCCTGAGAAAACCATAATTCAAATAGAGTCTTGTACCACAGTGTTCATTGCAGCTCTATTTACAATTGCCAGGACATGCAAGCAGCCTAAGTAAGGAAGATTTGGCACATATATACAATGGAATATTACTCAGCCATAAAAGGAAACGAAACTGAATTATTTCTAATGAGGTGGATGGAGCTATAGACTATCATACAGAGTGAAGTAAGTCAGAAAGAGAAAAACAGGTACTGTATGCTAACATATATGGAATTTAAAAAAAAAAGCATCCTGAAGAACCTAGGGGCAGGACAGGAATAAAGACACAGACATAGAGAATGGACTTGAGGACATGGGGAGGGGGAAGGGTAAGCTGGGTCGAAATGAGAGAGTGGCATGGACATATATACACTATGGATTGTAAAACAGATAGCTAATGGGAAGCAGCTGCATAACACAGGGAGATCAGCTCGGTACTTTGTGTCCAACTGGGGGGATGGGATAGGGAGGGTGGGAGGGAGACACAAGAGGGAGTAGATATGGGGATATATGTATATGTGTAGCTGATTCACTTTGTTATACAGCAGAAACTAACACACCATTGTAAAGCAGTTATACTCCAATAAAGATGATAAAAATAAATAAATAGATAAAGTTCCTCTTTGGAAACAAAAAATATATATGTACTATATTCCAATAAAAATTAATTTAAAAATACATACTATACTACTGTATGATCTGTGGTTTGTTAAATCCAAGAACGTGGAGCTGCACGTAAGGAGGAGTGACTCTAAATTTATACACACATTTTCAACTGCATGGGTGTTGGTACCCCTAACCCTCATGTTGTTCAGTGTGCAACTGTAGGTCTACAAGTTTTTTGTGGTTATCTTGGGATTATTTTTGCAATCATGTCATCTGCAGATACAGAGAGTTGTATTTTTTCCTTTCTGATCTGTATGCCTTTTATTCCCATTTCTTGCCTTGTTGTACTGGTTAGAGCTTCCAGCTTGATGTTGAATAAGAGTGAGGAAGTCAGACATCCTTGCCTTGTTCTCAGTCATAGAAAGAAACATTCCATCTTTCACCATTAAGTATAATGTTAGCTATAGGCTTTTTGTAGATGCTTGTTATTAGGTTGAAGAAGTTTTCCTCTTTTCTATTTTTCTAGGGTTTTTAAATCATGAATAGGAGTTGAATTTTGTCAAAAATTTTTTTCTGCATTAATTGATATGATCAAGTGTTTTTCTTGTTTAGCTTGTTAATATGGTGGCTTACATTGAATGATGTTTGAATTGTGAACCAGACTTCCATCCCTAGAATAAATCCACTTTGTCATGGTATACAGTTCTTTTAATATATTGCTGAATTCTATTTTCTAATATTTATTAAGACATTTTGTTTCTAAATAATATGGGGGATATTGGTTTGCAGTTTTCCTTTTTTGTACTTTTCCTGGTTTGGGGATCAAGATAATACCAGCCTCACAAAACACTTTGGGAAGTATTCCGTCTCTTGAGATTTCTGGAAGAGTTCATACATAACTGATGTTAAGTTTACTTTAAATATATGGTAGAATTCTTTGGTGAAACCATCTAGACCTGGAACTTTCTTTTTTGGGAGTTTAAAAATTATTGATTCAATTTTCTTAATATCTGTAGGGCTTTTCTAATTATCTATTTCATATTAAATGATTTGTAGTAATTATTGTTTTTTGAGTTATTAGTCCATTTCGTTTAAGTTGTTGAATGTATTTGCGTAGAGTTGTTTGTATTATACCCTTATCTTTTTGAAATCTGCAGAGTGTGTACTGATATGGCCTGGTTTCATTCTGATATTGGTAATTTGTTTATTTTCTCCTTTTATCTTTGTTAACAATCTTTTTTTTTAAAGGCTGGATTTTTGTTTTATTTTCTATTTTTCTCTTTTCAATTTTATTGTTCATTTGTATTTTCAATTTATTTAGTCATTGTTTTAGAGTAGATGTGCTTGCAACAAATTCTTTTTTTTAGATTCTTTTTTTAAATTTATTTTTTATTGAAGTATAGTTGAATTACAATGCTGTGTTAATTACTGCTGTACAGCAAAGTGACTCAATTATACATGTATACATTCTTTTTAATATTCTTTCCATTATGGTTTATCACAGGATATTGAATATAGTTCCCTGTGCTATACAGTAGGACCTTGTTGTTTATCAAATTCTTTTAGTTTAATTCATCTGAGAATGTCTTGATTTCCCCTTCATTCTTAAAGTATAATTTTGCTGAGTATAGTATTCTGGGTTGACAGAATCTTTTCTTTCATCTCTTGAAAAATGTTGTACCACTTTATTCTGTCCTCCATGGTTTCTGATGAGAAATCTGCTGTCTTTTGAATTGTTTTTCTGTGTAGGCTAGGTGTTATTTCTCTGTTGTTACTGTCAAGACTTTTTTTCTTCGTCTTTAGTTTTCGGAAGTTTGACTATGTTGGGATTTCTTTAGGTTTATGCTGCTTGGGTTCATCCAGATTATTAAATCTGTAGGTTTATGTCTCTTTTTTTCTTTCTTAGCAATTCTTAGTATTTTTCAGATGTTATTTCTTTCAGCACTTTTTTAGCCCCTCTTTTTCTCCTCTTCTTTTAGGATTCTTATGACAGGAATATAGATCTTTTATTGTTGTCCCACAAGTCCCTTTTTATTTCTTCAGTCTATTTTGTGTTTTTCAAATTGGGTAATCTCTTTTTTCTCTGTCCTCTCTGTTCTGTTGTTGAGCTCTCCCACTGAGTTTTGACTGCACACATTTTATTTTTCAGTGACTCCCTTCATAGGGAGCAAAGAGGCCTTTGGAGAAGAGAGAGCCACAGTCAGAAGACTTTCTGACCCTTGGCAGCAATGCTGTGTGCCTTAGGTATGGAGAGCTTTTGTCCTAAAGAGAAGTTTGAAAGTGATATCTAGGTAGAAGCTGAGATAACTTAGGGTGTCACATTCTGTAGCAAGATCTGGCACTGGGAGATTCAACAGAAACCTCCCTGATTGCTTTCTAGTAATATCCAGAATGTCTGAGAGAGCTAGAGAACTCTTGCAGATGAGGCAAAGACAAGGATGTCACATTCCTTTTAGCAGAGAATACAGATTATATCAGAGGAGGGCAATGGCATAAGAATGATTCCTTGATGTCCCCTGGGAGAGACTGACCAAGAAAGGCACCAACTTTATTGGTCATATTATGCCAGAGAGGATAGGACTAAGATATTTTTTTTAATCTCTGGGATCCTCAAGAGGATATGACCATGAAAATATACAGTCAAAGCAATATCATTAAAGGTTCCTGTTGACAAACTAATTTGTGTGCTGCTGATATAACAGACTTTATAGGGGAGAGTGTTTCCCTGGTGTCAGGTGAGGATTTGAGAAAAAAAAAATTAATAATTACACAAGAGAAAACCAAGACCCATCGTATGCATAACAATTACAGAGGTAAAATGAGATTTGCATCCTCTTTTGGCTTTTCCTGTATAACAATCTGTAGACCTGAAAAGATGTTAAAAGCAAAATTTTAGGGGAGAAACTTGGACTAAGGTTTAACAACTTTGCTTCAAATACTCAAAATTGAACTTGTACATTCCAATTGGAAAGTTTCTGTAGTAGTTAAAAGATTTCTATTAGTGTATGTTCTGTTAGGGGGAAGAGTAATAGCTGCTTTTCACTACACCAGCTCTGCATTTACAACTATTGATATTTTATTCAAGAGCAGAAAGTTTGGAAAACAATTACATTTATAGTTCAACATTTAGAGAATTAAGATATTTCCATTAGAAGAAGAAATTGGGTTATTTTAAAGGTTTTCAGCCTTACCTGTCTCATCTGAAGATTGTTAGAAGCCATTAAAATTTGTTCTTGGACTTTCTTGAGAGCCTGAATCTCAGGAGTGGCATGTATGACTTTTCAACCAGCTAGAATGAATGGGTAAAATTTAACAGTGGTTCCAACTCTGATATTTTATTAAACAATGAATACCAAATTCTAGAGCTGTCTTCTTGTAGCCCCTCAGAATAGCATACCGATTTTGATGTATTATAGCACATACACTGACACTGCAAAGGGGCAAGAACACAACAAAGTTTCCTTGAAAGATAATATCCTTGAAAAGTCACTTTGAGATTTAGTTACCTCATTTATAAACAAGGTTAATAATATCTGCCCATTCATTCTTGAGGAATGAAGAGTAAGAGTGGCTGCTGAGTAGTACATCCTGGGAACAGCTCAGCAATTTATCTTAGATATAGCATTGAAAGAAATGCTTTGTATGTATTATAAACGTGTCCCTATTTTTTAGACAACTGCATCATTAATATTGCTCTCCTAACGTTCATTTTTTATCCTTGGCTTTATGTTTGACAACAGTAAATACTCTTTACAAAGTTTCCACAGGATTCATAGTTTTTGGAGAGATTGTTCACCATCTGTACAGAGAATAATGTTGAAGAGTTTTGTAACAGTTATCCTTTAGTTTTGTGATTAAATTCTGGCTAACAGAATTAGCAGGGAAAAAGTGTAAACTGTATTCCTCAATAACCCTTTAAATACTAGTCAATCTTAAGCATTCTCCAAGTAGTATGTGAGTGAGTATGTGCTGGATTAGAGAGAGGCAGTATGAAGACATTGGGAAGGAAAGAGTATTGGCATATAATATGTTGGACTTTTATCAATAGAAAAAGTACTAAAAGAAAATCAAACCATTTGGAATAGCAGAATAATCATAATAGTAGTAGTAGTAGTAGTAACAATAACAGCAACAACACTTTGGAAAAGGTAATTTATTGAATATTATATTTGTGTTTTTCACCCAAGCATGGCCCAAGATTATATTTCCTGCTATTCCAATGGGATGGGAGTTAGATTGGAATTAAGTTGATGCAAAGAGGAATGTAACTGTGTTATTTCCTCCTGCACAGCTAAACTTGTAGTCCAAGTTCATACTGGCTGTAATTTACTGAATTTATGCAATGTGGGGAAATGTGCTTGTTGGGAGATGCAATCATCATGAGCCCTGAGTGTTCTTGCTGGAGATGCCAGAGTGCGAGACCCTCTTTACCCAGGTCATTTCTCAGGGTTGTGTTGGCAACAAGTAACCTTGAGGGATGAAGAAATATCTCTCCCTAGACAAAGAGCAGTGTTGCTTCCTCTTACCATAAAAACAGTGAATATATTAAGCTTAGTGTTCTTTCCTATAATGCAACCCAAAGAGACAGAGAAAGAGATACTGAGAATGTATCCGCAACAAAACTAAAATTCTAGAACTAAAATTCTAGAATGCTAAATACTGCTAAGTGATGGAGAGGAGAATCTATATGGATGGATGCAGGAACCCTATGTACTGCCATTGGAAGTGTGAAGCCAGCCATCCTGGAGAGACATTGGATGGTACCTGGTGATATTAAGTGCACATCTCTTCTATACCGCAGTAATTTTGCTTGAGTGATTTAACTCTTTTAAAAACAAGAATAAATATTGGCAGGTTGTTTGGTCATCCTTATTCCAGAACCTGTGAGAATGTCAATCACTATGTTGTTTGTGATAGCTAGAAGCCTGAGATGATTTGAGTGTCTGTTTCTGTGGATGGGGAGGTCAAGTGTGAATAATGCACATCATGGAGTCTAGTGTTGTACTTAGAAGGAATCAACTAAATCTGTTCATGGCAATTTGAATGAATCATGAAACTTTAATGCTAAATGAAAAAAGTAAGAGTTAATGGCAATAATATAATACCACTTGGGCATGTTAGAAACGCTCATAAAACAATGTACATTTTATAAGCCATGTGTTTATACATATTACATACACGAGAAAGGATGTCTGTGGTGGCAAGGACAGAAGAAAAATGTTAAAGTAAGAGCAAATTCTTACATAGATTGCTATGATAATAAGCCATGAATAGAAGAGTATTAGTATAACCCTCTCTGCCCAAGGTTTAAAAATGCATTTATGGGGGCTTCCCTGGTGGCGCAGTGGTTGAGAGTCCGTCTGCCGATGCAGGGGACACGGGTTCGTGCCCCGGTCCGGGAAGATCCCACATGCCGCGGAGCGGCTGGGCCCGTGAGCCATGGCCGCTGAGCCTGCGCCTCCGGAGCCTGTGCTCCGCAACGGGAGAGGCCACAATAGTTAGAGGCCCGCGTACCGCCAAAAAAAAAAAAAAAAAAAAAAAAAAAAAGCATTTATGTTTACATATTCTCAGTTACAAATTCTGGCAGCAGGCAGTGTGGATGGTTCAGGCTTGATAAAGATTATCCAATCCTTGTGATAAATTCTCTCTCTCTCACTTTTGAAAAATTTTATTGTGGTAAAAACACTTAACATGAGCTCTATCCACTTAACAAATTTTAAGTGTGTAATACATTTTTGTTGACTGTAGGTACAATGTTGAGTAGCAAATCTCTGGAGCTTATTCATCTTCATTAACTGTGACTTTATGCCTGTTGACCAATAACTCCCCACTTCCCCCTCCCCCCAGCACCTGGTAACCACCATTCCAGTCTTTAATTTTATGAATTTGATTAATTTAGATATCTCATCTAAAAGGAATCATGCAGTAGTTGTCTTTCTTTGTCTTATTTCATTTAGTATAATGTCCTCAAGGTGCAACCATGTTATCACATATTTCAAAATTTCCTCCTTTTTAGAAGCGGAATAGTACTCCATTGTATGTATATACCACACTTTCATTATCCATTCATTTGTCAACAGACATTTAGGTTGTTTCCACATTTTTGCTATTGTGAATAGTGCTGCAATGAACATGGGAGTGCTAATATCTCCTCAAGATACTGATTTCAATTCTTTGGATATATTCCTATAATTGGAATTGCAGGATCATATGATCATCCTATTTTTAATTTTGGGGGAGCCTCCATTACTGTTTTCCATTGCAGCTGCACCATTTTGCATTTCCACCAACAGTGCAGGTTTTCTGTTTCTGCACATTCTTATCACCACTTCTTGTGTTTGTTTTTTTATAATAGCCATCCTGACAGGTATGAGGTAATAGCTTATTTTGATTTGCATTTCCTTGATGATTAGCGATACTGAGCACCTTTTCATATACTTGTTGGCCATTTGTGTGTCTGTGAAGAAATAACCGTTCAAGTCCTTAGCACATTTTTTTTGATTGAAGTGTAGTTGATTTACATGTTGTGTTAGTTTCTGGTGTACAACAAAGTGATTCAGTTATACATATATATATGTGTGTGTGTGTGTGTATATATATAATATATATATTCTTTTTTATTTTGTTTTTTTATTGGAGTAAAATTGCTTTACAATGTTGTGTTAGTTTCTGCTGTACAGCGATATATACCTATATCCCCTCCCTCTTGGACCTCCCTCCCACCCTCCCCCTCCATCCCACCCATCTAGGTTGTCACAGAGCACTGAGCTGAGCTCCCTGTGCTACAGAGCAGGTTCCCACTAGCTATCTATTTTACACATGGTAGTGTATTTATGTCAAGCCTGATCTCCCAATTCATCCCACCCTTCCCTTCCCCTGCTGTGTCCACATATCTGTTCTCTACGTCTACATCTCTATTCCTGCCCTGCAAATAAGTTCATCTGTGCCATTTTTTAGATTCCACATATATGTGTTAATATATACGGAATTTGTTTTTCTCTTTCTGGCTTACTTCACTCTGTATGACAGACTCTGGGTCCAACCGCATGTCAACAAATGACCCAATTTCGTTCCTTTTGATGGCTGAGTAATATTCCATTGTATATATGTACCACAGCTTCTTTATCATTCATCCATCATTGGATATTTAGGTTGTTTCCATGTCCTGGCTATTACTATTATATAGTGCTGCAATGAATATTGGGATACATGTGTCCTTTTGAATTATGACTTTCTCAGGGTATATGCCCAATAGTGGGATTGCTAGGTCATATGGTAGTTCTATTTTTAGTTTTTTAAGGAACCTCCATACTCTCTCCATAGTGGCTGTATCAATTTACATTCCTACCAACAGTGAAAAAAAGGTGGCCTTTTCTCCACACCCCCTCCAGCATTTATTGTTTGTAGATTTTTTGATGATGGCCATTCTGACTAGTGTGATGTGATACCTGACTGTAGTTTTGATTTGCATTTCTCTAATAATTAGTGATGTTGAGCATCTTTTCATGTGCCTCTTGGCTATTTGTTTGTCTTCTTTGGTGAAATGTCTATTTAGATCTTCTGCCCATTTTTTAATTGGGTTGTTTGTTTTTCTGATATTGAGCTCCATGAGCTGTTTGTATATTTTGGAGATTAATCCTTTGTCAGTTGCTTCATTTGCAAATATTTTCTCCATTCTGAGGGTTGTCTTTTCATCTTGTTTATGGTTTCCTTTGCTGTGCAAAAACTTCTAAGTTTCATTTAGTTCCATTTGTTTATTTTGGTTTTTATTTTCATTATTCTAGGAGGTGGGTCAAAAAAGATCTTGCTGTGGTTTATGTCAAAGAGTTTTTCCTATGTTTTCCTCTAAGAGTGTTATAGTGTCTGGTCTTACATTTAGGCCTTTAATCTATTTGGAGTTTATTGTTGTGCACAGTGTTAGGTAGTGTTCTAATTTCATTCTTTTACATGTAACTGTCCAGTTTTCCCAGCACCACTTATTGAAGAGGCTGTCTTTTCTCCATTGTATGTTCTTGCCTCCTTTGTCGTAAATTACGTGACCATATGTGCGAGGGTCTATCTCTGGGCTTTCTATTCTGTACCATTGATCTATATTTCTGTTTTTGTGCCAGTACCATAATGTCTTGATTACTGTTGCTTTGTAGTATAATTTGAAGTTGGGGAGCCTGAATCCTCCAGCTCTGTTTTCCTTTCTCAAGATTGCTTTGGCTATTAGAGGTCTTTTGTGTTTCCATACGAATTGTAAAATATTTTGTTCTAAATCTGTGAAAAATGTCATTGGTAGTTTGATAGGGATTGCATTCCATCTGTAGATTGATTTGGGTAGTATAGTCATTTTCACAGTATTGATTCTTCCAATCCAAGAACATGGTATATTTCTCCATCTGTTTATGTCATCTTTGATTTCTTTCATCAGAGTTTTATAGTTTTCTAAGTACAAGTCTTCCTCCTCCTTAGGCAGGTTTATTCCTAGGTAATTTATTCTTTTTGTTGTGATGGTGAATGGGAGTGTTTCTTTCATTTCTCTTTCTGATTTTTCATTTTTGGTGTATAGGAATGCCAGAGATTTATGTGCATTAATTTTGTATCCTGCAACCTTACAAAATTCATTGATTAGTTCTAGTAGTTTTCTGGTGGCATCTGTAGGATTTTCTATGTATAGTATCATGTCATCTGCAAACAGTGACAGTTTTACTTCTTCCTTTCCAATTTGGATTCCTTTTATTTCTTTTTCTTCTCTCGTTGCCATGGCTAGGACTTCCAAAACTCTGTTGAATAAGAGTGGCGAGAGTGTACATCCTTGTCTTGTTCCTGATCTTAGTAGAAATGCTTTCAGTTTTTCACCATTGAGTATGATGCTTGCTGTGGGTTTGTCATATATGGCCTTTATTATATTGAGTAGGTTCACTCTATGCCCATTTTCTGATGAGATTTTTATCATAAATGGGTTGTTAATTTTGTCAAAAGATTTTTCTGCATCTATTGAGATGATCATATGGTTTTTATTCCTTAATTTTTTAATATGGTGTATCACATTGATTGATTTGCGTATATTGAAGAATCCTTGTATTCCTGGGATGAATCCCACTTTATCATGGTGTATGATCCTCTTAATGTGTTGCTGGATTCTGTTTGCTAGTATTTTGTTGAGGATTTTTGCATCTCTGTTCATCAGTGAAATTCGTCTGTAATTTTCTTTTTTTGTGATGTCTTTGTCTGTTTTTGGTATCAGGGTGATGGTAGCTTTGTAGAATGAATTTGGGTGTGTTCCTCCCTCTGCAATTTTTTGGAAGAGTTTGAGAAGGATAGGTGTTAGCTCTTCTCTAAATGTTGATAGAATTCACCTGTGAAACCATCTGGTCCTGGACTTTTTTTTGTTGGAAGATTTTTAGTTACAGTTTCAATTTCATTATATATGATAAGTCTGTTTATATTTTCGAGTTCTTCCTGGTTCAGTCTTGGAAAATTGTACCTTTCCAGGAATTTGTCCATTTCTTCATGGTTGTCTATTTTATTGGCATATCATTGTTTGTAGTAGTCTCTTATAATCCTTTGTATTTCTGCAGTGTCAGTTGTGATTTCTCCTTTTTCATTTCTAGCTTTATCAATTGGCGTCCTCTCCCTTTTTTTCGTGATGAGTCTGGCTTAAGGTTTATCAATTTTGTTTATCTTCTCAAAGAACCAACTCTTAGTTTTATTGATCTTTGCTGTTGTTTTCTTCATTTTTATTTCATTTATATCTGATCTGATCTTTATTTCTTTCCTTCTACTGACTACGTGTTTTCTTGTTCTTCTTTCTCTATTTGCTTTAGGTGTAAGGTTAGATTGTTTATTTGAGATTTTTCTTATTTCTTGAGGTGAGATTGAATTGCTATAAACTTACCTCTTGAACTGCTTTTGCCGCGTCCCATAGGTTTTGGGTCTTCGTGTTTTCACTGTCATTTGTTTCTTTGTATTTTTTAATTTCTTGTTTGATTTCTTCAGTGATCTCTTGGTTATTAAGTAGTGCACTTTTTAGCCTCCATGTTGAGCACCTTTTCATATACTTTTTGGCCATTTGTGTGTCTTTGGAGAAATGTCCATTCAAGTCCTTAGTACATTTTTTTTTTTTTTTTGAAGTACAGTTGACTTACAGTGTGTGTTAGTTTCTGGTCTACAACAAAGTGATTCAGTTATACATATGTGTGTGTGTGTGTGTGTGTGTGTGTGTGTGTGTGTGTGTACGATATATATATTCTTTTCCATTATGGTTTTATTACAAGGTATTGAATATAGTTCCCTGTGCTATATAGTAGGACCTTGTTGTTTATCTATTTTATATGTAATAGTTTGTATATGCTAATCCCAAACTCCTAATTTATCCCTCCCCACCCTCTTTCCCCTTTGGTAACCAAAATTTATTTTCTATGTTTGTGAGACTATTTTTGTTTTGTAAATAAGTTCATTTGTATCATTGTTTTAGATTCCACATATAAGTGGTATCATGTGATATTTGTCTTTCCGTGTTGACTTACTTTATCTAGTATGATAATCTCAAGGTCTGTCCATGTTGCTGCATATAGCATTTTTTAATTCTTTTTTTATACCTAATATTCCATTGTATATAAGTACCATATCTTTATCCATTCCTCTTTTGATGGACATTTAGGTTGCTTCGATGTCTTGGCTATTTGTTTTGTTTTTGTTTGTTGTTTTTGCTAATGAGTTGTAGGAATTTCTTATATATTTTCGAGATTAACCTCTTATCAGATATGTTTGCAGATATTTTTTACCATCCTGTAGGTTGACTTTTCACTTTGTTGATTGTTCCCTTTGCTGTGCAGAAGCTTTTTAGTTTGATGTAGTCGTGCTTGTTTATTTTTGGTTTTCTTACCTGTGCTTTTGGTGTCATATCTGTGAAAGTATTTCCAAGGCCAGTGTCATGAAGCTTTTCCTCTACGCTTTCTGCTGTTTGCCTCTAGGAGTTTTTTTTTTTTTTTTTGCGGTACGCGGGCCTCTCACTGTTGTGGCATCTCCCATTGCGGAGCACAGGCTCCGGACGCGCAGGCTCAGCGGCCATGGCTCATGGGCCCAGCCACTCCGCGGCATGTGGGATCTTCCTGGACCGGGGCACGAACCCGTGTCCCCTGCATCGGCAGGAGGACTCTCAACCACTGCGCCACCAGGGAAGCCCCTGCCTCTAGGAGTTTTACAGTTTCAGGTCTTATTAAGTCTTTAATCCATTTTGTGTTGATTTTTGTGTCTGATATAAAATGTCTCCAATTTAACTTTTTTACATGTGGATATCCAGCTTTCCCAGTACCATTTGATGAAAAAGTTGTCCTTTCCCTTTCATGTATTCTTACCACTCTTGTGAAAGATCAACTGATCGTATATTTGTATATTTATATCTAGGTTCTCTATTCTATTCCATTGGTCTATGTTTCTGTTTTTATGCCAGTACCATACTGTTTTGATTACTGTAGCTTCATAATATATTTTCAAATCAGAACTTGTGATACCTGCAGCTTCGTTCTTGTTTTTCAAGGTAGGTTTGGCTATTCATGGTCTTCTGTGGTTCCATATGAATTATAGAATTGTTTTTTCTATTTATGTAAAAAAGAAAAACTCTTTGGGATTGTCATAGGAATTATACTGAATGTGTAGATTACTTTGGGTAGTATGGACATTTTAATAACATTAATTCTTCCAACCATAAACAGAGGTTATCTTTCCATTTTCCTGTGTCTTGTTTAATTTCCCTCATCGGTGTTTTCTATGTTTCAGTATATAAATCTTTCACCTCCTTAGTTAAGCTTATTCCTAAGGTTTTTATTCCTGTTGATGCTATTGTAAATGGGATTTTTTAAAAAATTTCTTTTCAAGTAGTTTGTTGTTAGTTAGCTGTAATTAGTTTGTTGCAGTGTGTAGAAACACAACTAATTTTTGTATGTTGATATTGTATTCTGCAACTTTACTGAATTTGTTTACTAGTTCAAAAGGTTTTTATGGAGTCCTTGGGGTTTTCTACATAAAAAATCATGTCATTTGCAAACTGGAATAATTTGCTTCTTCCTTTCTAATTTGAATGACTTTTATTTTTCTTGCCTAATTGTTCTAGTTAGGACTTTCAGTACTATGTTAAATAGAAGTGGCAAGAGTAGGGATCCTTGTCTTGTTCCTGATTTTAGAGGAAAAACTTTCAGTTTTTTACAAATATGATTTTAGCTGTGGGCTTTTCATATTTGGCTTTTATTGTGTTGAGGTATTTTCTTTCTACTCCTAGTTTGATGAGAGTTTTTATCATAAAATTTTTTTTAAATTTTGCCAAACATCCTATCTCCATCTCTTTAGATAATCATGATTTTTAATCTTTATTCTGTTGATATGATATATTACATTAATTGATGTTTGTATATTGAACTATCTTTGCATTACAGTGATAAATTTCAATTGGTTACGGTGTGTGATCCTTTTAATGTGCTGTTGTATTCAAGGTGCTAGTGTTCTGGTCTGTTTGTCTTCTTGGAGAATTGACCACTTTGACTCCTTTATCGTTGTGTAATTCCCTTCTTTATCCATGATAACTTTCTTTGCTTTGAAGTCAGCTCTATCTGAAACTGATATAGCTACATCTGCTTTCTTTAACTAGTGTTAGCATGATATTTTTTCTGTATCAATTTACTTTGAATCTATATAGGTCTTTATGTTTAAAGTGGGTTTCTTGTTTATAAAATATAGTTGAGTCTTATTTTTTGATCCACTATGAAAATCTATGTTTTTTAATTGGTGAATTTAGACCATTGATATTCAAAGTGATTATTGATAGCGTTGGATTAATAGCTACCATATTTGTTATTGTTTTCTTTTTCTTGCCCTGGTTCTTTGTTCCTATTTTTGTCTTCCACTCTTTTTCTGCTTTTTGTGTTTTTTACTGAGCATTCTATGATTCCATTTTCTCTCCTTTCTTAGCATATCAGTCGTACTAATTTTTCTTTTTTTAAACATCTTTATTGGGGTATAATTGCTTTACAATGGTGTGTTAGTTTCTGCTTTATAACAAAGTGAATCAGCTATACATATACATATGTTCCCATATGTCTTCCCTCTTGCGTCTCCCTCCCTCCCACTCTCCCCATCCCACCCCTCCAGGCTGTCACAAAGCACCGAGCTAATATCCCTGAGCCTTGCGGCTGCTTCCCCCCAGCTATCTACCTTACTATGTTTGTTAGTGTGTATACGTCCATGACTCTCTCTCGCCCTGTCAAAACTCACCCTTCCCCCTCCCCATATCCTCAAGTCCGTTCTCTAGTAGGTCTGCGTCTTTATTCCTGTCTTACCCCTAGGTTCTTCATGACATTTTTTTTCCCTTAAATTCCATATATATGTGTTAGCATACGGTATTTGTCTTTTTCTTTCTGACTTACTTCACTCTGTATGACAGACTCTAGGTCTATCCATCTCATTACAAATAGCTCAATTTCATTTCTTTTTAAGGCTGAGTAATATTCCATTGTGTATATGTGCCACATCTTCTTTATCCATTCGTCCGATGATGGGCGCTTAGGTTGTTTCCATCTCCGGGCTATTGTAAATAGAGCTGCAATGAACATTTTGGTACATGACTCTTTTTGGATTATGGTTTTCTCAGGATATATGCCCAGCAGTGGGATTGCTGGGTCATATGGTAGTTCTATTTGTAGTTTTTTAAGGAACCTCCATACTGTTCTCCATAGTGGCTGAACCAATTCACATTCCCACCAGCAGTGCAAGAGTGTTCCCTTTTCTCCACACCCTCTCCAGCATTTATTGTTTCTAGATTTTTTGTTGATAGCCATTGTGACTGGTGTGAGATGATATCTCATTGTAGTTTTGATTTGCATTTCTCTAATGATTAATGATGTTGAGCATTCTTTCATGTGTTTGTTGGCATTCTGTATATCTTCTTTGGAGAAATGTCCATTTAGGTCTTCTGCCCATTTTTGTATTGGGTTGTTTGTTTTTTTGTTATTGAGCTGCATGAGCTGCTTATAAATTTTGAAGATTAATCCTTTGTCAGTTGCTTCCTTTGCAAAAATTTTCTCCCATTCTGAGGGTTGTCTTTTGGTCTTGTTTATGGTTTCCTTTGCTGTGCAACAGCTTTGAAGTTTCATTAGGTCCCATGTGTTTATTTTTGTTTTTATTTCCATTTCTCTAGGAGGTGGGTCAAAAAGGATCTTGCTGTGATTTATGTCATAGAGTGTTCTGCCTATGTTTTCCTCTAAGAGTTTGGTAGTTTCTGGCCTTACATTTAGGTCTTTAATCCATTTTGAGCTTATTTTTGTGTATGGTGTTAGGGAGTGATCTAGTCTCATACTTTTACATGTACCTGTCCAGTTTTCCCAGCACCACTTATTGAAGAGGCTGTCCTTTCTCCACTGTACATTCCTGCCTCCTTTATCAAAGATAAGGTGACCATATGTACGTGGGTTTATCTCTGGGCTTTCTATCCTGTTCCATTGATCTGTATTTCTGTTTTTGTGCCAGTACCATACTGTCTTGATTACTGTAGCTGTGTAGTATAGTCTGAAGCCCGGGAACCTGATTCCTCTGGCTCTGTTTTTCATTCTCAAGATTGCTTTGGCTATTTGGGGTCTTTTGTGTTTCCATACAAAGTGTGAAATTTTTTCTTCTAGTTCTGTGAAAACTGCCAGTGGTAGGTTGATAGGGATTGCAGTGAATCTGTAGATTGCTTTAGGTAGTAGAGTCATTTTCACAGTGTTGATTCTTCCAATCCAAGAACATGGTATATCTCTCCATCTATTTGTATCATCTTTAATTTCTTTCATCAGTGTCGTATAATTTTCTGCATACAGGTCTTTTGTCTCCTTAGGTAGGTTTATTCCTAGATATTTTATTCTTTTTGTTGCAATGGTAAATGGGAGTCTTTTCTTGATTTCATTTTCAGATTTTTCATCATTAGTGTATAAGAATGCAAGAGATTTCTGTGCATTAATTTGGTATCCTTATACTTTACCAAATTCATTCATTAGCTCTAGTAGTTTTCTGGTAGCATCTTTAGGATTCTCTATGTATAGTATCATGTCATCTGCAAACAGTGACAGCGTTACTTCTTCTTTTCCGATTTGGATTCCTTTTATTTCCTTTTCTTCTCTGATTGCTGTGGCTAAAATTTCCAAAACTATGTTGAATAAAAGTGGTGAGAGTGGGCAACCTTGTCTTTTTCCTGATCTTAGTGGAAATGCTTTCAGTTTTTCATCATTGAAGATGATGTTGGCTGTGGGTTTGTCATATATGGCCTTTATTATGTTGAGGAAAGTTCCCTCTATGCCTACTTTCTGCAGGGTTTTTATCATAAATCGGTGTTGGATTTTGTCGAAAGCTTTCTCTGCATCTACTGAGATGATCATATGGTTTTTCTCCTTCAGTTTTTTAATATGGTGTATCACATTGAATGATTTGCATATATTGAAGAATCCTTGCATTCTTGGAATAAACCCCACTTGATCATGGTGTATGATCCTTTTAATGTGCTCTTGGATTCTGTTTGCTAGTATTTTGTTGAGGATTTTTTCATCTATGTCTATCAGTGATATTGGCCTGTAGTTTTCTTTCTTTGTGACATCTTTGTCTGATTTTGGTATCAGGGTGATGGTGGCCTTGTAGAATGAGTTTGGGAGTGTTCCTCCCTCTGCTATATTTTAGAAGAGTTTGAGAAGGATAGGTGTTAGCTCTTCTCTAAATGTTTGATAGAATTCGCCTGTGAAGCCATCTGGTCCTGGGCTTTTGTTTGTTGGAAGATTTTTAATCACATTTTCAAGTTCAGTGCTTATGATTGGTCTGTTCATATTTTCTGTTTCTTCCTGATTCAGTCTTGGCAGGTTGTGCATTTCTAAGAATTTGTCCATTTCTTCCAGGTTGTCCATTTTATTGGCATAGAGTTGCTTGTAGTAATCTCTCATGATCTTTTGTATTTCTGCGGTGTCAGTTATTACTTCTCCTTTTTCATTTCTAATTCTATTGATTTGAGTCTTCTCCCTTTTTCTCTTGATGAGTCCGGCTAATGGTTTATCAATTTTGTTTATCTTCTGAGTGAACCAGCTTTTAGTTTTATTGATCTTTACTATCATTCCCTTCATTTCTTTTTCATTTATTTCTGATCTGATTTTTATGATTTCTTTCCTTCTGCTAACTTTGGGGTTTTTTTGTTCTTCTTTCTCTAATTCCTTTAGGTGTAAGGTTAGGTTGTTTATTCGAGATGTTTCCTGTTTCTTAAGGTAGGATTGTATTGCTATAAACTTCCCTCTTAGACCTGCTTTTGCTGCATCCCATAGGTTTTGGGTCGTAGTGTCTCCATTGTCATTTGTTTCTAGGTATTTTTTTATTTCCTCTATTTTTTCTTCAGTGATCACTTTGTTATTAAGTAGTATATTGTTTAGCCTCCATGTGTTTGTATTTTTTACAGATCTCTTCCTGTAATTGATGTCTAGTCTCATAGTGTTGTGGTTGGAAAAGATACTTGATACAATTTCAATTTTCTTAAATTTACCAAGGCTTGATTTGTGACCCAAGATATGATCTATTCTGGAGAGTGTTCCATGAGCACTTGAGAAAAATGTGTATTCTGTTGTTTTGGGATGGAATGTCCTATAAATATCAATTAAGTCCATCTTGTTTAATGTATCATTTAAAGCTTGTGTTTCCTTATTTATTTTCATTTTGGATGATCTATCCATTGGTGAAAGTGGGGTGTTAAAGTCCCCTACTATGAATGTGTTGCTGTCAATTTCCCCTTTTATGGCTGTTAGTATGTGCCTTATGTATTGAGGTGCTCCTATGTTGGGTGCATAAATATTTACAATTGTTATATCTTCTTCTTGGATCGATCCCTTGATCATTATGTAGTGTCCTTCTTTGTCTCTTCTTATAGTCTTTATTTTAAAGTCTATTTTGTCTGATATGAGAATTGCTATTCCAGCTTTCTTTTGGTTTCCATTTGCATGGAATATCTTTTTCCATCCCCTCACTTTCAGTCTGTATGTGTCTCTAGGTCTGAAGTGGGTCTCTTGTAGACAGCATATATATGGGTCTTGTTTTTGTATCCATTCAGCCAATCTATGTCTTTTAGTGGGATCATATAGTCCATTTACATTTAAGGTAATTATCTATATGTATGTTCCTATTCCCATTTTCTTAATTGTTTTGGGTTCGTTATTGTAGGTCTTTTCCTTCTCTTGTGTTTCTTGCCTAGAGAAGGTCCTTTAGCATTTGTTGTTAAGCTGGTTTGTTGGTGCTGAACTCTCTCAGATTTTGCTTGTTTGTAAAGGTTTTAACTTCTCCATCCAATCTGAATGAGATCCTTGCTGGGTAGAGTAATCTTGGTTGCAGGTTTCCTCCTTCATCACTTTAAATATTTCCTGCCAGTCCCTTCTGCCTTGCAGAGATTCTGCTGAAAGTTCAGCTGTTAACCTTATGGGGATTCCCTTGTGTGCTATTTGTTGTTTTTCCCTTGCTGCTTTTAATAAGTTTTCTTTGTATTTAATTTTTGACAGTTTGATTAATATGTTTCTTGGCGTGTTTCTCCTTGGATTTATCCTGTATGGGACTGTCTGTTTTTCCTGGACTTGATTAACTATTTCCTTTCCCATATTAGGGAAGTTTTCAACTATAATCTCTTCAAATATTTTCTCAGTCCCTTTCTTTTTCTCTTCTTCTGGAACCTCTGTAATTCGAATGTTGGTGCGTTTAATGTTGTCCCAGAGGTCTCTGAGAATGTCCTCAGTTCTTTTCATTCTTTTTTCTTTATTCTGCTCTGCAGTAGGTATTTCCACTATTTTATCTTCCAGGTCACTTATCCGTTCTTCTGACTCAGTTATTCTGCTATTGATCCCATCTAGAGTATTTTTCATTTCATTTATTGTGTTGTTCATCGTTGCTTGTTTCATCTTTAGTTCTTCTAAGTCCTTGTTAAATGTTTCTTGCATTTTCTCTATTCTATTTCCAAGATTTTATATCATCTTTACTATCATTATTTTGAATTCTTTTTCAGGTAGACTGCCTATTTCCTCTTCATTTGTTAGGTCTGGTGGGTTTTCATCTTGCTCCTTCATCTGTGGTGTGTTTTTCTGTCTTCTCATTTTGCGTATCTTACTGTGTCTGGGGTCTCCTTTTTGCAGGCTGCAGGTTCTTAGTTCCCGGTGTTTTGGGTGTCTTTCCCCAGTGGTTAAAGTTGGTTCAATGGGTTGTGTAGGCTTCCTGGTGGAGGGGACTAGTGCCTGTGTTCAGGCGGGTGAGGCTGGCTCTTGTCTTTCTGGTGGGCAGGTCCACGTCTGGTGGTGTGTTTTGGGGTGTCTGTGGCCTTATTATGATTTTAGGCAGCTCGCTGCTAATGGGTGGGGTTGTGTTCCTGTCTTGCTAGTTGTTTGGCATAGTGTGTCCAGCACTGTAGCTTGCTGGTCGTTGAGTGAAGCTGGGTGCTGGTGTTGAGATGGAGATCTCTGGGAGATTTTTGCCATTTGATATTATGTGGAGCTGGGAGGTCTCTTGTGGACCAGTGTCCTGATGTTGTCTCTCCCACCTCAGAGGCACAGCACTGACTCCTGGCTGGAGCACGAAGAGCCTTTCATCCACACGGCTCTCCAGCTTCCTACCCCAGCTATACTGAATTCCTTCCAGTTCCCTTGATTCATTTGCCAATTCACCAGCAAGAACCTTTTTGATGCACCTTCTGCTGGTCTTGGAGAGTCTCCTGGGAAGGTGGGAGGCAGCTGTTCATCACTCAGCCCGAGAGGCTTGTCTGCTCACACGCTGGGGTGAGCGGGGGCTGGGAGCTGAGGCTCTGGCTTCGCACGGATCCGAGGGAGAGGACTGGGGTTGGCTGCGTGAAGACAGCCTGAAGGGTGCTAGTGCACCACAGCTAGCCTGGAGGGAGTCTCTGGAATTAATTGTAATTAACCTCTTCATACCTCATCTGTATCTTTGTGTCTGTTTTTTCATCTCTAAATGGGAATGATAAAAATTATATCTACTGGGCTTCCCTGGTGGCGCAGTGGTTGAGAGTCCGCCTGCCAATGCAGGGGAAACGGGTTCGTGCCCTGGTCTAGGAGGATTCCACATGCTGCAGAGCGGCTGGGCCCATGAGCCATGGCTGCTGAGCCTGCGCGTCCGGAGCCTGTGTTCCGCAAAGGGACAGGCCACAACAGTGAGAGGTCCGCGTACTGCCAAAAAAAAAATTATATCTACCCCATAGAATTGTTAGGAATATTAAGTTAATACTTTAAGAACACTTAGAACATGACCTAATACATAGAACATATAATACAAATGTTAAATAATAAGTTTGAAATGTCTGTAGCTTTATGTGCTTTCTCTATTTGATTTTATATGAAAATATTTGAGGTCTTTAACAGACATAGAATTATTTAATGGAATTGGGAGAGTGTATATATAACACAGAAATTCCAGTCTTGCTAGGAACTTTTGTATTATGACACAGGCAGTATTATAAATGTTGTACATCCCCTTTTTCATTCAAATGTAATGTTTGGTTCTTGGTATTAGTTTGTGTTTTCTGAAAGTTTCGCTGTTTTAGGGTGATTTGGGATAATGCCAAACTAAAATGACAGATCCCTATATTTTTGAACTTCTGAGAAATTAGAGTTAGATTAACAATTTTATCATGGGGCATTCAATGTCCTAGAAATAATCTTTTGTCTCTGGTTTGGTTCATACTCTGCAAAATCTCCAGGCATTTAGTAGTGGTAAACTTACTTGG
The DNA here is from genome assembly GCF_008692025.1 of Phocoena sinus. NCBI lineage: Eukaryota > Metazoa > Chordata > Mammalia > Artiodactyla > Phocoenidae > Phocoena > Phocoena sinus. The sequence continues at coordinate 63,928,549 of NC_045765.1, read as the reverse complement.
AGAAAGAGAGCACTTGGAACTTATTTTATGAAATATTCTTCCTTTGAATTGATATGCAGGAATCAAAGATTGGAGATAGGACTCTGACAATGTGAATTAATTTTTTAATGGAATATGCCATTTGTTTATTATTTCATTCTTTCTATGACTGTGAACTTTTAGCTGCAGACTTTTTTTGTTAAAACTTTTTAACAGGAGCTATGAAAATACCCTTAAAATATTTGCAAGCCAGAAAACATGTTCAGTTTCTTAAAATGCTTCAGTCAAGGTGCAGTAGCGTATGGAAACACTGACATGTTATATCGTATTGGCATAACAGGAAAGCATCCAAGAAATGCCCTGATAAGAAGATTAGTATGCCAAGGTTTTGTCAGTGTTAATATGAAAAAGATGATATTGGCAAAAAGTAGAACTTCAGACTTTGAGAATTGCTTCCCGTACTGAGGCTGCTATGCCTTTGATTTTATTTTCTAGGTCATTGTTTCCCAAACTACATGCTGAACCCCTAGTGGGACTGTGAAGATATTATGAGTGTTCTTGGTGATCAGAGCAGAAGAGATCCAACAGAGTTAGGTAGCAGTGAGGGACCACAGGCAATTATATAAATGAACCAGATGCCTTCTCTCCTTTGGTCCTTCTCTCAGTAGCTCCAAATCAGCAAACTTTTTTCTAGTCTTTTCAGATTTTCTGCCTTGCTGAAACAGAGATGAATATTGGTAACTTTCCCTGTATTTTTTCCCTTTCCTTAATATTACAGCTAATGACTATTGAGTAATTACTTTGTGCCATGAGACAATGTACTGAGTGCATTAGGTAGCTTATTTCATTTAAACTTCAGCAGAATTCTTAGAAATAGGTACTATTTTTTTCTCTAGTTCATAAAAGGAGAAGCTGAGGCTTAGGGAATTTTAGTGATTTGTATAAAATCATTCAGCAAAAAAGACATGTTACCAATTTTGAACACAGGCAGCCTGAATATAAGACCCATAGTCTTTTCTCTCTCTTCTCCTTTTGTTTTCATCATTGAATCTAATTGGATGAAATGGTCCGAGAACAATTCCTCTATCATTATCAACTAGGTTGAGGATGGAGAGCAAACCACTTCAGTGGGGCAGCTCAGACAGCATATTCTGAGGAGCTTTTTCAAGTGGCAAAAACACTTCCTACAGAGATTAAGACATGCCCTTTAGAAACCTCAAGTTCTGCCTAAGAGTAACTTTGTCTCATGGGAGGAAGAGAAATTATTTTAAAACTGCAGCAGAAATGAAGGGTATAGAGGTTGACAAAGGTTTAGGAACCTTATTAGTTAAATTCTGTAGCTTCTCAGACTACTTTGACACAGTTACATATTATTGGTGAGGATGACATCATTGTGTAAGAATTCTTCAGTCTCTCTTTTTGAGAAGGTTTTTCCTCTCACCTTCTCATTCCTTCTTCTGCTAACTTCTGCTTCTTGTGAAGATAACTGTGTAATACTGTGGTCATTGTTGAGAATTAAGGGACACATTTAATAGCTGAATTCTTTTAAATGAATTACAAAGTTAAATAGAAATGGGAATTCCAGTAATGGTGGTGAAAACAGCTGGGGCAGTTCCTTACATAAACAATAATTTTTTTTAAAAGCTGGACAATATTATTAAAGACAGTTGGTTGAGGGCACTGATAAATGTCCAAAAGCAGATAAAAACTGAGAAAAAAATTACTTTTGAAAGACTGTTATTGCATTGGGTAAGAGCTGCAAGTTTGTGGCTTTCTCATCTAGTGGTTCTCCCCAAACCCTACTCTAGCACAAGAAAAACTTCACCTCGATGGTGTGAAGAGGGAAGTGTCAGAGTTCAGAGCAGGATTCTGGAAGTGAGAAGGCCACATTTACCTGACAAGTATTTCATTTTTCCCCTCCAGCAAAATTTTGGGTTCTGTGTTTCTGCTGACAGGCCATTCTCTCAGCACTCTGAGATATTCTGTAATCTCATATTTTGTGCTATATTATCTCTTTCTCAAAACTGGAATTTTCCTGGACTTCCCTGGTGGTCCAGTGGTTAGGACTCTGCGCTTCCACTTCAGAGGGTGCGGGTTCTATCCCTGGTCCGAGAAGTTCCTCATGCTACATGGTGCAGCCAAAAAAAGAGACTCAAAATTGGAATTTTCTTGAAAAACCATATACATGTTGGGATATTTAGGGCAGAGCAGGCATGTCTTGCCTTTATGTTTAACTTTGGTGGTGGTCTGAAGCCTTCCATTGGGAGGTGAAAGCTGCAAGAGTGTGGAGGAAAACAGATACATTCTCTAAAAGAAAAGCTTACCTTCAGCCATTGTTACCATACTTTTGGTTGTTCATATATGAAATACCCACCAGAATCCATTGGGTACCAAAGTGTTATGTCTCATTAATTTGGATAACCCTGGAACAAGCTGGGGTGGCATTTATGCTTAGGAAGATGAGTGACTTGGAGAACTAAAATGTTCATTGGAGTTGCATCAGTTTGGGGGCATTCTCCTGATTTAGATACACCTAGAGGATAAGGAAAACAAAGGTCTGGTCTGACCCAGGTTCTTTACTCACCCCCTGCACATCATGGCCATCAGTTGGCTTGATCTACACATATATCAATATACCAGAGACCAACTCAGTCTCCCTGGAAGAATGTATTAGTTAGGGTTCCTCAGAGAAACAGAACCAATCAGGTAGATAGATAGATAGATAGATAGATAGATAGATAGATAGATAGACAGGAACAAGGAGATTTATTATAAGGAATTAACTCATGCAGTTATGATGGCTGAGAAGTCCCAAGAGCTGTAGTCAACAGGCTAGAGACCCAGAAGAGATGATGGTTTACTTCTAGTCGGAATCTCCTGAGAATGAGGAGATCATATAGTATAAGTTCTAGTCCAAGTCTGAGACTAAAGGCAGGAGAAGGCCAGTGTTCTGGCAGAGAGAGAGAAAATTCTTAGAACTCAGCCCTTTTATTCTATTTAGGCTTTCAACAGATTGAATGAGGCCCACCCACACTGAGGAGGGCAATCTGCTTTATTCAGTCTACCAATTCAAATGTTAATCTCATCCAGAAACACTCTCACAGACATACCTATAATATATTTAACCAAATATTTGACCACTATGGCCCAATCAAGTTAACACATAAAATTAACCATCACAGTGATTCAGAGTGAAGTGTCTGATCTCTTTGACCAAAGAGCTAACCTTGGTTAGAAAAGCACATCTCATAACCTCATGCTTTTAGCAGGAAAAGGATTGGGCTGGGCTAAATTCTTGTTACCTGAAGGTTGAATAAGTACAGTGAGAATATTACAAAGCCACCCAGGCAAAAATAGAAACTAGTTAATATTCCTGCTTAATACTCAGCCAGAAGAAATATGTGTTAGATATAAACATCCTTGAGCACAATTAAAATCTGCTTGGAGAAATACCAAGTTAACTATACCACAGGACAACCTTGATAAGGACCATAATAGAGAAAAAGAGTGTCGTGGGAGTACAGGGTGAAGGATGGAGGAAAACATATTTTAGGTCTGAAATTTTTTCATCATTTAATCTTGGCCTTTGCTTGTTTGGGGCAGCTTTTTTAAAAATTCAGGTATAAGTATCGCACCATAAACTCCACCATTTCAAATTGTAAAATTCAGTGACTTTTAGTATATCCATGTGATTGTGCAACCACACCACTTCCTAATTCCAGACATTATTTTCACCCTCAGGGCAGCTTTTTGCAGCAGATAACATTTTCTTAAATTTCACCATCATGTACAAATGCTACATAGCATGAATTTGTTGATGAAATAATTTGACTTATCAACCTGGAGAAAGAAGCAGTTGCTTTCTAATATACTATACAACACCTCTTGCCTCATGTGGTGTGTTTTCAGTAAGTCATTGACTTGTACTGTTTGAGAGTGGAACCTTTTCAGCCTCTCATACTGCATCTTTGCCCTAACATTTTTACTATAATTTTATATATTAGTCTTATGTTCACATCAATTCTGTGACTTTTCCTTTTTAGGGAAATAAGTTCTATCACTAAATAAGTTGTTTCCTGAGCTGTTTACTGAAAGCTTTACTCTGTTTTGGATTTCCAATTGCCATTTAAAATAATCAGCATCTTATTAAGTGTCTGTAATTCGTGGTTAACTGTTTTTTTTTTTCAATTTTTCTGGAGCTACTGCAGCAATTGGAAGCTCTGCCCCAGACCGCACGCAATGGAAGAGTAACTTGGCCCATTTAAAACCCATGGACAAGTAGCTTTCATTATAAAGATAGAAATTTTTCGACTGTGTCTCTTATTGTAGTAGAGCAGCAAAATGACTCAGAAGATGATTATTATTTGTCACTAATTTTATCAGAATTTTCAGTTGACATAGTTCTGGAAACCTTTTGTATCTCAAACCTTGTCTTCAAAATTTATCACATTTGACTATCATACATGTCTGCACAACACAAATACTGTATAAAACAGAAGGACATAATAAATAACTAAAAAATTTCAAAAAACACAACATTACAGTACAGTTTACTTCTAGTTGACCTAGTCTACACTTTGCAATGTTTACAATAGCAAGGTGTCAAGGAGAGAGTTGAGCCACAGCATGTGAAAGATTGCTTATGTTGAAAATTTCCCTTTGATTCTCTATTACACAAACAGAAATTGTTGGCGTTGGGTAAAGGGAGGCTGGGGGAAGTGATGGGAGAGAGAGGCTACCGTCAGTCTATTGCCATCACTTCTGTACAGTACTCACCCTTTATTATTGTCTGTCCCTTTCTTGTGTCCATGTTGGAAAAGCACCCAACCGAGAGTCCTGTCTTACTAATTTCAAATACCATTATAAGGTATTTATTTAATATTCAGTGCTGGTACTTTTGAGCCAGTATCAGTAAGAAATATATTTGAGTTATTTCTCTACTGGTGTTAATAAGTCTCATCTGAGTTGCTGAGTTGCTGAGCTGTCCTGCCTTGTATGCTCTGTGCTCAGTGGTGTGTGACCTAGATGGAGTCATTGGACCTCTGAGGCAAAGGTCAGATGAATAAAGACCTCATTAAGACCTGGCAGTAACTTTCCTTTAGCACTTACCAACTCTAATTGTCTGTTTACTTGTTTCTTTTCCCCACTGAATTGGATCATCCATGAAGGAAAGGTATTTTCTTATTTACTACTAATTCCCCAGTATGTCACATAACACCCTGTAGGAGGCAAATGTTCTGTAAGTATTTACTTTGTGGGTGAATACTGAACTCCCTAAAGCATCCTGCATTCTCCTGCTTCATACTCCTCATTTGTGAAGACAACTACTCTAACAAAATGTTCATAATAATCTTATTTTATTTATTTATATTTTATTTTTGGTGTGTTGGGTCTTCGTTGCTGTGTGCAGGCTTTCTCTAGTTGTGGCAAGCGGGAGCTACTCTTCGTTGTGGTGCGTGTGCTTCTCATTGCAGTGGCTTCTCTTGTTGCGGAGCATGGGCTATAGGTGCCCGGGCTCCAGTAGTTGTGGCTGGTGGGCTCTGGAGTGCAGGCTCAGTAGTTGTGGCGCACAGGCTTAGTTGCTCCGCGGCATGTGGGATCTTCCCGGACCAGGGCTCCAACCCATGTCCCCTGCATTGGCAGGCGGATTCTTAACCACTGCGCCACCAGGGAAGCCCAATAATCTTATTTTAATAGCAGCAAACCCCGGTAGGCACTGAATAAGAGCCTAACTCTTAAAATCGTGTCAAAGTCGCAGTCACTCAATGGATGGCAGAATGAATGTAATTTTTCCTGGCAAAACAGAAGTGACTCAGTATTTTTTTCATGTAGTTTGGCCTGTGGGCTACAAACAAATGAAAAGTAATTTTATCCTAACTAAACAATCACCTTTGGGGAATCCCAGAGCCTGTGGTACCTTAAATTGCTGAAAATATCTCAACTCTTGTTGTCTCCTTAAGACATACATCTGTAGATTGTGCTCTGCCAGTGGGGATTATTTAGTTATTTGTGATGATGCATCATAGGAAGGGCAAAAATGTTTTCCTCTCTTGCCTCAGACTCTGGGGATATTTGCAGGAAATTAGATATTTTACTTGTGAGAAAATTCATTGGCTCTGGTTATTTGTTTCCTAGTTCAAAGCATTCCTTTGGCCCTGCCTTGGGATGTTGTGGAAATCCCTAGGGCATTTTTTTTTTTAAATCAGAGCTACCCCTGTTGTCTTTTACCCTCAAGGACAAATCATGCCATGGGGCAACAGTTAAGAACCAGGTGAGCCTATCCTTGTCCTTATAATACACTCTTCACCGGACCATGACAGACTGCAACTTATCATGGCTTTATTTAGGACAACTTAGCCCTTTTGTTTTCCTTAGTCTCTCTGATGCCTTCTCAATCAGATTATTAATAATGTCATTAGGGGAAGATGGCGGAAGAGTAAGACGTGGAGATCGCCTTCCTCCTCACGGATACACCAGAAATACATCTACACGTGGAACAACTCCTACAGAACACCTACTGAAGGCTGGCAGAAGACCTCAGAGCTCCCAAAAGGCAAGAAACTCCCCACGTACCTGGGTAGGGCAAAAGAAAAAAGAAAAAACAGAGACAAAAGAATAAGGACGGCACCTGCACCAGTGGGAGGGAGCTGTGAAGGAGGAAAAGTTTCCACACACTAGGAAGCCCCTCCGCGGGCGGAGACGGCGGGAGGCGGAGGGGGGAGCTTCGGGACCGCGGAGTGGTGCACAGCGACGGGTGTGGAGGGCAAAGCGGGGAGATTCCTGCACAGACGATCGGTGCCGACCGGCACTCACCAACCCGAGAGGCTTGTCTGCTCACCCGCCGGGGCGGGCGGGGCTGCGAGCTGAGGCTCGGGTTTCGGTTTTGGACGGAGCGCAGGGAGAGGACTGGGGTTGGCGGCTTGAGCATAGCCTGAAGGGGTTGGTGCGCCACGACTAGCCGGGAGGGAGTTCGGGGAAAAGCCTGCACCGGCCGAAGAGGCAAGAGACTTTTTCTTCCCTCTTTGTTTCCTGGTGCGCGAGGAGAGGGGTTTAAGAGCGCTGCTTAAAGGAACTCCAGAGACGGGCGCGAGCCGCGGCTAAAAGCGTGAACCCCAGAGACGGGCGCGAGCCGCGGCTGAGGGCGCGAGCCCCCGAGACGGGCGCGAGCCGCGGCGGGAAGCGCGAGCCCCAGAGACGGGCGCGAGCCGCGGCTGAAACCGCGGACCCCAGAGACGGGCGGGAGACGCTGGGGCTGCTGCTGCCGCCACCAGGCGGGCTGTGTGCGAGCACAGGTCACTCTCCGCGCCCCTCTTCCGCGGAGCCTGTGCAGGCCGCCACTGCCGGGTTCCCGGGATCCGGGGACAGCTTCCCCGGGAGTACGCACGGCGGGTCTCAGGCTGGTGCAGCGTCACGCCGGCCTCTGCCGCAGCGTCACGCCGCCTCTGCTGCCGCAGGCCCGCCCCGCACGCAGTGCCCCTCCTTCCCCCATCCCCCAACCCCCGGCCTGAGTGAGCCGGAGCTCCCGAATCAGCGGCTCCTTTAACCCCGTCCTGTCTGAGCAAAAAAACAGACGCCCTCCAGCGATCTGCGCGCAGGGGCAGGGCCGGGTACAAAGCTGAGCTCCTGTGAGCTGTGAGAGCAGGGAGGAGAGGGGGAGGTCTCTCCCGGCAGCCGCGGAGGCGGCGGATTGAAGCTCCACAATCAACTTGATGTGCCCTGCATTGTGGAATACCTGAATAGACAGGGAGTGATCCCAAATTGAAGAGGGGGAATTTAGGAGCGAGATCTGTGATTTTTTTCCCTTTTCCTCTTTTTGTGAATGTGTGCATGTATGCTTCTGTGTGAGATCTTGTCTGTATACTCTTGCTTCCACCATTTGTCCTAGGGCTCTATCCGTCCATGGTTTTTTTTTTTTTTAAAAAAAAAAAAATTTTTTTTAATAATTAATTTTAATTGTAATAACTTTATTGAACTTTACCTTCGTTCTTTCTTTCTTTCTTTCCTTCCTTCCTTCCCTCCTTTAGACAGCGAATCACCCCAGGTTGAGGAGGTGGTCTCTGGGAGCAGGATTTATGATTTTTCCCCCTTTGCCTCTCTTTGTGAACACGTATGTGTATGCTTCTGTGTAAGATTTTCTCTGTATAGCTTTGTTTCCAACATTTGTCCTAGGGTTCTATCTGTTCTTTTTTATTTTTCTTTCTTTCTAAATATTTTTTAGTACAATAACTATATTATACTTTATTTTATTTTTACTGTATCTTCTTTCTTTCTGTCTTTTTTCCTTCTTTCCCTCCTTCCTTCCTCCCTTCCTCCCTCCCTCCCTCCCTCCTTTCTTTCCTTCTTTGCTTCTTTCTTCCTTCCTTCCTTTCCTCCTTTCCTCCTTTCCTTCTTTCTTTCCTCAAACTTCTACTAATTCTCTCTACATTTTCTCCTTCTTTCCCTCCTACCTTCCTTCCTTCCTCCCTCCCTCCCTCCTTTCTTTCCTTCTTTGCTTCTTTCTTCCTTCCTTCCTTTCCTCCTTTCCTTCTCTCTTTCCTCAAACTTCTACTAATTCTCTCTACATTTTCTCCTTCTTTCCCTCCTTCTTTCCTTCCTTCCTCCCTCCCTCCCTCCCTCCCTCCTTTCTTTCCTTCTTTGCTTCTTTCTTCCTTCCTTCCTTTCCTCCTTTCCCTCTTTCTTTCCTCATACTTCTACTAATTCTCTCTACATTTTCTCCTTCTTTCCCTCCTTCCTTCCTTCCTCCCTCCCTCCCTCCTTTCTTTCCTTCTTTGCTTCTTTCTTCCTTCCTTCCTTTCCTCCTTTCCTTCTTTCTTTCCTCATACTTCTAATAATTCTCTCTACTTTTCCTCCCTTTTATTCTGAGCCGTGTGGATGAAAGGCTCTTGGTGCTCCAGCCCAGGAGGCAGGGCTCTGCCTCTGAGGTAGGAGAGCCAACTTCAGGACACTGATCAACAAGAGACCTCCCAGCTCCAAATAATATTAAACGGTGGAAATCTCCCAGAGACCTCCATCTTAACACCAGCACCCAGCTTCACTCAACGACCAGCAAGCCACAGTGCTGGACAACCTATGCCAAACAACTAGCAAAACAGGAACACAACCCCACCCATTAGCAGAGAGGCTGCCTAAAATCATAGCAAGGCCACAGACACCCCAAAACACACCACCAGACGTGAACCTGCCTACTAGAGAGACAAGATCCAGCCTCATCCAGCACAACACAGGCACTAGTCCCCTCCACCAGGAAGCCTACACAACCCGCTGAAACAACCTTAGCCACTGGAGACAGACATCAAAAACAACGGGAACTACGAACGTGCAGCCTGCAAAAAGGAGACCCCAAACACAGTAAGATAAGCAAAATGAGAAGACAGAAAAACACACAGCAGATGAAGGAGCAAGATAAAAACCCACCAGACCTAACAAATGAAGAGGAAATAGGCAATCTACCTGAAAAAGAATTCAGAATAATGATAGTAAGGATGATCCGAAATCTTGGAAGTAGAATGGACAAAATGCAAGAAACAGTTAACAAGGACCTACAAGAACTAAAGATGAAACAAGCAACGATGAACAACGCAATAAATGAAATTAAAAGTACTCTGGATAGGATCAATAGCAGAATAACTGAGGCAGAAGAACGGATAAGTGACCTGGAAGATAAGGTAGTGGAAATAACTACTGCAGAGCAGAATAAAGAAAAAAGAATGAAAAGAACTGAGGACAGTCTCAGAGAGCTCTGGGACAACATTAAACGCACCAACATTCGAATTACAGAGGTTCCAGAAGAAGAAGAAAAAAAGAAAGGGACTGAGAAAATATTTGAAGAGATTATAGTTGAAAACTTCCCTAATATGGGAAAGGAAATAGTTAATCAAGTCCAGGAAGCACAGAGAGTCCCATACAGGATAAATACAAGGAGAAATACGCCAAGACACATATTAATCAAACTATCAAAAATTAAATACAAAGAAAGCATATTAAAAGCAGCAAGGGAAAAACAACAAATAACACACAAGGGAATCCCCATAAGGTTAACAGCTGATCTCTCAGCAGAAACCCTACAAGCCAGAAGGGAGTGGCAGGACATACTGAAAGTGATGAAGGAGAAAAACCTGCAACCAAGACTACTCTACCCAGCAAGGATCTCATTCAGATTTGATGGAGAAATTAAAACCTTTACAGACAAGCAAAAGCTGAGAGAGTTCAGCACCACCAAACCAGCTTTACAACAAATGCTAAAGGAACTTCTCTAGATAAGAAATGCAAAAGAAGGAAACGACCTATAATAACGAACCCAAAACAATATAGAAAATGGGAATAGGAACATACATATCGATAATTACCTTAAATGTAAATGGACTAAATGCTCCCACCAAAAGACACAGATTGGCTGAATGGATACAAAAACAAGACCCTTATATATGCTGTCTACAAGAGACCCACCTCAGACCTAGAGACACATACAGACTGAAAGTAAGGGGATGGAAAAAATATTCCATGCAAATGGAAACCAAAAGAAAGCTGGAGTAGCAATTCTCATATCAGACAAAATAGACTTTAAAATAAGGACTATTAAAAGGGATAAAGAAGGACACTACATAATGATCAAGGGATTGATCCAAGAAGAAGATATAACAATTGTAAATATTTATGCACCCAACATAGGAGCACCTCAATACGTAAGGCAAATACTAACAGCCATAAAAGGGGAAATTGACAGTAACACATTCATAGTAGGGGACTTTAACACCCCACTTTCACCCATGGACAGATCATCCAAAATGAAAATAAATAAGGAAACACAAGCTTTAAATGATACATTAAACAAGATGGACTTAATTGATATTTATAGGACACTCCATCCAAAAACAACAGAATACACATTTTTCTCAAGTGCTCATGGAACATTCTCCAGGATAGATCATATCTTGGGTCACAAATCAAGCCTTGGTAAATTTAAGAAAATTGAAATTGTATCAAGTATCTTTTCTGACCACAACGCCATGAGACTAGATATCAATTACAGGAAAAGATCTGTAAAATATACAAACACATGGAGGCTAAACAATACACTACTTAATAATGAAGTGATCACTGAAGAAATCAAAGAGGAAATAAAAAAATACCTAGAAACAAATGACAATGGAGACACAACGACCCAAAACCTATGGGATGCAGCAAAAGCAGTTCTAAGGGGGAAGTTTACAGCAATACAAGCCCACCTTAAGAAGCAGGAAACATCTCGAATAAACAACCTAACCTTGCACCTCAAGCAATTAGAGAAAGAAGAACAAAAAAGCCCCAACGCTAGCAGAAGGAAAGAAATCATAAAAATCAGATCAGAAATAAATGAAAAAGAAATGAAGGAAACGATAGCAAAGATCAATAAAACTAAAAGCTGGTTCTTTGAGAAGATAAACAAAATAGATAAACCACTAGCCAGACTCATCAAGAAAAAAAGGGAGAAGACTCAAATCAATAGAATTAGAAATGAGAAAGGAGAAATAACAACTGACACTGCAGAAATAAAAAAAATCATGAGAGATTACTACAAGCAACTCTATGCCAATAAAATGGACAATCTGGAAGAAATGGACAAATTCTTAAAAATGCACAACCTGCCAAGACTGAATCAGGAAGAAATAGAAAATATGAACAGACCAATCACAAGCACTGAAATTGAAACTGTGATTAAAAATCTTCCAACAAACAAAAGCCCAGGACCAGATGGCTTCACAGGTGAATTCTATCAAACGTTTAGAGAAGAGCTAACACCTATCCTTCTCGAACTCTTCCAAAATATAGCAGAGGGAGGAACACTCCCAAATTCCTTCTACGAGGCCACCACCACCTTGATACCAAAACCAGACAAGGATGTCACAAAGAAAGAAAACTACAGGCCAATATCACTGATGAACATAGATGCAAAAATCCTCAACAAAATACTAGCAAACAGAATCCAACAGCACATTAAAAGGATCATACACCATGATCAAGTGGGATTTATTCCAGGAATGCAAGGATTCTTCAATATACGCAAATCTATCAATGTGATAAACCATATTAACAAATTGAAGGAGAAAAACCATATGATCATCTCAATAGATGCAGAGAAAGCTTTTGACAAAATTCAACACCCATTTATGATAAAAACCCTCCAGAAAGTAGGCATAGAGGGAACTTTCCTCAACATAATAAAGGCCATATATGACAAGCCCACAGCAAACATCATCCTCAATGGTGAAAAACTGAAAGCATTTCCACTAAGATCAGGAACAAGACAAGGTTGCCCACTCTCACCACTCTTATTCAACATAGTTTTGGAAGTTTTAGCCACAGCAATCAGAGAAGAAAAGGAAATAAAAGGAATCCAAATCGGAAAAGAAGAAGTAAAGCTGTCACTGTTTGCAGATGACATGATACTATACATAGAGAATCCTAAAGATGCTACCAGAAAACTACTAGAGCTAATCAATGAATTTGGTAAAGTAGCAGGATACAAAATTAATGCACAGAAATCTCTGGCATTCCTATATACTAATGATGAAAAATCTGAAAGTGAAATCAAGAAAACACTCCCATTTACCATTGCAACAAAAAGAATAAAATATCTAGGAATAAACCTACCTAAGGATACGAAAGACCTGTATGCAGAAAATTATAAGACACTGATGAAAGAAATTAAAGATGATACAAATAGATGGAGAGATATACCATGTTCTTGGATGGGAAGAATCAACATTGTGAAAATGACTCTACTACCCAAAGCAATCTACAGATTCAATGCAATCCCTATCAAACTACCACTGGCATTTTTCACAGAACTAGAACAAAAAATTTCGCAATTTGTATGGAAACACAAAAGACCCCGAATAGCCAAAGCAATCTTGAGAACGAAAAAAGGAGCTGGAGGAATCAGGCTCCCTGACTTCAGACTATACTACAAAGCAACAGTAATCAAGACAGTATGGTACTGGCACAAAAACAGAAAGATAGATCAGTGGAACAGGATAGAAAGCCCAGAGATAAACCCACGCACATATGGACACCTTATCTTTGATAAAGGAGGCAGGAATGTACAGTGGAGAAAGGACAGCCTCTTCAATAAATGGTGCTGGGAAAACTGGACAGGTACATGTAAAAGTATGAGATTAGATCACTCCCTAACACCATACACAAAAATAAGCTCAAAATGGATTAAAGACCTAAATGTAAGGCCAGAAACTATCAAACTCTTAGAGGAAAACATAGGAAGAACACTCTATGACATAAATCACAGCAAGATCCTTTCTGACCCACCTCCTAGAGTAATGGAAATAAAAACAAAAATAAACAAATGGGACCTAATGAAACTTCAAAGCTTTTGCACAGCAAAGGAGACCATAATCAAGACCAAAAGACAACCCTCAGAATGGGAGAAAACATTTGCAAATGAAGCAACTGACAAAGGATTAATCTCCAAAATTTACAAGCAGCTCATGCAGCTCAATAACAAAAAAACAAACAACCCCATCCAAAAATGGGCAGAAGACCTAAACAGACATTTCTCCAAAGAAGATATACAGAATGCCAACAAACACATGAAAGAATGCTCAACATCATTAATCATTAGAGAAATGCAAATCAAAACTACAATGAGATATCATCTCACACCAGTCAGAATGGCCATGATCAAAAAATCTAGAAACAATATATGCTGGAGAGGGTGTGGAGAAAAGGGGACACTCTTGCACTGCTGGTGGGAATGTGAATTGGTTCAGCCACTATGGAGAACAGTATGGAGGTTCCTTAAAAAACTACAAATAGAATTACCATATGACCCAGCAATCCCACTACTGGGCATATACCCTGAGAAAACCAAAATTCAAAAAGAGTCATGTACCAAAATGTTCATTGCAGCTCTATTTACAATAGCCCGGAGATGGAAAGAACCTAAGCGCCCATCATCGGACGAATGGATAAAGAAGATGTGGCACATATACACAATGGAATATTACTCAGCCTTAAAAAGAAATGAAATTGAGCTATTTGTAATGAGATGGATAGACCTAGAGTCTGTCATACAGAGTGAAGTAAGTCAGAAAGACAAAGACAAATACCGTATGCTAACACATATATATGGAATTTAAGGGGAAAAAATGTCATGAAGAACCTAGGGATAAGACAGGAATAGAGGCGCAGACCTACTGGAGAACGGACTTGAGGATATGGGGAGGGGGAAGGGTGAGTTTTGACAGGGCGAGAGAGAGTCATGGACATATACACGCTAACAAACGTAGTAAGGTAGATAGCTAGGGGGAAGCAGCCGCAAGGCACAGGGATATTAGCTCGGGGCTTTGTGACAGCCTGGAGGGGTGGGATGGGGAGAGTGGGAGGGAGGGAGACGCAAGAGGGAAGACACATGGGAGCACATGTATATGTATAGCTGATTCACTTTGTTATAAATCAGAAACTAACACACCATTGTAAAGCAATTATACCCCAATAAAGATGTTAAAAAAAATAAATAAATAATGTCATTATTGCTTTCTTGTAAATCTCTGTTACCAATTATTTGCTGATATTTCTTGTTTATCTGTTTTGTGTTAATTATCTTTCAGGTTCACTATTTCTATTCTGTTATCAAATTCCCTTTTTTTAGACACTTTTGTTTGCCTTTCCTAATTTTTGGATTTTTCCTTTTCAGTGTTATACTTTGTATAAACTCTCAGGTCAGGTTGACTGTTTCTTACCTGAGCGCTTGTTTAAGATGCACTGGATTAAAAACTCTTCCTGAACCACATTATACCTAGATTATGTGGATCACTAACAAAAATATTTCCTGAGCTTCAAAAAAAATTTTTAAGGTCTGCTGTGGCTATTTCTGTACCTTAAAATTGCTCAGCATTTGCCAAACCATTTTCTCAACTCTGTGTAAACTTGGCCTTCCTCAGATTGTTAAGGATGAGAAGGAAGGAATAACCCATCTTTTCTCTTATACCAAAAATGAAGTAAATAATCCTCAAGAAATCCTGTGACATAGCTGTTATAAATAACACCATTTTACATCTGTAGAGATATACAAGTCCTAGAAAGGAGGTTAACCTCTAGCCTATATAGCTAAAAACTGAAGGAACCAGAATCCTAGCCAGGCAGTAGAATATCTAGTCCCGAACTCCACCTATTAAATGTTGTTTGATCTCTGGGGTAGGTTTAAAATGAAACATTTTCCAATGATATAGTTTTAGAAATAATTGGGAGAGGAGATGGGGGAAGAACTAAGTCACATAATATTTCATGAATATCTCATTAAATATTAATTGGATCCTACTGTGGGCCAGCAGTCTTAATGGATGCTGGGGATAGATCAGTGGACATAGCAGACCAGCCTTGCCCTATTGGACTTTACATTCAGAGAAAAGAGGCAAATGTTAATAGACAAGTAAACCAAGTAGTAAACAAGAGGTGTCAGACAATGGTCAGAGCTATGAGGGAAATAAGGCAAGGTGGTTTTACTGTACCTCTGGATTGATACTACATCAGTGGATGGCCTGGGAATACCTTACAGAGGAGGTGACATTGGAGCTGAGAAGCAAATAGTTGGTATTTTATTCATTATTATTAAGAATTAGAAATGAGTGTTTCCAAATCTACCAAAAAGTTTGTAAACAAAATGAAATCCTTCAAAGCCAAAACAAAACCAAATGATGGTGAAGCATCCTCTTATTTTATCCCAGTTAAGTGGAGAAAAGCAACTTCCAAGTCTCTTTTCTCTCTGGAGTTTATCCTTCTCTTTCTCTCTTTCTCTCTCTTTTTGAGGATAAAGATCCAAAGTCACATATATTCAATTTAATACAACAAAGGGCATTTTTTAAATTTCATTTTTATTAGGTTATCTATATACAAAGTTAGAGAAGTCTCATAGTTCTAAAAGAGCTTAAAAAGGAAAAAGAACTGTCTTCTGTTGCACCTGCCCCACCTACGGTTCCCACATCTCAGAGATAACTGCTTTCAACCTTTGTTATTTTCTTAGGTTTTTGCCTCCATTACTTCAAAGTAATGAGTTTATACATTGTTTCTTGATTTTTCAGTTTTATATATTATGTATTGATTTATTCTTTTGAAAATATATTTACGTTATTCTCTCATTCCATATCTCCTCTCTCCCACTTTCTTTTAAAAATAGATATATCATTCGTTTTAATTAGATCAGTTTAGATCTGTTAATCAATCTAGATCTATTATAAATTAGATCGTGAGATTTAATGGTTCAGAGTTCACACTATGATGATGAATGATGTAAATATTTTCACATATGGGCCGTGTGGTTTACAATGATTACATTTCCTTTCTTGTATATCCTTTTCTCTTCCCAAGTGTTAACGATTGACTCATTTTAAAATTTGATTTGTTTTTGTACCAACCTATCATTAATTCATATTCAAACTCTTCCTCAGAACTGTAAATCTCCTTTCAAACGTTCAAATCCATTAAGTAGTTTATCAGTTTCAACTTCTTGGAAACATTTCTCTGTGAGCTTTCCATCCACTTGCTCTAATCTGAACTGGTTGATTTTTCATCATTCTGAGATCCACTTTACTACTTTTTTAATTGGAGCTCTGTTTCTTGGATTTAATGTCTTCCTTTTTCTTGAGTATTATGGTAGGCCGAATAATGACCCCTCAAACGTGTGCACATCCTAAAATGCTAGAACCTGTGTATATGCTACTTGATATGGAAAATGAAACTTTATAGACACAATTAAGAACTTTGAGATGAGGAGGTTATTCTGGATTGTCCCGATGGGTCCAGTGTAATTACCTTAGTCTATATAAGAGGGAAGCAGCAGAGTCCTATCAGAGTCAGAGAGAGATGTTATGCTGCTGGCTTTGAAGATGGAGGAAGGGACCATGAGCCACAGTATGCAGATGGCATCTAGAAGCTGGAAAAGGCAAGGAAACAGATTTTCCCTTAGAGCCTCCAGAAGGAACACAAGTCTGCCTGCACTTTCAATTTAAGGCTTCCAACTTCTAGAACTGTAAGATAATAAATTTGTGTTGTTTTAAACGACTAAGTTTGTGGTAATTTGTTACAGCACCAATAGGAAACTAATATGGTGGCTTATTCTCTAACTTTGGTAGAATACCTCCTCTAACATCTTGAAAAATAATGCATGGAAGATACATTTTTGATGCCCTATATATCAAAAAATATCCTTATTTTTACCTAAGGGTTCATTGAGGATGGAAATAATTTTCTGTCAGCATTTTGAAGGTGTTTCTGTATTGTATTCTTGCTTCCAGTCACAAGTTTAATGCCATTCTGATGCCTGATCCTTTGTTTTGCCCCATTTTATTTATGTATTTTTCTCTTAGAAAGCTTGTAGTACATTATTTTTGTCCCCAGTGTAGAGAAATTTCCTGATGATATGCTTGTGCCTTAGTGTGAGTCTTCTTCTACCTATTATATTGAACACTAGTAATATGGAAACTTAACCTTTTCATTATAGAACATTTTCTAAATTAGTTATTTGATAATTTTCTTCACTCTCTTTCCTCTGCTTTCTCTTTCTGGAACTCCCATTTCTTGGCTTGTGGACATTCTGGGCTGATCCTTGGAGTTTCCTTTTTCCCTTTCTGTTTTCTGTTTCTGTCTTTGCCCTGTTTTCTGGAGGGCAAGGGCCCTAACCATATCCTCTAACTCTTCTTAAGTTTGTCATCCCTTCTATCTGATTCTTAATTTTCTTTTTCTTGATCTTTGAATGTTCCTTAAAAATTTACCATTCTTTTTTCATAAATATAGTATTTTTCTCTTCCCTTTGCAAAGAAAATAATTAAAATATCTGGCTCTCTTTATAAAATCAATTTTTGCCTTCCCAGTAATTTTGGTCTTTGTTTCATGTAGACATTTCTGAAATGTCTGATGGTCCTTGTCTACCTATTTACATTTAAGAGCGAGGTGCTGGAAAGCTGACTGGGAGTTGTGTGTGTCAGTTTGTGTGTGTTTGTTTGCAGCAGAGACATAGGCTGCTGATTGATGGTCTTCACTGAAGGCTTCCTTGGTTTGGCTGTTACAGAGACACAATTTTTACAGTTATTGTAGGTCACCCCTTTCCCCAAAATTATGCTGATCACTTACTTCAGAGACGACCACTTTCATCCGTTGTCTGGGAGATATAAAGTGTCTGCTGGTGTTCTTGAAGACAAAAGGGAAAAGGGACCCATGCATCTCATTTTTCAGTATATAGACATTCACTAAATCCTTCTGTTTTTCAATTTGCCTGGCATCCTATAGATTTAACCTCTCCAAGTCATCTGTGGGGGTGGAGGACAGAATCTGTGTATTTTACAGCTTCTTTACAAAATTTTTTGGCAGTCCTTCTATATCAAATCCAATTGCATGATGTCTCTCAACCCAAGAGAATCTCTTGGGTTCTGAGGTCCAAAACAGCCAGCTTCTCATTTCCTCCATTCAGGGGTTTTCTTGCTCTCTAATATTCCATCTAGCTTCCAGAATTGGATCACTGTCATTCCTTCTTCTGTTCACTTTATTCTTATGGACCTTTAAATCTTTTGGACCTTTAAATCTTATGGACCTTTAAATCTTTTCACCATTTTAATGAATTTCACAAGAAAGCAATGGAAACAAAGTGTGTGCAATCCTTCATGTTTAACTGAAGTTCAAGAATTCATCTTTTTTTTTTTTTTTTTACAATCATACTGATTTCTAACAAGCACATTTTGTGGGCTGTAGTGCTAGGCTTCTAAGTCAGAAAGTTACTCCCTTGTTTACTGAGGGACGTGACAGAGTAACTGATGAGCCTATAAAATTATATAGTCCTTCTAACCAATTTTCTGGCTCTGTTGGCCATTGGTAATTTAAGTGCCTGTGGCAGCATGGAGGGCATCTTGTGCCCTGTCATTGCCATATCCACACGTCCTATAACAATTGTTTAAAAATTAATGACAGTTCAAAAATTACAGAGCTTTTCTTAAAGGTGTTATTTACTCAAAGACTATAAAAGGTATATTTTGTTTTCATGGTGTTGAGAAACCATTCTACTGTGTTCTTCTTACTTTAGTAGAATTTTGTTTTTTAAAAAGTGATTTCTAAGAGAATTTTCCTAAAACTCCAGCACAGTTTCTTTGCTTTCTTAACTTTTTATTCCACACTCTTCTGAATTTATATTTTCTGATTACGTGGAGACACTCTTCATGTTGGGCCATCATTATATAAAACATTTGTCCTAAAATTGCCTTTTTAAGTTTCAAGAGAGGACCTAGTTCTAATGCTTTGGGATAAATTGAAGAAATTCATACTTACCTTATCCATGTTTTCAGGATATTTATCTCCATGGCTTCTTAATCTTAATCTTTTTATAAGGAAGAATCTTAATTATTTTTGTCTGTATTCAAACTGACATCTTTTATCATTTTAATTTTGTGTATTTGGACCTTCTCCAGCTTCATTATGTTTGTTTTGAGGTTCATTAACCAGAAAGTTATATGGCACTTCTGGTGTGAATTCTTTGTGAGGTTTTAATCAGGACAGATTTTTTTCTGTTTGGCTCAGTATTCTTCCTGATGAGGTTCAGAGCTTTTTTTTTGTTGTGAACTTCGTTTCTGTTGAGTCTTCAGAGCATCTGTAATGGTAACTGGATTGACTTCTACAACAAAAGGATGATCTTTAGTTCTGTCATTTTTATTTAGAATAAGAATGAATAGAAACTAGAAGGCTTTTTAGAAGTCCTCTCGCACAGTTCCATGTGAGGGAACAAATCCCAAAAGATGGTGAAGTGTCTAGGGTATAGGTCACCCAGAAAACCTGGACGCTTGGATCCTAACCAGGAATTTTCTCACTGCATACTTCTGCCTAGTAAATCATGTCTAGCCTACCTAAATTTAGGTAAGTTCATGAATGAATTTGGAGAGTCTTATGTAGTGTACTTTCCTTCCCTAATGTCACCTCCATTATTTCTGTCATCTCCAGTTTCCTTTCCCCTTGTCTATTTATAGTCCTTACAACTTCTCTTACTTCCACCTACTATTTCCATACCCTCTCTCAGTCCTGCCTCCTCTGAATCTGTTATCATTTGTGAATTTTGTCCTCTCTGAAAACAAGAGGATTAAAGACCAGAGCTCTGATCTGCCTGATTTCCATTTTGCCCCACTATTGTCTGTGCTCCATGCAGCAGTTTTAGTGTTAGAAAAGCTGTCTGCAGAGAAAAAGAAAAGAATACAGCAGATTCACGAGGATAAGTAGGAACTAGAGTTGGAGAGAAAGCCAAAGTGACTCTAATTCTTCCTAAAACTCAGCTATACTCCCATGTCTTAGGATTGCATAAAACATCCCTCTCTCCTTATGATAAATTTTCCTTCTGTGCCTGTGAAAGTTCATTTTAGCTATTGGTAACTGAATTGTCCTAGTTAATACCATATGTTTAAATAAAATGATGAACTATTTGAATGTATGTTGAAAAGAATTTTATGAGCTGAAACACCACCTATAACATTGTTTCTGTGGGGAAAATGTGTGTCCAAATAATGTAAATGACTGTTTGGAATTGAAACCTAAATTCTAGATTTGGGACTGCTGTTTTTATCAATTATCCATATTTTTATCAATTACACTTTTTTTTTTTTTTTTTGCGGTACACAGGCCTCTCACTGTTGTGGCCTCTCCCGTTGCGGAGCACAGGTTGCAGACACGCAGGCTCAGTGGCCATGGCTCATGGGCTTAGCCGCTCCACGGCATGTGGGATCTTCCCTGCAGGAACCCGTGTCCCCTGCATCAACAGGCGGACTCTCAACCACTGTGCCACCAGGGAAGCCCCAATTACACTTTTAAAAGCACATATTGTTATCTGCCTCCCGACCTTGCTTTATGTCCTTAGTGAGGGATAGGACCCATGCTCTCATCCTAGGAGGCAATCCTTAGCTGTTGTTGACTGTTAAAAATTCTTCCTTCGCCATCAGTCTATCCCAGTGAATCTATTAACATTTTCAGTCAGAGCTTTGGGAGGAATAAGTCAGTATCAGTTAAAAATTTATCATATAAAGAAACATAGCAAGATGCTAAAGGAGAAAAGGCTTTTGCAGCATCTACTACCCTCTTACCCAAAGATCCTCTTTGCCATAAAGTTTTAAAAATGCAAAGTGAAAACAAAAAGAAGATGAAAATCTGGCCTTTAAATCATATTGGCTCAGTTAATAAATAGTCTCTGAATGTTCAGCCATGCTTTTAGGTAGCTGAGTGTTAGTGCACGGGCTCATGAGAGAGAGAGAGAGAGAGAGAGAGTGGGGGGTTGCAGAGGGAAGGGGCGGGGGTGGGTGGGTAAGCTTTGAGTTGTCAGTAAAGCATTTTAAGTCAGATAAGGAATAAAATAGATAAGCACTGTCTGTAATTGCTGAGGTGATATCCAGTGAACATCAAGTAAAACAGAAGACTTTAAATCACGGAAAAATAATTTTAAAGAGAGCTATTGTTTTTCTTAATTATAGGCTAAGAATGAGGTAATTCACTGCTTCCCCCTCCCCCCAACCATAGATAAAGGACTCTCAATAGTATATCTTTCAATATAAGAACTTTACCACTGGTTTTATTCATCAGCAGAACCGAAGAAACAATTGCAGGATGTTCTCTATTATTTAGCATGGAATGCCTTCATCACTTTATGTCCTTGTCTGACATTCCTCCTTGTTTGTTTCCATTAAATGTTTGGCTTTTAGTTTCATAGTGCAGTGCCAAATAAGTCAGCACATGGGAGTTTATATTACTTAGAGCATTACAGCAATGTCATCTCTTGCTTAAAACAGTTGGTCAACACTGCCTACCAAGTTGAGTATAGTGGAACTCATATTGTATAAGGCCATATTCATTACTTTGAGAAGCAAAATGAATAATAAACTACATAAAAAGTAATACTGAGAAGGAATTGAGTGGCAGATTATTTGATACCATTGATGATTTCATTTTTACATAATAAAATCCTAAAATATTCTGTAGTGATAACATATTAAAAGTTAATCGTTTTCTCTCCTTTAGCTACGTGTCCAAAAGTGAAGGCAAATGCTTTTGCTGGTAGCCAGTAGCAGGGAGGAGGGTGAGGGGGTGTTTTAGAGAATTGTGTGTTTTTCTTTCTTATATTTATCGGTTGACTTTTCTGTAGATAGAAAAGGACAACTAACTTGGGCAGGCTAATCATTCTGTTGTCATTTTTCTAAATTATTCTAATGTGACTTTCAGAGCATGTCTTCCATAGATCATTTATTCATTTAGTAGTAATGCTTATGGAAGTGGATAAGCCAGATTTCCTTATGTGATTTGATAATTTACAAGGACAATTTGGCAGTGATAAATTTGGATGCTTCCCTAAGACACTTTGGCTATCTTCCTCTAACCATATGACAAGCCTCATTTCACATACCTTTCAAATGCCTCTAAATCTTTGGGGATGGTTTCTGGATACAGTAAGAACAGTTTGCTTCTGAATGTGGTTGTTTGGGACTAGATGCTGCCTGGCAGTTAATTCTCTTTCTTTCTCTGTGGACTCCAAGTGGAACGTCCTTGGAATAATAATGACGCATGATTCTTTTTTTCTACCACGTCCAGGATATTCCTGTTAATTTTTAATTTACATTATTTCTAGATTACTTAGAAATACTTGTATTAATTGCTCTGCGTATCCTTCTTAAGTTTTTCTCACCTCTAAAATTGACAGATGTAGAGAACAAACTTACAGTTACCAAGGGGAGAAGGTGGGAGTGGTGGGATGAATTGGGAGATTTGGACTGACATATATACACTATTATGTATAAAATAGATAACTAATGAGAACCTACTGTATAGCACAGGGAACTCTACTCAGTGCTCTGTGGTGACCTAAATGGGAAGGAAATCAAGAGTGAATATATGTACATGTATGACTGATTCACTTTGCTGTACAGCAAGAAGTTAACACACCATTGTAAAGCAACTATACTCCAATAAAAATTAATTTAGGGCTTCCCTGGTGGCGCAGTGGTTGACAGTCCGCCTGCTGATGCAGGGGACACGGGTTCGTGTTCCGGTCCGGGAAGATCCATCCCACATGCCGCAGCGCGGCTAGGCCCATGAGCCATGGCCGCTGAGCCTGCGCGTCTGGAGGCTGCGTGTCCGGAGCCAGTGCTCCGCAACGGGAGAGGCCACGACAGTGAGAGGCCTGCGTACCAAAAAAAAAAAAAAAAAAAAATTAATTAAAAAAATAAGTAAATAAATAAAATTAAAAAGCCAAATTATAGACATAGTGAAGTTTGAATCTAATGTGGCTTGTTTTAAATAAATCCCTCCAAGTAAGTGCTTTGTCTTTAATATATTTTTATTTGGAGACCTGTGCTATGTTTTATGTTGTATGATTGACTGGTTTCCATTTCAGTTATAAATAATCAATTGGGGTACCTTTCGGTTGCTTATATTTCTGTTTATGTGACTTCTGTGTTTTTAAATATTTTCATAAGACTATATCTAGATGTTTAGTATCTTGGAAGATTATTTCTTTACTTTCCAATACCAGAAACTCGTCTTTATTTAGAGCTAATTATCATGAATACAGATTTTTGTCCCACTTAATACTACTGTATTTTAGAAATTCTCTTTTGAAGACTAAAACCACATCTTTTTGCTGGATGACAGTAGTTTCCAGATGCTTGCACCATTATTGAGTCAATATTTCTTGAATCTACCTATAGTCTGTCCACCCTAGTCTATTCACTCTCCCACACTCTTAGATGATAATTTCATATAACACATCCTTCCTCAGCATCATTCTTAGTCTCTTATTTCACTGAGAAAAGTAGAAGCAATCAGCAGAGAGCTTAAGCCAGCCACTACAGCTACTCACCTACTTGTGTCTTTCCCCATCTATTCTGCCTTCTCTGTTTACTCTGGTAAACCATTTATGCTAGCATAAATGTCAGCATTTGCTGACATATGCTAGTAAATGTCAGCATCTCTGTCTCGTGAAGACCCTTTTTTTTTCTTGCCTACTTGAAGAAAGTGCTGTAGAAATCTTTGCTCTTTCTCCCTCATTTTATCTCCCATCTTTAAAAAAACTCACTTGTCCCTACATCCTCCTCTAGTTACAATCCTATTTCTATCTTTTAAAATACTTTTTAAATTTATATATAATAAAATTCACTGTGTTGATCTGTTTTCCAGAGTTACTGTATCATTTTTCATTCCCACCAGTAAAGTATGAGATTTCCAGTTGCTCTGCTTTCTTGCCAGTATTTGGTATTGTCAGTTTATTTTCCTTTTTTCTTTCTTTCTCCTTCTTTTCCTCCTCCTCGACCTCCTCCTTCTTTTTAATTTCATTTATTATAATAGGTATATAGTGATATCTCATTGCAGTTTTAATTGGTATTTTGCTAATTACTAATGATGTTGAGCATCTTTCTGTGTGCTTATTTGCCATCCATATATTTTCTATTTTCTTTGGCTAGGTATCTGTTTAAATTTTTTGTCCATTTTATGTTATGTTGTTGGTTTTCTTACTGTTGAGATTTGAAAGACTTTAATATACTCTACAGACAAGTCTCTGTCAGATATATGATTTGTGAACATTTTCTCCCAATCTTTAGGTTGTTCTTTCATTCTCTTAATATTTTTTGCAGAGAAAAAAGTTTTTAATTTTAATAAAACCCAATTTTTTTCTTTTTTAAAAAGATGAATCATACTTTTGGTGTCAAACCTAACAACTGCTTAACACAAGATCAAGAAATTTTTCTTCTATATTTTCTTTTTAATGTTTTATAGTTTTACATTTTACACTTGGGGTCGTGATCCATTTTGGGTTAATTGTTGAATAAGATGTGAGGTATAAGTTGAGGTTTAATTCTTTTCCATATGGCTATTCAGTTGTTCCAGCACCATTTGTTGAAAGCACTGTAGTTTTTCCATTTAATTCTGTTTGCACCTTTGTTAAAAGTCCATTGTATCCTTATTTGTGCAGACCTATTTCTGAATTGATTTGTATCTCCCTGATGATCAGTGATGTAGAGCATCTTTTTGTGTGCCTGTTGGCCATCTGTATGTCTTCTTTGGAAAATTGTCTATGTAGGTCCTAGGTTCACTTTTCAATCAGATAATTTGTGTTTTTGCTATTGAGTTATATGAGTTCTTTGTATATTTTGGTTATTAACTCTTTCCCTGATATGTGGTTTGCACATATTTTCTTCTGTTCCATACATTGCCTCTTCATTTAGTTAACTGTTTCTTTTTCTTTGTAGAGCTTTCAATTTGATGTAGTCCCAACTGTTTATTTTTGCTTTTGTTGCCTATGTTTTTGGTCTCATATCCAAGAAATTGTTTCTAATTGTCAGGGAGATTTTCCCCATGTTTTCTTCTAGCAGTCTTATAGTTTCATGTCTCCTATATTTAAGTCTAGAAGCCATTTTGAGTTAATTTTTTGTGAGTGTTATAAAACAGGGGTCTAATTTCATTCTTTTGCATGTGAATATACAGTTTTCCAAGCACCAGTTATTGAAAAGACTATGTTTTCCACATTGAGTATTCTTTTTTTTTTTTTGCGGTACACGGGCCTCTCACCACTGCGGCCTCTCCCGTCGCGGAGCACAGGCTCCGGACGCGCAGGCCCAGCGGCCATGGCTCACGGGCCCAGCCGCTCTGCGGCACGTGGGATCCTCCCGGACTGGGGCACAAACCTGCGTCCCTTGCATCAACAGGCGGACTCTCAACCACTGCGCCACCAGGGAAGCCCCACATTGAGTATTCTTGGTTCTCCTTTTCCTTTGTCAAATATTAGTTGGTTGTATATGCACAGGTTGATTTCTGGGCTCTCAATCCTGTTCCATTGGTCTGTGTGTCCATTTTTATGCCAGTACCATACTGTTT
This sequence comes from Phocoena sinus, assembly GCF_008692025.1. Classification (NCBI taxonomy): domain Eukaryota; kingdom Metazoa; phylum Chordata; class Mammalia; order Artiodactyla; family Phocoenidae; genus Phocoena; species Phocoena sinus. The sequence goes on along the minus strand of NC_045765.1, from coordinate 63,902,698 downwards.
TGATTACTATGACTTTGTAAAATAGTTTGAAATCAGGCAGTGTGATTCTTCCAGCTTTGTTGTTCTTTAGCAATATTGCTTTGGCTACTAGGGGTCTTTTGTGGTTCCACACAAATTTTAGGATTTTTTTTTCTATTTTTGTGAAAAATGCCATTGGAATTTTGATGGTAATAACTGTATTGAATGTATGGATGGCTTTGGGTAGTTTGGACATTTTAACAATATTAATTCTTCTGATTCATGATCATGAACATGTTTCATTATTTGTGTCCTCTTCAGTTTCTTTCCTCAGTGTCTAATAGTTTGCAGAATGCAGGTCTTTCACCTCCTTGGTTAAATTGATTCCTAAGTATTTTATTCTTTTTCATACTATTGTAAATGGGACTCACTTCCTTATTTCTCTTTTAGATCTTTTGTTGTTAGTGTATAGAAATGCAAGTGATTTTTGCATGCCTCTTCTGTCTTTTGCAACTTTACTGAATTCTAACAGTTCTTCTAACAGTTTTTTGTTGTAGTCTTTGCAGTTTTCTATATATAAGATCATATCATCTACAGAGACAACTTTACTTCTTTTCTTATTTATATGACTTTTATTTATTTTTCTTGCCTACTTGCTGTGGCTAGGACTTCCAATACTATATTGAACAAGAGTGGTGAGAGTGGGCATCCTTGTCTTGTTCCAAGTCTTAAAGGGAAAGCTTTCAGCTTTTTATCATGGAGTATGATGTTAGCTGTGAGTTTGTCATATATCGTTTTTATTATGTCGAGTTATGTTCCTTCTATACCCATGTTTTGAGAGTTTTATCATTAAAGAATGTTGAATTTTGTCAATTGATTTGTCTATATTTATTGAGAAAATCACATGCTTTTTATCCTTCATTCTATTAATGTGGTATATCACATGTATTGATTTGTGTATGTTGAACCATCCTTGCATCTAAGGGATGAATCCCACTTGATCGTGTATGATCATTTAATGTGCTGTTTAATTCCAGTTTGCTAGAATTTTGTCAAAAATTTTTAGATCTATGTTCATCAGGGATATTGGCCTATAGTTTCCTTTTTTTGTAGTGTCCGTATCTGACTTTGGTATCAAGGGTAATGCTGTCCTTATAAAATGAGTTTGGAAGTGTTCCTTCCTCTTCAGTTTTTTGGAAGAGTTTGCGAGGATTGGCATTAATTCTTTAAATGTTTGGTAGAAGCACCAGTGAAACATCTGGTATAGGGTTTTTCATCGTTAGGAGGCTTTTGATTACTGCTTCAGTCTCCTTACTCATAGGTCTGTTCAGACTTTCTGCTTCTTCATGATTCAGTCTTGGCGGGTTATATGTTTCTAGGAATTTATCCCTTTCTTCCAGGTTACCCAATTTGTTGATGTATAATTTTTCACAGTGGCCTCTTACAATCCTTTGTATTGGGTTGGCCAAAAAGTTTGTTCAATTAGTGAACACATTGTTCAATAAAATTCTTGGTAAAAATAAAAAAATATCTTTTTTCTTAAAACAGAATGAACTTTTTGGCCAACCCAGTATTTTGCAGTGTCAGTTGTGATGTCTTCTCGTTCATTTATAGTTTTGTTTATTTAAAACCTCTCTCTGTTTTTTTTGGTTAGTCTAGCTAAAAACTTGTAAATTTTGTTTACCTTTTCAAAAAACTATTAATAGTTTCATTAGTATTTTTCTTTGTTTCTCTCATCTCTATTTATTTCTGCTCTGATCTTTGTTTTTCCTTCCTTGTCCTAACTGGGTTTAGTTTTCTTTTTCTGATTCCTTGAGGTGTAAAGTTAGGTTGTTTATTTATTTGAGGTTTTTTTCCCTTAATGTAGGCATCTGTCACTATAAACTTTCCTCTTAGAACCATTTTTGCTGCATCTCATAAGTTTTGGTATGTTGTATTTTTACTTTCATTTGTCTCAAGATACTCTCTGATTTCCTTTTTGGCTTCTTCTTTGGTCCATCAGTTGCTTAGGAGTGTGTTGTTTAATTTCTACATATTGGTGAATCTTTCAGCTTTCTTCCTGTTATTGATTTCTCATTTCATACCTTCGTGGTTGTGAAAAAGAAACGTGAAATGATTTCTATTTTAAATTTGTTAAGGCTTGTTTCATGGCCCAACATATGATCTATCCTTGAGAATGTTCTGTGAAGCGATGCTTTGTAAGTATTTTGATTGCTTTGTAAATATTTGTTGTATGGAAGAATGAATCTGCTTTTATTTATCTCATTCCTAGGTCAAATTCCCTAGTAATCCATTTCCCACCTAACAGCCACAATGACATTTTAGAAATACAAACTCAAAGATTTCCCTGATAACTTGGAATGAAAATAAAATTTTTAACCAGGCCTGAAAAGCACTAAATGATCCGACCCCTCTGCTTACCTCGAAGACTTCATCTTGCTTCACTCACATTCTCTTTTGCAGTTCCGGCCACCTGTCTTTCTTAAGGTTCTGTGAGGACACCAAGTTCGTCCCTGCCTCAGGGCCTACACTGCTTAGAATACTCCCACCCCCTACTAGTTCTTTGGGTAAGTTTATTTTCAGTCAAGTCTCACGTTTCAAATGCAAGAAATTTACTGTTAATACTATTTTTTCTAATGTTAAAAAGTGACAAAATATACTCAAAACATCAGAAAATCTAGTGACAGTATGATTTGCCTAGCTTCATTAAATTAATTTTATTCAGGATATTTAATGGTTTTTCTATTTATTGAGGATTTTAGTGTATTATTTAAAAACAATATAGATTTTCAATTTATTGTAATTATAGATACAGGGAGTATCTCAATTCTGGGGCAAAAGATTAAGAACAGGAAGAGGAAAGGGTGGGGGAGATGGAGAGATTGCAAGAAGCAGATGCTGTTTCAACCAGTCTCCTACTTAAGCTAACAAATTGCAATGGTGCAATTTTTACAAACAATAAGGAGTGTCTTTTATGCTCTGATCTTAAAACTGCTAAGTAATATTACTTTATTAATTCTTGCAATGTCAGTAAAGTAGGTGTTAGGAATTGTGACTTGCTGTTGGAAAAAGGCAAGCCAGAAAGATAAAGAGACCTTTGGAAGTGAGCTTGGTGTGAACACCGAATAAAAGATAGTTTAATGTATAACTCCTGCTATGGCACTTCTTGGATTTCGTTTCAATTCAACTTGATAAACAAGTATTAAATATATTTTTTCTGCTAGTATGTGGGAGAATACAAAGCTAAATATGTGAGTTCAGCCTCCAAGGACATCCTAATCTAGGTGGGGAGACAAGCACCTGCAGTTAAGCACACATTTATTAAGCCCTTTAGTCAGTGGAGGTAGTAGCAAACATTATAGAATACAGATGAAGAAGCAGTTCATTTGAACTGAAGAGAATTAGGAAGTATTTTACAATAGAGGTGGTATGTGATCTTGGACTGACTGAGGAGTTTGACAGATGGAGACATAGAAGAAGAGCTTCGCCCCACCCCACCAAAGTATGTGAAGTTATTAACAAGCGTGATGTATTTTATGGAAAAGAATAAAATCTGGTGCTACTGAGGCATGGAGTGTGTAGAAGGAGATGAGTTTTTTTACTGCCTCCTTTCTTCCTTACAAGAAAGTCCCTAGGCCGGAACATTCCTCCTCCTCTTGTTCCCTGGGACATTTTCTCTGAAATGCTTTGTTGATCATGTGTTTTCTTAACACTTATGTTTCCTCTTTCATTTATTTTTCTTTCATTCATTCATTCATCCATTCATTCATTTTTGCGACACACATTTAATTGGAACCTGTCATGTACCAGGCATTGTGCTAAGTTAGCCTGTAGCAGTGTTGAAGATGACAGACATAGTCTCCACTGGAATTCAGTCTAGTAGAAAAAGGTAAGTAATAGATGCTATTCATTTATTCAACCAATATTAAGTGCTGATCACCTACTATGTGTGATAAGAGCTAGAAATACAGCAGTGAATAAAATGGACAAAAACCCCTGCTTGATGGGAACAGGTCATAAAGAGAGGGCTGAAGGAAAATATCCCCTGAAAATGACATTTAAGTTGACACTTGATTGTTGTGTTGTCTCCCCACTGTCTAGCATAGTATCTGGCACATGGGGGGTAGCTGTTATGCAAATGAATAAGAAGAATTATACTACTACACACATATTAGCTAGAAATAGTAAGAGTAGTAGTGACATAATCTTTATTGTGAGCTAGTTTATTAATGTACTTTAATGCAGTTTATCATTTAATCTTTACAATAACCTTATAATATAGGTATTATTCCAATTTTCTGATGCAGAAAATGAATCTTAGAGATGTGAAGACTATTCCTAAGATCCCACAACCTGTAATTGGAAAAGCCAGAATTTGAACCCAACTTTATGTGACTCAACATCTACATGAATCTTATCCACTAGAGTATATTGCCATCTTTTGCGTGTTGTATAAAGTCTGCATTTGTCATCCTAGCTCTTGTCAAAGATATCACAAGTCTCCTGAGGTTCCTTTGATGATAGAGAGGAAGGGTTTAGAGAAGACTCCATAGGAAATGCATCTTCTGTGTATCTTCCCCACCCTCTAGAAATTTCTGGATGTCTCCTATTCCCAGTTAGATTTTTAAAGAGTAGCAATTTGATGCTTCAGATGTCCTGGTGAACTGTGCTTAGAAATCCTGGGATCTATGAGTGAACTGCATTTCTCTAATAATTAGTGATGTTGAGCATCTTTTCATGTGTTTGTTGGCCATCTGTATGTCTTCTTTGAAGAAATGTCTATTTAGGTCTTCTGCCCGTTTTGTGTTTTTCTGATATTGAGCTCTATAAGCTGCTTGTATATTTTGGAGATGAATTCTTTGTCAGTTGCTTCATTTGCAGATATTTTCTCCCATTCTGAGCATTGTCTTTTCATCTTGTTTATGGTTTCCTTTGCTGTACAAAAGCTTTTAAATTTCATTAGGTCACATTTGTTTTTTGTTTTAATTTTCATTACTCTAGGAGTTGGGTCAAAAAAGGTGTTGCTGTGATTTATGTCAAAGAGTGTTCAGTCTGTGTTTTCCTGTAAGAGTTGTATAGTGTCTGGTCTTACATTTAGGTCTTTAATCCATTTTGAGTTTATTTTTGTGTATAGTGTTACATAAGGAGTGTTCTAATTTCATTCTTTTACATGTAGCTGTCCAGTTTTCCCAGCACCACTTATTGAAAAGGCTGTCTTTTCTCCATTGTATATTCTTGCTTGCCATAGGTGTGTGGGTTTATCTCTGGGCTTTCTATTCTGTTCCATTGATCTATATTTCTGTTTTTGTGCCAGTACCACACTGTCTTGATTACTGTAGTTTTGTAGTATAGTCTGAAGTCAAGGAGCCTGAGTCCTCCAGCTCTGTTTTTCTTTCTCAAGATTGCTTTGGGGGCTTCCCTGGTGGTGCAATGGTTAAGAATACGCCTGCCAATGCAGGGGACACGGGTTCGAGCCTTGGTCCGGGAAGATCCCACATGCTGTGGAGCAACTAAGCCCGTGTGCCACAACTACTGAGCCTGCGCTCTAGAGCCCATGAGCCACAACTACTGAGCCCATGTGCCACAACTACTGAGCCTGTGCTCTAGAGCCTGTGCTCTGCAACAAGAGAAGCTACCACAGTGAGAAGCCGGCACACCGCAATGAAGAGCAGCCCCCACTCTCCACAACTAGAGAAAGCCCGCGCACTGCAACAGGGACCCAATGCAGCCAAAAATAAATAAATAAAATAAATAAATTTAAAACAAAAGATTGCTTTGGCTATTCAGGGTCTTTTGTGTTTCCATACAAATTGTGAAATTTTTTGTTCTAGTTCTGTGAAAAATGCCATTGGTAATTTGATAGGGATTGCATTGAATCTGTAGATTGCTTTCAGTAGTATAGTCATTTTCACAGTATTGATTCTTCCAATCCAAGAACATGGTATATCTCTCCATCTGTTTGTGTCATCTTTGATTTCTTTGATTAGTGTATTATAGTTTTCTGAGTAAAGGTCTTTTGTCTCCTTAGGTAGGTTTATTCCTAGGTATTTTATTCTTTTTGTTGCAATGGTAAATGGGATTGTTTCCTTAATTTCTGTTTCTGCCCTTTCGTTGCTAGTGTATAGGAATGTAAGAGATTTATGTGCATTAATTTTGTATCCTGCAAATTTACCAAATTCATTGATTAGCTCTAGTAGTTTTCTGGTGGCATCTTTAGGATTTTCTATGTATAGTATTATGTCATTTGCAAACAGTGACAGTTTTACTTCTTCTTTTCCAATTTGGATTCCTTTTATTTCTTTTTCTTCTCTGATTGCCATGGCTAGGACTTCCAAAACTATGTTGAGTAATAGTGGCAAGAGTGGACACCCTTGTCTTGCTCCTGATCTTAGAGGAAATACTTTCAACTTTTCACCACTGAGAATAATGTTGGCTGTGGGTTTGTCATATATGGCCTTTATTATGTTGAGTAGGTTCCCTCTTTGCCCACTTTCTGTAGCGTTTTCATCATAAACGGTGTCAAAATTTGTTTAAAGCTTTTTCTGCATCTCTTGAGATGATCATATGGTTTTTAATCCTTCAATTTGTTAATATGGTGTATCACATTGATTGATTTGCATATAGTGAAGAATCCTTGCATCCCTGGGATAAATCCTACCTGATCATGGTGTATGATCCTTTTAATGTGTTGTTGGATTCTGTTTGCTAGTGTTTTGTTGAGGACTTTTGCGTCTATGTTCATTAGTGACATTGGTCTGTAGTTTTCTTTTTTTGTGACACCTTTGTCAGTTTTTGGCATCAGGGTGATGGTAGCCTCGTAGAATGAGTTTGGGAGTGTCCATCCTCTGCAATTTTTCATGAGGCTGTCAAATACACTTAATGAATCAAAAGAATGCCATACAAATATTGTTTCACTTTAGGTTTGAGAAGCATGTTCCAACACTTTCTGCCCATGAGAAGATGAAAATTAGAAGGGCTTCTATTCAACTCATCATTTTCTCCCGTGGATCCGGAATCTCCTTTTTTGATATCCATGGCCCTTACAAGTTTCCTTTCTCTGTCCATAGAAAAACCTTCTCCCTTTGTAGTTTCTTTCTTTTCCACATGTCCCCTCTGTACATTTTACTCCTTGGATATCCTTTCTCCTTTCCTTCATTCTGCTCCTTTGAGAGTTCAGAGTCTTGAGGAATTGTCAGATACTGAATTGTATCTAGTTCTGGTAAGGAGCAGGGTTATAGAAAGATCAACAAGATAAGCCTTCACTGGGATTTATCCTCAGAATTTTATATATAAGAAAGTCATGCTTACCAGTCTATGAAGGTTAACTTTATTCTAACATGTTTCCTGTATGTTACTTTTTCAAAAGTGTCTGACTCCTTTGTTTCTCTGTCCTCAGTTGTAAGGCTAAAGACCCCTTTCCTAATCTTGACATGGGCTACACAGATCCCAGAAAGAAGAGGAAAACAGGAAAAACAGATTTGTCCCATCACAAAAATGATTGTAGAGTGAATAAAACAATCAATCCTCAAACATCTAAGAGAAATTAACATTCTTTACTACTCTGCCAGAATTAAGAGGGAATAGGGAAAGTATTAGACACAGATGCTTCAATTTACAGTTCAAATTTGGAAGTCCTAAAACCGGGCTAAATTGTATGCAGAAGTTAGATTAAGCTAAAGAGTCAATGCTTATTTTACAATTCCAGGTACTGTATTGGCTACAGGTAGCATAAAGATGGATAGATCATTCTCTGGCCATATTGATCACAGTCTAGTTGGGAACGAAATATGTAAACAGAAAATTTCCATACAATATGGTAAGCACTACTATAAAGTTATTCTTAGGAACTCCAAATTAAACTCCAAACTAAATCAAGGAATCATTCCTGGAGAAAGTGGTGCTGAACTTAGTTCTAGCCAAGTGAAGAAGATAAGAAAAAAAAGGAGTTATAAGCAAGGAAAATGGGGTAGACAAAGGCAAAAAATTGTGAGAATGCAGAGTATGCACAGGAAACTGTTATTAGAATGTAAAGTTTAAAGGAAAGCAAGACAGAAGCTGAGAATGGAGAGTAGATAGGGGTAAGCTCACAGAGGATCTTACGTGTCATGTTAAGTTTGGGCTTGTAAATGATGAACCATAAATCAGGAAAGGCAATGTTTTGCTGTGGTTACAAACAACTCTCATTTTCCACTGGCTTAAAACAACACAAGTTTATCTTTCTTTCACTATATGTCTGTCACAGGTGAATGGGGAACTCTTCGTTGTTGTCACTTAGGAACCCAGACTATTGAAATATCTTGAATGCCGGAAGTTGTCAGAAGGAAAAAAGAGTTCTGGAGGGTTTCACATTAGCAACTAAATGCTCTGGCTTACAGGTGACACAGGTCACTTCTACTCACAGTCACCATGTGTAAGGAAGGGATGAATTCTGTATATTTCTGGCAAATAGTACTAATGACTACCACAGTTTGCCTTTCTAGTCACCAAATATTTGATTTGTCCTCCATCCAGTATGCAAAATATATTCACCTCCTCCCTAAGGGAGACACCCCAAAGGTCCCATTTAGTCATGGCATCAGCTGAGTCTGGCATCTTATGGTAGTTTCTATATCAGGGTTCAGTGCCTGGTAGTTTACTTAGGTTGGTCCAAAGACTTTGAGGTAAGAGGACCAATTGTCGGCTCTACACCCCAAACCCAATATCCACTGCTGGAATAGGAATAAGATAATCACAATACATAAACCCACATGGTAGAAAGGGGAAGAATGAGAGTCACACCACAGTTACTGATTTGCAGATTTTATGAAGTCCTGCTGGAGTGACAGAAGAGAGCTATGCCTGGAAAATGAGGTGAGGGTGGAGGGGAAGGGTGCTCCTTGGTTAAGTTTTAATTCTGATCCTTGAAAATGTCTTCCCAGTCCATCTCTCTGTGGATCTTTGCTCCACCCTCATAGTTTCTTCCCTTTCATTATTCTCCTTGGCTGGGTCTGAAGTGCGCATTGGAGAACATGCTCTTCTTCCAGGATTATGGTTCTATGACAGCTACCTCAAATATTTAGTCAACTTCTTACCTATTTTATTTTAGTTATCTCATTATGCCATTAGCCATACCCACAGTTGTTTTTGAAACACAGTTCTCTCTCTCATCATAATTGTGGGTACTTTACCACTTATCAGTTCTTTGGAGGGGGTAGACATACCTTCTGCCTCTTTTCCTTGAGCCATTCTGTCTAGCTGGAAGAATTTATTGTGTACACCTTGAACCCATGGTTTTAGCAGGCATGTCTTTGTTTTGCTTGCAAGGATGACTTCTAATCACCTTTGCCACCCAAAGCCTCCTCAGTTTTATATTTTATCAATGGAAAGGAAAAAATGGTTGCTTCTTCCAACCTGGAAAGTCCCCTAATATATTCCATTCTTCCTGTTTATTAGCCTTGCTTATAAAGCAGCCAATTTTTAAAAATTAATTTTTATTGGGGTATAGTTGATTTACAGTGTTGAGTTAGTTTCTGCTGTATAGCAAAGTGAATCAGTTATACATATGCATATATCCAGTCTTTTTTAGATTTGTTTCCCGTATATATCATTATAGAGAATACTATTGAGTTCTCTGTGCTATACAGTACGTCCTTATTAGTTATCTATTTTATATATAATAGTGTGTATATGTCAATCCCAATCTCCCAATTTATCCCTCCCCCCCCCCACCGCCTTTCACCCTTGGTAACCATGAGTTTGTTTTCTACCTCTGTGACTCTATTTCTGTTTTATAAATAAGTTCATTTGTACCATTTTTTTAGATTCTACATATAAGCAATATCATATGATATTTGTCTTTCTCTGACTTACTTCACTCAGTATGACAATCTCTAGGTCCATCCATATTGCTGCAAATGAAGCAGCCAATTTTTAAAGGTTGTCTTTTTCTTATAATACCTGGTTGAATGTAACCAACTGCAGTTAATGTTACTAACGTTCAGATGTCTAATCCTTGCCTCTAATGCTACTAATTCATTAGATCCATGATCTGTACCTATGAGTTTTGCCAGTTGTTTCATCACTACACAGCATGGACTCTCCCACTTCCAGTTTCTTCACAGCTCCCCTCTGGGCCCCCAAAAGCTAATTCTGTTTCTTAGTGTTATTGTTTAGCACCCTACATCTGGAAACCAAGTTTCATTTCAATCAGGATAAGAGGTTGTGCAGTGGTAACAAATCAGTCAAATGACTCAGTGTCTTAAAAACAACAAAGGTGTATTTTTTGCTTACACTACATGTAGATCATGAATTGGCAATTATAATCATTACTCAGGGATCTAGGGATCAAGGACCACCACCACCATCTCAAATATTGTATTTCACAATAATGGGGGCAAGAGAGCCCTGGCAGGTCTTTCCGCAGCATCTAGATGCTTTGGTTAAAAGTGACAAAAATCATTGTTCAGAAATAGTCACATGGAGTCCCACTCCCAACCATAAAGAGAGCAGGAAGTCCAATCTTACCACATGCCCAGAAGGGGGAAGAGGTGGAAATACTTGCTGAAAACATTAGCAGCTATCACAGATGGTGAATCCCTGAATGGTTTTATACAAAAGTGGCACCTGGCAAGATTTCTATTTTATACAGTTCTCTCTGGTCGTAATCAGAGGAAATATCTGTAGGGAACAAGATGGGAAATAACCACACTAATTATGAAGCTACATTGTAATTTGGTAGGACTTAGTGATTAGATATAAATGGATAAAAGTGATTTCTGTGTTTCTAGACTTTAGTGACTGTGTCACTGTTGGTGCCATTAATTGAAGGGGTACAAGAATAGCAGTAGATGTGAAACAGAAAGATACTGAGTCAAGTTGTAGATATACTTAGTTTTAGATGTCTGGAGTAGAGACAGTTCTTTGGTGAAAGGAGTGTTCTCTGGGCCTTCCCCAGGGACAGTTAATGGAAGTAGGGGTAGACATGCACTTGTGTGTCATAAATTCATGCCAACGTGCCTATCTCTCTGAGGCTTTAGTTTTTTACCTTTACATTCCAGAGGATCTTTGGCATTAAATAATCTCTGGTGAATGTACTCATATCAATAATTTAGGCCCCTGGATTTCCCTCGTGGCGCAGTGGTTGAGAGTACGCCTGCTGATGCAGGGGACGTGGGTTCGTGCCCCGGTCTGGGAAGATCCCACATGCCGCGGAGCGGCTGGGCCCGTGAGCCATGGCCACTGGGCCTGCGCGTCCGGAGCCTGTGCTCCGCAACGGGAGAGGCCACAACAGTGAGAGGCCCGTGTACCGCAAAAAAAAAAAAAAAATAAATAATAATAATTTAGGCCCCATTCAAAGTTATATCCCAACCTCCTTAGTCTAATACTCTTAGCATACATTCTCACGTATTGTCCAGTTTTTTGTCAGAATAAATTAGCTAAATCTTGTTTATTCTCTTGGAGAGTAAGTGATCTCCTACCTTGTCAGGTATTGCACTATCTCCCCTGGACCATTAAACTCCAGTTATAGAAGTAGATGTAATGGGGAATAATGGATGTGGGCATCCTTTTGCAAGGCATCTGCTTCTAGAAAATGTAATTTGCAAGGTCCCAGCCCAAGCATTACGTAAAAGAATATAGAAGAGTGGGTTTGGAGCAGAGCTGCAATAAGTATATAACCAGCAAGCAGGATTTCAACAAAGGTGTTATAGAAGCAGTGATTTTTAAGCTGTCACCTAAAAGATGAGAAGAAGTTAGGCCAAGAGGAGGGGAAAATATTTCAGTCAGAGGGAATGAAATATGCTATGGCCAGAAAGAGGAGAGAATGGAAAATAAAGGCAGGTAAAAATGAAACTCATGCCATTTTCTTAAATATAACCCAGGCAAACTGGTTGATGGGCTTTCGTACTAAAGGTCAACATCAAAACAATGGTTCTTACATTACTGATGATGTATTCCTGATATTATTACCATACCAGAAACTTATATGTTTACAGACCTTTACATTTCCCAAATTTAGCTCCTGAAGAAGCTAACAATTTGGCTGACATTTGTAATTTTGTCATTGCCTCTATTCTTTTTCTTTCTAACTAGTATTTGTTTTGAGGATTTTTAATTGAGATAATTGATAAAATATTATGTTAGTTTCTGGTGCACAGCATAATTCAACATTTTTACATATTGTGAAATGATCACCACAAAAAGTCTAGTTAACCATCGCAATAGATAGTTTAAAAAAATTATTTTTTTTTCTGGTGAAGACTTTTAAGATCTACTCTTAGCAACTTTTTTTTTCTTTCTTTCTTTTTATTTTTGGCTGTGTTGGGCCTTCGTTGCTGAGTGCGGGCTTTCTCTAGTTGCAGCAAGCGGGGGCTACTCTTGGTTGTGGTACATGGGCTTCTCATTGCAGTGGCTTCTCTTGTTGTGGAGCACGGGCTCTAGGCACGTGAGCTTCAGTAGTTGTGGCATGGGGCTCAGTAGTTGTGGCTTGTGGGCTCTAGAGCTTAGGCTCGGTAGTTGTGGTACACAGGCTTAGTTGCTCCGTGGCATGTGGGATCTTCCCAGACCAGGGCTTGAACCCATGTCCCCTGCATTGACAGGCAGATTCTTAACCACTGCACTACCAGGGAAGCCTAGCAACTTTCAAATATGCAATACAGTATTTTCAGTACCGCATTATCAGTACTATAATACTCTATACTATATTGCCATAACTTCATTATTTTATAACTAGAAGTTTGTACCTTTTGACCCCTATACCCAGTTCTCCCATCTCCCACCCACTACCTCTGGTAACCACCAGTCTGTTCTATATACCTATGAGCTTGTTTCTTTGCTGTTATTGTTGTTTTTAAATTCCACATATAAATGAGATCATATGGTATCTGTCTTTCTCTGTCTGACTTATTTCACCTAGCATAATGCCCTCCAGGTCTATCCAAGTTGTCACAAATGGCGAGATTTCATTCTTTTTTATGGCTGAGTAATATTCCATTATATTTATATACCACCTATTCTTTATCCATTCAGCCATCAGTGGACACAGGTTGTTTCCGTATCTTGGGTATTGAGAATAATGCTACAGTGAACATAGGGGTACATATGTCTTTTTGAATTAGTGTTTTCATTTTCTTTGGATAAATACCCAGAAGTGGAATTGCTGGATCATTATGATAGTTCTATTTTTAATTTTTTGAGAAACCTCCATACTGTTTTCCATAGTGGATGCAACGATTTACATCCTCACCAACAGTGTAAGAGGCTTCCCTTTTCTCCACATCCTCACCAACACTTGTTGTTTCTTGTCTTTTTGATGATAACCATTATAACAGGTATGAGGTGATCTCATTGTCATTTTGATTTGAATTTTCATGATTGTTAGTGATGTTGAGCAAGTTCATGTACCTTTTGACCATTTGTATGTCTTCTTTGGAAAAATGTCTATTCAGATCCTCTGCCATGTTTTAATTAGGTTGTTTGGGGTTTTGCTATTCAGTTGTATGAGTTCTTTATATATTTTAGATATTAGCCCATTGTCAGATATATGATTTGCAAATATTTTATTCCCTCTGTAGGTCGCCTTTTCATTTTGTTGATGGTTTCCTTTGCTGTGAAGAAGTTTTTTAGGTTGGTGTAGTCCCACTTGTTTATTTTTGCTTTTGGAGTCATCAAAAAACTGCTGCCAAGACCAATGTTGAGGAGCTTACTGCCTGTTTTCTCTGGGTGTTCTTTGGTTTCAGGTCTTACATTCAAGCCTTTAATCCATTTTCAGTTGATTTTTGTGTATGGTGTAAGATAATGGTCTAGTTTCATTCTTTTGCATGTGGCTGTCCAGTTTTCCCAACACCATTTATTGAAAAGACTGTCCTTTGCCTTCTAGTCTTAATCCTCTCTCTCTTTCTTTTGACTTTGAAATAAGAAACATTAAAGCAAATCAATAAAAACTAGGTTCATATAGCTTTTCTTTTTTTTTGGCTTGTTTTAGAGATTTATTTTTCATAGAAAGTATACTATGAGTGGTAATATGCCTTGTATTTCAAAAGTGTTCATGTATTATTTTCTCTCCTGGTAAGAAGTGCTGTCTTATCCACTTACAGGACATAAAATGATTTCAGCTTAAGTGACTGCAGCCCTGTGTTTTCAGAGGTCTTTAATCACCACACACTTTTAATGAAATCATTTGCAGGGGTGAGCCCCTGAGAACAAGGGATGTATTAACTCATGCACTTGTTCTGCTGTACCTGCATGCTTGAGGAAAGGGGGAGAGTGCCCTGATTGGTTGTCTAATTTAGGCCACTGTGTTTTACTACTTAGATCTGTGCTTAAATAGACATCTGGAATGGGTACTTGGGCACCAATATCCTATGCCTAGTAATGCCATGCAAGCCATATCTAAATTTTACTCTTCAGAGCTCATTGAAGCCTCAAATTTCTCAGAGTGGTTTGTTTTATGTACTGAGTACATGATATATGGCACATTAGCCATAGAATGATGTGGTGATTTATGGCTTTATGATTTTGTTTAATCATCTGTCATTGCTAAACATCAGAGATAATCGTTTAATGTGGTTCTATGACTGCCTGGTGTCTTCTTCTCTCTTTGCTTTTAGGATGCTCCCCCCAAAAATTGACATTAATTTTTTTCTTTCTTTTATTTTTCTTATTGTAACCTTGTATGCATTGACTATGGTTAATTAATAAGAACTTTTTCAATCTACTATTTTCTATCCTCAAACAGTAATAAACGAAGGCATCCAGCTTATCTAATTTTCTCCATTATAAACAAAAACAAGAAGTTCAATTAGAAAAAGAAAAGAACCCATCGTGCCTCTTCCCAAGTATCTGTACTTATTAGAAGAGATTGTAACAGAACTAGGAGAGAGAGATGAAAATACACATTTTAGGATGATTGGGTGGGGGGCTTAGTGAAAGTGTGACCATCTCTTGCTAGACAGTATATTTAAGATCATAATTGTTAATTAGTGGTTGGCCCTGAGTAATTAAAATATTAATTAGTAGGAGTAGGAATGTGTTGAAATTCCAGTGAAGAAAAATCACACTAATGAATAAATATGTTCTGATGAACAAATGAACACATTCATTCTTTACTACATCTGAATTTCAATGACAAGTTTCGTAGATAGTCACCAAGCGTTTATTAATAATAGGCACATTATACACATTGTACTCAAAGCAAAAAGCTTTGGATTGTATTCAATACAAAAGATTGTCTTCAAAGTGAAAGAGGTGCTACATAGTTCTCCACTGTAAAGCATGGCATTAGACATATCCCAGTAGAACTTGGTATGAAAAAACAACATCAATTTCATTACCACACCTGTCAGACCTCTTTACACGTCCTTATCAGTCTCCCTAAGTATAGACTAGAGAATAACTGAGTTATCAACCTGTGGGAGAGTGCTGATTTTCCTTTTTCTTCTCTTGAGGGAAGGCAGGGGATTGTTTTGCTTCAAGTGAGGGGGGTGGACACTTCAAGAGACGCACTCACAGAAACTGGGAATATCTGAAGAAGGTGTGTTACATCTGAATTATAGACTGGATGCTTGCTTAATGCAGTGGGTTTATTAATCTCTCCATGTGTCTATTTGAAAACAGATATGGAAAGAGCAAGAGTAGAGGGAAGAGGGTTGAACGTTAGAAAGTCACACCTTTACTATTTAGTGGATAAAGGATGATGATCCTTCCATGAACCAGGTAGGTACCTGAAGAGGAACCAGGCTTAGTCATGTTGCTGGAAGACAGAGGTTACAGAATGTATCACCTAGTGAGGATGGATTGGATTAGGTCACATTGGGTAGATTGTCTACATCAAGGAACTGGCCATCCTCTGCAAGCCTTCCTAAATAACCCACACATACTCCCCACATGAGAGAGGGAGCCGTTGAATGGCAATAATCACAGAGCATTCACAGTTGAGGAGAACCAACCGCACCAGTGAAGTCAGAGACACATGCCCCCTTTCCTCCTATCTTCCCCAACACCTTACAACCTTTGGGGAGAAAAGACCCAGAAGAGGGAGGGGGAGGAGGTGGACAAATGAAAGAGCTGAAAGGTGCCCATCAGCCTCAACTAGGGAAGGAACAAGCCATTAAACTACATTTGAGGGTTAAGTTTTAGATTGTACTTAATTTTACTGGACTGGCTTGTTTTATACCTGAAATTGGTTATAAAGCTATAAATTCTGCCAATACATCATTAAGGGGAAGAAATAGGGACTTTATATAATACATATAGGGGCAAAGATTAGAGATAGACAGAAAAGCTTTCCGTGTCTGTACTCCATTGAGTCAGACTCTTAAACACCCCAGTGAGGAGCTGCATCATCTTATTCCCGCCCATTTCTCTGGCTTCCTCTTGTCCTTGCTCTCCTGAATTCATATCACTTAGTTCCACTGACGCTAAGGTCTCTCCCACCTTAGGACTTGCTGGTCCCGCTGCCTGGAATGTTTTTTCCTGGATCTTCACAAGGCTAGCTCCAGGTCAAATATCCCTCCCTCGAAGAGGAATTTCCTGACTGTCCTATCTAGTGTTGCTTCCCTCCCTTACTGAGTTACTTTACCCCATGCCCTGTTTATTTTTCTCATGGTATTTAAACCATCTCTAATTATTTTAATTACTTAGCTGTTTACTTGTATATTGGCACTGAATCAGTTTTATCTCTGCATTCCCCAATGCCTGAGCTATAACCACTCAATAAACACGTATTAATGATGAGTAACACAAGCCTCAATAATTCAAGAGAACCTTAAGGTTACTGGTAAACAGTCATAATTGCCATGTCACTCTCTCCCAAATGTAAACTGGTGGCTAATGACAGAGATTAATTGGGGCTCTATTCCAAGGCCTTTCATTATAGGGAAATAGATGCTTCAATCAGCTCTATTCTCCTTGTGGCAGAATCATTTCTGGAGGAAAACAAAATACAGTAATAATTTATATTTACTATGTATCAGGTGCTTTAAACATTTACTCATTTAATTTTTAAAACTCCTTAAGGTCAGTAATACAATTTTATAGATTCAGAATCTAAGGGTTCTGATTTGTATGGGACTAGAAATTCGTTGTGCCAACATTGCATCCAAGTCTATTTGGCTCCAAAGTTCATGGTCTTCCTGGAACATCATATTACTTTCCATCTCAAAACTCTTCAGGCCTAGCCACAGCAATCAGAGAAGAAAAAGAAATAAAAGGAATGCAAATCGGAAAAGAAGTAAAGCTGTCACTGTTTGCAGATGACGTGATACTATACGTAGAGAATCCTAACGACTCTACCAGAAAACTACTAGAGCTAATCAATGAATTTGGTAAAGTACCAGAATACAAAATTAATGAACAGAAATCTATTGCATTCCTATACACTAATGATGAAAAATCTGAAATTGAAATTAAGGAAACACTCCCATTTACCATTGCAACAAAAAGAATAAAATACCTAGGAATAAACCTACCTAAGGAGACAAAAGACCTGTATGCAGAAAACTATAAGACACTGATGAAAGAAATTAAAGATGATACAAACAGATGGAGAGATATACCATGTTCTTGAATTGGAAGAATCAACATTATGAAAATGACTATACTACCCTAAAACAATCTACAGATTCAATGCAGTCCCTATCAAATTACCAATGGCATTTTTCACAGAACTAGAACAGAAAATTTCACAATTTGTAAGGAAACACAAAAGACCCTGAATAGCCAAAGCAATCTTGAGAAAGAAAAACAGAGCCAGAGGAATCAGGTTCCCAGACTTCAGACTATACTACACAGCTACAGTAATCAAGACAGTGTGGTACTGGCCCAAAAACAGAAATACAGATCAATGGAACAGGAAAGAAAGCCCAGAGATAAACCCATGCACATATGGTCACCTTGTTTTTGATAAAGGAGGCAAGAATATACAATGGAGAAAAGAGAGACTCTTCAATAAGTGGTGCTGGGAAAACTGGACAGCTACGTGTAAAAGAATGAAATTAGAACACTCCCTAACACCATACAGAAAAATAAACTCAAAATGGTTAAGGACCTAAATGTAAGGCCAGACAGTATAAAACTCTTAGAGGAAAACATAGGCAGAACACTCTATGACATAAATCACAGCAAGATCCTTTTTGACCCACCTCCTAGAGAAATGGAAATAAAAATAAACAAATTTAAAAACTTCTGCGCAGCAAAAGAAACCATAAACAAGACCAAAAGACAACCCTCAGATGGGAGAAAATATTTGCAAATGAAGCAACTGACAAAGGATTAATCTCCAAAATATACAAGCAGCTCATGCAGCTCAATATCAAGAAAACAAACAACCCAATCCAAAAATGCACAGAAGACCTAAACAGACATTTCTCCAAAGAAGATATGCAGATTGCCAACAAACACATGAAAGTATGCTCAACATCACTAATCATTAGAGAAATGCAAATCAAAACTATGAGGTATCACCTCACACCAGTCAGAATGGCCATCATCAAAAAATCTACAAACAATAAATGCTGGAGAGGGTGTGGAGAAAAGGGAAACCTCTTGCACTGTTGGTGGGAATGTAAATTGATACAGCCACTTTGGAGAACAGTATGAAGGTTCCTTAAAAAACTAAAAATAGGGCTTCCCTGGTGGCGCAGTGGTTGAGAGTCTGCCTGCCGATGCAGGGGACACGGGTTCGTGCCCCGGTCTGGGAAGATCCCACATGCCGCAGAGCGGCTGGGCCCGTGAGCCATGGCCACTGAGCCTGCGTGCCCGGAGCCTGTGCTCCGTAACGGGAGAGGCCACAACAGTGAGAGGCCCGCGTACCGCAAAAACAAACAAACAAAAAAAAAACCACTAAAAAAACCTAAAAATAGAACTACTGTACAACCCAGCAATCCCACTACTGGGCAGATACCCTGAGAAAACCATAATTCAAAAAGAGTCATGTACCAAAATGTTCATTGCAGCTCTATTTACAATAGTCAGGACATGGAAGCAACCTAAGTGTCCAAGAGATGAATGGATAAAGAAGGTATGGCACATATATACAATGGAATATTACTCAGCCATAAAAAGAAACGAAATTGAGTTATTTGTAGTGAGGTGGATGGTCCTAGAGTCTGTCATACAGAGTGAAGTAAGTGAGAAAGAGAAAAACAAATACCATATGCTAACACATATATATGGAATCTAAAAAAAAAAAAAGGTTATGAAGAACCTATGGGCAGGACAGGAATAAAGACGCAGACATAGAGTATGGACCTGAGGACATGGGGAGGGGGAAGGGTAAACTGGGACGAAGTGAGAGATTGGCAGTGACATATATATACTACCAAATGTAAAATAGATAGCTAGTGGGAAGCAGCTGCATAGCACAGGGAGATCCGCTTGGTGCTTGTGACCACCTAGAGGGCTGGGATAGGGAGGGTGGGAGGGAGTTGCAAGAAGGAGGATATATGGGGATATATGTATATGTATAGCTGATTCACTTTGTTATAAAGCAGAAACTAACACACCATTGTAAAGCAATTATACTCCAATAAAGATGTTAAAAAAAAAAAAAGGGAAAATCCAGGAGGCATTTATCTGCTAACTGGTAGCCCCAGACCAACAGTTTGAGAGTTGATGAGAGGTACAGTGCTGCTCTGGCAGACATTTCCCCATTAAAGGAAGGAATGTATTGGCTGCATAACCTTAACCAACTTGAGGTGTGAACAATATGGATAATATTTAGAGGTTGTTAGCAGGTACCCTTTGACCTCATCTTATTATTCCTACACTTAGGGTTGCTAGGTTTAACAAATAAAAACACAGGACACCCTGTTAAATTTGAATTTCAGATACATAATGAACTTTTTTAGTATATGTCCCAAGTATTGAATGGGATATACTTACATTAAAAAATCTGTTTATCTGAAATTCAAATTTAACTCTACATCCTGTATTTTATCTGGCACCTCTACCTCCCATTGTTAATGATCATAATTTGCATATAAGCTGTCTCAAGACCCAACCCTGTTGTCAAAGTAGCTAGATGTAATAGCTTTACTTATTGAAGGCCTACTATGTGCCAATAACTGTATTAGGAACTTTGCACAAAATATTCATTTAATCCTTGCAGTAACCCTGTGACACAGGTATAATTCCCTTCAGAGGGGACATGTAACAGTCACAGGTCACCTCCACCTCTATCCAGAGATTAAGTAATACCCTCAAGGTCGCATGGCTAGATACCAAGAGCCAAGATTCAAACCTGCGTCTCACTCCAGCATCCCTACTCAGGCCCACAGGAGTGTCTAACATGCAATTTCAATTTCATAGAAAATATGACTTAAACATTCTTTGACAAAGCAGTTTCAGAGACAGTTTTTTCCCCAAAAAGTATCTTTTGAGTAATGTAGTAAAAACATCAAGGAAAATTCTGTTATTTATAAAATTAGCTATGTTCAAGTGATCCTGCTGTCGTCTAAATCTTCTCTTCGCTTTTCCTCCTCCCCACAACACACACACTTTACCCAATCCCAAGATATAAAAAAATCTTAAAGGCTACTTTGCAGTGGGTACAACCTTAGGATTATCACCCAGTTTAGATTCAGTTTTGTGAGCAACTATCTATTGAACCTTCTGAAGCAGATCATTTGGTGGTATTTTTGTTTTGGTCCCAGGAGATGTTTAAGACTTTACATTAGCCCAGATGTGAGGATTTTCTACACGTAATTCTTTCAGAGTATAAGCATCTTCTTGTTTGAAAGCAAATTTTGTGTTTATAAAAGTTCTTGAATTTTTTGTGCCTCAAAGATATTCAGAGTTAAAAGTAATAATTCACCAAGTAATGGAGTCATCGCCTGTTTCTCTATCAAAATTAAATGTAAGCTTTCCAAAGCCTCTTTATTTTGCTCAAACTGTTGTACTCCTTGGATGTGCCTGAACAGTAACTACTGAACTGTGGGAAACAAGAAGTGCTTTCTGGCTGTGAATACATAAATATAAATATGTTTAAATGCTAAATAAAGAAGCATACTGAATTTTAAAAAAAACTCTCAGGCCACTGGCGATAACATATATGATATCACTGGTGGCTTTATAAAGTTGAGATCCTTCTAACTCAGTATTTATAACTTTGGCTATGGAATCAGGGACCCATTGTAACAAAGTCTTGGACTTGTTTGTTTGATCTTGTTCTACATGTATTGTTTGGACAGAACCATAAAGACCAAAGGAATATAAATCGTAGATTTGTCTTTCACTGATTGTCTGAGACAAGGATTGTCTGTACAAGTAATTTACTGGGAAGTGTTCCCAGGAGAAACTGGTAAGGACGCGGGGGAGGCAGGACATAGCAGGGCAGAAGCCAAACCAGGGACTAGACTCAGGTCAAGTCCTGGGGAGGGATTAGCTGATTCCTGCAGGGAGATTGTTGAGTGGAAGCCACACCTCAGAGTTGTCCTGCCCTGAGGTGAAGACTCGCCTGCCAGTCATTGGGTGGGGGAGGAGGGTGGGGAGGTGCAGATGTGAACTTGCAGGTGCTCTGGCTCTCTGCTTCTGCAGCCCAGCTGTGCCAGGACTCAAGGACCCGCAATGGAAGACAGTCCTCAAGGACCCCCAATGGAAGTAAAAGCACCCCAGAGCCTGAGAAAGGAAGTGCAGAAACGGCAGAAGGGATCCCAGGAGATTCTGGGTGAAGCACTGACCAGTGCCCATTGTACTCATCATAACTGTCTTATTTTAAAGGAAAATTAAATAAATCCCTCCTGTACAAGGAAAAATTGAAGGTTTATTTTTCACTGTGACTGGACTATTTAACTTAAACTCCAGTGATAATTCATTCTCAGCTGGATATTTTGAAATGAAGATGTAGGGTGATATGGTGGTTGCCAAGTTGGCTTTCATCAGAAAAGGCATATGGTTGTAGTTGAGGCATGGATCTTAAGGAGCAAAGCATCAGACAATGCATCGTCACCAATTTACAGTTGACTGCGCTCTGACTCTATTGTTTCCTCAGCCCTAAACCTCAGCACATTATTGCTTCGGAGGCCAAATGCTCTGAAGGCAATCTATGGGGTGCCTCTCTTTCTAGTTTCTTCTTTATAGCTTCAAAACCTTTATAGTCTTTTCATTACTCCCATTTTGACTTTATTTCTGTTCTGCAGTTTTCTGATCTTCTCCAACAATTTCTGCCTTCAACATGCTGCAGAACCTTTGGGTCTCTTATTCCTCAACTCTCCCTGTTTTGTGTCCATTTATGTGTTTAAATTGCCATTGTACCCTTATTTTTAGTGAAAGAACTTAAAATGGCAGCGTGGATAGTGCAACAAATGACCTTTATTTCTTCCCCAAATACAATACTTGCATTTTTCCTTTTAAGTTTAATTTACTTTGTAATAATTTCAGTTAAATTTGCTTTTTATTTTTGTTGCAGCTCAAATTAATTTAACAGATGGTAGGAAAGCCTAAAATTAAGTACAGTGGAATTCAATGGTGATTTGTCAGAGTTGAGTTCAATTTACAGTTAGTTACCAGAAGTAATTTTTATCTCAAAAAAAAGATAAGTATACCATTCAAAATATTTTCATGTATATTTTTCAAATTATTAATAAGTGCTGAATGAGCTTGTGATATTGTTAAATATCCTACTATAATGGTTCATTTTACACGTCAACTTGGCTGAGCCACAGTGCCCAGATATTTGGTCATGCGTTCTGATTTTGTGAGTGTTTTTTAAATGTGATAAACATTTAAAGGGGTGGACTTTAAATAAAGTTGATTACCCTCCATAATGTGGATGGGCCTCATTCAATCAGTTGAAGGCCTTAATTTTAAAAAGCGTGACATCCCTGAGCAAGAAGGAATTCTGCCAGCAGACTACCTTTGGACTGACACTGCAATTGTCCCTGGTGGTTAGCAGACATTTGGTCCTGTCCAAAATGTCTATAACACATTTGGCCCTTGCCAAAAGATACTTGATATTTGCTCCTGTTCGAATCTATTCAGCATGGACCAAATGTCTTATGGACATTTTGTACAGGACCAAATTTCAAGGACCTTTTGGTGTGGACCAAATGTCTTATGGATGTTTTGGACAGGACCCAATGTTCTACAAGGTCCCTGGGTCTCCAGCCAGCCTACCTTGCACATTTTGGACATGTATCTCTACAGTCACATAAGCCAGTTCCTTAACGTAAATCTATCTATTTATCTATCTATCTGTCTGTCTGTCTATCTGTCTATCCATCTATCTATCTATGTATCTATTCACATCCTGCTGATGCTGTTTCTATGGCGAACCCTGACTAATATACCTATCTATTTTAAATTGCCCAGTTAGGGCTTCCCTGGTGGCACAGTAGTTAAGAATCCGCCTGCCAATGCAGGGGACACGGGTTCAGTCCCTGGCCAGGGAAGATCCCATGTGCTGCGGAGCAACTAAGCCTGTACACCACAACTACTGAGCCTCTGCTCTAGAGCCCATGAGCCATAACTACTGAGCCCACATGCCACAACTCCTGAGCCCATGTGTCACACCTACTGAAGCCTGTGCGCCTAGAGCGTGTGCTCTGCAACAAGAGAAGCCACGACAATGAGAAGCCCGTGCACCACAACGAAGAGTAGCCCCTGCCCGCCACAACTAGAGAAAGCCCACATACAGCAACAAAAACCCAACACAGCCAAAATAAATAAATAAATTGCCCAGTTAAAACCCCATCCTTTTAAAAGGGGAACAATTTTTAGGTAAAAGAGCTTAGTCACCAATAAAATTATTTTAGAAATGAGAAATGTGAGTGTGGTCTATTTTTTGATGACCTACAAACACACACATACACACACACAAACACACTATAACAAAATAGTATCAAAAGCCAGTTCCTACCCTTCTTAGCCCTGTTGACTGAGTTTTATGCTGTGTCACCATTCAGCTCTCTCAGCAGTGAACAGACCGTGGACCATTTATACTACTTCTGAAAAAGGCTTTAAACTGATTTTTTCTCAGATTTTAGTAATGTATAGGATTTTGCTAAAGGAAAATCCAGTGTTGAACTATAATTTTTTAATTAGAATAATACTTAAGTATGAACAAAATAGGAATAAACGCTTTGATTTTGTTCACTGATGTATCTCAACACCTAGATTAGTGCCTGACATACGTTAATTATATCCATCCATTCACTGGAAAAGGAATGAATGAATGCTTGTAGTTTTTGTAGGACTATAAAGTTCAAAGCAAGTTATAACATCAGATGCATAAAATTAATCAAATAAACTAAAATATCTAATAACACTAAAGTCATAGATCATTTTGTTTTACTAAAGTTAGATTTCTACTTTCAGCTTGAATATCGATTATTGTTATGGTTCAGAAGTGCTTGGCTTCAGCATTTCTATGAAAATCACATGATGACTCAGTTCTACTCCAGTGTTTTCTCCTGAAAAATCTTTATTTGCATGATATATTCTTTGGCCTTTGGTTTATACCAATGCATTATCTTTATGTAAATACACAAAATGGTGTGCTGTTAAATGTTTAACTACCAGCTCTGTGAAAAGAAAAAAATACACATATATACATATTATATATATATATATATAAAATTATATTTACTATAAAGTTTATTGATATAAAGGACGTATAGCACATATTATTTACTGTAAATTTTATATAGCAAATCAACATATATTTCCACTTATTTGTGTGTTCTTCAGTTTCTTTCATCATTGTCTTACAGTTTTCAGTGTACAGATCTTTCACCTCCTTGGTTAAATTTATTCCTAAGTGTTTTATTGGTTTTGATGTTATTGTGAATGAGATGGTTACCTTTATTTCTTTTTCAGATAGTTTGTTGTTAGTGTATAGAAATACAACTGAGTTTCGGGGGTTTTTTTGCTGATTTTATATTCTGCAATTTTACTGAATTGGTTTATTGGTTCTCACAGTCTCTCTATATGGCTAGCTTGAGCTTCCTTACAGCACGGTGATCTTAGAGTAGTCAGACTTCATACATGATGGCTAGCTTCCCCCAGAGCAGGTGCTCCAAGAAGTAAAGTACAAGGCTTCTTTGTCCTGGCCTTGAAAGTGTCTCAGCATTTCTTCAGCTGCATTCTACTGGTTAATGGGGAGAGAGTAAAGAGGACTGTACAAGGATGTGAACAATCAGAGGTATGGTTTATTAGGGGGCCATATTTGGAGATTAGCTACCAAGGAAATGGCTTTCTTCCTATATTTTGACAAGTTGGGCCTAAAACTAATATCAAATTAAAATGGATTTAGTGAAAAACAAGCCCTAACTTAATAGAAGTATATTCAACTTAGTAACACAATTTAGCTAATGACTTCCTGTAGTCCTTGTAACCATTTTGTGTCCCAAGTTGGACCACGCAAAGTGTTTTCAGGGAAGTAAGCAGTCTAGATCCAGGAATCCAGACATTTCAGAGCTGGAAGTGACCCTAGAGGTTATACTTTATAGATGAGGAAACTAGGGCCCACAGAAGTTAGAGTAACAAGTTCACAGTAATTAATACAGGAATTTGTGGCATAACCATGAATAGTACTCAAGACTCTTTCAGTGTTCTTCCTTTTGTGCTTTATTTTGTTATGAATCAGGCTCTCTAGGTGATAGTGTGTCCCCTATGGGAAGATGATTATATTCCTGTGAATTTAGTAATGTGAGAAGCGGTGGTAGGTGAGAGAATTTAATCCTTTTATTTAAAACTATTTGCAGTGGTTTTTATGATCTGCCCCTTAGAAATACTGCATGAATTGTTTCATTTCACTTTGTGAAGTGATTCAGGGAATAAAATAAAGTTCTGGATGCGCAGGCCCAGTGGCCATGGCTCATAGGCCCAGCAGCATGCGGGATCCTCCCGGACAGGGGCACGAACCTGCGTCCCCCCCATCGGCAGGCGGACCCTCAACCACTGCGCCACAAGGGAAGCCCTAAAATAAAGTTTTAATGCATGGTTTAGAGTTGAAAAACCAGAGACCAACCTGTTTCACAATACTGTGTCTAAAAGCTACTTGGGAATGACTTTTGGGTCTCAGCTCACAGTCTTCAACTGGGTGTTGGAACTGCCAAGGGAATATAGGGATGCTTGGTACAGGGGATGAGAAATAATTAGAAGATACTAGACATGATACTTCTAAGAATTGGTTCTGGGTTTTGGAAAATATCAGTTTCTTCTAGAACTTTCCTAGGAGGTATGCTATGGATGATGTGAGGCTAGGTAGGCACTAAGTGAGTTCCAGGCTTCTCTTGGAGTTCAGATGCCCTTTCATGGTGGATCCCAGGTTCAGGGCTTGACAGGGTGCTGTGCCATTGAGCTCAACTACTCAGCAGGAATGATATTGTTCTGGAAGGAGGTAATCTTGTCTGATTATCAGGGCAGCTGTGTACCCAGTGGGACTGGTGAAACATGCTGGAGCCTAATTCCTGGGAGCTTCTGAGCTCAAGAGGAAAGATACATGCTTTGCCCTACTCTTGTCTCCACCCAGAAACAAGCTAATTCCTGCCTTCATTCCTTTTCTATTCTGTGCCCTCTTGTCCACCTACCCAAACCTCTAGCCTTCAACACCAACCTGATGTTCCCATGCAGCTTTCTCTGACTTCAGCCTGCCCTAGGTGCATGACTCAAATCTATTTCATCTGCTAGATTGTTTAGAAAAATATTTGGAATGACTTTTCAACCTGGGTTAATATTTGCTCTCCATCAGTGGTTTGCCTCAGTGGCTTCACGTTAGAATCACCTGGGGAGTTTTCAAAACTCCCTATGCCAAGATTGTTGTGACCCAGGTCAACTAAATTAGAATCTTTGGCAGTGAACTTTCCGTCACCCTCCCCCACTTCCCACCCTGCATCATGTATTTTAACTCTCCAGGTTATTTCACTGTGCAGCCAAGTTTGCAACAACTGCTCTACATATGTAGTTGACCCTTGAACAACATGGAGTTACATGGGCCCACTTATACATGGATATTTTTCGATATTAAATATTACAGTCCGACATGATCCTCAGTTGGTTGTATCCCCAGATGAGGAACGGTAGATACAGCGGAACCTCGAATTTGGAGGAACTACGATTTGGCGGGCAGGCTATAAATTACGTGCAAATTTCCGACTGCATGGAGGGTCAGTGCCCTTAACCCCTCCATCCTTCAAAGGCCAACTGTACACTGTAATTTCCAGGCAGGCAGCAGTAGGAGTTAAACTCTTTTTGTATGCCTCCTGGTTTTTAGCACAGGCTTGGTCACAGAATAGTGACTTGCAAACACTGGTACTTGATTCATGGCTGGGAAAGCCCAGTGCCCACATGTGTGCTGAATTAGGTATTGGTCACAGTCTAGATAGGCAGTGTATGAAGGTGCTGAGATGCAGGCTCTGGATTCAAATGTGGTTTAAAATCCTGACTGTGCTACTCCGTAGCTATGTGACTTGAACTTGGGCAAGTGACTTGAACTCTTGTGCTTCAGCTTACCCATCTGTAAAACGGGGGAAATTATATTGCTTACCCCATAGGATTCTTCTGAGGATGAGTTTTAATGAATAAATTACTTAGAAAAGTTCCTGGCCTTTAATAAGCCCTCAGCAAATCTTAGCTCCTTTTATTATTCAGCTGTAAGGAATCTGCTGTTCTTTTTTTCTTATATTCTCCAATACTTATTTTCTTCCAAAGCTTGAAAAAGTAGCATAACAAGAATTACGACAGTATTTAAAACAAAAAATCCTGGTATGTTGAATCCAACTTCAAAAGAGAAAACAGATGAAATTAAACTAAACCATATTTGTTTCCTATGAATCACTAAGTCAGTGTAATTGTTGGCCCTTATGAGATTGGCCTGAGAAGCACTGATGGGCAATAAACAAACTTCATGAATGGCACTTTTTGATAGCTTCTGAACAGTGTGGGCTGCTTCCTGTGCTCTACAGCTACCATAATCCAGAAGGAACTAGACTAACAAAACTGAAAAGACAAATAAATAATAGCCTTGAACCAGAACCTCTTGGCAAACTTCAACAGAGTCAGTTCTTGCTGAAGCTCTTACTGAAGTTTGTTACAATGCCATTGGCTTACTAGGGTATCTATCATTGGATAGCCACTACCTAGTTTTGAATTTGTTTTTAGAGAAGGTTTGTAGATGAGAATATTAGGTTTATGCATTCATATTCCTCTCTGGGTATATTATGTTTAATTATAGTAATTTCTAAGGTAACACTATAGTTAAGACACTATATACGGGCACCTTTGAGAATGATAGGTAGCACTATTAATAGTTTTGCCAGGATAACGGATCTGGAGCACCCCAGAACTTCAGTCACCCTGACTGTGGTCACCAAGAAACATCAAATCCATTCATGCTACAAGGAAGATTTTAAAGCTTGTGAGATTGCCCCTCTCCTGGCTCTTATTTGAAGGTTTCTCTGGTTTCCTTCTCTGTTTTCCTATGTGTCTGAACCTTTATATGCCTCTGGCAATGACTGGCTGCCTAACACTATAGATACGTACAGTTCTCACTATTGGGCGTGGGTTAAAAAATAAATAAAAGATTGTAGCAGCTTTGTGGAGTTCAAAGTTAAAAACACGCTTCTCTACAGGGAAATAGATATTACAGGAAGAATGTCCTTCATCTTCAATTGTAATGGAGAGCCTGGTAGCTACATCTATGCCTATATTTCTATTTTTATCTTTGTTTTTCCTCTTCTTTTTTTTTTAACATTTTTGTTGGAGTATAATTGCTTTACAATGGTGTGTTAGTTTCTGCTTTATAACAAAGTGAATCAGTTATACACATACATATGTTCCCAAATCTCTTCCCTCTTGCGTCTCCCTCCCTCCCACCCTCCCTATCCCACTAGGTGGTCACAGAGCACTGAGCTGATCTCCCTGTGCTATGCAGCTGCTTCCCACTAGCTATCTATTTTACGTTTGGTAGTGTATATATGTCCATGCCAGTGTCTCACCTCTTCTTGATCTAAGTAGGTTGTAATTTCTGCTTGAGGCCTGTACTCTCACACTAGTTAGAAAGAACTACTCTTTGGTGACAGACCAAAGAGGAATTCAAAGTGAGCAACGCAATGGGGAGGCGGGGAGGGAGGGAGGATCACGTTAGAAGTTTTCCCTCAGAATTTTTCTGTGGTGTGACATTGATAGCACACAATTATTGAATTCTTTTAAATATTATGCTGAATTCCCCAGGATCCTCCTAGGATGCTTCAGTTTGAAACTAGTAACTTCTGAAACATTTCACATGCCTTAGCTCCTGTGAACTCCCATGGGGAGTGCAGAGCTAGAGAAAGATGTATTTCTCTGAAGTCAGAAATTGTTTCAACTTCTTGAGGTCACCGACCAGCTACATTGTTGCACTTTTATGAGGCTGCAACTTCTGTGCGTGTTTTATGCCGCTATTTTTAATTTTTGGAGGACAGATTCTCTAGCTACTGCTATTCTACACCCTTCATGCTGAATCCTGATTTTCTCTTTTTACTATTTCAAACAGAATGATGTTTCTCTGCATTACACAAGTGACCTTAAAATGGAAGCACTGATCTCCAGAGGTTTTAGATCTTGTGCATTTTCCCCTGTTTAGACCAAGAAATCTGTTCATGGAGTGCACTGGCTCACTGAAGTTTCCTGGGGCTTTGGACCGTACTACTTTGAATTTCCTGCATTCTTTCCTTTTTGACTCTGTGTATGTGTGTGTGTGTGTGTGTGTGTGTGTGTGTGTGTGTGTGTGTTCTGTGCACCTTGAATATAGCATCAAGCTGAGTTTTTTGGAAAAACAATGCAAAGAATGTACCTCTCTGGAGAAAGGCAGTATGGATAAAATGATCTTGCTGGTTTTCCAGATGCATTATTGTCATGTACTCCCTTTGTTGAAAATATGTACTTCCTAATAGATCACCTCTAATAAAATCTTTATATGACATTAGCTGAAGCATGGGCACTTAAAGAAAACTCATCTATATGAAGTTATTTGCGGGAGCTTATTAAAATGAGAATGAAAGTTAAATGATCTCTAAATGACTCCTAAATCCTGAGTTAATATGACTCTACTTTCCTCTGTATCCAACAGTTTGAATATTTAGAGTCAGGTAAAGGCAAAATGAAAGACTGATTAGCATGGGTGGTTTCAGACATGCAAAGTTCATTTAGGACCAGAGAAACAGAACAACAAAGTGGGAAAGAGCTCTGGCTCTGAGTCAGACATCCCTGAGTTTGAATTCCTAGACCTGAACTTTCTAGGGCTACCTTGGGCATATTATTAGATTCTCTGGGTCTCAGTTTCCTCATCTGTACAATTGGGACAATGATTCCTAATCTGCAAATGAAATAAAGGCTTTAGCATTTAATGCAGTACCTGACACGTTAAAGCACTCAGTAAATAAAAGGTATATTTCCTCAGAAATAACACCAGTGAGTACAGGGGTGCTGTCTGACCTTGCAGTACTTCTCAACTCATTTTTCTTCTGCTTCTCCTTTCCCAGTGTTAAGAACAACAGACCTTCACACTACAATTTAAATGAAATCTCTTGGAAATTTAAGGATCATTTAAATCAATAACTTACCTTGTTGTTTTTCAACACTAGCTCATAATGTATATACCCTTCAAATAGTTGGAATTGCTTTATTAAATAAAATACCGCCCCCAAAGAAAACCACTGCAGACAGACAGAATTGCATAAATCAACATAATGCCAATTTTTGTTACCAGAGAGCTTACATACTGCTCTCAGTATTTTTATTTTTTTATATTATTCCTTTTTTTAACAACTTTATTGTAGTATAATTGCTTTACAATGATGTGTTCGTTTCTGCTTTATAGCAAAGTGAATCAGTTATACATATACAGATGTTCCCATATCTCTTCCCTCTTGCATCTCCCTCCCTCCCACCCTCCCTATCCCACCCCTCTAGGTGGTCACAAAGCACCGAGCTGATCTCCCTGTGCTATGTGGCTGCTTCCCACTAGCTATCTATTTTACGTTTGGTAGTATATATATGTCCATGCCACTCTCTCACTTTGTCACAGCTTACCCTTCCCCCTCCCCATATCCTCAACTCCATTCTCTAGTAGGTCTGTGTCTTTATTCCCGTCTTACCCCTAGGTTCTTCATGACCTTCTTTTTTTTTTTCTCTTAGATTCCTTTCCTCCTTCACAGCTCCCTCCCGCTGGTGCAGGTCCCCTCCCTGTTCTTTTGTCTCTGTTTTTTCTTTTTTCTTTTGCCCTACCCAGGTACGTGGGGAGTTTCTTGCCTTGTGGGAGGTCTGAGGTCTTCTGCCAGCGTTCAGTGGGTGTTTTATAGGAGCATTTCCACCTGTAGATGTATTTCTGATGTATCTGTGGGGAGGAAGGTGATCTCCGCGTCTTACTCTTCCGTCATCCTCCTCCAGTCCCCCTCAGTGTCTTTAAAGCTCCTATTAAATCACTGAGATATTATAAATACCATTCATATAATTTTGTTTTAACTCGATGATAATAATGATAGTTTGCATACAATGCAGTGTGCCAGATATTGTGCTAAGTGCATCATGAGAATTGTGATCTCACAACCGGATTCCTTTTTATATTGCCCAATTAAAGGTAAGAAAACAATCTTAAAAAGATCAAGCCATGCATCCAGTAAATGGCACACCTGGCATCTGGCTGGCATTGGCTTTAGAATGTTTCCAATGCTGAAAAGGCCACTGTACCAGTCTGCCTAAACAATGTAATTTATGGTGGACACTAGCTTTCTGTCTGGGAGTCTAGGATTTTAGTAGCTGTGGCTGGGCAGTGAGTCCCTATGTGACGAGCCCCCAGTTAAAAACTGTGGGATCTGAGTCTCACACAGGCTTCTTTGTACAGAAACACTGCAGATGTGTAGCTGTACTTCACTGCTTGGGGAGAGTGATCTGTGTGTAGCCCCTTCAGGGAGAGGATAGGAAAGCTCCAGACTCTGCCTAATATGTCTTTATTCCCTACTGATCTGCCTGTGTAGCTGAGCTGTTTTGCTGTAATATATCTTAGCCATGAGTGCAACCGTATGCTGAGATCTGTGGGTCCTTCTAGGGAAGTACCAAATGTGTGGGTGGTCATGGAACTGCTGAAAAAAGTGGCGTCTGAAGTGCTGACAATGGTGTTGATGTAACTACTGGGGAGATACATTATCCATGAGTCAAGGAACTACCTTTAAATTATCTTCCTGGAAACTGAAAAGGTGTTAGTAGGGCTGAGGTTACAGCTCTTCTAGAAGTTTCTGTCCCAATGCCTCATCTTGGGTCAGTCTGTGGAATATAATATGTACTTTGTAAAACATATGCATATAGACACAGTGGTTAGAAAATATGCCAATATGTTCAATATCTTTCTACTTTGTGTATATTCTATGTTTTTATTGTTTTGTAGCAGAATGCCCAGTACCAAACATAATTGCAAATATTCAGCTGTGCAGAAGAGGAGATAGGGCCTAAGTACAAATGGGAGACATGATTTTTGAAAAATAAACAGAGCTAGTGTCCTACAACACATGGATGATAGGTCTTTGTAGCTGAGCTGACTCACCTGTGAGCCCACAATTATAGTTAGGATTTCCCTCCTCCCCGCCATAACCAACACATGGAATCAAGGGGCCAGTGGTTGAATGTGTTCACAATGAGTCCCTTTTCTAGAGCTTTCCCTAACCCTTTACAGACAATTGTCTTTTTTAAGAAGATTTTAGATGTTTTTATTTTCTTCTTTGCATTGCCCTCTTATTTTCTAAACCACATACAATGTATACATATTGTTCTTACAATAAGAAAACCTGACATTTAATAATCAGTATTATAGCATTTTGAATATGTCAGATGATCATAACTAAATTTGTTCATATATACCAGACTGTGGGATGATAAACAATAAAAAGTAACAAACAAAATCTTTGGGTCATAAGTGAAAAACCTGTTCTCACTTTCTACTTTTCTATTTTTCACAATTTTTACAAATCTTCCTTTCATAATGAAAAATATTATATTGTTATTATTTTTTATGAATGCTAGAAATCTGCTTTGATCTTGTGAAACTTAAGCACATTTATCAAGGTATTTCTTTAGGGGAAGAAGTCTTCAAAACCCTCTGTCCAGGAACATGTGGATATTAGAGTGTGGAAGGAGATTGGGGTGAAGCCTCATGCCCTACAGAGAAGGTGGCAAAGGATGTCCACACCACAGCATGTGAACATCCAAGTGATCCTTTTAATGTGTGCTTTTAGGATTGGTTTTATCAACAAAGTATCAATCAAGCTATTTAATAAACACAAGCATTTTCCAATTATTAATTAAGTACTTTTATTCTGTAGAATTTTATAATAGGAAAATTTTAGGAAATATTTATGCTAATAAATATTTATTTTCCAAGATGGAGAGCCTTATGCCCAAAGAGATTAAATGCTTTTTCCCAACGAACAGTGAAGAAGTGGCAGGATCAGCCTGGAATCCCATTTGCCTGGATCCTCTATGACTGCTCCAGCACTGAGTCTGATCATGCTTAAAGTAACTCTGTTCACTACACAATGCTTAGTTGGCTTAGCTATCTTCTAGGCATTACAGACCCAGCACAGTAAAGTAGTTTGCTTCTATTTGCTTCTAGTTGTCATATCATCTGAACTAACTTTACTCTTATTGCAAGAGGGCACAACAAATAATTAGTACTCAGCCTCAAGCCAAAAAATGCTAAAGCTGGACACCTCAAGAAAATAGGGATGGAAAATGGATCTGAGAAATAATTAACAGATTTTAGAGAAGTAGATCAAATCATCAGCTGGGCAACTGCTCTGTAATGTGAGTCGTAATCAAGCATAGTATCTTTCCTATAACCCCAGTCATTCCCAATGGCCCTGCGTTCCACTTCACAGTTGTCCTGTTTGCAAACCTGTTTTTTGCACAGTGCAAGCTTCCAGTGCCCAAGTTATTGACGATGTTTCAGGGAAAGAAGAAATGTTCCTTCTGGTGGGATTAGTGATAAATGATTTTTAATGATTTTTCAAAGTGCAGTGAATCAGAAAACCATTATTTGACTTGTCCTGTTGAGTAAATATTAAATGAATTACACTAAATCTGTCTCCACTTTTTCTGAAACTCGAGAGTCAAACACATTTCCTATTTTTGTCCTTATTTTGGATGTAGGGAACTTACGTGGCAGATTCCCTGTAACTGAGCTCTCTTTTCCATTTCACCTTCTCCCTACCTCCCAGTTTGTTAGCTATTTAAGTATTTAATAGCCATTCTGATTATAGATTCTTTAGTTTCTAAATTCCAAAGAGCCTTGGACTGCCAAAAAATTAAACCAAAACAGTTAAATGAAGATTTGGGGAATTCATAAAGTTACAGTTTTAGTATGAAAGAAGAAGAAAAGACCCTTGAGTGGGTTATTGACTGTGGTTTCCTCAGATGTGTGATCTAAATCACATACACATCTTTGCAATCTGAGACGACGTTATGTCCTTGTAAATTCATGAGAAAGCAATTCAGAAAATGTTTTCAGGTTTCTAGAGTTATCTAATCTAGAACTAACTAGACTGACTAAAGATAATAATAAGTAGGCACTTCCATGAAGCTTGAAAATTAACTTGGTTTTCATTGTGAATGCAAAAGTCTTCCTAGGCACTGTGTTGTGTGTTGTATGCCTGGCTTCCCCCAAGCTGGAGAGGCCCAATCTTTGTCCTATGTAGAAACTGCATAGAATTCTGTGTACATGTTCACCTCCTACTTTTGTGAAGATGGGCTTGGAAGCTCAACAACTACTTGTTCCTTCCATATGCAAGATTCAGGTTGATGATAGCTGGTGTGAAGTCATGAGACTACTTTTGTTTATTTGTTTTGAGTTTAAACATCAGAATTTATACAAGTAAATCACAGAATCATGAAAGTTAGAGCTAGAAAGGAACATATTGAGGTCACCTACCTTAAACCCTTCATTTGTCACTGCTATCTGTTTTTCCTCATTTATACCTAAACTAACTGACAGTGGTGACATCCAATAATATTTTAATTTCTAATTTGGATTAACTCTTTTTCCATAGAAGTTCTAGAAAGTAGCCAACATATCAAATTTCTCAGCACTTAAAGAATTTTGAAGAATAACTGCAATTTCTCACCCTCCACATGTAACTAACATAAATTACCTCTTGGAAATGGAATGGCCACGTTTTGAAGCGCCAT
Source organism: Phocoena sinus (assembly GCF_008692025.1). Taxonomy (NCBI): domain Eukaryota; kingdom Metazoa; phylum Chordata; class Mammalia; order Artiodactyla; family Phocoenidae; genus Phocoena; species Phocoena sinus. The sequence goes on along the minus strand of NC_045765.1, from coordinate 63,867,613 downwards.
GTTCCCCATCCATTTTCCTTATGTTCTGTGGAAAATAGTCAAAAAATAATCAAGATGTCTCCTAGGCTGATGAGGTAGAATTTTCCTTGTATATGTGTTCCACAAGTATTGGCTTTCTTCTATATAAATTGTTGGAATGGTGCTTCCTCTAGAAGAGAAAGAGAGAGAGAGAGAGAGGCTGATTTTAAATTTTAATCTACTCTGTATTGGTTAGTAAAATACTCAAATATGATTTGGAATTTCTCTTGACTTTTATTGTATTTTGGTTTCTGACTCAATTTGTTTCAGTAGAAGTAGACTGGGGTCAAATCACCTCATGTTGTCCTTGATCTGAACCTTTTAAGACACTTTCACAAAAACATACCACAAGAATTCAAATGGACAGTAAGAACTTTCTGATAAAGGATATTCCTGTATTTAAAAGACTAAGTCAGGAATGAGTCATAACATTCCCCTTTCTAAGGCTTAGTATAGATTTCAGACAAAATGGCCACTACCTGCTCTGGCAGACCAGAAGAGAATAATATAATCCTACTTTCACATTACAGGAGTGTCCTTCAAAATCAAGACTGTTACAATTTAAAATTTGCCTGTAAACTATAAAGGCAAAATCAAGGATTCTACTGATATTTTTAATTTATATATTATCTTAGAAAATGACTCTGAAGCTGTCTATATTAATTAGTGACTAGCCAAATAATAGTGGCTTAAACACGATGAAAGCTTATTTCTCTCTCACGGTAATAGCCAGGAAGCAGGTGGTCCAGGGCTGATATGGTCATTTGTCTTCTTGAGATCATCCAGCGACCAGCCTCCACCCAGTGTTTCTCTCAGCTTTCCCTGCTTATGGTTCCTATCCTCATGGTAAGTGCAGAGTTCCAGGCTTTATACCATCAGTCAAGCAGCTGGATGAGGGAAGGATAAAGAAGTGGCCTGGCCGCTACTTTAAGGACAAGTCCAGAAGGGGTCAATTTCTATTATAGTCTATTGCATAAAACATAGTCACATGGCAATACCCAACAGAAGAGGCTGGGAAATTTAGTTCTTATTCTGGGTAGCCAGAAGGCAACAGAAATCAAGGGTTCTATTCCTATAAGAGCAAAGCAGGGAATGGATCTGGGGGGAGCAACTAGCAGTCTCACTGGTACTGTCTAATTGCTAGAGTCACGTTGGGAACTTTAAAAATGTATGATCCTGGGCCTCACCCCCTGGAGATTGATTCAGAAGGTCTGGTTTAGGCTCAGTGGCCAAATTATTCCCAAGCTGTATCTCAATGATAACGTAAATCACCAGAAAGTTACATTTCAGTAGAATTGCCTTTGCAGAAACATATTATGCTCTCAGCTTTCAAAAGGAGAGATAATAAATAGCAATATGTGAGCCATGTTTGCACTTTTTACATTAGAATTTTGTCAAGGATATTATGCATTATGCTGTTCAGTCCTGATATAAAGATCCTTGTGACTAATTTCAGCACTCAAATCCAGATAAACACATATAAATTTCATTTAAAATATTTATTCTGCTTTACTAGATGACTGGACCTGTGTTCCACTGAATTTTTCTTTTGCGTTAGCTGAAAAAAGAAAAGACCTTTGTTTTACATTCACCTGTTTTAGCTCTGCTTAGTATCTGTGCAGACAGTTTCTTCTGACCTCTGTTTCTCTTAAGTATATCCAGTATTATTGGGTTTGATCTTTCTTTTTCTGTGCATCTTTTATAGGTTTCCTCAAATTAAAATTAGATTCAGTCATATAATTTATTTATATAAATTAGTCATATAAATAATCAAAATCAGAGTTTATAAACTGTACATTATTAATAATGACAAGGACATTAACTTTTTGAGTGCTTACCTTGTGTGAGGCAGTATGCTAAGCATTTTACAGCATCAGCCTGTGTGACACCAACTTGTGAAATCCAAATAAATCCTGGGACCAAAGTGGTTCAGTTTTTACACAGTGTAAGCTTCAAAAAAACATAGTTCAGCCAACAAATGTAATTAAACACAAGACCCAACCTTTAATTAAATCTCTAAAAATTAAGTATTAACAGAGATACCACTAATTAAACACAGCAAAGTTCCCTAAATTTCACTTCCTCCTCCAATCTCCTGCATCCTTTAGAGCTCAGCAGTTGACAAATTCCTAAAATATCCAGGCAAGTTTCTTTTTTTTCTTTTCCTCATTCCTCTGTAATACTTTGCATCGTATCCTTGTGAGAGAGAACAGAACTTCCACTCCCGCCTGTTGGTGGCTAAGAGATGACACTCTAGGATGGTTGGAGGCCCAGGCAACTCTATGCTCTAGGTGTTCCTCACTTTCCAACACAGAGAATTTTTCAAATCCTCTGAATGCATTGATCTCTTCTCAGTGCATTCTTCCCCTCCTTACTCTTTTGAGGTAGCCCCTTTTTTTATAAGAAGATACTGAGGTTTTGTAAAATTAATCAACTTCTCCAAACTACAGAGTCGCCCAGCTAAGAATCAAGACGTTGAAGTCCAAAGAGTGTATCAAGATCTATGTGCTTGGACACTCTACTCTCTTGTTGCAGTTTATATGGCTGGGATGATGGCACATTGATTCTTTCCATAGTTTAAAAGCACTTCCAATATTATCTGCTAGAAACAATATTATCTCTATCGAATTACTTATCACATTTTTATTTTAATTGATTTTTTTTTGTTCCTATCTGCCATTGCACTCATTGTAAACTCAGATAATTTTTGTCTCTTCACTACTAATTATCACCTCTGTATGCAGTATTTTGTATAGAGTAGGAAAAACAATAAACACTCACTGAATTAGTGACTAGATGACTGGATGAAAAAAGTGAGCTGACTTTCTCTGTGACCGTGGAATTTTTCTGTCATTGATAATTTACCCATCTATCTCTGCAATCTCAAGGCTCTTTGGAAGTGAAAAATAGTTACTACTCACAAAAGTCTCAGAGATGTTTGGTATATTGTAGTGAGTTAGCTTTCATTCATAGCTCATAAATTGATTCTGAAGGAAATTGCAAAAGAATAGTTCAAAAAAAAAGGTTTTGAACAGTGGCAACGTTATGTATTCTATTGTGACATTGTGGGGGAAAACAGAATTTAGAACCAGAAAACTAAAGTATGAATCCTGGCTGTGAATAGTATTGGGTAAGATTTCAAAAACTAAACAATATACGCAAACATCTCATGTTTTACACCATATTACACCATCTGGACTTTCAGAAATATGGTTTGGTTATGTCATTCTATAGTATTATGTAGGGTATTTTAAATGAAATATTATTAATTTCACTAAGCAAGTAGCAAAGTAAAAATCATTTTCTAATTCCTCATTTTTACAAGAAGTAAAATGTGAGCAATAAACAAAATATTATATCTCCATTTTCATAGAATTAAACAGTTACAGTTGTTTTCTATTCCTTTCTTGGCTTATCTAAGTTATAAAAATAGTTATGTATTTAATCTTTATCATAATAAAACATAATTAAGTTCCACCAAATGAACAATAAATACACTTCAGCAATGTCAATAATTCAGAATGTGTTAAATGAAATTAGGACTCAAGACAATTACTTTTAATTAGGTTACAGAATATAAACCATAGAGAGGTGGGCAGGCCTCTTATATTTCACCAGCAATTATATTGAAAAGGTCACTTGAAAACAAATACAAGAAGGATCTCATAAAAAAATAAACCCAGAAATTTCTTAAATATGAGTCTTGTTGAGTTCCAGTTTCATAGTACTGATACTGTTCTTTCAATGAATTCCAAGAATCTGACTATACTTTTATCCTGTCCAGTGCAATATGTCAGCTTTCCCATAAAAGTTATGGGAAAGCACAATTGCATAGGATAGTTGATATCCTTGTAACTTACTTTTGAAACTTAATAATCCTGTAAAATGTATTTTTTATAATGTACACTGAAGTGGTGCATATGTCCAAGAGAACTACCTTGGAAATATATATCAATTAAATCACTGCCATCTTGGTTCTCCATATCACTCTTCTTGAAGATAAGCATCATCTGTCCAGATTGCTTCAATATAAAGACACAACTGATTTCATTGTGTCCCCTCCCCACCTCCCCCCATGCCATGATCTTTATTGTTAGAGCTTACCTGATTTACTATACATATATATTATCTGCATAACTATAGAAACTCCAGATAGCAATAAGTCTTGTTCAGGCATCATTTTGTAAGGTCTGGACTCTCTAGGCATTGAAGGATTCATTTGGTTAACCTTTCAAGGAGAACTAGACACACACCATGGAATGATGTGCATAAAATATGTAAACTGTTAATTTAAGTGCACATACAAAAAGACCATAAATAGTTATATCTTCTACATTTCTACTGGTCCATTACTAACTATCTCTTAATTAAGAGTGAATAAGACTAATGTCTGTTTTCTGTTTATGTTTGGTACTTTGTTATTGGATGGGGAGCATTTTGTTTAGCATCATTTGTTCATTCCTTTTATGTGGCTCACACTCATTCACATTTCACATCATGCTGTGACATTTTACACTGGACAGATAAATTAGGCAAGGTTTACTTTATTGCAACCAACAGAGAGAAAATGATTCTCGGTGTCTCAAGGAGAAAATGGAGTTACTGGAGGGAGCTATACACAATCCAAAGAAAGCTAGGCAGTCATCCTTCTGGGGAGGCAGGGATGAGAGGCGGGTCTGGGACCTCAGTAACTGGCATTAGTGGAGCTTCTTTTAGAGTGCTACCCTTGTCTTGACTCAGCACACATCTCCGTGGGGCCCCATGTCTTTTCCAACTCCAGATTCTCAGGAGAGAGGCACTGGCTCATATGGTTTCATTTTCTAGTGTCTCTACCTCTCTATCCATCAGATATAGTTAGAACAGTAGTGGAATAGCACAAATATGGTAGTGTTGGCATTGCTATGAGTCAAGATGCACCCTAATTTTGTGTATGTCACAATTGGTCACTCTCATCAGGACTAATGTGACCTTTGGAAGACTTTCTCTCCCTCATACCAGTAATTTCTCAGAGTTTGGTGTTTGAGCACAGAATCTTTATTGAGTTTATGTTCACACCTCTACTTATTTCTCTTTCCATCTGTTCTTGCTCAGATTGTTCAGTGTTACACTTATGACTGCTACTGCCATCTCTGATAAAATGTTTTCTCCCATCTGTGCTTCTGGGGCAGGATGGACTCACCTGGCTATCTGAAAGATTCTCCTTTAGTACTCAGAAATAATTTACTCTGTGGTTAATTCCTGTGTCCACTCTCAAATATTTTCCCCTCAATTTTTAAAGATCTGTTTAAAATGGCTGTTGGCTTCCTAGAGTTTTTGCTATTTAATTATTTTATATTGGTTAATGCATGAAATTAATCTGGATAGTGCTTGATTTCAATCCATCTGTAAGACCCTGGAGAGATTTGCTGAATATGACAACCTTTGTTTTAATGTTCATTCAGTTCTTTCATGTCCATTTATTGCAGAAAAGAATGACTGAGATGAATGGGGGGCCCTGGCATGTTTACTTACCCAGGTGGAAAAGTGTTGCTGCTGCTTTCAGAAAAATTTTCAAACCTAAATTAAAGCCATATCCCTATAAGTTAAAATGCCAAAAAATAAATCTATATATGCTATAAAATGAATTTTTCCTTTTGCAAAATCATGCTCCTTGATAATTTCTTTCATTTTTATAGCTTTCCAGTTTTAATTAACTCAAGATGTCTTTTGTTTTTTCACATAAGGAATAGTGCTGAGAAGACAGTATGCATTTCTGTTTTTATTTCTGGCTCATTTCATGATCTTAAGTCAGTCATTTGAGCTTTTGAGCACTCTGTTAATAAAATGGAAGTGTTAATATTTATCTTTTCATGAAAACCAACAGAATTTTTATATGAAGCATCATTGGCATGGTTAAGAAGGTGTTCCCACAACCCACAATGTTCCAATTTTCTTCATGTTTTCAAATTATTTGACATTATTGCCTATTTTACAATTCTCTCTTGTATTAATGAGACAATTCTGATGACTCTTCATGTTCAGTTCATTGTGGTATTCAAGAACTGTACATAAAGCAATTGGCCATCTGATCCTTCAGATTCCTCCATTATGAAGTCACCATTGTCTACCCAGCCTAGAGATTGTTGGCTAATTTTGAATGGTTGTAAATAAAATGGTTTCTTAATATTATGAAAATCCTTTACTTCTTCCAGAGCCACGTTGAACCTAATTATATTTTAAATGTTTCCATAATTCTCCCTGTAATAAAAGGGTTAAAAAACAAAGATTACAATAATCTGATATTAAAATTATATTTCTTCTGAACTTTCTTCAGCTGCATTCTTTGTCCTTTAGGAGTTTACAGTTGAACAAGATTTTTATCTTTTTCTACTATCAGATCACACAGAATTTAACTGTATATACTATTGCTGTTGTTATTCTTCTTGCCTATAGATGTTCTACATTTCAATGCTAATAGTGATTTAAGAAAGGTTAATACAGCAGTCACCTAGATCAATGGAGCAGAGTATAGAGCCCAGAAATAGACCCACATATATATGGTCAATTAATGTATTAAAAAAAGGAGTCAAGAATATACAATGAGGAAAGGACAATCTCTTCAATAAGTGGTGTTGGGAAAACTGGAAAGCCACATTCAGAAAAATTAAACTGGACCATTATCTTACACCGTACACAAAAATCAACTCAAAATGGATTAAAGACTTGAATGTAAGACCTGAAACCATATAACTCCTAGAAGAAGACATAACCAGTAAGCTTCTTGACATTGGTCTTGGCAGTGAATTTTTGGAATTGACACCAAAATCACAGGCAACAGAAGCAGAACTAAATGGGACTATGTCACACTAAAAAGCTTCTGCACAGCAAAGGAAACCATCAACAAAACGAAAAGGCAACTTATCAATTGGGAGAAAATATTTACAAATTATATATCTGATAAGGGGTTAATATCCAAAATATATAAAGAACTTCTACAACCCAATAGCAGGGGAAAAAAACAAAACAATTTGATTGAAAAATGAGCAGAGGATCTGAATAGACATTTTTCCAAAGAATACATGTAGATGGCCAACAGGCACATGAAAAGATACTCAATATTACTAATCATCAAGAAAATGCAAATCAACACCACAATGAGATATAACCTCACACCTGTCAGAATGGCTATAATCAAAAAAAAAAATGAAAACAAACAAAAAAGCAAGAAATAACAAGTATTGGTGAGGATGTGGAGAAAACGGAACCCTGGTGCACTGTTGGTGGGGATGTAAATTGGTGCAGCCACTATGGAAAATAGTTTAACTGTTCCTCAAAAAATTAAAAATAGAATGGCTCTATGATCCAGCAATTCCACTTCTGGATATTTATTCAAAGAAAATGAAAACAGTAATTCAAAAAGATCTATGTACCCCCATGTTCATTGCAACATTATTTACAGCAGTCAAGACATGTATACATGTGTATACAAATATATACATACAATGGAATATTATTCAGCCATTGAAAAGTAATGAAATATTGCTATTTGTGACAATATGAATTGACCTAGAGGGTATTATGTAGGTGAAATAAGTCAATCAGAGAAATACAAATACTGTATGATCTCACTAATATGTGTAATCTGAAAAAAACACAAATTTATAGATACAGAAAACAGATTGATGGTTGCCAGAAGCAGGGGGCAGGGGTGGGGTTGGAGCAGGATTATGAACCTAGAACTATACCCACACATATATGGTCAATTAAATTTATGAAAAAGGAACCAAGAAATACAATGAGGAAAGGACAGTCTCTTCAATAAATGGTAGTGACCATAGTCAACTATAGCATGGTGACTATAGTTAATAATACCATCGTTTATATTTCCTAAGAGAGTAGATCTCAAAAGTTCTCATCAAGAAAAAAATTTGTAACTTTATGTGGTGATAGATATTAACTAGAATTATTATGGTGATTATTTCATAACATATACAAAATATCAAATCATTCTGTTGTACACCTTAAACTAAAATAATGTGATGGTAGGACCTTCAAGATGGCAGAGGAGTAAATGTGGAGATCACCTTCCTCCCCACAAATACATCAAAAATACATCTACATGTGGAACAATTCCTACAGAACACCTACTGAAGACCTGGCAGAAGACCTCAGACTTCCCAAAAGGCAAGAAACTCCCCACATACCTGGATAGGGCAAAAGAAAAAAGGAAACACAGAGACAAAAGAAGAGGGATGGGACCTGCACCTCTGGGAGGGAGCTGTAAAGGAGGAAGTTTACAACACTAGGAAGCACCTTCACTGGTGGAGATGGGCGGTAGGTGGGGGGAAGCTTCGGAGCCACAGAGAAGAGCGCAGCAACAAGGGTGCAGAGGAAAAAGCAGAGAGATTCCCACACAGAGGATCAGCACTCATCAGCCTGGGAGGCTTGTCTGCTCACCCGCCGGGGCAGGTGGGGGCTGGGAGCTGAGGCTCAGGCTTCGGAGGTCAGATCCCAGAGAGAGGACTGGGGTTGGTTGTGTGAACACAGCCTGAAGGGGGCTAGTACACCACAGCTAGCTGGGAGGGAGTCCAGGAAAAAGTTTGAAACTGCCTGAGAGTCAAGAGACCATAGTTACGGGGTGCACAAGGAGAGGGGATTCAGAACACTGCCTAAATGAGCTCCAGAGATGGGCGCGAGCCATGGCTATCAGCGCAGACACCAGAGGTGGGCATGAAATGCTAAGGCTGCTGCTGCAGCCACCAAGAATCCTGTGTGCAAGCACAGGTCACCATCAACACCTCCCCTCCAGGGAGCCTTTGCAGCCCGCCATGGCCAGGGCCCCGTGATCCAGGGACAATGTCCCAGGGAGAACACACAGCATGCCTCAGGCTGTTGCAATGTCATGCTGGCCTCTGCAGCTGCAGGCTTGCCACACATTCCATACCCCTCTCACCCCCGGCCTGAGTGAGCCAGACCCCCCTAATCAGCCACTCCTTTAACCCCCTGCTGTTTGGGAAAAGAACAGATGCCAGAGGGTGACCTACGTGCAGTGGCGAGGCCAAATCCAAAGCTGAACCCCAGGAGCTGTGCAAACAAAGAAGAGAAGAAGAAATTTCTCCGTGCAGCTTCAGGAGCATCAGATTAAATCTCCACAATCAACTTGATGTCCCCTGCATCTGTGGAATACCTGAATAGACAACGAATCATCCCTAAACTGAGGAGGTGGACTTTGGTAGCAACTGTAGACTTGGGGTTTGCTTCTGCATCTAATTTGTTTCTAGATTTATGTTTATCTTAGTTTAGTATTTACAGCTTATTATCATTGGTAGATTTGTTTATTGATTTGGTTGCTCTCTTCCTTTTTTTTAATATATATAGATTTTTTTCTTCATTTTTCCCTTTCTGTGACTGTGTATCTGTATGCTTCTGTGTGTGATTTTGTCTGTATAGGTTTGCTTTCATCATTTGTCCTAGGGTTCTGTCTTTTTTTTTTAGTATAGTTCTTAGCACCTTTTTATCATTGGTGGATTTGGGATTTGTTTATTAGTTGGTTGCTCTATTTTTTTAATTTTTTATTTTAGTAATATATTTTTACTTTTTATTTTAATAACTTAATTTTATTTCTTTTTTCTTTCTTCATTTTTTATTTCTCCCTTTTCTTCTGAGCCATGTGGCTGACAGGGTCTTGGTGCTCCAGCCAGGTGTCAGGCCTGAACCTCTGAGGTGGGAAAGCTCAGTTCAGGACATTGGTCCAACAGAGACCTCCCAGGCCCACATAATATCAGTCTCCGGCGAGAGCTCTCCCAGACATCTCCATCTCAATTCTAAGCCCCAAATCCACTCAATGACTAGTAAGCCACAGTGCTGGACACCCCATGCCAAACAACTAGCAAGACAGGAACACAACCCCACCCATTAGCAGAGAGGCTACATAAAATCATAATAAGTTCACAGACAAGCCAAAACACACCACCGGACACAGTCCTGCCCACGAGATAGACAAGATCCAGCCTCATTCACCAGAACACAGGCACCAGTCCCCTCCACGAGGAAGCCTACACAATCCACTGAACCAACCTTACCCACTGGGGGCAGACACCAAAAACAACGGGAACTGTGAACCTGCAGCCTGTCAGAAGGAGACCCCAAACACAGTAACTTACACAACATGAGAAGACAGAGAAACACATGGCAGATGAAGGAGCAAGGTAAAAACCCACCAGACCAAACAAGTGAAGAGGAAATAGGCAGTCTACCTGAAAAATAATTCAGAGTAATGATAGTAAGGATGATCCAAAATCTTGGCAATAGAATGGAGAAAATACAAGAAACATTTAAAAAGGACATAGAAGAACTAAAGAACAAACACACAATGATGAACAACGCAAAAAATGAAATTAAAAATTCTCTAGAGGGTCTTCTCTGGTGGCGCAGTGGTTGTGAATCTGCCTGCCAGTGCAGGGGGCACGGGTTCGAGCCCTGGTCTGGGAAGATCCCACATGCCGCGGAGCTACTAGGCCCATGAGCCACAACTACTGAGCCTGCACATCTGGAGCTTGTGCTCTGCAACAAGAGAGGCCATGACAGCAAGAGGCCCGTGCACTGCAATGAAGAGTGGCCCCCACATGCTGCAACTGGAGAAGGCCCTCGCACAGAAATGAAGACCCAACACAGCCAAAAATAAATAAATTAATTAAAAAACATTTTTTTTAATTCTCTAGAAAGAATCAATAGCAGAATAACTGACGCAGAACAGATAAGTGACCTGGAAGATAAAAGAGTAGAAATAACTACTGCAGAGCAGAATAAAGAAAAAAGAATGAAAAGAATTGAGGACAGTCTCAGAGACTTCTCAGAGACTTCTCAGACAACATTAAATGCACCAACATTCGAATTATAGGGGTCCCAGAAGAAGAAGAGAAAAAGAAAGGGACTGAGAAAATATTTGAAAAGATTATACTTGAAAATTTCCCTAACATGGGAAAGGAAATAGTCAATTAAGTCCAGAAAGCACAGGGAGTCCCATACAGGATAAATCCAAGGAGAAACACGCTAAGACACATATTAATCAAAGTATCAAAAATTAAAAACAAAGAAAAATATTAAAAGCAGCAAGGGAAAAACAACTAATAACATACCAGGGAATCCCCATAAGGTTAACAACTGTTCTTTCAGCAGAAACTCTGCAAGCCAGAAGGGTATGGCAGGACATATTTAAAGTGATGAAAGGGGAAAACCTACAACCAAGATTACCCTACCCAGCAAGGATCTCATTCAGATTCGACAGAGAAATTAAAATCTTTATGGACAAGCAGAAGTTAAGAGAATTCAGTACCAACAAACTAGCTTTACAACAAATGCTAAAGGAACTTCTCTAGGCAGGAAACACAAGAGAAGGAAAAGACCTACAATAGCAAACCCAAAACAATTAATAAAATGGTAATAGGAACATATGGATTGGTAACCACCTTAAATGTAAATGAATTAAATGCTCCAATCAAAAGACATAGACTGAATTGATACACAAACAAGACCCATACAAATGCTGTCTACAAGAGACCCACTTCAGACCTAGGGACACATACAGACTGAAAGTGAAGATATAAAAAAGGATATTCTATGCAAATGGAAATCACAAGAAAGCTGGAGTAGCAATTCTCATATCAGACAAAATAGACTTTAAAATAAAGACTATTACAAGAGACAAAGGAGCACACTACATAATGATCAAGGGATCAATCTAAGAAGAAGATACAACAATTGTAAATATTTATACACCCAACTTAGGAGAACCTCGGTACATAAGGCAAATGCTAATAGCCATAAAAGGGGAAATCGACAGTAACACAATAATAGTAGGGGACTTTAGCACCCCACTTTCACCAATGGACAGATCATCCAAAATGAAAGTAAATAAGGAAACACAAGCTTTAAATGACACATTAAACAAGATGGACTTAATTGATATTTATAGGACAGTCCATCCAAAAACAACAGAATACACTTTCTTCTCAAGTGCTCATGGAATATTCTCAAGGACACATCATATCTTGGGTCACAAATCAACCCTTGGTAAGTTTAAGAAAATTGAAATTGTATCAAGTGTCTTTTCCAATCACAATGCTATGAGACTAGATATCAATTACAGGAAAAAAACTGTAAAAAAATAGAAAGACATGGAGGCTAAACAACACACTACTTAATAACCGAGATATCACTAAAGAAACCAAAAGAGGAAATCAAAAAATACCTAGAAACAAATGACAATGAAAACACGATGACCCAAAACCTATGGGACGCAGGAAAGGCAATTCTAAGAGGGAAGTTTATAGCAATACAATCCTACCTTAAGAAACAAGAAACATCTCAAATAAACACCTAACCTTACACCTAAAGCAAATAGAGAAAGAAGAACAAATAAAAACCCAAAGTTAGCAGAAGGAAAGAAATCATAAACATCAGATCAGAAATAAATGAAAAAGAAATGAAGGGAACAAAAAGATCAATAAAACTAAAAGCTGGTTCGTTGAGAAGATAAACAAAATTGATAAACCATTAGCCAGACTCATCAAGAGAAAGAGGGAGAAGACTCAAATCAATAAAATTAGAAATGAAAAAGGAGAAGTAAACACTGACACAGCAGAAATACAAAGGATCATGAGAGATTACTACAAGCGGCTATATGCCAATAAAATGGACAAACTGGAAGAAATGGACAAATTCTTAGAAATGCACAACCTGCCAAGACTGAATCAGGAAGAAATAGAAAATATGAACAGACCAGTCACAAGCACTGAAATTGAGACAGTGATTAAAAATCTTCAAAAAAAAAATATCCAAATGGTACAAGCAGCTCATGTAGCTCAATATCAAAAAAAAGAACAACCCAATCCAAAAATGGGCAGAAGACCTAAATATTTCTCCAAAGAAGATACACAGATTGCCAAGAAGCACATGAAAGATTGCTCAATGTCACTAATCATTAGAGAAATGCAAATCAAAACTACAATGAGGTATCACCTTACACCAGTCAGAATGGCCATCATCAAAAAGTCTACAAACAATAAGTGCTGGAGAGGGTGTGGAGAAAAGGGAACCCTCTTGCACCATTGGTGGGAATGTGAATTGATACAGCCACTATGGAGAACAGTATGGAGGTTCCTTAAAAAACTAAGAATAGAACTACCATATGACCCAGCAATCCCACTACTGGGTATATACCCAGAGAAAACCATAATTCAAAAAGAGTCATGTACCACAATGTTCATTGCAGCTCTATTTACAATAGCCAGGACATGGAAGCAGCCTATGTGTCCATTGACAGATGAATGGATAAAGAGGATGTGGCTCATATATACAACAGAATATTAGCCATAAAAAAAAATGGAATTGAGTTATTTGTAGTGAGTTGGATGGGCCTAGAGTCTGTCATAGAGAGTGAAGTAAGTCAGAAAGAGAAAAACAAATACCATATGATAACACATATATATGGAATCCAAAAAAAAAATAGTTCTGAAGAACTTAGGGGCAGGACTGGAATAAAGACACAGATGTAGACAATGGACTTGAGGACACGGGGAGGGGGAAGGGTAAACTGGGACAAAGTGAGAGAGTGGCATGGACATATATACACTACCAAATGTAAAATAGGTAGCTAGTGGGAAGCAGCCGCATTGCACAGGGAGATCAGCTTGGTGCTTTGTGACCACCTAGAGGGGTGGGATAGGGAGGGTGGGAGGGAGGGAGATGCAAGAGGGAGGGGATATGGGGATATATGTATAAGTATAGCTAATTCATTTTGTTATACAGCAGAAACGAACACACCATTGTAAAGCAATTATACTCCAAGAAAGATGTTTAAAAATAAATATATAGGGCTTCCCTGGTGGCACAGTGGTTGAGAGACTGCCTGCCAATGCAAGAGACACAGGTTCGTGCCCCAGTCCGGGAAGATTCCACATGCCGCGGAGCGGCTGGGCCCGTGAGCCATGGCCGTTGAGCCTGCGCGTCCAGAGCCTGTGCTCCGCAACGGGAGAGGCCACAACAGTGAGAGGCCCACATACCACAAATTAATTAATTAATTAATTAATTAATGTTATATGTCCGTTTAAAAAGTAAATTGCTTCTACAAAAACAAGGGAAAGTTGATTGCATTCTAACTTTATAGTTGTCCAGTTTTCATTTTTAAAAGCAGCATATCCGATTTTATTAGCTCGAATTGCCTATCTTTTAGAGTAATTTGATTTATAATAATCGCAGCTACTGTATCCTAACTGACATGGGTATGATAGGCACTGTGCTAACTACTTTATACACATTATATAATGGATAGTGCCACCATCTCACTTGTCAAAGGTCAAGGTTATTATTCCATAGGTGTTAGGTATGTGCTGATAAGTATATAAAAATATTACTTTATAATTGTGCCATTACTGTAAGTGGAAAATCTATGTGATATTGGAAATAGAATAATTTTTATCATTATTAAGTTATCCTTTTATGTAAGTCTTGGAATAATTTTGGGTGCATAATCATGCATTAATAAGAGAGGATTATTCTGTTACATTTTAAAACAGTTTTTCTTAAGCTCTTCGTCTGGCTATTTTTAACTGCCTGGAAACAACATTCTATGACATTTAAAATTATAGTTATGCAGAAATTGCATGATTGTTCTTATAGGGCTAAATAAGGAAATGTAGGTAAACAAACTTGTTTGGAATAAACACTGCAGGAACACTTAAAGTACTGTTAGGGACTCATGACTGTTTAATCTTATTCCAGTTGGAAGTCACTTTAGGGAGTAGTTAAGTACATGGGATCTAGACTGTAGTTGCTTAGGTTGAGTACATGGGTTCTGACTAACTGCTTATATTAAAGTTTGTGCTCTGCCACTTTCTTGCTATATGACTTTGGGGAAATCCCATCACTTGTATACCTCAGTTTTCTCATCTGTAGAACAGAAACAACCACCTCTCCTTAATTGGTCTACTTTATAGTAATCGGTCTACTCTTTTTAATATGTGTTACAGTTTCATTGGTTCCTTATGTCTTTCATGATAGAGTTCAATATATAGTGTTTGTACAATAGGCTCATCGCAAAAAGCAGGACATGATTAAAACTGTTGTATCATTTGCAGTTCAATCAGAGAAGTGGAACTGCTATGAATAATATGGAATAAGAGATTATTCTAGTAAAAATTTAAGATTGTTTTCTGCATGAATGGATTTTGAAATCTAGCTAATGTTTTGCTGCTTATTTTGAGATCTTTATTTGGTTTCTATTAATTCAGTGGATTAGAGAGATAAGATAACACATCGGAACTATCCCAGACACATTTGAGGATATATGGTATTGTGAAATTGGCATTTCAAATCCCTGTAGAAAATATAAATTATTTAATAAGTAGTTCTGAGGAAATTCGTTAACTATTAGGAAAGAAATAAGGTTATACTACATGCTACTCACAAAAAATCCTACATGTAATAAAGACTTTATATCAAAATCCAAAACTATAAAAGTAATAGTAATAAACATATTACTATGTTTATGACTTGGGATAACATAAACTCTATAGACATGCCCAAAAGCCGTAAAGAAAAAGGCTGATAAATCTGATGTCAAAATTAGAAGCTTCTTTATGATATAATAAACAATAGACTAGAATAAAGTATTTGCAGTATTTATAACAGATATTAGATTCATATCAAGAGTATATAAAAATTCTCAAATTCGAAAATAAAAGTAGGAAGGTGGAAAAAAGGCTATGAACATGGTGCATAGGGAGTTGATAATCATGGTTGCCTCTCAGGAGGGACCTCAGATTTGGAGTGGTAATAAAAGAGAGATTTAGTTTTGTTTATAGCATTATGATGTTTTCCACAAGGATAATATATTCATGAATTACTTGTTCTTTATATATTCCAGGTATTAATTTTTGTCTTTATGTAGAGAAAATAATTTATTTTGCTCTACTTTACAAATAGGGACAATTAGTTAATTTCCAAACATTTGCCATCCAAAGACTACTGCAATAAATATTCTTTATATAGCGCCTTAAAAACATGAGGGAGATTTTTCCATAAACAGATTGTAAGAATGGAATTGCTGGCTCATAATATATTCTCATGTTTTAACTTTAGACGGCATGGCCAAACTGCTTTCCAAAATGGCTGTGACAGCTTTACTCTCGCAATCAGTATACGCGTGTTCTAGTTTTCCTACACTCTGGCCAGCAATTCATATACTCATTCAAAGTACGAAATATAGGGACTTCCCTGGTGGCACAGTGGTTAAGAATCTGCCTGCCAATGCAGGGGACACGGGTTTGAGCCCTGGTCTGGGAAGATCCCACATGCTGCGGAGCAACTAAACCTGTGCAACACAACTACTGAGCCTGTGCTCTAGAGCCCGTGCACCACAACTACTGAGGCTGCATGCCACAACTACTGAAACGTGCGCACCTAGAGCCTATGCTCCGCAACATGAGAAGCCCGTGCACCACAACGAAGAGTAGCCCCCGTTCGCCCCAACTAAAGAAAGCCCTTGTGCAGCAGCGAAGACCCAACACAGCCAAAAATAAATAAAAATTTAAAAAATAAATAAATTTACAAAGTAACAAATATGGCTACACAACAGAAATATCAGCAAAGTCTCTGAATAATCACTTAGAGAAAAATAAACATCATGGCCAGTAAACATATGATATTATGCTTGTTCTCATGCCTAAACATGAAAATAGAAAATATAACAACTGTGAGGACCTGTTTTCAACCATCTATTGGGCAAAAGTGAAAAAGTCCTTAGGATTTTAGAGAATGCATGCCAGTATTTTCATTATCCAGCAGAGTGAGATAAAAGACTTCTAGTTTTTGAAATTAGAAAAAAAAAGGTTTTATTTAAGGTAATAGAAGAATTAGGGGCATTTGGAAAGTGAACTTGGTCCTAGCCTAGAGGTAACATTTTCAGGGCCCTGCTGTGTTAGATTAAACCTTACGAAACTACCTGGGCTGTTTGCTTGGAATTATGGCCCAGAAGTTTCAGGATATTTTTTTTTTTTTTAATGTTGAGCCTTCTTTTAATTTATTTATTTTTATTTTTGGCTGTGTTGGGTCTTCGTTTCTGTGCGAGGGTTTTCTCTAGTTGTGGCAAGCAGGGGCCACTCTTCATCGCGGTGCGCGGGCCTCTCACTGTCGTGGCCTCTCTTGTTGCGGACCACAGGCTCCAGACGTGCAAGCTCAGTAGTTGTGGCTCACGGGCCTAGTCGCTCCGCGGCACGTGGGATCTTCCCAGACCGGGGCTCAAACCCGTGTCCCCTGCATTAGCAGGCAGACTCTCAACCACTGCGCCACCAGGGAAGCCCCAGGATATTTCTTGAAAGACCAGTGGAGCCACAGGCTTAAACTAAGTCGGTTGTACTAAGTAGTGTTAGACAGTGGTTTCCAATCACATCACATTTTTAAAATTAGAGATCAACCTGTATCTTGGGCATACTGTGGACTAGAATTTCCAAAGGAAATTGTGGAATTGAGATAATTAAGTACACATATGAGATGATGTGCTCAGATTTCCACAGACCAGTCAGGAATAGGTGAGCTCATTGGGCACAACAGGAGCCTCTTCTAGATAGTCGGCCCATTTTGCCATCCACAGACTGAGGAGCAGTGTGTAGTTACTTTCCTAAATACTAACCATGTACTAGCATGAAGCTATAGATAGAAGAAAGAGGAAAAGGAGAGGGCTTCTCGCGTGCTCACTCCGGAAGTAGGGAATGGAGATGAGGTTATGAATTAAATTCAGAAAAGAGGAGGATGGCCTGTCTCCATAAATGGGACGTGAGCTGTGCAAAAGACGGGAAGTACTGAATAGAAATGTAATGCCATGAAATTTTCTAGACCATTCTTCAGAGGATCACTTATTAATCTATGAATTAAGAAACCATATTATACTGGTGTTTCAAAAGCCTAGTATGTACCTGGTAAATGTGGATTATTCTAAAACTGAGAGAAAGGAGTAAGATTTGTTATAGCTAACTTAACCCTTTACCAGGGAGTGAGGAGTGGCAGTTTTCACTCTTTTCTTTGGGGAGCACATACTAGCAGTTACATTTGGCTGAGGAAGGTAAGGCAGTTTTCCTTCAGATTTATCTCAGTGGAATAAATTTCATAGGATTTTTCTAAATCAAAGTTATATTTCATTAGTTGAGAAAGAGGAATGTTGGACTCTACAGTTTTTTGGAGGTGCTGGTCTAATTAGATAAAACACGTGTACTCGAGACTCTGAAGGAGCCCTGGGAGAAACAAGTGAATGCACCGGGAGCTCTGAGAAGTAGGTCATTGCTGCTGCTCTGTGTCTGGGAGCTATGCAGGGACCAGGCAGTTTTTAATTGAGAAAAAGCACCGTTCCAGAACAGCACTAGAGAAGTAAAGCCGTTTATGGGACTCAGTAGATATCCTGCATCAAAGAAGGTTCTAGATAAACAAAAATGTCTTGATGAGTTGCCTCAAGCATACCTTATCAGTACTGAGCCTTCCCTCCTGTGAGTCAGCAGCCAGGACATTGAATATGAGAGGTCTACATTGGTGGATGTAGAATAATTCATATGTATAATGATTTAAAAAAATTTTTTACATACAACTGTGATCAAGATTATATAAGATGTTTATTTTGACTTTCTTGTTGTTTTTCCCATATCAACATGCTACCCCATGCCTCCCCTTCCCACAAATAATGTATTTTAACAACTTCCCATTTTTTTCAGGGAAAACTGTGAATTTGGTACAACTCTAATTTATTTGTTTTCATGTCTGCATCATATTTCATGGAGTGGGTGTAAAAAATGTATTCAGTCATTTTCCTACTGATAGTATTAAATTTGTCTTCCATTTTTGTCCAAAATGAACACTATAACAAATATCCTCTACAAATATCCCTTCAGAATGGAATATTTTATTTGTATGGCATAGGTTCTTAGGAGATGGAATACTAGAGTAAATGGTATAAGTACTTTTTATTAACATCTTTATTGGAGTATATTTGCTTTACAGTGGTGTGTTACTTTCGGCTTTATAACAAAGTGAATCAGCTATACATATACATATATCCCCATATCTCCTCCCTCTTGTGTCTCCCTCCCATCCTCTCTATCCTACCCCTCTAGGGGGTCACAAAGCACTGAGCTGATCTCCCTGTGCAATGCGGCTGCTTCCCACTAGCTATCTATTTTACATTTGGTAGTGTATATATGTCCGTGCCACTCTCTTACTTCGTCCAGCTTAACCTTCCCCCTGCCCATGTCCTCAAGTCCATTCTCTACGTCTGCGTCTTTATTCCTGTCCTACCCCTAGGTTCTTCAGAACCTTTTTTTTTTTTTGATTCCATATATGTGTGTTACCACACGGTATTTTTCTCCTTCTGACTTACTTTACTCTATGATAGACTCTAGGTCCATCCACCTCACTATAAATAAATCAATTTTGTTTCTTTTTATAGCTGAGTAATATTCTATTGCATATATGTGCCACATCTTCTTTATCCATTCATCTGTCGATGGACACTTAGGTTGCTTCCAGATCCTGGCTATTTTAAATAGTGCTGAACTGAACATTGTGGTACATGACTCTTTTTGAATTATGGTTTTCTCAGGGTACATGCCCAGTAGTGGGATTGCTGGGTCGTATGGTAGTTCTATTTTTAGTTTTTTAAGGAACCTTCATACTGTTCTCCATAGTGACTGTATCAATTTACATTCCTACCAACAGTGCAGGAGTGTTCCCTTTTCTCCACACCCTCTCCAGCATTTATTGCTTGTACATCTTTTTTTTTTTTTTTTTACAGTACGCGGGCCTCTCACTGTTGTGGCCTCTCCCGTTGCGGAGCACAGGCTCCAGACGCGCAGGCTCAGCGGCCATGGCTCACAGGCCCAGCCACTCCGCAGCATGTGGGATCTTCCTGGACCGGGGCACGAACCCGTGTCCCCTGCAACAGCAGGCGGACTCTCAACCACTGCGCCACCAGGGAAGCCCCTGTTTGTAGACTTTTTGATGATGACCATTCTGACTGGTGTGAGGTGATACCTCATTGTAGTTTTGATTTGCATTTCTCTAATGATTAGAGACCTTGAGCGTCCTTTCATGTGTTTGTTGGCAATCTATATACCTTCTTTGGAGAAATGTCTATTTAGTTCTTATGCCCATTTTTGGATTTGGTTGTTTGTTTTTTTGATATTGAGCTGCCTGAGCTGCTTGTAAATTTTGGAGATTAATCCTTTGTCATTGCTTCATTTGCAAATATTTTCTCCCATTCTGAGGGTTGTTTTTTCATCCTGTCTTTGGTTTCCTTTGCTATGCAAAACTTTTAAGTTTCATTAGGTCCCACTTGTTTTTTTTGTTTTGTTTTTATTTCCATTTCTCTAGGAGGTGGGTTAAAAAGGATCTTACTGTGATTTATGTCATACAGTGTTCTGCCTATGTTTTCCTCTAAGAGTTTATACTGTCTGGCGTTACATTTAGGTCTTTAATCCATTTTGAGTTTATTTTTATATATGGTGTTAGGGAGTGTTCTAATTTCATTCTTTTACATGTAGCTGTCCAGTTTTCCCAGCACCACTTATTGAAGAGACTGTCTTTTCTCCATTGTGTATTCTTGCCTCCTTTATCAAAGATAAGGTGACCATATGTGCATGGGTTTACCTCTGGGCTTCCTATCCTGTTCCATTGATCTATATTTCTGTTTTTGTGCCAGTGCCATACTGTCTTGATTACTGTAGCTTTGCAGTATAGTCTGAATTCCAGGAGCCTGATTCCTCCAGCTCTGTTTTTCTTTTTCAAGATTGCTTTGGCTATTTGGGGTCTTTAGTGTTTCCATACAAATTGTAAAATTTTTTGTTCTACTTCTGTGAAAAATGCCATTGGTAGTTTGATAGGGATTGCATTGAATCTGTAGATTGCTTTGGGTAGTATAGTCATTTTCACAATGTTGATTCTTCCAATCCAAGAACATGATATATCTCTGTCTGTCTGTATCATCTTTAATTTCTTTCATCAGTGTCTTATAGTTTTCTGCATGAAGGTCTTTTGTCTCCTTAGGTAGGTGCATTCCTAGGTATTTTATTCGTTTTGTTGCAGTGGTAAATGGGAGCATTTTCCTAATTTCTCTTTCAGATTTTTCATCATTAGTATATAGAAATGCAAGAGATTTCTGTGCATTAATTTTGTATCCTTCTGCTTTACCAAATTCATTGATTATCTCTAGTAGTTTTCTGGTAGCATCTTTAGGATTCTCTATGTATAGTATCATGTCCTCTGCAAACAGTCACAGTTTTACCTCTTCTTCTGAATTTGATTCCTTTTATTTCTTTTTCTTCTCTGATTACTGTGGCTAAAACTTCCAAAATTATGTTGAATAATAGTGGTGAGAGTGGGCAACCTTGTCTTTTTCCTGATCTTAGTGGAAATGGTTTCAGTTTTCCACCATTGAGAACGATCTTCTCTGTGGGTTTGTTATATATGGCCTTTATTATGTTGAGGTAAGTTCCCTCTTTGCCCACTTCCTGGGGAGTTTTTATCATAAATGGGTGTTGAACTTTGTCAAAAGCTTTTTCTGCATCTATTAATAATATCATATGGTTTTTCTCCTTCAGTTTCTTAATATGGCTTATCACATTGATTGATTTGCATATATTGAAAAATTCTTGCATTTCTGGGTTAAACCCCACTTGATCATGGTGTATGATCTTTTTTATTGTGCTGTTGGATTCTGTTTGCTAGTCTTTGTTGAGGATTTTTGAATCTATGTTCATCAGGGATATTGGCCTGTAGCTTCCATTTTTTGTGACTTCTTTGCTTTTGGTTTCAGGGTGATGGTGGCCTTGTAGAATGAGTTTGGGAGTGTTCCTCCCTCTGCTATATTTTGGAAGAGTTTGAGAAGGGTAGGTGTTAGCTCTTCTCTAAATGTTTGATAGAATTCACCTGTGAAGCCATCGGGTCTTGGGCTTTTGTTTGTTGGAAGATTTTTAATCACAGTTTCAATTTCAGTGCTTGTGATTGATATGTTTATATTTTCTGTTTCTTCCTGGATGCATCTCAGTCAGTTGTGCTTTTCAAAGAATTGTCCATTTCTTCCAGGTTGTTCATTTTATTGGCATATAGCTGCTTATAGTAATCTCTCATGATCCTTTATATTTCTGCCATGTCAGTTTTTACTTATCCTTTTTCATTTCTGATTCTATTGATTAGAGTCTTCTCTTTTTTTTTTTCTTGATGAATCTGGCTAATGGGTTATCAATTTTATTTATCTTCTAAAAGAACCAGCTTTTAGTTTTAATGATCTTTGCTATTGTTTCCATCATTTCTTTTTCATTTATTTCTGATCTGATCTTCATGATTTCTTTCCTTCTGCTAACTTTGGGGTTTTTTGTTCTTCTTTCTCTAATTGCTTTAGGTGTAAGGTTAGGTTGTGTTTTTGAGATTTTTCTTGTTTCTTGAGGTAGGATTGTATTACTATAAACTTCCCTCTTAGAACCGCTTTTGCTGCATCTGTAGGTTTTGGGTTGTTGTGTTTTCATTATTTGTCCCTAGGTGTTTTTTGATTTCCTCTTTGATTTCTTCAGTGATCTCTTGGTTATTTATTGGTATAATGTTTAGCCTCCGTGTGTTTTTATTTTTAACAGATTTTTTCCTGTAATTGATATCTAGTCTCATAGTGTTGTGGTCTGAAAAGATACTTGATACTATTTCAGTTTTCTTAAATTTACCAGGACTTGATTTGTGACCCAAGATATGATCTATCCTGGAGAATGTTCCATGAGCACTTGAGAAAAATGTGTATTCTGTTGTTTTTGGATGGAATGTCTTATAAATATCAATTAAGTCCATCTAGTTTAATGTATCATTTGAAGCTTGTGTTTCCTTATTTATTTTCATTTTGGATGATCTGTCCATTGGTGAAAGTGGGGTGTTAAAGTCCCCTACTATGAATGTGTTACTGTCGATTTCCCCTTCTATGGCTGTTAGTATTTTACTTATATATTGAGGTGCTCCTATGTTGGATGCATAAATATTTACAATTGTTATATCTTCTTCTTGGATTGATCCCTTGATCATTATGTAGTGTCCTTCTTTGTCTCTTCTAATAGTCTTTATTTTAAAGTCTATTTTTTCTGATATGAGAATTGCTACTCCAGCTTTCTTTTGATTTCCATTTGCATGGAGTATCTTTTTCCATCCTCTCACTCTCAGTCTGTATGTGTCCCTGGGTCTGAAGTGGGTCTCTTTTAGATAGCATATATACTCATCTTGTTTTTATTTCCATTCAGCCAGTCTATGTCTTTTGGTTGGAGCATTTAATCCATTTACATTTAAGGTAATTCTTGATATTTATGTTCCTATTCCCATTTTCTTAATTGTTTTGGGTTTGTTATTGTAGGTCTTTTCCTTCTTTTGGGTTTCCTGCCTAGAGAAGTTCCTTTAGCATTTGTTGTAAAGCTGGCTTTGTGGTGCGGAATTCTCTAATAAATGTTTACAGTGTAGTAGTTCATACCTATATCATTAATGTATGAAAATACCATTTTCTTAACAACCATACCAGAAATAGTTGTTCAAGTTCTTTTCAGGCTTGCCAGTCCAATGGTCATGAAGTGGCATCTCAGTGAAGCCTGTGTACCAATTTTCTGTTCATGTATACAAGGCTACTAGAAATGCCACCACTGGAGTCTCATTTTTCAAAGTTTAAGAAGGACCCCTGGCTACCCAAACTCTGGCTTGTGGTATGTAACAAGGCAACAAAAGGGACCAGTTTCCTTTAATATATACCTCTAACTTCAGCAGTCAACTCCAAGTGGCATATTAGTTGTTGTATATTGTGGGTTGGCATAACAATTTGCAGCAGAAAAAAGAAAACCAAGCAGTATGACACCAGGAACAATGGCCTGGAGACCTGAATTTTGCTACAGAATTTAGGCTTCCTGATGGGCATGAAGTAGCTTACTGTCAGAAGTTTCCTTATATTCTATAGTGGGTTGGTTAAGTTCCCTGTCACTTATGAATGAATCAGGGGTCTGGGATGGGGCACTTAGAGGAGTGAAGAATGGAAGATCCATTTTTTATAGGACACTTCTGTTAATACTCATACCCAGATTAACAGGCTGACTTCTCTGTCATGAGAGAAAAAAAAGGAAAAAAACCCACTCTATTCTCTCTGAAAAAGAGGGTAGGATGATGGTAGGAGATTTAGGAAGAGATCTTGGATAGCAATGGGAAAGCTCTAAGTTCAATACAGCAAGGCAGAGATAGCCCCCTTCACGGTGCTTGAGCAGGAGACAGTGGCAAAAGAACCCAAGGGACCAGCCAAGGTAATGGAGGTTGGTATTTGAAGACTTTAAAGAACTCCAAAATGGAGAAGTAAGTGGAGGATCCTACAGCGCATCCTCTTAAGAGTTGAACTTGCCAGGACATTTATGTTACTGAGTCCAAGCTCATATTTCTCACTGCATGACAGGCCAATAAATCAAGAGACAAGTTACTGAGGCAAGGAATAGCAACTTTATTTGTAAGCCAGCAGACCGAGAAGATGGTGGACTAGTGTCCCAAAGAACCACCTTCTCCAAGTTAGAATTCAGGCTCCTTTTATACTAAAAGGGGAGGGGATATGGTTGGTTGTTGGAAACTTCTTGGTGTGCAAATCCTGTTGGAGCTGTCCATGTAGGTCAGGTCATGATGTTCTTGTAAACCTCCAACAAGACAAATATTATTCTCTGTTCTGCACCTTTTTATCTCCATATGAATGGAAAAGTGTTATACCTTTAAAAATCAGAGCCTTGAAAATAGGCTATCCTGCATATGTCAGGCTATAGGCAACATTCTCAACTTGCAGCAAAAGTAATAGAATAGAAAGGTTAAAGTAAAAGAAACAGATCCAATATGTAGAGTCAGATTTGTTCTTCCCTGTTACACTTATTGCTGGTATTGGGGCACAGAAGAACACCTCAGCCAATCTTTAACCATTAGGAAAAAGGTAGTTGTACCTACCTTTGTAGGAGCTCCATGAAATCCATTAAAAGGACTATGGCAGGATGTGATTTTTTCCTCTCTAACACTCACGCTTTCCAACATACACATACATAGCATGGAAGAAAGAAGCCAGGGAGGCAAAGGATCTCTTGTAGTTGAGGAAGAGATTGAAATCTTTACATATTTTAACTCACAGGAGAACTGCTGAGAATGGTCCATCTTGATTGTCTAAAAAGTCTGATTACTTCCTTAAGTTTCAGGGACTCTTGAACCTGCTTTACCACTCTCACTTGGTTATATTCATAATGAAATCAACTAGATTCATTCAACTGACAACCTCTACAGGAGGCTAAGAAATGGGGCTTTTGGAATAGAGGAGTAAAGAGGAGAGAGAAAGAGAATTCCCCTTTGGGAAGCGTTTGTTTCTTTAGATGCTAGAGAAGATGGTAGTCATATGAGAGCTTCAGAGTCTAGTGTGAGGGACTTGGACTGATTGAGGGCCTGAATTTTTGTTGAACAGCCTAAGGGATCCCATTCCAGAACCTCTATCCCCACGTGGTTTTTGGTGCTGGAACCTGAATTAGAGAACTGTTTTGTAAACTCTACTGAACTTGTTGTCAATACATGATGAACTAACAGCAAAGTTGTTTTATAATGGATATACTCTTCCTTTCCCCATTAAGCATATGGATCTGGAGCTTTATTTGTATGATAAATACTACTGAGTATTTTCTAAGAACTGGGAGCTTTTCCAGATGCCTCACATACTTTATCTCATGTAATTATCACTAGGTATTAACCTCAGTTTATATATAGGAAACTAAACCTCTGATAGAGTAAGCAACTAAACTAAGGTCACACACTTGCAGTTCAGATAGACTCCCACCTCCATGTTCTTGCCACACTCTTTCTTCTAAACCACGTGCAAATGCAGCAGCTCCTGGCGCTCACTGAGGGAAAGCCCTGCAACTTCAAATAGTGGCTACAAGGCCCTTGGCATCCCAGCACAGTGCCCAAGTGCACCGATCCGCAACAGTGCTGTCTTTGTTCAGCACATTGAGTTTCCGAGCATAATATTAGCGTCTCAGGAAATCCTTCCCAACAAGTTATTTCCAGCCGGCAACCAGTGATTTATTCCAAATGTCTGAATGAGCTGAAGAGAGTTTCCTCTGGTCTGACGTTTCTTGTCCTGGCAGACCAAAGTCTGCACTGCTTCTTACTTTTTAACAAAATTTGTCTCTGCCACAGAGGCTTACAAATCTTTCTCGCCTTGTGCTGTTTACCTGGAAACAGCAAAACAATGAATTTAAATAGGAAACATATCCTATCACTACTCTCCTCCATAACTTTTATTTATTTTTCCTGACACAGTGATTTTATCTTCATTTGTGTCCCTAATTATGGATGTTTCTTTTATTTCACTTGCAGTATTTAGCATTGGCAGCATCAACCCTACTGTTTGAAAAGCTCTTGGAACTTGAAGCAAAGCCACAGTCAGAGTTGACCTTGGCAGTTGTGTTTTTCAGACAGCAGACCTCTCCAGTTTTCCTAAAGTGTCTAGGGCACTAGATGAGACCATGTCCTGGACAATACAAAGACCTCTCAATAGAGGTGAGGCATGCTCAAAGACAGTCTAAACACCAAATTTTAAAACTGAAGCAAGTGAAATATCTAAAGTGGTTCCCTAAAAACCGATCATTGCCTCACAGTTTCTGAGATTTGCCAAGTAAAGCAGCTAGTGCTTATCTTGAATAGGATATGCCTAGGTAATTTTCTGGTGCTTTTGAGACAGAATGATGCAGTTATTTCATTAGGAAAATTTCTAGGGTTTTATTAGGATGCTGTAGAATGGGAGTTATGAACAAGTATTATCAAATAAAGTAATTTGCTAATACTTTGGGTTCTCTCAAATCAAATTTCTTTTTAATCTGTGCGTACCTGTTTCTGATTTACGCATTTTTGCCCTTTCAACCCTGACAGCACAGAGAAGTCTAACTGAGTCTTTTCAAAAGGTCTTTTAAAGGGGTTACAGGTCACCCATAGGATCCTGTAGGGTCCAGTAGGAGCTTCTGATGGATGCCACTGCTAAGGGCTCCCTCGATCACTCCAACCTCCCGTGCTTTTCTTCCTCCCAAACCTTTCCAGGTGCCCTCTGAGGCTTTTTTCCACAATAAACAAATTCTACTACACTTCTCCCACTTTCTGGAACTCTTTGTCCCATTTTTGCTTTAACTAAAACCTGGTTCTCCCCGGCGACCGTTCCTCTTGCATCTTTTTCAAGTCACTGCTTCTCCTTCTCATATCACCTATATCGGCACTCGGCGGTAAAGCTCACACCTTTTGCCTCCACAGTGTCACTTCTGAACTCCCATTCTTCCACTTCCCTGAAAAGCATTCCTGCGCTCTGATGCTCATTACCTTCCTCCGCATGATTGTTTCTGACTGTCTGGTCACTCCCTGTTGGCTGCTGTACATTTTGTCATCTGGCTCACAGAACTCCTCTCTACCCCAAATCATGTCACTGCACTGACTTCAGAGTTTATAGAGATTGCCATCCAACACGATATTCTTGACCTCCTCCATGCCCAAGCCTTAAACTGTCTTTCTACCTCGGCCCTTGTCCACAATGTAGATGCTGTATCCTTCTGAATTCCATAACAGGAACTGCTTTGCCAATTATCATAGCTGCCATGGATTAGGCACTTAGCATGTGCAAGGACACAAAGCTGTCACCTTTAGATTTATTGTTTCATTTGATTCTGAACTCAACTCTGTGAGGTAGATACCATAATGACCCCCATTTTGCTGAGAGGGAAACTGAGGCTCCCAATGTTTAAGTAAATTGTTCAAAGTCATACAGTAAGTAAATGGTAGAACTTGGATTAAAAATAAAGATGTCTGCCCGCAGTTCAAGCTTTCAACTCCTACAGTATAAACATTCTGCTTTCTGACCCTCTCTTCTGCCACCCTTGTTCAGTGCTGTCACTCCTGGCCCTTAATCTCATGGTGGACTCTAAGAGCTCCCTGGCCTGCCTGCTTCTCTCTGACAGGTTAGCTTCTCTCTTTTTCCTCTTCTTTCCTATTAGGTCTAGATTCTGTGGACTGCTTGCTAAGTTCTCCCACTTTCTTTCCCGTTGTTCTCCCTTAATATATCTAACCCTAGAGAGTATCTAACCCACTCCACATATAGGTTGCCAAGCACTTAGGAGAACATACACTCAAACTGTGGAAGATGCAAGTCTTACTCGCCTAACTTAGTGTGTAGTAGAAGTGACTATTCTGCCACAACAAATAAGCTTCTACTTTAAATTCCCAGTCTACTGGGTGACAGAAATTATATCTTAGTCAACTTAGTTATCCCCCCTCTTGTCCTGAAGTTGTATCTAATTTTCAAGGGGTTTACACATGCTAAAATAAAAGTTAGTGGGATGGGGGAGGGAGAAGAGAACCTTTTCGTTGAATTATCAGAAACCTACACTGTGATCCACTGAGATGTCTTCATTCAGGTTGGCTTTTGGCAGAAGGGGGTGACACCCGCTTCATCCTGCCTCACTGCTTGCTCCAAAGCATCTACAGGTCTGACACCTCTGGGGAATTTATCCTTCTTAGGCTGTGGCAGCAGGGAACCTAGCAAAACCAAGCATGATGTGGGTAGAGAAACAGTGAATAGGTGATATGCCTGTGCACACAAGTGTTAAGCAGTCTTATAGCATCCTTCCCACTGTGCTGCCAACAGTGTCCCCTGTGCCACTTCTCTAGAACTTTTGATCTTAGTGCACTTTAGATACCTCCAGTTACCATCTTTTTAATTTGACTTATATCAGTCCCTCAGGGAGTTGGTGGTGGTGCTGGGCCTTTTTAAAAATGGTTCTCTTTGTCTTTAATTCCCTAATCCTCATTTGTTCACCTGTATAGAGTGTCTTCATCCTTTGACATAAGCTTAGAGCTCAATTTCCAGACCCCCTGAAACAGGATCAGTGCCATCTTATGTGCTTCCCTCAGCTCTTATCATGCTGCCTTATTAACACTTGTTCATTTGTTCGCATCCTCCTTCTGACTGTGAGATCCCGAGGATGAGGCATCATGTAGGTCTTAATTATCATTAAGTCCTTTCAGAGAGTAGCAGACAGAAACCCAGTAATTTATTTCCTTCTTTTCAGTTATGCAAAATGTAAGAGAAGAATGGTCTTAATTTTTACATAAGCTTCCATATATTTAACGCAAAACTTGTCTCCTGTCTCTGATGGTTGTATTAAGTTGAAACATGTTTTTCAGAAATTTGGCATGTAAATTTCTTTCATAGAACTTATATACTTAATATTCGTAAAACAGCAATGAGGAGAGAGAACTTCAAGATGGTGGAGAAGTAAGACATGGAGATCACCTTCCTCCCCACAAATACATCAGAAATACATCTACATGTGTAACAACTCGTATACAACACCTACTGAACGCCGGCAGAGGATCTCAGACTCCCCAAAAGGCAAGAAATTCCCCACGTACCTGGGTAGGGCAAAAGAAAAAAGAAAAAACAGAGACAAAAGAATAGGGACGGGACCTACCCCTCTGGGAGGGAGTTGTGAAGGAGGAAAGGTTTCCACACACTAGGAAGCCACTTCACAGGCAGAGACTGCGGGTGGCGGAGGGGGGAAAGCTTCAGGGCCACGGAGGAGAGTGCAGCCACAGGGGTGCGGAGGGCAAAGTGGAGAGATTCCTGCACGGAGGATCGGTGCCTACCAGCACTCACCAGCCTGAGAGGCTTCTCTGCTCACCCGCCGGGGTGGGTGGGGCTGGGAGCTGAGGCTTGGGCTCCGGAGATCAGACCCCAAGGAAAGGACTGGGGTTGGCTGCGTGAACACAGCCTGAAGTGGGTGAGTGCACCACAGCTAGCTGGGATGGAGTCCAGGAAAAGGTCTGGACCTGCTGAAGAGGCAAGAGACCATTGTTTCAGGGTGCACGAGGAGAGGGGATTAAGAGCGCCACTTAAAGGAGCTCCAGAGACGGGCGCGAGCCGTGGCTATCAGCGCGGACCCCAGAGACGGGCATGAGACGCTAAGGCTGCTGCTGCAGCAACCAAGAAGCCGGTGTGCAAGCACAGGTCACAGTCCACACCTCCCTTACCGGGAGCCTGTGCAGCCCACCACTGCCAGGGTCCCGGGATCCGGGACAACTTCCCCGGGGAAACACACAGCACACCTCAGACTGGTACAATGTCACACCAGCCTCTGCCACCGCAGGCTCTCCCGGAATTCTGTACCCCTCCCTCCGCCCAGCCTGAGTGAGCCAGAGCCCCCTAATCAGCTGCTCCTTTAACCCCGTCCTGTCTGAGCGAAGAACAAACGCCCTCAGGCAACCTACACACAGAGGCGGGGCCAAATCCAAAGCTGAACCCCAGGAGCTGTGCGAACAAAGAAGAGAAAGGGAAATCTCTCCCATCAGCCTCAGGAGCAGCGGATTAAATCTCCACAGTCAACTTGATATACCCTGCATCTGTGGAATACCTGAATAGACCACAAATAATCCCAAAATTGAGGCTGTGGACCTTGGGAGCAATGATATATGTATTTTTTTACATTTTCTCTTTTTGTGAGTGTGTATGTGTATGCTTCTTTGTGTGATTTTGTCTGTATATCTTCACTTTGACCATTTGTCCTAGGGTTTTGTCTGTCCACTTTTTTTGTTTGATTTTTTAGTATAGTTTTTAGTGCTTGTTATCATTGGTGTATTTGTTTTTTGGTTTGTTGCTCTTTCTTTTTTTATTACTTTTTAATTAATGAAAAATTTTTAATAATTATTTTTTTATTTTAATAACTTTATTTTATTTATTTATTTTTTTCTTCCTTTTCTTCTGAGCTGTGTGGCTGACAGGGTGCTCCAAGCGGGTGTCAGGCCTCTGCCTCTGAGGTGGGAGAGCCAAGTTCAGGACATTGGTCCACCAGAGATCTCCCGGCCTCCATGTAATATCAAATGGTGAAAGCTCTCCCAAAGATCTCCATCTCAATGCTAACACCAAGCTCCACTCAATGACCAATAAAACACAGTGCCAGACACCCTATGCCAAACAACTAGCAAGACAAGAACACAACCCCACCCATTAGCAGAGAGGCTGCCTAAAATCATAATAAGGCCATAGACACCCCAAAACAAACCACTGGATGTGGTCATGCCCACCAGATAGACAGTATCTAGCCTCATCCACCAGAACACAGGCACTAGTCCCCTCCACCCAGAAGCCTACACAACCCACTGAACCAACCTTACCCACTGGGGACAGACACCAAAAACAACAGAAACTACAAACCTGCAGCCTGCAAAAGAAGACCCCAAACACAGTAAGATAAGCAAAATGAGAACACAGAGAAACACACAGCAGATGAAAGAGCAAGGTAAAAACCCACCAGACCAAACAAATGAAGAGGAAATAGGCAGTCTACCTGCAAAAGAATTCAGAATAATGATAGTAAAGATGATCCAAAATCTTGGAAAGAGAATGGAGAAAATACAAAAAACTTTTAACAAGGACCTAGAAGAACTAAAGAGCAAACACACAATGATGAACAACACAATAAATGAAGTTAAAAATTCTCTAGAAAGAATCAATAGCAGAATAACTGAGGCAGAAGAACAGATAAGTGACCTGGAAGATAAGATAGTGGAAATAACTACTGCAGAGCAGAATAAAGAAAAAAGGATGAAAAGAATTGAAGACAGTCTCAGAGACCTCTGGGACAACATTAAACACACAAACATTCAAATTATACTGGTCCCAGGAGAAGAAGAAAAAAAGAAAGGGAATGAGAAAACATTTGGAGAGATTATAGTGGAAAACTTCTCTAATATGGGAATGGAAATAGTTAATTCCAGGAAGCACAGAGAGTCCCATACAGAATAAATCCAAGGAGAAACATGCCAAGACACATATTAATCAAACTATCAAAAATTAAATACAAAGAAAAAATATTAAAAGCAGAAAGGTAAAAACAACAAATAACATACAAAGGAGCCCCTGCTTATCGTAACTAGAGAAAGCCCGTTAACAGCTACAAAGACCCAACACAGTGAAAAATAAATAAAATAAATAAATTTATTTAAAAAAAAAAAACATACAAAGGAATCCCTGTAAGGTTAACAGCTAATCTTTCAACAGAAACTCAGCAAGCCAGAAGGGAGTGGCAGGACATATTTAAAGTGATGAAAGGAGTAAACCTAAAACCAAGATTACCCTACCCAACTATGATCTCATTCAGATTCGACAGAGATATTAAAACCTTTACAGACAAGCAAAAGCTAAGAGAATTCAGCACCACCAAACCAGCTTTACACAAAATGCTAAAGGAACTTCTCTAGGCAGGAAACACAAGAGAGGGAATAGGCCTACGATAACAAACACAAAACGATTAAGAAAATGGTAACAGGAAAATACATATCAATAATTACCTTAAATGTAAATGGATTAAATGCCAAACAAAAGGAATAGACTGGCTGATTCAATACTTAACAAGATCCATATATACGCTGTCTACAAGAGACCCACTTCAGACCTAGGGACACATACAGACTGAAAGAGAGGGGATGGAAAAAGATATTCCATGCAAATGGAAATCAAAAGGAAGCTGGAGTAGCAATTCTCATATCAGACAAAATAGACTTTAAAATAAAGACTATTACAAGAGACAGAGATGGACACTACATAAGGATCAAGGGATCGACCCAAGAAGAAGATATTACAATTGTAAATATTTATGCAGCCAACATAGGAGCACCTCAATACATAAGGCAAATGCTGACAGTCATAAAAGGGGAAATCGACAGTAACACAATCATAGTTGGGGACCTTACCACCCCACTTTCACCAATGGACAGATCATCCAAAATGAAAATAAATAAGGAATCACAGGCTTTAAATGATACATTAAACAAGATGGACTTCATTGATATTTATAGGACATTCCATCCAAAAACAACAGAATACACTTTCTTCTGAAGTGCTCATGGAACATTCTCCAGGATAGACCATATCATCGGTCACAAATCAAGCCTTGATAAGTTTAAGAAAATTGAAATTGTTTCAAGTATATTTTAAGACCACAACACTATGAGACTACATATCAATTACAGGAAAATATCTGTGAAAAATACAAACACGTGGAGGCTAAACAATGCATTACTTACTAACCAAGAGATCACTGAAGAAATCAAAAAGGAAATCAAAAAATACCTAGAAACAAATGACAATGAAAACACGATGACCCAAAACCTATGGGATGCAGCAAAATCAGCTCTAAGAGGGAAGTTTATAGCAATACAATCCTACCTCAGGAAACAAGAAACATCTCAGATAAACAACCTAACCTTAAACCTAAAGCAATTAGAGAAAGAAGAACAAAAATCCCCCAACGTTAGCAGAAGGAAAGAAAGCATAAAGGTCACATCAGATATAAATGAAAAAGAAATGAAGGAAACAATAGCAAAGATCAATAAAACTAAAAGCTGGTTCTTTGAGAAGATAAACAAAATTGATAACCCATTAGCCAGAATAAAAAGGAGAAAAAAAGGGAGAAGATTTAAACCAATAGAATTAGAAACGAAAGAGGAGAAGTAAAAACTAATACTACAGAAATACAAAGGATCATGAGAGATTACCACAAGCAGCTATATGCCAATAAAATGGACAACCCGGAAGAAATGAACAAATTCTTAGAAAAGCACAACCTTCCAAAACTGAACCAGGAAGAAATAGAAAATATAAACGGACAATCACAAGCACTGAAATTAAGATGGTGATTCATAATCTTCCAACAAATAGAAGCTCAGGATCAGATGGCTTCACAAGCGAATTCTATCAAACGTTTAGAGAACAGGTAACACCTATGCTTCTCAAACCCTTCCAAAATATAGCAGAGAGAGGAACACTCCCAAACTGCTTCTACAAGACCAACATCACCCTGATACCAAAAGTAGACAAAGATGTCACAAAGAAAGAAATCTAGAGGCCAATATCACTGATGAACATAGTTACAAAAATCTTCAACAAAATACTAGCAAACAGAATCCAACAGCACATTAAAAGGATCATATACCATCATAAAGTGGGGTTTATCCCAGGAATGCAAGGATTCTTCAATATACACAAATCAATCACTGTGATACACCATATTAACAAACTGAAGGACAAAAAACATATGATCATCTCAATAGATGAAGAAAATCTTTCTACAAAATTCAACACCATTTATGATAAAAGCCCTGCAGAAAGTAGACATAGAGGGAACTTACCTCAACATAATGAAGGCCATATATGACAAACCCACAGCCAACATTGTTCTCAATGGTTAAATACTGAAACCGTTTCCACTAAGATCAGGAACAGCACAAGGTTGCCCTCTCTCACCACTATTATTCAACATAGTTTTGGAAGTTTTAGCCACAGCAATCAGAGAAGAAAAAGAAATAAAAGGAATCAAAATCAGAAAGGAGGAAGTAAAGCTGTCACTGTTTGCAGATGACATGATACTGTACATAGAGAATCCTAAAGATGCTACTAGAAAACTAGAGCTAATCAGTGAATTTGGTAAAGTAGTGGGATACAAAATTAATGCACAGAAGTCTCTTGCACTCCTATACACTAGTGATGAAAAATCTGAAAGAGAACCTAAGGAAACACTCCCATTTACCATTGCAACAAAAAGAATAAAATACCTAGAAATAAACCTACCTAAGGAGACAAAACACCTGTATGCAGAAAACTATAAAATACTGATGAAAGAAGTTAAAGATGATACAAACGGATGGAGAGATATACCATGTTCTGGGATTGGAAGGATCAACAATGTGATAATGACTATACTACCCAAAGGAATCTACAGATTCAGTGCAATCCCTATCCAACTACCAATGGCATTTTTCACAGAACTAGAACAGAAAATTTCACAATTTGTATGGAAACACAAAAGACCACGAATAGCCAAAGCAATCTTGAGGAAGAAAAACAGAGCTGGAGGAATCAGACTCCCTGACTTCAGACTATACTACAAAGCTACAGTAATCAAGACAGTATGGTGCTGGCACAAAAACAGAAAGATAGATCAATGGAACAGGATAGAAAGCCCAGAGATAAACCCACACACATATGGTCACCTTATCTTTGATAAAGGAGCCAAGAATATACAATAGAGCAAAGACAACCTCTTCAATAAGTAGTGCTGGGCAAACTGGACAGCTACATGTAAAAGAATGAAATTAGAACACTCCCTAACACCATATATAAAAATAAACTAAAAATGGATTAAAGACCTAAATGTAAGGCCAGACACTATAAAGCTCCTAGAGGAAAGCATAGAACCTGTATGATATAAATCACAGCAAGATCTTTTTTGACCAACCTCCTAGAGAAATGGAAATAAAAATAAACAAATGGGACCTAATGAAACAAAAGCTTTTGCACAGCAAAGTAAACTACAAACAAGATGAAGACAACCCTCAGAATGGGAGAAAATATTTGCAAACGAAGCAACGGACAAAGGATTAATCTCCAAAGTTTGCAAGCAGCTCATGCAGCTCAATATCAAAAAAACAAATAACCAAATCCAAAATGGGAAGAAGAACTAGAGATCTCTCCAAAGAAAATAACAGATTGCCAAGAAACACATGAAAGGATGCTCAACATCACTAATGATTAGAGAAATGCAAATCAAAGCTACAGTGAGGTATCACCTCACACCAGTCAGAATGGCCATCATCAAAAAATCTACAGACAATAAATGTTGAAGAGGATGTGGAGAAAAGGGAACCCTCTTGCACTGTTGGTGGGAATGTAAATTGTTACAGCCACTATGGAGAACAGTATGGTGGTTCCTTAAAAAACTAAAAATAGAACTACCATACGACCCAGCAATCCCACTACTGGGCATATACCCTGAGAAAACCGTAATTCAAAAAGAGTCATGTACCACAATGTTCATTGCAGCTCTATTTACAGTAGCCAGGACATGGAAGCAACCTAAGTGTCCATCGACAGATGAATGGATAAAGAAGATGTGGCACATATATGCAATGGAATATTACTCAGCCATAAAAAGAAACAAAATTGATTTATTTATAGTGAGGTGGATGGACCTAGAGTCTGTCATACAGAGTGAAGTAAGTCAGAAATAGAAAAACAAATACCGTATGCTAACACACATATATGGAATCTAAAAAAAAAAAAAAATGGTTCTGAAGAACCTAGGGGCAGGACAGGAATAAAGATGCAGATGTAGAGAATGGACTTGAGGACATGGACCAGGGGAAGGGTAAGCTGGGATAAGTGAGAGTGGCATCGACTTATATATACTACCAAATGTAAAATAGAAAACTAGTGGGAAGCAGCCGTATAGCACAGGGAGATCAGCTCAGTGCTTTGTGACCACGTAGAAGGGTGGGATAGGGAGGGTGGGAGGGAGACGCAAGTGGGAGGAGATATGTGGATATATGTATATTTATAGCTGATTCACTTTGTTATACAGCAGAAAACTAACACACCATTGTAAAGCAATTATACTCCAATAAAGCTGTTAAAAAAAAGAAAGGTTTGAAACGAGTAAGGCAAAATATTAAGATTTAATAACGCTGGTGTTTGTGGAAAAAATAAATAAAAAATGGCTGTGAGATACACCTCAGAATAGCTAAAAATAAGCAGGTTGACACTAAGTATTGTCAAGAATTAGTGAGGTTGTGAAAGCACTGTGACTTGCATACATTGCTGGTGGTCATATATATCAACAATTTCAGAAAACTGTTTGACTCAGCTACTGAAATTGAGTCTTTGCATACCCATTAATTAGGAGTTCTCATATGTGCCAAAAGACATGGATGATAATGTTCATAGGAACATTATTTGTAATGTCCCCAAATAGGAAACAATGTAATTGTACATCCACTGTAGAATAGATAAATAAAATGTAGTATATTTATACAGTGGAATACTATATTGCAATAAGAATGAATGGATAGTAGCTATACAGGTAAATATGGCTGAATCTTATAGCTGTTTTCATTTATGTAAAGTTCACTAACAACCAAAACTAAGTTATGGTATCAAAAGTTAAAAGAGTGGTAACCTTAGAGGAGGAGTAGTGATTGGGAAGGGGCATGAAAGGTGAAGTCTGGGGTGCTAAGATGTTCTGTTTCTTGACTTGGATGGCAGTTTATTGTGCATTCACTTTGTGATAGTTTATATTTTGTGATTTGTGGACATTTCTATATGTGTGTTATACTTCAGTAAAAATGTTTTTAAAAATCCAAGCTGATGATTACATATTGGCGTGGCAGAGATATGACTATACAGAAGTTAGAAGAGGTCGCCTTTACCATGTTCTTTACATAAGCATACAAGTTTTACCAGTGTAAGGCCATTGCTCTCCTTTAGGAGCTCCACAAGGGCTCCACTCAGTACTATAGTTGCAATGGAACCAGGAGACCATTACTCTAATGTAGGGTTTCTTAGCCTTTTTTTATTCCTTGGCCAATTTGGTTTGACCTATAAACTCCTTCTCATAAAAATGTTCTTAAATGCACAAAATAAAAATCATACACCTAACATTATAAAGGAAACCCATTATAGAATAATTAGCAAAATATTAAAAATGAATATTCATTAACATTAAATAACAAGACAGTACATTTAGAATGCAGACAGGTTAAAATCTTTCAAAAGACATATCAGAGTGAAGGCTGTTTATACAGTCCTATGCCGCATTACAAACAGATATGTGTTTTTACAGGGAGTTAAGAAATCTCATTTGAACTATCCAGTCAGACAAGGTGGATGACCTATCTTCAACTATGTATTGATGAGTGAACAGTCATAGATATGGAATACCAGAGATCAGTGTGGACGCCTGGGTCACTATATGAGAACTTGCTACCACTTGGTGATGGCAAGACTGACTACTCGGTGCCATGTAGTTGTCCAGGCCCACAGTATGAGCAGCTGTAGGTAGAAAGATCACAATCACATATGATCTAGCAGCAGGTCTAATAGCCACTGTAATTATAAATAGTAGTGGAAAAAAACAATTTTGAAGATATGTAACAACTGTGAATATCTTTTGTTTCTATTGGTCTATAAAGTCACAGGTACTAATGACACTTTCATGCTTTGTTGTCTGTGTTCCTAATGGAAGTAATGCTACATTTTCAATAGTTCCAGGTGCTTGGTGACACATTTAGAGATTTCTAGGACCCCAGGGTTTTACAGAGTGTGAGCCCTGGTGGCAGGTTTGGGGCTCAGTCTTTGCTGGATGCTGCTTGTAACAACTTTGGTGTACAGTATCGGCAATACATGGTATATACGGCGGTGGGGTGGGGGGACAAAAGTGATGGTACATTTTAGTTAGAGGTTAAAGAAGTAAAATTAAGACTGAAAGTAATTCTTTTTTTATCCAAGTTATGAGTTCCCTGAATTGTATCTTGGGTGAAGAACTGCTGTTCTAAGGCAAAGGTGTGAATTCCTGTGTTGACTTTCCTTGAAGAGAGAGGTTGTAGGAAAGAGGTAATACAAAAAGTTCTCAATAAACACAAGTGACACTTTAGGCTTTTTTGTAGACAAAGTAAGGAGCTTAGGTCAAGTATAAAGGGAAAGGGCTTCCCTGGTGGCGCAGTGGTTGAGAGTCCGCCTGCTAATGCAGGGGACACAGGTTCGTGCCCCTGTCTGGGAAGATCCCACATGCCGCGGAGCGGCTGGGCCCGTGAGCCATGGCCGCTGAGCCTGCGTGTCCGGGGCCTGTGCTCCGCAACGGGAGAGGCCACAGCAGTGAGAGGCCCGCGTACTGCAAAAAAAAAAAAAAAAAAAAAAAAAAGAATAAAGGGAAAACAAATATTTCAAATGCTTAGAGGCCTCAGGAGAGCTAAACCTCTGAATTAGAAGTCACTGACCCTGTTCCTTTATTGTTTATGCTAGAACATCTCTCTGGTTCAGGACACTCAGAAGCATAAACTGACAAATAGAAACATTTAATTTTTTCTCAGATGAGGCCTCTTCACATAAATGTAGACTACAGAATAAGGTGATTTCAAAACTTCTGCTGATCCTTCAAGTCTCAGCTCAGCCTCCATGTCAGCCTCCTCAAGGAGCCCCCCTGTGCGCAGAGTGCCTCGAACTTCCCTATATGTAGCCCTCACCACCTTGATGATGTTTGGTTGAGGATTCATTCTTTCATTTCACTGTATTCTAAGCTCCATGCAGGCAAAGACAAATATCTGTCTTATTCATTGCTTTATCCCTAGCAAATGACACAGTGTCTGGTATATGGCAGGCACTCACCAAATACTTGTAGAACAAACAAATAAGTTACCAAATGATTTCTGGAACCATCTCTCTCCTGTTTGTTAATCAGGGTGAAAAGAATCATGGGGAAAGGAATGAACCACAGTCCCTTGTTTAGAGCACAGTGGGAGTTCCAATTCGTGCACAACACTGACAATGCAGAATGACTACTGCATAATAAGGGCTTTCCAAAAATTAGAAGTTGGAAAATCAACACATCAAGCAGATACAACAACTTCACTGATGGAAGCACCACAAAATTCAAAGTAAAAATGCCTCT
Organism: Phocoena sinus; assembly: GCF_008692025.1. Taxonomy (NCBI): domain Eukaryota; kingdom Metazoa; phylum Chordata; class Mammalia; order Artiodactyla; family Phocoenidae; genus Phocoena; species Phocoena sinus. The sequence continues at coordinate 63,828,026 of NC_045765.1, read as the reverse complement.
TCCTTTATTTGGACAAGACTCTTAAATCCTGTTGTGTTTTTCCTCAATTTTATCTAAGCGATAATAATTTTTATTATCCTACATAAGTTAGGTGACTAAGTTAATAAAATGCAGAACCGCATTTTGATGCAAGTATCTATTTCCAAAGGGTTACTGAGAATTACATTGCTGAATGAATTAAATTCACTGCAGAGGGAGATCAGCTGTGGCTAATCTAGGTCTTTTTTTCCCACATTATTCCTTGATTTATTTGTCCCAAGTCCACCAGACAAAATCGGCTTTCCTCCCCAGTGACTGTGATCCATGTTTTAATGCAAAATGATTTCTTTGTATTCCAAACGAGTAGCTCATGTAAGGAATAGGATAATTTTCTTTTTCACCCAGTTTGGATCTGCTGGTATTAACCAGCAGACAAGATTTATGGCCTTAATATATAAGACCAGGTTGTTGCATGTTGTAAAATATGTATTTTTATAACACTACATGAATTGGGGCAAGGAAGAATGACTCTTGGCACTATTCTCACCCTTAATTTTATCTTATAACTTTGTCTTTGACACTCCTTTTAGATGCACTGGACCTATGCCCTCAATCCTTAAAGAAGAGCAGATTTGCTGCTATGTACTTGCAGTACATGTTTACTATCATGGGCCAAGAGTAAAGTCAAAAGATAACTGACCTTGCCATCCACCTACTGCCACAAAGAATTCCATAGAATGAATTAAACAAACAAATATTTCCTGTGCCGGGTATTCTTCAAAGTATGAAATGCCAATAATGAATAACTCTGCCTTGCAAGGAAACTAGTTTTCTGATCAGAAAAATACATTTTATATATGGTGTGCAAGGCCAGAATTCATGGAGATGAGAAATATGTACCAAAGGGGAACAATTAATGTTTGACCCCGTCTGGGGCATTGTGACTGGTGGCACCCCACATGAAAACATTTCTTGCTTCATGATCCATTTCTTGGTTCATTACCCACGAGGCAGGTTTCTGAGAACTCCTTTGAACACTTGGTTGATCAAATGCTAAAGCAGGGCCAAAGCTTTTCCCAAAAGAAAATCTTGGTTATGCATGCAATTACTCCAGGATTGTACCTCCATATAGACATTCTTCTGTGGGAGAACACCAGCTAATTGTTGCTGGGTTTTTTTTTAACTTAGCAAAACCATGTGAACCCTACTACCTGCTCTGTTGGCCTCCAAAATACATAGATTTCCTCTCAAGTAGCAATAAGCAACTCCATTACACTCATCACATCATTGAAACATATATCCAGTGTCACATAACCTGCTCTTCATCTGGCTGAAATGGATTCCTTTTGGGGAAGGGATTAGAAGGGGAGATACCATTCATCTCCTTTTGGTGCTATTGGTCCTAGACTAGGCTCACTTTAGACATGGGACAGCTATATATCAGGACATTATCCACTTAGCTGTTTATAGAATTATTTTCACTACCTTGTACATTCATATATTGCTCAAGTTTTTATTCAGGATTGTTTTAAGAATTGTTTGCTTTTTTTAGTTAACTCCTAGGAGACTCAGAATTAAACCTAAGGTACAATTATAGCAATTATATTGAACCTTCCCTCTAACACATTTGAATATATTTTTCATTGGTTTTCATTTTTCAGTTTCTATTTTGTTACCCAGGTATATATCAAAAATAATTTTTATCAAATTATGTTGGAAATTAGGTCTATTGTACTCCCAACTGACAATCCCCATGACTGAAGGGACATATATTTATTTAATGCATGAAAGAGAGCCTGGCCATTGTGAGTACTAACTGGATAAATATAGATTGCATGGACAAGGTCTATAATCAATACACAAATATGTGGGACCACAGAGGCTTGCTTTCCAAGGTGGTATAAATGAATTAGAAACCCAAAAAGAGGAAATAGAAAATTAGAATGCTGAGAGAACTAAGAATATGTTCATAACCAGTAACGTGCATCACACACTTGCTTAACTTACTAGAATTACAGAATAGTTAAACTGAAGACAGCTTTTACTAAGAAGGAATTTTAGCCAGTTTTGAATGGTGAAGGACAGGATGACAGATTGCATGTATAGATGTGTGTGCGTAGTTGTGTACATTCTCATGCATATGCGTGTTTTTGAAGGATTAGAGAGAGGGTGTTTAGAGAAAAAAAGGTAAAATACAACATTTTTATGATACCTATTAAGAATGAAGGATAACAAAAATTCATTCCCCTTCCACAAAAGAATTTAACTCCCAGTCAAATTTGTGTTTTTCCCTTCTGAAAACCTGACAAAGATAAAATGTCAACTGCGTTATTAGGAAACATTGCTTTGGGAAAAAATGACCTTTGATTGGTAAATTGCACCTGGACTGGAAGAATTATAAAGATCTGATAGGGAACCGTAACTCTGGGCCTCCCTGGATGTGATGACCCTTACAGTTAGCCGTGTCCCTTGTGGGGACCTATGGAACTCTTCTAGAAATCCAGGATCACATGGGGCAGGAGGCTTTTAAACCAGTGTGGTTCATTCCCTTGCACCTGAACTATCACCTCGGGTGACCCAGATGACCTTAACCCTCCCCTCAGCGTCCCTAAACTTTTGACAGATTTCTTCCTGATGATAGGCCCCTGACCTCCCTATTCTTAGAGCATCAACCTTAGAAAACTTGCAGTTGTAAATTCTTTCTCTGCCCCTTTGAAATGTACATCTTCCACAACAGAGGAATGTCTTTCTCAAGGACCTAGGAGCCCTCCCTTTGAAATGTAATCATCAAGAAAGATAGGTCCCCTGTCCCCACTCTCTTTGGCAGGTCAGGAGCCTAACTTCAATAAGCAACAAGGGACAGGTAACAAACAGAGATGGCCTAATCCCATTGAGTAACCTCCCAGCTAAGATCGTCCAGTATTGTCCCTTTAACTCACGCCAGCGTTTGAAAATCTTCTCACCTTTTGTTTCAGGAGAGTTGCGTTCAACCTCTCTCCCCTACTGCAGTAGTCTTGAATACAGTCTTGCTTGCTGTTTTTCACAAGTGACCAGTACAATTTTTCTTTTACAGAGGTGAGCTGAGGGAGCTGGGTGGCTGTGTGGACTGCTTCAAGGACTCCGCTAAAGAAGAGGCTCGATGCTGCTCTTACCTGCTCGTAAGTGGGGCTCTGTCCTACCTCTTACAGAGTCGGCTGAGGCCAAGAAGGCCTGTGATAGTCTTGTGAGTCTGAATGTTTAGTTGAACCTAAGACGACTCCCCCAGTGGTTGTTGCTCTTATGATGACCCTATTTTACTATCTTGCTACTGTTTTTATTTTGATGGCTTTTACTTTCAACCAAAAAGGCAAGTAAAACCAGAAAGTGAAATGTTGAGTCCTTACTAACGTGCTCCATAGTTTGCAGCAACCCAGTCTTTTTTGTCATTACATGATTGTGAATTTCCATTTTCTGGCTTTTGAGAAAACCCTCCGGGAACTTGCCCTTATAGTGCTTGCTTGTATTGGGACTTTTGAGGATCAACTCAGGCATTTTAGTTAGTTAGCTGCAAGCAAAATAGCAGCTTATCCAAATGTAAAGGCAATAACTACTATACTGACATCAAAGAACATGATGTATAAGAAACTGGGTAGAGGTTAAAAAAAAAACCAAAAACCTACAGTGATTCTGGGATCAGTTTTTGCATTTGGGGAGTTATGGTGATGGGAGTAAAACTGATTCCCTGGCAGCTACTAAAGAGGCTACTCTGGACAATCTGCTCTTGAGCAGGCTTGGTGGGGTCATCTCATAAAAAATCAAAAAGTCAATTTCAGTTGTTTATGGATTCTTTGAAAAACTTTGAAGATGTAATGTGTCTCTTTGTGTTGTCTACCAAGGTTCTTTCGTTGCTACCTTTCCCTTAGTTGTTAACCCAGGTCTGTACCATTTCCTCATCAGAATTTCTCGGCACATTCAGACAGCCTCAGCTTGGTCAGGATGATGGTAAACGTTCCTTCCTGAGGGCTGGATGTAGTTTTCAAAACAATTATATAGATTCAATTGATCAAGCCAGAAACACTGTTCAAAGATCTATAGGTAGAACAGGGGAAAACCAAAGAAGGAAAAGAGGAACTTTTTGACTCATTTTAATCCTTTTAATGATTCTCTAACTGTAGGTCATGTAGTTGAAGGGATGTGTGTTTAGGACTTGGGGAAATTATTTCAAATATATTCTAACTCTAAAGTTTAAGTACATTCAGGCAGATAATGGATTGCTGCAAAATTTTTATACACACTTTATCTAAAGAGCTGTCAAGAATTTATAAATGAATACCGCATTGTCTGAAGTTCTTAGAGAATACAGACAGCTTCCTTGGACTAATGCTAGCTGTCAGCTGTTAATGCCTAATAATTATCTCTTCACTGATAATTCTTCCAAGAACTTGTTTTCTGTATCTTCTTATTGTAATTCTCTTTCTCCTCCACCTCCTCATGCTTTTAACCTTTCCTTTTTTGATTTTTATTGTGTAGTCTATGCAAAGATGGATTCTCTGGAATATGATGATAGGATTTGTAGAGATGTGGATGCCACATTTAAATCTAGAAGACTGGCATTAGCTTAAATGAGAAAAATAAGGAAAAAAAAGCTCTGGAACTATTCCAGACATCTTTACATGTCACAGATGAAGGATTATGTAATATTGTAGGAAAAATTTCGAGTTAAGCTATGAGGACATGGGACCCTCGCAGAAATTCAGTTAAATTCGGCAACATTGCTAAGCTCAGTGCAGGCATTGTGCTAGGTGCCATCAGAGGTAAGGAAGACCCTGTGTGTCCTTATGGAATTTATGATCAGACTGAGTTCCTTACTACTCAGGAGTCCTCTCCTTGAGAGCAGAGGTAACTTCTGGGGAATTTTAAACCCCTACGACCTGGTACAGGGCCAGTCAATGCCCAGGAAATAGTTATTGAAATGAAGCATGCAAAGTTGCCTTATGGGAATAAAAATGTGCATTACCTAATGCAGTGGATTATTCATAAGAAAAATGTCATATTAATTAATCAAGAAATCTTCCTTTGTAGTACCAGAAGCGCTTTAAAAGTATATCTCAACTCTTTCCCTTTGAGTTAACAGAAGCATCATCTTGATCTGACAGATGAGAAGAGAGAACTAAAATATAAATAACCACTTACTGAGCTACTGAGTTCTTACATTGCAGTTAGTATTCTTCAGGGTGCTTTGTGTGTTTTACCTGACTTTATTCTCACATCATTCTATGAAGATACAATGAAGCAACTGAAGCCCCCGCAGGTGAATAATTTTTGCAGTTACATAGCTAGTAAGGGAAGAAACTAGGATTGCAGCTCTGTTTCATTTAATTCCAAAGCCCACGTTCCTTCCATTGGTTTTCAGTCTTTCTGAAACACAAGAAAATTATGAGCAGGCACTAGATACATGCCTCTAATAAGCCAGAAACTTTGACAAGTACTCTTATTCGAAGGTTAATGTATTCAAGACTTACTGCGAATTGCTCACTGATAAAAGATAAGGTAAACTTTGATTTTCCTAAGTGAGCGATCCAAAGCTGATATTTAAGACAGCTGTTCCTCTCATTTCCAAATTCCATTTGCAGTCTATGTTATGGCAAAATATACGTGAACTTTGACTGAGACTTCCAAATGTAGGAAGGTTTGTACGCCAACAAAGATTTGTATGCCAACAAAGAATGGAGGAATAAAAAGAGAATGGAAATTAATGTTTTAGGTGTTTACTGTGTGCAAGGTATTAATAGTAACCACAAGACTTAATCTCCAAAAGCCATTTTCTGACCTTGAGGCCAATTTTTTTCCCACTCTACTACACCAGTCCCATAGAAGTTACTAACAGATCTGACAGTTGTTGAGTTGTGCTAGCTCTGCCAGAATCTAGCTGCAAATTTTTTTTTTTTTTTTTTTTTTTTTAACGGTACGCGGGCTTCTCACTGTTGTGGCCTCTCCTGTTGTGGAGCACAGGCTCCGGACGCGCAGGCTCAGAGGCCATGGCTCACGGGCCCAGCCGCTGCGCGGCATGTGGGATCTTCCCGGGCCGGGGCATGAACCCGCGTCCCCTGCATCGGCAGGCGGACTCTCAACCACTGCGCCACCAGGGAAGCCCTCTAGCTGCAAATTTTGGGGCAAATCTCTCGAAGCCCCAGTCTGCTCATCTATAAAATGGGGATAATGGTAATGATTATCTCATAGGGCTTAAGGATTAAATAATTTAATTTGCTGAGCATCATGCCTAACAAATTGAAAGTCAGCCAATCTTTCCATGACACTGGCAGTCTAAAATATGTCTCATTTTACATTACTCTAAATGAAATTAAATCTTGAGTTAACATCTATATGCCAGGGTTTGCTATATCTCCAATATCAGTAAAATTTAAGGCTCTGATCACTCCTTCATTATATGGAAATAAGTTCCAGAATTTACTCAGTTTAAAATAAAAAAAGGTAAGGGGCATGTTATTCTGTTTCTCTTGGCCATCATGCCTGCCCCTTGTGTTATGCAGTGCCCTGCACAGCTGAGGCTGCAGGGAGGCCATATTCTTGGCCTCAGACATGGGAATGTCACCGGAGTGCCCATGATTGAGCTTCCTAGTTCACAGCCCACATCGTCACTCATGTAGCTGTCCCCATCAGAGTGTCTGCCAGCTCTGAGGAGCCAGAGGGACCCAAGTGATGGAGGAGGTCATTGAGAGCACATGACTGCTTGTTGACCCTCGATCTGGACTCAAGTAATTGGTGGCTCCTCCTTTGTCCTTGCACAGGGGAGCAAATGTACGTTCTGCCCACCATTCTCACAGTGGGCACCATTTCAAGGATGCAGCCTTGAGAGAGCAATGTGGTATGCAGACCACTTGAATGGTATGCGTGACTGACTGCTTGTCTTGCAACAGAAAGACAAGCCTTGTTTGTAAGTTCCCTTGCTTATTAGACCTGCTACTACCTATCTGGAGTGCTCTGCCTCTTTCTTTGATCTTCCCATGACCTCCATCTATAGGGGCCAGTTTCAGGTTTCACCCAGGAAATTCCTGAGCTTGCAAACCAACACCAAGTTGCAGCCCTCATCTCTTCAACCCCTAGTTAAGAAGGTTGCCATACTCTGGGCTGAAGTCTTGCCCCTCTTCTGTTGGTGATTCTGCACAGTCTCCATGCCCTCCTCACCCAAACAGAGCCAGCTCCTCCTCTTAATAGCCCAGACTTTGTAAAATGTTGAGGGGTGGGGCACGGTTCTGCAGAGTTGTTTAATGTGGATTTTCCATTTCAGGCTTGAAACCCTGAGAGATTATTATTAAGCTCCTCCCATTCCTTTCTGCCACTCAGTTCTCTGTACTTATCATGGATGAGTAATGCTAGTCAACAGACTATATTTTGAGTACAGCACTGTTGTACATACTTTTTATCATAATATACATATTTCTCCATATTTTGGTTTTTGTCCATTTAACATTATATCATGGAGCTCCTTCAATGGAAGTCCAACTTCTAGCAATCCATAGACCACATGAATCTGAGTAAAAGGAAAATATTTCTGTAAAGGACTGAGATGTTTGAGGTTGTTTGTAACAATATTACCTAGTAAAAACTGACTGATACACATATTTCTACTTGCATTTTATGAATACCATCTGTAATCAGTCAGTATCAATTATCTTTCCCTGAAAACAAATAAGACAATTAATATTCTTTACTGCTTTATTTGTTCAACATTGTTTTTTAATCCCAATTTTTCCTTATGAATTCTCTTTTCTTTTTGCTGAAATACATTGTAAGGTAATTCTTTCAGAGGAAGTCTGTGAGTAGTAAACTGAGTTCTTGTCGGAAATTGTTGAGATTTTGCCTTCACAAATGATAGTTTATTTGTACAGAAGTATCTAGGTTCAGAATTACTGCTTCTCAGAACTTTTGAGCTATTACTTTTTTGTCTTCTTGAGTTTGGCTTTGTCAATGAGAAATCTGATGCCAATCTTGTTTTCATGCATTCCTTATTCCTGTATTTTGATTCAGCATTTATTTGGATGGATTTTATTTTCAGGAGTTTGTTTATTCTCCTGAGGATTGTTTTGATGTGTGCTAAGTTCTTGTATGTTTGGTAACATGTCAGTTGCTGTTATAGTTGAAGGGTAACTTCACTGTTTTAAATGATTGGATGATACTTTATTTTCTTAAAATGTTGTAGATATGCCTTCCGTGACTCTTGGCATGAGAAGTAGCTACAGAGATGTCTAAAGCAACCTGACTTTTCCCTCTATATATAGCTTCCTTTACTATTTGGATGACCATATACTACAGGTAAATTTTTCTACAGGTGAAATCTTTGCTCAGGTACAAACAGGATATAATTTAGTATCTATCATTTTTTAAACAAATTTTCCTAAGACCTCTGGGAGACAGAGTATTCTTTAGATATGCAGATTAATACTTTGCTACAATTTAAAATTTTTTAAGATTTCTTTTGGTCTTTGAATGGTTTTTCAGCTCCATTCATTATAAATTCTGCTTCAAAGCACTAATTATACATGTGATGGTTTTTTGTGTGGCCTTCAATCTACCACTTTCTCCATATTCATTCCTATATATTTATTCTTTTCCATTATACTTTATTTATAATTTCATCTAGGCTTTTAACATCTACCTGAATGTGATTTAAGTCATCTTTATCTTACTTTCAGTTGTTTTTAATGTATCTTTTTTCTCTTTATGTATTTCTTTTTCATTTTATCCCTGTGCTCAACCAGCTCACCTTTTGTCTTCTGCTGTCTTAGCACCTCATTTGTCTCTCTTGTGAGCTTTTCTTTTATGAACGGGTAATGATTTTTGAAATTTATTTGAGACCATGGAGAATTATTTTTCTGAGCTCCTAATCTATCGGGCAATGGTTCTTGCAATGTATTTTCTTTACCTGCTTGAATTTTATTTTCCCTCCCTACTTTTTTTTGGATTATCTATACGTATTTGATTTTTTTTCTTCTGCTTTTAATGGGTCAAATTATTTGAAGAATATGGCTGGATAACTGGGTAGAGGTGGAGGTGATGTGAGTTGGAACACTGTAGGTTTACATTTCTCATCTTAAAAACCCTCTAGGAAGACGTGTGATTTCCTCTGCCTTGGGACACCTCTGATCTCAACTTTCAGTGTCCTAGCAGTCTTTACGACACACCAAGTCCTTTATGTCACAGCTCTGCTGCTGAGATCTGGTGGTGTGTGATAACTGCCTCTCCTCTTCCCTTAACCCCATTTTGTCCATCCATGAACTGTTCAGGTTGTAGCCCAGAAAAATGACACATCAGCCTGATCGTTCTCTCTGTTCCACCTTCCCTGTGTCCCATAAAGTTACAGTCCCTGTTACTTTTGTTGGCCCTCTCATCCTTGCAGATCTTGTTCCTCATTTAGGACAGAATCATTTGCTTTTAGACAAGTGTTTCTTGTTCACAACTTAAGCCAATATGTGCCTGTTCTTAAAGTACTCTCTTGTCTTAGTCTAGATTTCCCAGTATGGCAACATACCTCATATTTGTATAATTTAATTGAAAATGACAGTTTTTTTCTGTCCCTCATGTAATGTGCTATGTTTTAAGGTCAGTTAATTAATTAGTTCTTGTAATTTGGTAAACTGAGAGTTGAAATTCACAATTATGAAAAAAAGAGGAATTCTAGTAAAACACCTAGAACCATATACATATACTTATTTTATTGTCTTTGGCCTCATTGAAATGTCAAACATGGCAGACATGTGTGTGCTTTGCTTCAAATTTATGGTCATGGAAACTGCTTATCCAGAGAAATGTTGGAAAAATACCTCATTTTTTCCCTTTAAAGGATAGATATCAGAAAAATCAGAGTACTAAATTTTTAGTTATTCCACTCTTACCCCTTACCAATATTCTTGATCTTGAAATGTGCTGCTTAAAGTTGACTTTTGAGAGTCAAAATTTTGGGCAAGATCCTACCCAATAGAAGGAAGGAACTTCTTTCTCACTGAGAATGCAAGGAATTTTCCTGAATCAATAAAGTGTATTTCTAACTGATGATCCTCTAGATTAATAATAGTTGATGACCGGAAAATAGGAAATGCTTAAAATATGGAATAACTTAAGGAAATTAAAAATATTTTCTAGGATTCTTGCATATTCTAGAATCAGAATTAGTTCTTGTGTCTTGTAGACAAATACTATTAGAGGATTTTTTTTCTTTTGGATTCATGCTCTTTTTTTTTTTTTTTTGCGATACGCGGGCCTCTCACTGCTGTGGCCTCTCCCGTTGCGGAGCGCAGGCTCCGGATGCGCAGGCTCAGCGTCCATGGCTCACGGGCCCAGCCGCTCCGCGGCATGTGGGATCTTCCCGGACCGGGGCACGAACCCGTGTCCCCTGCATCGGCAGGCGGACTCTCAACCACTGCGCCACCAGGGAAGCCCTGGATTCATGCTCTTTATTATTCCAAAATTCTTTCAATTTAAACTAATTCACTTATTTTTTTATATCAATGAAGTGAAATAAGTATGAGTTGGCACTATCACAGGAAAGAAAATCAAATTCCTCCAAAATTCACTGCTTTGAGGTAAATCACCTCAAGGAGATGGTAAGAATTAGATGGCAGCTCCAGGGCATCAAATGTTTGATATGCTCCCCACAGCCTCAGTTTATATACTTTCTTGTCTCTGATTGAGGAATAAGACACCAGTAAGCTGAAGATCAAACAAGCAGCACTGAAAATGAAGGGGCCTAGAGAAAATGTTACATCCTAGAAGCTGAGCCTTGGGAGGAAATGGATTGATTAGATTTTATTTTCTATGCAGGATCATGCCTCTGCTTCTTTGATAATTAAACAGTAGAATAAAAAAGGGAGTGGGAAGAAGATAGTGGAGGGAGAAAACACCCACATGATAAAAGTTCAGACTAGCATCTGTGATTTTAAATATTAATTTAAAAAGTTGTAGAAAGTATTGGCTTTAGATAACATTGACTTTCTGCAGGAAGGTCTTTCTGTGCCTGGGGAGATGGTAATCAAGCTGGCACACTGGCAATCAATGTGAATTCATTAAAGAAAACGGAAAGTAAACGGGTGTCTTTAAAATTCTATCCCCATTTATGAACACTTTCAATATGAAATAGTTTTGATGTTGAAAATCAAACAAAACAAACAAATAAAGAAATGAAACAAGGCAAGCAAACAACTGGAAAAATCCTAAAAGAAATCATCAGTCTCTGAAATTATTCTGGCTGCCCACTCTTCAAGATACATAAAACTCTTAGCCAATGCCATCCTTTATACATATCCATTTGCTGCTTTTTTCTTAATTACCAAAATCAACATGCTTAGTGTAGAAAAAAATGGAAAAAATACAGAAAAGCACAAAGAAATATTTAAAAACTATCCATGCTCTCCTCCCTCAGCTATAACCAACTTTGATATTTTGTAGGATGTTCTTTTGTGTTTTTCCCCTGGTTACTTTTTTCCCAAATTGGCATGAAATGCAATACCTTTGTGCATACATTTTCATGAGTAAATACACATAAATCCACATAAAAACAAAAATATAATTTAAGGGTTTTTTACTTTGCATATGATATTATCCATATATTTCTGTGACAGCGGAATATTGTATTAATCTATATACATCATTATCATTCTTTTTTCTTTACAGTTTTGAGTGGCTCTTAGAAGCCCACTCAGTATCCAATATCCCTTTCTTTCTGATAGAATCCAGTTTTATTGAAAGTAGAAGTGTACCCAGCTAAAACACAAAATCAACTATATTTACCATTGTCCTTTGCAGCTTGCATAGCGATTTGACACAATCCTGGCCAATGAGTGTAGAGTTATCTTCTAGGGATTTCAGAGAAACTTTTGTTTTCTCAGTAAAGATACTGCCCGTACTTTCTTTGTCCTTTTCCTCCTTCTTACTGCATGAAATAAGGATGTAATGGCTGGAGCTGCAGGGGCCATAATTCCACCATGAGGGAAGGGTTAAGTGAATCACCAATACCTTGACCTGACATTCCTAAACTGTTCCTGTAACCTTCTACTTATAGATAAAATCCCTTAATTTGCAAAGAATAAAATTGGATGCTTGTCTTATACCATACACAAAAATCAACTCCAAATAGATTAATTAATTAAATGTGAGATCTGAAACCATAAAACTAAAAGAGAACATAGGGCAAAACCTCCTTGACATTGGTCTTGGCAGTGAGTTTTTGGAATTGACACCAAAAGCACAGGCAACAAAAGCAAAACTAAACAAGTGAGACTACATCAAACTAAAAAGTTTCTGCAGAACAAAGGAAACCATCAACAAACAGAAAGGCAACTTACTAATTGGGAGAAGATATTTACAAATTATATAAGGGGTTAATATCCAAAATAGGTAAAGAACTTATTCAACTCAGTATCAAAAAAAAAAAATCCAATTAGGAAATAGGCAGAGGACCTGAATAGGCATTTTTCCAAAGAAGACATCCAGATGGCCAACAGGCATATGAAAAGATGTTCAACATCACTAATCATCAGGGAAATGCAAATCAAAACCACAATTAGACTTTACCTCACATCTGTTAGAATAGCTATCATCAAAAGGTCAAGAGAACAAGTATTGGCAAAGATGTAGAGAAAAGGGAACCCTTGTGCACTGTTGATGTTTGTAATCCATTAAGAAAAACAGTATGGAAGTTCCTCAAAAAATTAAAAATAGAACTACCATATCATTTAGCAATCCCACTTCCAGGATTTTATCCAAAGGGAATAAAGTCACTATCTTGAAGAGGCATTTGTACTTCCATGTTCATCACAGCATTATTCACAATAGCTGAGATATGGAAACAAACTGTCTATCAATAGATGAATGGATAAAGAAAATGTGTGTTTATATGTATGTACACACACACATACAATGGAGTATTACTCAATCATAGAAATAAGGAAACCATTCCATTTGCAACAACGTGGTGGATGAAGCTAAGTGAAATAGACCAGACACTGAAAGACAAATACTGAAGGATCTCATTTATATGCAAAATCTAAAAAAGTTGAACTCATGGTAACAGAAAGTTGAATGGTAGTTACCAGGGGTTGAGGGGGTGGGGCAGGGGAAGGGGGAGATATTGGTCAAAGAGTATAAGATTTGAGCTATAAGATGAATAAGTTCTGGAGACCTATCACACTGCGTGGTGACTATTGTTATGTATTGTATACTTGAAGTTTGCTAAGATAGTAGGTCTCGGGTGTTCTCACAAAAAAGTAATTATGTGAGCTGATAGATGTGTTAATTAGCTTGATTGTGGTAATCATTTCACAATGTATATGTATATCAAAACATCACAGTGTACACCTTAAATATATACAATCATACCACAATATTTGTCAATCATACTACAATAAAATTGGAACAACATAAAACCTAAGTTTTTTTAAAAACCCAAATTTTTTAAAGCCACTGCTTACTTATAATTGTAACTCTTGTGGCATATATAATAAGAATGGAAGCACAATATTTTAATATAATATATGCAATATATAATATTTAATAAATATTAAGATGCACTCTTTCATATATATAGATGCATCATAAATTAGTTAACTATTCAACAGGTAAAGGACATTTAGAATATTTTTAACTTTTCGCTATTACAACAATGATACAATGGGCATAGTTGTACATATCTGTGCCTGTCAAATTTTCTACATATTTTCCATTATTTTGCTATTTTGCAGTTCGTTTTCTTTTTAACATCTTTATTGGAGTATAATTGCTTTTAATAAGTCCTTTTGTCCAGTCTACCGTCTCACCAAATCATATTTTATTTGTTCCTATTTTTTAGCTCATTATTGTTTTATGTTTTAAAATTTCAGCATTCATTTATGAACCTATATGTATGAATGTGTATCTACATACATTAAATATTTTACATATATTTATATTATGTAATATTTATTTATATTTAAACTATATGAAATAGGTAATATACTAAATATGTATTATAAGAATTATGTATTTATATTTAATCTCTAAACAAAATATTTTAGAGAAGCGTGTTTCTGTTATCATGGGCAAGAAAGTCTCTTTGAGGATATTAATTATACTTATTTCAACTTTTATTCTGTTTTTCTCTGTTATGTCTCTTTAATTGTGATATTAATTTTCTTGCAATTTAGATTTGGCAATTCCAGCCCCCTTAACCCCCACCAAGCTTTTGTTGTTTTTTCTGAATATCTGAAAATTCTTAGGAGATTCTAGACTGCAGTTTGAAAGGCAGGGAGCATTTCTTTGGTTTTCATGAGTGTCTCCAAGGGCTTTGCAGTGAATGTAGGTTCTGACTACTGTAGGCTCATCTTTGCTGTGGATACCCGGGTGAGAGTACCTGCGGGCAGGCATAGCTTGTGAGTCACTTATCTTCAGGATACTTCCTTCTTGAATTGCCTTTGTGGTTGTAAGGTGCTTGGGACCCTTCTCAGATTCATTTGCCCGGTCTGGGAGTGTATAGTGTGAAAATGTGCCGTTCATAGGGTTGTGCACTTTGGTTTACTGAGGAGAGGGGCGGGTGGAGTGGGCAGTCCTCATAGTCAATATTCAGACAGTAGAGAAATTAGTTCAGCCAAAATGTGTATTTCCCTCAGTATCACTGAGGTCAAATATCTTTACATGTATTTCATTGAACACTAGTATCTACATTTTTATGAGTCATATGTTTATATTCTTTACCCACACCCCATTGTTTGTGTTTTGTTTGTTTTTAAATGATTTTAGGGGATAGTGTCTACTTTATATGTTAGAAGTACTTCCCACTTTATTACTCACATTTCACGAGTCATTTGTTTTTTACCCTTCAGAAGTTTTAAATTTTATTGTAGTTAAATGTGTCAGTTGTTCCCTTCCTGACTTTCTCATTTTCTAGCTTTAGCTTTTGAAGATGTTTGAGGCTTTCGTTCCTTCACCCAAGGTTATACATGCAGTTGCATATCTTTATCTCTGATATCTTTTATTTTAAAATTTAGGTCTTGGTAAATCCTGGGGAGGTAATGTACAGCACGGTGACTATAGTTAATAATATTTTATTGTGTATTTGAAAGTTGCTAAGAGAGTAGATCATAAAAGTTCTCATCACAAGAAAAAAATCTCTATATAGGGTGACGGATGTTAAGTAGACCTATTGCAGTGATCATTCTGCAATATATACAAATATTGAATCATTATTTTGTACACTTGAAACTAACATAATGTTATATATCAATTATATACCAATAAAAATAAATAAATAAAAATTTAGGACTTTAATCTTCCTGGAATTTAATTTGGTAAATGGAGTAATAAAGCAAACATTAAACATTTTATTTTTCCAAAAGGCAGTTGCCCGAACATTTTTGTTGTTGTTGTTGTTGTGGCCTCTCTGTTGCGGAGCACAGGCTCCAGACACGCAGGCTCAGCGGCCATGGCTCACAGGCCCAGATGCTCCGTGGCATGTGGGATCTTCCCGGACCAGGGCACGAACCCATGTCCCCTGCATCGGCAGGCAGATTCTCAACCACTGCACCACCAGGGAAGCCCTGCCCAAACTTTCTTTATTGACCAGTTCATGATTTTCCTAATGTCTTCTAGTGTCATCTCTATCATAAACCACATTTCCATATAATCATGAGTCTCAATATTCTGGACTTGCCAGTTCCATTTTGTTTACTTATTATTTGAGCATCAAAAATTCTTCAATTTTACAATTTTCTGTATAGAAATCTTATATTTTCCCTTAGTTTTATTCCTTGATATTCAAATGTTTATGGCTACTTTGAATAGATTCATTTAAATTTTTTTATTTTCTAATGTTTATTGCTGATATAAAGAGATGCAGTTGACTTTGTAAATTGACTTTTTTCCTGTAAATTTCCAAAAATCACTTGATACTTCTAATACTTTATCACCACTTATTAATTCTAATGATTTAACTTTAGCTTCTTTTTGGATTTTTGCCTGCACAATTTTTTTGCAAATATTTATTTTTTCTGCTTTTTTCCTTCTAGTTGCATTGAGTTATAATTGACATACAGCACTGTATAACTTTAAGGTGTACAGCATAATGATTTGACTTACATAAATCATGAAATGATTGCCACAATAAGTTTAGTTAACATCCATCATCTTATATAGATACAGAATTAAATAGAAAAAAATATTTTATCCTTGTGATGAGAACTCTTAGGATTTACTCTCTTTAACAGCTTTCATGTATAACATACAGCTGTGTTGCTTGTATTTATCATGGCGTACATTACATCCCTAGTTCTTATTTATCTTATAACTGGAAGTTTGTACCTTTTGATGGCCTTCATTCAGTTCTCACTCTTCCCAACCCCTGCATCTGGTAACCACTAATCTGATCTTTTTTCTATGATTTTGTTTGTTTCTTTGTTTGTTTTTGAAGTATAACTGACCTACAACACTGTGTTAGTTCCTAGTATACAACATAGCAATTCAATATTTCTATACATTTCAAAATGATCACCACAATATGTCTGGTTACCATCTGTCACCATACAAATACATTACTTAGTTATTGACTGTATTTCCTACTGTACATTTCCTACCCATGACTCATTTATTTTGCACCTGGAAGTTTGTACCTCTTGATCTCCCTCACTTATTTCTCTCCTCCCCCCACCCCCTTCCCCTCTGGAAACTACCTGTTTACTCTCTGTATCTATGATGCTCTTTCTCTTTTGTTATATTTGCTCGTTTGTTTTGTTTTTTAGATTCCTCATGTAAGTGAAAACATACAGTATTTGTCCTTCTGTGTCTGACTTATTTCACTTAGCATAAAACCCTCTAGATCTATCCATGTTGTCACAAATGGCAAGATTTCATTCTTTTATGGCTGATATTCCACTGTGTATATATATATATATATATATATGTGTGTGTGTGTGTGTGTGTGTGTGTGTGTGTGTGTGTGTGTGTATACACCACACCTTCTTTATCCATTCATCTCTTGACGGACCCGTAGGTTGCTTCCATATCTTGGCTACTATAAATTATGCTGCAGTGAACATAAGGGTTGCATGTATTTTTCCAAATTAGTGTTTTTGTTTTCTTCAAATAAATACCCAGACATGAAATTGCTGGATCATATGGTAGTTCTATTTTCAGTTTTCTGAGGAATCTCCATACTGTTTTCCATAGTGGCTGCACCAATTTACATTCCCCCCAACAGTGTACAAGGATTCCTTTTTCTCTGCACCCTTTCCAACATTTGTTATTCGTAGACTTTTTAATGAGTGAGGTTGGATCCCATTGTGCCTTGCTGAAGGGCCCAAGGTCTCCAAGCCTGTTGGTGGGCAGAGCTGTAACCCTGGGGCATTCTGGGTCTTGGTGTCAGCCTGCTGGTTGACAGGGCCAGGGCCCAGGGCATCCCAGGCATGGTGTCCACCTACTGGTGGGTTGGGCTGGGACCCAGGGGGTCCCAGGGCTAGTGCTGGCTCATTGGTGGGTGGAACCATGTCCCAAGGTCTCTGGCTGCTGCACACTGAGGGTCCTGAAGCTGGAGCCAACCTGCTGGTGGGAAGGCTAGACTCTAACATGGCTGAGTCCTGGGATCATTGGCTGCAGGGCTCCTGAGATCGCAAAGTTGATGTCAGCCCATTGATGGCGGGGGGGGGGGGGGGGTGGGGGGCGCCAAATCCCAACTGCTAACTGTAGAGCCTGGGGGTCCTGAGGCTAGTGCTGGTGCACTGGTGGGTGGGACCAGGTCCTGAGACCTCTGGTGGGTGAACTTAGGTCCTGGAGTAGCTGAGGGGTCAGGGGGTCCTAAGGCAGCTAGCCTGCTTGTGGGTGGGGCTGTGTCCCCACCTGTCTAGCACCATCCTAGCACTGGTGCTGACAGGCTGGTAGGTGAGTCCAGGTCCCAGTGCTAATAAGCTAGAGTGAGGACTCCAAAATGGCACTTGCCAGCACCAGCGTCCTTGTGGTAGAAAACGCTCCCCAGAATGGCCGCTTCCAGTGTCTATGTCCAGAGGGTAAATTGCAATTACCTCCTGACTCTCTAGGTTATTCTCCAAGGTCAGCAGGTGGGTCTGACCCAGGCTCCTTTCAAGTTACTTCTGCCCTGGGTCCTGGAGCATGAGATTTTGTGTGCATCCTTTGAGAGTAGAGTCTCTATTTCCTACAGTCCTCTGGCTCTCCCAAAAGTGAGCCTCACTGGCCATCATAGCCAAACATCTGGGGAGCTTGTTTTGCCAAAGCAGGACCCCCAGGTTGGGGACCCCAGTGTGGGACTTGGACCCCTCGCTCCTTTGGGGAGAACTTCTGCAATTGTAATAATCCTCCCATTCGTGGGTCACTCACCTGGGAGTATAGGTCTTATTTATGCATGCCACTGCCCCTCCTATTCTTCTTCTTGTTGTTCCTTCTTTATTTCTTTAGTTGTAGATGATTCTTTCTGTAGTCTTCAGGCCATTTTAATAAATAGTTGCTTTATAAATAGCTGTAATTTTGGTGTGCCTGTGGGAGGAAGTGAGCTCAGGGTCTTCCTGCTCCGCCATCTTCACTAGGTAATTCTCTACATGCACAACTGAATTGCATGTAAATAATAACAGTTTTATTCCTTTCTTTCTAATCCTTTTACATTTTATTTTTTCTTGTCTTATTAAATTAACTGGAACTGCCAGTACAACGATGAATAATAATGACATTGGGCATATTTGTCGCATTCCCAATTTAGAGAGAAAACTTTCAACATTCACTATTTTGAATGGTGTTCTCTGTAGATCTTTTAGTAGGTATCCTTTATCTGACTAAAGAAATTTCTTTTATCTTTTAATTTACGGAATATATATATTAGAACATATAACGTATTAGAAGCGATGTTGAGAAAATGTTATTTCTACATCTACTAATATTATGATATTTTTCCTTGATTGTGGTAATGTGTATAAACACATTGGTTGACTTTAGGGAAGTAAGTCAACCTTGCATTCTTTGAATAATCCTTATTTTGTCATTGCATCCTGGCAGGAAAGCAATGATCCAATGAAATTGAGTATTTTGAAGATATTTAAGCAAAAGGGTGGTTTAAAGGGATATGGACTAGAAAATGAAGAAACCACAAGAATAATAGTGCAGCCCTCTTAGTCTCCCTAGGCCTGCAGGCATGAGTGTTGAGAGTGGTTACAGAACTAGAAGAAAAAGGTGCTGATTGGAGAGGGATGCCTGACGGAAGCTGAGAAATTGATAAACCTGCTTTAGTCTCCTTCTTTCTTCTAATCTCTGACTAGTGCTTACCATTGGCCAAACTCAGACGAAAGCTTAATGGAAGAGTTCATTGATGCAGTCCTTGCAGGCTTTTTCCCATTGTACCAAGTAGGGTAGATTTGAAAAAACTTTAAAATATGTCAAATATTGTCATGTGTTGTTCTTTTCATTTATTTCTGGATTCAATTTTTGCATTCACGTTCAGGAATGAAATTGGCCTTGAAATTTCCTTTCTTATAATTTCCTTTATGCTGGCCTTATAAAATAATTTGGATATTTAAAAATTTTTCATTTCTCTCAAAAAGTATTTTTAAGATTGACTTATTTCTATCTTAAAAATTTCTTAGAATTGGCTGGTTGGAGACATCTGATAGCAGTTGTATTTTCTCTTTTTTATATTTTTATATTTTATTTTTTTATATTGGTCTAAACAAGGATTTATCACTTTTATTAGTGTTATCAAAGAACCAACTTTAGCTTTAGCTAACTCTATTTTTTAATTTTTGTTTTTCATTAATCTCTATTCATTTTTTTCTTGTACTTTATCAGGATTTAATCTTCTGTTCCATTGTTTTGAAATACTTAACTCACTGAGTTTGAGTTTTATTCGTTTTCTAATATGCATTTAAGTATGTAAATGCCCTACTGTACCCATATCCCCTAAGTTCTGATTAAAAAGATTTTTATTATACTCTACATTCCATTTGGTTCAAAATATTTTTTATTTTCATTTTTTGACTCATAGGTTATTTTAGAAGTCTTCTTTTTTTAATTGAAGTATAGTTGTCTTACACTATTATATT
Organism: Phocoena sinus; assembly: GCF_008692025.1. Lineage (NCBI taxonomy): Eukaryota > Metazoa > Chordata > Mammalia > Artiodactyla > Phocoenidae > Phocoena > Phocoena sinus. The sequence continues at coordinate 63,807,990 of NC_045765.1, read as the reverse complement.
AGATTTAGGTATACAACATAGTAATTCAATATTTTTATAGATTACACTGCACACACAATTATTATAAAATATTGACTATATTCCCTGTGGTGTACATTATATCTTTGTAACTTATTTTATACCTACTAGTTTGTACCTCTTAATCCCCTTCCAACTATTTTCCCCTCCCCATACACTACTCCCCTCTGTTAACCACTACTTTATTCTCCATATTTATGAGTCTGCTTCTGTTTTGTTATATTTGTTCTTCTGTTTTATTTTTCAGATTCTGCATATAAGTGAAGAGTATTTTCTTTCTCTGTCTGACTTATTTCACTAAATGTAATACGCTCCATGTTGTCAAAAATGGCAAAATTTCATTCTTTCATGGCTGAGTAATATTCCATTATATGTATGTATGTGTGTGTGTGTGTGTGTGTGTGTGTGTGTGTGTATACACACTGTTCATGGACACTTAGGCTGCTTCTGTATCTTAGCTATCATAAATAATGCTTCTTTGAACATTAGGGCACATATATCTTTTCGAATTCGTGTTTCTGTTTTCTTTGAATAAATACCTAGGAGTGGAATTGCTGGATCATATGGTGGTTCTATTTTTAATTTTTTTGAGGAACCTCTGTATTGTTTTCCATAGTGTCCATACCAATTTACATTCTTACCAACAGTGCCTGAGGGTTCCCTTTAATCCACATCCGTGCCAACACCTGTTATTTCATGTCTTTTTGATGATACCCATTCTGACAGGTGTGAGGTGATATCTCATCATGGTTTTGAATTTTGTTTCCCTGATGATTAGTCATGTTGAGCATCTTTTTATATTCCTGTTTGCCATCTGTGGAAAACAGATGGAAAATGTCTATTCAGGTCCTCTTCCCATTTTTAAATTAGGCTGTTTTTTTTTTTTAAACATCTTTATTGGGGTATAATTGCTTTACAATTGGTGTGTTAGTTTCTGCTTTATAACAAAGTGAATCAGTTATACATATACATATGTTCCCATATGTCTTCCCTCTTGCATCTCCCTCCCTCCCACTCTCCCTATCCCACCCCTCCAGGCTGTCACAAAGCACCGAGCTAATATCCCTGTGCCTTGCGGCTGCTTCCTCCTAGCTATCTACCTTACTACGTTTGTTAGTGTGTATATGTCCATGACTCTCTCTCGCCCTGTCAAAGCTCACCCTTCCCCCTCCCCATATCCTCAAGTCCGTTCTCCAGTAGGTCTGCATCTTTATTCCTGTCTTACCCCTAGGTTCTTCATGACATTTTCTTTTCCTTAAATTCCATATATATGTGTTAGCATACGGTATTTGTCTTTTCCTTTCTGACTTACTTAACTCTGTATGACAGACTCTAGGTCTATCCATCTCATTACAAATAGCTCAATTTCATTTCTTTTTAAGGCTGAGTAATATTCCATTGTATATATGTGCCACATCTTCTTTATCCATTCATCCGATGATGGGCGCTTAGGTTGTTTCCACCTCCGGGCTATTGTAAATAGAGCTGCAATGAACATTTTGGTACATGACTCTTTTTGAATTTTGGTTTTCTCAGGGTATATGCCCAGTAGTGGGATTGCTGGGTCATACGGTAGTTCTATTTGTAGTTTTTTAAGGAACCTCCATATTGTTCTCCACAGTGGCTGTATCAATTTACATTTCTACCAGCAGTGCAAGAGGGTTCCCTTTTCTCCACACCCTCTCCAGCATTTATTGTTTCTAGATTTTTTGATGATGGCCATTCTGACTGGTGTGAGATGATATCTCATTGTAGTTTTGATTTGCATTTCTCTAATGATTAATGATGTTGAGCATTCTTTCATGTGTTTGTTGGCATTCTGTATGTCTTCTTTGGAGAAATGTCTATTTAGGTCTTATGCCCATTTTTTGATTGGGTTGTTTGTTTTTTTGTTATTGAGCTGCATGAGCTGCTTATAAATTTTGGAGATTAGTCCTTTGTCAGTTGCTTCATTTGCAAATACTTTCTCCCATTCTGAGGGTTGTCTTTTGGTCTTGATTATGGTTTCCTTTGCTGTGCAAAAGCTTTGAAGTTTCATTAGGTCCCATTTGTTTATTTTTGTTTTTATTTCCATTCCTCTAGGAGGTGGGTCAGAAAGGATCTTGCTGTGATTTATGTCATAGAGTGTTCTTCCTATGTTTTCCTCTAAGAGTTTGATAGTTTCTGGCCTTCCATTTAGGTCTTTAATCCATTTTGAGCTTATGTTTGTGTATGGTGTTAGGGAGTGATCTAATCTCATACTTTTACATGTACCTGTCCAGTTTTCCCAGCACCATTTATTGAAGAGGCTGTCCTTTCTCCACTGTACATTCCTGCCACCTTTATCAAAGATAAGGTGTCCATATGTGCGTGGGTTTATCTCTGGGCTTTCTATCCTGTTCCATTGATATATCTTTCTGGTTTTGTGCCAGTACCATACTGTCTTGATTACTGTAGCTTTGTAGTATTGTCTGAAGTCAGGGAGCCTGATTCCTCCAGCTCCTTTTTTCGTTCTCAAGATTGCTTTGGCTATTCGGGGTCTTTGGTGTTTCCATACAAATTACGAAATTTTTTGTTCTAGTTCTGTGAAAAATGCCAGTGGTAGTTTGATAGGGATTGCATTGAATCTGTAGATTGCTTTGGGTAGTAGAGTCATTTTCACAATGTTGATTCTTCCCATCCAAGAACATGGTATATCTCTCCATCTATTTGTATCATCTTTAATTTCTTTCATCAGTGTCTTATAATTTTCTGCATACAGGTCTTTCATCTCCTTAGGTAGGTTTATTCCTAGATATTTTATTCTATTTGTTGCAGTGGTAAATGGGAGTGTTTTCTTGATTTCACTTTCAGGTTTTTCATCATTAGTGTATAGGAATGCCAGAGATTTCTGTGCATTAATTTTGTATCCTGCTACTTTACCAAATTCATTGATTAGCTCTAGTAGTTTTCTGGTAGCATCTTTAGGATTCTCTATGTATAGTATCATGTCATCTGCAAACAGTGACAGTTTTACTTCTTCTTTTCCGATTTGGATTCCTTTTATTTCCTTTTCTTCTCTGATTGCTGTGGCTAAAACTTCCAAAACTATGTTGAATAAGAGTGGTGAGAGTGGGCAACCTTGTCTTGTTCCTGATCTTAGTGGAAATGCTTTCAGTTTTTCACCATTGAGGATGATGTTTGCTGTGGGCTTGTCATATATGGCCTTTATTATGTTGAGGAAAGTTCCCTCTATGCCTACTTTCTGCAGGGTGTTTATCATAAATGGGTGTTGAATTTTGTCGAAAGCTTTCTCTGCATCTATTGAGACGATCATATGGTTTTTCTCCTTCAATTTGTTAATATGGTTTATCACATTGATAGATTTGCATATATTGAAGAATCCTTGCATTCCTGGAATAAACCCCACTTGATCATGGTGTATGATCCTTTTAATGTGCTGTTGGATTCTGTTTGCTAGTATTTTGTTGAGGATTTTTGCATCTATGTTCATCAGTGATATTGGCCTGTAGTTTTCTTTCTTTGTGACATCCTTGTCTGGTTTTGGTATCAAGGTGATGGTGGCCTCGTAGAAGGAATTTGGGAGTGTTCCTCCCTCTGCTATATTTTGGAAGAGTTCGAGAAGGATAGGTGTTAGCTCTTCTCTAAACGTTTGATAGAATTCACCTGTGAAGCCATCTGGTCCTGGGCTTTTGTTTGTTGGAAGATTTTTAATCACAGTTTCAATTTCAGTGCTTGTGATTGGTCTGTTCATATTTTCTATTTCTTCCTGATTCAGTCTTGGCAGGTTGTGCATTTCTAAGAATTTGTCCATTTCTTCCAGATTGTCCATTTTATTGGCATAGAGTTGCTTGTAGTAATCTCTCATGATTTTTTTTATTTCTGCAGTGTCAGTTGTTACTTCTCCTTTTTCATTTCTAATTCTATTGATTTGAGTCTTCTCCCTTTTTTTCTTGATGAGTCTGGCTAGTGGTTTATCTATTTTGTTTATCTTCTCAAAGAACCAGCTTTTAGTTTTATTGATCTTTGCTATCGTTTCCTTCATTTCTTTTTCATTTATTTCTGATCTGATTTTTATGATTTCTTTCCTTCTGCTAGCCTTTGGGGCTTTTTTGTTCTTCTTTCTCTAATTGCTTGAGGTGCAAGGTTAGGTTGTTTATTCGAGATGTTTCCTGCTTCTTAAGGTGGGCTTGTATTGCTGTAAACTTCCCCCTTAGAACTGCTTTTGCTGCATCCCATAGGTTTTGGGTCGTTGTGTCTCCATTGTCATTTGTTTCTAGGTATTTTTTTATTTCCTCTTTGATTTCTTCAGTGATCACTTTATTATTAAGTAGTGTATTGTTTAGCCTCCATGTGTTTGTATTTTTTACAGATCTTTTCCTGTAAGTGATATCTAGTCTCATGGTGTTGTGGTCAGAAAAGATACTTGATACAATTTCAATTTTCTTAAATTTACCAAGGCTTGATTTGTGACCCAAGATATGATCTATCCTGGAGAATGTTCCATGAGCACTTGAGAAAAATGTGTATTCTGTTGTTTTTGGATGGAGTGTCCTATAAATATCAATTAAGTCCATCTTGTTTAATGTATCATTTAAAGCTTGTGTTTCCTTATTTATTTTCATTTTGGATGATCTGTCCATGGGTGAAAGTGGGATGTTAAGGTCCCCTACTATGAATGTGTTACTGTCGATCTCCCCTTTTATGGCTGTTAGTATTTGCCTTATGTATTGAGGTGCTCCTATGTTGGGTGCATAAATATTTACAATTGTTATATCTTCTTCTTGGATCGATCCCTTGATCATTATGTAGTGTCCTTCTTTGTCTCTTTTAATAGTCCTTATTTTAAAGTCTATTTTGTCTGATATGAGAATTGCTACTCCAGCTTTCTTTTGGTTTCCATTTGCATGGAATATCTTTTTCCATCCCCTTACTTTCAGTCTGTATGTGTCTCTAGGTCTGAAGTGGGTCTCTTGTAGACAGCATATATAAGGGTCTTGTTTTTGTATCCATTCAGCCAATCTGTGTCTTTTGGTGGGAGCATTTAGTCCATTTACATTTAAGGTAATTATCGATATGTATGTTCCTATTCACATTTTCTATATTGTTTTGGGTTCGTTATTATAGGTCTTTTCCTTCTCTTGTGTTTCTTGTCTAGAGAAGTTCCTTTAGCATTTGTTGTAAAGCTGGTTTGGTGGTGCTGAACTCTCTCAGCTTTTGCTTGTCTGTAAAGGTTTTAATTTCTCCATCAAATCTGAATGAGATCCTTGCTGGGTAGAGTAGTCTGGGTTTTTCTCCTTCATCACTTTCAGTATGTCCTGCCACTCCCTTCTGGCTTGTAGGGTTTCTGCTGAGAGATCAGCTGTTAACCTTATGGGGATTCCCTTCTGTGTTATTTGTTGTTTTTCCCTTGCTGCTTTTAATATGCTTTCTTTGTATTTAATTTTTGATAGTTTGATTAATATGTGTCTTGGCGTATTTCTCCTTGTATTTATCCTGTATGGGACTCTCTGTGCTTCCTGGACTTGATTAACTATTTCCTTTCCCATATTAAGGAAGTTTTCAACTATAATCTCTTCAAATATTTTCTCAGTCCCTTTCTTTTTCTCTTCTTCTTCTGGAACCCCTATAATTCGAATGTTGGTGCGTTTAATGTTGTCCCAGAGGTCTCTGAGACTGTCCTCAGTTCTTTTCATTCTTTTTTCTGTATTCTGCTCTGCTGTTGTTATTTCCACTATTTTATCTTCCAGGTCACTTATCCGTTCTTCTGCCTCAGTTATTCTGCTATTGATCCCATCTAGAGTACTTTTAATTTCATTTATTGCGTTGTTCATCGTTGCTTGTTTCATCTTTAGTTCTTCTAGGTCCTTGTTAACTGTTTCTTGCATTTTGTCCATTCTACTTCCAAGATTTCGGATCATCCTTACTATCATTATTCTGAATTCTTTTTCAGGTAGATTGCCTATTTCCTCTTCATTTGTTAGGTCTGGTGGGTTTTTATCTTGCTCCTTCATCTGCTGTGTGTTTTTCTGTCTTCTCATTTTGCTTATCTTACTGTGTTTGGGGTCTCCTTTTTGCAGGCTGCACATTCGTAGTTCCCGTTGTTTTTGATGTCTGTCTCCAGTGGCTAAGGTTGTTTCAGTGGGTTGTGTAGGCTTCCTGGTGGAGGGGACTTGTGCCTGTGTTGTGGTGGATGAGGCTGGATCTTGTCTCTCTAGTGGGCAGGTTCACGTCTGGTGGTGTGTTTTGGGGTGTCTGTGGCCTTATTATGATTTTAGGCAGCCTCTCTGCCAATGGGTGGGGTTGTGTTCCTGTTTTGCTAGTTGTTTGGCATAGGTTGTCCATCACTGTGGCTTGCTGGTTGTTGAGTGAAGCTGGGTGCTGGTGTTAAGATGGAGGTCTCTGGGAGATTCCCACCGTTTAATATTATGTGGATCTGGGAGGTCTCTTGTTGACCAGTGTCCTGAAGTTGGCTCTCCTACATCAGAGGCAGAGCCCTGACTCCTGGCTGGAGCACCAAGAGCCTTTCATCCACACGGCTCAGAATAAAAGGGAGAAAAAGTAGAGAGAATTAGTAGAAGTATGAGGAAAGAAAGAAGGAAAGGAGGAAAAGAAGGAAGGAACAAAGAAGGAAAGAAAGGAGGGAGGGAGGGAGGGAGGGAGGGAGGAAGGAAGGAGGGAAAGAAGGAAAAAAGACAGAAAGAAAGAAGATACAGTAAAAATAAAATAAAGTATAATATAGTTATTGAATTAAAAAATATTTAGAAAAAAAAAAGGGACGGATAGAACCTTAGGACAAATGTTGGAAGCAAAGCTATACAGAGAAAATCTTAACACAGAAGCATACACATACACCTTCACAAAAAGAGGTAAAGGGGGAAAAATCATAAATCTTATTCTCAGAGACCACCTCCTCAATTTGGGGTGATTTGTTGTCTAAAGGAGGGAAGGAAGGAAGGAAAGAAAGAAAGAAGGTAAAGTATAATAAAGTTATTACAATTAAAATTAATTATTAAGAAAAAAAATTTTTAAAAAAACCATGGACGGATGGAGCCCTAGGACAAATGGTGGAAGCAAGAGTATACAGACAAGATCTCACACAGAAGCATACACGTACACATTCACAAAAAGAGGAAAAGGGAAAAAAATCATAGATCTCGCTCCTAAATTCCACCTCTTCAATTTGGGATCATTCCTTGTCTATTCAGGTATTCCACAGATACAGGGTATATCAAGTTGATTGTGGAGCTTTAATCTGCTGCTTCTGAGGCTGCTGGGAGAGATTTCCCTTTCTCTTCTTTGTTTTCACAGCTCACAGGAGCTCATCTTTGGATTTGGCCCTGCCTCTGCGTGTAGGTCGCTGGAGGGTGTCTGTTTTTTGCTCAAACAGGACAGGGTTAAAGGAGCCGCTGATTCAGGGGCTCCGGCTCACTCAGGCCGGGGGTGGGGGAGGGGGGAAGGAGGGGCACTGCGTGTGGGGCGGGCCTGCGGCGTCAGAGGCGGCGTGACGTTGCGGCAGAGGCCGGCGTGACGTTGCAGCAGCCTGAGGCCCGCCGTTCGTTCTCCCGGGGAAGTTGTCCCTGGATCCCGGGAACCTGGCAGTGGCGGGCTGCACAGGCTCCGCGGAAGAGGGGTGTGGAGAGTGACCTGTGCTCGCACACAGGCCCCTTGGTGGCGGTAACAGCAGCCTTAGCGTCTCCCGCCCGTCTCTGGGGTTCGCGGTTTTAGCCGCGGCTCGCGCCCGTCTCTGGGGTTCGCGCTTTTAGCCGCGTCTCGCGCCCGTCTCTGGGGTTCGCGCTTTTAGCCGCGACTCGCGCCCGTCTCTGGAGATCCTTTAAGCAGCGCTCTTAAACCCCTCTCCTCGCGCACCAGGAAACAAAGAGGGAAGAAAAAGCCTCTTGCCTCTTCGGCAGGTGCAGGCTTTTCCCCGAACTCCCTTCCGGCTAGTCGTGGTGCACTAACCCCTTCAGGCTATGTTCAAGCCGCCAATCCCAGTCCTCTCCCTGCGCTCCATCCAAAACCAAAACCCGATCCTCAGCTCGCAGCCCCGCCCGCCCCGGCGGGTGAGCAGACAAGCCTCTCGGGCTGGTGAGTGCCGGTCGGCACCGATCCTCTGTGCGGGAATCTCCCTGCTTTGCCCTCCGCACCCGTCACTGTGCACTACTCCGCGGTCCCGAAGCTCCCCCCTCCGCCTCCCGCAGTCTCCGCCCGCGGAGGGGCTTCTTAGTGTGTGGAAACTTTTCCTCCTTCACAGCTCCCTCCCACTGGTGCAGGTGCTGTCCTTATTCTTTTGTCTCTGTTTTTTCTTTTTTCCTTTTGCCCTACCCAGGTACGTGGGGAGTCTCTTGCCTTTTGGGAGGTCTGAGGTCTTCTGCCAGCCTTCAGTAGGTGTTCTGTAGGAGTTGTTCCACGTGTAGATGTATTTCTGGTGTATCCGTGGGGAGGAAGGCGATCTCCGCGTCTTACTCTTCCGCCATCTTCAATGTCCCCTGTTTGTTTTTTTGATGTTGAGTTGTATGAGTTCTTTGTATATTTTGGATATTAACCCCTTATCAGACATACTGTTTGAAGATATCTTCTCCCATTCAGTATGTTGCTTTTTGTTTTGTTGATGGTTTTCTTCGCTGTGAAGAAACTTTTAAGTTTGATTAGTCACATTTGTTTATTTTTCTTGTTGTTACCCTTAACTGAGGAAGCAGATAAAAAAAAATATTGCTAAGAGTGATGTCAAAGAGTGTACTGCTTCTGTTTTCTTCTAGGAGTTTATGATTTCAGTCTTACATTTGAGTTTTTAATCTATTTTGAATTTATTTTTGTATATGATGTGAGAAAATGTTCTAGTTTCATTCTTTTGCATGTAGCTGTCCAGTTTTCCAACACCACTTATTGAGGAGGCTGTTGTTTTACCATTGTATATTCTTGCCTCCTTTGTCATGGATTAATTGACCACATGTGTTTGGGTTTATTTCTGGGCTTTCTGATATATGTGTCTCTTTTTGTGCCAGTACCATACTGTTTTGATTACTGTTTAACTTTGTAGTAGCGTCTCAAGTGAGGGAGTGTGATACCTTCAGCTTTGTTCTTTTTTCTCAGGATTGCTTTGACTATTTGGGGTCTTTCGTAGTTTCATATAAATTTTAGGATTATTTGTTTTAGTTCTGTGAAAAATGCCACGGGTTGATAGGGATTGCTTTGAATCTGTAGATTGCTTTGGGTAGTATTGACATTATAACAATATTAATGCATCCAACCCATGAACACAGAATATTTTTCAACTGTTTATATCATCTTCAATTTCTTTCATCAATGTCTTATAGTTTGCAGAATACAGGTGTTTTACCTCCTTGGTTAAACTTATTCCTAAGTATTTTATTCTTTTGGATTCAGTTGTAAATGGGATTGTTTTCTTGATTTATGTTTCTGATAGCTCATTATTACTGTATAAAAATGCAACAGATTTCTATATATTAATCTTGTATCCTGCCACTTTACTGAATTCATTTATTCTACTAGGTTTTTTTGGTGGCATTTTTAGGGTTTTTTCTATATAGTATCATGTCATCTGAAAAGAGTGACAGTTTTATTCTCCCCTTCCAATTTGGATGCCTTTTATTTCTTCTACTTGTCAGATTATATGGTTAGAGATTCTAATATGTGTTAAATAGATGTGGTAAGAGTGCACATCCTTGTCTTGTTCCTGATCATAAAGGAAAAGTTTTCAGCTTTTTACCATTGACTATGATGTTAGCTATGGGTTTGTCATAAATGGCCTTTGTTATGTTGAAGTATGATCCCTCTGTACCCACTTTCTTGAGTGTTTTTATCATGAATGAATATTGAATTTTGTCAGATGCTTTTTCTGCATCTGTAATCGTGTGATTTTTATCCTTTGTTTTGTTAATGTGGTGTATCACATTGATTGATTTGTGCATATTGAACTATCCTAGCATCCGTGGAATAAATCCCATTTGATCATGATGTTTAATCCTTTTTATGTATTGTTGAATTTGGTTTGCTAGTATATTATTGATGATTTTTGCATCTATGTTTGTTAGGGATATTGGCCTGTAATTTTCTTTATTTGTAGTGTCATTGTTTGGTTTTTGTATTAGGGCAATGCTCTTCTCTTAGAATGAGTTTGGAAGTGTTCTCTCCTCTTCAGTTTTTTGGAATCATTTGAAAAGTATAGGTATTAACTCTTCTTTAAACGTTTCATAGAATTGCCTTGTGAAGCCATGTGGTCCTGGACTTTTGTTTGTTGGAAGTTTTTAAAATTACTGTTTCAATTTCATTACTAGTAATTGGCCTGTTCACATTTTCTATTTATTTATGATTCAGTCTTAGAAGATTGCATGTTTCTAGGAATTTATTCATTTCTTCTAAGTTGGCCAATTTGTTGGTGTATAACTTTTTGTGGTTCTTTATGATTGTTTGTATTTCTGTGGTATTGCTTATGACTTAATCTCTTTTGTTTCCAATTTTATTTATTTTGCTCCCTCTCTTTTTTTCTTGATTAGTCTAACTAAATGATTATCAACTTTCTTTATTTTTTCAAAAAATCAGCTCTTAGTTTCATTGATCTTTTCTGTTGTTATTTTGGTCTCTTATTTATTTCTGTTCTGATCTTGCTTATTTTCTTCCTTCTGCTGACTTTGGGCTTCGTTTATTCTTCTTTTTCTGATTTCTTTAGGTAGAAAGTTAAATTGTTTATTTGAGATTTTTCTTATTTCTTGAGTAGGCCTATATATCACTATAAACTTCCCTTGTAGTACTGCTTTTGCTTTCTCCCATAGATTTTGGAAGTATGTGTTTATATCTTTATTCTTCTCAATTTATTTTTTTATTTCCTCTTTGATTTCTTCATTGGTTGATTGGTTTTTTCAGTAGCATGTTGTTTAGTCTCCAACTGTTCATTTTTTTCCAGTTTTCTCTGTGTACTTGATTTCTAGTTTCATACCATGTGGTCGGAAAAGATGCTTAATTCGACTTCGGTTTTCTTAAATTTATTGAGACTTGTTGCCTAGCATGTTGTCTATACTGGAGAAAGTTTGATGTGCACTTGAAAAGAATGTGTATTCTGTTTCAGGGGAATGGAGTATTCTGTAGATATCTATCAAGTCCATCTGATTTAACATGTCAGTTAAGACCACTGTTCCTTTATTGATTTTCTTTCTGGGTGATCTGTCCATTGACATAAGTGGGGTATTAAAGTTCCCTACTATTATTATATTAGTTAATTTCTCCTTTTATGTCTATTAGTATTTGCTTTATATATTTAAGTGCTCCTATATTAGGTACATATATGTTTACAAATGTTATAACCTCTTCTTTGATTGGCTCCTATGTCATTACATAATGCCCTTTTTTGTCTTTTGTTATAGACTTTGTTTTAAGGTCTATTTTATCTACTATGAATATTGCTACCCTAGGTTTGTTTTCATTTCTGCTTGCATGGAATATTTTTTTCCATCCCTTCACTTTCATCTGTGTGTGTCTCTCAGGTCTGAAGTGAGTCTCTTATATGCAGCATATTGATAGGTCTTTTTTTTTTTAATGCATTTGGCTAACCTGTGTCTTTTGATTGGAGCATGTAGTTCATTTACACTTAAAGTGATTATTGATAGGTATGTACTTATTGCCATTTTATTACTTGTTTTCTAGTTGTTTTTGTAGCTCTTCTCTGTTCTTTTCTTCTTTTTTCAGTCTCTTTTCCCTTGTGGTCTGATGATTTTCTTTACTGTTATGTTTAGGTTCCTTTTGTTTTGTTTTGTTTTTTGTTTATCTGTTGTAGGTTTTTGATTTATGATTACTATAGGTCCATATATATCTATATCAACTTGTTTCAAACTGATAGTCTTTAATTTTAAACACATTCTAAAACCTCTACTTTTTTAGCCCCCTACACGTTTTATATTTTGGTTCATATTTTACATCTTTATGTATATTCCTGAACTGTTTATTGTAGTTATAGTTGCTTTTACAGTTTTTATCTTTTAACCTTCATACTAGCTTAAGTGGTTGATCCACTGTTTTTATAGTATATTTACCTTTGCCAGTTAGGTTTTTCCTTCATATATATTCTTATTTCTTGTTATAGCCCTTTCTTTTTCGCTTAAAGAAGACCCTTTAACATTTCTTGTAAGGCAAGTTTAGTGGTGATGAACTCTTTTAGTTTTTGCTCATCTGAGACATTCTTTCTCTGTCCTTCAATTCTGAATGATAACCTTACCAAGTAGAGTATCCTTGGTTGTAGGGGGATTTTTTCTTTCTTTCTTTCAGTACTTTAAATACATCATGACACTCCTTTGTGGCCTGAAAATTTCCTGAAAAATCAGCTGATAGGCTTATGGTGAGTTCCCTTGAATGTAACTCTTTTTCTTTTGCTGCCTTTAAAATTCTCTCTTTAACTTTTATAATTTTAATTATGATATGTTTTGGTGTGGGCCTCTTTGGGTTTATCTTGTGTGGGACTCTATGCTTCCTGGATCTGGATATATGCTTCCTTCTTCAGGTGAGGGAAGTTTTCAGCCATTATTTCATCAAATACATTTTCTGCCTCTTTCTTTCTGTCTTGCTTCTGGAACCCCTATAATGTGAGTGTTAGTATGGTTGATGTTGTCCCAGAGGTCCCTTAAACTATCCTCGTTTAAATTTGTTTTTTATTTTTTGCTCTTCTGATTAGGTGATTTCCACTATCCTGTCTTATAGGTCTCTTATATTCTTCTGTATCATATAATCTGCTGTTAATTCCTTCTAGTGTATTTTTCATTTCAGTTATTGTATTCTTCAGCTCTAATTGGCTCTTCTTTAATACTTTCTAGTTCTTCGTTCTGTTTTCCACCAAGTTCAGTGAGCATTTTTATGACCATTGCTTTGAATTCTTTATCAGATAAATTACTTATCTCTGTTTCATTAGGGTTTTTTCCTGCAGTTTTATCCTGTTCTTTCATTTGAAACATATTACTCTTGTCTTCTCATTTTGTTTTACCTCTCTATGAAATTAAGGGAAAGTATTCCCTATCCCAGTCTTGAAGGTGTATCCTTGTTTGGGGGTGGCTTTGTGCAGTCTCCATGTGCCCAGTGGCTTTGGTGGGAGAGCTGGATCTGAACAATCACAGGCTGAGTCTTCTCTCAGAGTGCTCTGGGCACCATTGCCTTGGTCGGGGTGTGGGGGTGGAGGGCTGGAGCCTGAGGGCCAGAGCTAGGGCCCAGTGCTAGCTGGGACTTCTCCCCTGTGATGATGGATGTCATGGCATTGGCAAGGCCAAGGTTAGAGCCAGAGGGACTGGAGCCTAAGCCTGGTGCCAGCTGCAGGTTCTCACACAGCCCGGTGACATTTGCTGCCTTGGCTGGAGGTGGGGCTGAGGCCGGAAGGTCTGGAGCAGCAGCTGAATGCAAGCTTTGGCTTCTCCCCAGCATGATGGCATTTGCCACCTTGGTGGAGAGCAGGGCAGGAGCAGGAGAAGCTGGAACCAGAGCCTGGTGTGGGCTAGGGGCATGCTGGGGTATCCCAGCAGGCCAGCCAGAACACCATGCAGTTTTCAATCTGCTGCCTTTGCACTGGGACCAGGAGCAAACAAGTATTTGTGTGTGCTCTTCAAGAGCAGAGTCTCAGTTTGCTATAGCTCTCTCTTAAGCCCCACTGGTTTTCAAACCAGCCAAGGGGGCTGTTTAGCAGTCTGTTTCTTTTTCATTTCCGAATGTATGGACTTTCTTTTCTTTCTTTTACTATACCTTTTTCTGTTTTGTTTTGTTTTTTTTAAAGAAGATGTTGGGGGTAGGAGTTTATTAATTTATTTATTTATTTTTGCTGTGTTGGGTCTTCGTTTCTGTGCGAGGGCTTTCTCTAGTTGTGGCAAGCGAGGGCCACTCTTCATCACAGTGCGCGGGCCTCTCACTATCACGGCCTCTCTTGTTGTGGAGCACAGGCTCCAGATGCGCAGGCTCAGTAGTTGTGGCTCACGTGCCTAGTTGCTCCACGGCATGTGGGATCTTCCCAGACCAGGGCTCGAACCCGTGTCCCCTGCATTAGCAGGCAGATTCTAAACCACTGCACCACCAGGGAAGCCCCTCTGTTTGGTTTTTGATTCCTAGCTTAACTGCACTTTGGTCAGAGAACACATATAAGAAATATGTATGACTTCAATCCTTTGAAATTTGTTGAAATATGCCTTCTGACCTGTCATTTGGTATTTTTTCTAAATGTTCTATGTGTGCTTGAAAAATATGTTTATTTTATAGTTTCTGTTTTTAAGAGTCTATACATGTCCACTCAGTCAATTTTGTTTATTATATTCAAATTTTCTATATTCTTAACTTTTTTTCTTGATCTATCAGTTACTGACAAAAGTGTGCTTTACCTTCAGGAATGAGAAATGTCTTATTGTAACTGTGGATATGTTTACTTCTCCTTATAATTTCATCAATAAAATGTATGATTTTCTTTAGTTTTTTTCTAGCTTGTTGGTATAAAGTTGTATATATTATTCTATAATTTCCATGAGTTCACATACCAAAACTAAGGAATGCTGTTTTTATTTATTTATTTATTTATTTATTTTTTGTGGTACACGGGCCTCTCACTATTGTGGCCTCTCCCGTTGCGAAGCACAGGCTCCGGACACGCAGGCTCAGCGGCCATGGCTCACGGGCCTAGCCGCTCCACAGCATGTGGGATCTTCCCAGACCGGGGCACGAACCCATGTCCCCTGCATCAGCAGGCAGACTCTCAAGCACTGCGCCACCAGGGAAGCCCAGGAATACTTTTATTTTGATACACAAGAATAGAATTGCAGTAGATAGCTAGTGGGAAGCAGCCGCATAGCACAGGGAGATCAGCTTGGTGCTTTGTGATCGCCTGGAGGGGTGGGATAGGGAGGGTGGGAGGGAGGGAGATGCAAGAGGGAAGAGATATGGGAACATATGTATATGTATAACTGATTCACTTTGTTATAAAGCAGAAACTAACACACCATTGTAACGCAATTATACTCCGATAAAGATGTAAAAAAAAAAAAGAATAGAATTGCATATGATCATAATAAACATATATGGTGTTAAAATGGCAGTCTTTTTTTTTTCCTGTGCACTAATCTCTTTTTTAACATCTTTATTGAAGTATAATTGCTTTACAATGGTGTGTTAGTTTCTGCTTTATAACAAAGTGAATCAGCTATACATAAACATATAACCCCCTGTCTCTTCCCTCTTACAACTCCTTCCCTCCCACCCTCCCTATCCCACCCCTCTAGGTGGTCACAAAGCACGGAGATGATCTCCCTGTGCTATGCGACTGATTCCCACTAGTTATTGATTTTACATTTGGTAATGTATACATGTCCATACCACTCTCTCACTTTGTCCCAGTTTACCCTTCCCCCTCCCCATGTCCTCAAGTCCATTCTCTAGTAGGTCTGCATCTTTATTCCCGTCCTGCCCCTAGGTTCTTCAGAACCTTTTTTTTTTTATATTCCATATATATGTGTTAGCATACGGTATTTGTCTTTCTCTTTCTGACTTATTTCACTCTGTATGACAGACTCTAGGTCCATCCACCTCACTACAAATAACTCAATTTCGTTTCTTTTTATGGCTTAGTAATATTCCATTGTATATATGTGCCACATCTTCTTTATCCATTCATCTGTTGATGGACACTTAGGTTGCTTCCATGTCCTGGCTACTGTAGCTGCAGTGAACATTGTGATACATGGCTCTTTTTGAATTATGGTTTTCTTAGGGTATATGCCTTTAGTGGGATTGCTGGGTCATATGATAGTTCTATTTTTAGTTTTTTAAGGAACCTCCATGTTGTTCTCCATAGTGGCTGTATCAATTTACATTCCCACCAACAGTGCAAGAGTGTTCCCTTTTCTCCACACCCTCTCCAGCATTTGTTGTTTGTAGATTTTTTGATGATGGCCTAAAATGGCAGTCTTGTTCCTTTAGAGGAAGAGGCATTGAAATATCCATTATTAATGTGCCTTTTACTGAAATGTTGCCAAAATTTCTTCCATCCAAGTACATGTCCTTTTGCAAATGATTAAGCAATTAATTACACTCCCTTACCCTCTCTGCTAAACTAAATGCCACATTGATGGAGAGGCTTTGAATTGGTTTATGCTACTTTCTCATTCAGATCATATGTGGTTCGTATAAAATGGTGTGTTCTTTTTGACATTATGCCTACCTATTAGAAACATCATAAAGGTGGAAAAGACTCATGGATTTTGAGGTTTTTGGTTCATTGTGCTTTGTGGAGTTTTGCCATATTCTTATGGAGCTAGAGCATAATTAATATTTCCTATGATTTATGATTTCCACTTCTAAGAAACTACAGTAGATTACTCTTATCTGCTAGCATTCTCTTTTCTTTGTCTGTAGATATGTTGAACAGTAGATGTAGCTTTTGTTCATAAATTCCATCTTTTCAAATTATTTATAGTATTTCAGTTGCTACATAACAAGACATATGTTATACTTATGAGACGATACCAGCTTTATACTAAAGCCAAATTTGAATATGTGCTGTCTTATTGTATGTCTCAGGGGGGCATCAAAGCAGTACAACCAGCTTTTGACCTTTGGAGCGGAAAGAAGTTCTAATAACTCTTATTGCGTAACTGTATTGGTAAAGGGACCTTCTTCACTGCACTGCCACAGGATATTAGTCTGGAAAGCATGAAAATAGCCTTATGAACACCTGGGCTCATCACAGTGAAGCAAGAAACCAAGGCTGCCAAGACTGGAGAACACTGGTACTCACCAACCCAAAAGAAATGGCTTTGGCCTTGAGAGAACTTTGCTGAGCATAGAAATGACAGATCAAGGGAAAACTGTTGATAAAGCAATAACCATTATCCTTGAAGTATTGAATCAGCCAGAACAATTTTACGGTTTCTAGTCCTTAATCATTTTTAATGACTCATAAACCTGTTGAATAGAACTAAGATCATTTGGCAGTAATTAACTTATATAAAAACATTTTACTCAAAGTCAAACAGTTGGCATGCCAAACAGGACTATGTGATAAAAATGCACGTATCTGCTCATTCCTATAATGGCATTCAGAGATCTTCTGGGAGAGTACAGTGTAATTCAGTTACCTTTAAGGGAGTAAATAATGAACATACTGTCACTAGAGAAATTTAGCCTCCTGTGAGATAACATTTTAAAATATTAGTAAACCTGGATATTGCCATCAGAATTACCTTTCTAAAATGTATTAGGTTACACTATTTTACTACAGTATTCATTCAGTTGCCTAAAAAATTAAGTTCACACACTTTTAATTTAGTGTTCAAGGCTCTATATAATATGACCACAAGTTACCTCTCCAGCTAAATTTCCCATTGCTCCACTCTGTATTCTGATCTAGCATGCTGCTGTATTTTCTGTTTCCCTTTCATGTCAGCTGGTTCTGTATCTTCTTTTCCTGCCTATACTGATTTCTCACTCTGCGATGCTTTTCCCCGTGTTCCCTTAGAGTAAAAACTGGAGGTGTTGCTCAAATGAAACATTCTCTTTAAACCTTCCTGGATTCTCACAGTTAGGATGCATTTTTTTCTTACTCCAAGCTCTCATGGCACAATGCTTGTATTTTCATTTGATGCTTATTTCACTGTCTCTCCCAAAGATTGGAAGGACATTATGAGTAATTGATCTTGTGTTCCCAAAGCTTAGCAATAACTAGCATTTATTTATTGAACATTCTGTGCAGGATACTATTTGCTTGGGACACAAATATGAAAAGACATTGTCCTTGCACTTGTTTTGTTATTAAATATATGAGTGACGGAATGACAAGGGAGAGGTCTTAGTTCTCAGTCACTGATAATGAGTATGCCGTCATCTTAAAGACTATGTACTTCTAGAAAATCTGATGAACAGAATGAGGGGAAGATATTTTAAAACACTCCTTTTGGGAGTTCTTATAAAGAAAATATATGCAGTTGGGATATTTTAAGGTGGAAGACCCTTGGATCACTAGTTTTGAGATTCCCTATAGCTGCTTTATAATATATAATAATTTAACAAGTGAAATTATCATCTCATTTGGCTTGAGTCTTGCAGGAAAGAACCTTGAGGACTTCTCTCCATGGATGACTGGATCCTATCAGTCCCATACATAGTATTTGGGGGGATTTATAGCTCTTAGCACTTATGGAATTCTTTTATCTGAGATTGTGATCACTATTCACATTTTCCTGAAAGCTGAATTCTTCACTGAAAAAGCTGCCTGAAATATATGAGATTGTAAAGTTGAGAGCCAGACACAGTTGAGAAGTTAGTTTGGGGATATAGTACTGAAAGTTTTCCTAAGGAATTTGAATTTTTAATTAGCACTAGTGATACGGGAAAAGCTTTATCAAAAGTCCAGGCTCAAAAAAAAAAAAAAAAAAGGTCCAGGCTCTTGTTTAACTCATGCAAAAAAAATTGGGGTGAGGAACACAAGACACAAAGGAAAACACACACACACACACACACACGAGCAAAAAGAACAAAGAAGCAGTTTATTCAGGGCAGAAGTGAAAGGACACACTCTGAAAAGAGTGTGGGCATCTTCGCGAGTGAGGGGCACCCTGGAGGGTTGTTGATCCCCCTTTTTTTAATCTTATTTTTAGCCTTTTGAATGGGTGGGGTCTTTTTGATTAGGGGTGGAATATTCATTGAGGGGGTGGTTGAGGTGTGGCCTGGATTGCACCAGGTTGCATCAGCTCCCAGTCCTGCACATTTGTCTCCTGAAACCATCTTACATGTGCTCTAAGAGCTGTTTTCCCTTAAATTTTCCATTACTAGTTGAGTGCCACACATGGAAGGTCATACAGGGTCATCAACAGCCTGTGCATTTTTATTGTGCATGCTCCGTGGTTTTCATGGTCAGATTTTCTTGTTCACATACTACAGAGTTTCTGTTTTAGATGCCATTCCTTCATGTGTCATGGCCTTATTAAGTACAAAACAAGGAGGTAGCTTTGCCTTCCACCTAATGCCTGTACATGAGGAGACTGTCTTTGGGCCTGGCCCTGTCTTTTCTGCCTCAGTTCTGATTAGCTGAATGACTTAATGGCTATCGTACCCAAGGCAGGTCAGTGTGCCAAAAAAAAAGATTAGCTACACAAATAAGTGAATGGAGATTCAGAGACCAGATATGAATATAATTTTATAGTTGGCAATAGACGATAAGAATCACAGTGAGAGCTACTTTGGAAATAAAAAAAGAGAGCACACAGTTGTTGGAACCCTTTTGGAGAATTAATCGATAGAATCTAGTGGTTGGTGAGAGTCACGGGGAGAGGAATGTAATAAAAATGACAGGCCTGAGTGCCTGAGAGAGCCTTTTATCAAGAGAGACAACACAGGAGGAGGAAGAAAAGTAGAGAACAGGATTATCCGTCAGGATGACCTAGGTTATGTTGGGTTAATGTCAACCCTCAAATCTCAGTGGATTAAAATAGCAGTTTCATTTCTTGATGTTGTCACTTGCCTATTTGGGCCTGGCTGGGGTTTTTGCTCCACATTTTCTTCATCCTGGGGACTCAATCTGACAGATCAGCCACAGTCTGGAAAGTTGCCAGTTACTGTGGCAGAAGGAAAGAGAGCGAAGGTGGGTCTTACACCAGCAAGTAAATATTCCAACCTGGGGGTGATATATGTCATTTCCAGTCACAACTCATTGACCAAACTAACCACAACCACTTGGGGACTGGCTGCAAATTGAGTGTTACAGGTCCTCAGAAGGAAAGGAAGATGGCAGAAGGGTGTGAGTGAGAAGCTTGTTAGTCAGGTCTCTGGAGAAGCAGACCCCAGGATGGGATTAAACATGCAAATTTTGTTTGGGCAAATGGCTGTGAGAGAAAATGGGAAGGAAGGCTGAGAGAGCCATCAGATGGTAATTCACATCTTTCTTCTTTCTAAGGAAAGCTCCCAAGACTGTCAGGGAGTCTTAGAGTTAGTTGTTTGTCAGAGGAATCCTGTGTTTCTGAGAAGAAACCTTTCCTGGTATCCTTGTCATGCTCAATCATTGATGGGAGCAGCCTGTGAGAAGAGCTGTGTCAGTACAAATGCAGCCGTGGAGTTGAGAGCACAGAGCGCAGGACCTTGGTTGGCTGGAGGCCTGCAGATGGCACATTCTCACGGTAGCCACAGTAGCCCTAATGGCTATCTCTGGAGTTGATAAAGTTTGATTTATGCATATTTTGTCTGAGATTCTGAGTCAGGGAATGTAGATGGGGCAGTATAAGGCAGCAGCTTTATTGTGGTGATGTCCAGCAGAAAGTTGACAATAGCGTTTGCAGCTTAGACAGAAATTCTGGGGTACTAATTTGAAAGCCATAAGGATAGAGGTAGGGATTAAATTAATGAAAAATGTACTTATAATAACAAGGAAAAAATTCCATATATCCCTGAATGTAAAATGAGCCTGAAAGCACTAGAGTCTCTTGCACAAGATGTTGGTCACATGCCTGGGAGACGGAGGGACATCGTAGGTAGTTGTTCACATGTCTGCTTAGACAGGGGCAAACAAGTCTATGCAGAGAAATTGAAACTAGACTTCCAGATTCCCAGGGGCTGAGGAAGGAGGAAAGAGTCTGTTTAGCCAGTTCAAGGGAACTGCAAACAGGAGACTACCAGAAATGGGGAGGGTCTCCAAGTACCCAAAGCAAAGTCCTCAGAAAAAAAACATCAACTTTAACTTCTTTCAGGTAAAGCTATCTTTCCATAATGCCAGTCAAGTGAGATATTCCCTGCTCATTCCCCTTGCCTCTCCTGTGTTTTGAACTCAGCAGGTGAGAAACTGTAATTACCAAGTTGGGAGAGGAAGGGTTCAAATCATAAGGTGGGGTAGAGAGGAGAGGCCTAGACCTTCCTTCTCCTGCTTCCTGTCTGCCAAAGTCTCCATCTGAAGGAGGAAAGATTTAGTCTTGAATGAAGCCAGAAGACTTATTCCACTAGATTGAACATTTCAAATTTCAAATTGAAACCTTGCCACTTAAAGTAACCCCAATGCTTTCTAGTACCTAAGAGCAACAATGGGATCTGTCTGAGTTTTATTTAAGAACAGGGTAAGAACTAGGCCTGCTGAACAAATTTTACACTAACATTAGGACGCAAAACTAAACTTGTCTTCTTATTACTTTTGCTTTTTAAAATAAATCTGTTATACAAAAAAAGCATCAGAAGTAAGATCTGAGGGGACTTCCCAGGTGGTCCAGTGGCTAAGACTCCGAGCTCCCAATGCAGGGGGCCCAGGTTCAATCCCTGGTCAAGGAACTAGATCCCACATGCTGCAACTAAGAGTTCACATGCCACAACTAAAGATTCCACATGCTGCAACTAAGACATGGTGTAGCCAAATTTAAAAAAAAATTGTTTAAAAACAAAAAAAAAGAAGTAAAATCTGATGATTAGGGTAGCCATGGTTGCTATTTTCTAAATTATACAAGAAGGCAAAGTTTCTCAAATGCCTTGTTCCAAGTAAGGAGATAGTATGCATAAGTGAACTTTTTTCCCAGATTAGATTTTTCTGGAAGATTTTTCTCAGTTGAATTTAAGTTCACAGATTGTGAACTCAGGGTCATTGCCATACTTAGCTGTATCCTGATGAAGTTGAAACTAAGATCTCCATCTACCTTCCTTTTCTCAGAAGCCATGGAGTTTCTGTTACAATCTTTGGCTTAAAAGAATAACCAGATACTGAGAACATAATTGTGCCTGGGATGATTTATTAAGTGCTGGGGATTGGCTTTTTTTTTAAGTTACTGGGAGTCTTTTGTGTTTTTTCCATTGCTGAGAATCTTTTGTGTTTTATTAACTCATTGGACTCCTCAAAAAGTTGGACCTATTAGAAGACTGATGTAACCTAATGCAAGATGTAGGGCACTGAAAGAACAACCATTCATGCCAGGGGAGAACACTAGGTGTTGACTATTAGAGGAATTTCTGATTCTATCCAGTCATCAGGAACTCTCCTGACTGAGAAGAAGTTGAGCAGAGTAAGAACTTGGGTAAAACTTTAATTTCTTTGCGTTTTAATTCATAATGTTCTTGTTGGACACTAACATAAGAATTTGTAGGTTCAACTTCTTTCAGACTTTAACCATTGGATTCTAATTTCCTTCAGGAAGGGGTTTATGTTTATATCTCTATTATGCCTTTTGATTTTATTGCCAAACAGCTGATGTTGGACAAGACTGGAAATAATTTGGCTTAAGAAATAGAATAGAGGGCTTCCCTGGTGGTACAGTGGTTGAGAATCTGCCTGCCAATGCAGGGGACATGGGTGTGAGCCCTGGTCTGGGAAGATCCCACATGCCACGGAGCAACTAAGCCCATGTGCCACAACTACTGAGCCTGCGCTCTAGAGCCCACGAGTCACAACTACTGAGCCCACGTGCCACAACTACTGAAGCCCACGCACCTAGAGCCCATACTCCACAACAAGAGAAGCCACCGCAATGAGAAGCCCGCACACCACAACGAAGAGTAGACCCCACTCACCACAACTAGAGAAAGCCTGCATGCAGCAACAAAGACCCAATGCAGCCAAAAATAAATTAAAAATAAAATAAATTTAGGGCTTCCCTGGTGGCGCGGTGGTTGAGAGTCCGTCTGCCAATGCAGGGGACGCGGGTTCGTGCCCTGGTCCAGGAGGATCCCACATGCTGCGGAGCGGCTGGGTCCGTGAGCCATGGCCGCTGAGCCTGCACGTCTCCAGAGCCTGTGCTCTGCAACGGGAGAGGCCACAGCAGTGAGAGGCCCGCGTACCGCATAAAAAAATGATAATAATAATAAAATAAATTTATATAAAAAAGAATGAACACTAAAACAATTCTTTAAAAAGAAATAGAATAGAGAGTGAATTTTCAACATTAATTCCTAAGTAGCTATGGGGTTGATTTAATTAATATGTGGTTCTAGAACATTTCAGTGTCTTTTGAGGGGAAAATTTTACTGTTCAAATATGATCCAAGGAGGATGAAAAAATGGTCAAATGGTCTTAATAAGTGAGAGCAGATGATTTTAATAGACTGCTGGTCCCCTCCCTGGAAGGGGTTGTTCCCACCCCTGGTTATGGATAAGCTTCTTTAAGCCTAAAAGGTAAAGATGACAGAAAAACTGAGGAGTGGTAGGGAGAAACTCCTGATGTCTCCTGTCATGTGGAGAGACATCCTTCCCCTCTGTGCCCCTTGCTTCTCCTCATGAGAAGAGAATGGAATACCCTCATTGGTGAGTTTGGAACAAGGAACAGGGTGTGCTTGGCCTGCTGCTTTCTTCCTTGTGATTTGTTTCTCTGTAGAGAGATCTAGGGTGCTCTTGGTTATGTGGAGGAAGGACTGTCATTATTCAGTGCTGCTAGTGACTGGTGGGTAAGTATCTGATTCAGGACAAGGTTGTTTTAGGAACCACTTGTTTTCCAATTCCATCTCCCCCAGCCCAGTTTCACTTACAATAAACTCTGCCTGACATTTTGGCTCTCGGTTAACTTATATCTAGCAGGGAACAGGAGTATTATTTACTAGCCTCCTTCAAACCTCCTCAAAGTTATTCTGGGTAGTTATACAATTTGTAAACAAATTGGCTGGTCAATGCTGGGAATGCTTAGGTGAAACTGGTGAATGTTTAATTTTTGGTACATTTTCAAATACTATGTCCTATTTTCAGAGGTTTCTCAAGACATCCAAATTCTTTGGTTGAACAAATAAAAGCTTAAGCATAGGGAATAGTAAAAGTCAGAAAACTGTTCAAGACTTTCATAAACGTATTTCTCAGGCTCAAGGATGGTTTTGAGAGAGAAGCTTTGTGAGAAAGGAAACGTTGAATGAAGAGTTTGGTGTGTAATTGTGCAATATCTGTGAACAGGAGGAGGCATCAGTGATTAGAGGAAGAGTCTGAATGTGGCTTTGTGTAAGTATGTGAATATCTTTATGGGCATGTGGGTGGCTAGGAGTGTGGATAAATGTGTATGGATGTGAGTATGGGTAGTGTATTTTTGCTTGGAGTTATGTATTTATGCACTAGTGTGTGGCTGGCTGAGTGTGTGGATACACGTGTGTGTGCATGCACATGCTTGTGTATGTGTGTCTGTACATATGGGTGTGAATGTGGCTGGGTGAGTGGGTATAGGTGTGTCTAGGTGGTGTGTGGATTTGTGTGTGTGTGCATGTGTATTGGCATGAAAGGTACAAAGTATGCTGCAGGAGACAGATGAAACCAAAAATTCTTACAGAATAACAAAAAATGTCCATTACCTCAGGGAATTTCAAGATAACTTGTAAGGAAATACCAAAAAAGTTTTAACCTTTCAGAAATTTGCACTTAGAATTTAACCTGAAAGATTAGAATTTTACATAATCAATACAGCTAGACAAAACCTAGTCAAGCATGTGAACAGTCTTTTGTAAACTGAGATGGTAATCCCAGAGAACCTTATGGATGGCTGGGTGATTTCTGTGTGGACTGCACAATTGCTCCTGGCAAGGGTGGGGATAGGAGCTGAAATCCAGCTGTTTCTCTATTTGCTAAACCATGTGTCCTGCACCCAGAGAGGGCGCCTTTTTCTAATTTTCACAAAGGTGGCCTGAGGTCCTAAATAGCACAGCAGATGGGATTTTCACACTTTATTTTCAGATGTGTGACTTCATTGCATACCTACCTCTCTCTGGAACAGTTACTCTCAATGGGTACCATTTCTCCTGGCCTGGAAGAACAAGTCTATTCTCAAGAAAAGGAAAGGCTGACCTGGGATCTGAGAAAGTTGGAAAGTTTACTGACAAGGACTTTGAAAGCCTAAGAGGATATTAATCCTTGGTCCAGGACTATGTATGGGTTGCCTTTTAATTTCTTCTATAGATCCCTGTCACTTCGTTGCCTCTTTCCTAGCCTTTCCCAGATATATTTTATTAAATAACAATTTTTGGTATTTGCATTTTGAGAAGGAACTCTGGAAAAGTAAAAAAACTCTAAGCATATAGAAATTAATTTCTAGTTGCCAAGAAGCTTCACAGGAGTGTAACGTTGGAGAATGGGTGGGCTCCTGGATTTTCCTAGGGCCCATGAATCCCATTGTGACAGCATCGATTTGTTCCTCCTAAGTTATACAAATTCCTCATGTATTTTTTCTAGAAGTCCTGAGGAAGACACCTGATGAGTCTACCTTTCAGGAGAGCTGACTTTGGATAAGAGATGAGTGGAAGGTTTGTAGGCTAGAAAAATGAATGTTATAACTTAGCCAAGTATTTTGAGATATGTCAAAGTGAGACCAAGTATTTTGAAATTGTGAACATGGAGAAATAATACCTCTAGGAAATCTAAAGGGAAGATTAAATTTGAAAAACTGAGCAGGAGGTACAATAGATCATCCCAAGAAGGTGCTTACCTTTGCCAGCCTTCCCAATGTGCTGAGTCTAGTGCAAAGAAAGTTTCTCAAGCTTTGTTTATCCTTTTATAGCACATTAATAAAGTGATTCACTTGTTTGTCAGCACTTTTTACTCTATAGCATCAAATTGATATCAATCACACATGCCAAGGTGTACAGAATAATAAATGCAATTTCCACCAAATCTAACTGCATATGATTTATACAGCACCTTTTAAATTACTTTACCTAAGCCATATATTTTAACTCCTTAATGGGACCTTAAGGAGCTTTCTGCATGCATAGGCAGTTACATGAAGGACACAGGATTGTTTCTTTCACCCCCCCTCCATCTTTCAGCTGTTCTTTCAGTAGTATGTCACTGATATATTAATTTCTCTTGTGAATGATGTGTATGTCTGTGTTGAGGAACTCTAGGTAGCTGCATGATGTAGTATAAAATGGTGAATATATTAGACACAAACAAGTCTAGGGCTGAGTTCTTACTCTGCCAACTGCTAGCTGTTTGACCTTGAGCAACAAGCTTAAATCCACTGAACCTCAGTTTCCTTATCTTTGCGACTATTGTAATCATTCCTAGTTTTCAGGGTTATTGTGAAGATCAGCCTATATATGATAATCACATCACATATGTAGCTCAATATCTGACTCTATGGTAGAAATATTTATGTAATTAAATTTGTAGAAAATTTTCCTCTTGATTACACTTCAAGATGGTGGAGGAGTAAGACATGGAGATCATCTTCCTCCCCACAAATACATCAAAAATACATGTACATGTGGAACAACTCCTACAGAACACCTACTGAATGCTGGCAGAAGGCCTCAGACTTCCCAAAAGGCAAGAAACTCCCCATGTACCTGGGTAGGGCAAAAGAAAAAAAAGAGACAAAAGAATAGGGATGGGACCTGCACCTCTGGGAGGGAGCTGTGAAGGAAGAAAAGTGTCCACACACTAGGAAGCCCCTTCACTGGTAGAGATAGGAGGGTGGGCGGGGGATGAAGCTTCGGAGCCACGGAGGAGAGCACAGCAACAGGGGTGCAGAGGGCAAAGCAGAGAGATTCCTGCACAGAGAATCAGTGCCGACCAGCACTCACCAGCCTAAGAGGCTTCTCTGCTTACCTGCCAGGGCAGGTGGGGGCTGGGAGCTGAGGCTCGGGCTTCAGAGGTCAGATCCCAGGGAGAGGACTTCAGTTGCCTGCACGAACACAGACTGAAGGGGGATAGTGCGCCACAGCTAGCCAGGAGGGAGTCCGGGGAAAAGTCTGGAACTGTCCAAGAGTCGAGAAACCATTGTTTCAGGGTGAGTGAGGAGAGGAGATTCAGAACACCGCCTAAATGAGCTTCACAGACGGGTGCGAGCCATGACTATCAGCATGGACACCAGAGATGGGCATGAAACACTAAGGCTGCTCCTGCAGCCACCAAGAATCCTGTGTGCAAGCACAGGTCACAATCCACACCTCCCCTACTGGGAACCTGTGCAGCCTGGCACTGCCAGGGTCCCATGATCCAGGGACAACATACCTGGGAGAACACACAGTGCACCTCAGGCTGTTGCAATGTCATGCCATCCTCTGCCGCTGCAGACTCACCCCACATTCTGTACCCCTCCCTCCCCACAGTCTGAGTGAGCCAGAGCCCCCTACTCAGCTGCTACTTTAACCACCTCCTGTCTGGGTGAAGAACAGACACCAGAGGGCAATCTACATGCAGAGTTGGGGCCAATCCAAAGCTGAACCCCAGGAGCTGTGTGAACAAAGAAGAGAAAGGGAAATTTCTCCGGAGCATCCGATTAAATCTCCACAGTCAACTTGATGTACCCTGCATCTGTGGAATACCAGAATACACAACGAATCATCCCAAAACTGAGGCGGTGGACATTGGGAGCAACTGTAGACATGGGGTTTGCTGTCTGCGACTCACTACTTTCTGATTTTTATGTTTAGCTTAGTATAGTTTTTACCTCTTGTTATCATTGATGGATTGGTTTGTTTGGTTCCTCTCTTCTTTTTTTATTTTTTTATTTAAAAAAAAATTTAATAACTTTATTTTTTAATTTTTTTTCTTCTTCCTTTTTTTTCTCCTTTTTATTCTGAGCCATGTGGCTGACAGGGTCTTGGTGCTCTGGTGGGGTGTCAGGCCTGCTCTGAGGTGAGAGAGCTGTGTTCAGGACATTGGTCCACCAGAAACCTTCTGACCCCACATAATATCAATTGCTGAGAGCTCTCCCAGAGATCTCCATCTCAATGCTAAGACCCACCTTCACTCAATGACCAGCAAGCTACAGTGCTGAACACCCCATGCCAAACAACTAGTAAGACAGGAACACAACCCCATCCATTAACAGAGAGGCTGCCTAAAATCATAATAAGATCACAGACAACCCAAAACACACCAGTGGACACGGTCCTGCCCACCAGAAGGATAAGATCCAGCCTCCTCCACCAGGACACAGGCACCAGTCCCCACCACAAGGAAGCATACACAACCCACCGAACTAACCTTACCCACTGTGGGCAGACACCAAAAAAACCAGGAACTATGAACCTGCAGACTGAGAAAAGGAGACCCCAAACACAGTAAGTCCAGTAAAATGAGAAGACAGAGAAATACACAGCAGATGAAGGAGCAAGGTAAAAACACACCAGACCAAACAAATGAGGAAATAGGCAGTCTACCTGAAAAAGAATTCAGTAATGATAGTAAACATGATTCAAAATCTTGGAAATAGAATGGCGAAAATACAAGAAACGTTTCACAAGGACCTAGAAGAACTAAAGAGCAAACAAAGAATGATAAACAACAAAATAAATGAAATTAAAAATTCTCTAGAAGGAATCAATAGAATAACTGAGGCAGAAGAATGGTTATGTGACCTGGAATACAAAATAGTGGAAATAACTACCACAGACCAGAATAAAGAAAAAAGAATGAGAAGAATTAAGGACAGTCTCAGAAACCTCTGGGACAACATTAAACACACCAACATTTGAATTATAGCGGTTCCAGAAGAAGAAGAGAAAAATAAAGGGACTGAGAAAATATTTGAAGAGATTATAGTTGAAAACTTCCCTAACATGGAAAAGGAAATAGTCAAGTCCAGGAAGCACAGAGAGTCCCATACAGGATAAATATAAGGAGAAACACACCAAGACACATATTATTCAAACTATCAAAAATTAAATACAAAGAAAAAATATTGAAAGCAGCAAGGGAAAAGCAACAAATAACATACAAGGGAACCACCATATGGTTAAGAGATGATATTTCAGTAAAACTCTGCAAACCAAAATGGAGTGGCAGGACATACTTAAAATGATGAAAGGGAAAAACCTACAACCAAGATTACCCTACCCAGCAAGGATCTCATTCAGATTCGATAGAGAAATTAAAACCTTTACAGACAAGCAAAAGCTAAGAGAATTCAGCACCGCCAACCAGCTTTACAACAAATGCTAAAAGAACTTCCCTAGGCAGGAAACACAAGAGAAGGAATAGACCTGGCCCAATCGCAATCACAAACCCAAAACAATTAAGAAAATGGTAATAGGAACATACATATCGATAATTACCTTAAATGTAAATGTATTAAATGCTCCAACCAAAAGACATAGACTGGCTGAATGGATACAGACACAAGACGTGTATATATGCTGTCTACAAGAAACCCACTTCAGACCCAGGGACACATACAGACTGAAAGTGAGGGGATGGAAAAAGATATTCCATGCAAATGGAAATCACAAGAAAGCTAGAGTAGCAATTCTCCTACCAGACAAAATAAACTATAAAATAAAGACTATTACAAAAGACAAAGAAGGGCACTACACAATGATCAAGGGATCAATCCAAGAAGAAGATATAACAATTGTAAATATTTATGCACCCAACTTAGGAGCACCTCAATATATAAGGCAAATGCTAACAGCCCTAAAAGGGGAAATCGACAGTAACACAATCATAGTAGGGGACTTTACCACCCCACTTTCACGAATGGACAGATCATCCAAAATGAAAATAAATAAGGAAACACAAGCTTTAAATGATACATTAAACAAGATGGACTTAATTGATATTTATAGGACATTCCATCCAAAAACATCAGAATACACTTTCTCTCAAAGTGGAACATTCTCCAGGATAGATCTTATCTTGGGTCACAAATCAAGCCTTGGTAAATTTAAGAAAATTGAAATTGTATCAAGTATCTTTTCCGACCACAACTCTATGAGACTAGATATCAGTTACAGGAAAGAAAATGTAAAAAATACGAACACATGGAGGCTAAACAATACACTACTAAATAAACAAGAGATTGCTGAAGAAATTAAAGAGGAAATTAAAAAATACCTAGAAACAAATGACAATGAAAACCAAAACCTATGGGATGCAGCAAAAGCAGTTCTAAAAGGGAAGTTTATAGCAATACCATCCTACCTCAGGAAACAAGAAAAATCTCAAAAACACAACCTAACCTTACACATAAAGCTTTAGAGAAAGAACAACAAAAAACACCCTAAAGTTAGCAGAAGGAAAGAAATCATAAAGATCAGATCAGAAATAAATGAAGAAAACAATAGCAAAGTTCAGTAAAACTAAAAGCTGCTTCTTTGGGAAGATAAAATTAATAAACCATTAGCCAGATTCATCAAGAAAAAAAGGGAGAAAACTCAAATCAACAGAATTAGAAATGAAAAAGGAGAAGTAACAACTGACTGCAGAAATACAAAGCATCATGAGAGATTACTACAAGCAACTATATGCCAATAAAATGGAAAACCTGGAAGAAATGGGCAAACTCTTAGAAAAGCACAACCTTACCACACTGAACCAGGAAGAAATAGAAAATATAAACAGACCAATCACAAGCGCTGAAATTGAAACTGTGATTCAAAATCTTCCAACAAACAAAAGCCCAGGACCAGGTGGCTTCACAGGCGAATTCTATTGAACATTTAGAGAAGAGGTAACACCTATCCTCCTCAAACTCTTCCAAAATATGCTAGAGGAAGGAACACTCCCAAACTCATTTTACGAGGCCACCATCACCCTGATACCAGAAGCAGACAAAGATGTCACAAAGAAAGAAAACTACAGGCCAATATCACTGATGAACATAGATGCAAAAATCCTCAACAAAATACTAGCAAACAGAATCCTACAGCATATTAAAAGGATCATACCCCATGATCAAGTGGGATTTATCCAGCAATGGAAGGATTCTTCAATATATGCAAATCAATCAATGTGATACACCAGATTAACAAATTGAAGGGTAAAAATCATATGATCATCTCAATAGATGCAGAAAAAGCTTTTGACAAAATTCAACACCCATTTATGATAAAAACTCTCCAGAAATGGGCATAAAGGGAACCTACCTGAACATAATAAAAGCCATATATGACAAACCCACAGCCAACATCATTCTCAATGGTGAAAAACTGAAACCATTTCCATTAAGATCGGTAAGAAGACAAGGATGCCCACTCTCACTTCTATTATTCAACATGGTTTTGGAAGTTTTTTTTTTTGTTTTTTTTTTGGTATGCGGGCCTCTCACTGTTGTGGCCTCTCCCGTTGTGGAACACAGGCTCCTGACGCACAGGCTCAGCAGCCATGGCTCACGGGCCCAGCCGCTCCGCGGCATGTGGGATCATCCCAGACCGGGGCGTGAACCCGGGTCCACTGCATCGGCAGGCGGACTCCCAACCACTGCGCCACCAGGGAAGCCCCGGTTTTGGAAGTTTTAACCACAGCAATCAAAGAAGAAAAAGGAATAAAAGGAATCCAAATCAGAAAAGAAGTAAAGCTGTCACTGTTTGCAGATGACATGATACTATACATAGAGAAGAATCCTAAAGACGCTACCTGAAAACTACTAGAAGTAATCAAAGAATTTGTTAAAGTAGCAGGATACAAAATTAATGCACAGAAATCTCTTGCATTCCTATATACTAATGATGAAAAATCTGAAAGAGAAATTAAAGAAACACTGCCATTTACCATTGAGACAAAAAGAATAAAATACCTAGAAATAAACCTACTTAAGGAGATAAAAGACCTGTTTGCAGACACTGATGAAAGATATTGAAGATGATACAAACACATAGATATACCATGTTCTTGGATTGGAAGAATCAACATTGTGAAAATGACTCTACTACCCAAAGCAATCTACAGATTCAATGCAATCCCTATCAAACTACCACTGGCATTTTTCACAGAAGTAGAACAAAAATTTTCACAATTTGTATGGAAACACAAAAGACTCTGATTAGCTGAAGCAATCTTGAGAAAGAAAAATGGAGCTGGAGGAATCAGGCTTGCTGACTTCAGACTATACCACAAACCTACAGTAATCAAGACAGTATAGTACTGGCACAAAAACAGAAATATAGATCAATGGAACAGGATAGAGAGCCCAGAGATAAACCACATGCATATGGTCACCTTATCTTTGATAAAGGAGGCAAGAATATACAATGGAGAATAGACTGTCTCTTCAGTAAGTGGTGCTGGGGAAACTGGACAGCTACATGTAAAAGAATGAAATTAGAACACTCCCTAAACCATACACAAAAATAAATTCAAAATGGATTAAAGACCTAAAGGTAAGGCCAGACAGTAAAATACTCTTAGAGGAAAACATAGGCAGAACACTCTGCCATAAATCACGGGAAAATCCTTTTTGACCCACCTCCTAGAGAAATGGAAATAAAAACAAAAATAAACAAATGGGACCTTATGAAACTTAAAAGCTTTTGCACAGCAACGGAAACTATAAACAAGACGAAAAGACAACCCTCAGAATGGGAGAAAATATTTGCAAACGAAGCAACTGACAAAGGATTAATCTCCAAAATATACAGGCAGCTCATTCAGTTCAATATCAAAAAAACCAACAACCCAATCCAAAAATGGGCAGACCTAAAAAGTTACTTCTCCAGTGAAGATATACAGATTTCCAAGAAACACATGAAAGGATGCTCAACATCACTAATCATTAGAGAAATGCAAGTCATAACTACAATAAGGTATCACCACACCAGTCAGGATGGCCATCATCAAAAAGTCTACAAACAGTAAGTGCTGGAGAGGATGTGCAGAAAAACGAACCCTCCTGCACTGTTGGTAGGAATGTAAATTGATACAGCCACTATGGAGAACAGTATGAAGGTTCCTTAAAAAACTAAAAACAGAACTACCATATGACACAGCAATCCCACTCCTGGGCATATACCCTGAGAAAACCATAATTCAAAAAGAGTCATATACCACAATGTTCATTGCATCACTATGCCATCTAGGTGTCCATCGACAGATGAATGGATAAAGAAGATGTGGCACATATATACAATGGAATATTACTCAGCCATAAAAAGAGATGAAATTGAGTTGTTTGTAATGAGGTGGATGGACCTAGAGTCTGTCATACAGAGTGAAGTAAGTCAGAAAGAGAAAAAACAAATACCATGTGCTAACACATGTATAGGGAATCTAAAAAAAAAAAGGTTCTGAAGAACCTAGGGGCAGGACAGGAATAAAGACACAGAGGTAGAGAATGGACTTGAGGATATGGGCAGGGGGAAGGGTAAGCTGGGACGAAGTGAAGGAGTGGCATGGACATATATACACTACCAAATGTAAAATAGATAGCTAGTGGGAATCAGCTGCATAGCACAGGGAGATCATCTCCGTGCTTTGTGACCACCGAGAGGGGTGTTACAGGAAGGGTGGGAGGGAGAAGCAATAGGCAGGGGATATGGGGATATATGTATACATATAGTTGATTCACTTTGTTATACAGCAGAAACTAACACAACATTGTAAAGCAATTGTACTCCAAGAAAGATGTTAAGAAAATAATAATATAAAGAATAAATGAATGGATAGTTGAAAAAAACCTTTTCCTGTTTTTTTTTAAATCTGAAAGTTATAAAAACATCTTACAGCAAACTTTCAATCATGATGAATGTAATAATAGAAGTGGCCCATTTTTACAAACATATTGTTTCTCCCTTGAAATTTTACTTGAAGTTTAAAATGCTACTTAGGGTTCTCTGCTGTGTGTTCTTCCTTAATTTGGTAATTCTGTCTTTTTGACTGAAATGCTTTTATAAGAGATTTAATTACTTTATTTTACATTTCCTCTTGAATGGATGAATTTCTCCTCTCTGAATCCATATCAGAGCACTCATCACATTGGTTAATAATTTACCTATTTATATATCACCATCTCTCCCATCATTCTTTTAGCTCTTGAAGGTAGGTGTTATGGTTTGTTTTGTTTTCTTCTGCATCCTTATTTCCCCAGGTTCCTAAATCAAATATTTACTTAATGGGTCATTATTTTTTTTAATTGTTGCTTGCTTGGGTCTATTCCACAGAAGGTACAAGGTACCGAATATGTAGGTGGACAGATTTGTGTATAATATATTGACTTTCACAATAGTCAAATGTATTAGTCTTTACTAGCTTCTGATTATGTGTTGTCACAGGAAGATTCAGGGAAGATATCATTTAGAAAAACAAAACAAAACAAAAACAACAGTAACAACAAAACCCTTCCCTGCAATAAAAACAGGAGGTCCAAGGTTTTAGGAAGATGAGTTCACTGAACAAAAACATGCAACAGGTATTTAATGATAAAGTGTGCAATGTTCTGTTCATGGTGAAAAACATAGCACTTTTTTCACATGATTATCTTACTCCCAAGGATCTTGACATGCCTTCGTATATCAGCATTGCAAAAGTTAAAGATAAGGATTTTTGTTAGAGAGGAAATAATAAGGGAGAAATGCTCCAAGTTGCATTGATTTGGGGGACTAGAACTTGACAGGAGACCCTGGGCTTGTGGCAGTGGAGGTGTTGGATGCTGTGGTTTACCTCAGGGATGTGATAATGGTAACAGGCCCATCAGTTCCTTTCACAGTTCCTCCTTGTTCAAATCTCATTCTCTGAGTGTGGGTATGACCACATAAGTTTGTTTAGTAGTTTTTTATTTCAATATTACTAATTTGATGTTTTGGTTTTAGAGAATATAGCATGCAATCTTGACTTAGTGTAATATTGGTTAATAATTTAACTGTCTTTAAAATCAAAGAAACTGAGAATCCTTTAAGGCCACTTTTTCTTTTCCCAGTACATGCCATTTTCATTTAATTCTCCCTCAGAGGAGAATTCAGACTGTATTGAAGTATTAAAATATTATTAAAATGTACAAAAATCATAAGTGTACAACTTAATGAATTTTCACAAAGAGAATATACTCATGCAACCAGATTAAAAATCAAAACACTGCTTGACCCAGAAGTGTTTGTCTGCCCCTTTGAATCACTACCTTACCCTCTCTCCCTGACATCAATGGAAATCATCACTCTGACTTCTAATATTACAGATTAGTTTTTCTTCTTTTTAACTTTTTATAAATGGATTTATATAATATGTGCTCTTTTGTGCCTGATTTCTTTTATCCATATTATGTTTGTTAGTTTTATCTATATTATGTGTAGATGTAATTCACTCATCCTCATTGTGTGCTATACTATTATATACAATACTATAATTAATATACCTGTTTCCTTATTGATGGACATTTTGGTATTATGAACATTTCCAAATTGGAGGTATTATGAGTAGTGCTGCTTGGATATTCTAGTACATATCTTTTGTTGGCCTTACGTGTATATTTCTGGAGAGTATAGACCAAGGGATGAAGTTGCAGGATCACAGGTTGTATCTACATAGGCTAACTTTGGAAAATACAGTCTAACAGTGGTTGTACCAATTTATACTCTCGCCAGACCGTGTATAAGAATTCTAGTTTCTCCTCACCACTGCCAAATTTTGGTATTTTCTTTCATTTTCATTTTACCATTCTGGTTGTTTACTTTGTATTTCTATGATGACCATCTGGATATTCTCTTTTGTGAATTGCCTGTGCAAGTCTTTTGTTCATTTTTCTATTGGGTTGTCTGCCTTTTTCATGTTGATTTGGAGCTATTCCTTATATTTTGGAATTTTGCAGTGTAGTCTCATTTGTTTCTGGCATATTTTTCCTCTTTATGGTTGTGAGATACATCTATACTTTGCAGGTAGGATTATAAGTCATTTATACTCATTGTTATAGTATTTCATTGTGTGACTATAAGCCAACAGGAGCCATTTAATGGTAAATCAGCATTTGGGTCTTTCACAGCTATTTTGAATAGTGTGCTGTTGTGAACATTTTTATACATTATTTTGGTTCATAGATGTGTACATTTCTGTTAGATACCTATACCTAACAGTGGAATTGCTTAATTATAAGGTAGACAAATGTTCAACTTCAGTAGATGTTACTAGTTAGTTTTCCCGAGGGCTTTCAATTATAATTATGCCAACAGTGAATGAGATTTCCAGATGCTCCTAATCATCACAAGCACTTGATATTATCTGTTTTACTTATTTATTTCTTAATTTTAGTCATTTTGGTGATGGGCATGTAGTAATATTTCTTTGTGGTTTTAATTTACATTTTACTGATAACTATAGAAATTGAGCACCTTTTTACATGTTATTAGCTATTTTCTTTTTTTAAATTGCAATACTTTTGTACAAATCTTTTGTACATTTTTTTATACTAGGTTTTGTTTTCTTGTTGACTTATTTTTAGATTTTGGATAGAAGTGTTTTGTCAAATGTACCTGTAGCAAATACCTTCTCCACAGTGTGTTTCTTGCCTTTTTGTTCTTTTAATAATGCCTTTTTATGAACAGAAGTTCTTAATATGAATGTAATCCAGTTTATCAAATTTTTTTCTTTATAGTTAGCAGTTTTTATGTTGTATTTTTTTAAATCTTTGCTTATTCTAAGGTCATGAGTATGTCCAACCATGTTTTCTTCTACAAGCTTTATTGTTTTATCTTTCACTTTTAGATATACACTTCATGTGGAATTGATGATTGAGTATGCTGTGTGTTAGAGGTCACAATTTCTTAGCCTCTGCTCTACAGTATCATAAATCTAGTGATAATATTTGTATTGATCTCTGTGTGGACTCCCTATTCTGTTCCTCTGTTTATTTGTCTACTAGCAGCACAATACTTTAACTATTATAACTATATAGTACAATAAAATACATCTTGATTGTGTAAGTCCTTTAGTTTTGTTCCCTTTTAAGACTGTCTTAGCTACTCTTTGATGACTGTATTTCCATCTAACTTCTAGAATTTTTCAATTTCTTTAGAAAATCTGCTGGAATTTTGTTTGGGATTGTGTTGAATAATAGATTCACTTGGGAGAATTGATAACCTTACAATAATGAATCTGTAAATGAATATAGCACCTCCCATTTTCACTAGACTTGTTCCTTGGTAGTTGATTTTTTAAATTCTATTGTAAGAGACATATAGTTTTAAATCTAATTTGTCTGTTTGTTTATTGCTAGTAAACACAAATAGAATTGATTTTTGTATATTTACCTTGTATTCAGTGACCTCACTAAATTCACTTACTAGTTCTAATGTTTTGTCTGCAGATTATTTTGGATTTTCTTCATAAACAATTACATCCTTTGCAAATGATGACAGCTTTATATCTCTTTTCCAATCCTTATGCCATTTTCCACTTTTCTTGTCTTACTATATTGGCTAGGACCGCCAGTATAGTATTGACTGATGATAGCAGGCATCATTGTTTCACGTTTGATCTCAGGAAGAAAGCATGCACATTTTCACCATCTTGATGATATGATGTTCGTTGTAGATTTTTTTTGTATGGATATTGTTCATTAAGTTAGGGAAGTTCTCTTTTATTGTTAGTTTCCAAACAAATTTTTATCATCAGTGGGTGTTATATTCTGTCAAATGCTTTTTCTGCTTCTTTTGGGCTGATTATATTTCTTTCCTCCTTCGTTATGTTATTAGTAAATTATTTAGAATGAATTTGTAATGCTAACCTATACTTGCATTCTGGAATACAATCTGTTATTCAGAATATTTTATCTTTTACTATATATATTCATTTTGCTAATATTCTGTTCAAGATTTTTGCAACTGTTTGTGAAACAATCTGGTCTTTAATTTTCCTTTCTGATTAGGTGCTTATCATATTTTTAAATGAAGTGTATGTTGGCTTCATAAAAATTGTTGTTAAGAGTTTCCTCTTTTTCTGTTCTCTGGAAGAGTTTGTGTGCGATTGGTGTTATTTCTTCCTTAAAATTTCGAAGACTTCATACATGAGGACATAACGGTCTTAGGTTGTCCTTGGGGGAAGATTTTCAATAATGGATTCAATTTCTTTAATAATCTAGTATTTTTCAGATGTTCTTTTTGTCGTAAATCAATTTGACTAAGTGTTTTTTAGGGATTTGTCCATTTCATAGACCCCTTTTATGATCTTGAATAAAATTACTTCTCTTTTTCTTGATCACTCTTGCTATGGGTTTATCAATTTTATTACCAATTTTAAAGAACCAGCTTCTGGTTTTATTGGTTTTTTTCTTTATTTTCTCTGTGTTGATTTCAGCTCATCTTGGTTATTTCTTCTCGTCTCCTTTTTTTAGGTTTAATATACTGGGATTTTTTCTAATTTATTGAAATGGGAACTTAGATAATTAGTTTTTAATGTTTTTTCTTTCTTAATACAAGTGTCTAAGGATTCCTGTTTCCTTCTAAAGGCTGCTTTAGTCTCATCCCATAAGTTTTCATTTTGGGTATCTTCTTAATAATTCAGTTCAAAGTATTTTTAAATTTTGAATTTGAAATCCTTCTTTTACCAATGAATTATTTAGAGTCTGTCTTTAAATTTCCAGGCAGTTGGGGATTTTCTAATTATCTTTTGTAATTTTTTTGCTTAATTCCACTGTACAATCATGAAATTCATTGAAACTGGCTTTATGTTCATGACCAATTGTGGCAAAAGAGTTAAGAGGACAAGATCTGGAATCAGACAGCCTGGCTTCACAGTTAGCCTCTGCCGTTTTCAAGCTTTGTCATCTTTGTTAAATTATTTAACATTTCATTATTTGGTTTTATCATAATAAAACATATATATTAATATTACTGTAATAGTTTGATAGGATTATCATAGCAAAATGTCCCAAACTGGGTGGCTTAAACAATAAAACTTACTTTCTCATGGTTCTGGAGACTGGAAGGCCAAGACCAAGGTGCCAGCAAGGTTGGGTTCCTCTGAAACCTCTCTCCTTGGCTCTCCTTGCCCTCTTGCTGCCTCTTCACATGGTCATCCCTCTGTGTACACATGCCCCTGCTGTCTCTTCTTCTTCTTATAAAGACACTAGTCATAATGCATTAGGCTCCTACCCTAATGGCCTCATTTTAACTTAATCATCACTTTAAAGAACTTTTCTCCAAGAACAATCATGTCTTGAGGTATTTGGAGTTAGATCTTCAACATATGAATTTGGTGGAAGGAACACAATACCTACCTTGTAACTTGTTATGATAATTACAAGAGATAATATATACTACATGGTTATATTAGTTGCCTGGCCCATGATAAGCATTCAAAAATATAAGCAATTTAGGGCTTCCCTGGTGGCGCAGTGGTTGAGAGTCCGCCTGCCGATGCAGGGGACACAGTTCATGCCCCTGTCCAGGAAGATCCCATGTGCCGCAGAGCAGCTGGGTCCGTGAGCCATGACTGCTGAGCCTGCGTATCTGGAGCCTGTACTCCACAACGGGAGAGGCCACAGCAGTGAGAGGCCCGCATACCGCAAAAAAAGAAAAAAAAAAAAAAATATATATATATAAGCAATTTTGATTTCTTATGTTTATATATATTTGGGTTTATACACATGATCTTGCTTGAGTTTTTTATTTTTATAGTCAAATTTGTTGGTGCAACATGTATCTTTGTTCTTAGTTGTGTTATCCATATTTTACATTGTAACCTCTGGGGTTTTTAAATTTTATTTCATCTTTTACAATCTAGCTGTGGTTTGACTGCTTTGTGCATGTGAATTTTCATTCTCATAATTTGAAAGAGTAATAATAGTTTTCTTTGTATCTTTTTATTTATAACAACAAACATCAGTAGCAACATTATAAAAGAGAATTTTCTAAGACTATCGAAACATTCTATGTCTGTGCTGTTCAATGCAATATCTACTAACCACATGTTGCATATCAAGTACTTGAAATGTGGCTAGTGTGAGTGAGAAACTGAAATTTTAACATTAATTCATTTTAAGTTAAATTTAAATACTCACATGTGGCTAGTGACTACCTTATCGGACAGTAGAGATTGACGGTATATTCATTTCTCTATTTCATTAAACAATATTCACCACCTCTCGAATATGAGTAAACTTCCACTTCCTCCCATCTTTTTTATTTTCTCCTTCTCTTCTCCACTTCCTAATTTCTCCTCATTGTTTTTTTCCTAGCCAATTTGGTGTTATTTTTAATTCACTTAAATATACTTATATCTTGATATGGTAGCAATCAGTGCTCTTTGCCATATATTCCAGTTCTCTCATTCTGGGTATGTGATAGGATTGCTTTTCCTGATAATTCCTTGTATGAATTCTGGCCAATGAGTTGTGAGTAGAACTGACATTACCAACATGAAACCCTTTCCTCTGCCACGAAGTCTGGTGATGTTTCAGATTGTAGGTCTCTGTCAGTCTGTGTCATAGAGAACATAAAGTAGAACAGAGCATCAGCATACCCATGATTAGCATTTAGCATGAGTGCGGAATAAACCTTTATTATGTTAAACCAGTGAGATTGGGGGATTGATTGTTCATGTAGCTAGTCTATCTTGATGGATAAACTCTATTACTTGATTTGTCAGCATAAAATCTGTTGACATTTCTATAGAAGAAATCAATTCACTTGCCAAGCTGTCAATTTTCTCTTCTTCTCTTTTCCACATGTTGTTAGTTAAATTATTAATAATACTATTGTTAAAAAAATTTGT
This sequence comes from Phocoena sinus, assembly GCF_008692025.1. Taxonomy (NCBI): domain Eukaryota; kingdom Metazoa; phylum Chordata; class Mammalia; order Artiodactyla; family Phocoenidae; genus Phocoena; species Phocoena sinus. Next base: position 63,767,682 of record NC_045765.1, on the reverse strand, counting down.
TCTCTTCTGAGCTATAATCTCCACAGTTATTTTATTCTTAGTCTTGCAACAAAATGGATGCATTTTGCCATCGCGTCTACATTTATTTTTTAGTTAGGAGAAACATGGAATGATTATTAAGGAGAAAGCAGTAAGAATGACTTCACTCTTAGTTACTTAGTGGTGATAAAATAATAGAAGCTGGTAAGAATAAAACATTAAAAATTGGGAAGCCATAGAGACACAATGTGGCTCTCTCTCTTCATGACAGAGAATATCCTAATAATGTTTGCAAGAAAGCCTCATGGAATTATATTTCCTGGTTTCTTGAATGTGTACTTAAAAGACAATTGGCTGGATATAAAATTTTTGAGTTGCCCCTCCCCCTTTGTTCTCTAAAGACATGTAGGTATTTCTCCAAGTCATTTAGCTTTGAATCAGTCTGAAACTCCCAGCTGATTTTTTTTGCCTTGATTAATAATCTAATTTTATTTCCTGAACACCCAGAAAGTTATTTCTTCATTTTTATAGTCCAGTAATTTTACTCATATATGTTTCAAGGTTGATTGTTCTGTGTTTATTTTCCTGGGACAAAATAAATCCTTTTAATTCATATATTCAACTATTCTTTTATTTATGGAAGATTTTATTGATGAATATTTTTATTTCTAATTTTTTTGTTGTTCTATTAATTCAGTTACCCTCTTAGGAGACTCAATTATACATGTATTAGATCTTCCATATCTATCCCATTGTCTACTAATTTTAAACTCCTAATTCGAATTTTGTTGTGTTCACTTTTCTCAATCTATGCATTATGAATCTCATGTATTTTCAGAATTATTTATTCCAGTGAGGGCTTCAGTTCATTTTACTCCCCACTTATTTTTTCAGCTTTGCCAGTTTCTATTTTATCTCTTATTTTTTCAATAATTTCTCAGAATTCTTGGTTATTTCATTAAGTTCTTCAAGTACATGGTGATGATTTTGATCTGAGCAATGTCTTGAATTATATGCCTAACTCCAACCTCCAGTGGTATCTATCACATCATCCTTTATAACACTTACTACTATCTCAAATTTCCTTGTGTTCTTGTTTTGTTTGTTTTCATGTTCATTATATGTCTTCCCAATATAAAGATTATTGCAGACAGAAACTCTCCCTGTCTTCACATATAACACTTCATTCTATGAGCTTAATTTAGACTAGCACATATTAGGCAATGAATAAATGAGTACCTTCTCAGTAAGTCTTAATTATATTGAGACTCATTTTGATGCATAAGAATCACAGTACTTCCCAAACCATTGTTAAAGATTTGACGGATATCAAATAATCCACAGCACTGAGAAGGATTGTTAGTTGTCTTAATTTTAAAGCTGAATACTTGTAAATGCTAATATAAAAGGTTCAGTCAGTGTTAAAGCATTGCATTAAGGAGGAATAATAACATACTTTTGTGGAGCTCTATCTAATGTAAAGTTTGATATGGCAGTTCTAGGTACAATAGTTTTCCTGAAGAGGTCCCATAAGTCAAAAGGTTGAAGCCTGGGAGACTGGCCTTACCTTCCCAAATTGAAAAAACATAACAGCAGCTCTATTTTATGAAAAATGGAATCCAATATCAAATCCTTATCTCTTTCCATATAACACTTTCTTATCGTAGAAATGTGAACAGACTTATGTAAAAGTAACGTTTTTGGAAACTGCCTGTCAAGTACTGTGATAAATGCTTGCCTATTTAAATAACAATAATAATGGTTTAGTCTATAACCAGTCTAAAAATAAGAATGGGTAGCCTCTATGCTAGTGGCACATAGTTAGCTAGCAAATAGTAGCATTGGATTCAGGCATAATTATGAATTAAAACTTGGTAAATGGGGACTTCCCTGTCAGTCCTGTGGTTAACAGTTCGCCTTCTAATGCAGGGGGTGTGGGTTCGATCCCTGGTCGAGGAGCTGAGATCCCACATGCTTCGTGGCCAAAAAACCAAAACATAAAGCAGAAGCAATATTGTAACAAATTCAATAAAGACTTAAAAAAAAAAACAAAAAACCTTGGTAAATGGCCTTTTTACTAGGATAGTAGTTGCTAGGAATTTTTTCTTCCAAATGAATATTGATTTTCATATATATTATTTGGCATCATTTGATTTTAATGATTATTAATGGCTAGTAAACAAGTTTCTTTTTATGTAAGCTAAATAACCTTAAATAACTCCTATTAATTTTAAATGTTTTTATTTTAAATGTAGAACCTTGGATCTGCTTGTTGCTGTAACTTGAGAGCAATAGCAGGAGTCACAGTCATGCTCTCCTTACCATAAAGTTCACCTATATTTTTCTCTCAGTGAGAAAATATTTCTGGCCTTCAGGCCTTTGACTACCCTCATTACACTGACCTGAATGCTAATATCCTTAGGCTTCATTAATTGTTTTGTATACTGCTTAGTATATGCTAAATACCCTGTGTTGGAAAGATATAACAATATTCAAGGCAGTTTTGGAGATGTATTTACTGTTTCATTTTATAAAATTATTTTTCTAAATAGTGCAAATTTATAAAAAATGCTCAAATATTTTTTAAAGTGTCTGCATTAAAGAAGTATATAATGTTTATAGATGTTTACTAGCTAACATTTTTAAACTGATTATTATAAGCCTGTGTCACTTCCAGCTTATGTTATCAAGGTGCATGATTAATCCAGACTTTTCTGTAAATCATCCCCTTCTAGTAACTACAGGCTACTTTTCCATAAAATGAACTGTACATGTAATTTTAGCAGTGTCTAGAACTTGTCTGGTGTCTAAGGAGTTCACGCGTAGCCTCTCCATTTTGGTTGTCATTGTTTCCTAAATGCCTGGTGCAGTCTCCTGGGAAGGCATGTGGGCATGTTACTTGGATATCTCTTCAGATTTTCTCTCTTATCCTTCTTTCCACTGGCACCTTCTAAAATATTCCCTTTTGTAAATTCTATACCTTAGTTTTATTCTGGCTTTGAAATAAATTAGACATAGCTATTCTGACCCCAGATAATGTTGTGACCAGAGATCAGTGCTGAAACAAATCTTTCTTTTGTGTTGGGAAAAATTTTTAAAAAGAGGAAGAAAAAGAATCACACACACACACACACACACAAACACACACACACACACACACACACACACACCATTTTCCCTTCAAGACATTTTTAAGAACTCCTTATTCCAAATAGATTGCCCCCCTGTGGAGATTAATTAAGCATTCTTCTTTAACTGATGTTCAACCATAATTGTATATTTAATTTAAATGATTTGAGGGGAGAAGTATATTTCTTAAATTTTTAATAACCAAAATTTAAGTTTCATTTCTAAAGATATGCAACCCACAGTTGCCCCAGTACTATAATCTCAAACACCTAAAAAACCAAAGATTTTTAAAATTTGCTTTCTTTTTGTTCCTTAAATATAACTGGTCTACCTAAAACCTCATAATTATACAGAGAAGAATTATAGCTTTCACAGTTGCCTTTGGATTCCAGCACTCAATTTTTTCAAAATCTTTTTTGGCTTTTGCAGCCTTCTCATGGATCTACTCAGTTGAGTGAAATGAATGTCAAAAAATAATTAGACAAAATGGTAGCTTAAATCTACAAGCTAAACAAATTTATTCTGATAAAGTTATATATTACAAGGTTACAAATTGTGTGGAATCTACCAAAACACTACTGCCTTCTAGTGTTCATTTAGTAACAGTTTTTTTTAAGAGAGAGAAATTCTTTTTTTTCTTTTTTTTACATCTTTATTGGAGTATAATTGCTTTACAATGGTGTGTTAGTTTCTGCTTTATAACAAAGTGAATCAGCTATACATATGTTCCCATATCTCTTCCCTCTTGCGTCTCCCTCCCTCCCACCCTCCCTATCCCACCCCTCTAGGTGGTCACAAAGCAGCAAGCTGATCTCCCTGTGCTATGTGGCTGCATCCCACTAGCTATCTATTTTACGATTGGTAGTGCATATATGTCCATGCCACTCTCTCACTTTGTCACAGCTTACCCTTCCCCCTCCCCATATCCTCAAGTCCATTCTCTACTAGGTCTGTGTTTTTATTCCTGTCTTACCCCTAGGTTCTTCATGACATTTTTTTTCCCTTAAATTCCATATATATGTGTTAGCATACGGTATTTGTCCTTCTCTTTCTGACTTACTTCACTCTGTATGACAGACTCTAGGTCCATCCACCTCATTACAACCAACTCAATTTCGTTTCTTTTTATGGCTGAGTAATATTCCATTGTATATATGTGCCACATCTTCTTTATCCATTCATCCAATGATGGACACTTAGGTTGTTTCTATCTCTGGGCTATTGTAAATAGAGCTGCAATAAACATTTTGGTGCATGACTCTTTTTGAATTATGGTTTTCTCAGGCTATATGCCCAGTAGTGGGATTGCTGGGTCACATGGTAGTTCTATTTGTAGTTTTTAAAGGAACCTCCATACTGTTCTCCATAGTAGCTGTACCAATTCACATTCCCACCAGCAGTGCAAGAGTGTGCCCTTTTCTCCAGACCCTCTCCAGCATTTATTGTTTCTAGATTTTTTGATGATGGCCATTCAGACTGGTGTGAGATGATATCTCATTGTAGTTTTGATTTGCATTTCTCTAATGATTAATGATGTTGAGCATTCTTTCATGTGTTTGTTGGCAGTCTGTATATCTTCTTTGGAGAAATGTCTGCCCGTTTTTGGATTGGGTTGTTTATTTTTTTGTTATTGAGCTGCATGAGCTGCTTATAAATTTTGGAGAGTAATCCATTGTCATACATTTGCAAATATAGGACATTTGCAAATATTTTCTCCCATTCTGAGGATTATCTTTTGGTCTTGTTTATGGTTTCCTTTGCTGTGCAAAAGCTTTGAAGTTTCATTCAGTCCCATTTGTTTATTTTTGTTTTTATTTCCATTTCTCTAGGAGGTGGGTCACAAAGGATCTTGCTGTCATTTATGTCATAGAGTGTTCTGCCTATGTTTTCCTCTAAGAGTTTGTTAGTTTCTGGCCTTACATTTAGGTCTTTAATCCATTTTGAGCTTATGTTTGTGTATGGTGTTAGGGAGTGATCTAATCTCATACTTTTACATGTACCTGTCCAGTTGTCCCCGCACTACTCATTGAAGAGGCTGTCCATTCTCCACTGTACATTCCTCCCTTCTTTATCACAGATAAGGTGACCATATGTGCGTGGCTTTATCTCTGGGCTTTCTATCCAGTTCCATTGATCTATATTTCTGTTTTTGTGCCAGTACCATACTGTCCTGATTACTGTAGCTTTGTAGTGTAGTCTGAAGTCAGGGAGCCTGATTCCTCCAGCTCCTTTTTTCGTTCTCAAGAATGCTTTGGCTATTCAGGGTCTTTTGTGTTTCCATACAAATTGTGAAATGTTTTGTTCTAGTTCTGTGAAAAATGCCAGTGGTAGTTTGATAGGGATTGCACTGAATCTGTAGATTGCTTTGGGTAGTAGAGTCATTTTCACAATATTGATTCTTCCCATCCAAGAACATGGTATATCTCTCCATCTATTTGTATCATCTTTAATTTCTTTCATCAGTGTCTTATAATTTTCTGCATACACGTCTTTTGTCTCCTTAGGTAGGTTTATTCCTAGATATTTTATTCTTTTTGCTGCAGTGGTAAATGGGAGCATTTTCTTGATTTCACTTTCAGATTTTTCATCATTAGTGTATAGGAATGCCAGTGATTTCTGTGCATTAATTTTGTATCCTGCTACTTTACCAAATTCACTGATTAGCTCTACTAGCTTTCTGATGGCATCTTTAGGATTCTCTATGTATAGTATCATGTCATCTGCAAACAGTGACAGCTTTACTTCTTCTTTTCCGATTTGGATTCCTTTTATTTCCTTTTCTTCTCTGATTGCTGTGGCTAAAACTTCCAAAACTTTGTTGAATAAGAGTGGTGAGAGAGGGCAACCTTGTGCTGTTCCTGATCTTAGCAGAAATGGTTTCAGTATTTAACCATTGAGAACAATGTTGGCTGTGGGTTTGTCATATATGGCCTTTATTATGTTGAGGAAAGTTCCCTCTATGCCTACTTTCTGCAGGCTTTTTATCATAAATCGGTGTTGAATTTTGTCGAAAGCTTTCTCTGCATCTATTGAGACGATCATATGGTTTTTCTCTCAGTTTGTTAATATGGTGTATCACGTTGATTGATTTGCATATATTGAAGAATCCTTGCATTCTTGGAATAAACCCCACTTGATCATGGTGTATGATCCTTTTAATGCGCTGTTGGATTCTATTTGCTAGTATTTTGTTGAGGATTTTTGCATCTATGTTCATCAGTGATATTGGCTGGTAGTTTTCTTTCTTTGTGACATCCTTGTCTGGTTTTGGTATCAGGGTGATGGTGGCCTCATAGAATGAGTTTGGGAGTGTTCCTCCCTCTGCTGCATTTTGGAAGAGTTTGAGAAGGATAGGTGTTAGCTCTTCTCTAAATGTTTGAGAGAATTCGCCTGTGAAGCCATCTGGTCCTGGGCTTTTGTTTGTTGGAAGATTTTTAATCACAGTTTCAATTTCAGTGCTTGTGATTGGTCTGTTCATATTTTCTATTTCTTCCTGATTCAGTCTTGGCAGGTTGTGCATTTCTGAGAATTTGTCCATTTCTTCCAGGTTGTCCATTTTATTGACATAGAGTTGCTTGTAGTAATCTCTCATGATCTTTTCTATTTCTGCAGTGTCAGTTGTTACTTCTCCTTTTTCATTTCTAATTCTATTGATTGGAGTCTTCTCCCTTTTTTTCTTGATGAATCTGGCTAATGGTTTATCAAGTTTGTTTATATTCTCAAAGAACCAGCTTTTACTTTGATTTTTATCTTTGATTTTTATCTTTGCTATCGTTTCCTTCATTTCTTTTTCATGTTTTTCTGATCTGATTTTTATGATTTCTTTCCTTCTGCTAACTTTGGGGATTTTTTGTTCTTCTTTCTCTAATTGCTTTAGGTGCAAGGTTAGGTTGTTTATTCGAGATTTTTCCTGTTTCTTAAGGTAGGATTGTATTGCTTTAAACTTCCCTCTTAGAACTGCTTTTGCTGCATCCCATAGGTTTTGGGTCATCATGTCTCCATTGTCATTTGTTTCTAGGTATTTTTTAATTTCCTCTTTGATTTCTTCAGTGATTACCTCGTTATTAAGTGGTGTATTGTTTAGCCTCCATGTGTTTGTATTTTTTACAGATCTTTTCCTGTAATTGATATCTAGTCTCATAGCGTTGTGGTCGGAAAAGATACTTGATACATTTTCAATTCTCTTAAATTTACCAAGGCTTTATTTGTGACCCAAGATATGATCTATCCTGGAGAATGTTCCATGAGCACTTGAGAAAAATGTGTATTCTGTTGTTTTTGGATGGAATATACTATAAATGTCAATTAAATCCATCTTGTTTAATGTATCATTTAAAGCTTGGGTTTCCTTATTTATTTACATTTTGGAAGATCTGTCCATTGGTGAAAGTGGGGTGTTAAGGTCCCCTTCTGTAACTGTGCTACTTTCGATTTCCCCTTTTTCGGCTGTTCACATTTGCATTATGTATTGAGGTGCTCCTCTGTTGGGTGCATAAATATTTACAATTGTTATATCTTCTTCTTGGATCGATCCCTTGATCATTATGTAGTGTCCTTCTTTGTCTCTTGTAATAGTCTTTATTTTAAAGTCTATTTTGTCTGATATGAGAATTGCTACTCCAGCTTTCTTTTGGTTTCCATTTGCATGGAATGTCTTTTTCCATCCCCTCGCTTTCAGTCTGTATGTGTCTCTAGGTCTGAAGTGGGTCTCTTGTAGACAGCATATATATGGGTCTTGTTTTTGTATCCGTTCATCCAGTCTGTGTCTTTTGGTGGGAGCATTTAGTCCATTTACATTTAAGGTAATTATCGATGTGTATGTTCCTATTCCCATTTTCTGAATTGTTTTGGGTTTGTTATTGTAGGTCTTTTCCTTCTCTTGTGTTTCTTGCCTAGAGAAGTTCCTTTAGCATTTGTTGTAAAGCTGGTTTGGTGGTGCTGAACTCTCTCAGCTTTTGCTTGTCTGTAAAAGTTTTAATTTCTCCATCAAATCTGAATGAGATCCTTGCTGGGTAGAGTAATCTTGGTTGTAGGTTTTTCTCCTTCATCTCTTTAAATGTGTCCTGCCAGTCCCTTTTGGCTTGTAGAGTTTCTGCTGAAAGATCAGCTGTTAACCTTATGGGCATTCCCTTGTGTGTTATTTTTCCCTTGCTGCTTTTAATATGTTTTCTTTGTATTTAATTTTTGACAGTTTGATTAATATGTGACTTGGTGTATTTCTCCTTGGATTTTTCCTGTATGGGACTCTCTGTGCTTACTGGACTTGATTAACTATTTCCTTTCCCATATTAGGGAAGTTTTCAACTATAATCTCTTCAAATATTTTCTCAATCCCTTTCGTTTTCTCTTCTTCTTCTGGAACCCCTGTAATTAGAATGTTGGTGCATTTAATGTTGTCCCAGAGGTCTCTGAGACTGTCAGTTCTGTTCATTCTTTTTTCTTTATTCTGCTCTGCAGTAGTTATTTCCACTATTTTATCTTCCAGGTTACTTATCCGTTCTTCTGCCTCAGTTATTCTGCTATTGATCCCATCTAGAGTATTTTGCATTTCATTGATTGTGTTGTTCATCGTTGTTTGTTTCATCTTTAATTCTTCTAGGTCCTTGTTAAATGTGTCTTGCATTTTGTCTATTCTATTTCCAAGATTTTGGATCATCTTTACTATCATTATTCTGAATTCTTTTTCAGGTAGACTGCCTATTTCTTCTTCATTTGTTAGGTCTGGTGGGTTTTTATCTTGCTCCTTCATCTGCTGTGTGTTTCTGTCTTCTCATTTTGCTTATCTTACTGTGTCTGGGGTCTCCTTTTTGCAGGCTGCACATTCGTAGTTCCTGTTGTTTTTGGTGTCTGTCCCCAGTGGCTAAAGTTGGTTCAGTGGGTTGTGTAGGCTTCCTGGTGGAGGGGACTAGTGCCTGTGTTCTGGTGGATGAGGCTGGATCTTGTCTTTCTGGTGGGCAGGTCCACGTCTGGTGGTGTGTTTTTAGGTGCCTGTGGACTTATTATGATTTTAGGCAGCCTCTCTGCTAATGGGTGGGGTTGTGTGCCTGTCTTGCTCGTTGTTTGGCATAGGGTGTCGAGCACTATATCTTGCTGGTCGTTGAGAGAAGCTGGGTGCTGGTGTTGAGATGGAGATCTCTGGGAGATTTTCACCATTTCGTTTTATGTGCAGCTGGGAGGTCTCTTGTGGACCAGCATCCTGAAGTTGGCTCTGCCACCTCAGAGACACAGCACTGACTCCTGGCTGGAGCACCAAGAGCCTTTCATCCACACGGCTCAGCATAAAAGGGAGAAAAAGAAGAAATAAAAAAAGAAAGAAAGAAAGAAAGGAAGAAAGAGAGAGAGAAAGAAAGGAAAGAAGGAAGGAAGGAAAGGAGGAAGGAAGGAAGGAAAGAAAGCAAGAAAGGAAAGAAGGAAGGAAGGAAGAAGGAAGGAAGGAAAGAAGAAAGAAAAGAAAAAGAAAAGGAGGAAGGAAGGAAGAAGGAAGGAAGGAAAGAAAGAAAGGAAGGAAGAAAGAAAGAAAGAAGGGAGAGAGGAAGGGAGGAAGGTGGGAAGAAAGGAAAGAAAGAAGATAAGATAAAATAAATTTATTAAAATAAAAAATAATTATTAAGAAAAAAAATTTTTTTAAAGAAAACAAAAAATGGACAGATAGAAACCCTAGGACACATGGTGGAAGCAAAGTTATATAAACAAATTCTCACACAGAAGCATACACATACATACTCACAAAAAGAGGAAAAGGGGAAAAAATAATAAATCTTGCTCTCAAAGTCCACCTCCTCAATTTGGGATGATTCGTTGTCTATTCATATATTCCACAGATGCAGGGTACATCAAGTTGATTGTGGAGCTTTAATCCACTGCTTCTAAGGCTGCTGGGAGAGATTTCCCTTTCTCTTCTTTGTTCTCACAGCTCCTGGGGCTCAGCTTTGGATTTGACCCCGCCTCTGCGTGTAGGTCGCCGGAAGGCATCTGTTCTTTGCTCAGACAGGACGGGGTTAAATGAGCAGCTGCTTCGGGGACTCTGGCTCACTCAAGCCGGGGGTGGGAGGGTACGGATTGCGGGGCGAGCCTGCGGCGGCAGAGGACACCATGACTTACACCAGCCTGAGGCATGCCGTGCGTTCTCCCGGGGAAGTTGTCCCTGGATCCCGGGACCCTGGCAGTGGTGGGCTGCACAGGCTCCCCGGAAGGGGGATGTGGATAGTGACCTGTGCTCGCACACAGGCTTCTTGGTGGCGGCAGCAGCAGCCTTAGCGTCTCGTGCCAGTCTCTGTGGTCCGCACTTGTAGCCGCGCCTCGCGCGCGTCTCTGGAGCTCCTTTAAGCAGCGCTCTTAATCCCCTCGCACACCAGGAAACAAAGAGGGAAGAAAAAGTCTCTTGCCTCTTTGGCAGGTCCAGACTTTTCCCTGGACTCCCTCCCCGCTATCCATGGTGCACTAAACCCCTGCAGGCAGTGTTCACACCGCCAACCTCAGTCCTCTTCCTAAGCTCTGACTGAAGCCCGAGCCTCAGCCCCCTGCCCCCGCCCGTCCCGGCGGGTGAGCAGACAAGCCTCTCGGGCTGGTGAGTGACGATCGGCACCGATCCTCTGTGTGGGAATCACTCTGCTTTGCCCTCCGCACCTCTGTTGCTGTGCTCTCCTCTGCGGCTCCGAAGCTTCCCTGCCTCCGCCACCCGCAGTCTCCGCCCGCGAAGGGGCTTCCTAGTGTGTGGAAACCTTTCCTCCTTAACAGCTCCCTCCCACTGGTGCAGGTCCCATCCCTATCCTTTTGTCTCTATTTATTCTTTTTTCTTTTACCCTACCCAGGTACATGGGGACTTTCTTGCCTTTTGGGAGGTCTTAGGTCTTCTGCCAGCGTTCAGTAGGTGTTCTGTAGGAGTTGTTCCACGTGTAGATGTATTTCTGGTGTATCTGTGGGGAGGAAGGTGATCTCTGCGTCTTACTGTTCTGCCATCCGGTCTGCCATCCGCACAACTGTTGCGGCTTGGGCCGCCGGAGCCCCTCCAGAGCCGGCAGCCTCAGTGAGGCCGCCCTCCCCTCGGGCTCCGGGGGAGTTGCATGATGGCGGAGGGAAGAGACCCCGAGCGGGGGGTTCCAGCTCTGCCATTTAGTTACATTTTTTGTTGCTTCCGGAAATGCGTGATTTACTCTTTTCCAATTTTGAGTTGCCCAAATGCCTAATTAACATTGTTAGCTCACCAGTCCTATACACACTGATGACTTCCTACTGCCTGTATTTTTTACTTTCCTTTAGAGGGCTTTCTTTGGCATGCTTAACCCCTGCTTGGGACAGGTCAGAATGTTGGGGAGCTGATGCCCCCAGGACAGCCTCAGCTAATGAGAGAGGCAACTGGAGAGTAAATACCAGCTTCCTCATCCTTCTTGTGATCTGAGGAATGATCTCGTCACTCAGATGTTCCCAGTAGTATTAGGCCTCAGTCGCCCATAGTGATCACCTGCATATTATCTTACTCTGGAACTTCCTTCCATTCCCTGTCTTCCTTTATCACTCCCCAGCAGTGCTGCTAGGATCAGCTCTCTAATAAACCATTGCACTCAAATCATTATCTCAGGGTCTGTTTGGGGGGAAACTCAATTTAAGTTACCGGTTTTACTGGGTTACTGAGAATGCTCTGAGCACTGAGAATGCTCAGTACCTTTTAGTCAGGATCTTGAATTTAAAACACACCTTCATTTTAGATTAATAGTGTTGGGTTTGAAACAGATAAATGTTTTGGTTTTGCCAGTTTGCCTTCTTTTAAGGACTCTCTTGCTGGAGCTCTCATACTATAGAATATACATTAACCCTCACCTAGCTTGCTACTTTGGGGATCTAGATGTTAGGCTGATTATGCCTAGGGCCTCTCCATATTCATGCCTTTAGGCTCTTTTGGACCAAAAAAAAAAAAAAAAAAAAGATGAATTTGGTTTGACTCCTCTGCTAAATGAAGCCCCAAAACGTGAGAGTCACAACACACATACACATAGACACATTTAAAATGAATGCATAGAACAATATTCAACAGCATTTTATAGAGCTAACTGAAGACTATTTTCTATTTTTGGAAATTCCGACACTCTACATAATCTGGTAAAATGGTTTCTGATTCTTTATTCATTCAGTCCAAGCCCTGAGCTTTGGGAAAACCAGAATTTCTTGGTTAGTTCTCCAAAGAGTAGCAAAAGGAAGGTACAAATCAGATATGCGGACAGTTAATTAATTTATACGACTACCTCATCTTGCTCAATAGCCCCCATTTCCATTCAGTAGCAAACACTAAACCACCTCCACCACAAAATAGCCCATTCAAGATTACTCATTCTTTTTTGTTTTAAAATATGTTTTATTGGGGGGAGGGTGCTTAGTCTTTCAGGAGACCTTTCCCTTTCTCCCTGTGAGGTTTCTTGACACAAAGTGATGATCAGGTAACACTGTAATGATAAGAGGGGAAGTGTCTAGACCTCATGTAGGCCTCATTGACTTTGGATTGGGGTGTAGCAGTTGGGTGTGTGTTTGAATGGCTAAACCCCTAAGACTCAGTGCATTTTCCATCAGCCCTCCAGCTGCTTTCCACCCCATTTCTTTTCTCCCCAAACCTCTGGAAGGCAAATCATTTCTTAATTCTTAGCTACCTGCCAAATTCCCCATCATTCCGCAACCCCACCACATACCACCACCCCATCCACATGGCAGCAGAGGTGTGAGTGCCACCTCTGCCTAAACATGTCACGTATTATGTCTGCTCTACTGTGGCCAATCCAATGGCTTCAGATCTACTCTGATGCATTTTTCTAGCTATAGCTTGAAATGGAAAAGAGGTATATGTTCTTGCTGCTTTTCGCTTCCTGCTATCTCATTCCCTCTCCCTCCGTCTTTGGTCCAGGAGCATCTGGCTCCATCTCAGGGACCCAGGCAGAGTTACCCTAATTTCATCTCCTCCAGCACTCTCAAAGTCTTCTGTACACTGGAAAGTTTTCTTCTTCCTGTATGTCAAAGACAACTGAAAATAGTCTTCAGTTAACTCTATAAAAAAGGATATCCCTGATATCCTTTCTTCTCTGTGTACTGAGACTGAGGGCAAAAGAAATCCAGGCTCTGACACCCTTGTTTTGCTCTTGGAATGTAAAAAGAAGATTTTGGAATTTAGAAAACATATTCCTCCCAGCAAAGCTTGGTTCTCAAGACTATCATCTAGCTGTGAACTCAGGGATAATTTAATTTTGAAGTTCAAAGTTGAATAATGACTTACTTGTTCTAGGAAATATCCAACCACCTCCTGAAGTAATGACTCTTACTCATTTAATGGGTGGGGAGTCATAGAGAAGTGGATTTATAATGAATGAAAAATACACTGGTTTCAAAACTATTATCCCTTTAAAAATGTTATTTTAAACAGTGTCTTAAAATAGATTCTTATTCACATATCCTTTGATGAGTAACCCAAATAAAGCAAAGTATGTGAGGCTAGTGATACTTAACTTTATAGGGTTACACAACATATAAATGTTCTGAATAAGAGAGGCAAAATTATATTCCTTTCTGCTAATCTTGGCTGTTATTGCTAAAAAGTGTAATATACCAATTCATTCAAGTTTAGCCTTGAAAAATTAAAAGAACATCATTTTTTGTGAACCCTACCTTTACCCACAGTTATAATGGTGACTCTATTTGTGGTCAGACTAAGAGTTTTAAGCAAAAAATAAGAGGGCACAAATTCTAAAATTTCATTCTTTCTAGTATATATATATACATATACATATATATATCTGCATTAGTACTTTGATGTTCATCTACCCCAGAAATGGGTGTTGTTTAAACCACATTTGCAGACACTTAGGCACTCCCCTATTTATTTCAGCCTGACTCACTGCTTCTGGAGTGACGAATGAGGAAGTCAGAATTGGTCTGCTTCACAGCTGCTGTGTGGATGAAGTCAGGTAATATATGAGAGGGGCTATGCTTCAGTGGATGCCTACGGCTTGGTGAGGCACATAAAGAGCTGACAGGGAGCTCACATTTACTGAGCGCCTCCTATCTGCCAAATACTTTCAGAGAAGAGAAAGATTTCACATATCTTTAAAGACCAAGAATCTTTTTACCTGGAAGTTGAAAATGTAAATGGAATGGAAGGAGACAGCTATCATTAATTGAGGATCTACTGTACAGGTGCTATGCGTACATTATCTTATTTAATAATCAAAGCAATCCCATACAACAATCTCATTTTTCTGATGAGAAAACAGACCCATAGGAGTTAATAGACTTTCTTAGGACCACATTGGTGGTAACTGACAGAGACTGGGAGTGGAACCTGTATCCATTTGGTTTTAAATCTCAGGCTTTTTAACTGCACCAAAATGAGTCTAAACATGCATTTGCTGTTTCTCACCTTGGCTGTGTTGGGATTTTTTTCCTAAGAGGTCAGTAAATCAAGATGATTCCATAGTTCAAGGAGACACCAAGATGGTTTGCTGACAGAACATGTGGAGACTACTGAGAATAGGAATTCAATATCCCTTAATAAAGTCCTGGGAAATTGCTACTAATAACTAACTGGGAAATCTTAGAAGCTTTAACATAAGTGTAAGGGTTTGCTTTTTTTCTCTAGATCATCATGGTACCTCTGATAGTTTTTGTTATTTTACGGAGTACAATATCTAGTTTATGCTCACTGATAGCCATACTCAGAACTTATCATGCCTGGACCATTACTCAGCATAAACCTGGTTTTTGGGTGGCTCGGCCATGCAGAAACTATGGATATGCCTTAAATGTACTAAAGGAGATGATTATTTCCACATTTCAATATTGTTTTCAACTTCTAATAGGTTATAAATTATATTTATAATATATTAATTCAATAAACAATGAATAAACAATTAATTCATAAATGGTATATTATCTAATTAGAGCAGAGAGATGCCACATACCTTGCTAGGTGTGTAGGATTTGAGTCTTGCCCATAAGTCTTTTGTGGACTAATTTACAGATGTAAACTTCCAAGTGCTTAAAAAAAGATTTTTCCTCTTCATCATTTTTCATTTAGTTTGGAGATGATGTATTTAGGCAGATAAACGTCATTTCAGAAGATGAGGGGAGCAAGAATAGTAGGTAGAGGAAAAAAATGAGAAGAGTAGAGGAAGAAGGAAAACACCTCACAATCAGTCCTACCTTAGACTAAGGAAAAACACTCTATATGGAAGCAATGTTATCATACTTATCTCCATCTTCCCTTGCCCCATAAAAGATAAAAAGAGAGAGAGAGAAATCCAGAAAAAATTATAACACACTCAACTTTACCATTCAGAAAGACTATTTTAGAATAGTTGATTACACCTGTAGTTTGGTAATTTTCCCCTGAGCTGTTCGCTTTAGCAGGCCCCAAAAGGTACTGTAGTATGTTTCCCTTTATAAACTTCTACGTCTGAGGTGGCATCTGGAAGAGGAGAATTACACTTCAGGTTTATAACCTTACTGTGCAGCTTTTCTGGAAAGTTACTTAGTTTTATTTACATCTGCCTTCTAAACACTCAAGCAGCAATAAACCAGATGGAATCAATAATTTACATATCTCCAGGGGAGTATGACAAGAAGCAAAAGCAGTAGAAATGATTGACTATTTTACAGAGATTATCTGATTTTAACATGTATCAGACACCCATATTTTGATTGAATTTAACAGATTCTGTATTTGCTTTCAATTGCATATTACTGAGGACCAGTACAATGTGATAGAAAGGAAGGGAGGGAGGGAGGAAGGAAGAAAGGAAGAAAAGAAGGAAAAAAGGAGGGAAGGAAGAAATGAATCAGAAAAACTTAATTGAGTGTATTTCTCACTCATGCTGAGTCCTTTCCTTGCCAGGAAATTTTCCAGTCCTTATGACTTAATTTCTTTGACCTATTCACTATAACAGCCAGATAAAATAACATGATTTCCCACCATGTAAGAAAATAAATATGGCCATTTAACTTCTCCATGTTCTCTATATAATCAATTTTATTCATAAACATACCTACAATTGAGCTATTTAGAAAGGTAGTTATAGATGTGTTATGATCAGTGCTGGAAAACTAGTTCCTGCTTTGTGGAGAGTAAAAATTCCCTGCTCTTCTAATGCAGACTCACTGTTTCCCCTTTTTGTTTTTTTTCATTTCTATGCTTCACTCTCAAACCCTTAATTGACATTTCACTGACCATACATAGATCCATCTCAGCAGAATGAGAGACCATGTCTCCAACTTCTGGTCTCTTTTTCATATGGAAATTCTGTGTTTCTGCTATTGTGCCCCCAGGTACAACTCATGAGTAATCGTTCTTCATGTTCAGTTATACTACAAATTTAAGTCCTGGATTTACACTGTTTTTTACCAAGAATCAGGGCACCATTCTTTGGATCTAGCTATTTTATTTTAGATTATTTCCTTTTCACCTACCCTTAATAAAATTTATCACATCAACAGAGAATACACTTGAAAATAATATTAAATTGTTTTTCCTTTTCCTGCCTAAATGGTTTTCTTAAAGGGAAACAGCTTCAAGACTATGTAATAGTGCTAAAAACAAACAGCTGAATTTTCAGCAGCTCTGTTTTCACATCTGTGCTTTGCTCACCCCCACTCTACTGATCCTTACCCTTTCCTTAATGCAAACTCCAGCCTCTCTTCTTTAAGTTGATCACGTGTGGTCAAGGTCTCAGATCCATTTTAGGATGATGGATCATGAAGTAAACTGAGTTCCCACTGACTGAATAATGTCTCTAGAGCTATAAGTCATTGGCCTTGATCAGAAGTCATCTGAGGTTCGTTGAGGTATATCACAAACAATAATCAATAAATTCAAAAGAAGACAGAAACAGAGGGGGAAAGGAACAAAGAAAAAATGGGACAAATAAAAAGCAAGTAGCAAGATGATAGACTTAAACTCATAGTGAGATGCCACTGCACACCCACTTGAATGGTTAACATTAAAAAGACTAACAATACCAAGTTTTGGCAAGGATAGTGGATAAATGAAACTCTCATATGTAGCTAGTGGAAGTGAAAAATGATACAGCCACTTGGAGAAGTTTGACAGTTTATTAAAATCTCAAACATATGCTTATCATATGATGGGTACATATCTTGAAAGTATTATGCTAAGTGAAAGAAACCATACATAAAGACCACATGCTATATGATTCCATTTATATGAACTTTTAGAAAAGGCAAAAGTATAGTGAAAGAAAGATCAGTGCTTGTCACTGGTTTGGGTGAGGGGAGTGGATTGACCACAAAAGGGCATGAAGGATCTTTTAGGGATGATGGAAATATTCCATATCTTGATTGTAATGGCATTTACCACTGTATATATTTATAAAAACTCACTGCAGTGTACACTTAAAATTGTACACTATTGCATGTAAATTACACTTCAATAAAGCTGACACAAAATAGTTGAGTGTATTGTACTGATCAAACAAGATTTTCTAAAGGAGAATCTATTATGACAAAGGAACAACGGTATTAGGAAGGAGGGGAGAGACAGAGAGTAAGGTATGAAGATATATAGTCAGGACAGTGGAATGCTTTGCTTTATTACAGTCATCAAATTGTGGTCATATAAAAACACAGAAGGAAGTTAGTGAAGTAGAATTCAGCCCTCTCAATAAAGACTGAATCTTCAAATGTACCACTCCGGTACATTTGATAATGAGATTAAAATGAGAAACTACTTGTAAGCAATATAAATGGTAATGAAAGGCAGAATTAAATGTGCTTCCATCAGTTCCTTTAGAAAGATTTGGGGAGAAGTTTTTGTTCTGAGATTTTTTTTTTTTTAATTTGTTTGTTATTGACATACAAAAAGCTGTACATATTGAATATTTACAACTTGATGAGTTTGGAGATAAGTGTACATCCATAAAACCATCACCACAATCAATGCCATAGACATATCCATCATATTCAAAAGTTTCCTCCCACCCTATTTATTTATTTATTTATTTATGTATTTAATTGTGTTAAAACACCTAACATAAGATCTGCCCTTTTAGCAAATTTTTAAGTACTGTACACTTTGTATAAGAAACAAAGTGGTGGGCTTCCCTGGTGGCGCAGTGGTTGAGAGTCCGCCTGCCGATGCAGGGGACACGGGTTCGTGCCCCGGTCCGGGAGGATCCCACATGCCGCGGAGCGGCTGGGCCCGTGAGCCACACCTACTGAGCCTGCGCGTCTGGAGCCTGTGCTCCGCAGCAAGAAAGGCCGCGATAGTGAGAGGCCTGCGCACCGTGATGAAGAGTGGCCCCCCGCTTGCCACGACTAAAAAGAAAGCCCTCGCACAGAAACGAAGACCCAACCCAGCAAAAATAAATTAATTAATAAACTCCTACCCCCAACATCTAAAAAAAAAAAAAAAAAAAAAAAAAAAAAGAAACAAAGTGGTAAGCCCAGGAGGGAAAGGATTTAAGTTTTATAAAAAAGAGTGGATTTAACACTAACGCCAATCAAGAGACACTTTTGAGGGCTGTAGCATTGCTTTGGCCCATTGGCTTTGTTTGGCTAAAGTCTATGTAAGTAATACATTGTTTCCTTTCTGCATTGTTTCCTCTGTTCCACTCAGTGTATTCTTCATGGAAGAGCATTGAACTGGAGAATGGTAGAAGCTCAGCATGCTGGAGCCCCAGGTAAGTTTGCCCAGAATTGGAACAACTCTTGATGTTTCCGGTTTAGTTTGCTGTCCTTTCCTTACTACCTTAGAGAACTAGTATTGCCCAGAACAAGAATAGAAGGTGTCTCCTTTCTTGGCCTTTGGCTGTTTTCTATTTCCAGAGACTTGATAGGATAATTCACTAATCTTCAGAATATTACAAATGATGTATTTGTAGGAGAGTTAGATTGAATCCATCCTAATTTCAGGAACAGCTTCTTTTTCACAGTTGAAAGCTACTCAATTGTCAAGTTGAATGAGAGGTTTTTTTTTTTAGTAGATTTTATTTTTTAGAGCAGTCTTAGGGTCACAGTAAAATTGAGCAGAAGGTCCAAAGATATTTCATACACCCCCCACATAAACACAGCCTTCCCCCGATCAACATCCCCCACCAGAGTGGTACATTTGTTACAAGTTGAAAAACCTACATTGACACATCATTATCACCCAGAGTCCATTGTTTACATTAGGGTTCACTGTTGATATTGTATATTCTATGGGTTTGGAAAAACTTCTAATTACATATATCCACCATAATAGTGTCATACCAAGTATTTTCCCTGCCCTAAAATTCCTCTGTGCACCACCTATTCATCCTTCCCTCCCCAGTAACCCCGGCAATCACTGATCTTTTTACTGGCTGCACAGTTTTAACTTTTCCATGATGTCATATACAGTTTACCCTTGAACAACCCAAGTTTGAACTGCACAAGTCCACCTAAACATGGATTTTTTTCAATAAATACATACTACAGTACTACACAGTCCAAGGTTGATTGAATCCGTGGGTGCAAAACCATGGATAGGGAGGGCTGACTGTAAAGTTATACACAGATTTCACACTGTGTATAGCCTTTTCAAATTAGCTTCTTTCATTTAGTAACATTCATTCAAGTTTCCTGTCTTTTTGTGGCATAGCTCACTTCTTTTTAATGCTGAATAATATTCCATTATCTGGATGTACCATAGTTTACTTATCCATTCACCTACTGAAGGACATCTGGGTTGCCTTCCAAGTTTTGGCAATTATGAGTAAAGCTTCTATAAATATCCATGTGTAAGTTTTTGTGTAGACATTAATCTTCAGCTCCTTTAGATAAACACCAAGAAACATGGTAGCTGGATCCTACGGTAAGAGTATGTTCAGCTTTGTAAGAAACTGCCGAACTCTCCTCCAAAATGGCTGTACCATTTTGCATTCTCACCAGCAATGAATGAGAGTTTCTGTTGCACCACATCCTTGCCAGCATTTGATGTTTCAGTGTTCTGGATTTTAGCCATTCTAAAAGGTATGTAGTGGTATCTCATTGTTGTTTTAATTTTGTATTTCCCCAATAGCATATGATGTTGAGAATCTTTTCATATGTTTATTTGCCACCTGTATATCATCTTTGGTGGGGTTTCTGTTAAGGTCTTTGACCCATTTTTTAATCAGGTTGTTTGTTTTCATATTGTTGAGTTTTAATATTTCTTTGTATATTTTAAATACATTATTTTTTGAACATGCACATTTCTTTAATTGCTGTCTCTCTTATGTTAACTATTGCTATGTGGCATTGTTGGAAATAACTCAGTGAAGACAACAGGTTAGGAATAAATCATTAGATTTTTTTCTCTCTAATGGGGCTTAAAGGACTGGTGAATTGGTAAACGGTGAAAAGATGATATTGTAAGGTGACATGACTATATGCAAAATTTTGTGACAAATTTTAAGCATTATTAAAACTAAATCTCCAGGACAGTTTAACCAAAATGATTAGATTTTTATCTAAGGGAGATACTGTGTGTTGATCCTTCAGGCTATAGAAAATAAACTCAGTACTTCTCAATCATAAAGCTCCTATATTTATATTTATATCTGTCATGAATTGTGAAGATTAAATATTTAGTAAGTGTTATTTGAATAAGTTCTTTGCCTTATGCTGTGGTTAAGTATAGCCAAAATCAAAACCAAAAAAAATAATAATAATAATTTGGTGAATTAGTGATTGTACTGAAAGAGAAATTGACTATTTTTTTAATATTTCTAAATGGAAAGGCCAAAGTTTTTTAAAGTAGACATTACCTATCTATATTGTTTATCATAAATCAGTGACTTTATCTGATCTTTGTTAAATTTGCTAAACAGGGTTGTGACTTCTCTGTAATACAAGGACACCATGTTTTTATCAGTGTTTGAGAGAATATATTACTTCATGAAATTTAAGCAGGGTGGTGACTGCAACTTCTGAGGAAATGCCTGCTCCTATGAAGTTTGTGATTATGATTTCACTCCCTACCTCTTCACTGTACCCGTAAGATATCCATAAGATATCTTCACTCTATCCATAAGATAGCACAACACAGTGGTGAGTGCCTGTGGGATGCTAAACAGGAAGGTTCACTCCAGAAAGTCTCACTCATTCACTTCCAATATGCAGCTTCTTGAGTGTTCAGGGTAGGTGGGAACAAAAGAGTTGGCTAATACATAGGAGGAAAATGATTGCTTCTCTTTGACTATAGGCTGAAGGTTCCGGAGTTCTTCCATGTTAACTCTCTAGCCTTAATGTAACTGAATGTATTGTGAATTTCCTGGATATTGTTTTAGGCCTTCAGAATATAGGCTACAGATCTTCTCATCACCTGACCACTCAGCTTTCTAGTCCTATACATAGTGTGACTGGTCCTTTTAATTTCTTTGCCTGAAAAGCTTAGCACTATAGAAGTCAGTGGGGACACCTTCATATTTTGAAATCTTCAACCTAATTCAAGACTTCACACCAGTGGCAGTTTGATCTATAAACTAAAAAGCTGCAAGGAGTATGTGTCTTGAGGGCCTTCTGTGATCCTCTCAGCCAATCAATGGCCCTGGATCTGCCGTATGTAATCTGGGTTCCCTGATGCCAATTATTTTACCTCTCAGATTCCTAATTTTATAATTGTATCAAGTAGATACTATGCTTCATTTTCTCCTTCTGAGTGTACTGAGTATCTTCATTGTTCAAACTCTCTCTTCTATCTCATTAGAAGTGGGTCTTGGGCTGACTCCAGACCAATTACTGGCAAATCAAGTGAAATTTCCATGGCTAACAT
Organism: Phocoena sinus; assembly: GCF_008692025.1. NCBI lineage: Eukaryota > Metazoa > Chordata > Mammalia > Artiodactyla > Phocoenidae > Phocoena > Phocoena sinus. The sequence continues at coordinate 63,745,811 of NC_045765.1, read as the reverse complement.
GGACCAATTTTGATTCATCCTCATGAACTGTGGGTGGGGACTCCCTCCCCCTGAGACCACTTGTTAATTAGGGGTCTGTTTATAGGAAAGAAGTGTGTCCCACTGAGTAGGCAACAAGCTGATTCTACCATTGGTATATCCTACAAAATTTTTATTTCTTGGACTGGCTGTGGAGAGATTTAATAAAAAGGTAAATGACCCAAAATGAGAAGGCAGGAAATGCAGCAAAATAACCCAGAACATAAGTCCTATGTAGAAGATATTGTAATAAATTATGTGTTTAAATTTTGCTAACTTAAATATATATTTATAGAGTGAAATTCCTATATAGGCTAGTTATTGTGTTCCTGCTTTCCTGGCCAAGAGTTCTATATGGCTGATGAATTGGTGTCAAGCAAGAAAACTAGAAAGAAAAGGCAAAATCTCTCATCTCAAATTCTTCACCTCTGTACTCAACTCTGAACTCCTAGGTGGAATTGATGAGGTTCCATGGTGGCGGGTGTGTGTTGGGGGGGTTCTCCTATTTAATGTATCTCTAACTTTTTTTTTTTAAACCTCTTCCTCAAAGAAAATCAGAGAGGAAGTTATCTTGTTAGTTTCACCAACATGACTGTGACTGAGAAATCAGCAAATGCACACAGGCACCATCTTGCCTCTTGCCTTTCTCTAAGGCAAGTATTTATGCTAGACAGACATGTGGGATTGACATCTAATGATAATAGGCACACCCATTTCATGAAACAGCCTAAAAGACCTCAAAAACTAAAGTGAAGTCTGATTAGTTGTAGTGGAGGGCCACTTTTCTTCTTTAAAGTGGTCTGAGTAATCAGAGATGCTGCATCCACTACTGATTATGAAATAGAATGACATCACCAAAAAGTCCTTACTTTGGTGGAGAAAATAGTCTTAGATTTAGTCAACTCTCTACTCTTTGTGTCTACCCTCTTCATATTAACATTTATCAGTCTACAGGAAGCCAGAGTTTTGTAGCATGGACATAATTCTTTCAGACTAAAATTAATTTTATGAGCAAACAATATGTAACAGATCTCTGAAATTTTTTTAGCTATTTTAAAATGATTTTAGATTTATATATGTTTATATTTTGAATGTTAAATTTTAACCCAGCATCAAGCACTTTGACTAGCATTACAGAAGGTGAGGAAAAAACAAAGCCTGCCACAGAAACTATACCAGGACCATAATTTGGGGAAAATATTGGTGTTTAAATTTTGATAATTGTGGATACATGTTAAATTTGGGTGCTCCTGTTTAATGTTTATAACCATTGTACCACTTTCTTATTTACATAAACTAATGAGTAACTCAGAAGGTATGATTTTAGTTATGGTTGCAGTATTGGTGTTTATAGTGAAAAGACAAGGAGTTGGCCTAGATAAGTGGTTCTCAAACTTTGGTGTACGTTATTAGTATCATTTAGAGGACTTGTTAAAACACAAATTGTTGCCAACCCCACCCCCCCGATTGATCCAGTAAGTCTAGACTGGGACGTGAGAATTTGCATTTTGACAAGTTTCCAGATGATGCTAATGCTTCTGGGCCAGGATCCATAGTTTGGGAACCATAGCTTAAAGTAAAGAGTGGCATGATTGCCTGACAACAAAGAAAAATGTGGCCCAGATTTTAAGTTTGTTCTTTCTCTGCTCATTTATACGTCAGGTTATTCTGAGTTTCTTGAGGCCAGAACCACTATATTTCTCCCTGTTTTTCACCAGTGTCTATTAGAATGCCTGGCACATAATAAATAGTAAATAAATAAATAGTATATATTTACTAGATAACTACCCTCATTGACACCCTTTGTTGGCTCCATTGATGCCTGATTAGAATTCTCTAGATGTTTCTATTTAAAGCAATGCCACCAGCACAAAATTCTTCAAGTTCCAATTCAAAAGAATGTCCCAGAGATCTTGTCTTTGGTTCCACTTTATGTTTTCTCTAGTTTGGGGACAAACAATCATTATTGTGGTTGAAGAAAAACAAAATTCAACTCTTAAGAAATTGTTTGAAAAAAAAAAGAAATTGTTTGAGTGTACCTAAAAATAATAATCTTAGCTCCAAAAAGCAATGGTACTTGAATATCCAGACTATTTCATAAGGTATAATAAAAAGTGATAATCTCTATCATCAAAAAGAACACAGGGGCTTCCCTGGTGGCGCAGTGGTTGAGAGTCCGCCTGCCGATGCGGGGGACACTGGTTCGTGCCCCGGTCCGGGAAGATTCCACATGCCGCAGAGTGGCTGGGTCCGTGAGCCATGGCTGCTGAGCCTGCGCATCCGGAGCCTGTGCCCCGCAACGGGAGAGGCCACAACAGTGAGAGGCCCGCCCGCGTACAGCAAAAAAAAAAAAAAAAAAAAAAAAGAACACAAATAACAAATTTTGGTGAGCATGTTGAGAAAAGGGAGCCCTCCTACACCGTTGGTGGGAATGTATATTGGGGCAGTCACTATGGAAAACAATATGGAGTTTTCTCAAAAAACGAAAAATAGGACCCAGCAATTCCACTCCTGGATATATGTCCAAAAAAAGAAACCAAAACCACTAATTCGAAAAGACGCATGCACCCCAATGTTCATAGCAGCATTATTTACAATTGCCAAGATAGGGAAGCAACCTAAGTGTCCATCAACAGATGAATAGATAAAGAAGTTGTGGAATATATATATGTGTGTATATATATATATATTCAATGGAATACTAATCGCCATAAAAAAGAATGAGGGACTTCCCTGGTGGCTGGGACTTCCCTGGTGGTCCAGTGGCTAAGACTCTGCGTTCCCAATGCAGGGGGCCGGGCATGGGTTCGATCCCTGGTCAGGGAACTACATCCCGCATGGCACAACTAAGACCAGATGCAGCCAAATTAAAAAAAAAAAAAAAAAAAATGAAATTTTGCCATTTGCAGCAACATGGATGGACTTGGAGGGCATTATGCTAAGTGAGATAAGTCAGACAGAGAAAGACAAATACTGTATGCTATCACTTATATATGGAATTTTAAAAATGCAACAAACTAGTGAGTATAACAAAAAAGAAGCAGACTCACAGATACATGGAACAAACTAGTGTTTACCAGTGGGGAGAGGCAGGGAGGGGCAATATAGGGGTTGGGGAGTGGGAGATACAAACTGTTGGGTATAAGATAGGCTCAAAGATATATTGTACAATATGGGGAATACAGCCAATATTTTGGAATAACTAAATCTTTTAAAATTGTATAAAAAACACAAAAGTTTAATAACTTAAGCTCCTAAATTTCAAGCAACTTCACTTTATCGTTTTTATTTATTTATTCAACTGGCATTTCTTAAACTTTTTCCAGATGAGCTATTCTTTCCTTATCCTTCTGTGGTATTTGATAACATGTATATTATAGCACTTATCATACTTTATTGGGGAAAAAGAAACTCTTTTCAGTGTCTGTATCCCACAGCAGTCATGTAGGCTCCTTGGGTATATATATATATATATATATATATATATATATATATATATATCCCCAAGGAATATCTATCTGGATTAGGCTTGGCAGTGGAAATATAAAAAAGGAGCCTCACAGAGTCATTACCTTAAAAACTTTCCAGTTGAGAAGATGAGATGAAAATGTACATTAATGTACTCATTTAGAACCACAAATACTTGTAATATTCTATGTGTATTATTACTTCACTAGAAATCTCAAACTATTTGGCAAAAGATCCTAATCATCTTGAAAGCAAGGACAGAGCATCTCATGCAGTCTTGTAAAATGTCCTATTCATAGTAAATGCTCATTGAGTCACTGTTGGATGTAATGATGTAATTTGACAGGTATACAGGAGGTCTGTGAGGGCAGGCAGCTTATCATACATACATATATCCTTTCCATCTTACACATGGTCTTGCATATAGTTCAGCAGTTATTATACCTAGAAGTTCTCAGGAGCATTAACTTATTCACCTCCAAAGTATTTTATCTCTATAAATGATTTATTAATCTAAGAAAAATAAAGTCCTGGCTAATAATCTTTAAATCAGAAGCCATGCACTAAGGTGCAGAAACTGGGCAGTACTGCATTTAAAACAGCAACAAGTAAATGAAATAGGGGGGTTACAGTTTAAACTGATATATTAAAATAGAATGTGTTCAGATGAAATTATAGCTGGATAAGGGCACCAAGAATTTTATCAGGTCAAATTGTTCCCATGAATTATAGATATTTTGCTGGGTAAGTTTTGCTGAGTCTCCTGAGCCACTGTGCTAAATCTGGTTCTTCGCTTGAAAACTGGTCCTCATTGTGCAAGCAAGAAATAGAATGATTAAAAGGAAACAAAAGCAAAGACAGAGACTTACTTCCACCCTCACCCCACAACCAGAGGATGCGTGAATGCTTAACTTACACTGCACAAATGTTCATTGACTGTGTCTCTGGCAGAATTATTCTCTGTAGTCATGGTTCATTAGCTCTGGCAGCATTCACTTTTCTGTTTAAGTTCAGGAAAAGCTGATGCACAAGGACTGATGATATTGAGGAATGGTTAAAAAAAATTCTACCTCAAATTACCAACTACCAGGGAAGAAAGATATTTCATAGACACCTCCAAGTAGCTAAAAATGTGCTGATGTGTTAAAACAAAAACTCCTAAAATATATGAAGAAATGTATTATATTCTTCATTTTACCATGGAACCAAGATCATATCAGTTTTCATATTTATAAATCAGAGCCCTGAAAGAAGGATCAACTATGCATATTGACTTAATTTACTTTATTTTCTGGAACTTGCTAGTGGAGATGCAGATGAGCTTGGTAGCACAGCATGATTCTATACATTGGCATATGGGACCTCTTGTGATCTGTGCCACTGATTTTGTATGATTGTATGCAGCATGCACCGTTAACTTCCTGAAGGTCTGGTCTTGAAGTACCAGTATTTTCAGGGTGTGAATACCGTGAATGAAATAGGAATGAACCATTTATCTGTTTAGTGAAAAGAAGGAAAGTAGGAACTTTAGAAACGTAGACTTTGCAATCAGTAACACACCCCTGGTGATATCCATTCCATTTTCTATCGCACGACACCGACTCCATTGTAAAACAGACCTGCATCATAATATTGTTCAGTGAAAAAATTGGCATACATGTATCCTACATAATAACAATCATACTTAATAGTGCTCTCGAAGCTCTATAACCTCATTTTTTTAAACATCTTTATTGGAGTATAATTGCTTTACAATGTTCTGTTAGTTTCTGCTGTATGACAGAGAAAATCACCTATATGTATACATATATCCCCATACCCCTCCCTCTAGCATCTCCCTCACAGCCTCCCTATCCCACCCCCCTATGTGATCACAAAGCACGGAGCGGATCTCCCTGTGCTATGTGGCTGCTTCACACTAGCTTTCTATTTTACATTTGGTAGTGTATATATGTCAGTGCTGCTCTCTCAATTCGTCCCACCTTAACCTTCCCCCTCCCTATGTCCTCAACTCCATTCTCTACTTCTGTGTCTTTATTCCTGTCCTGCCCATAGGTTCATCAGAGCCTTATTATTTTTTGGATTCCATATGTATGTGTTAGCATACACATATTTGTATTTGCTTTTCTCTTTCTGACTTCACTCTGTATGACAGACTCTAGGCCCATCCAACTCACTACAAAAAACTCAGTTTCATTTCTTTTTATGGCTAATATTCCATTGTATATATGTGCCCCATCTTCTTTATCCATTCATCTGTCGATGGACACGTAGGTTGCTTCCATGTCCTGCCTATTGTAAATAGAGCTGCAATGAACATTGTGGTACATGACTCTATTTGAATTATGGTTTCCTCAGGGTATATACCCTGTATGGGATTTCTGGGTCATATGGTAGTTCTATTTTTAGTTTTTTAAGGAACCTCCATACTGTTGTCCATAGTGGTTGTATCAATTTACATTCCCACCAACAGTGCAAGAGGGTTCCCTTTTCTCGACACCCTGTCCAGCATTTACTGTTTGTAGATTTTTTGATGATGGCCATTCTGACTGGTGTGAAGTGAAACCTAATTGTAGTTTTGATTTGCATTTCTCTAATGATTAGTGATGTTGAGCATTCTTTCATGTGTTTGTTGGCAATCTGTATATCTTCTTTGGAGAAATGTCTGTTTAGGTCTTCTGCCCATTTTTGGATTGGGTTGGTTGTTTTTTTGATATTGAGCTCCATGAGCTGCTTGTATATTTTGGAGATTAATCCATTGTCAGTTGCTTCTCTTGCAAATCTATCTCCCATTCTAAGTGCTGTCTTTTCGTCTTGTTTATGGTTTCATTTGCTGTGCAAATGCTTTTGAGTTTCATTACGTCCCTTTTTTTTTTTTTTTTTTTTTTTTGCGATACGCGGGCCTCTCACTGTTGTGGCCTCTCCCATTGCGGAGCACAGGCTCCGGACGCGCAGGCTCAGCGGCCATGGCTCAGGGGCCCAGCTGCTCCGTGGCATGTGGGATCTTCCTGGACCGGTGCACGATCCCATGTCCCCTGCATCGGCAGGCGGAATCTCAACCACTACACCACCAGGGAAGCCCACGTCCCATTTTTTATTTTTGTTTTTATTTACATTTCTCTAGGAGGTGGGTCAAAAAGGATCTTGCTATGATTTCTGTCACAGAGTGTTCTGCCGATGTTTTCCTCTAAGAGTTTTATAGTGTCTGGCCTTACATTTAGGTATGTAATTCATTTTGAGTTTATTTTTGTGTATGGTGTTAGGGAGTGTTCTAATTTCAGTCTTTTAAGTATAGCTGACCAGTTTTCCCAGCACCACTTATTGAAGAGGCTGTCTTTTCTCCATTGTATATTCTTGACTCCTTTATCAAAAATAAGGTGAGCATATGTGCATGGCTTTATTTCTGGGCTTTCTATCCTGTTCCATTGATCTATCTTTCTGTTTTTGAGCCAGAACCATACTGTCTTGATTATTGTAGCTTTGTAGTATAGTCTGAAGTCCAGGAGCCTGATTCCTCCAGCTCCATTGTTCTTTCTCAAGATTGCTTTGGCTATTTGGGGTCTTTTGTGTTTCCTTACAAATTGTGAATCTTTTCGTTCTAGTTCTGTGAAAAATGCCAGTGGTAGTTTGATAGGGATTGCACTGAATCTGTAGATTGCTTTGGGTAGTATTGTCATTTTCACAATGTTGATTCTTCCAATCTAAGAAAATGATATATCTCTCCATCTGTCTGTATCATCTTTAATTTCTTTCATCAGTGTCTTATAATTTTCTGCATACAGGTCTTTTGTCTCCTTAGGTAGGTTTATTCCTAAGTATTTGATTCTTTTTGTTGCAGTGGTAAATGGGAGTGTTTCCTTAATTTATCTTTCAGATTTTTCATCATTAGTGTATAGGAATGCAAGAGATTTCTGTGCATTAATTTTGTATCTTGCTACTTTACCAAATTCATTGATTAGCTCTAGTAGTTTTCCAGTAGCATCTTCAGGATTCTCTATGTATAGTATCATGTCTGCAAAGAGTGACAGCTTTACTTCTTCTTTTCCAATTTGGATTTCTTTTTCTTCTCTGATTGCTCTGGCTAAAATTTCCAAAACAGTGTTGAATAATAGTGGTAAGAGTGGGCAACCTTGTCTTGTTCCTGATCTTAGTGCAAATGGTTTCAGTTTTTCACCATCGAGAATGATGTCGGTTGTGGGTTTGTTATATATGGCCATTATTATGTTGAGGTAAGTTCCTTCTATGCCTACTTTCTGGAGGGTTTTTATCATAAATGGATGTTGAATTTTGTCAAAAGCTTTTTCTGCATCTATTGAGATGATCATATGGTTTTTATTCTTCAGTTTGTTAATATGGTGTATCACATTGATTGATTGCGTATATTGAAGAATCCTTGCATTCCTGGGATAAGCCCCAATTGATCATGGGGTATGATCCTTTTAATGTGCCGTTGGATTCCGTTTCCTAGTATTTTGTTGAGGATTATGCATCTATGTTCACCAGGGATATTGACCTGTAGTTTTCTTGCTTTGTGACATCTTTGTCTGGTTTTGGTATCACAGTGATGGTGGCCTCATAGAATGATTTTGGGAGTGTTCCTCCCTCTGCTGCATTTTGGAAGAGTTTGAGAAGGATAGGTGTTAGCTCTTCTCTAAATGTTTGAGAGAATTCACCTGTGAAGCCATCTGGTCCTGGGCTTTTGTTTGTTGAAAGATTTTTAATCACAGTTTCAATTTCAGTGCTTGTGATTGGTCTGCTTATATTTTCTATTTCTTCCTGGTTCAGTCTCAGAATGTTGTGCTTTTCTAAGAATTTGTCCATTTCTCCAGGTTGTCCATTTTATTGGCATAGAGTTGGTTGTAATAATCTCTCATGATCCTCTGTATTTCTGCAGTGTCAGTTGTTACTTCTCCTTTTTCATTTCTAATTCTATTGATTTGAGTCTTCCCCCTTTTTCTCTTGATGAGTCTGGGTAATGGTTTATCAATTTTGTTTATCTTCTCAAAGAACCAGCTTTTAGTTTTATTGATTTTTGGTATTGTTTCCTTCATTTCTTTTTCATTTATTTCTGATCTGGTCTTTATGATTTCTTTCCTTCTGCTAACCTTGGGGCTTTTTTGTTCTTCTTTCTCTAATTGCTTTAGGCGTAAGGTTAGGTTGTTTATTTGAGATGTTTCTTGCTTCTTGAGGTAGGATTGTATTGCTATAAACTTCCCTCTTAAAACTGCTTTTGCTTTATCCTATAGGTTTTGAGTCGTCGTGTGTTCATTGTCATTTCTTTCTATGTATTTTTTGATTTCCTCTTTGAATTCTTCAGGGATCTCTTGGTTATTTAGTAGTGTCTTGTTTAGTTCCATATGTTTTTATATTTTACAGACTTTTTCCTGTAATTGATATGTAGTCTCATAGTGTTGTGGTCAGAAAAGATACTTTATGTGATTTCAATTTTCTTAAATTTACCAAGGCTTGATTTGTGACCCAAGATACGATCTATCCTGGTGAATGTTCCATGAGCACTTGAGAAGAAAGTGTATTCTGTTGTTTTTGGATGGAATGTCCTATAAAAATCAATTAAGTGCATCTTGTTTAATGTATCACTTAAAGCTTGTGTTCCCCTATTTATTTTCATTTTGGATGATCTGTCCATTGGTGAAAGTGGGGTGTTAAGGTCCCCTCCTGTAACTGTGCTACTTTTGATTTCCCCTTTTATGGCTGTTAACGTTTGCTTTATGTATTGAGGTGCTCCTCTGTTGGGTGCATAAATATTTACAATTGTTATATCTTCTGCTTGGATTGATTCCTTGTTCATTATGTAGTGTCCTTCTTTGTGTCTTGTAATACTCTTCATTTTAAAGTCTATTTTGTCTGACATGAGAATTGCTACTCCAGCATTCTTTTGATTTCCATTTGCGTGGAATATCTTTTTCCATCCCCTCACTTTCAGTCTTTATGTGTCCTTAGGTTTGAAGTAGTTCTCTGTAGACAGCATATATATGGGTCTTGTTTTTATATCCATTCAGCCAGTCTGTGCCTTTTGGTTGGAGCATTTAATCCATTTACATTTAATGCAGTTATCAATATGTATGTTTCTAGCACCATTTTCTTAATTGTTTTGGGGTTGTTTTTTTATGTAGGTTTTTCCTTCTCTTGTGTTTCCTGCCTAGAGAAGTTCCTTTAGCATTTGTGGTAAAGCTGGTTTGGTGGTGCTGAATTCTCTTAGCTTTTGCTTGTCTGTAAACGTTTTAATTTCTCCATTGAATCTGAATGAGATCCTTGCTGGGTAGAGTAATCTTGGTTGTAGGTCTTTCCCTTTCATCACTTTAAATATGTCCTGCCACTCCCTTCTGGCTTGCAGAGTTTCTGCTGAAAGTTCAGCTGTTAACCTTATGGGGATTCCCTTGTATGTTATTTGTTGTTTTTCCCTTTCTGCTTTTAATATTTTTTCTTTGTATTTAATTTTTGATAGTTTGATTAATATGTGTTTTGGCGTTTTTCTCCTTGGATTTATCTGGTATGGGAATCTCTGTGCTTCCTGGACTTGATTAACTATTTCCTTTCCCATATTAGGGAAGTTTTCAACTATAATCTCTTCAAATATTTTCTCAGTCCCTTTCATTTTCTCTTCTTCTTCTGGGCCCCCTATAATTCTAATGTTGGTACATTTAATGTCCTGGATGTCTCTGAGACTGTCCTCATTTCTTTTCATTCTTTTTTCTTTATTCTGCTATGCTGTAATTATTTCCACTCTTTTATTTTCCAGGTCACTTATCCATTCTTGTGCCTCAATTATTCTGCTATTAATCCTTTTAGAGAATTTTTAATTTCATTTATTGTGTTGTTCATCATTGTTTATTTGCTCTTTAGTTCTTCTAGGTCCTTGTTAAACATTTCTTATATTTTCTCCATTCTGTTTCCAAGATTTTGGATCATCTTTACTATCATTACTCTGTATGCTTTTTCAGGTAGACTGCCTATTTCCTCTTCATTTGTTTGGTCTGGTGGGGTTTTACCTTGCTCCTTCATCTGCTGCATATTTCTCTGGCTTGTCATTTTGTTTAACTTACTCTGTTTGTGGTCTCCTTTTTGTAGGTGCAGGTTCATAGTTCCTGTTTTATTTGGTGTCTACCCCCATTGGGTAAGGTTGGTTCAGTGGGTTGTGTAGGCTTCTTGGTGGAGTGGTCTGGTGCCTGTGTTCTGGTGGATAAGGCTGGATCTTGTCTTTCTGGTCAGCAGAACTGTGTTGGTGGTGTGTTTTGTGGTGTCTGTGGACTTAGTATGGTTTTAGGCTGCTAATGGGTAGGGTTGTGTTCCTGTCTTGCTAGTTGTTTGGCATGGGGCATCCAGCACTGGAACTTGCTGGCTGTTGGGTATAGCTGGTTCTTAGCATTGAGACGGAGATCTCTGGAGAGCTGTCACCAATTGATATTATGTGAGGCTGGGAGATCTGTTGTGGTCCAATGTCCTGAACTCAGCCCTCCCACCTCAGAAGCTCAGGCCTGACGCCAGGCCAGAGCACCAAGACCCTGTCAGCCACATGACTTGGGCAGCCGGCCTGTCACGGAGTCACCTAAGGCCGGGCATCCTGTCAGGGGCCCTTCTCTTCAGGTACTGGAGACGCCTGAGGGGTGGCCTCTTTTCAGTGGCTTCCCAGTCAGGTGCAGTCGCCTGAGGGCCGTGTGTTGGGTCTGAGTCATGCGGGTGCTGAGCGCTTTCTTTCTCTGCTCTGGAGTGCAGCATTGGGGGATTTGGCCAGTGTTTGAGGCCCAGGTTACAGCTTCCACCCAGGTTTACATCTGGGCCCCAGGTTAATGACTTCAAGATTCTCCAAACTAAGTCCACAGCAGCAAGCCAGGTTAAGAAGGGTGCTGAGTCATCCCTACACCACTTCTGCAGGTAAGAAGTCCCAGAGGTGCCCCAAGCGTATTCAGGAAACCAAATTCATCTGGACTCTCCAAGGAGGCAGATGGGTGCAAGTGGCCTCTGCTGGTCCGAAGGCTCCGGTTCCTTGCAGAGTTCAGGCGAAGGAGAGAAGTCCACTCTCTGTATGGGTTTTTGTTTAGAACACTGCTGCATCTTTAATGTTCTATTTTCTGGATGTAGGGAACCACTTTTTCTTTTCTTTTAAGTTATCTGATTATCCAGGCAGTGGTCTCATCAAGGAAGCTTGGGGTCATGGTCCGCCACAGAACTGCCTTTGTAAGTTGGAGTAGAACTCATCACCATTTTTAGATCCTCCAAAACTGCATCATTCCAGCTATTGGATATTCTTCATCAAGCAGTCGCTGTCATCAGGCTGCCTGACACGCTCCACTTCGCCAAGGTCTGTACCCTTGGCCACAGGATCTAAGCTTTCTGGTAGGCTCCAGCTCGCCCAGGAGGCCCAGCCAGTGCCCTTACTCGTGCCAGGCCCATCCACTAACCTGTCGCCAGCCCTCACTCCCACAGCACCCACTGGAAGCGCAGACCCTCCTCTCTTTATTTTTTATCCATTAAATAATCCACAGATTTTTTAATTTTGAAAAATATTGCCAAGAGGACTTTTTTTAACAAAGAGGTTATAGAAACCTGTAGTTTATAGAAACCCAAACTTCTCGTGATCATATGTTTTGCTCCTTTATGAACCTTCAAAGTGCAACTCTTCTATCCTGTGGAAGCTTGAAAACATTCTTTACATTAAGAGGATTTCTCATATTCCAAAGTGCTATATACCTTGGAGGTAGAGTGGATTATCAGAAGCATGACATGCAAGCTGCCATTCCGCCTCCCACATCCATAGCAGATGCTGTTTCTTTTTTTGGTAGGTTCAGATTCAGAATCCTTTTCTGTATGTGCTCCAGGCAGCCACCATCAGTTGATTGGTGGTGACATTAAAATCAAAACTTTCTGGACATTGGTTCAAGGTTTCATTATCTCTCAAGTTTCAAACTCAGCATCTGAGATCCAAAGATGTACCTACAAACTCAGACCCCCAGGAAAAATAGATAAAATTTTAAAGCCAACAGATTTCCCTAAGAATTCAAAAAATATTTGGCAGAATTTGCAATAAAGGGAAACAAATTTGGGGTATTTTTACTTTTTCCATCCAACTTGGAACTGTGACTTTAATTGCTACCCAACCTGGTTAATGAATTGATATTTAGTTAATAATTTTCAACAACTACAGCAAGGTCAGTGTGTTGATCTGAAGTGGGGAGAAAGGAAATTAACACTGAATATCTTCTATTTGTCATGAAACTATATTTTTTAAAATCTTATATCTTTTTGTCACAATGGTTCTTCGAGGAGGAAAAATAAATCTTGTTTACTGTTGAGGAAATTGAGACTTAGAACATTAATTAAATTAGTGATACTTATTTTAATTGGAGTAAAATTGCTTTACAATGTTGTGTTAGTTTCTGCTGTACAATGAAGTGAATCAGCTATATGTATACCTATATCCCCTCCCTCTTGGACCTCCCTCCCACCACCACCCCCATCCCCCCGATCTAGGTCATCACAGAGCACGAAGCTGAGTTCTCTATGCTGTACAGCAGGTTCCCACTAGCTATCTATTTTACACATGGTAGTTTATTTATATCAAACCTAATCTCCCAGTTCGTCCCACCCTCCCCTTCCCCCACTGTGTCCACGTGTCCGTTCTCTACCTCTACATCTCTATTCCTGCCCTACAAATAGGTTGATCTATACCATTTTTCTAGATTCCACGTATATGCACTAATATATGATATTTGTTTTTCTCTTTCTGGCTTACTTCACTCTGTATGACAGACTCTAGGTCCATCCACATCTCTACAAATGACCCAATTTCGTTCCTTTTTATGGCTGAGTAATATTCCATTGTATATATGTACCACTTCTTCTTTATCCATTCATCTATCGTTGGACATTTAGGTTGTTTCCATATCCTGGCTATTGTAAATAGTGCTGCAATGAACTTTGGGATACATGTGTCCTTTTGAATTATGGTTTTCTCAGGGTATATGCCCAGTAGTGGGATTGCTGGGTCATATAGTAGTTCTATTTTTAGTTTTTTAAGGAACCTCCATACTATTCTCCATAGTGGCTGTATCAATTTACATTCCCACCAACAGTGCAGGAGGGTTCCCTTTTCTCCACACCCTCTCCAGCATTTATTGTTTGTAGATTTTTGATGATGGCCATTCTGACCAGTGTGAGGCGATACCTCATCATCATGCAGCCCTTAAGTGGCAGATCCAAAATCCAAACAAGTTTACAACTCTCGACAAGGACCCTGGTTGTTTTATGAAGCCTTAAAGATGTTATTTGTTCATTTGTTTATACTCTGAATGTTTCCTATATTGAGTTAGCAGATTCTGAGTAAGTAAACCCATAGATTAGAACTTCTGGATTTGTCTCACCAGTTATGCCTGTGTTCCTGTGTTAGGGTCAGAAGGCAAGGAATTAAACCCTCCATTGTTGTAAATAAATAAATAAACAATAATAATAATGCCATGTAAACATAAAGCCATGTAAAATAAAAATAATACTCAACATAGGTAATTTTCTTTTTAAATACTAGCTTTTTTTTTTCTTTTGCGGTACGCGGGCCTCTCACTGTTGTGGCCTCTCCCGTTGTGGAGCACAGGCTCCAGACGTGCAGGCTCGGTGGCCATGGCTCACAGGCCTAGCCGCTCTGCGTCATGTGGGATCTTTCCAGACCGGGGCACGAACCCGTGTCCCCTGCATCGGCAGGCAGACTCCCAACCACTGCGCCACCAGGGAAGCCCGACAGTTTATTCTTTTCCAGCGCTTTAGAGAAATCATGCCATATCCTGTGGCTTCAGTCATTTCTGTTGAAGGAAATATGTCTTTATTTTATTCTGTGGCTGGTTTTAAGATTAACTCTTTAGAACGAATATATGGTTACCAGGGGTGAAAGGTGGGGGGAAGGGATAGATTGGGAGTTTGGGATTGACATGTACACACTGCTATATTTAAAATAAAATGCCTTTCCATAAAAAAAGAAGAGATTAACTCTTTATTTTTGCTGTCCAGCAGTTTTGTTATGATGTGTCTAGATAGATTTCTTTTGTTGTTATATAACCTACTGCATGAGGTCATACCACTTCTTAAATCTGTAACTTGACATCTCTTTATAATTTTGGAAAAATCTCGGGCAAAATCTTTTCAGTTATTGCTTTTGCTCCATTTTCTCTCTCCTCCCCATCTGGACTCCAATCACATGTTATTAAAAGTTTGTATTATGTTCTATATGTCTTTTATGCTCTATTTTTTCTTTTCTTTTTAAATCTTGTGCTTGAGTTTTGATATTTTCTACTGACCCATCTTCCAGATCACAGAATCTCTCGAGTTGGGTTTTGTCTGCTGTTAAACCCATTAAATAGAGTTTTAATTTTTAGTCATTGTGTTTTTCTGTTCTGCAGTTTCCATTTGAAACTCTTTATCTTGTCCTTTATTTTCTTGAATACATTAATAATCCCAGTTATCTTAAAGTCAGTAACAGAGAGCTCCAATATCTGAGTCAACTGCGTATCTGTTTCTATTATCTATTTTTTTCTTTGTCCTGCTTCTTGCTGATCTTAGAACGTTTGAAGAAATGTGGGCATTGCATATGAGAATTTTGAGGCTCTAAATGATGTTTTCTTCCTACTGGGAGGATTCTCCCATCCTCTTGCTAGTATCAGAGGGGCAGGTTATCTCAACCCAGTGAGAACCTGAGCCAACTTGTCATCTTTTGCAGCCTTTGTATGTGTCTTCCTGTTTCTTTCCTGGCTCCCAAGGTGAGGCCCTTCTAGGTTCCATGTAAGAGATTAGGGTGCTCCCCAGGGACCTTTTCTTCACTGAGTCATGAACTCCAATTTTTATATCTTAAATACCTTGAGACTGTCAAAACCTTCACTGTATTTTCTAGCTGCTTTTGGCCTTCTTCTTAACCTTTTGCCCTACGTAGCTTAATAAGTAAATGTCGTGAGAAGACATTTGGCTACACTCTTCTGTGTGTATATCACACCTCAGGACTATTGACTGCCTACTTCCTGCTTGCATACTGTCTCCCTTAGCAGCCTAAACCTCAGATTCTGTCTCCACATTCCTGAGCTTGCTTACAACTCTGAGGACTTCTCTTCCACCCATTGTTCTGTGAGCCTGATGCATGTTTCTGAGAACTGGCAAATCCCCTGAGAGGAAAGTGGCCTGAAGGAAACTGTGCTTCTCACCTTTCTGCAATGTAGATCCTCTTGTCCTGGTTGATTCATTATCTCTCTGATTCTTCAAATCATTTCTTTCTGTATTTTGTTTAGTTTTTCTAATAGTTCTCAGTGGAAGCAATGGTCTTCTACAAGCCACTCTATCAAGCCAAAAGCAGATGTCTGTGTAGTTTCATTTTGTTTTCTATACATGCTTCAGTTAACCAATGAGTTCTGAAGACTTTATTATTGCTTAAATACTCTGGACCTCAGGACTCCTAAATGTTCTCTCCCAGGAGTAAGAGACAATAATTCTTTATAGAACTAAACCCTCAATTGCAGATACTGCTCAAAAGTGCCCTTATAGAAGTGAGAAGGGTCAGAAGGAAGGCCACTGTTGCCTCATGACATAGGCAAAGAGGGGATGTTTGCCTTTCCAACCTCCTGTCTTTAACTTCTGTGCTTCCTTTTACCAAACTAATTAACACAGTGTGATTCTTTACAAATTTATCTTCCAGAGCATGGCCCCAGTGTTGGGCTCAGGAGACAAGTTAACATTCTGATTTATAATATATAGAATATTTTCCAACAGATACCAGTTTCATAGATTACAATATGAATGGGGACTCCTATGGTTATGCAATGTGGTCCAGGGTTTTCCTTATTTAGGTCATCCTAGCACAGTGTTCCCAGCTCCAGACTATGCTCCTTTATATCAGCTCTTCTCTTCCCCTCCCCCTACTTTTGTATGCCCTTTGCCTCTTGTTTGCCAGTGATTAGAAGGTTAAATTCTATAGCTAATAGATAATATAATCTTAATAGGTTAATATGTTACTCTTCTCAATTTCGTTTTTTTAAAGAGTTCCATTAATCATTGAAAATTTTCCAGTAAAAAGAATGATTTTCGGGCTTCCCTGGTGGCGCAGTGGTTGAGAGTCTGCCTGCCGATGCAGGGGACACGGGTTCGTGCCCCGGTCCGGGAAGATCCCACATGCCATGGAGCAGCTGGGCCCGTGAACCATGGCCGCTGAGCCTGTGTGTCCGGAGCCTGTGCTCCGCAACGAGAGAGGCCGCAACAGTGAGAGGCCCGCGTACCGCAAAAAAAAAAAAAAGAATGATTTTCACATTATCTGATTTTTTTCCAGTATATTGACAGAGACAGTAGAGGCTTTAGGTTGAATTTAGATGGTGACTATTTAATCATATTGGCAACCAGTCATATCATATGTGTCTAAGAACCAGCAAGGAGATGGATAATTATCTGTTTCATAGTTTGGCATCTTTTATTTCTCTTCAGTTCCCATACAGTCCAATCAGTTGTATTTAACAGAATTTGGACTTAGGAATCTTTGAGTGTGCATGGTAATAGTTAGGTTTTCACATTTTTTATTATAATAAGTGTAATAAAAATTTATTTTTAAATATTTTGCAACACATTTCCGACATTTGTGATATTTTTGATCATTCCAGTCAACTTCTAAATCACTTGTCCTTCTATGCCCTATTACTTAATTATTCACAGTGTCAGAAACTCAATTTAATTACTGTACAAGGTAAAACTGAATTGCATACCTCATGAGGAGTATATTATTAATGTCCTATTGCATTGAAAAAAATAAATAATCTTGTAATAATTTTGATGGATTTTGTAAATAACTATTTAGAACAATTTTTTTTTGGTCGCACCCCGTGGCTTACAGGATCCTAGTTCCCCAACCAGGGATTGCACCTGGGCTCTCAGGAGTGAAAGCCCAGAGTCCTAACCACAGGACCAGCAGGGAATTCCCATAGAACAATTTTTTAAAAATAGTTGCACACCACTATGTGAAGTAAGTCAGACAAAGACAAATATCATATGATACCACTTATATGTGGAATCTAAAAAAATGATACAAATGGACTTACTTACAAAACAGAAACAGACTCACTGACTTAGAGAAAAAACTTATGGTTACAGGGGATGGGGGAAGGGATAGATTGGGAGTTTGGGTTTGACATGTACACACTGCTATATTTAAAATAGATAACCAACTGGGACCTACTGTATAATACATGGAACTCGGCTCAATACTCTGAAATAACCTAAATGGGAAAAGGATTTAAAACATAATAGATACATGTATATGTATAACTGAATCACTTTGCTGTACACTTGAAACTAACACAACATTGTTAATCAACTATACTCCAATATAAAATAAAAATTTTTGGAGGACCTTCAACATGGCAGAGGAGTAAGACGTGGAGATCACCTTCCTCCCCACAAATACATCAAAAATACATCTACATTTGGAACAGCTCCTACAGAACACCTACTGAATACTGCCAGAAGACCTCAGACTTCCCAAAAAGAAAGAAAATCCCCACGTTTTCTTTGGGTAGGGCAAAAGAAAAAAGAAAAAACAGAGACAAAAGAATAGGGATGGGACCTGCACCTCTGGGAGGGAGCTGTGAAGGAGGAAAAGTTTCCACACACGAGGAAGCCCCTTCACTGGCGGAGATGGCAGGTGGGCGGGGGGAAGCTTCAGAGCCACGGAGGAGAGCACAGCAACAGGGGTGCAAAGGGCAAAGCGGAGAGATTCCCACACAGAGGATCGATGCCGACCAGCACTCGTCAGCCTGAGAGGCTTGTCTGCTCACCCACCAGAGCAGGTAGGGGCTGGGAGCTGAGGCTTAGGCTCCGGAGATCAGACCCCAAGGAGAGGACTGGGGTTGGCTGTGTGAAGACAGGCTGAGGGGGTTGGTGCACCACAGCCAGCTGGGAGGGGGTCCAGGAAAAAGTCTGGAACTGCCTAAGAGGCAAGAGACCATTGTTTCGGGGTGCACGAGGAGAGGGGATTCCTTCCCCGTGTACCCACAGAAGGCACAGCACTGCCTAAGTGAGCTCCACAGACAGGCATGAGCCATGGCTATCAGCTCAGACTCCAGAGAGGGGCATGAAACACTAACCCGGCTGCTGCTGCCACCGAGAATCCTGCGTGCAAGCACAGGTCACCATGCACACATACCTCCCCCTGCCCACGAGCCTGTGCAACCCGCCACTGCCAGGGTCCCGTGATCCAGGGACAACTTCCCTGGGAGAACACACAGCACACCTCAGGCTATTGCAACATCACACTGGCCTCTGCCATCACAGGCTTGCCCCACATTCCAATTATGACTACCGTGACCCTCCCTTCTCTGGCCTAAGTGAGCAAGTGTGCCTAATCAGCTGCTCCTTTAACCCCCCTCCTGTCTGGGCAAAGAACAGACACCAGAGGGTGATCTACGTGCAGAGGCGGGGCCAAATCCAAAGCTGAACCCCAGGAACTGTGAGAACAAAGAAGAAAAAGGGAAATTTCACCATGCAGCCTCAGGAGCAGCAGATTATCTCCACAATCAACTTGATGTACCCTGCATCTGTGAAATACCTGAATAGACAATGAATCATCCCAAAATTGAGGCGGTGGACTTTGGGAGCAACTGTAGACTTGGGGTCTGCTGTATGCAACTGATTTCTTTCTGACTTTTATGTTTATCTTAGTTTAGTTTTTAGTGCTTGTTATCACTGGTGGATTTGTTTATTGGTTTAGTTGCTCTCTACTTTTTTTTAATTAATTTTTTATTTTTATTTTATTTTTTCTTTCTTTTTTTCTCCCTTTTCTTCTGAGCCATGTGGCTGATAGGGTCTTGGTGCTCCAAAGTGGTGTCACAGCTGAGCCTCCGAGGTGGGAGAGCTGAGTTCAGGACATTGGACCACCAGAGACCTCCTGGCCCGACATAATATCAATTGGTGAGATTTCTCCCAGAGATCTCTGTCTCAACACTAAGACCCAGCTCTACCAAACGGCCAGCAAGATCAAGTGCTGGACGCCCCATGCCAAACAACTAGCAAGACAGGAACACAACCCTGCCCATTAGCAGAGAGGCTGCCTAAAATCATAATAAGTCCACAGACACCCCAAAACACAACACTGGACGCAGCCCTGCCCACCATAAAGGCAAGATGCAGCCCCATACACCAGAATACAGGAACCAGTCCACTCCACCAGCAAGCCTACACAGCCACTGAACCAACCTCACTGTCTGGAGGCAGACACCAAAAGCAACGGGAACTATGAACCTGCAGCCTGCAAAACGGAGACCACAAACACAGTAAAGTAAACAAGATGAAAAGACAGAAATGCAGCAGATGAAGGAGCAAGGTAAAAACCCACCAGACCAAACAAATAAAGAGGAAATATGCAGTCTACCTGAAAAAGGATTCAGAGTAATGATAGTAAAGATGATCCAAAATCTTGGAAATAGAATGGAGAAAATACAAGAAACATTCAACAAGGACCTACAAGAACTAAAGAGCAAACAAACGATGAACAATACAATAAGTGAAATTAAAAATTCTCTAGAAGGAATCAGTAGCAGAATAATTGAGGCAGAAGAACAGAAAAGTGACCTGGAAGATAAAAGAGTGGAAATAACTACCACAGAGCAGAATAAAGAAAAATGAATGAAAAGAATTGAGGACAGTCTCAAAGACCTAGGGGTCCCAGAAGAAGAGGAGAAAAAGAAAGGGTCTGAGAAAATATTTGAAGAGATTGTAGCTGAAAACTTCCCTAACATTGGAAAGGAAATAGTCAATCAAGTCCTTGGACATGTCTCTTTACAAAAGTCCAAGAGTTTCCACTTTTTATTTTTGTTTCATACCCAATGATGAGATTGTTGCATGATTTATGTGTTCAATTTCTATGTGCTTAATACTAAACTATTTGGCAAAGTGACTGAACAAGCTTATATTTCCACAGTTAAGAGTTTCTGTTGTTTCACATCTTTGAGCACACATATCCTTAATATTGTGCAAAATTACATTAGATTAGATTAGGTATTAAGTCTTGCTTTGCTCATGTGGGGCTTAGCACAAGTGACTCCACTTGGGCCTGTTATATCTTTTTAACAATTCTCCCCTTTTGATCAGACCCTCAACTTAACGGAGAGATGTTATCAAAATATAAATTATGAACCATTAGCCATACTCATCAAGAAAAAAAGAAGACTCAAATCAATAGCATTAGAAATGAAAAAAGAGAAGTAACAACTGACACTGCAGAAATACAGAGGACCATGAGAGATTACTACAACCAACTATATGCCAATAAAATGGACAACCTGGAAGAAATGGACAAATTCTTAGAAAAGCACAACATTCTGAGACTGAACCAGGAAGAAATAGAAAATATAAACAGACCAGTCACAAACAATGAAATTGAAACTGTGATTAAAAATCTTCCAACAAACAAAAGCCAAGGGCCAAATGGCTTCACAAGTGAATTCTATCAAATATTTAGAGAAGAGCTAACACCTAGCCTTCTCAAACTCTTGCAAAATACAGCAGAGGGAGGAACACTCCAAAACTCATTCTATGAGGCTACCATCACCCTGATACCAAAACCAGACAAAGATGTCACAAAGATAGAAAATGACAGGCCAATATCACTGATGAACATAGATGCAAAAATCCTCAACAAAATACTAGCAAACAGAATCCAACAGCACATTAAAAGGATCATACACCATGATCAAGTGGGGTTTATTCCAGGAATGCAAGGATTGTTCAATATATGCAAATCAATCAATGTGATATACCATATTAACAAATTGAAGATCATCTCAATAGATGCAGAAAAAGCTTTTGACAAAATGCAACACCCATTTATGATAAAAACCCCCCAGAAGGTAGGCATAGAGGCAACTTACCTCAGCATCATAAAGGCCACATATAACAAACCCACAGCCGATATTGTTCTCAATGGTGAAAAACTGAAAGCATTTCCATTAAGATTAGGAACAAGACAAGGTTGCCCACTCTTACCACTATTATTCAACATTGTTTTGGAAGTTTTAGCCAAAGCAATCAGAGAAGAAAAGAAATAAAAGGAATCCAAATTGGAAAAGAGGAAGTAAAGCTGTCACTGTTTTTAGATAACATGATACTATACATAGAGAATCCTAAAGATGCTACTGGAAAACTACTAGAGCTAATCAATGAATTTGGTAAAGTAGCAGGATACAAAATCAACGCACAGAAATCTCTTCCATTCCTATACACTAATGATGAAAAATCTGAAAGATAAATTAAGGAAACACTCCCATTTACCACTGCAACAAAAAGAATCAAATAACTAGGAATAAACCTACCTAAGGAGACAAAAGACCTGTATGCAGAAAATTATAAGACACTGATGAAAGAAATTAAAGGTGATACAAACAGATGGAGAGGTATACCATGTTCTTGGATTGGAAGAATCAACACTGTGAAAATGACAATACTACCCAAAGCAATCTACAGATTCAATGCAATCCCTATCAAACTACCACTGGCATTTTTTACAGAACTAGAACAAAAAAATTCACAATTTGTAAGGAAACACAAAAGACCCCGAATAGCCAAAGCAATCTTGAGAAAGAAAAACGGAGCTGGAGGAATCAGGCATCCGGACTTCAGATTATACTACAAAGCTACAGTAATCAAGACAGAATGGTCCTGGCACAAAAACAGAAAGATAGATCAATGGAACAGGATAGAAAGCCCAGAGATAAGCCACACACATATGGTCACTTTAGTTTCAATAAAGGAGTTAAGAATATACAATGGAGAAAAGACAGCCTCTTCAATAAGTGGTGCTGGGAAAACTGGACAGGTACATGTAAAAGTATGAGACTATATCACTCCCTAACACCATACACAAAAATAAACTCAAAATGGATTAAAGACCTAAATGTAAGACCAGACACTATAAAACTCTTAGAGGAAAACATAGGCAGAACACTCTATTACATAAATCACAGCAAGATCCTTTTTGACCCACCTCCTAGAGAAATGGAAATAAAAACAAAAATAAAAAATGGGACGTAATGAAACTGAAAAGCTTTTGCACAGCAAAGGAAACCATAAACAAGACCAAAACACCACCCTCAAAATGGGAGAAAATATTTGCAAATGAAGCAACTGACAAAGGATTAATCTCCAAAATTTACAAGCAGCTCATGCAGCTCAATGTCAAAAAAACAAACAACCCAATCCAAAAATGGGCAGAAGACCTAAATAGACATTTCTCCAAAGAAAATACACAGATTGCCAACAAACACATGAAAGGGTGCTCAACATCATTAATCATTAGAGAAATGCAAATCAAAACTACAATGAGGTATCACCTCACACCAGTCAGAATGGCCATCATCAAAAAATCTACAAACACTAAATGCTGGACAGGGTGTGGAGAAAAGGGAACCCTCTTGCACTGTTGGTGGGAATGTAAATTGATACAGCCACTATGGAGAACACTATGGAGGTTCCTTAAAAAACTAAAAATAGAACTACCATACGATCCAGCAATCCCACTACTGGGCATATACCCTGAGAAAACCATAATTCAAAAAGAGACATGCACCACAGTGTTCATTGCAGCACAATTTACAATAACCAGGACATGGAAGCAACCTACATGTCCATTGATAGATGAATGGATAAAGAAGATGTGGCACATATATACAATGGAATATTACTCAACTGTAAAAAGAAACAAAATTGATTTATTTGTAGTGAGGTGAATGGACGTAGAGTCTGTCATACAGAGTGAAGTAAGTCAGAAAGAGAAAGCAAATACTGTATGCTAACACATATATGTGGAATCTAAGAAAAAAAAGGGTCGTCATGAAGAACTTAGGGGAAGGACGAGAATAAAGACACAGACCTACTAGAGAATGGCCTTGAAGACACGGGGAGGGGGAAGGGTAAGCTGGGACAAAGTGAAAGAATGGCATGGACTTATATACAGTACCAAATGTAAAATTGATAGTTAGGGGGAAGCAGCTGCATTGCACAGGGAGATCAGCTTGGTGCTTTGTTACCACCTAGAGGGGTGGCATAGGGAGAGTGGGATGGAGGGAGATGCAAAAGGGAAGAGATATGGGGATATATATATATATATATATATATATATATATATATATATATATGTATGTATAGCTGATTCACTTTGTTATAAAGCAGAAACTAACACACCATTGTAAAGCAATTATACTGCAATAACGATGTTAAAAATAAAAAAGAACTCTCAGCTTAAATCAGTAAGCTGTTTGTTGGTTGGTTTGCTTGGTTTATTTTACCTTGCTTTAAAATATTCTAAATATTATTCCAATTTATTTTTGGTCTCCATAAATGATAAGTGAATTTACTGTATAAAATATTTTTGTTATTTTCTCAATAGTAAATCACAAATTAAAGCTAAAATATGTATATATATATATACATATATATATATATATGTATGGCATTAGTGCCACTCTCAGCTACTGTTTTGTAGTCCTCAAAGCTTTTGTTGATCCTTTATGTGGTATTCACAGCTCATGACGTTTTGCTTAATCTCTGTGATGAGGACAGGCCACAATTTCAGGTTCAGAATATTTAAGTTGGTCATTCTCTTTGTTCTTTTTCTGATGTTCCAGTCTTAGGGAGATCAGTTGCTTAGTGGCCAGTGACTGAGCATACATTTAAAGCCTTTAAGTGCCTACAATGTGCCAGGGAAGTTACTATGTTTCTTATAAGCAGGATAATTCCCAATGTCTGGATGCACTTTGAAGCCATGGTCCCCAAATCCAAACCAATCAAAATCAAATAAGTCAAGGAAAGACCCAGTTGAAGGAGTCACCTTTTTCAGCCACATGACTTGCTCAGTGCTCTTATGTAACAGCTTTAACTTGCAAATTTTAACCCATGTATAGCAGGTGGTGTTTGCCACAGCACATATACCTCCTTGTTCAGCTAAAAAATAATCAAGGGCTATCATATTATCAAGAACAACTTTGGCCAGAGAGTCTAAGGATTTTTTTGGTCATTTATTTCTTTGACAGTGGATTCGGCAATACTTTCAAGAGTTCAGGAGATGTTCCTCGTTTACATTTACTCCAAACCAGGAAAGGAGGACCCTGTCAATGGAAGCAAATCCTGAATCATTAATGCCTCTTGATAACTCCCATTTAAATCTATGACTCAGGACTGGAAAGGGGACAGCCATGGAGACCATAAAATTTTAAGGGTCAGTAGACCACACAAGCAGTTTTATTCTGGCTCCCTTTGCCTTGCATTCTTTTCTTTGTGTAGAGCCTAAACACAAAATTCCCCAAGTTTGGGGTTGTTAACCAGAGATATGGAAATGAACCAGGGAGTCTCTAGAATCAAGGATAGATCCATTGTTTTAAAATGACAACTCCAGCAGTCTGAAAGATTAACTGCCTTAGTAGTGGTCTGGGAGATACAAATGATGGTATTATCTTTTCTGGCCAAGTCAGAGTAAATGAAGGAAAGAAAAGAAGAAAGGGTTTTATATTTAGTTGAAGTATGAAGTTTTAATCCTGTGTCTTGTGAGGGAGCAGAATACCTCCATGTCAGCTACTTCTTTTCCTAGTCAATTTGATTTGGCTCCAGCATTTTTACAGCTCAGGTAGAGCTCTCTTTAGCTGTAGGATGTGTGTCCAAGTTTCGAGTCCCTGAAGTTTGGCCATCATCTGGGTATTGAGGAGGACCTGGTATCATCCCTTTCAAAGAAATTCAAGGGCATTAGTGATTCCAAATTAGAAGGGTGGAAGAAATTTGGAAATGTTATTTTGGAGAGTTGTAGCCAGATATTTGAGGAAACTAGAAGAATTCAGGATCCAGTTCAGTTTATAGTTATGTAACAAAAAACTCAAAGACAATAAACAGGATTAGAATTTAATATATACAGAAATGCAAACATAACTTCTCTCTATTTCATCACCCCCATTTTTACCAAAGATAATCACAGTAAAACTAATTTGTTTTTATTCAGTTTGGCCTGATTATTAACATAATGGCAGCAAGAACTGGGATTGACCTTATATGCTATTTTTAAGACTGTTTTGCTGGAACCTTGTAAGCAAGGTACCAGGTCAATTTTTCTAAAGCCTGTTACAAGGAGAACAGATTGTTATTGAACTTACGTAAATAACTGACTGTAACAAAATGAATCAGCATGTATATGTTTGGGAGGGATCAGGTAAGGAGAAAAAGCAAATGTTTCATCTTTGTTTACCAAAGTATATTTTACCAAATTGCTGCATGTCATAGAAAGCTTAAGATAAAAGATTTCCTTAAATTTGGAGAAAAAAAAATAAAAGATGCTAGGGAACTAGCAATGTTTCAGACAAAAAATTATAAAAAAAATTATCATCATCTTCCTCATTTTATTCAGTCCCTAGTAATTAATATTTGTTCTGCTTGAATCCATTTGTTCCAGAAGTTCTAACCCAGTTCAGTTTTATTATCTTAAAGTTATTGGAAACCTGTACTTGTCAAAAAGTCCTTTCCTTGAACTCCTTGAAGATGAACTACTTTTGCCGGAATGCTTTTGTAAAAGCATCAAAGTAAAACAGTAGCTGTCTGTAAATGACAAAAGGGTTCTTTAAATGCCCATTGTTCAAGATTTGATGAGAGTTCATTTTAATGGAATTGATAAGGAAAATTGGTTTTTTTTGTGACACACAACATTTTAAAATAGTGACTAAAATTATGATGATAACATTATACCAGGACGTGTCAGAGTTTAGGAACTCTATATAATTTCTGGAGCACTTATAACATAAAACTATACAAATACACCATAAAAAAAGGCTTGGTATGATTTCTTATTTGACAGTGCTTCCCATATAATCAAATAAGCCAAATTAGTCTAACATCTCCCTTTTTATAAGGAGAAAGAAACAAATCTTTTGAGATGTTCCAGGAGCCCTCTGGAAAATCCCAAAGTTAGTCTGAGCTCAAAAAGACTTCACTTAGAATTTGATTTTTGGAAAATTTATCAAAAACATCAAAAGGTTTTAAAGATTTTATCGGTCAAATAGGATCATGGGTCACTGTGAAATAATACTTACTTGTTCATTTAACCACAGAGACAATTAAGACTTTGAAGGAAAATGCAGACAGTTAAATAGTTGTAAAAAAGAAAACCTAAGCTCTTTTAATAGACAAGACTCACCTTTCTGAAGAAATCAGAGACCTGATGAAAAAGACATAGGAAGTTATTTTGACAAGAAACAAAATCTTTGTTTACTAGGTAGATTACTTAAAGAAAAACCTTTTACAGTCTCTTATCAAGAATGGACCAATAGATTAAGAAACCTTTGGCCTTTTAAAAGAGAGAAAATCAAATTCTAATTTTGCATCAGCTTATTTGATATTAAAATTCACTTAATTAAATTCAGTCTAATCTTAGCCAGTTTAGCCAGCTTTAATGTGGGCAGACATTAAAATTTTTTTCCAAAGATTCCTTTTCCACAAACCTTCTACAACCTTTAAAAAAAAAAGTGTGCTTACAGTAGCATTCTGTGGATTGTCAGACTTATACTTTTTATAATATCTAGAAATGTATTCTTTCTCATAACTAATTTTTCAGTGTGCCACAAAAAATGTTTAATAATAGATCCAAATATCTTTCCGTTTCTCTGTAAAAGGAAGCCAAAAGTAGATAAACCTGTGCTGAGTAATGAATATCTCATTTCGAAATGATCTATATGTTTAATGACTATCCATCATTTAACTTAACTTAGCAAAACTTTAAGATTACAGGTTATCGAAAAAATTTGGGGAAACTATCTGAAAAGCTCACCTGAAAACTCTTTACCCTACCTACATCTATTCAGTTTACTTCTTCTTAACAGTAACATTTGTATTTCCCACAAAAACTTCATGAGCCATTAGACAAGGTCAGCAATCATCCCAAGTTTTTGTTTTGTTTGGCTCACAAATTTTGTAAGCAATGACATGAATTTATTTGACTTTTAGTAAGCCTAGGTAGAATGAAAGTTATATGTCTGAATTATTTCTAATGTTGATAACTCTAAAGACATGTCTATTTAATTTAATCAACAAACAAGCTAGCTTTTATTTACTAAAGCTTATCTCAGATCATGTGAACCTGAAAAGTATTTGGGTATGTTTTAATTATATTTCTAAGAATTTTATGAATATGTAATTCATATAAGCATTTAATTTTCTTTAGGCCAGTTAAATACTTCTACAGATTAATTTTGGCAATACCATGAGCAGGTAGAATATACCACACATCTACAACACATATATGGAGACACATGTGAATATATAGATAGATGCATGCAGAGACCTCATAGCTTCAGTACACTTAAGATATCTCATTTGCCCAAGTTCCAAATGACCTTTCCCCCACCTTCCTTTTCTTTTATTGATAAGAATTACTTCCTTGAAGTTAGTACTTTAACATTTACATCTCAAAAGGACAGGGAAAGAATGCAAGTTGTAAGTCTTTTAAGATAAATAGAGGAGGTTTGGGGGGGGGGGTTGGTAAAAAGGAACAGGTGAGCTTTGAATTGCCTCTAGAGCTGCAGTTCTAGTTTTGCAAAGATTTTTAAGGACTGCTTCTCTCAATCCCTCAAGGAATTGGCTTGCAACTTAAATGATACCGAAGGTTGATCCACCCATAAATCCTTTTACAGGGTCTTTAAAAGGTTTCTTTTTCCCTCTGGGTATGTAGTTTTATTTTCGTTTAAGGGAGAAGGCTTTAAAAAATGTTTCTATCAGGCTTTGCAATTTGGCCAATTTCTGACCACAGAGCTACTTTGTAGTTTTTTAGCTGGGACAGACAGTAAATACTTCTGGCAGTACTGAACAACCCCTTGGACTAAGGAGGCATTCCCAAAGAGGGTACAAAAGGTATTTTTTCTTCTTTCTACTGGGTACTACAGACACAGAGATACAGGAGAGCTGATTCTGGCAAGACGTCTTACCCTTAGCTGGCTTCTGCCAGTTTTCTGAGGATCCCATCTGCAAGCTCCAGGCAAGTGAGGTTTAAGGTAGGGGGTGTAGCTCCAGTGCCCAGAATTTGGCAAGGTTCTTCATTAATTTTTAGTTTACCTTAGCTGTTTAAGGGAATAAGATAATTTACCAGAAAATCCCTCAGAGTTTTATCACCTCTGGAAGGGGCCAATAGGAGGGTTCTCATTTGAGGGTAGATATGAGGGCCATGTGTGTTTGATGTTAAAAAATTGGCATAAGCCCTTTGAGAACAAACTCTTTTCCTGTATCCCAGCTGATAATAACTGAGACATTGATCCCTGGGCCAGCAGGGATCTTACTGATAAACCCCCAGGAGAGTGCAATGTGGGGAGCTGAGGTGTTATTTTAGGTGTCTGGCCTTGGAGCACTTGTAGCTGTAGAGCTAATGGTTTCCTGCACTTTTGTTTACGATCTTGTGTTTTAAATTTTCATTAGCCTTGTGCAACACGTTTTTTTTAATAAAGCTATTTCAAGAATCTTCCTTTTGAAAATTCCTATTACCAGTTAAAATAGGTATTCCATTCCGTTTGATATGGAAACCCATACTTTCAAATGCACTTGTTAAGTTAATGATCTTGTCTATTTGGTATGTTTCCCATAATGGCCGTTGGTTCTAGGTTGTCTTTGGTAGGACTTGGCCATGTTTGTAGATATTTATAGCTTTGGGGACTGCAGTTCATAGATATAAAATAAGCAGGTGTGCCAGAAGGTGGCACACTTAACATTTTGGACTTTGAGGATCCCATTTTAATTTTATTATTATTATAATTATTTTTAGCTAAGCCTTTGGGTCTCTCAGAGCCACATTAATACCTAAAAGTGTTGTGCCACACAGTTGGGAATTGTGTGATGTTTTACAGTTTACGTCGCATGGAAATTTTCTTTTTTTTTTTTTAATTTTATTTACTTATTTTTTGGCTATGTTAGGTCCTCGTTGCTTCACATGGGCTTTCTCTAGTTGCGGTGAGTGGGGGCTACTCTTCATTGCGGTGGCCTCTCTTGTTTCGGCACGTGGGCCCTAGAGCACACAGGCTTCGGTAGTTGCGGCACGTGGGCTCAGTAGTTGTGGTTTGCAGGCTCTAGAGCACAGGCTCAGTAGTTGTGGTGCACAGGCTTAGTTGCTCCACAGCATGTGGAATCTTCCCGGACCAGGGATCGAACCCATATCCCCTGCATTGGCAAGTGGATTCTTAACCACTGCGCCACCAGGGAAGTCCCTCACATGGAAATTTTCTTGAGGTTAGCGGGTGACCTAATATCAATCTAACTTGTTTCATGACCAACTTATTTTAAGCAGTGAGTGCTTTAACAACTCAAATATTCAACCAGTGCCCACCAATTTTTGTAGCTTTTTTTTTTCCTCCAAGATTTCCATTAACAATAGTCCTTATCTAGACAAATCAAGACAAAGATACATGCACCTTAACAACCAGCAATAACCAAGAGATGTTAGGGGACTGGACAAGAGAAGACTGTGCACACCACCAGCAATTTCCAGCATGGACTAAACCAGCAGACTCCAGTAAATGCAGACTGTAGACTGGAACTGGGGAAGTTCCAATCTGACTGAACCAAAGGCTCAGGACTCAGATTCCAGATGGACCTGTCTGCCAGCTCAAGCTGACCCTCTAAGCCCTGAACTGGAAAGACAATTAGATCGGAAGCTCAACACAACAGTGTGGAGCTTGGAACCCAGAGGAACTTACCCATGGCCCTTGAAAATCATAAGAAAGACAGTGAACTCAAGAAGGAGTTGGGGGTACCACACCTGTGTTTCTTGTTGTCCCCAAATGCCATCAAAAGTTCCCTTTGGATCCCATCACTGCTACCAAATCTGTTAACAACAAAAATTCAACTGAATAAATTTAAAGATCAACTTGACTTTATTAAATGATTCGTGAATGGGGCAGCATCCCATCTAGCAAATAGAAAGGGGCTCTCCACCAAGCTGAAGGAAAAGAAAGGCTTTTAAAAGCAGAAAGGGAGTGTAAAAGCAAATTATTAGCAAAGAATGCGTTGTTTTAGGCAAGGTCACTCTCCTAAGGGGAATGGGAGGAGTCTATTGGGTAGATTACCTCACTAGTGCTGACTGGGTAATTCCGAGTTGACTGGTTAAAGGTTACATTCCTGGCATGGGCTGAAACAGCAGTTAGGTTAGGTATTAAGCCTTGGTTTGCTCATGTGGGGCTTAGCATAAGTGACTCCATTTTGGGCCTGTTATTTCTTTTTAACACCATGTTTTATTTTTAGCTTTATTTTCTTATCGTCAGCTTCTGCCAAGTTTTCAGTGCTTCCTTCTATAAAGCTACTGTGCAAATAATTCTCAGAGTGTAATGTGTATCCAGATCACCTAGCTATCTTTTTTTTTAATGCAGATTATGTTTCAATAAGTCTAGATACATTTCTAGCAAGTTCTCTGATACTTCTGGTCCATGGACCACACTTTGAGTAGCAAGGTCCCATTTCATTATTTCAATAGATTTGGTAGTAAGTCCTGACCTTATCTTCACCTGTTCCTTACTAAGTGGTCCCATCTTACATTCAATATAACAATGTCTAATAGTTTGGTGTTTTTTAAAAAGACTCAGTCTTATTTAATCCTCACAGCATCATCACCAGTAGATTTGGAAAGTCAGGTTCCTAAGTGAGAAAAGTGAGCCCAAGTGTACACTGACACATTCCAGACACTTCTCAACATTGGAGTCTCTGTCACACATCTCTGTACTAGCTGTTTCCAAAGGGGTTGTGGGATTATGCAGGGCATTGACAGCTTTAATTTAGGTGATATACTTTAGAACACTTTTCTCTGAATCTGTTGTGTCTTCTTTCTCATGAGTGTGTTCTGCTAGCCTTTGGTGTTTTTTCCTTCAGATTGAGGTGGAAATTAGCTTGACCTCCCTTAAAGTCCTCTAGTGACAGTTTTTTTGAGTGTTGATTTAATACTTGTGTGTCTCTTTTCAGCTGACTGGTTGGCATCCGTGAAACTCCGTTGTTTTTTTTTTTCTTTTGTTTTTAATTACAGCTTTCTCTAGTGGGTTCCTAATACATGTCAGCATAATACAAGTTTTGGGAAATCTTCAGTAAAGAAATCTGTTTCACATTGTTTAAACCTATATTTTTAAAACTTACTTGGCCATATAACTCTTAGTTTTGGTGGCAAAGAAATCCTTTTTCATTTTGCTAATGTTTCTGAATTTTATATACAGATACAAACATATACTTACCAACCAAACACTTTTCTAAATTCTCACTAAGTAACAAGCATTATACTAAGTACTCTAAAGACATTATCTAATTTTATACTCACAATCACCTTATGAAGTATTATAAGCACTTTTGGACAGGAGAGAATTAAGTAGGGGCTTAGTAACTTAAATAAAATATTTAGCTAATTCAGGACAAACCCAAATTAAATTTAGGATGCCTGGCTCAACAGTGGATTATATATCTATTGGGGATGCCTTACTGCTTTTCAAGTACCCAACATTGGCCCTTTCCTTAGGACTAGGACCATTCAGCTAATTCTGAAATTTAAAAATGTACAAGTGGGAGGTACAGTTAGTGAGGGTTGTGGGAGAATATTGAGCGTCTGGACATACTTTACCTATTAAATGAATGCCCAGAAGGGTGTGTTTGTCACCTAGTAAATGTGGCTCAGTCCTAGAGAAACATCATTCTCAGAAGAGTTTTTAATGCATTTTACAGGTGTTTCTCTGCTTGCCACGGCTCTTTCTCTAGGGCACCTTTG
Source organism: Phocoena sinus (assembly GCF_008692025.1). NCBI lineage: Eukaryota > Metazoa > Chordata > Mammalia > Artiodactyla > Phocoenidae > Phocoena > Phocoena sinus. The sequence goes on along the minus strand of NC_045765.1, from coordinate 63,713,551 downwards.
CAAAACTGATGAATAGGATGGGCATGGCAGGGAATTTCTGACTGGCACACCTTATGTGAAAAGATGGAGAGCTCTGCTCTTAGCCAGTAAAGTCGAATCTAATTTCCAAAGCTAAATGAGAATAATAATGACAATAAAAGACCCAGAATACCACTTTATTACATCCCATTGTGTTTATAGTTCTGGGCAACAAGCGGCGGGGTGGGGGGGGGGCGGGCACGGGAATCCCACAATCAAATTAGGGCAATCTGCACGACAAAAGTATTAACAAGAGACAGTAGAGGCAGGAAATTGTTGATGATTTTCATTACCTGTAATGCTTCTGAGAGCTTTATTTGTCTTCACCTAGAAGCTCTGGAGAAAACCTGACTCTACTTGGCAGCATTAGCTTCCTTTACTGAAGCATCTTGCTGTTTAAATAAGCATCAAGCCATTGAGGTTATTTTGGAATGTTCTGAAAAAGAGACTCATTTGAGAAAACCTGGGAGGCTCTAGCTGCTGTTTATTATTTAGATGAACATTTTTGTTGTATTTAAAATTACAAGATTCCAAGGAACTTGAATGGAATGAAGAGTGTTGTCTTCAAATACAAGTTCTCCCACTCTAATGAAAACTGTTGGGCAACTGTTTCCTCCCTATGATGAACAATCATAGTCCCTGTCTCATCGGGCTGTGGCAAGGATTTGAAGGCATCTATGTGATGTCTCCAGCCACATTAGGCATTTCATGATTAGTAGCTAGCCTCTTGTAACAAGCCTTGTGAAAATGTGCGAAGGGGAGAAACATGCTCTGCTCTCCTGGACTGAGCTGATAGTTCAGATATTAGCCATGCACTGGAGATGAACTTGCATGGTTCTTTCCAGTTTGTATTTCTGTTTTTCCGGAGATCAGAGATACGCATATGAGCCAGTTCTGGGAGAAAGCTGAATGCAAGACAAATAAGCAATTATCAAGATTGGCCAGAGGACTGGATTTTTTCTCAATTGAGCTGGAATTGGAGAACAATTAGTTCTTGGACTCACACCTTCTTCCATTTTTGGTAAGAATATTATCTTCACAAATGCATTTTTACATGCATAGGGCAGATATGCAGATTGCTTTTTTTTTTTGCAGTACGTGGGCCTCTCACTGTTGTGGCCTCTCCCGTTGCGGAGCACAGGCTCCGAACGCGCAGGCTCAGTGGCCATGGCTCACGGGCCCAGCCACTCTGTGGCATGTGGGATCTTCCCGGACCGGGGCACGAAGCTGTGTCCCCTGCATCGGCAGGCGGACTCTCAACCACTGCACCACCAGGGAAGCCTGCAGGTTGCTTTTTGTATCATCTTTTGGATTATAAATCTTTACCACTCATGCACTAATAAATTTGTACAAAAGCAGAGTTTTTTTATGATATCTTACTAACTTTGCGAAGTTGTTACTCGCAAAGCATCGGTTTAGATGTAATTAAATGGTCTTTAGCTCCTTTCTGACTATTTTTCTGCTGTCTTTGATTGAGTATACTGAAATTAATGTCAGGATTTGAAATGGATGGTTCTAGATAAGATACTCAGGTAAGCTAACCAGTTTTTTTTTTAACGTCTTGCCTTCTTATTCTTCTGTCTTTTGAACCTCACACAGCTCCTTTCTTAGAACACAGTTCTTTAAATGGTTTATTCTCATTTATCTGTAATTTGGGAAACCGTCTGATAAGGTCCTTTTGGCTTAGAGTGGTCCTACCTTGAGAGGAATTTGTATCTATGGGACCTTCATCTACTGCTGGCCCCACATCTAGCCAACCAAGGCAGAAGAGCTCACACTCTTCATCATTTCAAAGTGTGGGATGAGCTGGACTATCACTGGAAATCAGAAGTGTCCACTTAGCAACTGAAATTATCCACATAGATCACAAATACCAGAGCTGAGGGCAGGTGTTCTTCGGCCAGATGCTTAGAATTATAAAGGGAAATTTTAAAACTATATTTAGATCCTAAAGAGAATCTGAAACAAGATACTGCTTTTATTTATGGGCATGAAAGTTTTTTTCCCTTTTAAATCCAGATGTTAGGTACCTGAGTGAGTATATGTGTGTGTACATATGGGTACTCGTGTGTATGTGTGTACATATGTGTACCTGTGTGTAAAAGTGTATGAGGCTGGGTTTGTGTGCATGTTTATGTCTCAGCATGTGCATGTGCCCATGTAACTAACCTGTTAGTTGGAGTTTCTCTCAGAAGTATCATAAACCATCCATCTTTGATTCTGATTATTTCCTTTCTCTTTCTGATAATTTACAGTAATTGTAAGTCTTTCTATGATTGTTTAGTTTTAAAGATGATGTCAGGAAACCAGAGTCCTGTGCCTACTACAGCTCTACCTAACAGCCTCTTTTGCCCCAATATTACCAAAATTTCTATCTGGATTATCCCCTTGGGAGGCCACATAGCAGTGATGTGTGTGGTCTGTGCCTCAGAGAGTTCTGTGTTAAAATCTCTGCTACTTAATGGCTATATAATCTTGGACAGAGATTCATTCATTCTTCACTTCATTAAAATTCATCTCCCTCATTTGCAAAATAGAGGACATGTAACTGAAAAGCTTGCTGTTGAGTCCTACATAAAAGAAAACATATAAACTAGCAGTGTGTGGCATATATTAGGTGCCTAATAAACGTTAATTATTGGTGTTTTTGCTATAGTTATTATTACTAGTATTTGATTAATACACCACCATCACTACTAGTATAACAAAAAGTACATGTAGTTCATATAGTTTCTGTTGTTCCTTGGAGCTTCTGTGGCTAATCATCTCCAAATACATTACAAGTTTGGATGTCTAAAAGGGAATATTTTAATGTTGGACATTTTAAATAAAAACTGAAATTTTATTAACTTCTAAGAATGACCTCCACTCATGCCAGGTTTCTCTTAGGAAGTGAAAAGTCTATTTGTAATATGAACAATTGCTCCTAATTTATCGTGTTTCAGCTTTGGTTTTATGACTGTCAGATTTTATTAATATGAGAGTTACCTATAAATCTAATATTGGAATCCTGACTGGGAAACAAAAAAGAAACTACACATTTCAGACAAGTCTGTGTGGTTAAAAAACATTTTAAAGTCAAGTTGAAAAAATAATTACCATTTATTAAGTACCTACTACATGTCAAGGGCTCTTTTAGATAATTTATGTTTTGTAAAGTTTAAAAAATTCCATATTTATTGATATTATCCTGAATACATACATGAAGTTTCTGGAGCAGAGCATATTATTATTCACTTATTTACAGCAAACAACAACCACATGGTTCCCCTGTGCCCCAATTCTTACACTTAGGGTGATATAATAAGAACCAGATAGATTAAATCTCTGTACATAAGAAGTGTATTTTAAGCAAGAAATCCTCAAAAAATGAACATGGGTTCTTACATATGTTATTCCCCTGTCTCCTGAGAGAGTCTCCTTGGAAACATAATGGGAAGGATCCTGAGTGCTTACTTTAATCTGTTGGAATATAAATAAATCTCTCCAGAGGAAATATAAGACCAGGGTCTCCAGCTTTATAACCCAGGGGTGTCTCCAGTCTCTTGCTCTGGAGTTCTCTCATTGTGTAAGTCAGCTATAAATTAAGCTCCAAGGGTTGCTTTTAGCCAAGGCCAAGTGTGAGTAAAATTTGCTCAAAAAATCCTAACTGTGCTGAAATATAAAAATATTTTCTCCATAGCCCCAGACACATATTAAGTTTAAACTCACAGAACACTATTTTTCCCCATATCTTTTTTCCAGAAGGTGAGTTGAAGGTCAGAAAGTTTAAATTTTCCAAGGCCACACAACTAGTGAGGGGAAATGGATGGTTAAAACTGAAGTTTGTCTGATGTGAAAGCTTTTGGGGGGCTAAACCGCTGGTCTGAAAAACAAACTTAAGGAGCACATATTTTACATCTCCATTTTCAACAAGTTTACACGTAAGTGATCCTGGGGATGTTAGCATCTTACCTCCTGTTCCAAAGTTTTTCTGAGAAGATTAAACACAGTTAACCACTTACAGATGTAATGGAAGAGGGAGAAGAAAACAGTTTGACAAAAAGAATTAGGAAAAGGGGATTGGAATACAGAAGATACATTTTTGTTTGTTTGTGTTTTCATTTTCTACAGTCTTATATTGTTCATTGCTAAATATTTTCCTCAAATATTGAGTTATCTTTCTCTCAGATCTTGCTCACTCCCCATTCCAGTAAAGAAGTGTCGTCTTTTATTTGTATTATTTTGATGTATGCTTAGAATAGGCTTGCAGCCAATATAGAATATACTACTCATGGTATTACAGAGACACAAGAATCTTTAGTGCTGAGTTTTCTTTTTGAGTTCTGACCCACGGTAAGGAACTAGAACTAAAACCTAACTTTCACGGGGGTGAATTTAATAAAGGTGGAGAAGCGAGTTAGACTGTTTTATCAATTTCCATGAAAAGAAAGAAAATACCTTTTGTCAGTTTTTGCTCTGTGTCATCTTTAGGTGACAGTGTCTTTGATAAAGAGGTTATGGTTCTGATTACCTGAATTTAATCCCTTCTATTGTCAAGGAGGATATGAATTACCAATATTTTAAAATAGTCTTAATTCTTGGTTTATACAATTCTGCTGCAGTAGAAAAGACAAGGTTGGTGACAGTGCCAAAATACTCTGGTACATAATTATGTATTTCAAACTAGGTTTTCCGAGGACGTTAGCAAGCCCAATATCTATCAAGAGACTACAGAATCCTGCCAGGTGCAGTTAGGCATTCCCAGCAGCCTGTCTCTAATGGTCACCTGGGGCCAGGAGTACTCCTGTGATTTAAGTGTTGTGGAGGGGCTTGAGTCATCTGTGAATGGATTTTTTAGGGCTTAAGGGTCCCGTGGGGTGTCACCCTTGAGAGTGGCTGGAGCAGGGAAGCCTAGAGCCAGGAGTTCACCACTGCTAGCTTACTTCCTGGCCTTACCAACAAAGTCACAGCCTCATCACTGGTCACGGTACATGCCTAAGTGTGGGCCTTGGTATAGGTGAATCCTGGATTCAAACCTCTGGTAAGTGTTTGCCAAGAGAGTTTGAGACAGGCTGGGCTCCAAGGAAGCTTCTGACAGCAGCTCTGCCCATGGCTGTGCTTGCTGCTTCCATATGGGGAGATACTTAGGGAGGAAAGGAAAGGAATCTCCTGATTTTCTATCACCGTCTCTTCTCTTCCCACTTCCCTCGGTTGCCTGTTCTCTAGGAGCTAAAATAAGTAGAGATTTGCCTTACACAATTGATTTTTTTTAAAATTTTACTTATTTATTTATTTTTGACGGTGTTGGGTCTTCGTTTCTGTGCATGGGCTTTCTCTAGTTGTGGCGAACGGGGGCCACTCTTCATCGCGGTGCACGGGCATCTCACTGTCGCGGCCTCTCTTGTTGCAGAGCACAAGCTCCAGATGCGCAGGCTCAGTACTTGTGGCTCACAGGCCTAGTTGCTCCGCGGCATGTGGGATCTTCCCAGACCAGGGCTTGAACCTGTGTCCGCTGCATTGGCAGGCAGATTCTCAACCACTGCGCCACCAGGGAAGCCCAACTTCTTTTACTTTGATCCATTAAAGAATAAGAGAGAGGTTGCAGTGGTGGGGAGTGGAAGGTGTGGGAGAAGGAGAAAAAAAATCAGTCTTTTTGCCTCCTTGCAGGTTGTCAGGCATTTTATATACATTCTTATTTAGCTCTTATATAACCCAGGCTAGGTAAACACTCATTCACTTATCCATTCATCCATATTTATTGTGTGCCTATTGTGTACCATGCACCGTTTTAGCGGCTGACTATTAAAAATCTCTAAATTAAAGATAAAGAGAAAGTGTCTGAGAGAGATCAAGTAACTTGTTCAAAATTGCACAGATAGGGGAGGAGTCAAGATGGCAGCGTGGGAAGACATGGAGGCATCTCCCCACAACTAGGGTACCTGCTGGCCGCTGATGGGGGTCTCTGACCACCAAGGAGACAGGAGGAACCCCACAGTGAACCAGTAGGACGTAAGGGGACCGAAGGGGGAGGAGAAGTGGAGGCCAGACAAGATCAGTGCCCCTGAGGCCAGAGAGATCAGGAGAGGCAGGTGGGAGGGACTCTCCGGGAAGAGTGGGAAAGGAGTGGAGGGCAGTTGCCTGGCCCACTTGGGCCAGGGAGCCTGCTGAGCTCCCAGGCCGGTCTCCTATCCTCCAAGGCCCATCATTCCCCCTCCAGGCTGCATGGGTCCTGGGGGTATAAGATGGAGGCCAGGGGGATAAGGAGAGGCAGGCAGGAGGGGCCCTTCCAGACCCCAGACCAGAGGAGCAGGAAAGGAGAGGGGGGCATTTGCCCCACCCACTCAAACCCAGGAAGCATGCTGGGCTCCCAGGTGTGGTCCCCTGCTCTCTGAGACCAGGGGTGGGAGGCATGCCTGGGCCCCTTCAGTTCCTTGACCCTAAGCCCCACCCCTCATAGCCCCCAGGGCCTTTCCCAGCCCTTTGGGTCCTGAGCATTGGCCCCACCCACCACCCAAAACTTGCCCTTGCTTAGGCCCGTTCTCCACAGCCAAGGATTCCCCCTCCACCTTTTTTTTTTTTTTCTTTTCTCTCCTCCTTTTTACTATCCTGGTAATGATATACCTTCCAGTTGTTGATGCATCTATATTTTTATCTTTACATTCTTTCTAACATATCTGTTAGTTTTCTAGTCTAATTTTATTTTTTACTTTGTTATTGTTCTTTTTTTTTTTTTTTTGCCACCCCACACAGGTTGCAGGATCTTGATTCACTAGCCTGGGGTTGGGTGGAAGCTCCTGTGGTGGGAGCTCTGAGTTCGAACCACTGGGCTATCAGAGAACCTCAGACCAGAGAATATTCATTGAAGTGAGGTCTCACAGAGTTCCTCATCTCAGCACCACGACTCAACTCTACCCAATAGCCTATAAACTCCAGTGTTGGAAACCTCAGGCCAAAAACCAGTAAGACAGGAACACAATCCTACTCATAAAAAAAAAAAAAAAAAAAGAGATGGCAAAAAAATATTTAACAGATGAAGGAGCAAGGTAAAAACCTATAAGACCAAATAAATGAGGACGAAATAGGCAATCTACCTGAAAAAGTATTCAGAGTAATGACAGTAAAGATGATCCAGAATCTCGGAAATAGAATGGAAGCATGGATTGAGAAAATACAAGAAATGTTTAACAAAGATCTAGAAGAACTAAAGCACAAACAAACAGAGATGAACAACATAATAACTGAAATGAAAAATACACTAGAAGGAATCAATAGCAGAATAACGGAGGCAGAAGAATGAATAAGTGAGCTGGAAGACAAAATGGTGGAAATAACTGCCGAGGAGCAGAATGAAAAGAATTGAAGACAATCTCAGAGACCTCTGGGACAACATTAAACACACCAACATTCGAATTATAGGGGTCCCAGAAGAAGAAGAGAAAAAGAAGGGGACTGAGAAAATATTTGAAGAGATTATAGTGGAAAACTTCCCTAACATGGGAAAGGAAATAGTCACCCAAGTCCAGGAAGCACAGAGACTCCCATACAGAATAAGCCCTAGGAAAAACACACCAAGACACATATTAATCAAACTAACAAAAAATAAATTCAAAGAAAAAATATTAAAAGCAGCAAGGGAAAAACAAAAAATAACATACAGAGGAATCCCCTAAGGTTATCAGCTGATTTTTCAGTGGAAATTCTGCAGGCCAGAAGGGAGTGGTAGGATATACTTAAAGTGACGAAAGAGAAAAACCTACAACCTAGATTACTCTACCCAGCAAGGATCTCATTCAGATTTGATGGAGAAGTCAAAAGCTTTTAAGACAAGCAAAAGCTAAGAGAATTCAGCAGCACCAAACCAGCTTTACAACAAATGCTAAAGTAACTTCTCTAAGCAGGAAAAAAAAGAGAAGAAAAAGACACATACAAACAAACCCAAAACAATTAAGAAAATGGTAATAGGAACATACATATCGATAATACCTTGAACGTAAATGGATTAAATGCCCCAACCAAAAGACACAGACTGGCTAAATGGATACAAAAACAAGACCCATATGTATACTGTCTACAAGAGACCCACTTCAGACCTAGGGACACATACAGACTGAAAGTGAAGGGATGGAAAAAGATATTCCATGCAAATGGAAATCAAAAGAAGGCTGGAGTAGCCATACTCATATCAGATAAAATAGACTTTAAAATAGACTGTTACAAGAGATAAGGAAGGACACTACATAATGATCAATGGATCAATCCAAGAAGACATAACCGTTATAAATGTTTGTGCACCCAACATAGGAGCACCTCAATACATAAGACAAATGCTAACAACCATGAGGGGACAAATACATGGACACTAAACAGTGTGCTACTAAATAACCAAGAGATCACTGAAGAAATCAAAGAAGAAATAAAAAAATACATAGAAACAAATGACAATGAAAACACAACAACCCAAAACCTATGGGATGCAACAAAAGCAGTTCTAAGAGGGAAGTTTATAGCAATTCAATCTCACCTCAAGAAATAAGAAAAATCTTAAATAAACAATTTAACCCTACACTTAAAACAACTAGAGAAAGAAGAACAAAGAAAATGCAAAGTCAGTAGAAGGAAAGAAATCATAAAGATCAGAGCTGAAGTAAATGAAATAGAAATGAAGAAAACAATAGCAAAGATCAATAAAAATAAAAGCTGGTTCTTTGAGAAGATAAACAAAATTGATAAACCCTTAGGCAGACTCATCAAGAAAAAAAGGGAGAGGACGCAAATTGATAAAATTGGAAATGAAAAAGAAGAAATCACAACTGACACTGCAGAAATACAAAGGATTATAAGAGACTACTACAAACAACTATATGCCAATAAAATAGACAACCACTAAGAAATGGACAAATTCTTGGAAAGGTACAATTTTCCAAGACTGAACCAGGAAGAATTAGAAAATATAAACAGACCTATCACAAGTAATGAAATTGAAACCATAATTAAAAATCTTCCAACAGGGCTTCCCTGGTGGCGCAGTGGTTGAGAGTCCGCCTGCCGACGCAGGGGACATGGGTTCATGTCCTGGTCTGGGAAGATCCCACATGCCGTGGAGCGGCTAGGCCCCTGAGCCATGACTGCTGAGCCTGTGTGTCCAGAGCCTGTGCTCCACAATGGGAGAGGCCACAACAGTAAGAGGCCCACGTACCACACACACACAAAAAATCTTCCAACAAACAAAAGCCCAGGACCAGATGGCTTCACAGTTGAATTCTGTCAAACATTTAGAGAAGAGCTAACACTGATCCTTCTCAAAACTCTTCCAAAAATTGCAGAGGGAGAAACACTCCAAAATTCACTCTACAAAGCCACCATCACCCTGATACCAAAATCAGAAAAAGATACCACAAAAAAAGAAAATTATAGACCAATATCACTGATGAACATAGACGCAAAAATCCTCAACAAAATACTTGGAAACAGAATCCAACAACACATTAAAAGGATCATACACCATGATCAAGTGGGATTTATCCCAGGGATGCAAGGATTCTTCAATATATGCAAAACAATCAATTTGATACACCACATTAACAAATTAAGGAACAAAAACCATTTCATCATCTCAACAGATGCAGAAAAAGCTTTTGACAAATTTCAACACCCATTTCTGATAAAAAAAAATTCTCCAGAATATGGGCATAGAGGGAACCTACCTTAACATAATAAAGGCCATCTATGACAAACCCACAGCAAGCACCATACTCAGTGGTGAAAAACTGAAAGCATTTCCATTAAGATTAGGAACAAGACAAGGTTGCCCACTCTCACCACTATTTTTCAACATTGTTTTGGAAGTTTTAGCCAAAGAAATCAGAAAAGAAAAGAAATAAAAGGAATCCAAATTGGAAAAGAGGAAGTAAAGCTGTCACTGTTTTTAGATAACATGATACTATACATAGAGAATCCTAAAGATGCTACTGGAAAACTGCTAGAGCTAATCAATGAATTTGGTAAAGTAGCAGGATACAAAATTAATGCACAGAAGTCTCTGCCAGTCCTATACACCAACAATGAAAAATCAGAAAGAGAAATTAAGGAAACACTTCCATCTACCATTGCAACAAAAAGAATAAAATACCTACGAATAAACCTGCCTAAGGAGGAGAAAGACTTGTACTCAGAAAACTATAAAACACTGATGAAAGAAATCAAAGATGACATAAACAGATGGAGAAATAAACCATGTTCTTGGATTGGAAGAATCAATATTGTGAAAATGACTATACTACCCAAAGCAATCTACAGTTTCAATGCAATACCTATCAAACTACCCATGGCATTCTTCACAGAATTAGAAGAAAAAATCTTACATTTCGTATGGAAACACAAAAGACCCTGAAGAGCCAAAGCAATCTTGAGAAAGAAAAACAGAGTTGGAGGAATCAGGCTCCCTGACTTCAAACTATACGACAAAGCTACAGTAATCAAGGCAGTATGGTACTGGCACAAAAACAGAACTATAGGTCAGTGGTATAGGATAGAATGCCCAGAGGTAAACCCATGCACATATGGACACCTAATTTACGACAAAGGAGGCAAGAACATACTGTGGAGAAAAGACAGCCTCTTCAGTAAGTGGTGCTGGGAAAAGTGGACAGCTACATGTAACAGAATGAAATTAGAACACTCCCTAACACCATACACAAAAATAAACTCCAAATGGATTAAAGACTTAAATGTAAGACCACACACTATAAAACTTTTAGAGGAAAAACACTCTTTGACATAAACCACAGCAAGATCTTCTTTGACCCACCTCCTAGAGTAACAGAAATAAAGACCAAAATAAACAAATGGGGCCTAATGAAACTTAAAAGCTTTTGCACAGCAAAGGAAATCATAAACAAGATGAAAAGATAACCCTCAGAATGGGAGAAAATATTTGCAAATTAAGCAACTGACAAAGGATTAATCTCCAAAATATACAAGCAGCTCATAGAGCTCCAAAAACAAACACAAAAAAAAAAACCATCCAAAAATGGGCGGAAGACCTAGACATTTATCCAAAGAATATATACAGATTGCCAACAAACACATGAAAGAATGCTCAACATCACTCTTCGTTAGAGAAACGCAAATCAAAACCACAATGAGGTATCACCTCGCACTGGTCAGAATGGCCATCATTAAAAAATCTACAAACAATAAATGCTGGAGAGGGTGTGGAGAAAAGGGAACCCTCCCTCACTGTCAGTGGGAATGTAAATTGATACAACCACTATGGAAAACAGTATGGAGGTGCCTTAAAAAACTAAAAATAGAATTACTGTATGACTCAGCAATCCCACTACTGGGCATATACCCTGAGAAAACCATAATTCAAAAAGAGACATGCACCACAGTGTTCATTGCAGCACAATTTACAATAGCCAGGACATGGAACCAACCTAAATGTCCATCAGCAGATGAATGGATTAAGAAGATGTGGCACACAATTACAATGGAATATTACTCAGCCATAAAAAGAAATGAAATTGAGTTTTTTGTTGTGAGGTGGATCACTAGAGTCTGTCATACAGAGTGAAGTAAGTCAGAAAGAGAAAAACAAATACCATATGCTAATGCATATATATGGAATCTAAAAAAAAAAATGGTACTGATGAACCTAGTTGCAGGGCAGGAATAAAGAGGTAGACATAGAGAATGGACTTGATGACATGGGGTGGGAGGGCGAAGCTGGGGCAAAGTGAGAGTAGCCTCGACATATATACACTACCGAATGTAAAAGTAGTTGGCTGGTGGGAAGCAGCAGCATAGCACAGGGAGGTCAGCTTGGTGCTTTGCGATGACCTAGAGGGGTGGGATAGGGAGGATGGGAGGGAGGCTCAAGAGAGAGGGGATATGGGGACGTGTGTATGCGTATGGCTGATTCACTTGCTTGTGCAACAGAAACTAACACGGTATTGTGAAGCAATTAAACTCCAATAAAGATCTATTAAAAAAAAAAAGGAAAGGAGAATAAAGTACTTCTCAGACAAACAAAAAACAAAAAGAAAGAAAGAAAGTTGTACAGATAATAAGTGGAGAAACAGAATTCAAATCCAGGATAGTTCTTTCAAATGACCCCTGAGGATTTCCTCTTTTTAGGTGAGAGGCAGTAATTGTTAAGAAACTGAACAAGGAATTTAACTTGTATAAAGACCGCTGTTGGCTGGACCAGTTTCTCATGAATGCTTAAAGCTGAAAGGATATCTCCACATAGTTTATGTAGTATGTGGAGAAGATAATTGCTTCATTTTCCTTCATTGTTTTCAATTTCCTTCTACATCACCTCCACTCTCCTGACCTCAGGTACTAGGGGCACCTGTGTCTTTAACACCTCTCTACCCCCACCCCCAACTTTCCATTTCTTCTTCTTTGATGTGGACAACACACAAATTCTTGGTGGAGTGCAGAGTGCTTTGCAAGCTCAGCTTCAAGGACCCTTACAACCATCTTATTAATCCCTAAACCCTTCTTGGGTAGAAATTTGGAGTTTCTACTATCAGTTCATCTGACTGATTCGTTAAATAAAGTTCCATATCAAAGATTTCGTTTAGAACCAAAATAATTTGTAATTTGTTAAGCAAATAATTTGTAAGTCAAAATTTGTTGTATATTTGAGTGATTCTTCTATTGACACTTTTTATCTGTAATAATAATACTTGCTGTATTTTGTGACATGTGGAGAGACATTAGAGAAGTTTTTTCTGCTTATGTTGTAGAAAAAATTATGAGATGTTTTGTTCAGTGTTTTTAAAATTTTAAACTCCTGATTCATTCACTTGGTTTTCATATTACTCAACAGCTACTCTTTCTAGTTTAAAACCACTTGGCCATGATTTTTTTAGTGGGTTATTTATTCAGGACTTAGAAGAATGGACCAATTGCTTAGGCATATTGAATAACACAATAATAAAATCAATCCTTTAAAACGGTAACTTTAAAAAATTCCTTTAATGATTTAATGGGAGTTTCTCAACTATTCTGTTTTATTTTAATGGACAAGCATATCAAGAACAGCTTTGGTAATATAATTCACAACCAGTTCTTCCTTTATGAACCAAATGAATTTTTTATTGTTTTCAGAAGTGAATCTTCACCCATGAGACACTTATGATAGAAAGAGAACAAAGAGAACATCTTTTTAAAGTAATGAAGCAATGCAGGAATAGAACCGAACAGTATTGTAATGAAGGTAAGAAGGTTCCTTAGCTTCTAATATGCAATCATTCAAGTTGTTTGACTGTTAGATATGAAAAAATTCGCTGATTCACAAAGCAGTGAAAGGCAGGTAGGGCCTTCTCCCTCAGCTGGAAACCTGCTTGAAAGTGATACTTTAGGTTATTTTTAATCATTCCTATGAAAGTTATTTTTCCACTGTTTTTCACACAGAGAAAGAAACAGGCAGATGGTGAAGAACATAGATTTTCCTTGATCTTGCATATTACTTGCATCTTTCTGTCATGGTTTTGTCTCCAACTTCTGATCTTATCCTACAAGCAATGGTTATATTATTGCTAACCCATACACTAGCAATAATACATTAACACATTCTTTATTTCTCTCAGCCAGCATCACTTCTAAGAGGAATATAGACCTCCAACTTCTTGACTACTAGACATAAATATGCCACAGAGGCTTCTGAAATATTATCACTGAGACAGGCAATGAGAGTTTTCTGTTATGTTATTCTAAGAATGTTAAACCCTATTTGAATATTATTATATAAATTATTTACTAATTAAAGTGAGATATTAGGAGTTTCTGAAATGAACATCTGCCTAAAACCATGAAGGAAATATTTAAGTTATAGTCTATATCTATTCCAGTATCATACAATTCAGATACAAATCCTTCTTCTATTGTCATGGAAGAAATTTTGCAATTCAGTCTCTGAATAGAGTAAGTAGAAAACTTAAAAAGTAAATACAAGAAATTTGCAGAAGGCATTTTATTTTCTAAAGGAGTTAAACTTATCTTTCTTACCTAAATTTCTCAATTTGGAGTATTCTCTGGGGGGTTTGAATTTAATCAGTAGAAGTTTTAAATTTACAAAAAGATACTTTGGGGATGATGTTATCAAGTGACCTAAAGAAAGAAGAATACAGCTGCTTTTACACATTGGGTTAATCTTTTAGGATAAATGAGTAGAGTTTGGGAAAGGGAGTAGAGGAGAGAAAGCGATCAGCCCTCACCCCACCACTCACCGTGTCTTAACGTGACCTACTGCAGCTGAATTACTTAAGTTCTTATTTTAAGCGGAGTGAATATTGAAAATGCTTGCTGGGGCTTCCCTGGTGGTGCAATGGTTGAGAGTCCGCCTGCCGATGCAGGGGACACGGGTTCATGCCCTGGTCCGGGAAGATCGCACATGCCGCGGAGCGGCTGGGCCCGTGAGCCATGGCCGCTGAGCCTGCGCGTCCGGAGCCTGTGCTCCGCAACGGGAGAGGCCACAACATTGAGAGGCCCACGGATGACAAAAAAAAAAAAAAGAAAGAAAATGCTTGCTGAATAAACTAATGAAATACATGGCACAAGCCATTGAGATGTTTGCTTAACTCCAAATGACTTGTAAAGGGATTTTTGAGGTGAACAGCCCTTTAGGCAAGACATGTATCACTAAGCTAAAATAAATAAATTTAAAAGGTTTAGGGCTTCCCTGGTGGCACAGTGGTTGAGAGTCCGCCTGCTGATGCAGGAGACGCGGGTTCGTGCCCCGGTCCGGGAGGATCCCACATGCCACGGAACGGCTGGGCCGGTGAGCCATGGCCGCTGAGCCTGCGCATCCGGAGCCTGTGCTCCGCAACGGGAGGGGCCACAACATTGAGAGGCCCGCTTACCGCAAAAAAAAAACAAAAACAAAAACAAAACTAAAAGGTTTAATACAGATCAGCTCTAAATTACTTTGCTGTATCCCACCCTTCACTGTCTACATAGAATACTGCAGAAAGTGTGCAGTGTTGGTGTGCTTGTGTAGAATCAATACTAATTAGTCCCAAATACAATACACCAAAAAAGATACACAAGTGTGGTAGCGGTCCCTAACCTTTTTGGTACCAGGGACTGGTTTCTTGGAAGACAATTCTTCCACTGACTTGGGCGGTGGGGGTGATGGTTCAGGCGGTAGTGCAAGTGGTGGGGAGTGGCAGATGAAGCTTCGCTTGCTTGCCGGATGCTCACCTCCTGCTGTGCAGCCGGGTTCCTAACAGGCCGCAGACTGCTACCGTTCCGCAACCCTGGGAGTTGGGGACCCCTGTGTTAGGGGAACCACTGACCGAAACCGCCCACCCTGGCCAGGCCCCACAGTAAACACTTGCATGAGTTATCTTACAACAGGAGGTCCTTGTTAGGAACATGGAACTAACAAGCTACTACCAACCAGAATAGTTCAGGAAAGGTCAAAAGGAGAGAGGAGATGCCAGTCCATATGTCCTACCAACCTCCCAGAATTCTTCTCGCTGGAACCCATCTTGGCTGAGCGACGTGTGAGCCACCAGGAAGGACACTGACCAGAGACAACTCGGAAACTAACCCCATTACCATAAAACCCAAGACTGTGAGCCACGTGGCTGAACAGTTCTCCTGGGTTCCCTTACCCTGTTGCTCTCCGCCCAGGTGCCCCTTGCCAATAAAGTCTCTTGCTTTGTCAGCACGTGTGTCTCCTCTGAGTGTTAGACAGAGCCCACTCTTGGGCCCTGAAAGGGGTCCCCATTCTGGCAACAAGTGCACAAGCACAGGTATATATATACCCAGGCATGTATAAAATACATATTCTTTCCATATAAATATTTACAAAATATATATCTGTCATATTTTGTAAATATATCTAAAGCATTTTTTTTTTTAACCTGTGTGGCATACAGGATCTTAGTTCCCTGACCAGGGCTCAAACTCGGGCCCCCTGCAATGGAAGTGCAGAGTCTTAACCACTGGCCCACCAGGGAAGTCCCAGTTTGTACATATATCTAAATTGCTTTGTACCTACATAAGCTCGGCTCAGTTGTTAGGTTGATCTAGACAGCTGGTCTCACAAAAGTGAGCGTTCACTTGGTTAATTTCTGCAGATCCTAGGATAATGGTCTGCATTATCATTTCTTAAACCTGACTGCATATCAAGGGTCTCAAGGGAGACTTCTTAAAATCACAGGATGTTTAGTGATTGGAACCTGGGACTCTGTGTATAGAAAAAAATCTCCAAGTGACCTTGATGCACATCATATTTGGAACATTTTTTATACCATATCTGTTTAACTGCTGCAGCTAATCATATCAAGACTTGCAAGTTTTTGGTTCTTCCAGTAGAATATAAGTGCCGTGTGAGCAGTGATGTCCTCCTCTTCACTGCTATGCCTTCAGCACCTAGACTGATATTGATACATAGTAAAAGATCAAAAATATTGGTTGAATGAATCAATGAATGAATGCATACCTTAGTTCCTAAGCTAAATTGTAAGAAAAGTACAGTTTTTACTTTGTAGCCTTTAACAGATTTCTTGAGATGTAAACATTTTTTTGTATACATGTGTAAATAAGTGGCCTCCCATAATAAGAGTGACATCACTTGTGTCCTCTTTACCTGTGTTTGTGTTATCAGCAAGTGAATTTCTCAGCACCACTGCATTGCAACCCCAAGTACCACTCTTGATTTTCCCAAATTAACATATAGTACAATTTTTACAGGCAGACGTATCTCGGAATCCCCAGGCATTTACTGACATCCCTGAATCAGCTGTGGTCAATCTCACCCCTTGCTGTGGAAGAGAACTTGACCACACCACCAAGACCACTACCCGTGGCCCAGTTGCTTCTTGTTTGGAAAAGTGTCTGCTCTTGATGTAACTTGGCTGGTGATTTACTCCATAACACATTTTATCTTTACACAAAAACACACAAAATCCTTCCATGACTTTGTGCCTTTTCCCCTGCCACATTTCCTACTCGGAACATCATTCTCTTCTTCTTACTCACTGAACAAACTCTTCTACTCCTGTTCCTAAGGCCACCTTCCTCTGATTCAGCTGAGAAACAACCACTAATACTCGCTATCAAAGCTAATTGCTCTGCCTCCTATTTTCCACTATACTTTGCCATCCCAACCTCTGCCGCATGTCATTTTCACTGTTCTGTATTAAAGCTTCAGTCTCCATTCTTCCTCCTATACAGAGCCCCTCACGCACTCAGAGCATATCACATTCATTTCTGTGTTGCCTTTGCTTATGTCAGTGCCAGCTTCAGAGCAGATACTCCAGAGATGCTCTTTAAATGTGTGACTACCTATGTGCCATTTTTTTTCTGTTGAGTATCAGATTTAGGGAAGTTAAAATAGGAGAGAATGAAGACTGTATGGCACTCAGTAGCTACACAACCCATGGAGAAATCATGAGAGGTTGACTTTTTGTCTTCTCAGAATTGAATGGGCTGTCTCTTCAGTCATCCTTGCTTCTATTGGGCCTTGAGTAAGAACCTATAATCTCTATCTTTGTGGAGCTGTTAATGAAATTAGTTTTAGTGCCTCCAAAAATGCGCAGTTCCTGCCTGTCTCCTTTTGTTTTACCCGCACATGAATACAAGCAGTCACTACTCTGTTGCTGAATTTAGTCCCTTCCAATTTCAGTTACAAAAACATTTTATTTCAATATCCCTCCTTTCACTATAATCTTGACATAACTCCCTTTATTTGGAAAGATAATGGATTTTTTGAAACAGCTAATAACAACAGTTCATTACTGATATCCCCTTTAGCATTTTGCTATAAACCATTCTGAGGGTCAGTTTTTTGGTTCACATTGAGACAGGCTGGGAACTGGGACCTTAGATCCTTTACTGGAGTGCTTGCTCCTGGACAAATGTCTCTTCGAGCAACAGAACACAAAGAAACTGTAAGAGACTAAAAATACATGAATGTACAGTTGGAGCAAATTATGAACAATAAGATACAAAAAGGCCAAAAACCAGTTGTCACTTCTGAGGTGCCGGGAGCAAAAGAAGGGTCCTGCACGTGATCCCTGCACACAGCACCACCACGGGGGCGGGCAGATCACTGGAGCCGCCCTCCAGCCTGACCTCCTGATCTGCCCCCAGCCTCACCCTTTTGAGGAACCAGCTCACCCTTCCTCAGGGAACGAGCAAGGGCACCTGTTTCTTGTTTTTGCTCCATCGTGCCGCAGCACGAGTCCCATAAAGCCTTGCCTGAATTTCTCGTTTGGCCTCTTATCAATTTATGTTGATTAAAGAGTCCAAGACCCCGGGTCAGCATCAACATTATCAAGGAGGATTTCTTTTTGTTCTTTCTGTCCATCAAGACAGGCAGATTTCCTCTGCAATATGTCTTTTATGTCCAGTTCACCCTTGTACTGAGGGTATAGCCCTCTGAAATCCCAGCTTCGTATAGGATCTCCTCTTCAATTCCCATCTTGTGGGAACTAAGATTAGAGTTTGTTCCACTATTCCCGTGATAGCACCAAAACAGAAGCTCAGAGTCACCATGGGTCAGCAGTCACCTCCACGTGAAAGCACTTACTTTTCTCTATGAATTCCCCCTTTGACTTTATTTTTGGCCCCTGACTATTTCTTTTCTTTTGAGAGGGGAAATGGATCAGACCATTTTACTGAGGGGCTTTAGGGAAGTGTCAGAGTTGGGAGGACAATGAGATCTTAGGTCCTCAGCCCAGCTGGGATCTCCGCAGGTTCACAGTTGCTGAAAGCCCCTGACTATTTCTTAGTTTCTTGGCAGATCAGGGAAGAATTTACATGGATTAATATTTATTTTCCATAATTTTTTCTTGTTTTCAGTGGGTATGATATCTGAGGTATCTGGATTGTCATAAACACAGAAGCCTAAGCAGATTTTCTTAGTGCACTACTTTAGATAATTTCTATATAGATGACTTGAATGGTGGTCTAACTACCTTCCTGGGATGGAGGAGGGGAAAATACTTATGACGAGAACATATGTATATATTTCAATGAATTATTTAGCCTTAATAAAAATCATAAAAGAAATGAGAAAATGGCAGAAGAGGGCAGTAAGTTTTAGAAATTTGAGAGTAAAAGTAGTTCAACCAAAAAAATTAAATAAATAAAGGTTAGGGAAAAGAATCTCCATTTTATGTGGGTGATGAGAACCTTCCATTAGATCCTTCTTTGGTGTTTCTTTTGGTATTTCTATTCAAATGTGGGTTGAATTTGTCATATACATGAATTGCTATAAATTTTTATTATTCTTCACTTCTCACCAGACTTTCTCCTTCTGTTGCCACTCTCTTATTTTTTTCAAATCTACTTTCCTTTAGTTGATTCTGCTTAAAATTGGTTTCTCAATCTGTTTCCTTCTCTCTGCCTATAGTTCTCCTTCCAATTTTCTCCTTCTCACTCACTCACACACTAGATGGCTTGCTCACAGACTTACTCTTTCCCTCATCATATCTCCAACATTTTTATACTCTCCTTTTCTTGGTGTAAAAACATTTTTTATAGAAATGTTTCTCCTCTTTCTTCTCAATTAAAAAAAAATAGGCAGATTTAGAGTCAAGATGGCATACTGGGAGGACGTGGAATTTTCGTCTCCTCACAACTAGGGCACATACCAGGCACCGGTGGGGGACCACAGACAGCTAAGGGGATGGGAGGAAACCCCAGCAACAGGTAGGACGTGGGGTGTGGGGGAAGTGAAGGGGGAGGGGAAGTGGAGGAGGGACGGGACTGGTGCCCCTGAGGGGTGGCTGGGGGAGGTGAAGGGATCCCACACCCGAGGGGGGAAATTGGGGAACCATTGGGAGGGCAGAGGATCAAACGGGAGTGTGGCCAGGTTTTCCCTGCCCACTTGGGCCCCCAGGAGCCTGCTGAGATCCCGGGCCTGATCCTCTGCCCACCGAGGCCCCCTGCAGCTGCTCGAGGCCCCCTGCAGCTGGCCGAGTCCTGAGGGAGTGAAGTGGGGGAAGGGGGAGCAAAAGTAAAGGCCAGAACTACAGGACCGGCATCCCTGAGGGGTGGCTGGGGGAGGGAAGGACTTCCTACACCCAGCGGGACCCACCCACAGTTAAGGGTCCAGCGGGGGGGGGGGCACGAAGGAATGGAAAGGAATGCAGCCAGTGCTTTCCCTGTCCACTTAGGCACCGGGAAGCCTCTTGGGTTCCCGGGCCTAATCCTCTGCCCTCGGAGCCTCCCTCCTGCCGCACAGAGCCCAAGCGCCGCCCCTGCACACCTACGCAGGGCCCTACCTCTACACTCAGAGACCCCCTCTGAGACCCCCTCCAATGCGCTGGGCCTAGACCCCACCCACACACCCTCACTCAGTGCCCTGTCTCCAAACTCCAGAACTCCACACTCCGGAGGCGCTCCTTTCCATGTGCTGCCTCTCCCCTTTTGCACAGGTCCTAAGCAGAGAGCCTGCCCCATGCTTGAATGTTGCCCTGCCTAGGCCCCGCCCCCAAGGCCTTTTCTGGCTGCTTGGGTCCTGAGCCTAGGCACCATCCCATGCTCAAACATCACCCCCCCACCTGCCTAGGTCCCGACCCACCCTAAACCCTGCCCTGGCCTAAGTTCCAGCCCCACTTAAACTTTGCCCCCATAACCAAGGCTTTCTTTTTTTCTTTCCTTTTTTCCTCTTTTAGATTGGGGTTCTGTTTTACCTTGCTGATTCATTGTTGTTGATTCTTTTATATTTTTATTTTTCCTAATAAATCTTTTATTTTTCTAATTTTATTTCATTTTTTATACTTTGTTACTGATCTCTCCTTTTGGCTTGTTCCCCCCGCCCTTTTTTTTCTTTCTTCTGTTATGGTTTAATTTTACCTTGTTGCAGTTGTTTCAATTATAGTTTTATTTTTCCTAATATATTTTTTATCTTTCTAATTTTATTTCGTTTTTTATTCTTTGATATTGTACTACTCCTTTTTTTCTTTCTATCTTCCTTTTTTTTTTTTTTTTTTTTTTTTTACCATGTCACGAACCTTGCAGGATCTTGGTTCCCAGGCTGGAGGTCACTCCCAATGTCCTGTGGTGAGAGCTCCAAGTCCAAATAGCTGGACTAACAGAGAACCTCACACCACAGAGAATATCAATCAGAGTGAGGCATCCCCAAGGTCCTCATCTCAGCACCAACACCCAGCTTTTTCCAACTGCCTGCAAACTCCAGTGCTGGACGTCTCAGGCCAAGCAACCAGTAAGACAGGAATACAGCACCAACCATCAAAAGAAGAAAAAAAAAAGAAATGACAAAAAAGTTCCTTACACACAAAGGAGCAAGGCAAAAACCTACAAGACCAAATAATGAAGATGAAATAGGAAAGCTACCTGAAAATTCAGAGTAATGATAGAAAAGATGATCCAAAATCTTGGAAATAGAATGGAGAAAATACAAGAAACACTTAACAAGGATCTAGAAGACCTAAAGAGCAAACAAACAGTGATGAACAACACAATTACTGAAATTAAAAATACTCTAGAAGGAATCAGTAACAGAATAACTGAGGCAGAAGAACTGATAAGTGAGCTGGAAGATAAAATGGTAGAAATAACTGCCAGGGAACAGAATAAAGAAAAAAAGAATGAAAAGAATTAAAGACTGTCTCAGAGACCTCTGGCAAAACATTAAATGCACCAAAATTCGAATTATAGGGGTCCCAGAATAAGAGGAGAAAAAGAAAGAGTCTGAAAAAATATTTGAAGAGATTATAGTCGAAAACCTCCCTAACGTGGGAAAGGAAATAGTCCAGTCCAGGAAGAACAGAGAGTACCATACAGGATAAACCCACAGAGAAACACACCAAGACACATATTAATCAAACTATCAAAAATTAAATACAAAGGAAAAATATTAAAAGCAACAAGGGAAAAACAACAAATAACGTACAAGGGAATCCACATAAGGTTAACAGCTGATCTTTCAGCAAAAACTCTGCAAGCCAGAAGGAAATGGCAGGACATATTTAAAGTGATGAAAGGGAAAAACCTACAGCCAAGATTACTCTACCCAGCAAGGATCTCATTCAGATTTGACGCAGAAATTAAAACCTTTACAGACAAGCAAAAGTTAAGAGAATTCAGCACCACCAAACCAGCTTTACAACAAATGCTAAAGGAACTTCTCTAGGCAGGAAACAGAAGAGAAGGAAAAGACCTATGATAACAAACCCAAAACAATTAAGAAAATGGTAATAGGAACATACATATTGATAATTACCTTAAAAGTAAATGGATTAAATGCTCCAACCAAAAGACATAGACTGGCTGAATGGATACAAAAATAAGACCCATATATATGCTGTCTACAAGAGGCCCACTTCAGACCTAAGGACACATACAGACTGAAAGTGAGGGGATGGAAAAATATATTCCATGCAAATGGAAATCAAAAGAAAGCTGCAGTAGCCATTTTCATCAGACAAAATAGACTTTAAAATAAAAACTATTACAAGAGACAAAGAAGGACACTATATAATGATCAAGGGATCAATCCAAGAAGAAGATATAACAATTGTAAATATTTATGCACCCAACAGAGGAGCACCTCAATACATAAAGGAAACGCTAAGAGCCATAAAAGGGGAAATCGACAGTAGCACAGTTACACGTGGGGACTTTAACACCCCACTTTCACCAATGGACAGATCATCCACAATGAAAACAAGCAAGGAAGCACAAGCTTTAAGTGATACATTAAACAAGATGGACTTAATTGATATTTATAGGACATTCCATCCAAAAACAACAGAATACACTTTCTTCTGAAGTGCTCATGGAACATTCCCCAGGATAGATCATATCTTGGGTCACAAATCAAGCCTTGGTAAATTTAAGAAAATTGAAATCACATCAAGTATCTTTTCCGGCCACAACACTATGATACTAGACATCAATTACAGGAAAAAGTCTGTAAAAAATATACAAACACATGGCACTGAACAATGCTCTACTAAATAACCAAGGGATCACTGAAGGATTCAAAGAGGAAATCAAAAAATACCTAGAAACAAATGACAATGAACACACAACAACCCAAAACCTATGGGATGCAGCAATAGCAGTTTGAAGAGGGAATTTTATAGCAATACAATCCTACCTCAAGAATCACCTCAAATCAACAACCTAACCTTACACCTAAAGCAATTAGAGAAAGAAGAACAAAAATACCCCAAAGTTAGCAGAAGGAAAGAAATCATAAAGATCAGATCAGAAATAAATGAAAAAGAAATAAAGGAAACAATAGCAAAGATCAATAAACTAAAAGCTGGTTCTTTAAGAAGAAAAACAAATTTGATAAACCATTAGCTAGACTCATCAAGAAAAAAAGGGAGAAGACTCAAATCAATAGATTTAGAAATGAAAAAGGAGAAGTAACAACTGACACTTCAGAAATACAAAGGATCATGAGAGATTACTACAACCAACTATATGCCAATAAAATGAACAACCTGGAAGAAATGGACAAATTCTTAGAAAAGCACAACCGTACCAGACTGAGCCAGGAAGGAATAGAAAATATAAACAGATCAGTCACAAGCCCTGAAATTGAAACTGTGACTGAAAATCTTCCAACAAACAAAAGCCCAGGACCAGATGGCTTCACTGGAGAATTCTATCAAACATTTGGAGAAGAGCTAACACCTATCCTTCTCAAACTCTTCCAAAATATAGCAGAGGGAGGAACACTCCCAAACTCATTCTACGAGGCCACTGTCACCCTGATACCAAAAGCAGACAATGATGTCACAGAAAAAGAAAACTATAGGCCAATATCACTGATGAACATAGATGCAGAAATCCTCAACAAAATACTAGCAAACAGAATCCAACAGCACATTAAAAGGATCATACACCATGATCAAGTGGTGTTTATCCCAGGAATGCAAGGATTCTTCAATATACACAAAAAAATCAATGTGATACACCATATTAACAAACTGAAGGAGAAAAACCATATGATCATCTCAATGGATGCAGAAAAAGCTTCTGACAAAATTCAACACCCATTTAGATAAAAACCGTCAAGAGAGTAGGCAAAGAGGGAATTTACCTCAACATAATAAAGGCTATATATGACAAACCCACAGCCAACATTGTTCTCAATGGTGAAAAACTGAAACCATTTCCACTAAGATCAGGAACAAGACAAGGTTCTCCAGCCTCACCACTATTATTCAACATATTTTCCAGAAGTTTTAGCCACAGCAATCAGAGAAGAAAAAGAAATAAGAGGAATACAAATCGGAAAAGAAGAAGTAAAGCTGTCACTGTTTGCAGATGACATGATACTGCACATACAGAATCCTAAAGATGCTACCAGAAAACTACTAGAGCTAATCAACGAATTTGGTAAAGTAGCAGGATACAAAATTAATGCACAGAAATCCCTTGCATTCCTATACACTGATGATGAAAAATCTGAAAGAGCAATTAAGGAAACACTCCCATTTCACATTGCAACAAAAAGAATAAAATACCTAAGAATAAACCTATGTAAGGTGACAAAAGACCAGTATGCAGAAAACTATAAGACACTGATGAAGGAATTTAACATGATACTAAAAGATGGAGAGATACCATGTTCTTGGATTGGAAGAATCAATCTTGTGAAAATGACCATATTACCCAAGGCAATCAACAGATTCAATGCAATCACTATCAAATTAGCAATGGCGTTTTTCAGAGAACTAGAACAAAAAATTTCACAATTTGTATGGGAACACAAAAGACCCCGAATAGCCAAAGCAATCTTGAGAAAGAAAAATGGAGCTGGAGGAATCAGGCTCCTGGACTTCAGACTATACTACAAAGCTACAGTAAGCAAGACAGTATGGTACTGGCACAAAAACAGAAATATAGATCAATGGAACAGGATAGAAAGCCCAGAGATAAAGCCACACACATATGGTCACCTTATTTTTGATAAAGGAGGCAAGAATATACAATGGAGAAAAGACAGCCTCTTCAATAAGTGGTGCTGGGAAAACTGGACAGCTACATGTAAAAGAATGAAATTAGAACACTCCCTAACAGCATACACAAAAATAAACTCATAATGGATTAAAGACCTAAATATAAGGCCAGACACTGTAAAATTCTTAGAGGAAAACATAGACAAAACACTCTATGACATATCACAGCAAGATCCTTTTTGACCCACCTCCTAGAGAAAGGGCAATAAAAACAAAAATAAACACATGGGACCTAATAAAACTTAAAAGTTTTTGAACAGCAAAGGAAACCATAAACAAGACATAGAGCCCTCAGAATGGGAGAAAATATTTGCAAATGAAGCAAATGACAAAGGATTAATCTCCAAAATTTCCAAGCAGCTCATGCAGCTCAATATCAAAAAAACAAACAACCCAATCCAAAAATGGGCAGAAGACCTAAATAGTCATTTCTCCAAAGAAGATGTACAGATTGCTAACAAACACATGAAAAGATGCTCAACTTCACTAATCGTTAGAGAAATGCAAATCGAAACCACAATGAGGTGTCACCTCACTTCAGCCAGAATGGCCATCATCAAAAAATCTACAAACAATAAATGCTGGAGAGGGTGTGGAAAAAAGGGAACTCTCTTTCTTTGTTGGTAAGAATGTAAGTTGGTACAGCCACTATGGAGAACTGTATGGAGGTTCCTTAAAAAACTAAAAATAGAACTACCATATGACCCAGCAATCCCACTACTGGGCTTATACCCTGAGAAAGCCATAATTCAAAAAGAGTCATGTACCACAATGTTCATTGCAGGTCTATTTACAATAGTCTGAACATGGAAGCAACCTAAGTGTCCATCAACAGATGAATGGATAAAGATGTGGCACATATATACAATGGAATATTACTCAGCCATAAAAAGAAACGAAATGGAGCTATTTGTAATGAGGTGGATAGACCTAGAGTCTGTCATACAGAGTGAAGTAAGTCAGAAAGAGAAAAACAAATACCGTATGCTAATGCATATATATGGAATCTAAAAAAAAAGAAAGTGCTTCTGATGAACCTAGGGGCAGAACAGGAATAAAGACACAGAGGTAGAGAATGGACTTGAGGACATGGGGAGGGGGAAGGTTAAGCTTCAATGAAGTAAGAGAGTAGCATTGACATATGTACACTGCCAGATGTAAAATAGATAGCTAGTGGGAAGCAGCTGCATGGCACAGGGAGATCAGCTTGTTGCTTTGCGACCACCTAGAGGGATGGGATAAGGAGAGTGGGAGGGAGACGCAAGAGGGAGGGCATATGGTGATATACGTTTTCATATAGCTGATTCACTTTGTTATACAGCAGAAACTAACACAACACTGTAAAGCAATTATACTGCAATAAAGATGTTAAAGAGAAATAGAATATGAAGAATCTTAGAAACCTGAAAAAAAAGAATAATTAAAATGTTGCTGATTAATAGTTATTTTTTAAATGAAGGATGCCAGATGAAAAAGCACAGATCTCCCTGGTTTCAGAGAGTGAAGTCAATAGTTTTCTCCATGCTATTTCAATGTGAAGATGACAAAAACAAAGATCTAAAGCAATAGTAGCAAGAAAAGAGTTCATGGAACCGAATCAATTCTTATTGCTAACAGTCGTGTAAACTGAAATGGTCACAGTTTTCTGAAAGGGTCTTAAAGGATGTAGATCGATGCTGAGAGGCAAAGGCACTGGGCCAGTGTCTTTGGTCTCCTTGAGAGTAAATCCATTTCTTTTGTTTTTAAATTAATTTATTTTATTTATTTATGGCTGCATTGGGTCTTTGTTGCTGCGCGCGGGCTTTCTCTAGTTGCAGCAAGTGGGGGCTACTCTTCTTGCGGTGCACAGGCTTCTCATTGCGGTGGCTTCTCTTGTTGAGGAACATGGGCTCTAGGCGCACAGGCTTCAGTAGTTGTGGCACGTTCGCTTCAGTAGTTGTGGCTCATGGGCTCTAGAGCGCAGGCTCAGTAGTTGTGGTGCACAGGCTTAGTTGCTCCGTGGTTCGTGGGATCTTCCCAGACTAGGGCTTGAACCCATGTCCCCTGCATTGGCAGGCGGATTCTTTTTTTTTTGGCAGGCGGATTCTTAACCACTGTGCCACCAGGGAAATCCGAGAATAAATGCATTTCTAAGAGTAAAATGTGATTAAAAAAAAAAAAACCTACGATTTTGTGGAATGTTCTGTATTCTCTATTCACATGTTCATAGTACTTTGCAAGTCATCACCTGAATTAACACAGTTAATTCTCACGACCACCCCTATAAGACAGATTGTTTTCCTCTCCATTTTTCAGGTGGGGAAACTAAGGCCTAGACCTGTTTGACAACTTTCCCAGGATCATGCAGCTGGTAGGTGGAAGTGCCAATATTCAGACACAAGTATGCCTTAGTATGACTTACATACTTAGTCACAAGTATGACTTAGATCTGATCTCCGAACCAAAATGCTGCCTCAATCTTAAACCAAAGGTAGAAAAGAGAATGGCTTCATGTGTGATTAGTGCCTTTATGTCTTCGTACAGGAGGATTCCTCAGGTGCCATATTCAAACTTAAATGGATCTTAGGGAAAATTTTGTCAGTCCTCATTTCACAGACAAGGAAAATAATTCTCAGAGAATAGAAAGAATTGGCTCAAAAATGTCCTTTGTCTTTGTGGGATTAAAACCCCAAATCCCTCTGATGCCAAAACCTTAACTCTTTTAAGCCCTATTCTCTGTTCCTTCCCACAAATTAATTTCCCCATTGATTTCTCACAACACTAGAAAGTCCAATACTGAGAATTTTTTGGAATAAAGGTACTTGTAGTCAGAAATCCTCAACTGACACATGGCTTCGTTGCCCTGAGGGAACCACACAGTAGTTACTGTTTTTCTTTGGGTTTGTAGTTCCATCAGAGGGCTTCTTCTCTATTTTCCAGGAGGGAGAGACAGAGGAGTACACTCTGGGCCTATTCTGTCCCCTCCACTCACATATTTCCTGCCTTGGGAAAAAAATGTATCCATAGTTGCTCTCTTAGTGAACAGGTTATTTGTTACAAAATTGTTCTTGAGCATTCAGGACATCATACTGTAGAGAATAGTATCTTAAGTGCAGGCATTGTACTGTTTGTTTTTTTTACATTGAAGAGGTTCTTTGTTGTTGTTTTCAGCAACTGTACAGGTAAATGTATAGCTTATTCATTCTTGCTTCATGACCCCATGGGGAGCTGGAGAATTCATGTTCAGAGAAAACTCTTTGAAATGAGTCCACAAAGAAGACTTCCTTCCAAGGACCCAGAGCCCTGTAAGTTGAAGGTGGGCACAGAAAGCTGTAAAGCAAGTGACATCTTCCAGTGATTTTTCTCTGGCACCCTCACACTTTCCAAACTTTGCTGTACCTCCAAAGTTGTCTTTTTTTCTATTGTGGCTGAGGATTGTAGCTGTATATCTAATAAAAACCAGTACTGTCAGGAGAGTGGCTCACTCTGCATCTAAGGCTCTATTGTTAGGCTTTTTGGATAGGCAAAGCCATTTCCTGATCAACGGAATGTCTTGACAGTTCTGACATGTACCAAGGAAACATTCATCAGTCATGACTACAGAGGGTAGATTTTTACTTTACTTAAATCTGCATCAAGGAATTTGCAATTTAGCATCCCATGCTCATTTTTCTTGAACCGCTTAGGTAGAATAATTTACATGGTGAGCGAAGGACTAGCTTAAACAATGCTCTCCTTAGGAACTCTGACCACTAACAACACTGCAGAAACAATACATATTGACTCCCCCCCGCCTTTTTTTTTGGCAGATTTAAGCAGGGTAAGATTTCTTCATAATAAAAATGTGATTGAATCATTAACCTTACTCCACAGATGAATGTCAATTATGGTCTGCTACCAGAAAATTGTTAAAAAGTCTAAATTACTGTAATTTGGCACTCATCTTTCATAGCCATTCTGCAGAGAGAACAGGGCCATGGACAAGGGGCCTCAGCTTCCTTTGGAGAATAACACAGGATGAGGCAGCGAGGCTAAGGCACTGAGCTCTGTGTTTGTGGCTCTCTTAACAGCTGCCTCTGAGGAGCTGCTAAACTATCCTCAACTCTTCCCAATTTAAAGAGAAAAAGCTTCCTTTTAAATCTGCACTGTTGTTAACTTCAGATCTTTTACATCGGCTAGAGCAGGGTTTTTCAAAGTTTACTCTGTTCCACTGTATGTTGGAGTAGGGGGGGTAGGAAGGAAGAGGGTCCCAGGAGAATAATTCCATGAGAAAGTACTGTGGATACTATATAAATGTATGTATAACTTTTTCTAATAGTTTAAAATCACTTCTTTTTTTATTTCTTTTTATTTTAGGTACACATCTACAGTTTAGTCTTTATCGTATAGCAGGCATGCTTAGAGCAATCAAAGGACTCCACCTGAAAGCAAAGAGTATAAATATAGTCACTTACAGGCAAGAAATGTATTATTTGTGTGTGTGTGTATTTGTGTGTTGTGTGTGTGTGTGTATGTGTGATTCAGATAAAAATGAATAGTTTGCCTTTGACAAGTTGCCAGTCTCACTGTAGAGTTTACTTAATATGTAGTTTTTCTTTCTTCTGTTATTCCTCTTCGTTTTCCTTCATTTAAAAAAGAAATTCAGTTTGCCCCTTTACAGTGAGTCATTGGCTATATAAACTATTAATTTATTTTATTATGATTTATTATACATGTTACTTAAATGGCAAGATTTTTTTAAACCTACATATATAATTAAATTACTGCTGCATAATCAAGTTTCTGAAGACATTTATTTCCAACATAAAGGCAACATTTAACAGTTTGAAAATTCTTGGTCTAAAATTCATATAACTATAGCTTTGGTCTCACAATTCCTGGTTTTAGAAACGTTTGGCATTCCTCTGTTTTCTTTTCACGATCTTTTACCACTTCCTTCTCCATCAAGCTGACCTTTTATTTTAATGGGTTTTCCAGAGGAAACTTGCTGTAATAGAGGCAGTCTATTGTCAGACATGATTTCAGATGACAACTTCGCAGTACTGGTGTACTTTATGTTACTTAATTGAATAGGAATAGACAGTTTAACAAGGCATTTTCTATATCATTTTATTTTTACCTGGCAAAACCAGGATGACTCATCACCAAGGTTTTAGGTAAATATTAAACTAAGGAGACAGGAGGAGGCTGAAGGGGGTGTGGGTTCTTGTTTTGCCAAGATGATGAAATAAGTTTCAGCCTCTGTCCTCCATAATGAATGCTGGAGAAATTATAGAAGCGAAAGGAACCATAAATTTAAGGAACTCATAGAGGACAAACACTCCCCCCACCCCCCACCCCCCTCGCAGAGGGAAGACCATCTGAGGACTAGTTTGCACAGGATAACTGGGTAGTAGCCTGGGGCAGAGGAAAGGCAGAGGCAGAAAATGGGAGAATGGGATAGAGCAGTGGTTCTCCAATGTGCTACGAAGACCAGTAGCATCAGTATCACCTCAAGCTTATTAGAAATACAAATTTAAAAATACAAATTATTGGCTAATTCCAGACCTACTGAATCAGAAACCTAGGCTAAAGCCTAGCTATTTATGTTTAAACAAGCCATCCAGGTAAGCTGATACATGCTAAAATTTGAAATAAAAAGTTTTGTTAAGCTTCACTTGCCTTTTTCTTGCTCTGCAGGTCTCATGGCCTGCAAGCTTTACTGCAAACACCTTCCTTTCCCCAGCAGCTCAGAGGATCACTGCTGTTGCCAATTCAGGAAGTAGTACAGCAGTGCAAAAAAAGGCCTGCTCCAGCAAGAAGTTATTAACATAGGTATAGACTGACTCGCTGTTCTCCAGCATTTATTTCCCCATTAAACTCTTCAGTTTTCAGCCTCCAGAGTGAACCTGCTTCTGTTGATTCACCTAAGGCTTTAAAGAAACCCTGATTGGAGTAGCTGCCTGCTGGAGGGTCAGCCAAAAGGTCACCAGGGATTCTGTGGAGCCTGAGATACTCAGCTGTGGGGGCTTATCTCCACCTGCCCAACTCACCTGGACTGATTGATTCAGCGTTTAATCTTGTGCCATTTTCCATTAACCAGATAGAACAGCTGATACCCTCAAGAAGACATAGGTTCAGCAGACACAAGAATGAGACCTATGGAGAGTGATGTCAGCAAGATGGCGACATAGGTGGTTCCTGACTTGGCTCCCCCTCAGGAGAACAGATGACAGCTATTCATGAACAAGACACCATTGAGAGAATCCAAGAACACTGGCGTGAGGCTGAAGCACCCCTCTGCACCACAGAGACCAAGACAGGCTGCAATCCAAGGTAAGAGAAGTGACTGCAGGCTGACCGCACTGCCCCTCCCGCAGGCCAGCGCCGTAGCACGCAGAGAGCTTTCCCCTGAGCCTCCGGGGCCTCCAGGGGGAGAGCCAGCACCCCCAGCACTGTGGATCGCTTTGTGGGAGCCCCTACTCTGGTCTCGCCCCGTGGGGATTACAGGGGAATCTGTGATGGAGACCTCTGAGAAGGGGTGGATCCAGGATTATGAGGCCTGAAAATTATACCGTTTTATATCTTACAAAACAGGAAAACAAAATTACAGATACAAAATCAGGTGTGAAAACGATTATTTGTTTAGGCTGACACGAGAAATAGCAATAAAATGCACATGTTTTAAAACTGAGAGATAACATGAACATCACTAAATCTAGAAAAAGTATTTCTATTAATTAACCAGATGACAAATTCCTATAAAACTGTTTTCCTTTTTTTTCTTTATTTTCTTTGTTCACCTCTTTATCTGTCAACAGTTGTATTAACAAAGATAACTACAATTTAAAACAAGAAATATATTTTATCCTTTTCTATAATATGATTGTTCAACTTTGATTTTCTTACTGATTCCTGGATGCATAAATCATACAACTTCATACACTGACATGTTTTTGATACTGGTATAGATTTGTGCTTTATAGTCACAGGACATCTTATCTATCCTATTTTGCATGATTGTATCAGGAAAGGAAAATTGTATGTTGCATTTGAAATTATGTATTTTGAATTTTCAAGTATATTTTTAAAAACAGAGAACTTCCATTTTGACTAGGGGATCATTGAAAAACAAATTCTCTTACAATTTTCCATATCTGATGATTGGAATCATTTTTTCACATATTATTTTTTAGCTTTGTGCATTTCAAACCACTTCCTTTATATTCTCAGTGCTGGACACTGAAGAACATTCTTATACTACAATACGACCCTTTACATGTCATGATG
Source organism: Phocoena sinus (assembly GCF_008692025.1). Lineage (NCBI taxonomy): Eukaryota > Metazoa > Chordata > Mammalia > Artiodactyla > Phocoenidae > Phocoena > Phocoena sinus. Next base: position 63,681,332 of record NC_045765.1, on the reverse strand, counting down.
CAGGATGAGTTGGCACAGTGCACTGAACGAGTATTCCCAGAAGCTATTTTTACACACGTACAGCTAGTAATAACTGTACTCAGGAGTTACTGTGAACCATCTATCTTAGAATGGAAGTGGAAACAGAAGAAAGAGATGGAAGTCTTAACTGACTGCATACAAGTATCTTACTTTTGCAGATGTACAAAAATATATGACCATTTGGTAGTGAGAGTCCGTGACTCAAGCTTTATTATTAGTGTGTTAGTCAGGGTTGAACAGAGAAAGTCCACAGGAGATAAGTGTATATGGAGAGGGAGAGAGAGAAGAGAGAGAGAGAGATTAGTTATAAGGAATTGGCTCACTTGATAGTAGAAGCAAATGCATAATCTGCAGAGTAGCTTGGAGACCCAGGGAAGAGTTGATGTTGCACTTCGAGTCCAAAGGCTGTCTACTGACAGAATCCCTTCTTCCTATAGGGAGGTCAGTCTTTTTATAGAAAGACCTTCAACTGATTGGATGAGGTCCACCCACATTATGGTCTACTTTACTCAAAGTCTGCTGATTTAAATGTTAATCTCATATTAAAAAATTGCCTTTACAGAAACCTCTAGAATAATGTTTGACCAAATATCTGGATACCATGGCCTAGTCAAGTTGACACATTAAGTTAAGCATTACAGTGGTGACCCTTCCTCTTTACCTGAGGAGATCAACTGCCTCAAAAGCAAATCAATGAACAGAATAGTCTATGTAATCTGAAGCAGATGTACTGGAACAGAGGGACTCTAGTGGTGTGTAATGTTCATCCATATCGACTTCTTCTCTCCAGGTAAATAGGAGAGTTGCCCTTTTCCACCTTTGCAGTTAGGCAGGATCATGTGACTAGTACTGGGCCACTTCTTTATAAGTCAAAGTTATGATTTATTACTAAAGTATGAAGCTTTTAATTGCCAGTACAGGATTCTCCAGAGCTCTTTTTCCCCTGCTGTGTTGGCCAAATGCGTTGCATGCTCCAGACAGTTCAGGTACATGGTGGTGGAGCCTCCATCTATCTGGATTTCTGAGACACCACATCCTGTTGCCCTGGAGCATTGCTGAGGCTTGTAATGGACTTTGCATGAGTTAAGCCACTGAGGTTTTAGGATTTTTTTATTACTACATCATAATCTATTCTAATACATGAAACAATAAATTAAAATAACCATGCTAATTTTAAAGAAATAAGGGATGATATTAATATGAAACATAACTAGTATCATAAGGAGTAACCAAATAGAAATTTTTCAGTATGAAAAATTATTTAAAGTATAGAATCTACTGTGTGGGATGGATATATCTGATGGATATCGCTGAAGAACAATTTAGTCGAATTGGAAAATCAGATTGGAAAACCCTCCAGAAGTCATTAGGAAATAATAAAGAGTTTAAAAATATAAAAGGAAAGGCCAAAGAGATATGAAAGATTGAAATAGAAGATACAATGGAGAGTTCAGAAGGAAGGAAAAAAGTAAAAATGGAGAGAAGAAAATATTTGAAGAAATAATGGAAGTAAATTTCCCAGAATAAAAAAATAAGCTTCAGATATAAAGGGTTCATACAGCATCAAGAGAAGATACAAAGAAAAAAAATCCACATTATTGAGAAATTTAAGAATATCAGAATCAAAGATGGAATACTAAGTAAAGTCAGTGAGAGGATTACCTACAAAGGAAAAAAACCTTAGGTTAACTTTGAACTTCTCACCAGTAATACTAGAAGTAAGAAGGTAACAGAGTAATATTTTTGAAGTATAAAAGGAAGTGAACTGGGACTTCCCTGGTGGTCCAGCAGGTAAGACCCCACACTCTCAATGCAGGGGCCCTAGGTTAGATCCCTGGTCAGGGAACTAGAACACACATGCAGGCCGCAACTAAGAAGTCTGCGTGCTGCAACTAAAGATCCTGTGTGCTGAAAGTAAGACCCAGCAGAGCCAAAAATAAATAAATAATTTTTTAAAAGAAGGAAATGAACTTTGATGTATAACTTTATGTCCAGCCAAATTACTATTCAGATGAAGACATTTAATGAAAATACTCTCAGGCATTAAAAAATGAAAACCTTAGAAGGGTTGTCACAAAAAGATCCATTGTAAGAGCATTTCTGAGAAATAGGAGAGAAACAATTTTAGGAGATGAGGCAAGATAGATGAAGTAAGAGTGATCATATATCTTGGTGAAAGTTATTTTTGTTTATTAAAAAATGAAACTAGGATTAATGAAACAAAAATGAAAACACGTCCAAAATTAACTTAGAAGTAAAATTCTAGCCATCATTAATATGATGAGAAGGAGAAGACCAAATGACATGAGAGAGTACCAAAGTACTTACTTGTTAGTGGTAAGGTATAAATGTCAATGTACTTAAGAAAACAAGAGAGTTAATATTAAGTTAGGATAGTGACAGTGTTTTCTCATCCCTCTACAATTTGTTTTAGCCTATTGCTCTATTTATGTTTCTGAGGTCTAGAGTTTTTTATTTTTTAAACAGAGAATGAATCATATGCCTAGTTTCTCACTATTTCTGCAAAGCATGCTCTCTCTCTCTCTCTCTCTCTCTCTCTCTCTCTCTCTCTCTCTCTCTGTCTCTCTGTCACACACACACACACACACACACACATTTATACACACGTATATATATACACACACAGAAATAATGAGCCATATTACATTTATTTTTCTATCTGGATGATTGGATTGAGTTGAATTCAGTTCCATGTCGCCAAAATTAAAGATTTTCAGACTGACTTTATCCCTTCTTGTCTCATTGCATACATTTATTTTCCATTTAATTTTTAATGCTAGTTCAACAAGACATCGGGGAAGCCAAAACAAGTATAGGTACATTTTGAGTAAAAATATTCTAACTAGAATAGTAAATATAAACCAATCACAGGAACTACTATAGGTAGTACTTACTGTCTATAATCACTATAGATATCTATAACTATAGATACTACTGCTATAACCACTATGTAATTACTGTAGATACTACTCACTACTAATATTAAAGGTGGATAAAATTTTATAATTTATATCTATAAATTCATATAAATGTAAAATAAGTAAGCATAAATATATGTAAATCATACTTTTATGTGGGCAGAGAAAGATTATTACTGTCATTTTATAGATAGGGAAATTGAAATTCAGAGTATTTACTTTTTTAAGAGTCTGGTGTGAATATAAGACTTGCTGATTTTGAGTTTGATGCTCTTTATGATACATCATGCTGTGATTCCATACAAAGAAGACTGAATATGTTTTTATTACTTTTGCACCTTTCAAGCCAAATTTAGTCAATCTCTAACATTCAATTTTTAGTTTAAACCTATGTCTCTATGACTACATGTGTGAACACAGGCACGTACACACATACACATGAGTTCACAGTACACCTTCTGCCTGAATACATACTCAGAAGATGAAGAGAATGCATAATTTTCCTAATACCTGATTTTTTCTCCTCATAATGAAGACCATAATTTACCAAGTGACTTTATATGCCAAACGCTGTATACATTAAATAATTCTATAATCCTAATACTATGTTAGTTAGAAACATTAAGTGGCTTATTTAAAGTCGCAAAGCTAATAAGTCGCAGAGACGGAATTCAAATCCATACTGACTCCAATTCCCTTGTGTTTAATAACTTGGCCCTGCAACTAGCTGAACATAAATATAAAGCTCCAGGGATTAATTTTGTGAGTGAGTTGAGAACAATATACTCAAAAGATAGATATGAAGGAGTCCATGCAGGACTTGTTTCTAACATTGGCAGTTCTAGGGCAAACCTACGGCAGGGGCCCATGCCACCCCTGGTATAGACTTGGAGCCATTCACAGAGGGAATTCCAGGTGCTGGGCATCTGGACTGTGATGGCGGAGTGCACAGGCTTTGTCCTCTTGGCCCCATGGACTCCTTGCCTTGTGGAGAGAGGTGCAGCCACAGAAAGGCCAGAGTGGACCTGGCTGCAGTTTCCAGGGTAATGGTACATGGTAAATATTTAACTGCCAGATTTTCACAAAATGGAAGGAAATGAGATTCTTTATACCAGATGAAAGGCAACTAAATGGGAGTAGAATATTTTAACTTTTTTACATTTTTTTAAAATTTTATATTGGAGTATAGTTGATTAACAATGTTGTGTTAGTTTCAGGTGTACAGCAAAGTGATTCAGTTATACATATACATGTATCTATTCTTATTCAAGTTCTTTTCCCATTTAGATTATTACAGAGCACTGAGCAGAGTTCCCTATGCTATACTGTAGGTCCTTATTGGTTAACTATTTAAAATGTAGTAGTGTGTACATGTCAATCCCAAACTCCCTAACTATCCCTCCCCCCACCCTTCCCCCCGGTAGCCATAAGTTCATTCTCTAAGTCAATGAGTCTGTTTCTATTTTGTAAATAAGTTCATTTGTATCACTTTTTTTAGAAGGAATATTTTAATTTAAAGAAATCATTTTTGGAAATTAGATAATCAGAGATAGAACATTTACCATATGCAAATAATCATTAAGATAAATAAATTAACCTCATTAGTAATGAAAGAAATGTAGATTTAAAGCAAAAATAATGTCATTTCTCATCTTTCAACTTAACACAGTCTCCTTTAGAATAAGACTAAGCTAAATGCTAGTGAGATGGAAGTGAGGCTATCATTCAAAAGTAAAACTAGTGGGAGAATTATCTGTCATAAACTCTTTTGGAAGGTAATTTGGAAATTTGAACAAAATGTTTGAAAATTTCCCTATTATTTGCCCTAATAATTTCACTTATGGAATATAGCCTAAGAAAATAATCTGAAATGCCTAAAACCAGAGTATATGTACTGTTGTGCATCAAGTGTTATTATAATGCTTAAAATGGAAGTAACCTAATAAACTTAATCATTAGAAAGTAGATATATAGGATTTTGTAAATATATCTAATTGACTATTATATACTATTAAAAGATGACTTAAAGTTTTTAATAACAGGTGAATATTTGCATTCTAAATTTAAATTTCAAAAGCAACAATAGCTCATTTGTGTGCACAATATTATATTTACTCCATAAAGATATTTATAGATAAAAGACTAGAAGCACTTATATTAAAATCATAAATAAAGAGGATAGTAATTAAAATAAATCCCGTAGTTGGTGGTCAGTGAAGCAATTGGGGGTCATTAAGTCTGTGTTTTCCACTGTTAGGTCTCTGTGAAATAAAGAACATCTTGAGATTTTGATTTTGTGAACAACAAAAAATGGGTGCATTGTTAAACATTTAAGCCACTTTAATCAATAAGGTTGATTTTCCATTGATTTGGATAGAACAATGTATGAGAAATTAATGGAAATGATTTGATCATTTTTTATTGCCTATTTGCCACTTAGAAACTAAGGGTTTCATGATATATAGAAAACAGACTACACTATTTTTATTCATATTATACCAACATTAAGACTATTTGTGAAAAATCCATGTTCTTTGAGTGTCCAAATATTATTTAAAATTTTGAGACAAGCTGGTCTTTAGTACTGTTTTCATTATTTTATTCAACAAATCTTTATAAAGCACACATTACATTCCAGGGATTATTAGGTACCTGAAATATAACAGATATAAGCAGAAATGGTCTTCATATTTTGGAATTCTTTAGAATTAATGTACCAAATGTAAATACTCCTAATAAGCTCTATAATCATATTTAATTATTCCTCAAAAATGTTTGAGAGTGTCCTATTTTGTGAGAACAGAGAATTACCAAATGAAAACCACTGGGGCATCATGGAAGCCACAGAGAGGTGGTTTGGGTTGCCTTACTCAAAGGCAGTAGTTTAAATATTCACAAATTGGGCTTCAGAGAGATTGCTTGTGATGGTGATGAACTGGCCACTGAAAAAGACAAAAAACTTTGATTTGTTGTAGTTTGTAAGTGACCTTCATTGTGACCTTTTTTAGCCTGTTTTAGTTCCTCCATAAATCAAATCTGAAAGAGTGGTAATTTCTCAATGAGTCAATTCTTAAAATTCAGTGTAATCTCTATGTGGAAAAGGCTGAATGACTACAAATATATTCTTCACTAAAATCAGAAGCACTAAAAATTTGATATAATTGGGACATCAAAAACAATTTTTAAACCAAATTTTTATTGAAGTATAGTTGATTTACAATGTTATGTTAGTTTCAGGTATACAGCAAAGTGATTCAGTTATACATACATATATATTCGTTTTCAGATTCTTTTCCATTATATATTATTACAAGATATTAAATATAGTTCGTGTGCTATATTGTAGGTCCTTGTTGTTTATCTATTTTATATATAGTAGTGTGTATATGTTAATCCCAAACTCCTAACTTCTCTCTCCCTCCAACCTGGTTCCCTCCCCCACTCTCCACTTTGGTAGCCACAAGTTTGTTTTCTATGTCTGTGAGTCTATTTCTCTTTTATAAATAAGTTCATTCATATCCTTTTTTTTAGATTCCACATATAAGTGATATCATATGATATTTGTCTTTGTCTGTCTGACTTACTTCACTAAATATGATAATTTCTAAGTCCATCCATGTTACTGCAAATGACATTATTTCATTTTTTTATGGCTAAGTAATATTCCATTGTGTATATATACCATATCTTCTTTATCCATTCATCTGCTGATGGACAGTTAGGTTGCTTCCACATCTTGGCTAAAAAACAATTTAATATTCATTTCCTTAATATGTGTTACTTCACCTAGCAATGAGAAGGAGAGCAGCCCTGACTTTTTATTTTTTAATTTTTAAAAGAAATGTTTTATCAAATGAGGAAAATATTCCTGACAATTTTTTTCTGGTATTAACATATTCTGAACAAGTGGTTATAAATGAAGTACTAATTGACTTCAGAGGAGAAACACAGATTTTTTTTTTCCCAGCAAGATGGAACAATAAATTAAATTCAGATTTTTCACAGTTTGATGATAAATACATTTATTTAGCAAAAGTACAGGATGCAGCTGTGATTGTAGAAGAAGTTATGCTACTTGCCAATTTAAATCAGATATTATTTAGAAAAGAACCTCTATATTATGAAATGTAAAGTGTCATAAGATGGAATAGTTTATTTTGAAATAAAAAGTCTCATCATTGAAGTGTCCCTGTGAGCTCACCAACAATACTGACAAAAAACAAATATGAAAAAAGAAAACCTCTATGCTTTTCCCTTGTTGAATTGAATTCTTAAATGTATCATGATACAATAGTTTTTGTGAATGGTACCTTATAATAATTACTTGGTAAAGAGTCATAACACTTTATTAACAAATAAATGGCACAGCAGGAAAAAATATCCATTTTATACACACATACACACACACACACAGCTTAGTGATGAACATGTTTTATTAATTGAAGCTCTACTTGAACTGACTTTTTTTTAAATTAATTAATTTATTTTATTTATTTGGCTGCGTTAGGTCTTAGTTGCAGCACGCAGGATCTTTGTTGCAGCATGCAGGATCTTTTGTTGCAGTGCGTGGGCTCTTCATTGCAGTGCACGGGCTTCTCTCTAGTTGCAGCATGCAAGCTCTTTAGTTGTGGTGCACAGGCTCTAGAGCGCGCGGGCTCAGTAGTTGCAGCAAGTGGGCTTAGTTGCTCCGCAGCCTGTGGGATCTTAGCTCCCCGACCAGGGATCAAACCTGTGTCCCCTGCATTGGAAGGTGGATTCTTAACCGCTGGACCACCAGGGAAGTCCCTTGAACTGACATTTTTAAACTCTTTCGTATTCATCCAACTTCTCACATTTCATCTTTTTTTTTAAAGTTATAAACATTTTATCTGCTTCTCTAAATGAGATCCCTTTAAAAACATTGCTGGCAATCAATTTTCATCAATCAAGTTCTTTGACTTTTTTTTCAATTCTATCCAAAAAAAAAAAAATTGTGTTTTGGATTACATTTGGCTCCTCTAGAAAATGTAATCACTTAAAGGAGTTTTAAAGAGTATGAAACAATTTGTTGTGAGCTTCATCTCTGGTAGGCATTGACTGCAAATAATATACTTTTATAAAAACTCTAATTTCTTCTACATTATGCTATGATAGACTGGATTACTATTCCAGCTCTTCACTTGATATCCTCCTGATCCCTGCTCCAGCTGCTACCAGTTCCCAAGAGGACTATGCCTCCTCATCTTTTGCTGCATTACTTTGCAGTGACCACTCCTACTATATAGTTGGGGTATATTTTCTTATCCTAGTGATGTTGGGATTGAGCATGTAACTTGTTTTGACCAATGGATGCATTGAAAAGTTATCATGTGCTTTTACTTGCCCTCTTGTGCCTCAGTTACTATCTTGAGAGGGACATTCTTTAGTTAGTTCACTGGTCCTGGGAAAAGAATAAGAGAGAAGCAGAGCCATCCCAATTGACCTGCAGAGCTGTGAGAACAAATCACTTGTTTTAAGCCACTGAAAACAAGTGGGTAATTTGTGGGTGGTTTGTTACACAACATGCTTGTGACAGTGTATAACGGATACACCCATGACTACCCTTGCTGATAAGTAACATTGAAGAAATTTCTGCAATGTATTTTTTCTTTTGGTAGATGCCTTATGTAACCCCCTTCCATGAAGTTTAAAAAAGAGTAACTTTTAGGAGACAGGAGACCTGGGTTCTGGTCTTTTCTTAGAAAACAAGTCAAGTGATCTTAGAGAAGTCCCTTATTCTTTCTGTGCTTCACTTGTAAAACTGAAGATAGTTAATACTTTGATACCTAAAGGCTGACACCTTAGATTTGGTGATATCTAGATCCAGATTTTATGACTTTAAATATACAATTTTATGAAATGAAGCCATATCATTATTTAAGGACAGTCCAGCTCCATTACTTGATATGGTTGCATAGCAAGTTAGTATCTTTTTGAACTGCAGGAGTCCTGAAGCAGGACTTAGGAGACTTGGGGAGGAGGGAGGAACACCCACAGGATACGGCCAAAGGCAGACACTGAACTAAGGTTTAGGGAACCAAGAGGAACAAAAACACTTTGGTGTCTGTAATAATATCCGAAATCAGAATTGGCAGGAAGAGATACAGTTTTCTGAACTTTGCTTCTGACGCTTTCTAAACCTATATGCTTTCTTAACTCCTCTCTCATCTCCGAAGAGCATGGGTGTCATTTGACAAGTATGTTGTAGCAGCAAAAGATCACCATTAGAGTTACGTAGCTGATTCCAGATTTGTTTGCTCTTTTTGGTTATGATTCGTGGTAAGAAATGAGCACGTATGCATATGTTCAGGTCAAACAAACTTAACTATTTTGCCAACTTCCATCACCCCTTGCTCCAGAGGTCAGGCTAGGGAGGTTCTTAGCTGAAAGGTAAGATTTACCATCTTCCTTCCCAGGCTGGTATATCAAAGAGGTAAGCCTACAGATAATTTTTTCATATTATATTTATTTATCCTCCTTTAGATTTTACAGAAGATTTGAGGCAAGGAATCGCCACACAGTCGGGCAGACTGGGGAATACACACTTTTAGCTGGGTGGCAAGCTGCCCAGATAAAAATGAACAGAATGGGAGAATGGGGATTGAGAAGCAATTAACCATTTCTGCCACAGTGATAAATCTCTTTGTTTTGCTTCTGATTTTATGGCACTATAAAAAAGCTTGCTTTTTCACGACCTAATTTCCATTTATTCAACATGTTCATTCTTTCAGACTGTAGTAATTCATATGGGTGCACACCGTAAGGTGCTATGTACTTATTCAGCGTAGGTTCTTCTTGCCACGTTAGACATCTATAAGAGATGCCTGATCAAAACAATCATTTAGGTTTGGGATTTTTAAAGTCTATTTGTAGCACACTGCAGACATTTAGCTATGTGACTTTATTTAAGATCATCTGCATACTGCTAGGAACAAAAGGAGGTGACCTATGGTCATTTAATAGATAGGCGTTATGAATGCTTAAGGCTACAGTGTACATTGGTATAATGCAGGCAACGCATAAGCCAATAAACTGCTGATTTTCTAACTAAATTGTGGAATAATTTTACAGCTGGACTCATCACAGACAATTTTGAAGAACCATTCTTTCCCTCTAATTGCACAGGCACTCCTTCCTGCAAGAGAATCCTAAGATGTTACACCTATCACACATTCTCTGGGTTAGTCTTGTGAAATTAATAGCTTGGGACAGAAAACTCACATTACAAGCAGTGAAGTTATTGTAGGAATAAGCTCTAGGGGACTCTCTACATAGGACAGAGTGAGAAAAGATTTCAGGACAACGTGAAGCACGGCCTTAGGAAAGAAGATACCACGGTAAAATGCTGAAAATCAGTAGTAGACAGGATTTCACAGTTGCTTTGTGCACATGGAGATGGGTGACTCCTACTAACAGGAATGTGACTCTTATTCTAGATCAATGTAGTTTCCCTGAATAGCAGTAGTAAATAAGTTAATACTATTTTATATTTGTAAGAGTCCTTTCACGTACATCATTTCAGGTTATGTGTTGTTATTTACAGATCAAAGATGAGGAAATCAAGATTCCTTTTCCAAGATCATATAAACACCAACCAGTGCCTTGGAGGCATCTTGCCAAAATAGACCCAGCTTGCCTGTACCCAGAGAGCCTATTGAAAACACCAGGTACCAGAGACTCAGTCTCTGCAGAATTAAGTTTTATCATCCTGTATCTTTTCTGACCCTGAACCCCAATTTTTATCTCTGTAATTTCTGGCTTTCCACATTGAATTTCCATGATAACTCAGTCCATTGCCCCCATGGGCTATGGTGCTACACCTTCTCTCCTTCTGCTTCCCAGCCCAACCTTAGTGAGCACTAAGTTTTGGACCTTTTGTGTCTGTTACAACAATGGCTACAAAATGATTAAGTGAAAGAGCTGAGCACCAACCAAGTCATAAACACCAAATCTGATGTTTCTGCTGATTTATCATAATACTTTTCCAAGTCAACAATATAATTGCCATTACTATTTTAAAGAGAACTGTGACTTTGAGCAGATTTTGACTTACAAAGACGAACAATTATGCATTCATATGTCATTTAACTTTAATGTCACGCCACTGCATTTTCGGTCTTACAGTCTGTCTTTTTCTTCTTCAAAGTAATATTGTAAATGTTTTTGAAATCAAATTATGATCAGAGCCAAAGCTTGCATCCATTTAATCACTCATGTAGTTACTGATCACAATTTATTGCTTTGGTTTTAGTCAGTTTCCAAAGTTTTCATTCTTTTTTGAGGCTATATTTTATTCCATTGGTAGATGAGCATAATTAATTCCATCATTCTCCTATTATTGAATATTTAGATTGTTATCTTCTGTTTTAACTATAAATAATGGTGTACTGGTATATCTGTAGGGTAAATTCCTAGAAGTGAAATTGCTCGTTAAGAGGATATATGCATTTGTATTTTTTTTAACATCTTTATTGGAGTATATTGCTTTACAATGGTGTGTTAGTATCTGCTTTATAACAAAGTGAATCAGCTTTACACATACATATATCCCGATATCTCTTCCCTCTTGCATCTTCCTCCTTCCCACCCTCCCTATCCCACCCCTCTAGGTGGTTCCAAAGCACCAAGTTGATCTCCCTGTGCTATGCGGCTATTTCCCACTAGCTATCTATTTTACGTTTGGTAGTGTATATATGTCCATGCCACTCTCTCACTTTGTCCCAACTTACCCTTCCCCCTCCCCGTGTCCTCAAGCCTATTCTCCATGTCTGCATCTTTATCCCTGTCCTGACCCTAGGTTCATCAGAAGCTTTTTTTTTCCTTTTTTAGATTCCATATATATGTGTTGGCATATGGTATTTGTTTTCCTCTTCCAGACTTACTTCACTCTGTATGACAGACTCTGGGTCCATCCACCTCACTACAAATGGTTCAATTTCGTTTCTATTTCTGCTGAGTAATATTCCATTGTATATATGTGCCACATCTTCTTTATCCATTCATCTGTCGATGGACACTTAGGTTGCTTCCATGTCATGGCTATTGTAAATAGTGCTGCAATGAACATTGTGGTACACGACTCTTTTTGAATTATGGTTTTCTCAGGGTATATGCCCAGTAGTGGGATTGCTGGGTCATATGGCAGTTCTATTTTTAGTTTTTTAAAGAACCTCCATACTATTCTCTATAGTGGCTGTATCAATTTACATTCCCACCAACAGTGAAGGAGGGTTTCCTTTTCTCCACACCCTGTCCAGCATTTATTGCTTGTAGATTTTTTAATGATGGCCATTCTGACCAGTGTGAGGTAATACCTCCTTGTAGTTTGATTTGCATTTCTCTAATGATTACTGATGTCGAGCATTCTTTCATGCGTTTGTTGGCAATCTGTATATCTTCTTTGGAGAAATTTCTATTTAGGTCTTCTGCCCATTTGTGGATTGGGTTCTTGGTTTTTTGATATTGAGCTGCATGAGCTGCTTGTAAATTTGGAGATTAATACTTTGTCAGTTGCTTCATTTGCAAATATTTTCTCCCATTCTGAGGGTTGTCTTTTCTTCTTGTTTATGGTTTCCTTTGCTGTGCAAAAGCTTTGAAGTTCCATTACGTCCCATGTGATTATTTTTGTTTTTATTTCTGTTACTCTAGGAGGTGGGTAAAAAAGGATCTTGCTGTGATTTATGTCATAGAGTGTTCTGCCTATGTTTTCCTCTAAGAGTTTTATAGTGTCTGGTCTTACATTTAGGTCTTTAATTCATTTTGAGTTTATTTTTGTGTATGGTGTTAGGGAGTGTTCTAAATTCATCTTTTACATGTAGCTGTCCACTTTTCCCAGCACCACTTACTGAAGAGGCTGTCTTTCCTCAGTTGTGTATTCTTGCCTCCTTTATCAAAAATAAGGTGACCATGTGCGCATGGGTTTATCTGTGGGCTTTCTATCCTGTTTCATTGATCTATATTTCTGTTTTTGTGCCAGTACCATACTGTCTTGATTACTGTAGCTTTGTAGTATAGTCTGAAGTCTGGCACCTGATTCCTCCAGCTCCATTTTTCTTTCTCAAGATTGCTTTGGCTATTCGGGGTATTTTGTGTTCCCATACGAATTGTGAAATTTTTGCTCTAGTTCTGTGAAAAATGCCATTGGTAGTTTGATAGGGATTGCATTGAATCTGTAGATTGCCTTGGGTAGTATGGTCATTTTCACATGTTGAGTCCTCCAACCCAAGAACATGGTATATCTCTCCATCTGTTTGTATCATCTTTAATTTCTTTCATCAGTGTCTTATAGTTATCTTCATACAGGTCTTTTGTCTCCTAAGGTAGGTTTATTCCTAGGTATTTTATTCTTTTTGTTGAAGCGGTAAATGGGAGTGTTTCCTTAATTTCTCTTTCAGATTTTTCATCATTAGTGTATAGGAATGCAAGAGATTCTGTGCATTAATTTTGTATCCTACTACTTTGCCAAATTCATTGATTAGCTCTACTAGTTTTCTGGTAGCATCTTTAGGATTCTCTATGTATAGTATCATGTCATCTGCAAACAGTGACAGCTTTACTTATTCTTTTCCAATTTGGATTCCTTTTATTTCTTATTCTTCTCTGATTGCTGTGGCTAAAACTTCCAAGACACTGTTGAATAACAGTGGTGAGAGTGGGCAACCTTGTGTTGCTCCTGATCTAAATGGAAATGGTTTCAGTTTTTCACCATTGAGGCTGATGGTGGCTATGGGTTTGTCATATATGGCTTTTATTATGCTGAGGTAAGGTCTCTCTATGCCTACTTTCTGGGGGTTTCTTATCATAAATGGGTGTTGAATTTTGTTAAAAGCTATTTCTGCATCTATTGAGATGATCATATGGTTTTTATTCTTCAACTTATTAATATGGTGTATGACATTGATTGATTTGCATATATTGAACAATCTTTCCATTCCTGAGATAAACCCCACCTGATCATGGTGTATGATCCCCCTAATGTGCTGTTGGATTCTGTTTGCTAGTATTTTCTTGAGGATGTTTGCATCTCTTTCAGCAGTGATATTGGCTTGTAGTTTTCTTTCTTTGTCACATCTTTCTCTGGTTTTGGTATCAGGGTGATGGTGGCCTCGTAGAATGAGTTTGGGAGTGTTCCTCCCTCTGCTATATTTTGGAAGAGTTTGAGAAGGATAGGTGTTAGCTCTTCTCTAAATGTTTGATAGAATTCTCCTGTGAAGCCGTCTGGTCTTGGGCTTTTGTTTGTTGGAAGGTTTTTAATCACAGTTTCAATTTCAGTGCTTGTGAATGGTCTGTTTATATTTTGTATTTCTTCCTGGTTCAGTCTTGGAAGGTTGTGCTTTTCTAAGAATTTGTCCATTTCTTCCAGGTAGTCCATTTTATTGGCATATAGCTGCTTGTAGTAATCTCTCATGATCCTTTGTATTTCTGCAGTGTCAGTTGTTACTTCTCCTTTTTCATTTCTAAATCTATTGATTTGAGTCTTCTCCCTTTTCTTCTTGATGAATCTGGCTAATGGGTTATCAATTTTGTTTATCTTCTCAAAGAAACAGCTTTTAGTTTATTGATCTTTGCTGTTGTTTCCTTCATTTCTTTTATTTCTGATCTGATTTTTATGATTTCTTTACTTCGGCTAACTTTGGGGTATTTTTGTTCTTCTTTTTCTAATTGCTTCAGGTGTACGGTTAGGTTGTTTATTTGAGATGTTTCTTGTTTCTTAACGTAGGATTGTATTGCTATAAACTTCCCTCTTAGAACTGCTTTTGCTGCATCCATAGGTTTTGGGTCGTCTTGTTTTCATTATTTGTTTCTAGGTATTTTTTGATTTCCTCTTTGCTCTCTCCAGTGAACTCTTGGTTATTAAGTTGTGTATTGTTTAGCCTCCATGTGTTTCTATTTTTTTACAGATTTTTTCCTGTAATTGATATCTAATCTCATAGTGTTCTGGTTGGAAAAGATACTTGATATGATTTCAGTTTTCTTAAATTTACCAAGGCTTGATTTGTGACCCAAGATATGATCTATCCTGGAGAATGTTCCATGAGCACTTGAGAAAAATGTGTATTCTGTTGTTTTTGGATGGAATGTACTATAAATATTAATGAAGTCCATCTTGTTTAATGTATCATTTAAAGCTTGTGTTTCCTTATTTATTTTCATTTTGGATGATCTATCCATTGGTGAAAGTGGGGTGTTAAAGTCCCCTACTATGAATGTGTTACTGTCGATTTCCCCTTTTATGGCTGTTAGCATTTGCTTTATTTATTGAGGTGCCCATACATTGGGTGCATAAATATTTACCATTGTTATATCTTCTTGGATTGATCCCTTGATCATTATATAGTGTCCTTCTTTGCCTCTTGTAATAGTCTTTGTTTTAAAGTCTATTTTGTCTGATATGAGAATTGCTACTCCAGATTTCTTTTGATTTCCATTTGCATGGAGTATCTTTTTCCATCCCCTCACTTTCAGTCTGTATGTGTCCCTAGGTCTGAAGTAGGTCTCTTGTAGACAGCACATATACAGGTCTTGTTTTTGTATCCATTCAGCCAGTCTATGTCTTTTGGTTGGAGCATTTAATCCTTTTACTTTTAAGGTAGTTATTGATATGTATGTTCCTATTACCATTTTCTTAATTGTTTTGGGTTTGTTATTGTAGGTCTTTTTCTTGTCTTGTGTTTCCTGCTAGAGAAGTTCCTTTAGCATTTGTTGTAGAGCTGGTTTGGTGGTGCTGAATTCTCTTAGCTTTTGCTTGTCTGTAAAGGTTTTAATTTCTCCATCGAATCTGAATGAGACCCTTTCTGGGTAGAGTAATCTTGGTTGTAGGTCTTTCCCTTTCATCACTTTAAATATGTCCTGCCACTCCCTTCTGGCTTGCAGAGTTTCTGCTGAAAAATCAGTTGTTAACCTTATGGGGATTCCCTTGTATGTTATTTGTTGTTTTTCCCTTTCTGCTTTTAATTTTTTTTTTTGTATTTAATTTTTGACAGTTTGATTAATATGTGTCTTGTTGTGTTTCTCCTTGGATTTATCCTGTATGTGACTCTCTGCGCTTCCTGGACTTGATTACCTACTTCCTTTCCCATATTAGGGAAGTTTTCAACTATAATCTCTTCAAATATTTTCTCAGTCCCTTTCTTTTTCTCTTCTTCTTCTGCGACCCCTATAATTCGAATGTTGGTGAGTTTAATATTGTCCCAGCGATCTCTGAGACTGTCCTCAATTCTTTTCATTCTTTTTTCTTTATTCTGCTCTGCAGTAGTTATTTCTACTATTTTATCTTCCAGGTCACTTATCTATTCTTCTTCCTTAGTTATTCTGCTATTGCTTCCTTCTAGAGAATTTTTAATTTCATTTATTGTGTTGTTCATCATTCTTTGTTTGCTCTTTAGTTCTAGGTCCTTCAGAAATGTTTCTTGTATTTTCTCCATTCTATTTCCAAGATTTTGGATCATCTTTACTATCATTTTTCTGAATTCTTTTTCTGGTAGACTGCCTGTTTCCTCTTCATTTGTTTGGTCTGGTGGGTTTTTACTTTGCTTCTTCATCTGCAGTGTGTTTCTCTGTTTTCTCATTTTGCTTAACTTACTGTGTTTGGGGTCTCTTTTTCACAGGCTGCTGGTTCATAGTTCCCGTTGTTTTTGGTGTCTGTCCCCAGTGGCTAAGGTTGGTTCAGTGGGTTGTGTAGACTTCCTGGTGGAGGGGACTAATGCCTGTGTTCTGGTGGATGAGGCTGGATTTTGTCTTTCTTATGGGGAGGTCCACATCTGGTGGTGTGTTTCGGGGTGTCTGTGACCTTATTATGATTTTAGGCAGCCTCTCTGCTAATGGGTGGGGTTGTGTTCCTGTCTTGCTAGTTGTTTGGCATAGGGTGTCCAGCACTGTAGCTTGCTGGTCGTTGAGTGGAGCTGGGTTTTGGCGTTGAGATGGAGATCTCAGGGAGATTTTTGCCATTTGATATTACGTGGAGCTGGGAGGTCTCTGGTGGACCAATGTCCTGAACTCGGCTCTCCCACCTCAGAGGCACAGGCCTGACACCTGGCCGGAGCACAAAGACCCTGTTATCCACACAGCTCAGAATAAGGGGGAGAAAAAATGAAAAAAAAAAAAAATAAAGTAAAATAAAATAAAGTTAGTAAAATAAAAAATAAAAGATAATTATGAAAAATAGAAAAAAATTTAAAGTAATAAAAAAAGAATGAAAGAAAGAAAGAGAGAAGAGAGCAACCAAACCAAAAAACAACTCCACCAACAATAACAAGCACTAAAAACTACTAAAAAACAAAAATAATAATAACGGACGGACAGAACCCTAGCACAAGTGGTAAAAGCAAAGCTATACAGACAAAAATCACACACATAAGCCTACACCTGCACACTCACAAAAAGAGAAAAAGGAAAAAAATATATATATCATTGCTCCCAAAGTTCACCACCTCAGTTTGGGATGATTCATTGTCTGTTCAGGTATTCCACAGATGCAGGGCACATCAAGGTGATTGTGGAGATTTAATCTGCTCCTCCTGAGGCTGCTGGGAGAAATTTCCCTTTCTCTTCTTTGTTCATGCAGCTGCTGTGTGAACAGCTTTCAATTTGGCCCCACCTCTGCCTGTAGGTTGCCTGAGGGCGTCTGTTCCCACTCAGACAGGGCGGAGTTAAAGTAGCAGCTGATTAGGGGACTCTGGCTCACTCAGGTGGCGGGTGGCGGGGGGGGGGGGGGGTATATGGAATGCAGGGTGAGCCTGCAGTGGCAGAGGCCGGCATGACATTGCACCAGCCTGAGGCACTCCGTGTGTTCTCCCAGGGAAGTTGTCCCTGGATCACAGCACCCTGGCCATGGTGGGCTGCACAGGCTTCTGGGAGGGGAGTTGTGGACAGTGACCTGTGCTTGCATACAGGCTTCTTGGTGGCTGCTGCAGCAGCCTTAGCATCTCATTCCCGTCTCTGTGGTCCATGCTGATAGCTGCAGCTCGCTCCCGTCTCTGGAGCTCATTTAGGTGGTGCTCTGAATCCCCTCTCCTCACGCACCGTGAAGCAAAGAGGCAAGAAAAAGTTTCTTCCTCTTCGGCAGTTCCAGACTTTTTCCCAGACTCCCTTCCGGCTAGCTGTGGTGCATTAGCCCCCTTCAGGCTGTGTTCATGCAGCCAATGCAAGTCCTCTCCCTGGGATCTGACCTCTGAAGCCAGATCCTCAGCTCCCAGCCTCTGCCTGCCCCAGCAGGTAAGCAGATAAGCCTCTCAGGCTGGTGAGAATTGGCTGGCACCGATTTTCTGTGCGGGAATCTCTCTGCTTTACTCTCTGCACCCCCATTGCTGCTCTCTCCTCCGTGGCTCCAAAGTTTCCCCCTCCGCCACCCACAGTCTCCATCTGCGAAGGGGCTTCCAAGTGTGTGGAAACCTTTCCTCCTTCACAGCTCCCTCCCACTGGTGCAGGTCCCATCCCTCTTCTTTTGTCTCTGTTTTCTCTTTTTTCCTTTGCCCTACCCAGATACATGGGGAGTTTCTTGCCTTTTGGGAGGTCTGAGCTCTTCCTCCAGCGTTCAGTAGGTGTTCTGTAGGGGTTGTTCCACATGTAGGTGTATTTCTGGGGAGGAAGCTGATCTCCACTTCTTACTCTTCTGCCATCTTGAAGCTCCTTCCATTTGTATTTTTTTAAAGAAATGCATTTTACTTTATTCTTAGATGGGATATAAATTCTTCTTTTATTCTTGGATGAGATTTAAATGCATAATATATAAATTCAAGAGGTAAACAAAATGGTAAAGAGTGAAAATATTACTAGTTCTTCTTTTGATAAGCAACCAGTGTTACTAGCTCCTTAAATACAGAGATAATCTATGCAAATGCCAACATGTATGTATGTTAGGAATTAGGAAATTCCTCTTATTTTGAAATATTTATATCTTCTTCTGCATTGTGTTTATGAGAGCCCAAAGGGTTTCGCTAAGACACTGGTTGAGAGAGAAGTACTCAGACTCTTATGTTACCATTCATGTTAGGAGCACAGTTCTGTATTGTTTCATCATTCAGTGTCTGATGTACATCATAATTATTGAAGATCCTAAAGATCTTCAAGATCGAAAAGATCAAAAGATCAAAAAGACACATGCACCCCAATGTTCACTGCAGCACTATTTACAATAGCCAGGTCATGGAAGCAACCTAAATGCACATCAACAGACAAATTGATAAAGAAGATGTGGTACATATATACAATGGAATATTACTCAGCCATAAAAAGGAATGAAATTGGGTCGTTTGCAGAGATATGGATGGTCCTAGAGCCTGTCATACAGAGTGAAGTAAGTCAGAAAGAGGAAAACAAATATTGTATATTAATGCATATATGTGGAATCTAGAAAAATGGTACAGATGAACCGGTTTGCAAGGGAGAAATAGAGACACAGATGTAGAGAACAAACATATGGACACCAAAGGGGGAAAGTTGGGGCAGGGGGATTGGGAGATTGCAGTTGACATATATACACTAATATGTATAAAATAGAAAGCTAATAAGAGCCTGCTGTATAAAAAAATTAAATTAAATTCAAAAATAATAAAAATAAAAGTTGTGTTTCTGTTGATTTTCACTATATCTGTCTCTTCACTCTGGAGGAAAGGATGGCCATGGATATAGGGAGTTACACTACTCTTGTCCACAAGTTTTTAAAACATTATCCAATCTAGACTGTTCTCTATGACAGAGACTATATAATATCACAACATCTTCTTTTCCTTTCTTCAATAATAAGAGAATTCAAACTGGACACATGATTGCATAACTAGGAACTATACTTCGTTAGCTCTCTTCTGGTAGATGTGATCATGTGACTAAGCTATTTCTTATGGTCTAAGAGTAGAAGTGCGGTGTGTAAACTACAACTTTAATTGTTTACTCTGGATTTATACTCATCCTTTCTCCTCAAGCTAGCACATAGATAAGTCCTCAAGCTTTGAATATGCAGAATAGTCCAACAATCTGGATGAGCAACGAAACAGAAGGAACTAAGTTCTCTGTATGATTGTGTGAAGCACAGTTGTCCCACCAACCTTCATTGCTCTACTTGGAGTGTTACATGGGAGAGAAATAAATTACTGCCTTTTTAAAGCCACTGTCTTTGGGAGGCCAGTTTATTACAGAGCTCATCCTGTACCTTAAATAATACAGATCCATGCTTGGATCTCAGAAGACAACCTAAGATTCCTTTGTCCTCTGCTGTGTCTCTCTTAATCTACTTCCTCATTTTGGTGGAGCACAAAATGACTTCATTGTTTTTATTTGTACGTTTAAAAATATCTTTATTTGACCCTTCAAGTAGGTGGATAGGTTGATTAAACCTGGAATTCTAGCTGGGAAATAATTTCCCTTCAGAGTTTTGAAGTTATTACTATTTTCTTTGTTATTCTAAAAAAAGTTCATTTGGTTTATTAATTTTTTTCTCGCTTTACCAAGGGTTTTAAGATCTTTATTACAGTAAGATTCTGAAATTTTTCAGTGTTGTATTTTAGTATGGTTTTATTTTTATCCAGTGTGTTCAGTGTTCAATGGATCCTTTCAGTATGCCTTTTAATCCTAGGAAATTGCCTTGAATTACTTGATGGATAATTTTCTCCTGTTTTCTCAGTTCTTTCCTTCTGAACTGCTATTTTTTGGATGTTGAAACTCTTAGATTGCTCCTATTTTCTTAACCTTCCCTCCTGCCTTTCATTTCTTTGTCTTTTTGCTCTATTTTCTGTGAGACTTCCTCAAACTAACCTTCCATCCCATCCATTGATGTTTTTCATTTCTGCCATCAAGTTTTTAATTTCCAAGATCTACTTTTCTGTTCTTTGAATACTATTTCCTGACATGATCATGGATGCCTTTCTTCTGTTTGGGAGGATATCAGTAATAGTTATTTGTTTTGTTTTCCCTTGCAGTTTTTGTCCTCCAAGTGGCTTTTGTCCTTATTGATTGTTTGTTTTGATTGCTAACTTCCTGTTAGCTTTCCTTAGATGTTTGTAGAGCCTTTCTTGTCTGCTTATAGAAAGTGGGTTTAAATTGAATGCTCTGGGCTTCCGTGGTGGCGCGGTAGTTGGGAGTCCGCCTGCCGATGCAGCGGACGCGGGTTCGTGCCCCGGTCCGGGAGGATCCCGCATGCCGCGGGGCGGCTGGGCCCGTGAGTCATGGCCACTGGGCCTGCGCGTCCGGAGCCTGTGCTCCGCGGCGGGACAGGCCACAGCAGTGAGAGGCCCGCGTACCGCAAAAAAAAAAAAAAAATTGAATGCTCTGAGTCTGGGAATGGGGCTTGCAGATTTATAGTTTCACAGTAGGGTGGTCTTGGCAGATAATTAGCTGCCAAGCTCCAGATGTCAATGTCTTTATAAATTTCCTCCTGGTTGACCAGGTGTCCGAGAGAAGGGTCTCCCAGTCCCCAGCCTAGATGTTAGAGATTTGGCTGCCAGAGTTCTGGGAGGTGAGGAGAGGATGGGGGTGGGGCTGGTGGTTCCAACATTCAATAGTCACTATTTATCCTCCACTTAATGACCCTGTTTGATTTTTCTTCTTGATCGCCAAATTTTATTTCACTTAATAATCTTTTCATTTTACCACAGACTCTTTTTTTTTTTTTTTTTCAAAGGGTTAACTTAGACGTTTTTATTACTATATTGCAAGAAGATTGGGCTTGTGAGTGCATAGAACAGTGTTTCTTAAACTTCACATGTGAATCACCTGGGGAGTTTATCAAAATACAGGTTCTGATATAGTAGATCTAGGGTGGAGCTGCTATTCTGTATTTAAATGTGTTGTCATGCTGATGCCGCCAGTCTGTGGACCATACTTCGTAACAAGGACATAGACTATTAAGATGTAACACGTAATATTAAAATATAAGGCATAGGGCTTCCCTGGTGGCGCAGTGGTTGAGAGTCAGCCTGCCGATGCAGGGGTTCGTGCCCCTGGTCCGGGAAAATCTCACGTGCCGCGGAGCGGCTGGGCCCGTGAGCCATGGCCGCCGAGCCTGCGCGTCCGGAGTCTGTGCTTGGCAGTGGGAGGGGCCACAACAGTGAGAGGCCCGCGCACCGCAAAAAAAAAAAAAAAAAAAAAAAAAAAAAATATATATATATATGTCATAGAGTAATATTAAAATTTTTTCTTTGGGGTATAGAGCACATGGTAAGAATAAATGGGTGAATGAGAGGCATTTACAAATATAAAATGTTCCCAAGGGGAAGTAGAAAGTGGTCTGGGAGCCATATAGAGAAGAAACATCATGAAGACTGGGGAGGGGAGGGGGTTCAGGAGGTGCTTCCCAAGGGAGGTAGTGTCTCTAATTGAGCCAGGAAGATGTGGAGGATGTCTGCTGCTGGAGAGGGCAGGATGGTGCTCCAGGTTGAGCGCTGGCATTGGTGTTTTCAAGGGTCAGCTCAGGGCTTGTCCAGAGACCAGCTACTTGTTCCCTTCAGTAGCTCTTCCGTGCAGGGAAGCAGGAAGGATAAGGCTGGTAAGGAGGTCCAGAGGAAGCCTTGCCTGATGAAAACCACCCCCATCAAGGCCAGCCCCAGCATTCCTAAGACTGGACCCAAAGACTCTGACCTTTCTTTTTTTTTTTTTTTTTTATTTATTTATTTATTTATTTTTAACATCTTTATTGGGGTATAATTGCTTTACAATGGTGTGTTAGTTTCTGATTTATAACAAAGTGAATCAGCTATACATATACATGTGCTCCCATGTGTCTTCCCTCTTGCGTCTCCCTCCCTCCCACTCTCCCCCTCCCACCCCTCCAGGCTGTCCCAAAGCCCCGAGCTTATATCCCTGTGCCTTGCGGCTGCTTCCCCCTAGCTATCTACCTTACTACGTTTGTTAGTGTGTATATGTCCATGACTCTCTCTCGCCCTGTCAAAACTCACCCTTCCCCCTCCCCATATCCTCAAGTCCGTTCTCCAGTAGGTCTGCGCCTCTATTCCTGTCTTATCCCTAGGTTCTTCATGACATTTTTTCCCCTTAAATTCCATATATATGTGTTAGCATACGGTATTTGTCTTTGTCTTTCTGACTTACTTCACTCTGTATGACAGACTCTAGGTCTATCCATCTCATTACAAATATCTCAATTTCATTTCTTTTTAAGGCTGAGTAATATTCCATTGTGTATATGTGCCACATCTTCCTTATCCATTCGTCCGATGATGGGCGCTTAGGTTCTTTCCATCTCCGGGCTATTGTAAATAGAGCTGCAATGAACATTTTGGTACATGACTCTTTTTGAATTTTGGTTTTCTCAGGGTATATGCCCAGTAGTGGGATTGCTGGGTCATATGGTAATTCTATTTGCAGTTTTTTAAGGAACCTGCATACTGTTCTCCATAGTGGCTGAACCAATTCACATTCCCACCAGCAGTGCAAGAGTGTCCCCTTTTCTCCACACCCTCTCCAGCATTTATTGTTTCTAGATTTTTTGATGATGGCCATTCTGACTGGTGTGAGATGATATCTCATTGTAGTTTTGATTTGCATTTCTCTAATGATTAATGATGTTGAGCATTCTTTCATGTGTTTGTTGGCATTCTGTATATCTTCTTTGGAGAAATGTCTGTTTAGGTCTTCTGCCCATTTTTGGATGGGGTTGTTTGTTTTTTTGTTATTGAGCTGCATGAGCTGCTTGTAAATTTTGGAAATTAATCCTTTGTCAGTTGCTTCATTTGCAAATGTTTTCTCCCATTCTGAGGGTTGTCTTTTGGTCTTGATTATGGTTTCCTTTGCTGTGCAAAAGCTTTGAAGTTTCATTAGGTCCCATTTGTTTATTTTTGTTTTTATTTCCATTACTCTAGGAGGTGGGTCAGAAAGGATCTTGCTGTGATTTATGTCATAGAGTGTTCTTCCTATGTTTTCCTCTAAGAGTTTGATAGTTTCTGGCCTTACATTTAGGTCTTTTATCCATTTTGAGCTTATTTTTGTGTATGGTGTTATGGAGTGATCTAATCTCATACTTTTACATGTACCTGTCCAGTTTTCCCAGCACCATTTATTGAAGAGGCTGTCCTTTCTCCACTGTACATTCCTGCCTCCCTTATCAAAGATAAGGTGTCCATATGTGCGTGGGTTTATCTCTGGGCTTTCTATCCTTTCCACTGATCTATCTTTCTGGTTTTGTGCCAGTACCATACTGTCTTGATTACTGTTGCTTTGTAGTATAGTCTGAAGTCAGGGAGCCTGATTCCTCCAGCTCCTTTTTTCATTCTCAAGATTGCTTTGGCTATTCGGGGTCTTTTGTGTTTCCATACAAATTGCGAAATTTTTTGTTCTAGTTCTGTGAAAAATGCCAGTGGTAGTTTGATAGGGATTGCATTGAATCTGTAGATTGCTTTGGGTAGTAGAGTCATTTTCACAATGTTGACTCTTCCCATCCAAGAACATGGTATATCTCTCCATCTATTTGTATCATCTTTAATTTCTTTCATCAGTGTCTTATAATTTTCTGCATACAGGTCTTTCGTATCCTTAGGTAGGTTTATTCCTAGATATTTTATTCTTTTTGTTGCAATGGTAAATGGGAGTGTTTTCTTGATTTCACTTTCAGATTTTTCATCATTAGTATATAGGAATGCCAGAGATTTCTGTGCATTAATTTTGTATCCTGCTACTTTACCAAATTCATTGATTAGCTCTAGTAGTTTTCTGGTAGCATCTTTAGGATTCTCTATGTATAGTATCATGTCATCTGCAAACAGTGACAGCTTTACTTCTTCTTTTCCGATGTGGATTCCTTTTATTTCCTTTTCTTCTCTGATTGCTGTGGCTAAAACTTCCAAAACTATGTTGAATAAGAGTGGTGAGAGTGGGCAACCTTGTCTTGTTCCTGATCTTAGTGGAAATGCTTTCAGTTTTTCACCATTGAGGATGATGTTTGCTGTGGGCTTGTCATATATGGCCTTTATTATGTTGAGGAAAGTTCCCTCTATGCCTACTTTCTGGAGGGTTTTTATCATAAATGGGTGTTGAATTTTGTCAAAAGCTTTCTCTGCATCTATTGAGATGATCATATGGTTTTTCTCCTTCAATTTGTTAATATGGTTTATCACATTGATAGATTTGCGTATATTGAAGAATCCTTGCATTCCTGGAATAAACCCCACTTGATCATGGTGTATGATCCTTTTAATGTGCTGTTGGATTCTGTTTGCTAGTATTTTGTTGAGGATTTTTGCATCTATGTTCATCAGTGATATTGGCCTGTAGTTTTCTTTCTTTGTGACATCCTTGTCTGGTTTTGGTATCAAGGTGATGGTGGCCTCATAGAAGGAATTTGGGAGTGTTCCTCCCTCTGCTATATTTTGGAAGAGTTCGAGAAGGATAGGTGTTAGCTCTTCTCTAAACGTTTGATAGAATTCACCTGTGAAGCCATCTGGTCCTGGGCTTTTGTTTGTTGGAAGATTTTTAATCACAGTTTCAATTTCAGTGCTTGTGATTGGTCTGTTCATATTTTCTATTTCTTCCTGATTCAGTCTTGGCAGGTTGTGCATTTCTAAGAATTTGTCCATTTCTTCCAGATTGTCCATTTTATTGGCATAGAGTTGCTTGTAGTAATCTCTCATGATTTTTTTTATTTCTGCAGTGTCAGTTGTTATTTCTCCTTTCTCATTTCTAATTCTATTGATTTGAGTCTTCTCCCTTTTTTTCTTGATGAGTCTGGCTAGTGGTTTATCTATTTTGTTTATCTTCTCAAAGAACCAGCTTTTAGTTTTATTGATCTTTGCTATCGTTTCCTTCATTTCTTTTTCATTTATTTCTGATCTGATTTTTATGATTTCTTTCCTTCTGCTAGCTTTGGGGCTTTTTTGTTCTTCTTTCTCTAATTGCTTGAGGTGCAAGGTTAGGTTGTTTATTCGAGATGTTTCCTGCTTCTTAAGGTGGGCTTGTATTGCTATAAACTTCCCCCTTAGAACTGCTTTTGCTGCATCCCATAGGTTTTGGGTCGTTGTGTCTCCATTGTCATTTGTTTCTAGGTATTTTTTTATTTCCTCTTTGATTTCTTCAGTGATCACTTCATTATTAAGTAGTGTATTGTTTAGCCTCCATGTGTTTGTATATTTTACAGATCTTTTCCTGTAATTGATATCTAGTCTCATGGCGTTGTGGTCAGAAAAGATACTTGATACAATTTCAATTTTCTTAAATTTACCAAGGCTTGATTTGTGACCCAAGATATGATCTATCCTGGAGAATGTTCCATGAGCACTTGAGAAAAATGTGTATTCTGTTGTTTTTGGATGGAGTGTCCTATAAATATCAATTAAGTCCATCTTGTTTAATGTATCATTTAAAGCTTGTGTTTCCTTATTTATTTTCATTTTGGATGATCTGTCCATGGGTGAAAGTGGGGTGTTAAAGTCCCCTACTATGAATGTGTTACTGTCAATTTCCCCTTTTATGGCTGTTAGTATTTGCCTTACGTATTGAGGTGCTCCTATGTTGGGTGCATAAATATTTACAATTGTTATATCTTCTTCTTGGATCGATCCCTTGATCATTATGTAGTGTCCTTCTTTATCCCTTTTAATAGTCCTTATTTTAAAGTCTATTTTGTCTGATATGAGAATTGCTACTCCAGCTTTCTTTTGGTTTCCATTTGCATGGAATATCTTTTTCCATCCCCTTACTTTCAGTCTGTATGTGTCTCTAGGTCTGAGGTGGGTCTCTTGTAGACAGCATATATAAGGGTCTTGTTTTTGTATCCATTCAGCCAATCTGTGTCTTTTGGTGGGAGCATTTAGTCCATTTACATTTAAGGTAATTATCGATATGTATGTTCCTATTCCCATTTTCTATATTGTTTTGGGTTCGTTATTATAGGTCGTTTCCTTCTTTTGCATTTCTTATCTAGAGAAGTTCCTTTAGCATTTGTTGTAAAGCTGGTTTGGTGGTGCTGAACTCTCAGCTTTTGCTTGTCTGTAAAGGTTTTAATTTCTCCATCAAATCTGAATGAGATCCTTGCTGGGTAGAGTAGTCTTGGTTGCAGGTTTTTCTCCTTCATCACTTTCAGTATGTCCTGCCACTCCCTTCTGGCTTGTAGGGTTTCTGCTGAGAGATCAGCTGTTAACCTTATGGGGATTCCCTTCTGTGTTATTTGTTGTTTTTCCCTTGCTGCTTTTAATATGCTTTCTTTGTATTTAATTTTTGATAGTTTGATTAATATGTGTCTTGGCGTATTTCTCCTTGTATTTATCCTGTATGGGACTCTCTGTGCTTCCTGGACTTGATTAACTATTTCCTTTCCCATATTAGGGAAGTTTTCAACTATAATCTCTTCAAATATTTTCTCAGTCCCTTTCTTTTTTTCTTCTTCTTCTGGAACCCCTATAATTCGAATGTTGGTGCGTTTAATGTTGTCCCAGAGCTCTCTGAGACTGTCCTCAGTTCTTTTCATTCTTTTTTCTTTATTCTGCTCTGCAGTAGTTATTTCCACTACTTTATCTTCCAGGTCACTTATCCGTTCTTCTGCCTCAGTTATTCTGCTATTGATCCTATCTAGAGTACTTTTAATTTCATTTATTGCGTTGTTCATCGTTGCTTGTTTCATCTTTAGTTCTTGTAGGTCCTTGTTAACTGTTTCTTGCATTTTGTCCATTCTACTTCCAAGATTCCGGATCATCCTTACTATCATTATTCTGAATTCTTTTTCAGGTAGATTGCCTATTTCCTCTTCATTTGTTAGGTCTGGTGGGTTTTTATCTTGCTCCTTCATCTGCTGTGTGTTTTTCTGTCTTCTCATTTTGCTTATCTTACTGTGTTTGGGGTCTCCTTTTTCAGGCTGCACGTTCGTAGTTCCCGTTGTTTTTGATGTCTGTCTCCAGTGGCTAAGGTTGTTTCAGCGGGTTGTGTAGGCTTCCTGGTGGAGGGGACTAGTGCCTGTGTTGTGCTGGATGAGGCTGGATCTTGTCTCTCTAGTGGGCAGGTTCACGTCTGGTGGTGTGTTTTGGGGTGTCTGTGGCCTTGTTATGATTTTAGGCAGCCTCTCTGCTAATGGGTGGGGTTGTGTTCCTGTTTTGCTAGTTGTTTGGCATAGGTT
This sequence comes from Phocoena sinus, assembly GCF_008692025.1. Classification (NCBI taxonomy): domain Eukaryota; kingdom Metazoa; phylum Chordata; class Mammalia; order Artiodactyla; family Phocoenidae; genus Phocoena; species Phocoena sinus. Next base: position 63,653,309 of record NC_045765.1, on the reverse strand, counting down.
GTCCAGCACTGTGGCTTGCTGGTCGTTGAGTGAAGCTGGGTGTTGGTGTTAAGATGGAGGTCTCTGGGAGATTTCCACCGTTTAATATTATGTGGAGCTGGGAGGTCTCTTGTTGATCAGTGTCCTGAAGTTGGCTCTCCTACCTCAGAGGCAGAGCCCTGCCTCCTGGGCTGGAGCACCAAGAGCCTTTCATCCACACGGCTCAGAATAAAAGGGAGGAAAAGTAGAGAGAATTATTAGAAGTATGAGGAAAGAAAGAAGGAAAGGAGGAAAGGAAGGAAGGAAGAAAGAAGCAAAGAAGGAAAGAAAGGAGGGAGGGAGGGAGGAAGGAAGGAAGGAAGGAGGGAAAGAAGGAGAAAATGTAGAGAGAATTAGTAGAAGTATGAGGAAAGAAAGAGGGAAAGGAGGAAAGGAAGGAAGGAAGAAAGAAGCAAAGAAGGAAAGAAAGGAGGGAGGGAGGGAGGGAGGGAGGAAGGAAGGAAAGAAGGAGGGAAAGAAGGAGAAAATGTAGAGAGAATTAGTAGAAGTTTGAGGAAAGAGAGAAGGAAAGGAGGAAAGGAAGGAAGGAAGAAAGAAGCAAAGAAGGAAAGAAAGGAGGGAGGGAGGGAGGAAGGAAGGAAGGTAGTAGGGAAAGAAGGAGAAAATGTAGAGAGAATTAGTAGAAGTATGAGGAAAGAAAGAAGGAAAGGAGGAAAGGAAGGAAGGAAGAAAGAAGCAAAGAAGGAAAGAAAGGGAGGGAGGGGAGAAGGAAGGAAGGAAGGAGGGAAAGAAGGAGAAAATGTAGAGAGAATTAGTAGAAGTTTGAGGAAAGAAAGAAGGAAAGGAGGAAAGGAGGAAAGGAAGGAAGGAAGAAAGAAGCAAAGAAGGAAAGAAAGGAGGGAGGGAGGGAGGGAGGAAGGGAGGAAGGAAGGAGGGAAAGAAGGAAAAAAGACAGAAAGAAAGAAGATACAGTAAAAATAAAATAAAGTATAATATAGTTATTGTACTAAAAAATATTTAGAAAGAAAGAAAAATAAAAAAGAACAGATAGAACCCTAGGACAAATGTTGGAAACAAAGCTATACAGAGAAAATCTTACACAGAAGCATACACATACACGTTCACAAAGAGAGGCAAAGGGGGAAAAATCATAAATCCTGCTCCCAGAGACCACCTCCTCAACCTGGGGTGATTCGCTGTCTAAAAGAGGGAAGGAAGGAAGGAAAGAAAGAAAGAAAGAACGAAGGTAAAGTACAATAAAGTTATTACAATTAAAATTAATTATTAAGAAAAAAAAATTTTTTTTTAAAAAACCATGGACGGATAGAGCCCTAGGACAAATGTTGGAAGCAAAGCTATACAGAGAAAATCTTACACAGAAGCATACACATACACGTTCACAAAGAGAGGCAAAGGGGGAAAAATCATAAATCCTGCTCCCAGAGACCACCTCCTCAATTTGGGGTGATTTGTTGTCTAAAGGAGGGAAGGAAGGAAGGAAAGAAAGAAAGAAAGAACGAAGGTAAAGTACAATAACGTTATTACAATTAAAATTAATTATTAAGAAAAAAAAATTTTTTTTTAAAAAAAACCATGGACGGATAGAGCCCTAGGACAACTGTTGGGAGCAAAGCTATACAGAGAAAATCTTACACAGAAGCATACACATACACGTTCACAAAGAGAGGCAAAGGGGGAAAAATCATAAATTCTGCTCCCAGAGACCACCCCCTCAACCTGGGGTGATTCGCTGTCTAAAGGAGGGAAGGAGGGAAGGAAAGAAAGAACGAAGGTAAAGTTCAATAAAGTTATTACAATTAAAATTAATTATTAAAAAAAAATTTTTTTTTTTTTTAAAAAAAAAACCATGGACGGATAGAGCCCTAGGACAAATGGTGGAAGCAAGAGTATACAGACAAGATCTCACACAGAAGCATACACGCACACATTCACAAAAAGAGGAAAAGGGAAAAAAATCACAGATCTCGCTCCTAAATTCCCCCTCTTCAATTTGGGATCACTCCCTGTCTATTCAGGTATTCCACAATGCAGGGCACATCAAGTTGATCGTGGAGCTTCAATCCGCCGCCTCCGCGGCTGCCGGGAGAGACCTCCCCCTCTCCTCCCTGCTCTCACAGCTCACAGGAGCTCAGCTTTGTACCCGGCCCTGCCCCTGCGCACAGATCGCTGGAGGGCGTCTGTTTTTTTGCTCAGACAGGACGGGGTTAAAGGAGCCGCTGATTCGGGAGCTCCGGCTCACTCAGGCCGGGGGTTGGGGGATGGGGGAAGGAGGGGCACTGCGTGCGGGCCGGGCCTGCGGCGGCAGAGGCGTCATGACGCTGCGGCAGAGGCCGGCGTGACGCTGCACCAGCCTGAGACCCGCCGTGCGTACTCCCGGGGAAGTTGTCCCTGGATCCCGGGAACCTGGCAGTGGCGTGCTGCACAGGCTCCGCGGAAGAGGGGCGCGGAGAGTGACCTGTGCTCGCACACAGCCCCCCTGGTGGCGGCAGCAGCAGCCCCAGCGTCTCCCGCCCGTCTCTGGGGTCCGCGGTTTCAGCCGCGGCTCGCGCCCGTCTCTGGGGTTCGCGCTTTTAGCCGCGGCTCGCGCCCGTCTCTGGAGTTCCTTTAAGCAGCGCTCTTAAACCCCTCTCCTCGCGCACCAGGAAACAAAGAGGGAAGAAAAAGTCTCTTGCCTCTTCGGCCGGTGCAGGCTTTTCCCCGAACTCCCTCCCGGCTAGTCGTGGCGCACCAACCCCTTCAGGCTATGCTCAAGCCGCCAACCCCAGTCTTCTCCCTGCGCTCCGTCCAAAACCGAAACCCGAGCCTCAGCTCGCAGCCCCGCCCGCCCCGGCGGGTGAGCAGACAAGCCTCTCGGGTTGGTGAGTGCCGGTCGGCACCGATCGTCTGTGCAGGAATCTCCCCGCTTTGCCCTCCACACCCGTCGCTGTGCACCACTCCGCGGTCCCGAAGCTCCCCCCTCCGCCTCCCGCAGTCTCCGCCCGCGGAGGGGCTTCCTAGTGTGTGGAAACTTTTCCTCCTTCACAGCTCCCTCCCACTGGTGCAGGTGCCGTCCTTATTCTTTTGTCTCTGTTTTTTCTTTTTTCTTTTGCCCTACCCAGGTACGTGGGGAGTTTCTTGCCTTTTGGGAGCTCTGAGGTCTTCTGCCAGCCTTCAGTAGGTGTTCTGTAGGAGTTGTTCCACGTGTAGATGTATTTCTGGTGTATCCGTGAGGAGGAAGGCGATCTCCACGTCTTACTCTTCCGCCATCTTCCCGCCGACCCACAGACTCTTTAGAGTGAGAGCATTGCAAGTTAATAGGTTATATTGGGATTAAAAGCTTATTGCCTTGGAAGAATTTAGGAAATTTTAGAACGTTTCTTAAAAACTCAGTTTCTAGTTGGAATGAAGACTGTAATAATAAACAAAAGCCTCAATTACATAGAGTCCAGAGATGAGGGGGTGGGTGAGGGTGGGAGGAGGGGGGGTCTCATGCCCTGGGAACAGAGCAGAGACCAACAAGAAGAACAAAGACTACTTTCCTGAGTGCCTCTGTTTTTATTAAGTTTCCGAGGTCCACAACTGTACTAAATACGCCCAGCCCAGAGATTCTCCATTTAAAACTTTTCTGAAGAATTATCTTTCATATTTCTGTTGGGGTGGGGGAGGTACATTCACTCTATGGAGTAGAGTCTGGAAGGACATCTAGGGTTTTAAAAGATTCTCAAACAACTTTTACCATATTTTTATTTTATTCTTTCACTCACTCAGTTTTCCCTTCACTCCCATTCCAGAAACAGCAGAGGTCCCTGGTATTGCCAGCTTCTGAGCCTTTTGAGTGTAAGTCAGGTATGTTTCTAGCTATTCTCCACTGAAGGCTTAGGAGTTTGGCTGTATTAGATCTACTTAATCAGTGGCCATTCATTTATCTGATTTTTATAGTTTCAAAAATTAGTGGCTTTCTTCCTGATATCTTTGAGAGAGTATTTTTTGTTTGTTTGTATATGGGGATTTTGTTTTTTTTAAAGATCCCATTTGGTTCTACTTCAGGAAGGAGAGAATTTAGATGTGTGTTTTCCATCTACCATTTTAACCTGGAACCCTGGTGATTGCTTTTATTAGTCATTTATTTTTCTCTTAGACTAGCAGAGAAAGTTTAAAATGATTTACATTGCTTTACATACATTCTTCTATGAAAAAGAAAGTGAAATTTTATTATGAAGGCTGATGGAGAGTATTAAGTAGTTATATTCTCTTAATCAAGGAATTAATTTTGGGCAAAAAGAATGCTATGAATGGGGAAGATAAAATTTAATGAATTTTCAATAACTTTCAGAATCCACTATTTAGTACTCCATTTATTTAAAAGGACAGAACCTGTGCCAAACATGTACTTGGGATAAAAAAATGACACTAAAAGGCTGATGGTAAACTGGCCAAGTATAGAAACTCAGTCACATAAAAATGATATAAAAGGAGTTAATCAAATGGATCAAAACTCAGAAAATGGATTTGTTTGTAGGCAGTAGTACCTCTACAGCTGACAAATTTGTAATGAAGTCTAAAGATATTGAGAGCTCTTTCTCTATTCATTACTAATTGGCATTCTAGAAAGAGTCTGCCTGTATGTACCCAAGTGAAACAGAACCAGATCTATTTCTTCTACTACTTTTATCTAAATTATGTGTCTTTGTTAGTATTAGTCCCAAAGTGCTTCTCTTTTTTAGTTCCATGTCGAGTTCACTGAATCACACTGACCAGTGGAAATAAACTTTCCATATCCCCTTGCCGCTTTCAAATGAGAAGTTTCCATGGCATTCAGAATTATCTGACTTTCTGAAACCCATTAAAAAGCCTGTGAGGTAGAGAGGTTGTAACTGTAATCACTCAGGTCCAATATAATCAGCTGTCCAACTACTCGTCAGCTCTAACAGCAGCTTTACCGCCTTCTTGCTTCTGAGATGCCTCTCTGAGGATCACTCACATCGGCCAGGGCAGACAGGGAGAATGAATGAACTTAGATTCTTGTTTGCAAGCCAGCTATCCCACACAGAATGAGATCATTTCTAACAGAGGAGCTGGTGGGGCTTCTGACATTTGCAGGGTGTTAGCTGTTGGCGTGTTTGAAGTGGGCTCTGGGAGCGTGTCTCTGCACAGAGAAACCTAACATGGAATCCATTTATAGTTTCTTTCCAGGCAGTTGAAGCATCAGTGAAATGTGGTTCATCGTGATGAAACTCTTTTTTAAATTATATGAATGATTCACGTGGTCATTCAGTAGGACCCACTAGAATCTATATTGTGTCCTACCAATCCCCCTTTCCTGTGAGTGTCGTTACAGAAAATCTGGCTACTTGGCCAATGAAAGGAGATAAAGGATACTTCAGAAGGACCATTTGCCTTCAGGAAGCCAATATATTTTGGTAGGATATTTAGAATATTTGGAGCACAGAGACATAGACTGTGCCACTAGGAGACATTTTTAACCCAGATCTACCATAGTATTTTGTGCTTTCAAGGGCTTTACAGTTATTCATGACAGGTAGAGTCTATTTCCAACAGTCTTAGAACAGGCTGGCACCATCTGGAATGAAAAAGAAAAACAGACCTATACCTTCTACCATAGTAGTCTGCTCTTCTAGGTTGTCCAGGGTTGAAGAACCTCTCTTTGTCTCTTGTGTGGATTGGCTTTTCCCTCAGGCATCTCTTATTGTTTTTATGCACACTGAAAGGGCCTTGAGACAGCAGAGCTATGAGTGACTGGTTTGTCTACGTTGCCTCTCATTATGTCCTATCTGGGCTTTTTCTCCCTTTTCTCATTTATACCAGCATCCCCAAATGCCCTCAGACTCTTTCTTCCTCTTCAACCCTGAGTTTCTTAAGAAATGACCTGTTAAATTAATGTTTCTGATGAGTAAACTGATAAGGAGTCATACTATATACCTTCATAATGTTAGCATTCTAACAAAGAGTAAAGAAAGAAAAAAAGTGAAGCCAAGGGAATGCTTTTGTTGTTGTGGCATTTCAGATGTCAGTAAAAAGTTGGTGGAGTAATCTGAGGGTGGGTGGGTGAGGTATTCTGTGAGGCAGAAGGGTATTCTTTGTCTTCTTGAAGTTATCTGGAAGTTTCTACCCTATCCTTCCATAGAAACGTACAGAGGTATTGGTTGGATTTCCTGATAGAACACCATGAAAAGAAATGGTGACTTCATGAAAGTGCCTAAATGTGAACTATTTTTCCTCCCAACATTTTCTGCCTTGAAGAACAACTCTAAGTTTTACAAAATAAATTAAATTGACAGTAGAGTAAGTAGGCCAGACAGGTGCACTTCAGATTAAATAAAAATTACAAGCCAATATATTCTGCTTTCACTCTGACACTCAAAACTCCTCTCCCTTTACATTAATCACTCAGCAATTCTTAGAAGCCCGCATTATATGGACAAAATGCTGCTTGTTAACCAACTCTTTACAGAGGGAGAATGCGTGTGAACTGATTTGCTGCGAAATAAAAGAGTGTTATTGGAACTTGAAGATCCTGTATTACAGTAAGACTTGGTTTGTATAATTCTTAAGAATACAACTTAGAAAACTCCCCATTATACAGGTAGGGCCATAGTCTCAGAGATGAGAAGTAATCTGTCTAAACTCATAAAATTTATTCAGCAGAGCTTGGATTAGATTCTCTTTCCCAGTCAGTGTTCTTTCCATTACACTGTGCTGCTACTTCCATTTAACAACAATATCCCATATACATTTTCAGTTAGTTTATTATGAATCAAGTAGTAAATTTCACAAAAAAGGAGACAAGGAACCTTAGAATCATTAATTAGGCAGGTTATAAAGATTCAAAATATTAAAGCATTGGAAAATTCTTTGTCCTCCAACATTTTATCTTGAATAATTTCAAACCTACATACCCTTCACTTAGATTTGCTGATTGTTAAAATTTTATCATATTTGCTTTCTCTTTCTCTATTTACATACATACATTTACTGAACTATTTGAAAATAAATTGCAGACATCATGACACTTAACTCTTAAATGCTTTCTAAGAATAAGGCATTTTCTTACATAATCAAAATATATTAATGAAATTGAACATTGATACAACAATATCTATTAACAACATATACTTTAGATTAAAATTAATCTAGGTAGTTCCACTGCTTTTGTATTGTTTTCATAACATTGACTATTATAAAGAGACCAGATTAGTGTTTTTTTTTTTTCTTAACTTCCAATAATTTGGATTGCCTGATTGTTTCCTTATGATTAGAGTCAGTTTAAAAATTTTTGGCAAGATATCAAATACAGGATATTATGTTCTTCACAGTGCATCAGCTTTTTAAGTGTCACTCTCCTAATTTATAAATTCTGTGTTGTACAGTGATAATTTTTAATGCAAAATTTGTCAATTTTAAAAATTTATTTCATTTTTAGTTTTCATACAATTTTGAAAAGTTACTTCCGTTTATAGTTATTAAAAAATATTGGCTATATTTCTATGCTGTACAGTATATCCTTGATCCTATTTTACACCAAATAGTATACCTCCCATTCTCCTGCCCTGATATTGGCCCTCCCCAATCACTGGTAACCACTAGTTTGTTCCTTATATCTGTGAGTCTGCTTTTTTTTGTTGTTATACTCACTGGTTTGTTGTATTTTTTAGATTCCATGTGATATCATACAGTATCTGTCTTTCTCTGTCTGACTTATTTCACTTGGCATAATACCCTCCAAGTCCATCCATGTTGCTGCAAATGGCAAAATTTTGTTCTTTTTTATGGCTGAGTAGTATTCCATTGTGTATATATACCACATCTTCTTTATCCATTCCTTATCTGTTGATGGACACTTAGGTTATTTCCATATCTTGACATGTTCATAACAGCATGTATCGTTTTGAATTAGTGTTTTGTTTTTTTCAGATATATACCTAGGAGTGGAATTGCTGGATCATATGGCAGTTCTCATTTTAGTTTTTTGAAAAACTTCCATACTGTTTTCCACAGTGGCTGCGCCAATTTACATTCCTACCAACAGTGTACAAAGGTTCCCTTTGCTCCACATCCTCCCCAACACTTGTTATTTGTGTTCTTTCTGTGGTGGCCATTCTGACAGGTGTGAGGTGATATCTCATTGTGGTTTTGTTTTTGTGTTTGTTTTAATATTTATTTATTTGGCTGTGCCAGGTCTTAGTTGCAGCAGGTGGGATCTTCATTGCCACATGCAGGATCTTTAGTTGCGGCATGCAGAATCTAGTTCCCTGACCAGGGATTGAACCTGGGCCCCCGGCATTGGGAGCGCAGTCTTAACTGCTGGACCACCAGGGAAGTCCCTCATTGTGGTTTTGATTTGCACTTCCCTGATCATTAGCGATGTTGAGCATCTTTTCATATGCCTGTTGGCCCTCTGCAGTTCCTCTTTGGAAAAATATCTATTCAGTTCTTCTGCTCATTTTTCAACCAGGTAGTTTGTTTTATTGAAGCTGAGTTGTATGGGCTGTTTATATATATGTTGGATATTAATCCCTTATTGGTCATGTCATTTGCAAATATTTTCTTCCATTCAGTTGGTTGTCTTTTCATTTTGTTGATGGCTTCCTTTGCTGTGCAAAATATTTTAAGTTTAATTAGGTCCCATTTGTTTATTTTTGCCTTTATTTCCATTACTGTAGAAGACAGATCCAAAAAATATTGCTGTGATTTATGTCAGAGTGTTCTGCCCATGTGTTCTGCAAGTTTTATAATATCCAGTCATATATTTAAGTCTTTAATCCATTTTGACTTTATTTTTGTATATGATGTTAGAGAATGTTCCAGTTTCATTCTTTTACATGTAGCTGTCCAGTTTTCCCAGTGCCACTTACTGAAGAGACACTCTTTTCTCCATTGTATATTCTTTCCTCCTTTGTCTTTGATTAGTTGACAGTGAGTGTATGGGTTTATTTCTGGGCCCTCTATCCTGTTCCATTGATCTATATTTCTGTTTTTGTGTCAGTACCATACTGTTTTGATTACTGTAACTTTGTAGTATACTCTGAAATCAGGGAATGTTATTCCTCCAGCTCCATTCTTCTTTCTCAAGATTGTTTTGGCTATTTGGAGTCTTTGTATTCCATTCAAATTTTTAAATTATTTGTTTCAGTTCTGTGAAAAAATGCCACTAGTTTTTGATAGGAATTGCACTGAATCTGTAAATTGCTTTCAGTAGTATGGTCATTTTAACAATATTGATTCTTTCAGTCCAAGAACACAGAATATCTTTCCATCTGTTTGTTTCATCTTCAGTTTCTTTCATCAGTGTCTTATAGTTTTCAGAATACAGATCTTTTGCCTCCTTAGGTAGGTTTATTCCTAGGTATTTTATTTTTTGATGCATGGTAAATGGGGTTGTTTCTTTAATTTCTCTTTCTGATAGTTTATTCTTAGTGTATAGAAATGCAACAGATATCTGTATATTAATTTTTTATCCTGCAAATTTACCAAATTCATTGATGAGCTCTAGTAGTTTTCTGGTTGCATCTTAGGATTTTTTCATGTCATCTGCACACAGGGACAGTTTTACTTCTTCCTTTCCAACTTGAATTCCTTTTCTTTCTTTTTCTTCTATAATTGCTGTGGCTAGCTCTTCTAAAACTATGATGAATAAAATTGGCAAGAGTGGGCACCCTGTCTTGTTCCTGATCTTAGAAGGAATGTTTTCCACTTTTCACCATTAGGTATGATGTTAGCTGTGATTTTGTCATATATGGCCTTTATTATGTTGATGTATGTTCCTTCTATGCCTGCTTTCTGAAGAGTTTTTATCATAAATGGGTGCTGAATTTTATCAAAAGCTTTTTCTGCATATATTGAGATGATCATATGGTTTTTATTCTTCAGTTTTTTTGGGTTTTTTTTACATCTTTATTGGAGTATAATTGCTTTACAATGTTGTGTTAGTTTCTGCTATATAACAAAGTGAATATTCTTCAATTTGTTAATATGGTGCATCACATTGATTGATTTGCAGATATTGAAAAATCCTTCATCCCTGGGATAAATCCCATTTGATCATGGTATATGATCCTTTTAGTGTATTGTTGGATTTGGTTTGCTAGTATTTTGTTGGGGATTTTTGCATCTATATTCATCAGTGAGATTGGTCTCTAATTTTCTTTTTTTGTGATCTCTTTATCTGGTTTTGGTATCAGGGTGATGGTGGCCTAATAGAATGAGTTCAGAAGTGTTCCTTCCTCTACAATTTTTTGGAATAGTTTCAGAAGGATAGCTGTTAACTCTTTTCTAAATTTTCTAAATTTTTGGTAGACTTCACCTGTGAAGCTGTTGGTCCTGGATTTTTGTTTCTTGGGAGTTTTTAAAATTACAGATTCAATTTCAGTACTGATAATTGGTCTGTCCCTATTTTCTGTTTCTTCCTGGTTTAGTCCTAGGAGGTTGTACCTTTCTAAGAATTTGTCCATTTCTTCTAGGTTGCCAATTTTATTGGCATATAGTTGCTCATAGTAATCTCTTATGAGCTTTGTATTTCAGTGATGTTGGTTGTAACTTTCATTTTTCCTTTTTTATTTTATTGATTTGGGCCCTCTCCCTTTTTCTCGTGATGAGTCTGGTTAAAGGTTTATCAATTTTGTTTATCTTTCCGAAGAACCAGGTTTTAGCTTCACTGATCTTTTCTATTATTTTTTTAGTCTCTATTTCACTTATTTCTGCTCTGATCTTTGTGATTTCTTGCCTTCTGTTAACTTTGGGTTTTGTTTGTTCTTATTTCTTTAGTTCATGTAGATGTAAGGTTAACTTTTTTATTTGAGATTTTTCTTGTTTCCTGAGGTAAGCTAGTATCACTGTAAACTTCCCTCTTAGAACTGTTTTTGATGCATCCAGTAGGTTTTGGATCATCGTGTTTTCGTTTTCATTTCTCTCTAGGCATTTTTTTTTTCTTTCTGACTTCTTCAGTTACCCCGTGGTTGTTTAGTAGCATATTGTTTAGCCTCTTCATGTTTGTGGTTTTTTCAGGTTTTTTTCTTGTAGTTGATTTCTAGTCTCATAACATTGTATCCAGAAAAGATGGTAGATATGATTTCAGTTTTCTTAAATTTACCAAGGCTTGTTTTGTGGGCTAACATGTGATCTATCCTGGAGAATGTTCCATGTGAACTTGAAGAGAATGTGTATTCTGCTTTTTTCAGATGGAATGCTCTCTCTTCTCTCTATATATATATCAATTAAGTCCATTTTGTCTAATGTGTTATTTAAGGCCTGTGTTTCCTTGTTGATTCTGTCTGGATGATCTGTTAAAAGTCCCCTACTATTGTTGTGTTACTGTCAATTTCTCCTTTTAGGTACCTTAATATTTGCTTTATATATTAAGGTGCTCCTATGTTGGGTGCATATATATTTACAATTGTTGTATCTTCTTCCTGGATTGATCCCTTGATCATTATGTAGTGTCCTTCTTAGTCTCTTGTAACAGTCTTTATTTTAAAGTCTATTTTGTCTGATATGAGTATTGCTACTCCAGCTTTCTTTTGATTTCTACTTGCATGGAATACCTTTCCCCAGCCCCTCACTTTCAGTCTGTATGTGTCTCTAGATCTAAATTGAGTCTCTTGTAGGCAGCATATATACAGGTCTTGCTTTTGTATCCATTTAGCCACTGTGTCTTTTGGTTGGAGCATTTAGTCTGTTTACATTTAAGGTAATTATCAATATGTATGTTCTTATTGCCATTTTGTTCATTGTTTTAGATTTGCTTTTGTAGGTTTTTTTTTCCCTTTCTTCTTTTGTTCTCTTCTCTTGTGATTTGATGACTATCTTTAGTGTTGTGCTTAGATTCGTTTTTCCTTTTTTTTTTTTTTTTTTTTTTTTTGTGGTTCACGGGCCTCTCACTGTTGTGGCCTCTCCCGTTGCGGAGCACAGGCTCCGGACGCGCAGGCTCAGCTGCCATGGCTCACGGGCCCAGCCGCTCTGCGGCATGTGGGATCTTCCCGGACCGGGGCACAAACCCGTGTCCCCTGCATCGGCAGGCGGACTCTCAACCACTGCGCCACCAGGGAAGCCCCTCCTTTTTCCTTTTTGTATGTATATCTATTACAGATTTTTGGTTTGCAGTTACCATGAGGTTTTTAGATAGTAGTCTAATATCTATCTATCTAGATAGATAGATAGATATGATTTTAAGTTGCTGATCTTTTAACTTCAAATGCATTTAAAAACCCTGTATTTTACTCTCTTCCCCTCATGATTACTGTTTTTTATATCATATTTTACATCTAATTGTTTTGTGTATCCCTAAACTGCTTATTGTGGGTAGAAATGATTTTACTACTTTTATCTTTTAACCTCCCTACTAGCTTTGTGTGTGGATGATTTCCAACCTTTACTGTATGTCTGCCTTTACCAGTGAGTTTTTTTCATTTTGTAATTTTCTTATTTCTAGTTGTGGCTTTTTTTTTTCACCTAGAGAAGTTCCCTTAACATTTATTGTAAAGCTTTTTTGGTGGTGCTGAACTCTGTTAGCTTTTGCTTGTCTGTAAAGCTTTTGATTTCTCTATCAGATCTGAATAAGAGCCTTGCTGGGTGGAGTATTCATGGTTGTAGGTTTTTCCCTTTCATCACTTTAAATATATTGTGCTACTCCCTTCTGGCCTGCAGAGTTTCTGTTGAAAAATCAGCTGATAGCCTTATGAGAGTTCCCTTGTATGTTATATGTTGCTTTTCCCTTGCTGCTTTTAATATTCTCTCTTTATCTTTATTTTTTGTCAGTTTTAATTGCAGTGTGTCTTGATGTATTCCTCTTTGAGTTAATTCTGTATGGGATTCTCTGTGCTTCCTGGACTTGGTTGACTGTTTCCTTTCCCAGGTTAGGTAAGTTTTCGCCTTTTATGCCTTCAAATATTTTCTCAGGTCCTTTCTCTCTCTTTTTTCTGAGACATCTATAACATGAATATTAGTGTGCTTGATGTTGTCCCAGAGGTCTCTTAAACTGTCCTCATTTCTTTTCATTCTTTTTTCTGTTCAGCAGCAGTGATTTCCACTACTCTGTTCTCCAGCTCACTGATCCATTCCTCTGTATCATTTAGGCTACTTTTAATTCCTTCTAGTGTACTTTTCATTGTGTTTTTCATCTCTGTTTGGTTGTTCTTTATGTTTTCTAACTCTTTATTTAAAACTTCTAACTTCTTATTCTCTGCATCCATTCTTCTCCTGAGTTCTTTGATTTTCTTTATGATCATTACTCTGAACTCTTTCTTGGGTAGATTGCCTGTTTCCACATCACTTAGTCCTTCTTCTGGGGTTTATTTTGTTCTTTCATCTGGAACCTATTCCTCTGCTGCCTCATTTTGCCTACGTTGCTATTTATATTTTTATGTATGTAGTAGGTTAGTTATGTTTCTCAACTTTGGAGAAGTGGCCTTCTCTAGGAAAGGTCCTTTGCATCCCAGAAGTGCCCTCCCCTTCTGTCACCCCAGGTATATGCTCTAGGGGTTTCCCTTATGAGGGCTGTGTGGGTCCCTCTATTATGGTGGGCTGACTATGTGGGTTGTCCGGTAGGTTTGGTTGGCCCTTAGGCTGGTTGGTTGCCAGGCTCTGCCTTGTGTGGATGCTGCTGGCTGCTGTTTAGCAGGGCCTAGTCATGAGGTGGCTGGGTGCAGAACAGTCAGATCCAGTCCCTGAAGTCTGGCTGCAGGGCCCAGGGATCCCAGAGTTCATTTTAAATTGTTGGGGGGGGGGGGTACGGGGGGTTTCCTGACACAGTTGGGCATGAGGTCTGGGATGTCCCAAAGCTTGTGTTGGCCTGCTAGTGGACAGGACCAGGTCCCGGTGAGCTGTGTCCACAGGCTATAGGATCATAGTTTTCTTGTGTCTAGTGTATACCCCCTGGTGTATGAGGCTGGTCTAGAGGATTCTGCAGGCTTCCTGGCAGGAAGGGCCAGTGCCTGCCCATTGATAGTTGGAGCTGGGTCTTGGTCCTCTAGTGGGCAGGGCTGTGTCTAGGGTCATGTCTAGAGGTGGCTGTGGGGTCAGGAGGTCTTTAGCCAGCCTGTCTACCGATGGGTGGGGCTGTATCCCTACCCAATTAGTTGTTCAGCTTGAGGTGTTCCAACACTTGTACCTACAGGCTGTTGGGTGGGGCAGGTCTTAGTGCTAATGAACCAGTATGGCAGCCACCAGCAACAATGTTCACATGACAGAATGTTCCTAAGTATGGCTGCCACCAGTGTCTGTGTCCCCAGAGAGGGCCACACCTGTCCCTTGCCTCTCTGGGACTCTCCAAAGACTAGAAGGTAGGTCTAGCCAAGGCTTCTATCCAATTACTGCTTTTGCCCTGGGTCCCAGTGCACATGAGATTTTGTGTGTTCCCTTTAAGAGTGAAGTCTTTAATTCCCCTAGTCCGGTGAGGCTCTCAAAATTAAGCCCTACTGGCCTTCAAAGCAAAATGCTCTGGGAGGCTCACCTTCCCAGTGCAAGACTCCTGAGATGGGGAGCCGAACGTAGGGTTCAGAACTCTCACTCCTTTGGAAGAACCTCTGTAATATAATTATTCTCCAATTTGTGGTTCACCCACCTGGGGGTATGGGATTGGAATATATAGAGAGTCCACCCCTCCTACCTGTCTCGTTGTGGTTCCTTCTTTATGTCTTTAGTTGTAGAAAATCTTTTTTGGTAGATTCCAGTCTTTTTCGTCAATGGTTTTTCTTCAGAAAGTTGTGATTTTGGTGTGCTTGTGAGAGGAGGTGAGCTCAGGGTCTTTCTACTCTACCATCCTGGCCACTCTCTCTACAGTGTTAATTTGAGGCTGTGTGAATCCCTGTTCCTCAACAAATTTCCATTCAATGGTTTGAGCAATCATTAATGATGGTTTCCTGAGTCAGTTATCATATTGGTAGTTGCAAAACTGTGATTTTATCATTTTTTATACATTTATTAGTTTATATTCTTCTGTAAAGAAGAATATTCCCATCTTACTAAGACTCATGAATTTCTTTTATTCAGCATATCATAATCTATTATTAATCTTTGGTTTTTTAAAATATTCAAATTGTCAAGCAAGAGCTCTTACAGAAGAGTTCCTTTGTCCTTTTGACATCTCTTCATCAGTTTTTTGGCACTTCCTTAGTTTCTTTACAACACATTATTTCAGGCTTACTTTGAATATTTCCTATCTCATATCTGGTATTAGTTCCAAGGGATCCTGATTCCTTTTAGTGAAGAATTGTATTTAGAATCCTTTATATATTTTTTTCACATCTTTCTTACAGAAGAGGTAGAATAAAAAATCTGATCTTTTTACCTAACATGCTTTGCTTAAAAATATATCCCAGCAATTGCTTTGTATCTGTTCTTAGAGATCATTCTTATTCTTCTGTACAGCTGAATAATATTCCATGTACCATAGTTTTTCTCCTATGTTTGGGCTTCTAGGTTGTTTCCAATATTTTTCTATTGCAAAGAACACTAAAATTAGTAAATGTGTACATAAGTATTTTTATATTATTGAAGTTACATATCATGGTAGGGTCATAATAGTGGGATTTCTGGGTGAACAAATAAATACTTATGTAGTTGGTTAGATATTTCCAAGTTCACCTTCATAGGGATTGCACAATTTGCACTCCCCCTAGCAATATAAGCAAGTGCTGATTCTTCACAATCTAACCAGCAAAGTGTATAGTCAGGCTTTTGAATTTTTGCTAATTTGATAAGTGAGAAATGGTTTCAGTGTAGTTTAAATGTGCTTTTCTTTTATTATGGGTGAAGTGCAGCATTTTTTCATATATCTAAGGTCTATTTTTCTGTATTTATAATTAACTGTTAATCCTTTTCCAGTTTTCATCAAGTTTTTTTCTTTCCCTCTCTATTTTTAAGAGTTCTGCATGTATGGATATTAGTCTTTTACAGATGGTATATTTTAAATATTTCTTCTGGTTTGGCAATTATCTTTTGACTTCCTTATAATTTTTTTCATGCAATGTATTATTTTAAAGTTTCATTCATCAGTCTTTTAAAACTACATCTGGATTTCTCACATACATGTTATAAAAATGAAATCACATGTATCTCCTTCCAAGACTTATGTTTTCAGTTTTTTACTGTTAGATCTCTGATCCATTTGAAGTTTTTTCTGGTGTTTGATGCAAAGTATGTGTCCAGTTTTATCTTTTTCCAAGTGGCTATCCAGTACTTCTCATATCATTTATTAAAAAGTCTATTTTTTCTTTAGTGCTTTAAAATAATGTCTTTTTCATATGTTAAATTTCTACATGTTTTGGAGTTCATTTCTGGATTTTTCATTTGTCTGTCAGTCTATCCATGTATGAGTATTATACTGTTTTAATTACATATAATTTCTAATTTGTTTTAATATCTTATAGAGTTAGTCCTAGAGTTTACCTTCCTTTTCTCATGTTTATTTTTACACATGAAATCACAATAAATCTGTCCAGATCTAGAAAAAAATGGTATTTTTATTTAGATCACATTAAATTCATATATAAGTTTAGAGGGTATTGCTGTTTTTATGACACTGAATTTTTCTGTCCAAGAACAAGGAATGTATTTTTTGTATCCTTTAGAAGTGTTTCTTTCTTGGCTCCCTCATTAAGTGTTACATATTTCTTGTTAAGTATATTCCTAAAGATTTTCTGTTGATATTGTAAATGGGATTTTTTCTTCTATTGTAACTTCTGATTATTATTGTATAAATGAAGGCTTTTAATTTTTGTATATTAATATTACACACTTCTAACTTAGTGAATTTATTGAGTAATATTTACCATTGATTCTTTGAGTTCTCCTGTTACAATGTCATATCATCTTCAAAGAGATCAGTTTACTTCTTCATTTCCAATCCTTTTTCCTCTAATTATTTTTTTCTTATTTGATTTCACTGGTCAGTGCCCCAAGTACAATGTTAAATAGTGATGGAAACAGTGGGTATGCTTACTTTGTTCCTTACTTTAGTCAGAATAACTGTTGTTTCCCCATTAAATAAGGAGCTGACATTAAATATAAGGTCTGTAGACCTAGCTCCATGTCAATCTCCATTTCCACCTCCACCTCTATTCCTATACCTATCTCTATCCCTGTCAATATTGTTGTCATCATCTTCTTTCTAAATGGATAGATAACATCCAGAGTAGGACTGTAAAATCATGCTGTATACAAAGTGTAGAACCTACACAGTACTAAAATTATTAATAACTAAAACAATGTAGACAATAGCAAAATACAGGTTATTTTTTTGGAATGGTCTGAGAACATCAACACAATTCTCCAAATGTCCTTTCTCTCCCTTATAAGGATATCTTCTGGACTGGATTTAGCATACAAAGTTTTGGGGTTTTTTTGTTTTTTGCGGTACGCGGGCCTCTCACTGTTGTGGCCTCTCCCATTGTAGAGCACAGGCTTGGGACGCGCAGGCTCAGCGGCCATGGCTCACAGGCCCAGCCGCTCCGCGGCATGTGGGATCCTCCCGGACCGGGACACGAACCCGTGTCCCCTGCATCGGCAGGCGGACTCTCAACCACTGCACCACCAGCATACAAAGTTTTAATGAATGTGTATGCAACATTACTTGAACAGAGAGCCATTTCAGCAGAACATACCCATTGTGTGCCCCTTTAGGTAGCTTGTGTGACTTTTTACAATAAATCATGCCTTACAAATCCATATCTGATTTGATATATCAATAAAATGAGCAGTTATTCTACTAAAATATCTATCCTACTAAAAGTATTTTAGAGATAAGGACTCTTCTTGGTCTTTCTGCTAGTAAATAGCACTAATGTGTTTGTAGGAGGTCAGCTTGTTTGCAAGGAGATTGACTGGGTCATTTTTTCTCCTTCCTCAGAAGTCTCCAGTAAAAAAAGAAGAATATGATACAAGATTGTTACATATTTTTTTTCTTTTTTTTTTACAGGATAAGGAAGTATCAATTCCCTGTTGTTGAATGTTTCCATAAGGAATAGATGTTGAATTTTTTCAAAGGTTTTTAAGCATCTTTTGAGATAATTATCTCATTTTTCTCCTTAGATCTCTTAATTTATTATATTAGTGGATTTCTACTACTGAGCCATTGTGTTCATTATGCATTATTGTTGTTTACTGTTATGTGTGTGAGTGTGTGTGTGTGTGTGTGTGTGTGAGAGAGAGAGAGAGATCTGTGTTCATTATGCATTATTGTTGTTTACTGTGATGTGTGTGAGTGTGTGTATGTGTGTGTGTGACAGAGAGAGATCTTACACAAGTTTAGGTATTAGTGTTACACTTGCTTCATAAAAGAAATTTGGGAGTTCTTCATTTTCTATGGAACAATGTTTAAATATGTTTTTTAAAAACTAGGTGATATCTCCCTGTGAAATCATTTCTGGGCCTTGTGCTTTTTTTGTAGGGTAGAAATTTGATAACTTTATTCTGTCTATGGAAAATGGTTTGCTCAAGCTGTCTATCTTGATTGGAGTCAATTTTAGTAAATTGTGTTTTCGTTAAATAATCATTGATTATTTTATATAGACATTAAATTTTTTGCATAAATTGTGTAGTCTGTTCTGATTGTTTTAATTTCTTCTGCTTCTTAGATTCTGTTTACATTATGTTATGTTTATGTTATTATTACTCTTTAAGAAACAGAGGAATTTCAGATTGTATTTCCCCCTTTACTCAAGAATTATTTCACACAGTGCTTCCTTTAATAGATATTGAGGAATTTTCTGATTTTGTTATTAATTTTCTGTTTTACTGCATTGTCATCAAAGAATGTTTTTTCTGTTATTTTTATTTTATGGAACTTACTGAGCTTATCTTTACGACTTGATATTTGGTAAATAGTTGTACATGTTCCATTTGTGTTGAAGAAGAAGAAATATTCTCTATTTGGGCTTACAGAGGACAGTATCTATTCTAATACTTACCTTATTGGTACTGTTGTATAGGTCTTGTATATCCTTGCCTATTTACTGTCTACTTGATTTGTTTTGGACTGAGAGTTATGACAGTGTCTCCTCTTTTTAGTGGGTTTCTCTCTGTTTACCCTTTACTTCCTTTTAATTTTTGCTTTATGAATGTGATTTCTGTGTTTCTGGTACATAGATTTTCATGAATATTGTATCTTCTTTGTGGATTGTGGCTTTTAGTTTGTCAAGAGAAAATTCAGAGAGGTTTACTTGATGTGGATATTTTATTGAGCAAGAAACAAACTGCTCATGAATAGGGAGACTTCAAACCAGAAAGTGGTATGAACCTCAGAGGCTTGTTATTACAGGATGGCTTATAAAGTGAGAATGAACAAGTTGTTTAACCTCACAATGATTGGTTGTTAGAATGGAGGTTTCCAGACAACAAGGGATTGGTTACAAGTGATTTTCTTCTATCATTTTAGGAAGATAACTTAAGTTTCCTTTGTGATTATCAGATGTCTTTACAAGAAATAATCTAAGTTTCACTTCCATTCACTTACAAGAACCTGTGTAAGTTTCACATGCATAAACTAGATTGAGTTTTGCATATGTGGCTAAACTAGTTTTGTCTGCTTGGGAGACCTTCAAACCTAATTTCCATTTTATTTTAACAAGTATTACATACTGTATGTTTTTTTTTTGACATCCAACGCCTTTTGGTCTGAATTCTAGTCTGTTTGATATCAGGAAATAGCTCCTGTTTTCTTATTGTTTTCATTTGTCTTTTATACCTTTGTTCATCCATTTATTTTTAGGCTTTCTGAATTACTTTATTAGAGGTAATATCTCTTGTGTACAACATAAAGTTGGCTTCTGCTTTGCAAAAATTCCATGTTTTATTAAATAGACATCTAAGCAATTGTTATTTTATCTTAAGGCAACGGGGTGTAAGGAATTACAGGAGTCAGGGGATTATCAATTACATGCAGTAGGAAGAACACTTTATGTTACCACATTGCACTGTTTCTTTCCCTTGATATATGTTATGTAGTTGGTTTTAATTGAGTCACTTTAAGGGCAGAGTGAATTTTTTTAAGTTTGCATTTTGCAGGAAAATAAGCACCAAAAAAGAATGAAAAAAGGATTTGGAACATGTTGCTCTAAGGGCAAATCTCAAAGAATATAAAGTATTTAAAATTTGGGAGATCAGGTTCTACTTCTACAGTATATTTCCTATTTACTATCAGTAAATCTTTGGATTACCACGTTAAACTCTCTAAACCTCAGTTTCACTATAGAGAAACTAAGGAAGGATAAAATTAGCCCTGCTACCTTCCTTTCAAATATTCTGTACCCATCAAAATGTCCATCTCCATTATCCATTTTTCATAAGGTCTCATTCCATTACCAAGCTCAGGTCTGGCTGCTCGCCACTCAAAAATCAATACCCAAGAGGCAGTTATTGGTCAAAAGGAAAGTTGCTGTTAATCAGAATGCTGGCAATCTGGGGAGAAAGGCAGACTCGTGTCCTCCCAAAACCCAACTCTGAAGATTCTGCTCAGCCATGAAAGTTCTTAAAGGGAAAAGGAGAAGTAATCTCAATTAATCATTGAGATAGAGGGTCAAACTTGCAGCCATCTCCCACTGCGTGGAGGCTTGTCAACTCCTTGTGATCTTTCTTTAGATGCTATCTTGTTCACACAGTTTGTTCATGAGATTACTAAAGGGGAAGCTAGGGAAGAAATCTGATCATCTGATAATTACTTATTCTTCATTTCTTCTTCTTTGATCTAAGGAAAGAATCAGCAGGTTAGGCAAGGTATTGTGTGATCAAAAGATTTGAAAAGTGTGCTTGGGCGGGGGTGCATGGTTTAAGGTTAGTTACAATATAGCTTTCCTAAAGTGACAAGGGAAAAGGGATTTTCTGCTGAGGGTGGTTTCCTGCAAAGAGCTGCTTACAGATTCCCCCAGTCAGATATCATTCCATTTCTATGGGATTGGGGACGAAGCTGTATCTTCTGTAATTGCTTTATGCTGAAAAATGGCGTTGAAGTCTTAGAGTGAAAGATATCGATATGGGTTTGAGGCATCTCTTTGCCGACAGTTTTAGTTGCCCCCTTACATATACGGGCAGAACAAAGTACAGTTATTTTGCTGCCCACAAAGGTATAGATTATTATGAGTGATAGTGTTAATCCCATTCTCTTCAGGCCAGTTTTTAGAATTGTGCTAGCCATAGATGCAGTACTGCTCAGGATGGAGCAGTTTATGTCACGGCTCCAATCTGACCATCATGAATGACCACTGTAAATGGGCCTCCCTTCTATCACAGCAACTTCTGAGAAGCTACCTGCCACTTAGATCCAGGTAGGCAATATAGCATTCTTTACAAAGTACTCTGTGGTTTAGGCTAGTTATTCATTTTTATACTCTAAATAATTTTATACTTTGTGTGTTAACACCCTAATCCTTGCACAAAGTTGTTAGTGAATTGTTTTGATATTCATAAAATCAAGAATTAAAAATGCAATATTAAAACTATCTTTTCCATTAAAAAAAAAAAAACACTGCCTTTTCCCTTTTTTCTTTTTTTTGCCTCCTGGGCAGTGCTGTCATTTCATTTAAATGTCTGATTTTCCTTTTATTTTCAGAGAGTACACCTGAGGTCTTTTCTTCATAAAAAAATGCATAGATGATAAAATCTGAGTCCTTGCATTTCTGAAAATAAATTTATGAAACAGTCAAACTGAATTGATAGTTGGGCTGAGCACAGAATCATAAATAACGTGTCTCTTTTTTCACTCTCTGAAGGTATCACTTCATGTTTTCGCATCCATTGTTGCTGATCCTCTTAGCAGATCCAGTTTGTTTACCCACTGTATTTTAGGTGCTAAAGCTAACCTGAGACTGATTGTTTTGTTGATGACATTGCTCAAAGGACCCTTTCAATATAAATATTATGACTCTGAGATATTTTCTTATATTACTTGTTAGATAATTTCCTCCCTCTTTTTTCTCACTTCTTTCTTTTAGACTTCCTAATAGCTGAATGATGAAGTGATGTTCTCTCTCTCATGATGCTGTATTTCTCAACATTTTCGCTTTGTTTCAGTTCTTCCTTCACATGCTAAGAAATGTGTTCCATGTAATTATCCTGTTTTCTATTAAATTTTTCATTTTGGAAATCATTACTTCTAATTAATTGCTCACTTTGTCATTGTTCCCTTTCCACTGCACAATATACAGATAGGCAGTAGTCAGTCCAGTTATATGATACCTGAATTTGAAACCAGGCGACAAGTCAGGAAGATGAGAAGTATCCTAGTAAGAATGTTTCACAACTGCTTTTCTTATGCAGATTGTCTACTTTTCTCTTCCTTTTCATGCAGTTCCTTCATTTACTTTCCTATTCCTTTTTAATTTTTTTTCAGTCTTCATCTAAGATCTTTAGTTTTCTTTCCGTTCTATATAGAATTCTCTTACCCATTTTTTTGTTTGTTTCTTTAATGTTTCCACATGGCAGAATATCATGAAATCTAGAGTAGTGGCTATCTTAAAATGATCATGTATTTCACATTTTATTTTCTAGCATAACTTGATGCACCCTCTTCCTTTTTCTTCTTCCTGCTTTCAGTTTGAGTGTGAGTGAATCTTTTTATGGAATTTTAGGCTTCCAGTGTCTCCATGCTGGTTTGCAAAACAGTAAAACATGTATAAAAGATGACTAAGATAAGGACGGTTATATTTATTCTATACATAATTTAGGTAACCCAAGGAAACTTGGAAGCATTAAAAATGAGTACTGCTGACTGTAGGTTAATTCTAGATCAGGAAGGGCATTTTCTATTGAAACAACGCATTTAAGAAGTTTGAGACATTTTTAACTCTATTATCATAGCTTTGAAAAATCTGAAGAAAGATGTAGGAAGTGACTTTAATAAATTAAACTTAATAATTCTACACATAACTTTTTCTTAAAGATTTATTATTTATTTATTTAATTTATTTATTTTTGGCTGCATCGGGACTTAGTTGGGGCACACAGGATCTTCGTTGAGGCATGCAGGAGTCTTTCGTTGCATTTTGTGGGCTCTTCCTTGTGGTGCACGGCCTTCTCTCTAGTTTTGGCATACAGGTTTTCTCTTTAGCTGTGGCACGCAGGCTCCAGAGCATGTGGGCTCTGTAGTTGCAGCAGGTGGGCTCTAGTTGAGGTGCTGGAGCTCAGTAGTTGTGGCACCCTGGGTTAGTTGCCCCACGCATGTGGGATCTTAGTTCCCTGACCAGGGATCGAACCTGTGTTCCCTGCATTGTAAGACATGTTCTTTATCAGTGGACCATCAGGGAAGTTCCCATAACTTTTTTATTATTCTGGAAAAGTCGTAATTGTCTACTGAATATTATGATCCTCAATTAAGAATAGTTTATCTTTACGTTTTTTTCTAGTTCTGTTTACATTAATCAGCATCACTGTTTTGCAATAAAGTAAGATCAGAGAACCACTTGGGGAGAATAATCTTTTCTAATATATGTTAGTTGAAATTGCTTTAATTAAGTCCAAATTACATGCTAAATACAAAATGACAGGTCCCATAGCAGGCCTAGCTAAAGGCCAAATGCAGTCCACATCTTATTATTATTATTAAATTTTGGCATTCAAATGTCTCCCTCCTTTCTTTCCCCACAAAAGTCATTGTTCCTTTGCACAAGGTGAAATAAGTGCACCAAAAAAATCTATTAGATGAGAAACCAACTTCTTGACTCCTTTGATTTACAGAGTGTTAGCAAGAAAATTCACAAGAAAGCAATACAATTAATCGTGGCCTCAAATGCCTCAGGACCCACCGTAGCCTGTCAAAGGTCATTGTAAAGAACATACATCACAGTGCCATCTGATATCTCTTTATAGCCTGTTAAATAGAAGCGGTTACCTATTTCAGTTGAGCCACAAATTCAATTCCCTGCAGTAATTTGAGATAAATTTCTTTAGTGTGCTCTTGTATTTCCCCCAGTCTGTATGTCATTTAGGACTGAGCAAAGAGGAATAGTTTGTGTAGCTGAATGCCTGGACAAATGTAAAACGAGGCAACGTATGTGATTATTCCTCCACCAGTTGTGATATTGTCTTGCCCACAAAGGTAATAATGCTGTGCTACTTGGAACCGTGAATTCTGCTGCCAGATGGAAGCTGCACTAACCATCTAATGGAACCATCATCCAAACCTTGGAAGAGACAGAAACACCTTTCACCCCCACGTTCTTGAAGTGTAATAGAAATACTTGCTGGAGGCATAGGTTCCTTTGCATTGTTTCAGGAAGAAAGGTGTCTTTCTTGAGGACACAGAGGAGGGGAGTTTGTGGAACTGTGATCTTTCACACAGCAACTGAAAAACTTATTCTGGGATACAGGGAACGAGAGTAAGAGAAAACCTGACAAGAATCAGTGTCTGTGTTTTGTGACTCAAAAAATAAAATGCAGTATCTTTCATTAGATGATAAAGTGAGAGGTTAAACTGCCACTGCTCCTTTCTCTTCTCTTCATCTGGGTTCAAATTAATTACGGTTTTAGTTCAGATCTATCGTACAATGAACTAGAATTCTCTTATCTACAGAGTCACGCATTCAGGCCTATGCTCTAGTGAGGAATGCTTATCATGCTATATATTTCTTTTTAAAATCATCTGTATTGGACTTCCCTGGTGGCGCAGTGGTTAAGAATCTGCCTGCCAACGCGGGCTCGAGCCCTGGTCCGGGAAGATCCCACATGCCTTGGAGCAACTAAGCCCATGCGCCGCAATTACAGAGCTTGCTCTCTAGAGCCCGCGTGCCACAACTACTGAAGCCCATGCACCTAAAGCCCATGCTCAGCAACAAAAGAAGCCACCGCAATGAGAAGCCCGCGCACCACAACCAGAGAAAGCCCAGGTGCTGCAAAGAAGACCCAGTGAAGCGAAAATAAATTAATTAATTAAAAAAAGAAATCAGGGCTTCCCTGGTGGCGCAGTGGTTGAGAATCTGCCTGCCAATGCAGGGGACACGGGTTCGAGCCCTGGTCTGGGAAGATCCCACATGCCGCGGAGCGACTGGGCCCGTGAGCCACAACTACTGAGCCTGTGTGTCTGGAGCCTGTGCTCCGCAACAAGAGAGGCCACGACAGTGAGAGGCCCGTGCACGGCGATGAAGAGTGGCCCCCGCTCGCCGCAACTAGAGAAAGCCCTCGCACAGAAACGAAGACCCTACACAGCCAAAAATATAAATAAATAAATGAATTAATTTTTAATAAAAAAAAAAAAAAAAGAAATCATCTGTATTCATTTCAAATTCAGAGATTCCCCCCCCCCCCAAGATTTTGCTGGTCAGGATTCTCAGGTAAAACTTCAGTCAATGCCTATTTGAGCACCCAATAATGATATGAAAACCTGGACACAGGAATTTTCAAACTGATGATCTGGATACATTATCGGTACAGACACATTGACCACATTGAATATTTCTACCTCATCCACACTGACCAGTCTAGGTGCCCCAATAGGCCTGACCCAATAGTTCATACCAAGCATCTAGTGTGAGTATACCCTTCATTCCCTTTACCATCTCAGCTAGATCTGACGCATTGATGTTGGGGAAGAAGTTGAGTTTGAGATGCTTAAAATTTCCAGCAGGCCAACTTCTCTCTACTTGTATTTATAAAAAAATGTGGTCCTCAGTTAATTACTCTAGGCTCTGAATGCAAAAGCTTCCAGGGGCTTCCCTGGTGGCGCAGTGGTTGGGAGTCCGCCTGCCGATGCAGGGGACGCGGGTTCGTGCCCCGGTCCGGGAGGATCCCACATGCCGCGGAGCGACGGGGCCCGTGGGCCGTGGCCGCTGGGCCTGCGCGTCCGGAGCCTGTGCTCCGCAACGGGAGAGGCCACAACAGTGAGAGGCCCGCGTACCACACACACACACACACACACACACACACAAAGAGAATGTCTAAAAAAAAAAAGCTTCCAGGAATCACATAAAGACAATGCCTGTTGTTCTTTGTTTTCTTTTGTAAAGGTTGCTGCTTACCAGGCGCTGGCAAGCAGTGTTTGACTTGAGACAGGAGTACAATTCAGAGTATTTATTTACTCAATCTTTTAGAAATCAATCTTAGAAGTTCTACAAAGATGACTCCTATTTTAAACTTAACAATGCCTATGTATAAGAATTGGGCATTTTGATAGAGTCTCCTTCTGTAACTTGTTTTTAGTAATGGAAAAATATATGAGCCTATGTCAAAGTTTTAATCATTGGACTCAAGTGTGATGTCTTAGAGGAATTACGTTGCCAATAGTGTTTTTAATGAAATATATTAATGTACTCATTTGATTAATAATTATAAAGATCTCTAGTATGGTATAATTTACATTTAGTACAGGTGGCTCAGGTGAACAAATTTGAGTAACAATTCCTTTCTGTTTGCTGCAGCATCTTTTCATTTCTTTGTTACAGAAGGAGTTATAGGATACCTGGCATACCTTCATCAGCCTCACCTATGGAACATTGACTGCTTTGCCTGTAACGTGTTTTGGTATTACATTTAACATGTTTGATCAGTTTTAGCTATGACAGTTATGGTTTTGTGCTCCTGTAAAACTGAAGGTCATTTTAAAAAGAAAGATGATTTGCTTTATCTGAGAAAGAACAGACAGAATACTTTCACGAGGCCTTCTTTTTTTTCTTCTTTTTCTCAGTGGGAATGAAAAAGAAGCTGCCTTAGTGGGTGCTATTCATATTACGCTGCCACCATTACTCGGCTTGCTCTCAAATTAGGTGTGGGCATGCGTGTATTCTTGGAATAAAAGAGCCAGTGTCACCTGAGTACTGCTTTTCACAAAATACAGAGATAAAATGACTTGTCTCCTTTACTGATTTCCTAGGCAGAAGCATAAACACGTCATAAATACTCATTCAGAATTGACCTTCACAAAAACTTCTGTGAATTAATGCCTCACACAGATGCTCTGAATTTAAAGATTAGGTGATTTAAAGTAACACAAAAATACTAGACTCTGGTTAAACTTTAGAAAGTTATTCATCAATTCTGTTATACTTATTCTTTGCCATACTAAGAACAAATAATTTAGTATCATGTTCTTATTCCAACTTCTCTACAGCAGGATCTCTAGGGTATCTAGTTTTATTTCCACACATAACAAGACCTCTCTCACAAGGAATGAGACTTAAGCACGTCAAAAAGTATTTTCTATGAAGTTTTGTGACACTGTAATGGAAATTCTGTTACTATAATGAAGATAACAGATACCTTCTAGTTGACAACTCAGAAATATTAATGGGAAAATGAATTGTGATTTGGAGTTAAATCAGCTGTAGATTTAACTTCTGCTTGCTTTGTCACTGCATATTATTTTCAAACAGTGTAAATTACTAGGAACAACTAAAAATTTAAAAGGATTTAATATCATACAGTGACAGGAAAAATAGAGAACATGCTTAGTGGCACATTAATTAACGCTAAATTCAAATTGAATTCTATATAACAGTCTACAAATGTATTGGGGAGTTGGTTTTTAATCTTTGCAAACATAGTGAATAATATAAATTAATGATAGGGCACTGAGAATGCTGTTAGATGTGTTAGAATATCCAAAGGAAAGCAACTGCTTATTAAAAAATTTCTCTGCAGGCAAAGTAAAACTCATAATTGACAGCAAAAAGGTAGAAAGAAAGGCAGTGTCATGAGCCTTATGAAGCTTTTGCTCAGAACTATAAATTAGAAAAGCTTTCCTTCCACAGTTCCACCCCATGGAACCTATTGAAACCCTATTTTTGTGTCTGAAGTTCACTAATGGAAAGGTGCTGAAAAAAGACGGAAATTTAGACAGTAAGTCCTTTCTTTAGGAGAGAATATAAACATGCGTGCACAGGCAAACAGAAAACCTCATGGAGGTACATATACCTTTAACTGCACACATGGCTTTATTTGAGGGCCATTGTGAGAGATTCTGGCTATCAGGACCCACTCCAAGTTCAGGCCCTTCCAAGGAGCAAATTCATCTCATTGACCCCAGAGTCCTGACTTCTTTCATCTGATCCCATCAACTCTTAAAATTTGGTTAAAACTGGAAAGCCGTCTCTCCTTTCTCTGCTCAGATTCCTGGATTTTAATTTGTCATCCTGTTCTCTTTTCTCCCCTTTCTTTGTTTTCTCTTGAAAATCTTCCCTGCCCCTGACCTGACACAAGCTCATGCCCTCAGATTCTCCTTACCAAGGAGCCTGTGCCTTTGGCCAGGTGTCTCTACGCAACTACGTGTGTGGTTATATCCGTTGGGGGCTTCCTGTTCTCCTCTGGTGTCTCCACCTCTCTTGAACAAATTCTTCAGGCACAGTTTGATATTAACCCTAATTACACAAGGGTATGTCTGGGAATGAGAAGCAACTAATATGAAAATAAATGCTTGTGGGAAAGATGTGCAAATTCACTTGGAAATGTTAAGCAAATGTCAGTTTATTATCCTAAGCTGAAATGCAAATATATCCCATCTTGATTTCACCTTGACCACTTACTAAAACTTAGTGAAATTATTGGCATGTTAATGGATTTTCTGTCAGGTATTTCCGTCTTTCCATGAAACGACCTAGGCTGTTAAACCTTTCAATAAATAATTTTTAGTCACACAGGTTTAAATATGAATAATTAAGGCTTTTTTTATACTATACGAATTGCATGGAGATATAGATATAATTGTAAATATTCTCTGAATTGTTCCTTTATGAATTAGGATAGTGATAACATTTGAACTTTGAAATGGAAAGAAGCAAACCTCACATTCAGCCATTGTCTTTTACTAGTTTGAGTTTGTGGATTCATATGTGTTGTATTTTGTAAAAAATAAAAACAGTATGAGAAAAGAGCTTAACAGGGAGGAAAACTGAAGAAATATTTCCCTCAAGTTAGTTCTTTTCTGTAACAAATATATAAATATACACATTTTTTTTTTTAAGAAGCTTTCTCAACTTAAACTCACCACATAAAAATTGGAGACTATCATGGAAACTGATTATTTCTGGAATATCCCAGGATATTACTTATTAAATTTTTCCTAGGAAAATCCATTTTGATTTAAGCCTAAACTCTGGATCAGATACTTCTATAGGCTATGAATATATGGATTATTTACCAGGGTAGGACTTTTTAGAAGTTGTTCGTACATAAAATGTCCCATCCTTAATACATAAACCTGAACTGGAACTAAACCTGCAGGGTATTCATGACAATTCATGCAAAGTCAGAATTATGCAAAGAAGTGCACCCTTGCCTGCTAAAAATGGAAAACACTGTCCCTACCAATGTCCCTGCTCACTATTAAGACAGGCAGCCTTCAGCAATAAAAAGGTTTTCTTCAAGAAACTCAATATGCTTATTAAGCATCTGCGCTTCGTGTCCCTGAGGGAAAGTTTACCTTCCTAGCCTACTCCTCCCTCTTCCTTCAGATTCTTGGCTCCCCTTGATTACTTTCCCTCATTTTCCTGGGAATGTGCTGATTTTTTCTGCCTCTACGTTTTTCTCAAACCGTATGAGTGTTTCGTCATTAAAAGACCTGCTTACATTTTCCCTCTACCTTGAAGCTTTAGCAGATCGCCTCAGAGCTTGTTCCCCCAGCTGCACCTATGAGCTCTTGTGGTCTACACAGATCATTTATTGGGCCTTTATCATTAATGCCTAAGTATAAGTAGGTTTTTTTGGCATTAGTTTTTCTCTCCATTCAGGTGGCAAACTTCCTAAAGTGGGCAAGGATCCTGATTTTTAAAATCACCCCCACCTTCTACTATGTGCCTTATTTGTTGTGTATACAGAATAGAAACTAGTTTTTTGATTGATTGCAAGAAGGGACTAAAAATACCCTGAACATTTCACACAAACGTTCATGTTCTCTGAGTCCAGCTTGAACTCTGCTTAAACTGAAGTGTTAGGTGTTTATTCATACCCCATATGTACAGTGCTACTCAAAGAGTAGCCTGCAGACGCCTGGTGGGGCATGAACTGTTGGCTAGCAGTCCCTGCCCCGAGGAGTTGCATCACAATGTAGACTATGTCACTAAGCACACTGTAGAGTTCAGCTGACTTTTTTTGTTTTTTATTTTTTGTTTTTAGATTTATAAGAATAATCTTTTATTTCATCATTGAGAAATATTTTCTATTTTGCAAGGTAATTTATAAAGAGGCCAAGTTTCTAGATCCGAAGAGGTTATTTTCCTAAGGATGTATTTCAGGAAATACCAGAGGATTGCTTGCTTTCATTTTACTGTAGTTGAAAACATATTTTTAATAAAATGGAGTAAAAAACAACCCACAAACTTTGTGTTCTAGAATTTCCTTTTGTATTACACTCTTTTTACAATCTGTTCCCAATAAATGTTTATTTCAATTGGAAATTTTTAAGATCAAAAGGAAATAACAAATAATTGGTCCAGGTTTACCTGTCTCTCAGAATGTTAGTTACTTTAACATCTCAGTGTGTAGAGTGTCGATCTTCTGTTTGAGTTTAGTTTGTATTTATATGACCTGTTTAGCTTGTGGTGATCAAATATTTTGTTTTGTCATCACCTAGAATTAATATTATTATTTCTTCAGAATCATCTCCTATGACACTTGAAGGAGTTCAGGTCGACAGGGAGTTCATGAATTGTCTGCTTTTGAACAACTTGTTGTGGAATTGGTATGGCATGACAACAGTTGGCCTTTTTTGAAACTCATTTCTAAAATCCAGGTAATATTACTAGACTTTATGAAATGTGTTCATGTATATTATCTGATTTAGTCTGCATGGCAACTTTTTTTTTTTTTTAAAGCAGGACTTTCTCAGTGAAGAAAGCAATGACAAACTGAGATAAAAATTCTGTTTTTATAATAAGGATAACAGACGCCCTCTAGTTGACAGTTCTGACATATTAATGGGAAAATGAATTGTGATTTATTTGATTTACATTCCAGAACAAGCTTATCTCATGTCAGACCGTAACAAATGGTTCACAACTGCCGCTTGGGCAGCCCTGGTCTTACTTGATGAGTACGTTAGAGTGTAAGCACATCACATATAATTTGTATAACGCTATGCATAAATTGTACTTTCTTGAACGTATAATTTTCTTAAGCCTGTTTCTTCATCTACAAAATAAGGATAATCATATTGTCTTTATAGAATTTTCATAAAGATTAAAAATTTTTAATGTGTGAATAGCTTTTAGCCTAGTATCTGATATGAATTATCACTAAGTGAATGGTGCCTATGATTATTAATTAAGCTATATCTTATGTGCTACGTGCCATTCTAGCAGAATATATGAGTTAATTATGAAATGTTAACATATTTATTATATTTAATTATTAGTATAATTAAAAGAAAACATTTAAGTCTACTAAATATACTTTTAAGAAAGCAGTGAACAGTTTCTCATGGCAAGACACAGACTGGAAGATATGAACAGGTTCTATCAAGACAAAATTGCTTTTATAAAAAGGACATCCTGTCATATGCAACAATAAGAATGAACCTGGAGGACATTATGCTAAGTGAAATAAGCCAGCCACAGAAGGACAAATATTGCACGATTCCGCTTATATGAGGTGTCTTAAGTAGCCAAACTCATAGAAGTAGCAAGTAGAATTGTGGCTGCCATGGGCCAGGGGGAGGGAAAGTGGGAAGTTGCTATTCAACAAGTATAAAATGTCAGTTATACAAGATGATTTAGTTCTAGAGATCTTCTGTACAACATTGTACATAGAGTTTAAAAGGCCGTATTGTACACTTAAAATTTTATTAAGAGGGTATATTTCATGTTAAGTGTTCTTACCACGATTTTTTTAAAAGGTGCATACTGCATTGTAGGCACTTTTATGCAGTACCTCAGGTTCAAAATAGGGGAAACTATGTTATGCATTGTAGAAATTCTAAAGTTAATTTCTTTTTTATTTAACTTTTATTTTTAATGAGGTTTACTTGACATATATTAGTTTCAGGTATACAGCATAATAATTCCATATTTGTAGATATCATGAAATGATCACCACAGTAAGTCTAGTTAACATCCATAGCCGTACACAGTTATAGAATTTTTTTCTTGTGATGAGAACTTTCAAGTGATTATTAGCAACTTTCAAATATGCAGTACAGTATTGTTTTTTTAAAGAAACTCTTAATGCATGTATCCATTTATTTGAAAGGCTTTGTTGAGATACAATACACATACTATACAATGGACTACTTTTTTTTTTTTTTTTTTTGGCTGCACTGGGTCTCAGTCGCGACACGCAGGACCTTCATTGTGGCATGTGGGATCTTTAATTGCGGCATGCAGGGTCTTTTTTTATTTGCAGCATGCAGGGTCTTCAGTTGCGGCCTGCAGGATCTAGTTCCCTGACCAGGGATCAAACCGGGGCCCCCTTCATTGTGAGCACAGAGTCAACCACTGGACCATCAGGGAAGTCCCTGCGATATGGTATTATTAACTGTAGTTGCCATGCTGAGCATTACATCCCCATGATTTATTTACTGTATAACTGGGATTTTGCACCTTTTGACTCCCATCACCCATTTGCTCCACCACCCACCCCACCTCTAACAACCATCAGTCTGTTCTCTGTATCTATGAGCTTGATGGTTCATTTGTTTGTTTTAGACTCCACATATAAATGAAATCATACAGTATTTGTCTTTCTCTGTCTGACTTTTTTCATTTAGCACAGTGCCCTAATAATTCCATCCATGTTGTCACAAATGGCAAGATTTTGTTCTTTTTTTATGCCTGAATAATATTCCACTGTGTGTGTGTGTGTGTGTGTGTGTGTGTGTGTGTGTGTGTGTGTACATACATACCACATCTTCTTTATCCATTCATCCATTAATGGACACTTAGGTTGTTTCAAGGTCTTGGCTATTGTAAATAATGCTACAGTGAACATGGGGGTGCATATATCTTTTTGAATTTAGTGTTTTCCAGAAGTGGAATTGCGAGATTGTATGG
The DNA here is from genome assembly GCF_008692025.1 of Phocoena sinus. Classification (NCBI taxonomy): domain Eukaryota; kingdom Metazoa; phylum Chordata; class Mammalia; order Artiodactyla; family Phocoenidae; genus Phocoena; species Phocoena sinus. The sequence goes on along the minus strand of NC_045765.1, from coordinate 63,620,418 downwards.
CAGTTCTATTTCTAATTTTTTGAGGAACCTCCATACTGTTCTCCACAGTGGCTGCACCAATTTACATTCCCACCAACAGTGCAGGAGGGTTCCCTTTTCTCCACACCCTCTGCAGCATTTGTTATATCTTGTCTTTTTGATGATAGCAATTATAACAGATGTGAGGTGATATCTCATTGTGGTTTTGATTTGCATTTCCCTGATGATTAGTGATGTTGAGCATCTTTTCATATTCCTGTTTGCCACATGTATACTTTCTTTGAAAAAACTGTGTGTTCAAATCCTCTCCCCATTTTTTAATCAGATTGTTCAGGTTTTTTTCTGAGTTGTATGTGTTCTTTATATATTTTAGATATTAGTGCCTTATCAGATATGTGATTTTAAAATATTTTTCCCATTGGGTAATATTTTTCCCATTGGTTGCCTTTTCATTTTGTTGATGGTTTCCTTTGCTGTGCAGAAGCTTTTTATTTTATTTTATTTTTTTGCGATACGCGGGCCTCTCACTGTTGTGGCCTCTCCCATTGCAGAGCCCAGGCTCCGACGTGCAGGCTCAGTGGCCATGGCTCACGGGCCCAGCCACTCTGCGGCATGTGGGATCTTCCCGGACCGGGACACGAACCCGTGTCCCCTGCATCGGCAGGCGGACTCTCAACCACTACTCCACCAGGGAAGCCCCAGAAGCTTTTTAGTTTGATATAGTCCCAACTTCTTTATTTTTGCTCTTTGCTTTTGGTGTCAAATCCAAAAAGTGTATCACCAAGACCAATGTCAAGGAGCTTACTGCCTATGTTTTCTTTTAGAAGTTTTATGGATTTTAATCCATTATGAGTTAATTTTTATGTATGGTGTAAGTTAGTGGTCCAGTTTCATTCTTTTGCATGTGGCTGTCCAGTTTTCCCAACAGGATTTATTGAAGGGACTGTCCTTTTCCCACTGTATTAAGGTTAATTAAAGAAACACATGTCTAGCATGTCTGTGTGTCTGAAATTTCTGGGTAATCATCATGTCTCAGATGTTTAGTGTATACAGACCAAACACACTGTTTATAAAGCAGACATTGTAGAATGCCTATCAGTGTGGCCAGACTGGTTATTATGTAGAAAGTAGAGATTCATTCATCAAATATTTATTAAACACCTATTCTGTGCCAGGCACTATTCTTGGACCTGGGAATTCAACAGTGAATTAAAAAGTCCTAAGTCCCTTCCCTCATGCCGCCACACTCTCATCTTTTCTGTGTCTGCAGCGGTTTACTGTGGCCACCAACGGCACTTGTGGTTAGACTCATTAATGTCTGGAAGATTTAGCTTGGGTTCGTGAGGTTTGGGCCACGCCTTTCGATTTCTGCCTGTTCTGCTACTAGGTCTGGGCAAAGGGTACTTCTCTTCGGCTGGAAGGGCTGTGGATCACCGACAGCCATTCCTGGGGTGGGGGTGGGCGTGCAAGGCTTCAGGCTCCCACAGGGACTCGGTTCCATGCCCTCCCTGGCTCAGCCCAACCCAAAACAGCCCCTTATTCCCAAGGCAAAGTCCTTTTATTCCTTTCCTTTTTTCCCTAATGAAGTTTTAAAAAAATTTTCCTGTGACCATTTGTAGACTATATCGTCCCTCCTAAATGTATACACTATACTTGATGGTATAACTTAGATGCTTTAGGTACCATTTAATTTCATGCAGTAGTAATCAGCTATTTATGATTATGATTATGTGTACTAGCTCCTGAAATTTTTAAGGATCCTGCTTGGTCCCACAGAGCAGTGATTTGATGGTGTGTTAAGCCCATCAGTGAGATCAGACTAGTTATTATGTAAAAGTAAAGAGTGCTTTCTTTGCTAAGAACAGTATTTATTTTCTAAGCCAATGGAATCTCTTGGATTTTTAAATCTATTCACATGAAGTCACTAGAAATAATATCTAGGGATATATATTTGTATCTCCATTTTATAATTTAGAAAATTGATACACATATATATATATATACATACAAAAGTTCTCCCTCCATGCATATTACATCTTGTCCAGAACTATTGAAAAATTTATTTTACAAGTCAACTATGAACAAATGGTAGGAGGCAAGAACCTTTTAAGTTGCTTCTGTGGTTTCTCTTTGTTTTTAATATTTAATACACTTTTTAAGATGTAAATCAATTACTCCAATGATTTCCTGTGTTTTTCCTTTCTAATTGAAAGGTTTTGACTTGGCTAGATGTCATCCTTGTCATTCAGAGTGAGAATCTCCTCAAAGAAGATGCATGAGTATCTGTGGCTTACTTCAAAACTTGTGGCAAAATTTGTGTTAATGGACATCTCTGGTGACAGTTCAGGGAAACAAAATAAGAAGAATATTGTCAGATAGTGCATTACAGTAATAATGACTGCTGTACTAATGATACTTTCAGAATTAGGTGATACCAGGTTAAATGTCATAAGGCAGCGGGGAAATAACAAAGAATGAAGTATCTACTTTTTCATTTGTAAATAAATAAAATCAAATTCATTGAGGTCTTAGGTGGGGAATTGTAGGCCAGAGCCACTTGTGACTAGGTTGAAGGAACAGGATGATTAGAATTTTAAAATATCTACTTACCGGTCCTTCTCTTATACTATACACTGATAACAACTCACATCCACTAAGTTTTAATGTTTCTTTACTACAAAGCAAAAATGTAAAAGAAATAGGAGGTTATTTACAATCTCTGTTAAGGAATCTGATGCCTAGAGATGGACTCTAAGCTCAAATGCCAGGCCCTTGACTAGGGATGTAGGTAACTACACACATTTGAGAAGTTCTGCCCGAGTGCAGGTGTGTGTTCCTGCATCATTCTAGAAACATATGTCACTCAAGGAAATCATGACATGTATGAAGATAGCTGCTGTCTGATGTGTTCAAGTATAAACAGGGGCAGAGTGAGTCACCCCTGGATGATGAGTTACTGAGGGGCCATTTGGAGGAAGGAATAAGTGCATGAATCATCTGTGGGTGTCTTGGAAAAGGAACAACACATCATATGAGGTCCTAATTTTGAGACCTGGAATTTGACCACTGCAGATGTTGGTATCTTCTAGCATTCACAGTGCACCACTGCAGTCTGCCATAGATCGAGATTGCTTTTAGTCATCAATTTTCAATCCTGAGACTCACACTCCAGCACACAGGATTTAAACCCAGTCTCCCACTGGGTCCTAGGTCCTTTATTTTTTCCACTTATGGAAAGTGCAGGGGAAAACCTGGGAATTCTTGGAATACTGCCCGAAGGGTAGCAGCAAATTTGGGAGATCAGTAATTCTTTTTTTTTTTTAGCATTTTTATTTTTATTTTTTTATTTGGACTGCACTGGGTCTTAGTTGCGGCACGCGGATTTCTTAGTTGCAGCATGCGAACTCTTAGTTGCGGCATGCATGCGGGATCTAGTTCCCCGACCAGGGGTCGAACCCAGGCCCCCTGCATTGGGAGTGTGGAGTCCTACCCACTGGACCACCAGGGAATTCCCAAGATCAGTGATCCTTAAATATAATGTTAAAAATACTAGCCTCGCCAGATCAGTCGCAGAGTATATAACAAAATAAATTATGACTAACACACTTAACTGTCTCAGTAATCCCATGTATGGGTGCAAATGGCACATTATTATCCATATTTACTGGTTTGTGCCCTATTTCCCCATCCCACATCGAAGCCCAACTGCATAATACTTGTAACTTAGCCACAATATCTCCTCTCCTGTTCCTGGGATCTCTGGAGTACCTCACATTCCTCTCAGTGACCACCCCTCTACCTGCCTAAGGAACTTTCTCCCACTCCCCAGGTGCTGAATAATGTACTACCCTATTGCCTTCCCTCTGCGCCTGGAGATTTCTTGCATTTGATTTAGGAATGGGACTGTACCTGCCCCCAGGTATTGCTGTTAAGTTGCTATTAAGCTTGATCCCCAGAGTTCCAGAGCAGCAGGTGTTGGGCCCTGAGTCTGTTGTGAAAAACCCCCTTCATCTGCTTACTGCTATCTCTGTGAGGATCAGACCTAGTACCTGGGACCAGGACACCCCAGTGCTCTTCTGCATGTGCCTGGCTTCATTATCTGTTACCTGGCATCCACACTAATAACAGATTTTACCCAGAGGCCCTTTTACCCCATGCTTACCAACTGAAACCAAGTTGGGCCTAGGTGATACCCTACTATCAGTTCAACATTGTGAGCTGATAACACTGAGCTTACACCAAGATGTAAAAATCTACAGATCCATGTGGACCAGTAAACTTTTGTTGTGGCTGGGGTTAGGCAAGTGTGGAATGAGTGAGGAAAAAGAAATGATAAAATTAATTAATTTGGGGGCAACACTGTGAAGGCCCTTGAACACCTTGCTGTGCTTGAATATTATTTGGTAGATAAATGGAAATCGTTAAAAGTTTTTCATACAGGTAAGTATTATGGTTAATTCTGGATTTTTTTAAAAGATGATCCTTGGCAGCAGTGAGCGAACAATTAACCTGGGGACATGCGAGGAGACTAATGCAAAGACTGATGCAATAGTACAAGTAAGAAATGATGAAACTTGATAAAAGTCGTGTACTTGTATTAATAAGAATGCTGATATTTATTGTTTACTGCATGGTAGATATCAAACTGAAAGCCAAAAGTAAAAAATGAAATGGTAAAAAGCATGAACTCTTCAGTCAGACTAGTTTTGAATCCTGGCTGAACATTTACTGTTTATGAGACCTTCGCTGAGTTCTTTAACCTCTGTTTTTCAGTTTTCTCATCTATAAAATGAGATCAATAATAGCACCTATCTCATAAGTTGTAATCATTGAGTTGATATGTGTATTTAGAATAGTGCCTGGCACATAGCCTTTTTCTTATTTCTATTCTTATTTTAATTTTTACCATTATTTCACAAGATCCCATAGCTAATAAACAGTGGAGCTGGGATTTAAATTGTGGTTGTCTGACTTCAAGTCTCCACTCTTAAATGCTATGCTCTATAGAAAGACAAATCAGAGAGAGAATTAAGAGTAGTAACATAAACCAAATATAAAACATAAGGGAGGGCTTTCCTGGTGGCGCAGTGGTTGAGAGTCCGCCTGCCGATGCAGGGGACACGGGTTCGTGCCCCGGTCTGGGAAGATCCCACATGCCGCAGAGCGGTTGGGCCCGTGAGCCATGGCCACTGAGCCTGTGCATCCGGAGCCTGTGCTCTGCAATGGGAGGGGCCGCAACAGTGAGAGGCCCATGTACTGCAAAAAACAAAACAAACAAACAAACAAAAAACATAAAGGAGAGGGAGGTGTCCAGAATGACTAAAGTTTCTTATTTGGGCAGCTTTCCAGGAGAGAAGGGAAAATAGAAAACCAAGGGGAAAAAAACTTTTTTGAAGAAGGGATTGATTAACCATGTCATATGCAGTGGTATAAGGAAAGCTCAATTAGTGCTAACAAGTGACTAGATTTCCAAAAGGATAGATGGAAAGAGAAGTAGATACCTTTTTTAAAAAAAATAAATTTATTTATCTCTTTATTTATTTTTGGCTGCCTTGGGTCCTTGTTGCTGTCTGTGAGCTTTCTCTAGTTGTGGAGAGTGGGGCCTACTCTTCGTTGTGGTGTGCGGGCTTCTCATTGCGGTGGCTTCTCTTGTTGTGGAGCACGGGCTCTAGGCGTGCGGGCTCAGTAGTTGTGGCACATGAGCTTAGTTGCTCCACAGCATGTGAGATCTTCCCGGACCAGGGCTCGAACCCGTGACCCCTGCATTGACAGGCGGATTCTTAACCACTGCGCCACCAGGGAAGCCCCAAGAAGTAGGTATCATTGATCAAAGAATGTTACTCCTCTAACTCAGAAGTTAAAACTTCTTGGCACAGCATTGCTTTGGTCAGGGAAGAAGAAAATTCTTACCTAGCAATGGAATGAAACATGATTCCAGTGATAATTGGAGAGATTACTATCTGCTTTCTTCTTTGTTTTTGGAGGGAAATATCTATCTTCAACTCTGTGAATTCCAATTTTGTGATTCTCTTTTTTTATATAGAACCCCAACATTTTAATATGTTTGGGATATCCCTGGATGAATAAATGGACCTAAGAAAATTTTTTACCAAAACAGACTCAATGGATTTATTTATATTGTTTTAATAAATGAGCTTTAGTATCAATAGTATACTGATGCAGAACTAGAGTTTGACTTTCGCTCTTTTAAAAATGGCAAAACGTCCTTGGACTATTTGTCTACTCTTAATAAGAGGTTGTAAAAGATTTTTCTTTACCTTTTGAGTAATCCACTTACAAGGCACAACGGAATATGTGTCTTAGAATTATGTTCCCTGTGGGGCTTCCCTGGTAACACAGTGGTTAAAAATCCACCTGCCAATGCAGGGGACATGGGTTTGATCCCTGGTCCGGAAAGATCCCACATACCACAGAGCAACTAAGCCCGTGCATCACAACTACTGAGCCTGCGCTCTAGAGCCTGCACGCCACAACTACTGAGCCCGCGTGCCACAACTACTGAAGCCCATGCACCTAGAGCCCATGCTCTGCAACAAGAGAAGCCACCGCAATGAGAAGCCCATGCACTGCAATGAGCCGCAACTAGAGAAAGCCCACACACAGCAACAAAGACCCAACGCAGCCAAAAATAAAATTAAATCTTTAAAAAAAATAGAATTATGTTTCCTGTGCACTATGTTGACATTATCATATCATTGATTATGTAAGAGAGCCAAGTCTTGTCATTTTTGAAAGAGTTAAAGTTTTTTTTACAATCACATTACCTCTTATATTTACTTTTTAAATATTTTATTGTCACCTGGATTAAATAAGTAGCTAACTATTTTTCTCAGTGACTCATGATCCTATTTAACCAAGTGTTCAAACTTGACTTCTGATATTTTTTTTCACAAAATAAAATACTAAAGGAACTTTTCTTTCTTTCTTTTTTTAAACCCATTTTATTGAGGTACGATTGACATACAAAACAGCTGTACATATTTAATATATACAGCTTGATGAGTTTGGAGATAAGTATGCATCTGTGAAATCGTCACCACAATCTATGCCATAAACATATCCATCACCCCCAAAAGTTTCCCCCATTCTCTTTACTTATTTTTCTTGTTATTATTATCACTATTATGATGATGATTTTTAGAACACAACTTAAATCTACCCTCTTAGCAAATTGTTTTTAATAAATTTATTTATCTGTTTATTTATTTTTGGCGGTGTTGGGTCTTTGTTGCTGTGTGTGGGCTTTCTCTAGTTGCGGCGAGCAGGGGCTACTCTCTCTTGCAGTACATGGGCTGCTCATTGTGGTAGCTTCTCTTGTTGCAAAGCACGGGCTCTAGGCATGCAGGCTTCAATAGTTGTGGCACATGGGCTCAGTAGTTGTGGCTCGTGGGCTCTAGAGCTCAGGTTCAGTAGTTGTGATGCACAGGCTTAGTTGCTTCACAGCATGTGGGATCTTCCCTGACCAGGGATGGAACCTGTGTCCGCTGCATCAGCAGACGGATTCTTAACCACTGCGCCACCAGGGAAGCCCTACCCTCTTAGCAAATTTTTAAGTATATAATACAGTATTATTAACTATAGACACTATGTTGTATTACAGATCTCTCGGATTTATTCATTTCATATAACTGTAACTTTATACCCCCTCCCCTTAACCCCTGGAAACCACCATTCTATTCTCTGATTCTGTGAGTTTGACTATTTTAGATTCCTTTTATAAGTAGTATCATGTGGTATTTGTCCTTTTGTGTCTGGCTTATTTCACTTAACATAATGTCCTCCACTTTGTTTATGTATTTGCAAGTGGCAGCATTTCCTGTTTTTAATGGCTGAGTAATATTCCATTACATGTATAGACCCCATTTTCTTTATCTATTTATCTGTTGATGGACATTCAGGTTGCTTCCGTGTTTAGGCTATAGTGAATAATGCCACAGTGAATATGAAAGTGTAGATATCTCACAGAGATCCTGATATTAATTCCTTTGGATCTATACCCAGAAGAAGGGCATGCTGGATCATATGGTAGTTCTATTTTTAATTTTTTGAGGAACCTTCATACTGTTTTCTATAGTGGCTGCACCAATTTATATTCCCACCAAACAAATTACCTTGCCAATTGCATTATTTTTGTAATGAACTCTCATTAGATCTTTAACCACATCCATTTTAAGTCACATGTCATCCACATTTTTTTTTTTTTTTACTTTGATGTTTCCCTGAAACATCAGTTAGCTCTAGGTCAGGATGCACTGTCTTCAGAAAACACTATGCCAGGTACTCTGAGACACAAGCTTCTGATGACATTGCTTAAATGACTTTGAGACCATACCACCGGACTGAGTCAGAATTTCTATAACTGTAGTGGAGATGCTGATGGGTTCATGAGACTGCTAACCTATGATTAAGCAGGAAAAGAATTAATTACATAGTACTGAATGAACTGATGAAGGATGATTATAGGTTTTGTTTGGAATATTGCTGATATTTTAATGTTCTGTTTTCTGGATATAAGGAACTCCTTTCTCTTTTCTCTTAATCTATCTTTAACTCATAACAACTTAGTAGAGTATACTCGTATAAACAGAAATGAAACATTCATCTTTTTCTCCCTGGCTGATTGCTCCAGCATTCAGAAACTCTTATTGAGATTACTTACTTTCATTGCAATATATTCTCATTGGTTCAGTAAGAATCTGTCATCCTTGTAACAGGACATAATTGGAAACATTGGTTATATAACTGGAATGGCAGATTTGAGAATCATGTGCATAGAATGAGATATGACCAGAGAGGTTTAAGAGAGGTTTAAGAAAACCAGAGAGGTTTAAGAAAAAGAAAATGGAGTCAATGCTTACAAACCTCTCTTGGGAGAACTGGCCTGGTATCTGGCTTAGAGGGTGCCCAGCCTTATAAGTGAGAAAGGAAGATCACTTCCTGGCAGGCACAGGAATCTTAGGGTATTTGGAGGACCCCAAGAAGAGGGTACCAAATCTATAGGTACTGCAGGTGAAATCTGGTGACAGTTTCTTTGCTTAGCTTTCTAGCCTCAGTGCTTTTAAAAGTCCAATCTGAGATTCTTTATGAAAACTTCCAGGAAAGTAAATTTTAAAAGGCCTATGTAATCAATTACCATTCTTGCTGCATCTACACAAATAAATCAAATCTAATGAGACCAGACTTATTTATTTATTTATCACTGCACCCGGTCTTCGTTGCTGCACGCGGGCTTTCTCTAGTTGCGGCGAGCAGGGGCTACTCTTCCTTGCGGTGCGCAGGCTTCTTATTACTGTGGCTTTTCTTGTTGCGGAGCATGGGCTCTAGGCATGCAGGCTTCAGTTATTGCGACGCGTGGGCTCAGTAGTTGTGGCTCATGGGCTCTAGAGTGCAGGCTCAGTAGTTGTGGCGCATGGGCTTAGTTGATCCACGGCATGTGGGATCTTCCTGGACTAGGGATCAAACCCGTGTCCCCTGCATTAGCAGGCAGATTCTTAACCACTGCTCCACCAATGAAGTCCCAGACTTATTTTGTGATTGAGGATAATCTTACTTTGCTTATCTTTGAGTGAAAGAGCCTAGACTGTAGAGAGAAATTTTATGTTTCAGTAGAAAACTATAGCTCGCCCTTGTGAGTTATTAGATTCTAGTCCTATTCATCGTCTTCCATCTATTATTCACCTCTCTGTAGGTAAAATAGCTTTGTTACCTACCTGTACATTACACTCAATCCTGTCATTTTGCACAAATTGTCATTTCTTATCAAATTAAAAATTTTTGCAGTTTCCTTCAATATCAGACTCCAGGTCTACAAACTAATGTTTCCAGTTTTTCTCCCACTCTCCTGACTTGGCATCACTGAGAACTAAAATCTGCCCAGATCTTTATTAGGATTCTGTATTGCTTCATAAATGGCCTGTCCCCCCAGGATTAGAAGTAGTCCTGCTAACTAAAGCTGGATGACTTGAGGTTTATACCAGAGCAGATCATGTATGGGCAGACTTTGTGCCTGAAGCTGCTGCTGTGGGCCACTCAAGAAGCTCATAGGAACTATCGCATCTTCCATTCTCTGCTGCAGAAAATAACCACAGTCGTGGATGATCCTACCAAAACCTCTCTGATGTCTATGTCATCACCAAAAACATTCAGAGTGCAAATCAGGAAATGCATTGAATTACCACTGCTGTCCTCGCTCTGTAGTCTAAATATGCTTCAAGCCCAGTGTCTTGGGATCTTTTGAACTACGTGAGCTCTGGTCTCCAAAACTGGGTTTAAAGTCTGCTCCAACTACTATTCTGTGTCTTTCTTTGCATTTCTATAGGAATCCACCCCCCCCACACACATTAAATGCCTCATTGCTTGTACCATCCAGCAAATATTCTCTACTGCCAAGGCTCAGCAGATGGTTCCAGTAGGCCTTCAACAGCAGAAATATGGTGAAATGAACTCCATGGACTAGCTTTCCTCAGTTGTTCAGTGGAAAACTTGGATTCCCTTGAGCAAAAGAGGGCACTGCCCAAATGATCTTAACCTTCCCCTCAGCTTGGCCAGTCTTTAGACAGGGTTCTTTCTGTCTCCAGGTCTCTGACCTCTCTTTCCTTAGAGCATTCACTTCAGAAAACTTTAAATATATTTAAAGTTATAAAATATAATTATATTTAAATAATTTTAAATTATTTTCTGTTTCTTTAAGTTGTAAATAGTTTCTAAAAGCCTCCTGTCAGTTTTACAATCCAGGACTGTCTTTCTCAGGGACCTGGGAGCCATCCCTTTGAAATGTAATTGTCAGTGAAGATAGTGACCCTATCTTCCAGTTTCTTTGGGAGGGTAGGAGCCTACCTTTGGTGATGGCTTTGATACAAGTTATAAAACTACTTTCTGTCACAAAGATGTGAGAAAGTTTATTTTTCCTTTGAGTAAAGTCAGCAAACACAGCTGGCCTGTGTTCTTCTGCTCATCCCAGCATTTAAAAACCCTCCTGCCCTTGATTTCAGTAGAGTTGAGTTCAGACAGCTTTTGGTCTCCTTTCCATATTGGTAATAACTTCTTAAATTTTCCTTTGCCTGCTTAACTTTGTCAGCTTTTGCTTTGACAATATGAAACCCACAAGACCTTTTGGTTGTCCTCAGATGTGCTTAGATGTTATATCACACATAAAAATTATTTGGGGACTTCCCTGGTTACACAGTGGTTAAGAATCCACCTGCCAATGCAGGGGACATGGGTTTGAGGCTTGGTCTGAGAAGATCCCACATGCCATGGAGCAACTAAGCCTGTGTGCCACAACTACTGAGCCTGTGCTGCAGAGCCTGTGTGCCACAACTACTGAGCCCACGCGCCTAGAGCCTGTGCTCTGCAACAAGAGAAGCCACCGCAGTGAGGAGCCCGCGCACCACAACAAAGAGTAGCCCCCACTCGCCGCAGCTAGAGAAAGCCCACGAGCAGCAACGACGACCCAACACAGCCATAAATAAATTAATTAATTAGTTAATTAATTAATTTTTTTAAAAAAAGAAGTCGAGGGAGACAGGAGATAAAGGAATCCTGGCTTCGTTTTAAAAAAAAATTTATTTTGGACCCACAAGTCTAGAATTTAAAATTTAGCAAACTACAGGCAATAAATGTTTTTAATTCAAATGAAGGATATGACTCACAACACAGGTAAAATTTTTTTCATTTACCTGTGGTTCCATATTACCAGATGGGTTGCTGTTTTTCAATCCAAGCAGGATTCTTTATGATTTGGTCAAAAATATTTGTACTTTCTTTTTTCCTGAGATGATGGAGTTGGGATTTATGAAACCCTGAATGCTGCTCCCTCATAAGCATCAGCACCCACCTGGGTCCCTGAAAGTCCTGTTAAAGCTAGGGATTTGATCACATACCTGGACTCCTACCTTGGCTAGTTGTAATGGCATATATATGTATATGCCCTGATTTTTTCCTTTCACTCTTGAGTTTAAAGCTTAACCTGGAGGCAGACTCAGGAAATCCGCTTCATGGTTTAACACCAGCAATATATAAAGGATAAGGGAGAGGGCAGGTGGAATGATGCAAGAGAGAGTAGCAGGGGAACATATACCGCACAGTGGAGTATCTTTGCTTCAGCTCAGTTCAATTTATAATTCATTTCTACTCTCCAGTAAAAGTTGTATGCCCCCCTTCATTTGACACCCAGGCATAAGTTCTTTTCCGTAGGGGTAAAGGTTTGATTGTGTAGAATGCATCATGAATAATATTTGAACAATTTTCCATGAGGAACTACTTCTAAAACTTTTGTAATAATAATATTCATTACCTGTTTTTAGTGTTTTATGTTGTTCTTTAATGCTTAATTTTCTGCCCTAGCTTATACCCTCTTAAATTTTTTACTTGCTTTACCCCATCTTCTGAATGCAAGATTTTTTTACTTTTATTTAGTTACATTAATTGAATCCTAAAATTTTAAATGCATTTTTCTTAAATGTTATCTAGTATAAATGTAAACTTTGTTTTCCTACAGGTTTTCAAATGAAAGACCACATGATCAATGCTTTATGAAAAAATGTCAGCATAATCAGACCATAAATGCCATTCTGATAAGCAGAAAGGTAGCTGCAATGATTCATTCCCCTGAGGCTGGAAATCTTCGCAGAATTTCAACACTTGCAGAGAGAGAATCCTGAGAAGTATGGTTTTGTTTTCCTTGTGGCTTTATTTCTTAAACTACACAAACTACTTAAGCAATTGTTCATTGCGTCTTTGCAGCCATTTCCTTCTTCACGAACAATTGACTTGTCTGATAATTTCATTAGTCAATACATTTTAATGACTTTTCATGGCTTATATACTAAAAAAGTAAAACTACATGTTTTAATCTTGAAATAATGGATGTGCTTTGAGAAATATTTAAAGGAAAAAGCAAAACCAAATGATTTTTCATTGATTAGCACATTGCTTTTTCCTAAACTTGTTTGATCTCCATCTCTCCTTACCACCTCTCCTATTTTCTTGTAATACCTATTTATACCCTGCAGTTATAGTACTCTAAAAAACACACTTCTGGAAACACTGAATTAGATATAGTCAGTCAAAAATGGAATGACTTCAGGCACATTTTTTAATTAAAACTCTTTTGTTGAAAATATACAATTTAAGTTCAAAATTATATGCCACCTGACAGCATTATAGCACAGGTAGTCAAGAGAGAGAAACACATTGCATTTGTTCTGCAACTGTGATTGAATTTTCAGGGTGTCTGTACTTTACTGGGAAACTAAAGATTCAAAATTGGATCTTCAGCTTTGCATGTTCAGCTGTTCAGTTATATCAGTTGTATTCAGTCTCTGTGAAAATGAGTCACATGACCAAGCTCTTGAGACCTCAATTTAGAAAATGATTTGTTAATCATAATTAATGATATATTTTTTCTAAAAATGTTTTATGTAATACATATTTTTCAAAATGTTTCTTTTATCTGTAGTAACAGTATTTCTTTGTCAAGTAACCTGTTAGAGATTTGATTTCATTTATTGCACTGTGATTTTCCAGGAGGAAGATAAAATATGCAACTATAGGAGTTTTTGTGGAATAGACTAGAAAATGTCGCTGACAACATTTGGGATTTCAAGAAGGCACCAATGTAACAGCAGACCTTTCTTCTCATTTTTGTCAATGAAATTAAACCTGAAATCTGAGACCTAATTAGACAACAGAAATTATAATGGGAAATAGTGCTGTTACAACTGGCAGGACATTTTGAAAGGCCTTGAGAATAAAACAAGACAGGCCCCAAATAAACTTATGGCCTTCCAGATCAAAAAGGTAGGTGACCCACTTCCTAACAGACCACCTATTAACAAGGACACTTGTAGATATTGTAAATAAAAGAACACTAGGTAAAAAACATTGATCCATCTTACAAAAGAAAACGAAGACAGAAAAATCCCTCAATTAAGATCAATGAGAACGCTCCGGGAAAGGAAAAAGCTCCCAATATACTGCCTTCACCTTAAACATTTAAGGTGAATTAACTATAAATATAAATGGTCAACTACATCAGTACCTGGTAGATACCAGCACTTCTCTTTCTACATCAAATCCTGCCACATTTGCTCAATCTCTTCCTTGGAGTAAACATACCACACAGGTGGTGGATATTTTAAATAACCCACAGACCTTCCCTTTTTCTCAGTCCTTGCGCAACGACTGAAAAGTATTTCTTTCTGCTTTGTGACACCAGTCCTCCAACAGGGAGAGGCTTGCTTTGCAAATGGAATTGTCACATTAAATGCACACCAAAGGGACTATTTCTAGAGGCTCCAAAGGACTCTTCTTTTCATAGTCAAGTGTGTCTGCTCTGGATATACCTTTGCCATCTCAATTACATTTGACCCCTGTTGTTGTCCATCCATAATTACCCTATTTCTCTTTTCTTTCCTCTTTCTGATAACTGTTAGGTCAGAACAAACTTATTCTAATGCCATTCTTAGATTATCCCAAACAGTAGCCACTGCTTTCAATTTTACCAACTGCTGGATATACCATCTGTCACCAGACAAAAAAAAACCTCTGCACAATTCTAGTCTCATCAAATGAGAACAAAGGGAATGATAGCTAGTAGCATTTCCACTTGCACCTACATAAACAAATGACCTTAAAAACCTACGTATGACTTTGATGGTTACCCCCTCTCAGAAAAAGGACAAATTATTACAACTGATCAGTTAGAGGTAATTTTAAATCTGAATTCAACAACCTTCATTGAATGATGGGCCAAGAAATTGTCACTTAGAACAGACCAATAGAGATTCAAATATGTAACCAAGCTAAGGTAAGGCCCTAATTCTCATCTCATGTTTTGAACAACTCCTTTTTTCCTCTGCTCCTACTGGCTACTACTTCCTTTACAGCCAGAACGTCTGGTCCAGTTTGCCTCAGACTAGCATCTCATGTGTTTTAGGAATAATACTCGGAAATCTAATTCTATAAATCACCAAGGGTGAAAATTCCAGCTTAGACATGAGCTACAAAATGTGGCTACCCCTGATTATTCTGGCACTCTACCTGGAAGAATTACTGACTCAGTGTTGACGCAGTCAGAGCAGTGTTCCCAGTGGTGAGCATCTTACAAATAGAAAAGTCCGAAAGAAACTTTTCACTAACTCTGGCAGAAGTTATTAATGATACCACCTCTTCTTTAGACGGAGAACAAATCATTCTCAACCTATTGGCATGAGTAACTCTAGATTTCTTATTGACTAATCATGATGGCATCTATGCCATTGCTAAAATTTCTGTGAGGGTTGGTCTGTTAGGAGCTTACTCTGACAAGCCAAAGAAGACACTCCTGGAATAGATATGGTATGGATTGGAGAGATCTAGGTTTATTATTTTTTCATTTGCTTGTCAATTATATATCTGAAGTTTGGGGAACATACATTCTTTTCTCACTGCATTGGAGTGACACAACATGTAGAATAACTCTATATGTGTTTATATCTCAGTTTTTTATTCAGCTCCTTACTCTGTTCCATTGATCTATTTATCAATCCTTAATTAATATCACACTGTCGTATTTACAGTGAATGTCAGATCCATTGTATCTTTGCAATAAGTCTTGATATCTAGAAGTATAATATCTCAAGTTTTATTTTCCTTCTTCAGGGTTATCTTTGTTATTTTTGGCCCTTTGCATTTCCATATACATTTTAGAATGAGCTCACTAATTTCTACCCCAAAAAAATCCTACCTGGATTTTGACTGAGATTATGCTGAATCTATAGATTTTTCATTATTGAATCTCTCAATTCATGCACCTGGTATATTCATCTAAGTCTTTGGTAGGTTGTTTTGTTTTTGTTTTTGTTTTTAACTACATAGCATCTGTCTGCAACAAACTACCTTTATTTTCCTTTTTGTTGACTTATTTTTATATGTCCTTCCACTGAAAGCTTAAAAAGCTGATTAAAAGCCTGTAACAAATGAGTTAACTTGTTGAATTTAACCTTCTTTGGTAGAGTGATCAGGTAGGTTGTTTGTTGAGAAACTCTGGTATACAGTATTTTTAGATATTTTCTCTTGGCCTAATCAGTTTTCCTAAATATAAGCCTTTTATCTTCTCTTTGGAGGGTAAAGTACTATCTATTAGAGTTCTAGGGAGTGAAGGAAATTGGTATCTCAGTAAACAATCTGCATAAGATCACTTAACCTATCTATTTTTGTTACTGCACCAATGCCCTTAACTTTGCCATACGTTCCCTAGGCTAGATGCCCTGTGTTTACTGTCTCCAGTCCTGAATTATCATGGGTAGAGTGGAATCAGTTGCCTAGAAACATATAATGGTGAGTAGGTTCAGAAATATCTTTTTCATTCAATTTTCATTAAATCAGTATTATTTAGCATTCCCTTTGAACTCCATTTCAGAGGTATTTTGTACTGCCGGTTTCCAAGTCTTTGAATATTCTGCAGTGAAAATCAGATTGTTTCTCGGTTTTTGCTCTTATTGGCTTAGTATTCAGCTCTGTACTCTGCTAAGTTGCTTATTGTGTATCTCTTTTCCAGCCTCCAAAATTTTGTGTATGTTTTCTCTTTTTTTGTTCTCACTGTCTTTCTGAGTTTATTTTTTTAATCCCTTCTTAAAATTCCTTGCAGTTTAAAAACGTAATAAAAAAATTTTAAGCCCTTACTGTATTTTTAGTTGCATTTGAGGAATAAAATTTGATACCTTTGTTCAGTTAGCCACCTTAATTTGGAATGTGACATCTCCGTTTTCAGGATATTCCTAAAATTCCTTACTGAGATGTATTTAGCACCCTAGTTATACCAGCATCGTGCTTACAGATACATGTTTAAATTAGCTATGCTCTTTTTAAAGGGAGTTAAATATCATCCATATTTTAATGATCGTTATGCTATTTTAAAGGGACAGTTTCTGACCTTTTTCTAAAATTTCAGATATATGATAAAGTTAGCTCTTATATTTCCCTCAGCACTGCCTACACACACACACACACACACACACAAACACACGCACCACAGATTGTCATTTTAGCCTAACATTTACTTTTTAGTTTTTATTTATGTTATTAGCATTATTTGGGATTACATAATAAATCATTTTAGGGGTCACATAAGTTTCAGCAGTATTAAAAACAAATATTATTTTTGAAGTAAATAAGCAACTGATCAAATTCTGATTATTTATATTATGTACATCTAACAAGAGTACATTTATCATATTGAAGATGTTGAGCTGTAATTGTCCATTAGTGATGTTGTCTTATTTAACAAGACAGCTATTATAGATGTCTGGATAAAAGACGATATAGGATGGATTACGAGGGTAGTTTGGACAAAGAAAGAAGTGGACAAATTCAAGAGGTATTTTGGAGGTAGACCCCAAAGGATTTGCTGATGGATGTAGGGGGTGATAAATGGAGAGGATACAAGGATGGCTCCTAGCTTTTGGTCCTTGCAATTGAGTGGGCTGTGCTGCCATTTATTAGGATGGAACAGACTATGAAAAGGTAACCTGGGAAAGGAATAAGTTAACAATCTGTTGTACACATAATTACATTTAAGATGCTTTTTAGGCACTAAGCTGTATGAATAAGGATGTTAGGGGAAAGGAGCTGGAGTTTAGAGAAAATCTCCCTCTCTCTCTTTCTCTACCTATATATATAATGTATACATATATAATTTGCTGATTTTATAAGTATATTAACAGAAACAGATTTTTCATATCCTGGCACCCAAACTACATCTCCTACCTTCCCCTACACCAAAGCGACAGCTTCACAGGTGTGGTAAATCAGATGGAATGCTACCCGAGAGAGCAAAATTATATGAGCACACAAGCACAAGGAGGTTGGCAATAATATATAACAAGGCATAGTTAAAAAAAGAAAACTGGTCCAGCACACATTCGCTATTTGCCTAAAACCAGTTTTCTATATCCTTTAGTACAGAATCAATACAAAGTTTATGTGAAAACTCTAGTGGCAAATATCAGGCTGAGTTTCAAGCAAATCCTGCATCATGAGATCTGGACTGATAATGTAAAACTCATTATTTTTCCAGGAGAGAAAAAATGAGAAATCCCCCAAATCTGCGTCCATTAGATTAATTTAGAATTGATCTTTGCCTTCTCTCTTGTTCCCCCATTTATTCCTTTTAGGAATATGTGAATCATAAAATTTGTGTTAATAACTTCAAGTTGAAAGCAATTAACTCGTGATTAAGACATTAAAACCGCTGGAGCTTAAAACATTAAAATAAATCCCAATCTACATGATGAAAGTGCTTTTATTCGTTCCTTTTACAGCTAAAGAATAGAAATGAGTATGATGACTATCCCTACACTTTTAGATTTTACTGCCTAGTATTTTCCTCTCTCAGTACATCCAGATTTTTATGGTCACTCACTCCAGATAATTGCATAGACTAAGAGTTCAGCACAGTTCCCTGAAAAATAGTTATAACCCAAGCCCTTCCTCCAGCCTGATTCCAACACATTAGTGGGCTAGGATACTTCTGTGGAGGATTGCTGATCTAGGTGATAGAGGCAAGCATATAAATAATTCCAATGAAGTGTTAAAAGTTCAAGGGTATTGCAACCAAAATCAGTAGACTCTCTCAGCCCAGCCCACTAAGGAACTTCTGGCATGTGCCTTCCCTCCCTGCCACCCCAACCCTGTTAGGCAGAAGCAAGTAATAAGTAAGGGCAGAGGACTAAGGAATCTGACAGGAAACTAATCCATGGAAGCATCCGTAGAGCCGTGAGGGAGATAGAGAGTGAGAAGACTGGGAAAATAGCTAGTTTGAAAAGTAGTCCTGTGGATTATTTTTTAATACATTTATTTATTTATGTATTTATTTGGCTGCATTTGGTATTCGTTGCTGCGCATGGGCTTTCTCTAGTTGCAGCAAGTGGGGGCTACTGTTCATTGTGGTGCATGGGCTTCTCATGGCAGTGGCTTCTCCTGTTGCCGAGCACAGGCTCTAGGCGTGCAGGCTCAGTAGTTGTGGCACACGGGCTCAGTAGTTGTGGTTCGCGGGCTCTAGAGCACAGGCTCAGTAGTTGTGGCACGCAGGCTCGTAGTTGTGGCTCATGGGCTCTAGAGTGCAGGCTCAGTAGTTGTGGCACACAGGCTTAGTTGCTCCGTGGCATGTGGGATCTTCCCGGCCCAGGGCTCAAACCCATGTCCACTGCATTGGCAGGTGGATTCTTAACCACTGCGCAACCAGGGAAGTTGCAGTCCTGTGAATTTTGAATTGAGTCTCCTCTAATGTTCTTCAAGAGACATAAGTGAATATTCGAATTAATTTTAATTACTTCTGGTTGATCAATTATTTGAATGTGACAGTGCTGAGATTGGCAACATGGAGCTTTTGGATTCACTCAGGTTATAAGGGAAGTACATATGGAAGGTCTAGGATATGATGAAGAAAAAGGGTTGAGAAGAAAAGTCAAGAGGGGCAAGTCAGGTTTCCAAGCATGAGCAGTAGCAGAGACGAAGAATGGTAAGATATGACTCAGCTTCATGGTTCATGGCTCAAGCCAGACACAGAGAAAGAGATGGGAGAGTAGCAAGTAAACAAGCCTAGCAACAGTCAGATGCTGACTGTTTTTCCCACCTTCTCTTTAGAAAACCACGTATTTGAGTGTACATGTTGTAGGGACACTCTAGACTTAGCAAGAAGCTAAGCCACCTAGAAGAACAGATAGTGGAGACAGCATAGGTGAGATTAACCTATGCATATTTGATTGCCCTAATGTGTCTTAACTAGAGCATTTGTAAGCCAGACAGGATACACTCAGATTTTGCTCTTCCTCTGAAGAAATAACTCTCTGTAATATACCAAAAACTCATTAGAGAATTAAGAAGCAAAATTTCTGTCTCTAAAGGAGGCTAAAACTGCTAAAATAGAATCCTGGGCATCCATCCCAGTTGCTTTTAATGGCACCAGGAAACTAAGATAATCCTCTTCCTCCTTGCTTTGGCTCATTTTACCAGCCCTGAGCCTTTCTGAAAGCCAGCCCTTTCCACTTTTGTCCAATGACATTTCTTTTGTGCTCAACTGACCAGTTTAGGTTATTTTCTGCCTCTTTGGGATTTTTTTGCTCCAGGTCCCCTGTAGTTTTAACATTACATTCTTCTAACCATTATTTGTCTTTCACTTTCATAAGTCAACTTTTATTCACACTTTAATCTACACCTAGTTACACAAACTAGAAATGAAAGGGTCATCCTTGCCCTTGCCTCTCTCTTTTACTGGCCTTATTCAGTCATGGGAATTTAACCTCCTAAGTATCTCAGGTTTATCCGCCTGCCCCTGCTACCTTGGTTTAGGCCATCATCACCCCTGGTCTGAACAGCTGCTACACCATTACCGAGTGCTCCTTCCTGCAGCCGCAATCATGTCACTGCCCAGATTTAAGTCCTTTAATGCCCTCCCCCACCCTACAGGGTAAAACCCCAGCTCTTAAGCATGGTGGACAAAGTCTTTTAGGCCTGGTCCCTGTTGGCTGTCCCTGTATCTTCTTCTCCCTCTCCTAGACACACTCCCTCTGTGAGTCAGTAATACTGAGCCTCTAGAAATTCTCCAGATGCACCCAGCTCCTTCCTAAGCTCTGTGCTTTTGCACATGCTCTTCCCACACCCAAGATGCCCAACCTCAATTGTCTGCCTTCAAGTCACGACTTAAAACCGCCCTAATTACTCAGGTGGACTTGGGAATTTCCTCCTGAACTCCTCTCACTCCTTGTCTACTCTTCTGCTACAGCACTTGTCACCCAGTAGTATCATTATCTGATTGTGAACTCAAGTTCTTCTTGCACTGTGACCTTTTTAAGGGCAGAGATAGCATGGTGCCTGGCATAATTGTAAAATGAGTAAATAAACAAAGCAGAAAAGGGATCACTTAGAACACAGAAGGGCAGTTTTGTCACAGGCCCAAAGCCACAGTTCAGAGTCCCCAGAGATCAATGACACATCAGGGTAATGGCTTAGGGTTGTCTTTATGTCTTTAAGGAACAAAATCTAGACAGACGGTCTCTGACATGAAGTTCTATATGGTTCTTGTTCAAGTCTATTAGATCATTTTTATGGTCTCTTGTTCTGTGCTCATATTTTCAAGTCACCCTTTTTTTTGAGCGAAAACTAATAATAAAAACATACCTTGTCTCTTCTACTTGCTGTAGCAATCAAACTAAAAGTTCTCAGTCACTAAGGTTGAATAGATTCCTTCAGGCTAAACCACTCCCCAGGATTCCTTCTTTCACTTTATCTTTTGGCTTCTGTAGATTCTTTCATTCCTTGCTGTCTCAGCAACTCATTTAACATAGTGATTGTTATGTATTATTTAGCTTTTGCAGTCATTTCATTGGGAAAGTCCTTAGGATAGCTAATCAACAAGCTTGCCTTCCTTTTGTCCATGTAAACAGACCCAGAATATCCTGATCATGCATGGACACATAACAGAGGCTGAGACTTAGTCTCCAGTCTCTCTGGGCCCTTGATTGGTCCAGGCTGAGAATGTACCCCAAGTGAAGACAGAGAACCGCAGGAGTTTTCTAATCCCAGCCAAGGGCAAAGGGAATTTTTTTTTCCTCTCTTTGGTTTTGAGCTGTGAGAATGTGATACCAAACATCTTTGGTACTCATTTTCTCCCCTGCCGTGAGATGAAAGCTTGTTTGCTATGGAAGTGGTTAAAGCCAAGCAAAGACCAGCAAAGATGAGAGATGAGTTGAAAAAGAGTGATAGAGGGGAAAGAAAGAGCGCTTTGGAGGTATTAGGTTTTCAGTTCCAATTCCTGAGATCCTTGGAGCTTCATGAGTTCCTACAGCCCTGCCTTTGATACTATGACAAAACCAAATATCCTTCCTATAAACTCCTTTTTTATGCTTAATTTAGTATCAGTTGGATTTCTAACACTTTTAGCCAACTCATTCTAGTATAGGTCCTCCTTTTTTATTTTTGCTCTGAATATATGATATTGCAAACACTCAAAGTTTTCACTAATACCAAGAGTCCCTGCTTTTTTTTTTTTTTTTTCTGAAGACCATTGTCTCTTTCAAATGGAGTTCTGACTGACCACACTACTGTAGCATTATGGCATGGGAATGTGACAACCTTTTGGGGTAGCAGAGGATGTGGGAGTCACTGATTTATCCTGGTCTGTACTGACACCCTGCTTTTTGAAACTAAAATAATAGAGTGGCAGAGTTCTTATAAAACCAAATGATGATAGAATTTGTATCAGTCAGGGCCTAGTCAGTAAACAGAGTAATTTAGTAATTAGATAGGAAAAATTTAATAGGAAGAATTATCAACTTGTAACAGGAGATTGGAGTAACAGGAGATGTACCCCTTGGTAAAGAGGACTTAAAAATAAAGCAATAGCAGCTATAAGGAACAGCTACTACCCCTTGGTCTGAGGCAGAATACCCAAGGAAGGAACACATTTGGGATATTCTGCTTCTCCCCATCTAATGCTGATATTCAGACCTCTTTGGGGAAGGTGCAGCTGTAACCCTCTGGGTGGCAAAGGAGTTCACTAAGAAGCTGTGGGCCAAGATTGGAAAGCAGGAAATAGGCTGCTGGGATGCTGAAGAAACTCACTGGCAAGCTTCCCGTGGAGAAGGGCTGTTGTTGAATTTCCTGGGAAGTTAACTGGTCATCAGTGGGACTCATTGGGAAGTCACTCACCCAGGGGGAACAGGGTGCTTGCTGGGAATCTGGCTGGAGTGTCTACAGAACTCACGGGAAGGTGTGTGTGCAGAATGCTGCTGAGCTTGCAGAGGTGTCATCTGGTGCACCCATGGAACTTGCTGGAAAGACACCTGCCTGGGTGCCCCCTGAAATCTGCTGGAGGTTAGCTCTGCTGGTTGTCCTGCATGCTAGCTGAGTCACTTCAGTGCCCTCCACTGGCATAGCTTAACATCATGCCAGCTGTCAAAGGAAGAATACACATAAGATTTGGCTCTAATACAAGGTTTGTACAAATTAGGTTTCTGTATAGGACGAGGAGCAGCTGAAATGCCACATTTCAGAGTCTATTTTTTTTTTAACTGATGTATAGTTGATTTACAATGTTGTGTTAGTTTCTGCTATACAGCAAAGTTATTCAGTTATACATATGTATACATTCTTTTTTCATATTCTTTTCCATTATCGTTTGTCACAGGATATTGAACATAGTTCCCTGTGCCATACAGTAGGACCTTGTTGTTTATCCATTCTATACATAATAGTTTGCATCTGCTAATCCCAAACTCCCAGTCCATCCTTCCCTACCCACCCCACCTTGTCAACCACAAGCCTGTTCTCTGTCAGCGAGTCTGTTTCTGTTTTGTACATAGGTTCATTTGTGTCATACTTTAGATTCCACATATCAGTGACATCATATGGTATTTGTCTTTCTCTTTCTGACTTACTTCACTTAATATAATAATCTCTAAGTCCATCCATATTGCTGTAACAAGCATTATTTCATTCCTTTTTATGGCTGCATAGTATTCCATTGCATATATGTACCACATCTTCAGAGTCTACTTTAGAGTCTACTAGTAAAGACAGTGTGTGGTCTTGGAGCTGGGTGTGGAAGCATCTGGGAGAGCTGGGCCGGAGGTCACGGGACCAGTTCTGAGAGCTCAGATATTATCACATGAGCTATGAACTCACCTTGTCCTGCCCTTCATTTGTAGATAGGTGAGACCTGGTTAAAGTGATCCTGAATGGGAACAATGAAGGTAAAATGAGGAGAAGAAAGCCCACCAAAAGGCAGTAGACAGAGTGGCATGTGTAAAAGCAGAGAGGCTTACCCTCCAGGTCCCTAGCCTTTAGGCAATGCTGGGTATACAGCATATTTCTGAGCCTCAGTTCTTCTGTAGCGCCAGCTGGCTCATTTCCTGCTTCCTTTTTCTCTTCTCTGTGGTGTTTCAGCTGCTTGTCTCCACAGTCCAGTGCAAGCACTGAATCCAGGACCTTAATAATGTGCTGATTGCTACAGGTGATTCTGACTAGATGTAATAATGCAGAATTAAATTCACCATTCTAATGAAAGAGGGAAAACAGAAATCCATTATACAGGAATTCAAATTTAGTTCTAGTATAAATTGCAAGTATTTTAAAAGAAAAAAAAAAGAAAGAAGACATTACAATTGATACCACAGAAATACAAAGGATCGTAAGAAACTACTATGAATAATTACAGACCAAAAAAATCAGACAACCGAGGAGAAATGATAAATTTCTAGAAACATACCAAGACTGAATCATGAAGAAATAGAAAATAGAAAATTTGAATAGACCAGGTAATAGTAAAGATGAATCAGTAATCAAAACTCTCAACAAATAAAATCCAGGACCAGATGGCTTCACTGGTGAATTCTACCAAACATTCAAAGAAGAGTTAATACCAATCCTTTGCAAACTTTTCCAAAAAATAGAAGAGGAGGGAACACTTCCAAATTCATTTATGAGGCCAGCATTACCCTGATACCAAAACCAGACAAGAAGCCCAGAAGAAAAAAAAAATTACAGGCCAATATCCCTGATGAACATAGATGCAAAAATCCTCAACAAAATGGTAGCAAACTGAATTCAACAATACATTAAAAGGATCATACACCATGATCAAGTGGGATTTATTTCAAGAATACAAGGATGGTTCTATATCTGCAACTCAATCAACGTGATACACCACATCAATAAAATGAAGGATAAAAATCATATGATTATCTCAATAGATGCAGGAAAAACTTTTGACAGAATTCAACAGCCACTTATGATAAAAATTCTCAACAAAGTAGGTATAGCAGGAATGTACATCAACATTATGAAGACCATATATGACAAGCCCACAGCTAACATCATACTCAACAGTAAAAACCTGACAGCTTTTCCTCTAAGGTCAGGAACAAGACAAGGATGTCCACTCTTGCCACTTTTATTCAACATAGCGTTGGAAATCCTAAATCAAAATAATTAGGGAACAAAAGGAAATAAAAGACATCCAAATTGAAAAGGAAGAACAAAAACTGTCTCTACTTGTAAATGACATGATATTATTTATAGAAAACCCTAAAGATTCCACCAAGGGCTTCCCTGGTGGCGCAGTGGTTGAGAATCTGCCTGCTAATGCAGGGGACACGGGTTCGAGCCCTGGTCTGGGAAGATCCCACAGGCCGCGGAGCAACTAGGCCCGTGAGCCACAACTACTGAGCCTGCGCGTCTGGAGCCTGTGCTCCACAACAAAAGAGGCCACGATAGTGAGAGGCCCGCGCACCGCGATGAAGAGTCACCCCCGCTTGCCGCAACTGGAGAAAGCCCTCGCACAGAAACGAAGACCCAACACAGCCGAAAATAAATAAATAAGAATTAGAAATTCATAAAAAAAAAAAAAAAAAAAAGATTCCACCAAAAACTGTTAGAATAAATGAATTCAGTAAAGTTGCAGAATAAAATATTAACCTACAAAAATCAGTTGTATTTCTATACACTAATAACAAACTATCAGAAATAAAAGTCAAGAAAACAATCCTATTTAAAACTGCATCAAAAAGAATAAGATACCTATGAATAAATTTAACCAAGAAAGTGAAAGACTTGTACACTGAAAACTGTACATTGATGAAAGAAATTAAAGAAGACACAAATAAATGGCAAGATATTACATTCTCGTAGATTGGAAGAATTAATATTCTTTAAATGTCCATGCTACCCAAAGCAATGTACTGATTCAATGCAATTCCTATCAAAATTCAATGGCATTTGTCACAAAAATAGAACAAACAATCCTAAAATTTGTATGGAACTGCAGAAGAGCCCAAATAGCCAAAGAAACCTTGAGAAAGAAGAACAAAGCTGGAGGCATAACACTTCCTGATTTCAAACTACACTACAAAGCTATAGTAGTCAAAACAGTGTAGTATTGGCATAAAAACAAACACATAGATCAGTGGAATAGAATAGAGGGCCCAAAAACAAACCTGTGCATACAAGACCAGTTAATTTGTGACAAAAGAGACAAGAATTTACAGTGGGAAAAGGTTAGTCTCCTCGATAAATGGTGCTGGGAAAATTGGAGAGCCACATGTTAAAGAATGAAGCTGGACCACTTTCTTATACCATACACAAAAATCAACTCAGATTCAATTAAACACTTGAACATAAGACCTAAAGCCATAAAACTAAAAGAAAACAGGGAGTAAGCTCCTTGACTTTGGTCTTGGCAATGATTCTTTGGATTTGACACCAATTCTGAACAGCAGAGGAAACAATCATAAAACAAAAAGTTAACCTACAGAATGGGAGAAAATTATTTGCAAATCACATATCTGATAAGGGGCTAATATCTAAAATAAATAAAGAAGTTATACAACTCGAAGCAAAAAACAAATAATCCAATGGGCAAAATTAACAATGAACAGAGGAACTGAATAGACATTTTTACCAAGAAGATATACAAATGGCCCAAAGGTACATGAAAAGGTGCTCAATATTACTAGTCATCAAGGAGATGCAAATCAAATCCACATTAAGATATTACCTCATTCCTGTTAGAATGGCTGTCATCAACGAGACAAGAGATAACAACGTGGAAAAAAGGGAACACTTGTGCAGTATTGGTGGGAATGTAAATTGGTGCAGCCACTATGGAAAACAGTATGGAGGTTCCTCAAAAAGTTAGAAATAGAATTACCATATGATCCAGCCTTTCTACTTCTGGATATGTATATGAAGGAAATGAAATAACTATCTCAAAGAGATATCTGCACCCTCATGCTCATTGCAGCATTATTTACAATAGCCAATACATGGAAATAACCTAAGTGTCCATCAACAGATGAATGGATAAAGAAAATGTGACACACACACACACACACACACACACACACAAAATATTGTCATTCAGCCATAAAAAAAGAAGGAAATCCTGTCATTTGCAACAACATGGATGGACCTTGAGGGCATTATGCTAAGTGAAATAAGTCAGAGAAAGATAAATACCATATGGTCTCACATATATGTGGAATTCTTTTAAAAACACCAAACTCATAGAAAAAAACAATCAGATTTGTGGTTACCAGAAGCAGGGAGGTGGGGGAGAGAAGGAATTAGATGAAGGTGGTGAAAAGGTACAAACTTCCAGTTACAACATAAATAAGTACTAGGGATATAATGTACAACATGATAACTATAGTTAACACTGCTATATGGTATATATGAAAGTTGTTGAGAGATCCTAGGAGATCTTATCATAAGGAATTTTTTTTTCTTTCTTTTCCTTCCCTTTATATGTATAGGAGATAATGGATGTCAACTAAACTTGTTGTGATAATCTTTTTTTTTTTTTAAGTTGCTAAGAGAGTAGATCTTAAAAGTTCTCATCACAAGAAAAAAAATTTATGTGAGGTGATGGATGTTAACTAAACCTATTGTGGTAATCATTTAGCAATAAATACATATAGCAAATCCTTAGGTTGTATATACCTTAAATGAATACACTGTTATATATCAATTATATCTCAATAAAACTGGGGGGAGGTAGGACTTCCCTGGTGGTGCAGTGGTTAAGAGTCCACCTGCCAATGCAGGCAACAGGGTTCAAGCCCTGGTCCAGGAAGATCCCAAATGCCATGGAGCAATTAAGCCCATGAACCACAGCTACTGAGCCTGGGCTCTAGAGCCTGCGAGCCACAACTACTGAGCCTGCGTGCCACAACTACTGAACCCCATGCACCTAGAGCCCGTGCTCTGCAACAAGACAAGCCACTGCAATGAGAAGCCCACGCACTTCAATGAAGAGTAGCCCCCACTCGCTGCAACTAGAGAAAGCCTGCGCAGCAATGAAGACACAATGCACCCAAAAATAAACAAAAAAAAAAAAACTTGGGGGGGGTGATGAAGAACAGGATAATTTAAAAGTGTTTTTACGAGATTAGTTCAAGATGGCAGAGTACAAGGACATGCTCTCACTCCCTCTTGTGAGAACACTGGAATCACAACTAACTGCTGAACAATCATCCACAGGAAGACACTGGAACACACCAAAAAAAATACCCCACATCCAAAGACAAAGGAGAAGCCACAATGAGATGGTAGGAGGGGCACAATCACAATAAAATCAAATCCCATAACTGCTGGGTTGGAGACCCACAAACTGGAGAACACTTATACCACAGAAGTCCACCCACTGGAGTGAAGGTTCTGAGCCCCACGTCAGGCTTCCAAAGCTGGGGGTCCGGCAATGGGAGGAGGAATTCCTAGAGAATCAGCCTTTGAAGGCTTGTGGGATTTGACTGCAGGACTTCAACAGGACTGGGGTAAACAGAGACTCCACTCTTGGAGGGCCCAGACAAAGTAGTGTGCGCATTGGGACCCAGGGGAAGGAGCAGTGACCCCAATAGGAGACTGAACCAGACCTACCTGCTAGTGATGGAGGGTGTCCTGCAGAGGTGGGGGGTGGCTCTGTCTCACTGTGAGGACAAGGACACTGGCAGCAAAAGTTCTGGGAAGTACTCCTTGGCGGGAGCCCTCCCAGAGTCCGCCATTAGCCCCAACAAAGAGCCTGGGTAGTCTCCAGTGTTGGGTCCCCTCACGCCAAACAACCAACAGGGAGGGGACCCAGCCCCACCTATCAGCAGACAAGCGGATTAAAGTTTTACAGAGCGTTGCCCACCAGAGCAACAGCCAGCTCTACCCACCACCAGTCCCTCCCATCAGGAAACTTGGACAAGCCTCTTAGATAGCCTCATCCACCAGAGGGCAGACAGCAGAAGCAAGAAGAACTACAGTCCTGCAGCCTGTGGAACAGAAACCACATTCACAGAAAGGTAGACAAGATGAAAAGGCAGAGGGCTGTGTACCAGATGAAGAGCAAGATAAAACCCCAGAAAAACAACTAAATGAAGTGGAGATAGGCAACCTTCCAGAAAAAGAATTCAGAATAATGATAGTGAAGATGATCCAGGACCTCGGAAAAAGAATGGAAGCAAAGAACCAGAAGGTGCAAGAAATGTTTAACAAAGACCTAGAAGAATTAAAGAACAAACAAACAGAGATGAACAATACAATAATTGAAATGAAAAATACTCTACAAGGAATCAATAGCAGAATAACTGAGGCAGAAGAACGGAGAAGTGACCTGGAAGACAGAATGGTGGAATTCACTGCTGCACAACAGAATAAAGAAAAAAGAATGAAAAGAAATGAAGACAGCATAAGAGACCTCGGGGACAACATTAAACACAACAACATTCGCATTATAGGGGTCCCAGAAGGAGAAGAGAGAGAGAAAGGACCTGAGAAAATATTTGAAGAGATTATAGTTGAAAACTTCCCTAACATGGGAAAGGAAATAGCCACCCAAGTCCAGGAAGTGCAGAGAGTCCCATACAGGATAAACCCAAGGAGAAACATTCCGAGACACATAGTAATCAAATTGGTAAAAATTAAAGGCAAAGAAAATTATTGAAAGCAGCAAGGGAAAAACGACAAATAACATACAAGGGAAATCCCATAGGGTGAACAGCTGATTTCTCAGCAGAAACTCTACAAGCCAGAAGGGACAGGCATGATATACTTAAAGTGATAAAAAGGAAAAACCTACAACCAAGATTACGCAGCAAGGATCTCATTCAGATTCAATGGAGAAATCAAAAGCTTTACAGACAAGCAAAAGCTAAGAGAATTCAGCACCACCAGAACAGCTCTACAACAAATGCTAAAGGAACTTCTCTAAGTGGGAAACACAAAAGAAGAAAAGGACCGACAAAAACAAACCCAAAACGATTAAGAAAATGGTAATAGGAACATGCATATCAATAATTACCTTAAATGTGAATAGATTAAATACTCCAACCAAAAGACACAGGCTTGCTGAATGGATACAAAAACAAGACCCATATATATGCTGTCTACAAGAGACCCACTTCAGACCTAGAGACACATACAGACCGAAAGTGAGGGGTTGGAAAAAGATATTAAATGGAAATCAAAAGAAGGCTGGAGTAGCAATACTCATATGAGATAAAATAGACTTTAAAATAAAGAATGTTACAAGAGACAAGGAAGGACACTACATAGTGATCAAGGGAACAATCCAAGAAGAAGATATAACAATTATACATGCACCCAACATGGGAGCACCTCAATACATAAGGCAACTGCCAACAGCTATAAAAGAGGAAATTGACAGTGACATAATAATAGTGGGGGACTTTAACACCTCACTTACACCAATGGACAGATCATCCAAAGAGAAAATTAATAAGGAAAGACAAGCTTTAAATGACACAATAGACCAGATAGATTTAATTGATATTTATAGGACCTTCCATCCAAAAACAGCAGATTACACTTTCTTCTCAAGTGTGCATGGAACATTCTCCAGGATAGATTACATTTTGGGTCACAAATCAAGCCTCAGTAAATTTAAGAAAATTGAAATCATATCAAGCATCTTTTCTGACCACAAGACTATGAGATTAGAAATCAGTTACAGGGAAAAAAATGTAAAAACCACAAACACACAGAGGCTAAACAATATGTTACTAAATAACCAAGCGATCACTGAAGAAATCAAAGAGGAAATCAAAAATTACATAGAGACAAATGACAATGAAAACACGACGATCCAAAACCTATGGGATGCAGCAAAAGCAGTTCTAAGAGGGAAGTTTATAGCTATACAAGCCTACCTCAAGAAACAAGAAAAATCTCAAATAAATAATCTAACGTTACACCTAAAGGAGCTAGAGAAAGAAGAACAAACAAAACCCAAAGTTAGCAGAAGGAAAGAAATCATAAAGATCAGAGCAAAAATAAATGAAATAGAAACAAAGAAACCAATAGCAAAGATCAATAAAACTAAAAGCTGGTTCTTTGAGAAGGTAAACAAAATTGATAAACCATTAGCCAGACTCATCAAGAAAAAGAGGGAGAGGACTCAAATCAATAAAATTAGAAATGAAAAAGGAGAAGTTACAACAGGCACTGCAGAAATACCAAGCATCCTAAGAGACTACTACAAGCAACTCTATACCAATAAAATGGACAACCTGGAAGAAATGGACAAATTCTTAGAAAGGTATAACCTCCCAAGACTGAACCAGGAAGAAATAGAAAATATAAACAGACCAATCACAAGTAATGAAATTGAAACTGTGATTAAAAATCTTCCAGCAAACAAAAGTCCAAGACCAGATGGCTTCACAGGTGAATTCTATCAAACATTTAGAGAAGTGCTAACACCCATCCTTCTCAACTCTTCCAAAAAATTTCAGAGGAAGGAACACGCCCAAACTCATTCTATGAGGCCACCATCACCCTGATATCAAAACCAGACAAAGGTACTACAAAAAAAGAAAATTACAGAACAATATCACTGATGAATATAGATGCAAAAATCTGGAACAAAATACTAGCAAACAGAATCTAACAACACATTAAAAGGATCATACACCATGATCAAGTGGGATTTATCCCAGGGATGCAAGGATTCTTCAATATACGCAAATCAATCAATGTGATACACCATATTAACAAACTGAAGAATAAAAACTATATGATCATCTCAATAGATGTAGAAAAAGCTTTTGACAAATTCAACACCCATTTGTGATAAAAACTCTCCAGAAAGTGGGCATAGAGGGAACCTACCTCAACATAATAAAGGCCATATATGACAAACCCACAGCAAACATCATTCTCAATGGTGAAAAACTGAAATCTTTCCTCTCAGATCAGGAACAAGACAAGGATGTCCACTCTCACCACTATTATTCAACATAGTTTTGGAAGTCCTAGCCACAGCAATCAGAGAAGAAAAAGAAATAAAAGGAATACAAATCAGAAAAGAAGAAGTAAAACTGTCACTGTTTGCAGATGACATGATACTATACATAGAGAATCCTAAAGATGCCACCAGAAAACTACTAGAGCTAATCAATGAATCTGATAAAGTTGCAGGATACAAAATTAATGCACAGAAATCTCTTGCATTCCTATACACTAATGATGAAAAATCTGAAAGAGAAAGTAAGGACACACTCCCATTTACCATTGAAAGAAAAAGAATAAAATACCTAGGAATAAACCTACCTAGGGAAACAAAAGACCTGTATGCAGAAAACTATAAGACACTGATGAAAGAAATTAAAGGTGATACCAACAGATGGAGAGATATACCATGTTCTTGGATTGGAAGAATCAATACTGTGAAAATGACTATACTACCCAAATCAATCTACAGATTCAATGCAATCCCTATCAATTTACCAGTGGCATTTTTTTACAGAACTAGAACAAAAAATCTTAAAATTTGTATGGATACACAAAAGACCCCAAATAGCCAATGCAGTCTGAGGGAAGATAACGGAGCTGGAGGAATCAGACGCCCTGACTTCAGACTATACTACAAAGCTACAGTAATCAAGACAATATGGTACTGGCACAAAAACAGAAACATAGATCAGTGGAACAAGATAGAAAGCCCAGAGATAAACCCACGCACCTATGGTCAACTAATCTAGGACAAAGGAGGCAAGGATGTACAATGGAGAAAAGACAGTCTCTTCAATAAGTGGTGCTGGAAAAACTGGACAGCTACATGTAAAAGAATGAAATTAGAACACTCCCTAATACCATACACAAAAATAAACTCAAAATGGATTATAAACCTAAATGTAAGACCAGACACTAAAAACTCTTGGAGGAAAACATAGGAAGAACACTCTTTGACATAAATCACAGCAAGATCTTTTTAGATCCATCTCCTAGAGTAATTAATGGAAATAAAAACAAAAATAAACAAATGGGACCTAATGAAACTTCAAAGCTTTTGCACATCACAGGAAACCATAAGCAAGACGAAAAGACAACCCTCAGAATCGGAGAAAATATTTGCAAATGAATCAACCTACAAAAGATTAATCGCCAAAATATATAAACAGCTCATGCAGCTCAATATTAAAGAAACAAACAACCCAATCCAAAAATGAGCAGAAGACCTAAATAGACATTTCTCCAAAGAAGACACACAGATGGCCAAGAAGCACATGAAAAGCTACTCAACATCACTAATTATTAGAGAAATGCAAATCAAAACTACAATGAGGTATCGCCTCACACGAGTTAGAATGGGCATCATCAGAAAATCTACAAGCAACAAATGCTGGAGAGGGTGTGGAGAAAAGCAAACCGTCTTGCACTGTTGGTGGGAATGTCAATTGATACAGCCACTATGGAGAACAGTATGGAGGTTCCTTAAATAGCTAAAAATAGAATTACCATATGACCCAGCAATCCCACTACTGGGCATATACCCAGAGAAAACCATAATTCAAAAAGACACGTGCACCCCAATGTTCCTTGCAGCACTATTTACAATAGCCGGGTCATGGAAGCAACCTAAATGCCCATCGACAGACGAATGGATAAAGAAGAAGTGGTACATACATACAATGGAATGTTACTCAGCCATAAAAAGAAACGAAATTGGGTCATTTGTAGAGATGTGGATGTCATACAGAGTGAAGTAAGTCAGAAAGAAAAACAAATATCGTATATTAACGCATGTATGTGGAACCTAGAAAAATGGTACAGATGAACAGGTTTGCAGGACAGAAATTGAGACACAGATGTAGAGAACAAACGTATGGACACCAAGTGGGGGAAGCCACGGTGGGGTGGGGATGGTGGTGTGCTGAATTGGGCTATGGAGTTGACATGTATACACTGATGTGTATAAAATGGATGACTAATAAGAACCTGCTGTATAAAAAAATAAATAGGGCTTCCCTGGTGGCACAGTGGTTGAGAGTCCGCCTGCCGATGCACGGGACACGGGTTCGTGCCCTGGTCCGGGAAGATCCCACATGCCATGGAGCGGCTAGGCCCGTGAGCCATGGCCGCTGATCCTGCGCATCCGGAGTCTGTGCTCTGCAATGGGAGAGGCCACAACAGTGAGAGGCCCGCAAAGCGCAAAAAATAAATTAATTAATTAAATTTTTAAAATATTTTTTTTTAAAGGTTCAGGAGACTTGATACTTAAAACTTCTTTTTGTAATCTCAGGGTATATATATATGTATATATATATATATATATATATGTGATTGGGATGAAAAAGACAGAATTTTTTTACAAGTCCCCAGGCAACCAAAATAAAACTCTAAACTGAAACATGGTATATGTCTAAGAAGCCTTTTACTGAAAAAGTATCTACCAAGAAAATGTGAATAATGCTGAATTGAGAGTGACTGGAAGCCCCACACGGTAAGGCAAGCAGGACAGTGTTGGCCCAGGAAATAGTAGGAGGTGTGATTTGCAAGGGGTGCCCAGGATTCTCAGTGGCACCAACAGGGAGAAAGCCTTCTTTGATCATCAGGATGTAAAAGGTGGAAAAAAGAAAAGAGCCCTGAACATTTTGTGAGTGAAGCAATTTGACCATCAATCTAGGAGGTGTTTGTCCCATGAAATTGCCGGTGGCTGAGGAATAAGGCTTTGATAAGTCTAGGAACTCATTTTGCATAAATGTCCATATTTTATTTAAACCACTTTGCAAGAGACTACTCTTCCCATTCATAGAGAAAGGAAGAGTAGAGTTAAAGATCCTAAACAAGAGCCCAAAATTTCAATTACTCTAGATTGGCACCCAACTACTTAAGCTTGGGAAAGAAATGAATTATATATTTCATGCTGTCCAAATCTGTGGGAGAGCAAGGTATCCCATCGGAGGATTTTACTCCATTAAGCTTTGTTGCAATCCATAAGACTAACCAATCGATGTGTGTGTGTGTGTGTGTGTGTGTGTGTGTGTGTGTGTGTGATGTTTGGGGGAAAATAGTTCAAAAATACTGCATGCAGAAGCAGTTTGAGGTTTCACAATTTGTTGTGGATAAGTCATGGCTTGGATGATAAACCTACTGATAATTTTGGTTTGGTTGTCTTAGCATTTCCTAGGGCCCATGAGAGATTGGGATAAAATTACTATGGAAGGTTGAAATTAATAAAATGTATTATTTCAATTGCAGGGGCTTTGGGTTTTGTTTTTCTTCTTTTTATTCCAAGTATGGAAATGGGATATAATTTTTTTCTGGTGCAGTGCTTAACTCCACTTCTTTGATGGGTAATTTTCACCTCAAAAACATCAAAGTGTTTTTCCACCCCATCTAAAACTGGAAAATTTGTAACCTATGTTTTCAGAGACTTTGAAATATAAACTACCTCCAGCTGTAGGAGCAATGTGGAAATGGATTGATCACAGTTTGAAAATAATCAAGCTAGACCAACAAAATCTCTAGCCAAAAAGTCTGTTTGATTTAACTATCCCATTGGTATTATGAGTTATTAAAAAATGAAGAGTCTCCCTGGCTGCAGAATAAGTATACCAATTCCCCACTTCCTTCCATTTTTGGAAACTTCTCAGAAATGTAAATGCACAGAGGGAGAAAATATAATAAATATGCTCCCTCGGTGAGAATGAAGGAAAAGTTAGGCAGTAAATAACTCAGTGAGTTCATTGTGAATTCTTAAAACCTCTCTTTCAGGATCATACGCTTATTTTTTTATTTTTTTAAACATCTTTATTGGGGTATAATTGCTTTACAATGGTGTGTTAGTTTCTGCTTTATAACAAAGTGAATCAGTTATATATATACATATGTTCCCATATCTCTTTTAAATGCAAACTCAAAGCAAAAAAAAGGAAGTTCATCTCAGATTTGTCATTTATGACAGCAGTGTGGAAGGATTAATAAATGTTATGAGACTTCCTGAAGAATAAAGACACTTTTCAGAGTGAATAAAAAGTACTTTTAATAGATACAAATCCCATTTTCATCAATATAAGTTTTGAATTTCCCCCAAGGTGAATAGAGAGATAAAGGAGACAGCCAGGATAACTAGTTGGTTGTTTTATTGTAGTATATACTCCAACACGAATGGCAGTTCAAGGGTTCAGTTTTCAGTATTAACTAACATTGTACCTTCTTCATCTCCACACTCCCTGTTTCTAACTCCTTCTCCCTTCTAACCAAGTTGATGCTTGAGAAGTGAAGCTGGGAATGCTTGCTGCAAACATCCGCATATATTCTATACATAGGTTTTTGAGGTGTGTAGCATAGAGAAGTTTTGCAGACCTCTGGTCCACATAATGGTTATCTCTGTGGCCTGGGATCCTTGCATCAACATTCTCATCTCTACTGAGGCTCTGTTGTCAGAATGAGGCTTGCTAGTTGATTGTCTGTGATTTAAGCCTGTGGTCTCAGATGGGGGACCCCTAGAGCTCTCTTCTTCTTTTATATTCTTCATGATTTAGTGTCATTGAAACCCAACTGAGATTCTCCCTGGCTACATGGGACTTTTACTTGCTTACTTTGGGATGCATCTACAGCTGATTCGTAATTGTCTCTATTCACTTCAGAATATTTACTAGCATGTACCATTCAAACTTCTGCATAAATCCTCCTAGGACATTTTCATGTGCATATTTCAATTACTTGGGGATTATTCCAAATTATGTAGAGCCCAGTAAGAAGATCTGCTAGAGTATGACTGAGGTTGGTCTGGGGCTGAAAGGCTCAGTTATCTAAAACACGTTCTTGAAGTGCCAAGTACACCCTGTTTTATAGCATATCTGTCTCTTCTGTAATCTTTCTTGAAATTGATATGTCTGGATTCATTAACCCTGTTCCCACTCAGGAGAAAACTGAATTGGGTTAAGTTGGTAAAGGAGTGACTGTGAGTGATATTTCCTGTTTATATATAAGTAAAGCAACAGATAAAACAGCTTAGTAGATAGAATCCATAGAGTCAACTTAGACATTTTTGTATACATATTTTTTATCATGATATAATCTATATGGTGTAAAATGCACAATTTTAAAGTGTACAATTCAGTAGTTTTCTAGCATATTCACAAAGTTGTGCAACCATCTGTTTAGTTTCATAACATTTTCATCATCCTAGACTTCTTTTTGACCTCAAAAAAGTACTTTTGTTTTGCAATAGCTTAAGAAGAAGATAGTGTTGTAGACAGAAAAATGCACCCCACCCCAAGTGTCTATATCCTAATCCCCAGAGCCTGTGAAGGTGTTAGGTTACGTGGAAAAGGTAGATTAAGATTGCAGGTGGAGGGACTTCCCTGTTGGGGCAGTGGTTAAGAATCCGCTTGCCAATGCAGGGGACACACGTTTGAGCCCTGGTCCGGAAAGATCCCACATGCCGCAGAGCAACTAAGCCCACGTGCCACAACTACTGAGCCTGCACTCCAGAGCCCGCGAGCCACAACTGCTAAAGCCTGTGCGCTTAGAACCCGTGCTCAGCGATAAAGACAAGCCACCTCAATGAGAAACCCGTGCACCGCAAGGAAGAGTAGTCGCCGCTCACTGCAACTAGAGAAAGCCCGCACACAGCAACAAAGACCCAATGCAGCCAAAATATAAAAAATAAAAATAAAAAAAGATTGCAGGTGGAATTAAGGTTGCTAATCAGCTAACCTTGAAATGGGGAGATTACCCCAGATTATCTGTATGGTCCCAGTGTAATCATGAATGTCCTTAAAAGTGAAAAAGAGAATCAGAAGACTGTTTGGCAAAGTCACAGAAGGAGATGTAATGACAGATGCAGAGGTCAGAATGTTGCAGTTGCTTATTTGAAGATGTCTGGAGAGGCCAGGAGCCAAGGAATGCAGGTGACCTGTAGAAGCTGAAAAAGATAAGGAAAGATATTCGCCCCTAGAGCCTCCAGAAGGAACGCAGCCTTGCCAACATGTTGGTTTTTGTCCAGCAAGGCCCATTTTTTGACTTCTGACCTGTAAGATAATACATTCGTGTCGCTTTTAGCCACTAAGTTTGTGGTA
The DNA here is from genome assembly GCF_008692025.1 of Phocoena sinus. NCBI lineage: Eukaryota > Metazoa > Chordata > Mammalia > Artiodactyla > Phocoenidae > Phocoena > Phocoena sinus. Next base: position 63,582,571 of record NC_045765.1, on the reverse strand, counting down.
GTTTATATAGGAAACTAATACAGATGGGGAAGGATAGTAGTTGGGAGAACGAAGAAAGGAGGAAGAGAAAGGGAGAGAGACACCATGAGGTACTGTTTGCATGTCTAGCCCCTTTGATGATGTCCCAGACTGAGTGCTGGCTTTGTCATTCACTTGATCCTACTGATCTTTGAAAGAGTGGTTGAGAGTAGATGCACTTTTCTCATATGCTTGTAGGTCACGTGATGTGCTTTGCCTGGTTAGAGTTTAGGAACTCCACTGTTCCTAATGGTGAAGTGAACGGACTAGAATTTTGACTGGTCTTGAGAGTTTACTGAGTCTCTCAGAAGCTGTTAGGAAATTGAGTTTGTTAGTTAAGGAGAATAAAGAGCTGCACACCTCCATCCCCACCTATTGACTCCATTTCAGGTGAAGCTAACTGCACGAGAGAAACCCCTGACATCAAGAGGGAGTCAAGTAAGTAACTTGATTATTGCACTGCGACTCAGTTTGCCAACTGTTTAAAACCTGAAATCTGACAAGCTTTAAAAGTAAAAGTAGGGCTTCCCTGGTGGCGCAGTGGTTGAGAGTCCACCTGCCGATGCAGGGGACACGGGTTCGTGCCCTGGTCCGGGAGGATCCCACATGCCCCGGAGCGGCTGGGCCCGTGAGCCATGGCCGCTGAGCCTGCGCGTCCGGAGCCTGTGCTCCGCAACGCGAGAGGCCACAACAGTGAGAGGCCCGCATACCGCAAAAAAAAAAAAAAAAGTAAAAGTAATATGAATACTGATGTAATGTGCTTCTCATTTCTTTTTGAGAAAATTTAAAAGGTTTTGTAAAATCTGGTGTTAGTTATTTTTTTCTAAATGCAAAAAATGATATAATCTTGAAATTCTTTATATTCACTTTCAAAAATATGTTAAATATTCAATTATGCGTCAAGATATCTTACTTTGCCAAAATTTTGGCAACAGCTGGACATGCAACAGAAAATATAAGAAAGCTAATTTCTCCTAAATGTTGGTTTGAATAAATACAATGCTGGTGAAGGCTCTGAACTGACACATTTGTGGCCTGCAGCTTTAATATTGTCTTTGAAGACACGGTAAAGACTGTGTCACCTCAGCTGCCTTTGATTTGGCTTCCAAATTGGGAGCCCTGTGCGGTGCTCATACCTAGTGTCTCTGATCCTAAATCCTTAGCCTGAGAGCCATGTTGTTGGGTAGTCTAACTTTGAGATTAGAGGGAATAACCCATGGTTATTTTCACAAGCTGCCAGTCTGCAACAGAGTCATACTGGTAAAAGTGTGGCTCTAGGGCTGTCTCCTAAGTATCCCACAGTACTGGGGCCCTGAGGTCCCAGAGGATTCTCACCCATAATAGCTTAAGAAATTTATTGGAAAGATATTGGGATTTGTCACAGAATGAAAGGAAGAGCTGCAGGAACTCATGCAACTCCAAGAATCTCAGCAATTGGAACTGGTAAGCTGATACCTCCAAAGTGTTCTCTTTGTATGTCTATCACTCTTCCTCAGCCTATCTCTCATCTTTGCTGATCTTTGCTTGGCTTCAACCTCTCCCATAGCAAACAGGCTTTTGCCTCATGGCAGGAGGAGAAAATGAGTCCCAGAAACTCTAGTATCACATCCTCACAGCTCAAATCCAAGGAGAGGAAAAAATTCTCTTCCCCTTGACTGGGGTTAGAAGACTCCTGGGGAAGGCCTCAGGAGTGGATTGTCTCCACTTGGGACACATGCTCAGAAAGATTGGAGACTAAGATTATCTCAGCCTGTGTCATGGGTCCATCCCATGGTCAGGATACTCTGGGTCTGTTACAGGGATAAATGGAAGGCAAGTTTGTTGATTAGATATTGGAAGGACTTTTCCAATGAAATGACTACAAAAGCTAAATAATATTGAATACTTAATGGTCACCATGTAAAATGAGGTGTTGAGATGGCAAGAAAATAAGGAATCTACAAAAGGCAGAAACAAAGTGAAAGAAGGAATCCCAAGGAATGATTTAGCCTGAAAGAATTTGTCCAACCCTGATGATCTAGTTCTTCAAACAAACATGCAGGGTTAAGGAAACAAAGGATTGCAGGAACCCAGGCTAACAGCGTCAGAGCTTTTATCAAAGGATGAGGAGAGAGAAAGGTTACCAGAACCCAAAAGGAGAAAGAATCATAAAAAGTAGGCCATCTCAGGAGGAGCAAGGACCTTAGTTGAGGAACATAGCCCTTGCATGAAAGAATCCAGGTGAATAATTAGCCTCAATCTCATTCTCTGATCTCCACAGTGACTGTTGATCAAACCCTGCTGAAGCCAGAGGGCTTGGGAGCTCTGTTGAAGTAATTCATAATCTGTTTAACCACATAGGACAGATTATAAGGTAGATCTGTAGGAACAAACAGTAGATGTTCAGAACATATATGTCCTAATTGGCCTGCTTCTAACCTTCCCCCTTTCCCATCTCTTCACAGTAACCAGAATGATCTTTCAAAATAAAATTCACCTCCTACCATAACCCCAATTAAAACCCTTAGGGTCTTCCCATTTTTACCTTGAGTTCCATAATGAATAATCTCCATACCTTGTCCTTCAAGGTTCAGTAAACATAATTTGGATTCTACCCACTCTCCAATCCAACTTATACAGTTTCACTTTTTCCCTTAAAGTCTTACACTTACTGTTCCATCTTTTTGGGAATCTTTTCCTTGACTTTTCATGTGTCTAGCTTCTTTACAGCCATCAAGTCTCAGCATAAATGTCAGTTCCTCAGAGAAGTCTTCCGTGACCACCCAATTGCAATGCTGAGTTATTTCCTTAATAACACATAATACAGTGTGCAGTTATGTTATTTATTCACTGTCTGCCTGCTTATAATCTGCCTCGCATAGTACAACATAGATCCGTGAAGATGAGGAATTTTCTTATTTTATTCACCATTGTATCCCCAGTTACTGTACTGGTGCTTGGCACAAAGTAGGTGGTAAGGAATTATTTGATGAATGAATGAATGAATGGTTCCTTGTCAAAATAATCATCTTCAGAACCCCATACTGTGTGTCAATCATTTATTAATATTACTAATTTCTTCATGTGCTTCTGTCACCATGGTGGTGCTGATATTAAGCAGTCATCTGTTTCAAACTGACAAAGACTCACTAGAAATCATAGCACCCTAGAAATCCTTCAAGACTAGGAAATGTAGTACAGTTCTTCAGGGAGTTTTTTGGAGGAAGAGACTGAGCAAACACAATGCTCTTGCTTGGGCTCTAAAGAAGCAGCAAAAGCAGAGGCTCAGATACAATGATCTTCAGTAAATTTCTTAAGAAAAGGAAAAATCAAGGAAAATTTGCAGGATTAGAATACCTGCTGTTGAGAATATGGAAATCATGTATGTATTCTTTGACTATTGTGAAAGCCCAGCCTCACACTAGAGCGTTATCAAAGTGTCAGTAAAGGGGTCTTTTCCTTCCCAAACAACAAGAATGTGGAAGGGGAGAGGAAGTCCCCTTTCTTCTGCTGTGTAGAAAACCAATCACAGAAAGGTGGCATAATTAGAACTTCTACAAGTCAATTTATTTGGTCAACAGCCTCACAGATCAAAGCAGTGATGCTCATGGAAAGTGGGCCAAGGGGAAATATATTAACCATGTACACAGATAACTGATTAGTAATAGAATGAAGGTCTTCAATCAAATTTGTCATTTCACTTTTGGAACCACAGCACAATAAAACAATCTAAAAATGAAACAGAATAAAATAACTTTTTTAATATTTCATCGTGCTTATGCCATACAAATGTATAAGCCTAAATGATATATAATAATGTCAATAAAGAGGATACAGAGTTAGTTAATCAATTTCCTTCTCAATCCCATTACACTTATGAAGTTATTCAATAGACCCTTGTGTACTCTGTGGACTGATAGGTGTGCTAATCTGGGCAGCTAACTCTTAGCCTTGAATCCAAGTTAATTCTGATTATGCCATGCCCTTGGACCTGCCATGCCCTAAGGACAAGGCATTCCATACTGAAGCTGACAGCCCTAATAATGAATATCCAACACAGGTCAGTGGATTTTTGTGGAAACCTCTTGACCCAATGCAGAGGGATGCTTGATGCCTTCATGGTAGAGGCATTTCCCCGAAGCCTGGGAAGAAAATCAGGGATATTAATCTTTTGGTTTTCAACTTATTCTGGGCAGGGCAAAGGCAAGTCTTGAACTCTTATCTCTCTTTGAATGTTCTATATTCTTTGTTGAATATTCAGAGACTTGAGGCTCAGAGGGATGTATGACTACAAGTGCCCTTTGGGCACTCCAGCAGAAATTTCCTGACTGACTTCCCAAACCTATAATTTCCTTCAGAAGAACAGATGATATCTTCTTCCTGACTTGACTACAGTCCAGTCAAAGCATTTGGGAAGAACATAATGCCATTCTTGATGTTTTAAGTGGTCAAAATCATATGCAAGACTTTGACTTCAAGTTAGTTTGGCCTAGGTCTCCATTCATTCTCCATTTACTAAATCATTCATTCAGTTGGCTGATCAACAAATACATGCTGAGAGCTGCTTTATCTGCAATAGAGGATATAGTGAGTGATGGACAGTCTCCATTTAATGGGAGAATTATAAACGTCATACACACAACAAGGCCATATATAAGTACAGACATTGCTATTGATTCCGCCAGTGGGGAGAGATGACTGCAAATAGAGCAGTAAAGGAAGATTCAATTAAAAAAAAAAAATGATACCAGGGATCCACTTGGACAGGTGATTAACATGTGAATGCAGAGAAAAAACAACAGATAAACAAGGTGCAGAAGAGTACTAAGGCATGAATACACTGTCAGACCTGCTGCAGAGGTTATGATGTGGGCATAACAGAGGACATTATTGGAAATGTGTGTTTCAACCAGACTGGTAATCCTTGAATGCCAATTTGGGCTTAATCTACTAAATAACAGGGAAATTCTAAGTGTTCTTGAATAAAGGAATTATAATATCTTTGAACTAGAAATGCCTTTAGAAGTCTAAGTAGTGCTCTCAGAAGACTGATACGAAAATGGGTGGCTGGCTAAATTAGAGGGCAGAACCTGGAAGTGCGGAGATAAGACAGGTGGTAAGGGCTTAAACCTAGAGTGGTAACTTCAGAAGTGAAAAGGAGTCTAATATGAGAGGAGTTGTGAAGTAAGAATTGACCATCTTTAATGACAGGTCATGAGATATAAGGAAGAAGGAGTCTAAGATAACTCTGAAGTTTCAACCCTAGTTGAACACAACTATGGTGGTATTCACCATTAGAGAAGTCTGTTGGGAGGGGTGGGGTTGAGGGTAGATGATGATGATACTTATAGGTAAGTTCAGGATATCCCAGTGCATTTCCACTAAGTGGCTGGATTTTATGACTGGAATCCAGAAGTGTTCAAAGCTAGGGATGTGGATTTGGAAGTCATTTGAGTAGAGGATTCTGCCAGTATTGAAATTATGGTCTGAGAATAGCCACTGACTTCTGAGAAGCCACAGATATTGTGGCTCTCTTATGTGGACACACAAGAAAATTATTCCCTATGTTTTTGTTATCCCAAGAGAGAAGAGTAGGCAGAGTATACTCCACAATTAGTACTTTGCATTAGAAATCACAATAAATATAATAAAGTCAGTACATATAATATAGAACAGTAAGGCCTATTCTTATTTGTCTTTGCATTCCCTTGTGCCTTGCACACAGTATGTGGCCCCCCAAAAACTTGTTGATTAAGTAAAAATAAAAGCTAGCTTTTAAGATAGTTAATATACCTTTTTTTAAATTTTATTTTATTTATTTTTTTATACAGCAGGTTCTTATTAGTCATCAATTTTATACACATCAGTGTATACATGTCAATCCCAATCGCCCAATTCATCACAGCCCCACCCCGCCCCCTGCTGCTTTCCCCCCTTGGTGTCCATACGTTTGTTCTCTACATCTGTGTCACAATATCTGCCCTGCAAACCTGTTCATCTGTACCATTTTTCTAGGTTCCACATACATGCGTTAATATACAATATTTGTTTTTCTCTTTCTGACTTACTTCACTCTGTATGACAGTCTATAGATACATCCACACCTCAACAAATGACCCAAATTTGTTTCTTTTTATGGCTGAGTAACATTCCATTGTATATATGTACCACTTCTTCTTTATCCATTCGTCTGTCATTGGGCATTTAGGTTGCTTCCATGACCCAGCTATTGTAAATAGTGCTGCAAGGAACATTGGGGTGCATGTGTCTTTTTGAATTATGGTTTTCTCTGGGTATATGCCCAGTAGTGGGATTGCTGGGTCATATGGTAATTCTATTTTTAGTTTTGTAATGAACTTCCATACTGTTCTCCATAGTGGCTCTATCAATTTACATTCCCACCAACAGTGCAAGACGGTTCCCTTTTCTCCACACCCTCTCCAGCATTTGTTGTATGTAGATTTTCTGATGACGCCCATTCTAACTGGTGTGAGGTGATATCTCATTGTAGTTTTGATTTGCATTTCTCTAATAATTAGTGATGTTGAGTAGCTTTTCATGTGCATCTTGGCCATCTGTATGTTTTCTTTGGAGAAATGTCTATTTAGGTCTTCTGCCCATTTTTGGATTGCATTGTTTCTTTTTTTTAATATTGAGCTGCATGAGCTGTTTATATATTTTGGCGATTAATCTTTTGTAGGTTGATTCATTTGCAGATATTTTCTCCCATTCTGAGGGTTGTCTTTTCGTCTTGTTTATGGTTTCCTTTGCTGTGCAAAAGCTTTGAAGTTTCATTAGGTCCCATTTGTTTATTTTTGTTTTTATTTCCATTTCTCTAGGAGGTGGATCAAAAAAGATCTTGCTGTGATTTATGTCAAAGAGTGTTCTTCCTATGTTTTCCTCTAAGAGTTTTATAGTGTCCAGTCTTACATTTAGGTCTCTAATCCATTTTGAGTTTATTTTTGTATATGGTGTTAAGAAGTGTTCTAATTTCATTCTTTTACATGTAGCTGTCCAGTTTTCCCAGCACCACTTATTGAAGAGACTGTCTTTTCTCCATGGTACATCCTTGCCTCCTTTGTCCTAGATTAGTTGACCATAGGTGCGTGGGTTTAAAAGGCATTGGGAAGGGTTTACAGTGCTCAGTTTTTATCCTAAGTACTTTTTGCTGAGAAATTAGTAAAAAGCCCACAAAAATTAGAAAAACTCTGGTTATTTTTTTTTCCAAAAGGAATTAAAAATATGAGAATTCTTCCTTTTATACATTAATTCATCATTAGTAAGAGTTTTGGGGACCAAAAAAATCAACCTTGAATCTTTATTGTTACTGTTAATCTTCTAAGGTAGTACTAGTTCTATGTCATAAAACTTTGGACCTGCTTATATATTCTTTTTATATGTCCTCTAAATCATAGAATCAAAATTTTAGAACTGGAAAAATCTTAGTGCTTATCCACTTTAAATGGTAAAAATTTAGAATTCTAGTAATTGTTTAACAAGTTTTATCTCCTGTGTCTTACCTCTCAAACCCAAACTGGACGTTTGTAAAGTCTATATTCTTTGCTTGTTTGAAAACCCTTGTATTAGCAGTGTATTCAATACATGGTATTTAACAAACACTTGTTGACTTGTATGCAAGTCTGCCAAACAAGCCCTAAACATATAAACACACACACACACATGTATACACACACATATGCAATACACACACTATAACTTGCTCAAAATAGGGATTAGAAAGTCTTTGGGGGTGGGTATTAATTAAACTATAGTAAAATATTGTTGGTGTCAGTGAAGGTCCTAGACTTTATGGAGAGCAAGGTAGCAAAGGAAATGCTATTTTTCATGTGAACTTTTCTGAAAGGATTGCCAAGATTGAAAAAACAATGTTAATAGTAAATGATTGGGTTTACAACTTGTCATTGGAAAATTTTGCCCATATATGCTCAGTTACTATATTTATTTTTTATTTTTTAATTTACCAGTGTCTCCACAGAGTCCTACCTACAGATTACTCTAGAAGTAGCAAGTTGGTGGTTTCTCAAAGGGATCCTCTCAGTCACAACAGCAAAGACAGTGGCTCTCCCAAGCATGAGGCTAGGTTTCTGTTCCCTTCCATTGAGGAATGCATCAGACAAAATGAAAAGCAGTTTTACAGAGTAAACATTAAGTTGTTGTCCTTCTGATGTATATTGAACATATACACACACAAAATGCTCAGAGGGTATGAAAATTCTTCAGAAGGACCTGTGAATTTAATAAGCACAACTTCAGACAAAGCATTCACAGGGTCTCATATTAGACTGCAGAATCAAATAAGGTGAAGGCCAGCAGACATGCATTCTAATGGCTCAGGCTGACTAGTGTTCATTTTATGGTCCTGCTCTGCCCTGCTGTGGGAATGCTGAGAAGTGCATGAGGGGACAGTGCTCAGAACTTGGAATCAGCGAAAATAAATGCCTTTAGTCAGAGAAATAAGCAGGGCACAAAGGAAAAAACAGAGGCTTCTCTTTTAATCAGAAATCCACACTAAATACTCATATTTTCTGAGTATAGTGTTACTGGATGCAATAAGATAAAATATAAATGACTTAGAGGAAAAGTGATTTGCAAATGTCACATGGTTTTTAACTCATCCACTTGTAAAGTTGAATTTAATGTTCAACTTATCTTCTAATTTTCCCAAGGTGAAATGTTGTTTGATGGTGTACAAAACATGGTATGGGTTTAAATATAAAAAGTAGGGACAATAATAATAATTAATATTAACTGAGCAATTACTGTATATCCGGCACCACGTAAATATTAATTTGTTTAATTTTCACAACAAACCCATGAGATGAGTACTAGCTCTTTGTACTTTTCAAAGTGCTTCATGTAAATGTTTTCTGTTGCTCCTTACACAGTGCTTCCGAGGGAGACCAGGAACTTCATGGTACACAAGACACCTTGAAGACCCTGAGGTGAGTAGGTAGGACCCAAACTATTGTGAGATTCAGAATCCGAGTCCAAGTATCCTAGCTTCCAGAGCAGCTTTTATTTCATTTACACAAAGATGTGTGGTTTACAGCCCTAAAGAAAAAACATTTACCAGACCAATCCTGATTAAGAAACACCTGTCAAAACTGAATAAACAAAAAGTATTATGACTGCATCTGACAATTACATGTTTTCTCTGTACTATTTTTAATTTTTAACATTGTCAGAAAAATGATGCTGACTAAATTATGAAAACAGTAAGGCTTAATTATTTATTCTATTATTTACTAAGCAGGCTTAGTTTCAGGTAAGTTAATTAGCATTTAAGTCCCATATGAAGGCAAAAATGAACTTGAACTTTCCCAAAGTTTTTTCCCCCATTGATCTGACCTACTTACCTAAATCCTATTCCTAAAATCTAGACGTGAGACTTCCTCAGGGGCTAATATGGTTTGGTCCTAACCAGCTATCCACTTCCAGCCTGTTTTTTGGGTTTTGTTTATGTTTTCGTTTTGTTGTTTTGTTTCAGTTTGGGGTTTTGTTGCTTTGGGGCAAACAATGACCATCATTTAGATTTGTAAACCTTCAATCTTGTGGTAAATTATATTTGAAAACTGCATTCTAAATTTAGCTTGATTTCACCAGCAAGCTTCTCAAGATCAAGATATTTTATGTATTTTCAGACTGACTGTGCTCATATGACAGTTTACAACAACAGCTGCAAATTAACAAATGCAAGGGCTGGATCAAATTAACATGGACTTGACAGAACAGGGTTCCAAACTTATAACTGGGTTACAAAGGTTTATCTGCAAGTTAACCAGATGGAAATTGTGATGGGTTTTCCAATCTAAATGTTAATACTAAAAGCATTTATTTTTAGCATAGCATTTTTTAAAATTTATTTTATTTATTTATTTTTGTCTGTGTCGGGTCTTTGTTGCTGTGCGCGGGCTTTCTCTAGTTGCAGTGAGTGAGGGCTACTCTTCATTGCGGTACGCAGGCTTCTCATTGCGGTGGCTTCTCTTGTTGTGGAGCACAGGCTCTGGCACGTGGGCTTCAGTAGTTGTGTGGCTCGCAGGCTCTAGAGTGCAGGCTCAGTAGTTGTGGCACACGGTCTTAGTTGCTCCGCGGCATGTGGGATCTTCTCGGACCAGGGCTTGAACCCATGTCCCCTGCATTGGCAGGCGGATTGTTAACAACTGTGCCACCAGGGAAGACCTAGCATAGCATTTTTTTGTCACAAAATTATTAATCACTGGATCCCTGCAAGACCTCTGCAAGGAGTGCCTCCATGCGAGCTCTGAACCTTCATTTGGCTCACCTCTCTGCGTGGGGCATGGAGCAAGGTGTCCACAGGACCACAGGATGAGGCCACCCAGACTCTGTCACCTTCTACTAGTACCTGGGCTCCCAGTTCACTGGGGGTGGGGGTGGAGGGGTCCTTTGTAGGGAGATGGAAGGAGTATGGTTACAAGAGCCAGGGTATAGGCACCCTGAGCACTGCCTCAGGGAAAAAAGGAAAGAAATGGGTAACCCGTGGACCTGGAACTGAGCTGGGGACCAGCCCTCCCTGCAGTGTCACGTTCTAGGAAATTGAACTTAGCCTTCCAGGTCTTTATGAAGGTGTGTCAGCCAGGAGGGAGTCCAGAAAATAATATTTTATTCAAATGTTTATTGGCTAGATTTTTTAAAACAAAAGGAGAAAACCGACAAAACTTGGCAAAATACAGAACCAGGCAACACACATTAGAAACACTAATAATAAGGACTTCCCTGGTGGTCCAGTGGTTAAGAATCCACCTGCCAATGCAGGGGACACGGGTTCGATCCCTGGCCCAGGAAGATCCCACATGACGCAGGGCAACTAAGCGCACATGCCACAACTACCGAGCCTGGGCTCTGGAGCCTGTGAGCCACAACTACTGAGCCCGTGCACCACAACTACTGAAGCCTGCATGCTCAGGTGAGCAGCTAGTCCTGCACACGTGCCTTCCTGAGGTTTTCCCCTCTATTTAGTTTATCATTTGTACCCCACAAAATGCTACATTTCTAGCCTCTTCCCTGAAGAAAAATAGAGATTAATTACAGCTCCCTATCAGATCTATGAATTTTTTAATGTGTCACCTAAGTGAAATTTAATGAGTCCCCAAAGTACATGACTAAGGTTTATGAAAAGCACTCACCAAAAGTATAATTGTTCCATGTGAGTGGCCTACTAGAGCTTCTAACTGTATGCTGCACTTGGAAAAATAAAATACACTTCTGGAAAATTAACACTCTGCTACAAAACATGAATAAAATAAAGCCTTCTTTGCTCTACTTGAGTTATATCTTTATTACTTGCTAAGCCCCAGCCTCCCAATTTGGAATGGAAGCAGAAATTATCTAACCTCATTAGTCATTCAGGGAAACTAAAGCAATTCACAAAGCCTCCAGGGATGATTCCCACCATCTAGAGAATGGCAGTTGTCTAGAAGGGGAAAATCACTGTTGACAAGTGAAAAGACGTCTATCCTCTGGAATGCCATTGATATGACAAGAAAGATGTGCTCTCAAGGCACAGACACATCCTCTCCTCCAAGATAAGAGCTCCAGTTAGCATGGAGCACAGCATTTACAAATCATCCTCCTGTAAAAGGAGACAGGCATTCTGTTGTTCACTATCGAAAACATCATTGCAAAAAATGTAGAGATAACATAGAAGGACAAGATGCTGAACTGTTAGGGACACTGGTTCCCTCTCTCAAGATCAACGCCAAGTGTAGAGAAGGAAAACTGTGAGAAATCCTTGATAGGGGAAGTGCTTTGAACTGGTTTGTGCAGGGTATGGTGGCTTTAGCCCCAAACAGGAGGCAGCCCAAAAAGGGAAATATTGGCACTCTGGTTCTATTTCTCCTCTGCTGCTGTCTTGGAACAAATACTGCCCATTCCCATGCGTGAAGTGACTCAGATCCACTGATGTGCTGGAACTGGTATAGCGGCTCTCAATAGCTGATTGTTAACTTGTCAGAAATTTTGCAAGCCAGTTTTTAAATACAGCCATTATTAAAAATTAAATTATATAAATTTACAATTAAGTAAGTTGTATTAAAAATAAAGGCAACACTCATGTTTATAGCAGCATTATTTACAATAGCCAAAAGGTAGAAGCAATCCAAGTGTCTATCAACAGATTATGGATAAAGAAAATGTGGTATATATGCATAATGGAATAGTATTCATGCTTAAAAAGGAAGGAAATGCTGACACATCCTACAACATGAATGAACCTTGAGGACATTATGCCAAGTGAAATAAGCCAGACACAGAAAGACAGACACTGCATGATTCTACTTAAATGAGGTACACAGAGTCGTCAAAAGACCCCCAAAGTAGAATGGTGGTTTGCCAGGGGTAAGGGGGTGAGAGGAATGAGGAGCTGTTTAATGGGTATAGAGTTTCAGTTTTGCAAGGGAAAAATTCTGGAAGTTGGTTGCACAGCAATGTGCATAAACGTAGCAATTACTGAACTATACACCTAAAAATGGTTAAGATAGTAAGTTTTATATAGTGTGTATTTTACCACAATTAAAAGTTTAAAAATTATTTTTTTTAAAAAAGCAAAGGCAATAAAATCTCAATTTCCTGGTTTTCATAATATTTGATAATTATGTAAGATATTACTACTGGGGGAAATGAGTGATGGGTACCCAGAACCTTCCTGTGCTATTTTGCAACTTATTATTATTATTATGAGTCTATATTTTAAAATAAAAAGGTTTTTTTGAACAATAAATACTCAAAAGTCATCACTTCCTAATTGTACTACAATTTGCAATTATCTGTATTCTTGAGATTATTTGTATCTATTGTACTTGTAAGGTGGAAACTCTATATAATATTGTGCTACCGCACATCTCTCAACTCCACTTTCAGTTGGCAACTTGAAATCAGCCCTGATTCTATACCATGAAAATCAACAAACCCTACTAATCAGGGCTTCCCCCCAACAACCCCCAGCTGGTTGTTAAGCCTTTACCAGCAGCCTGTGGTCCAGGTGTACTCAGGATTAAAATTAGTTTAACAGTGAAGTCCTGCACTTGTGAGGGTATGAGACAAATAAGTGGGGACTAACTGACCTCAAGCAGTTGCTTAGAAACTTCAGAGTTGGGGAATTAGAACCAAGGAATGCCCTCTTCTGCTGTTTCTCCCAAGGAAGCTGTGATAGTTAATTCTATGTGTCAACTTGACTGAGCTAAGGGATACCCAGAGAGCTGAAAAAACATTATTTCGGGGTGCACTGTGAAGGTGTTTCCAGGAGATTAGCATTTGAATCAGTAGACTTAGGAAAGAAGATCCTTGCTCTGGAGTGAGGGCGGCTATCGGCTAATCCATTTTTCAGGGCCTGAAAATATAACAAAAAGATGGAAGAAGGGAGAATTCTCTCTCTTTCTCTCTCCCTCTCTCTCCCTCTCTCCCTCTCTCTCCCTCTCTCCCTTTTCCTCTCCCTCTTCCCTCTCCCTCTACTGGAGCTGGGATTTCTGTCTTTTGCTGACTTTGGGTTTTAGGATATCAGAGCTCCTAGTTCTCCAGCCTTGAACATTGGGATTTACATCAGTCACCCCGTGGTTCTCGGGCCTCTGCACTCAGACTGAATTATACAGCCTACTTCCCTTGTTCTCTGGCTTGCAGATGACAGATCATGGGACTTCTTGGCCTCCATAACCTCAGTGAGCCAATTCTTTTAATAAATCTCCTCTTATCTATCTATCTATCATCTATCTATCTATCTATCTATCTATCTACATATGTTCTATTGGCTCTGTTTCTCTGGAGAACTCTGATTAATACAGAGGCAATGGAGAAAGACCAGACCGGCAGCGTTGTTTTGAGAGGTAAGGGGTGACTGATTGTGGGTTTTCTTGACAGTGGGTTTTCTCCTGCTTGGAGCTCTGTACCCTAGGGCTCATCCACTCCCAGGTCCTGAGTTCATTGGAGCTGAAGCAGAGTGGTGTCTGGCTTTCTCCCATTTCCTGCTCTTGGGGTAGAGACATATTTTTTTCTAAATTGTGGCTATGATGGGGCCTGTGGACACTTTGAACTTTTTAAAATGGGAGAGTCAGGAGAAACTTGCCTCTAAACAGGTATTATTTCTGGAATTCTGAAGAAAGCATACTCCATCCATGAGAGTCAGCTGAAACCATAGTGATAGGAGGAACCCCAGTCCCACTCAAGCATTTAGTTCCTCACTAAAACCAAGTAGGAAAAGAAATTTGAGGGAATGGATTTTGGACTTGAAGAATTTTAGGCTTTGGACTTTTAAGTCACAAGAACAAGAGATTTTGATTTTGGATTTTAATTCCTTTATTCAAATTATCTCTGGGCTTAAATTTACAAAACAAATTTCATTATTAGACTTTCATTTCTCCCTGAGAATTTGATAAAGAGAAAAGATGTATATTCATATTAGATGTAGTTCCATATTTTTAGAGTTTTTATTATTAGAGAACCTTACTATTTTCATTCAGTTTTATGCAGAACCTCTGATATACTATGTTGAGCAATGTAATTGGACATAGTTTGGCATGGAAAATAGGAAATTAATTTTCAGCCTTTGAAATGGAGTATCTTTAGTGTTGACTGATTAGTGTATTTCCTTACCCATTTCCTAGCCTTCTGTGGTCAAAACTACACTCCCACCAACAATTCCAGAATGATGCCCAAAAGAAGTGGTTGGTTTGGGAGGAGCACTCTTATGAAACAGGGACAAAACTGAAAACAGCCTATGGTTGACCATAGGCTTAATTACTAAATCAATGGATTAGAAGAACAAAAAGCCAAGGAATGTAGGAACAGAATTCCTTTCTTCTACTCCCCGCTTCCAAGAGAAGGGCTTTTTCCTAAGTATGCTCTTCTCATTTTTTGCACTGCATCCCAAGGTAGGTGGAGTGACTTCTCTGATTGGTAAATCTGTGAAGAATAACCACTAATGCAAATTCTCAGCTCTGCTCTTCTTCCTCTTAGAAGCCCTCAAGAGGCTCACTTCCCCTGCTAACCCACCCAATCCCTTTGCCCATCCAAGGTTAAATCTACTTAATTGTAGGTTAAGTATTAGCAAGGACACATGGTTACAGACATAGAGTCACATCCTCTAACCTCATCTCTAACAATAATGAAGATGTAATCAAAATGTTGGCCTCTATATTTACTCTTTGTTTTATTTTCTCAATTTGTCCAAAACTCAGGCAAGGAAGAGGGGTGCTATTTATTTGGGGTCCTCTTGGGAACCCCAATGAAAGATGTTTCATATCTTCCAAAGAGAAATGCTACATTAGAATTTCAAAAGAATAAATAACAAAAACTATTATAGAATCCTAAATACACCTAATAGCTGAATCTTGACAAACAATGCCTTGATGTTAAGGATTATATCCTCCACTTAGCAAACATGAGCTTTCTCTGATAGCCATCTTCTTTCTCTAAAACATTTATAACCATATTTGATGGAATAAAATTAACATAAATGGCAAAATATATATTACATGCAGAGCTTGCTTAATTATTTCCAACAGGAGGAAAATTCATTCCTTTGTCTTCTGCCTAACCATAGTTCATAGCAACTATTTGAATGAGACATTTCCTGAACTTTAGAAAAGAAAATCAATGCAATTCCTTTTTAATATAGCAGATTTTTTAAAATTCACGGCATTACACACCATTGTACAGCAATTATACTCCAATAAAGATGTTAAAAAAAAAAAACAGTAGTCCCCCAAAACAAGTCTTAATCCTCTGAACTAAGTGAATGTGTCCTTGTTAGGAAAAAGGGTGTTTGCAGATGTAATTAAGTTAAGGATCTAGAGATGAGATCATCCTGGGTTTAGGGTGAGCCCTAAATTCAATGACAGGGATTCTTAGAAGACAAAGGTAGAGGAAGATGTGAGAAAGAAACACAGAGGGAGGACTTCCCTGGTGGTCCAGTGGTAAAGAATCCGCCTTCCAGGGCTTCCCTGGTGGTGCAGTGGTTAAGAGTCTGCCTGCCAATGCAGGGGACATTCTAGCCCTGGTCTGGGAAGATCCCACATGCTGCGGAGCAACTAAGCCCGTGCGCCACAACTACTGAAGCCTGCACACCTAGAGCCTGTGCTCTGCAACAAGAGAAGCCACTGTAATGGGAGGCCCACGCACTGCAACAAAGAGTAGTCCCCGCTGACCGCAACTAGAGAAAGCCTGCGCAGCAATGAAGACCCAATGCAGCCAAAAATAAATAAATAAAATAAATTTTTAAAAAATAATAGTAATAAATAGTTGATTTAAAAAAAAGAACCCTCCTTCCAATGCAGGGGACACAGGTTCTATCCCTGGTTGGGGAACTAAGATCCCACATGCCGCGGGGCAACTAAGCCTATGTGCCACAACTACTGAGCTTGTGTGCCTCAACTAGAGAGCCTGTGTGCCGCAACTACACAGCCCATGCACTCTGGAGCCCACACGCCCTGGAGCCCCCATGCCACAACTAGAGAGAGAAAATCCGCACACCACAACTAGAGAGAACCCTGGCACGCCACAACAAAGAGTCTATGCCACAATGAAAGATCCCACATGCCGCAACTAAGACCCAATGCAGCAAAAAAAATAAAGAAAATAAATAAATAAATATTTAAAAAATAAAGAGACAGAGGGGAGGGCCATGTAAAGATGGAGGCAGAGACTGGAGTGATGCAGCTACAAGCCAAGGAATGCCAACAGCTACCAGAAGTCAGGAGAGAGGCGTGGAGTAGATTCTCCCTCAGAACCTCCAGAAGGAACCAGCCCTGCTGACACCTTGATTTCTGGCCTCCAGAACTGCAAGAGAATAAATTTCTGTTGTTTTAGGCCACCCAGTTTGTGGCACTTAGGTTAGGGCACACCTAAAAAACAAATGCAACATCTCACAAGTTATCAAAAAAAAAATTCACGGCATTAACAAAAGTTCCGAGAAAGACATTTTGAAGTGGAACATAATTTACTTTCTTTAATAACAAAAACATGCTCCATAAAAGTTTTATTAAATGACAAAATGCAGTCTACCAAATGCTCTTCTGTATCTGACCTGTACTGTGTGGCCAAATATAATGTGATGTAACAAAATACAATTTTGAAAGGATACACTGTTGCTCTCAAGAGTAAGATTCTTATCAATCTCATAGCTGGTGATAGCCTTTAGACTGTTTTATTTTTAGGAGCTGCTGATGCTGTTCACAGCAGGACAGATACATCATATAAAGAGGAAATAAGAGAAAGAATAGTGACAATGTCTCTTTTATTTAAATTTAATTTTATTGGAGCATAGTTGATTTACAGGGTTGTGTTAGTTTCAGGAGTACAGCAAAGTTATTCAGTTATACATATACATATATTCATTGTTTTTTAGATTCTTTTCTTATATAGGTTATCACAGAATATTGAGTAGAGTTCCCTGTGCTACACAGTAGGTCCTTGTTTATCTATATTATATGTAGTAGTGTATGTATGTTCATCCCAACCTCCTGATTTATCCCTCCCCACCACATTTCCTCTTTGGTAACCATAAGTTTGTATTTGATATCTGTAAGTCTGTTTCTGTTTTGTAAATAAGTTCATTTGTATCATTTTTTAAAATTAGATTCCACATATGAGTGATATCATATGATATTTGTCTTTCTCTGTCTGACTTACTTCACTTAGTATGATAATCTCTAGGTCCAAGCATGTTGCTGCAAATGACATTATTTCATTCTTTTTCATGGCCGAGTAATATTCCATTGTATATATGTACCACAATATCTTTATCCATTCCTCTGTGGATGGACATTTAGGTTGCTTCCATGTCTTGGCTATTGTAAATAGTGCTGCAATGAGATCATATGGTTTTTATTCTTCAGTTAATTTGGTGTATCATACTAATTGATTTGTGGATATTGAAGAATCCTTGCATCCCTGGGATAAATCCCACTTGATCCTGGTGTATGATCCTTTAACGTATTGTTGGATTCAGTTTGCTAGTATTTTGTTGAGTATTTTTGTGCCTGTGTTCATCAGTGATATTGGCCTGTAATTTTCTTTCTTTTGTGGTTTCTTTGCACGGTTTTGGTATCAACGTGATGGTGGCCTCATAGAATGTCATTCTTTCTTTCTCAGATGTTCAGCAATATTAGAAGCAATCACAACACCTCCATAGTCCTAGAATTCTGCTTACCCTTCATATCATCTTATGGCAGTAGCACTTGAAAGTACAAAGTCTTGCCTTCAATTGGCATATTTAGTACAAGTGATCCATGGAATGATTTAGCTATTTTGGTACTATTTACCATGGGCTGTGAAAATCCAGTTTCTTAATGTTAGCTGGATTCTCCTTGTCTTCATCTTAAACCAGACCAAGTAACTAATCTTAGGTCTCCCCCCCCCCAGCCCCCACCCTTCCCTGAGGATCTGTTGCCTACAACCATCCCTGGTAAAAATTTCTCCAAAATTTAATTTCTTGTAACAATATTTAATGGCTACCTCGCAGATTTAACTGGTAAAACAGGCAAGAATCAAGAGAACCTATGCAGATAATACCACAGCCAAAAATAAAACCAAAAAGCTAGTCTATTGGGGCACCACTACTGCTGCCACTGAACAAAGGAACTAACTGCAGCTTGCACTGTTGTCATCCCTGGTATTTAATACTGGATCCAGCAGTTGGCAACACAGACACTGTTGTGCCTGCCAACTGGATGCTGCGGCCACTGACATCAGAAAGCAATCTCCACTGTCCTTTTTTCTTTGTGTCATTAGTTTCAAATTCAAAATCCCAGATGAGTCCATCTGATTGGCAAAGCCTAAGTCAAGGGCTGACATCCCAGCTAGCAGAGGAGCTAGAATACTAGATGTCTTTTCATTTCAACTTCTCTTTTGGGGACAAGGAATCCCTTAAATTCAAAGGGGTTTCAAATGGTGGACATCAGTAATTACTAGTGTTCATTATACATATAATTTCTCAGTAAATGCCGTAGGATGTGATAGATGTACACAGAGTTGTTTGGTTTTTTATCAATAGTATATTTAATATATACAGCAGCATACTGCCTGCCTCTCATAGCAGACAATAAATAGAAATTGCTGTTAATACTATCATAAAACTGTCATAATTACTATCATAATCATGGTCATCATTATTAAAAAATATCAGGCTACAGGGATCAATGAATAAGGATTAAATGAGATAACTAAAGTCTTGAGAACACTGTAGAGACCAATGACAAAGAAGCGTAGATAGGCCCTCCTGATGCTGTGACACTATATAAGACCCTCCAGAAATTAGGTGTGACCAAGGGATGGAAGAGAGCAACTCTAAACTGACTAAAAATATGCATTTTTCATCATGATGGATCAGAGACTCAAAAGAGAAAGTAAGTTGTTATAGAAGATCAAAAGGAGGTATATTTTTGCATACTACATTGTAAGCTGATATTTGTACACACTACATCTTTTCCCAGGTGCTCTGTACCAGTCAAGCAAGATGCCTGTATTGACCCCTTCAGGAAAACTTCAGAGGACCTGCCACACCCACTGGCCCTTTGCCCTTTTTATAAGATTCTTTGAGTTCTTTACATACTGGCTACCATGGATACCAGATTGGCTCACCACAGTGAAAGCTGGTAAGCCATTTATAGGCTATTTTGCAGCTTATGAGGGGATCTGGCCCCAGGTTTATGCCTTAGGAGTCCTTGTCTTCTCTTAGGAAGTATGAACTCAAGTCACAAAGAGATACAGTAGCAATTGGTCTTAATGGCAGGAGGAGAGAAAGAAAGTAGGCAAGTTAACATAACGGCAGTGGAGTAAACTGATTAATGGCTATATATCTTCCTTCCATACTAGTATGTACCCACCTTTGCAATGTGACTTTTCTGCTTCTCCCTTGTATAAGTGAGGTCTGTTTCTCCAAATCCTTGAATCTAGGCTGGCCTTTTTAACTTGTTTTGACCAATGGGTTGTGGGGGAAGTGATGTTATTTGAGTTCTGAAGCCTAAGCCTCAAGGGGCCTTGCAGCATCTGTTTCACCCTCTTGAAATGCTGCCTTGAGAACATTATGCTGTGAAGAAACTTGAGGTGGAAGACAACATGGAAAAAAGGCCAAGCCATTCCAGTTTTCCCAGCTGAATCCATTCCATCCAACCTACATGAGCAAGCCCAGGTAAGATCAGCAGAACAGCCCAACCAACACAAAAAATCATGATGAATAATAAATTGTACTTGTTTTAAGCAAAGTTTGAGATTGCTTATTACCATGTGACCACCATGTAAGCTGGTCTAGCCTACAGGAGAATAAGGGGCCATATAAAGGAGACTCCAAGGACCCCTGCTGACTGCCAGCACCTACTGTGAGGCATCTGAGTGGGATCATCTTGTACCTTCCAACCTTAAACAAAGCACAGCGACATGACTAGGCAAAAAGCAGCAGACTGCCAAGTTGGTCCATAGAATCTTGAGAAATAATAAATCCTGACTGTACTTTCTTATGCAATTTACCCATGGGCAAATGCTGCCAGCTTTACCTTCAAAATGCCTGCTGAATCTGATCACTTCTCATCAGCTCCATCACTATAATACAGGACCAAGCTACAGTCATCTCTTGCATGGATTATAAAATGATCTCCTGACAAGTCTTTTTGGAGTGATTAAAATATTCTATATCTTGATTGTGGTGATGGATACATGATGTACATTTGTCAAAAGTCATCAAGCTGCACACTTTTAAAAAGGTAGAGTTTACGGTATTTAAATTATAAATCAATAATCTTGACTTTTAAAAAAATAACGTGAAGCCATCCAAGCTTTCAGGTCATTTTCAAACAGAGTACAATAAATCCATGTTAAACCAACTGCATTTTTCTAGGACAAATGCAAATACTCTTCAGTATGGAACAAAGAGAAGAAATCAGGCTATAAAAACATCAGAATTTACTCTTAGTAAACAAATGCATGTACAAGTCACACTACTTCAGAGAAGCTTATAGAACTGGATATCATTATAATAAATATGCTCAGGAAGAAAACTTAATGAGCTACTATAGGCAAAAATCTCTTTATTAAATGATCCTGTATATCATAGAAGGCAAAGCAAGAAGCAATTACTATCGTCAGCTGGTGCTTTTAAATAGTTTGCTTCATAGATGGATGAAAGGATTGATATACAGAGAACTGATATCAACTCTTGGCATACTTGCAGTACATATTTGAAAAAGGCTTAACCACTTTTTGTTCTTTTTCCTTACAGTTTTATTGAAATATAATTGATGTACCCACTATATGTTTAAGGTGTACAGCATAATGATTTGACTTACACGCATCATGAAATGATTACTGCAATAAGTTTAGTGAACATCCATCATATTATATATATATAAAATTAGAGAAATAGAAAAAAAATTTTTTTCTTGTGATCATAAGATTGACCCTCAACAACTTTCATATATAACATAAAGCAGTGTTGATTTATCATGTTGTATATCACATCCCTAGTATTTATTTGTCTTGTACCTGGAAGTTTGTACCTTTGATCGCCTTCATCCAATTCTCCCTCCCCACATCCCGCTTCTGCTAACCACAAATCTGATTGCTTTTTCCATGAGTTTGTTTGTTTTTGAAGTATAATTGACCTGTAACACTTTGTTACTTCCTGTTACACAACATAATGATTCAGTACTTCTGTACATTTCAAAATGATCACAATAAGTCTAGTCACGATCTGTCAACATAGAAAGATACTACATAGTTATTGGCTATATTACTCACCCTGTACATTTCATACCCCTGACGCATTTATTTTACAACTGGAAATCTGTACTTCTTATCTCCCTCACCTATTTCTTTCCTCTCACCACCCTCATCCCCTCTGGCAACCACCAGAATGTATTTCTAATTCTGTTTCTGTTTTGTTTGTTCATTTGTAGTTTTTCTAGAGTCCACATATAAGTGAAATCAGATATTATTTGTCTTTCTCTGTCTTAATCACTTAGCATAATATACTCTAGGTACATCCATGATGCCACAACTGGCAAGATATTATTCTTTTTTATGGCTGAGAAATATTCCATTGTGTATATATATACCACATCTTCTTTATCCATTCATTTATCAGTGAGCACTTAGGTTACTTCCATATCTTGTCTATTTTAAATAATGCTACAGTGAACATAGGGGTACCTATATCTTTTCAAATTACTGTTTTTGTTTTCTTCAGATAAATACCCAGAAGTGGAATTGCTGGATCCTATGGTAGTTCTACTTCTGATTTTTTTTTGGCTATGCTGCATGGCATGTGGGATCTTAGTTCCCCAATCAGGGATTGAACCCATGCCCCCTGCAGTGGAAGCACAGAGTCTTAACCACTGGACCCTCCAGGGAAGTCCTCTACTTTAAGTTTTTTGAGGACTGTCCATACTGTTATCCACAATTGCTGCATCAATTTACATTTCCACCATCAGAGGACCAGGGATCTCTTTTCTGTACATGCTCACCAACACTTACTATTTGTTGTATTTTTTACAATAGCCATTCTGACAGGTATGAAGTGATACTTCGTTGTAGTTTTGTTTTGCTTTTTCCTGATCATTAGTGATGTTGAGCATCTTTTCTTGTGCCTGTTGACCATCTCTATGTCTTCTTTGGGAAGATGTCTACTCAGGTCCTCTGCCCATTTTTTAATCAGATAGTTTGTTTGTTTGTTTGATGCTGAGTTGTATGAGTTCTTTGTATATTTTGGATATTAACCCCTTGTCAAATATATGGCTTGCAAATCTCTTCCCCTGGTCCGTAGGCAGCCTTTTCATTTTGTTAATAATTTCCTTTGCTGTGCAAAAGCTTTTTAGTTGGATGTAGTCACATTTGCTTATTTTTGCTTCTGTTTCCCTTGCCTGAGGAGACAGATCCCAAAAAATATTACTAAGACCAGTGTCAAAGAGCTTAGTGCCTATGTTTTCTTCTAGAATTTTTATGATTTCAGGTTTTACCTTTAAGTCATTAATCCATTTTGAGTTTATTTTTGGGCATGTGTGAGAGAGTAGTCCCGTTTGATTCTTTTGCATGGAGATGTCCAATTGGAAAAATTGAAGTGACCATTTATTGAAGAAGCTGTCTTTTCTCCATTGTATATTCTTGCCTTCTTTGTCATAGATTAGTTGCCCATAAAAGTGTGAATTCATTTCTGGGCTCTCTATTCTGTTCCATTGATCTATGTGTCTGTTTTTGTGCTGGTACCATACTGTTTTGGTTACTGTAGCTTTGTAGTATAGTGTGAAATCAGGGCGCATGAGACCTCTGAAGCTTTGTTCTTTCTCAAGGTTGCTTTGACTATTCAAGGTCTTTTCTGTTTCCAAAACATTTTAAAATTATTTGTTCTTGTTCTGTGAAAAATGTCGGTATTTTGAAAGAGATTGCATTGAATCTGTAGATTGCCTTGAGTAGTATGGTCATTTTAATAATATTAATTCTTCCAATTCGTGAACATGGTATATCTTTCCATTTGTTTGTGTCATCTTCAGTTTCTTTCATCAGTGCCTTATAGTTTCCAAGTAGAGATCTTTTACCTCTTTAGTTAGATTTACTCCTAGGTATTTTATTCTTTTTGATACAGTGGGATTGTTTTCTTAATTTTCTTTGTGATAGTTTATTGTTAGTATATAGAAACCCAACAGATTTCTGTGTATTAATTTTGTATCCTGCAACATTACCAAACTCATTCATGAGTTGTAGTAGTTTTTTGGTGGCATCTTTAGGATTTCCTGTGTATAGTATCATCTTTTCTGCAAAAAATGACACTTTAACTTTTTCGTTTCAAATTTAGATTCCTTTTATTTTTTTTTCTTGTATGATTGCTATGGCTAGGACTTCCAATAGTATGTTGTAAAAGTGGCAAGAGTGGATATCCTTGTCTTGTTCCTAATCTTAGAGGGAAAGCTTTCAGATTTTTACTATTCAGTATGATGTTAGCTGTGGATTTGTCATATGTGGCCTGTGTTATGTCGAGAAACATTCCCTCCATAACCACTTTGTTGAGAGTCTTTATCATAAATAGATCTTGAAATCTGTCAAAAAGTTTTTCTGTATCTATTGAGAGGATTATATGATTTTTTATTCTTCCACTTGTTAATGTGGTGTATCACATTGATCTATTTGTGGGTATTGAATTATCCTTGCATCCCTTGGATAATCCTACTTGATCATGGTGCATGATCTATCCTTTTAATGTATTGTTGAATTTGCTTTGCAATTACTTTGTTAAGGATTTTTGCATTTATGTTCACTAGTGATATTGTCCTGTAATTTGGTGATGTCTTTCCATGGTACTGGTATCAGGGTGATGCTAGCCTCATAAAATGAGTTCAGAAGCTTTCTTCCTCTGCAATTTTTTGGAATATTTTGAGAAGGATAAGCATTAACTCTTCTCAAAATATTTGATAGAATTCACCTGTGAAGCCATCTAATTCTACACTTTTTGTTTGTTGGGAGTATTTTTATTACTGATTCAATTTCATTATTGCTAATTGGTCTGTTCATGTATTCTGTTTCTTCCTGGTTCAGTCTTAAAAGATTATACATTTCTAGGAATTTGTCCATTTCTTCTAGGTTGTCCATTTTATTGGTGTATAATTGTTCATAGTAATCTCTTTTAATCCTTTGTATTTCTGTGATATTGGTTGTAACTTTTCCTTTTTCATTTCTTATTTTATTGATTCAGTCCCTCTTTCTTTCTTTCTTTCTTTTTTTTTTTGATGAGTCTGGCTGAAGGTTGTCAATTTTGTTCATCTTTTCAAAGGACCAACTCTATGGTTTGTTTTTTTTATATCTTTATTGGAGTATAATTACTTTACAATGGTGTGTTAGTTTCTGCTTTATAACAAAGTGAATCAGCTATACATATACATATATCCCCATATCTCCTCCCTCTTACATCTCCCTCCCACCCTCCCTATCCCACCCCTCTAGGTGTTTCTATGGTTTTTTACATCTCTATTTCATTTATGATTTTATTTATGATTTCTTTCCTTGTACTAACTTTGGGTTTGTTTTTTTTTTTCTACAGTAAGTCCCCTACATACGAACCTTCAAGTTGCAGACTTTCAAAGATGTGAACGTGCGTTCACATGTCCAATCACGTAAGTTAGTTCACGTGTCTGGTGTACACTGTCACATGCATGCATCCTCTACAAGTGGTTGTGCTTTTGTGTACTTTAGTGTACAGTACTTTATAGAGTACAGTAGTACAGTATCTTTATTTCAAGCCCAGGATGTCTGGAAGCAAGAGTAAAAGCAGCAATGATGTAGCTGGTACTGTACTGTACTTTTCATGGTACTGTACTGTAAGATTAAATTTTTTTTTTATTTTTTGAGTTCATTTGTTATGTGTTATTTGTGAGAAAAGTATTATAAACCTATTACAGTACAGTACTATATAGCCTATTGTGTTAGTTGGGTACCTAGGCTAATTTTGTTGGACTTACAAACAAATTAGACTCATGAACGCACTCTTGGAACAGAACTCGTTCGTGTGTAGGGGACTTACTGTAGTTCGTTTAAGTGTAGGGTTAGGTTGTTTATTTGAGATTTCTCTTGTTTCCTGAGGTAGACTTGTATCACTATAAACTTCTCTCTTAGAACTGCTCTTGCTGCATCCCGTAGATTTGGATCATTGTGTTTTCATTTTCATTTATCTCCAGGTATTTGCTTACTTCTTTGATTTTTTTCAGTAATCTATTGGTTGTTTAGTAGCATATCATTTAGTCTCCACATGTTAGTGTTTTTTTCTTTCTTTTCTTTTCTTTTTTTTTTTTTTGGCTGCGCAGCTTGTGGAATCTTAGTTCCCCAACCAGGGATCAAACCCAGGCCCTCAGCAGTGAGAGCAGAGTCCTAACCAATTGACTGCCAGGGAATTCCCTACAGTTTTTTTCTTGTATTGGCATTGTGGCTGGAAAAGATGCTTGATATGATTTCAGCCTTCTTAAAGTTTACTGAGACTTGTTTTGTGGCCTAGCATATGATCTGTCCTGGAGAATGTTCCATGTATGCTTTAAAAGAATGCATATACTGCTGCTTTTGGACAGAATGTTCTATATATATCCATTAAGTTCATTTCATCTAATATGTCATTTAAGGACAGTATTTCCTTATTGATTTTCTGTCTAGATGATTTGCCCATTCATGTAAGTGGGGTGTTAAAGTCTCCTACTATTATTGTGTTACTGTCAATTTCTCCCTTTATGTCTGTTAATATTTGCATTATGTATTTAAGTGCTCCGATGTTGGGTGTGTATATATTTACAATTTGTTTTTGAAAGACTAAAATTGTCACTTGGAAATAAAGTGGGGGAGGGCACACAGAAATAGGTTGAGAACACAATGGTTGGAGAGCGAGGAGCTGTAAATACAGCAACCTACACACCACACATCTCAGAGGAACAGGCTCCCGCACACATGGACTTCATAATACCAGATGGTCTATTTGTTCACAGTTTTAAAGGGCATCTAGAATTAGCTACAGTAAGGGATAAAAAGTTGTCCGAAGAATGGGCACAGAAAGGCTATGTCTGAAGATGACCTGTCACTTGGGAGGGTGGAGCTGCTGGGCCTTCCTTTTGACCACTGTCTTGCAAAAAGTGCAGAAGGAGGAGGGGTGGCTTTAGTCATCTGCCATCATTCCTTTCACTGGGTCCTTTTGCCTTGTCTCATCCAGCTATCTCTTCATCTCTTCTTCCATCCTTTGAACGCTATCCATAGTCAGGTCAACCCACTTATTGAGCCAACAGAACAGCTGCCTGTGGAAGTTTGTAAACAGACACCTCTCTTACTTATGTATAAAGTTTTCCACTTTGTTCTGCAGGCCCCACCACTTGAACTTGACAGTAACCATTTTGTATGTATGAATGTATGGGTAGTCTTTCTGATTTACAAGTTCTTGCTTCCAGTTGGGGCTCAAGGGTTCTCAGCCTGTTTTGATAGGTTTAAATTTTGCTGGGTCTTCCTCTACCTTGAAATCCTTTCTAAATACTTGGTTTTGATCTGCAGTGTCTATATATATGGCTTCCACATGTTTTCATGCCTCAGGTTCCAGTTTATGCACATTCTCGTGGGTGCCAAGATATGGTTTGTGCCAGGTTTCAATTTTAATAAGAAAGTCTTCTTTCATGTACTCATTTGTAATAACAGTTCAGCAATAAGGGTAGGAGAGTAGGCATTCCATGCTTTTTCATGTATATTCATGGCTCCCTCTGGGGCCAGCATTTGAACAAACACGGACACTTTGCTCTGTAAGTGGTAGATATTGTGTGTTTACTGGCCTTTCTCACTGTCCTTCTCATAGGGCTCATTCACCAGGACCTCTATGCCTTTACCACCACCAGTTTCATTTTTGTTGACCTCAGCCACAGAATACAGCTACCCCACTTGATACTCTTCCACAGCCACAGGTAAGATGACTTGATACTCCTTGAGCAGCACCATGTTGCTTCACGGCTAGGCAGCTGCCCACTGCCCACCCAGCCTCCTGCCTGCTTCCCAGTGGCCACTCTCCCCATGGCCTGGCCCAGTCTGGCTGCCTGTGCACCTTCCTTGTGGTCTGCTCTGTCCCTGCCACTCTTGCTGCAATCACTGGTTGGCTTCTGCCATCGCAGCCTCGCTGTCTCCTATGTCACTGTTGGTGCTGCCCAGAGCTCCAGTTCTGCCTACAATTATTATATCTTCTTCTTGGACTGACACTTGATCATTATGTGGTATCCTTCTTTGTCTCTTGTCACAGTCTCTTTAAAATAGACTTTAAGTCTATTTTGTCTGATACAAATATCACTACCCCAGCTTTCTTTTCATTTCCATTTACCTGGAAAGCCTTTTCGCAATCTCTCACTTCCAGTCTGTGTATGTCTTTAGATCTGAAATGAGTCTCTTGTAAGGAGCTTATATATGGGCCTTGTTTTTGTATCATTTTTATACTTCTTTTTTGCTCCTTTCTTCTTTTGTTCTCTTCCCTTGTGATTTGATGACTATTTATAGTGTTATGTTTGGAATCCTTTCTTTTTTGTGTATCTATATAGATTTTTAGTTTGTACTTACCATAAGGTTTATATATAGAAATATATGTGAGTGTATAATTATTTTAAGTTGCTGATCTCTTAAGTCTGAACACCTTTTAACAACCCTGCATTTTTACTCTCCCCACCTTTACTGTTTTTGACATCCTATTTTGCATCTTTTTATTTTGTGTACCCCTTGACTACTTATTGAGAATATAGATGATTTTACTACTTCTGTCTTTTGACCTTCCTACTAGCTTTATACATGGTTGATTTACTATCTTTATTGTATATTTGCTTTTATCGATGAGATTTTTCCTCTGTAATTTTCATGTTCTAGTTGTGACCTGTTTTTTTTGCTTAGAGAGTTCCCTTTAACATTTCTTGTAAAGCTGGCTGGGTGGTGCTGAACTCTTTTAGTTTTTGCTTGTCTGTAAAACTTTTGATCTCTCCATCAAATCTGAATGAAAGCCTTGCTGGGTAGAGTATTCCTGATTGGAGGTTTTTTCTTTCGTCACATTAAAGTGGGTGGCTGTGCAGCTGGGGATCCTGGATCTAGTGTCCACCTGCTGGTAGGCAGGACAGGTTCCTGACATGGCTGGCTGCAGGGTCCTGGGTGTCCCAAAGCTGGCGCTGGCCCACTGATGAATGGGGCTCAATCTCAAGGGTGGCTGGCTGAGGGGTCCAAGGTGTCTCAGAGCTGGTGGTGTAAACCTGCTGGAGGGCAGGGCCAGGGCCCTTGGGGTCCCAAGGCTGCTGCTGGCCCACTGGTGGGTGGAGCCAGTTCCCAGGGTTTCTGGCTGCAGAGCCCTGGGGGACCAGAGCTGGTGTCAGCCACTGGTCTGTGGGGCCAGATCCTGAGCAGCTGGTTCAGGGGCCGAGGGTTTCCCAGAGTTGTCCTGCTGGTGGATAAGGCCAGGGCCCAAGGGTCTCAGGGCTGGTGCTGGGTGCTTGTAGGTAGGCTGTGTCCTGACACAGCAAGATGCAGGACTGCAGTTGTCCTGGGGCTCATGTCTACCCACTGGTGGGTAGGGCTGGGTCCTGAGGCCTCTGGCTATAGGGCCTTGGGGGTCATGAAGCTGGTGCTGGCCTGTTGGTGGGTAGGCTGGGTTCTAACATGGCAAATTGTCGTACTTTAGTGGTCCTGGGGCTGATAGCCTGTTAGTGGCCAGGGCTAGGTTCTGGGGTCTCTGGCTGCAGGGTCCTGGGGGGTCCCAGGGTTGGTGCCAACCCTCTAGCAGGTGGAGTCTGGGCCCAGGCTGTCCTGGAGCTATTGCCTGCCCACTGGTGTGTAGAGTTGGGTCCTAAGGTCTCTGGCTGCAAGGCCCTGGGTGTACCAGAGTTGGTGTTATGCCCACTGCTGAGCAAAGCCAGGTCTCAACAACTAGCTGTTGGGCCTTGGGGCTCCGAGGCTAGTTCTGGTGCACTGATGGGTGGGACCAGATCCTGGGCCCTCTGGTGGGCAGGGTCAGGTACCAGGGAAGCTGGGGGCTTAGGGGTTCCTAAGGCAGCCAATCTGCTAGTGGGTGAGGCTGTGCCCCTGCCTGGCTAACTGCTTGGCCTCAGGCATCCCAGTACTTGTGCCAACATGCTGAGGATCAGGGCTGGGTCCCAGCACTAATACGCTAGGAGGACTCAAAAATGGCACTTGTGGGCTTCCTTGCTGGTGCAGTGGTTGAGAGTGCCTGCCGATGCAGGGGACGTGGGTTCGTACCCCGGTCCGGGAAGATCCCACATGCCACGCAGCGGCTAGGCCCGTGAGCCGTGGCCGCTGAGGCTGCGTGTCCGGAGCCTGTGCTCCGCAACAGGAGAGGCCACAACAGTGAGAGGCCCGCGTACTGCAAAAATAAAAAAAATGGCACTTGTCAGCACCAGTGTCCTCGTGGTAGAACACATTCCCCATAATGGCTGCTACCAGTGTGTGTGTCCCCATAGTGAGCTCCAGTTGCTTCCTGTCTCTCTGGGAGGCTCTCCAAGATCAGCAGGTGTGTCTGACCCAGGCACCTTTCAAATTACTGCTTCTGCTCTGAATCTTGGAGCGTGTGAGATTTTGTGTGTACCCTTAAAGAGTGGACTCTCTATTTCCTACAGCCCTTTGGCTCTTCCAAAAGTAAGCACCACTGGCTTTCAAAGCCAAACGTTCTGGGGGCTTATCTTCCTGGTGAAAGACCCCCAGGCCCGAAGCTGGGGAGCCCAATGTGGGGTGGACCTCTCACTCCTTGGGGAGAACCTCTGCAATTGTAATTATGCTCCCATTTGTGGGTCGCCCACCCAAGAGTATGAGTTTTGACTATACAGCATTTCTGCCCCTCCTACCCATTTCACTGTGGTTCTTTCTTTATATCTTTAGTTGCAGAAGATCTTTTCTGCTAGTCTCCAGGTCTTTCTCATCAATAATTGCTCTGTAAATAGCTATCATTTTGGTGTGCCTGTGGGAGGAGGTGAGCTCAGGGTCTTCCTACTCTGCCATCTGGGCCACTCTCCCCACTTTTTGTTCTTTTTAACTAGAATTGATGCCATAATTATAAAATTTTAGTCACTTATTATTTTGTAAGTCATAATATGAGTAGAAAAGATATGTTGTCAGTGTAATAGGACACTAGAAATGAGTGCAATAAGAAAGGCGCTTTTTTTTTTTTTTTTTTTTTGCGGTACACGGCCTCTCACTGTTGTGGTCTCTCCCGTTGCGGAGCACAGGCTCTGGATGCACAGGCTCAGCAGCCATGGCACATGGGCCCAGCAGCTCCGCAGCACGCGGGATCCTCCCGGACCGGGGCACAAACCCACATCCCCTGCATCGGCAGGCGGACTCTCAACCACTGCGCCACCAGGGAAGCCCAAGAAAGGAGCTTTGACATGTATACACTGATGGGGATAATATTGATGACTAATAAGAACCTGCTGTATAAAAAAATAAATAAAATAATTTTTTTAAAAAAAGGAGCTTTACCTGGAATTAAAATTGCACCCACTACTATTTTCTTTTAATTTTTATTGGAGTATAATTGATTTACAATGTGTTACTTTCAGCAAAGTGAATCAGTTATACATATACATATATCCCCTCTTTTTTAGCTTCTTTTCCCATATAGGCCATTACAGAGTATTGGGTAGAGTTCCCCGTGCTATACAGTAGGTCCTTATTAGTTATCTATTCTATATATAGTAGTGTGTATGTGTCAATCCCAATCTTCCAATTTATCCCTCCCCCTCCTTACCCCCCAGTAACCATAAGTTTATTTTTTACATCTGTAACTCTATTTTTGTTTTATAGATAAGTTCATTTGTAGCCTTTTTTTATATTCCACATATAAGCAATGTCATATGATATTTGTCTTTCTCTGTCTGACTTATTTCACTCAGTATGACAATCTCTAGATCCATCCATGACTTACTTCACTCAGTATGACAATCCCTAGGTCCATCCATGTTGCTGCAAATGGCATTATTTTGTTCTTTTATTTATGGCCAAGTAATATTCCATTTTATATATGTACCACATCTTCTTTATCCACTCCTCTGTTGATGGACACTTAGGTTACTTCCATGTCCTGGCTGTTGTGAATAGTGCTGCAATGAACATTGTGGTACATGACTCTTTTTGAATTATGGCTTTCTCAGGGTATACGCCCAGTAGTGCGATTGCTGGGTCATATGGTAGTTCTATTTTTAGTTTTTTAAGGAACCTCCATACTGTTCTCCATAGTGACGGTATCAATTTACATTCCCACCAACAGTGTAGGAGGGTTCCCTTTTCTCCACACCCTCTCTAGCATTTATTGTTTGTAGATTTTTCTTTTTTTTTTTTGTGGTACACAGGCCTCTCACTGTTGTGGCCTCTCCTGTTGTGGAGCACAGGCTCCGGATGCGCAGGCTCAGCGGCCATGGCTCACGGGCCCAGCTGCTCCGCGGCATGTGGGATCTTCCTGGACCGGGGCACGAACCCGTGTCCCCTGCATCGGCAGGTGGACTCTCAACCACTGCGCCACCAGGGAAGCCCCTCATTGTAGTTTTGATTTGCATTTCTCTAATAATTAGTGATGTTGAGCATCTTTTCATGTGCCTCTTGGCCATCTTCATGTCTTCCTTGGTGAAATGTCTATTTAGGTTTTCCACCCATTTTTTAACTGGATTATTTGTTTTTCTGATATTGAGCTACACGAGCTGTTTGTATATTTGGGAGATTAATCCTTTGTCTGTTGTTTCATTTGCAAATATTTTCTCCCATTCTGAGGGTTGTCTTTTTTGTCTTGTTTAGGGTTTCCTTTGCTGTGCAAAAGCTTTTAAGTTTAATTAAGTCCCATTTGTTTATTTTTGTTTTTATTTCTTTTACTCTAGGAGGTGGGTCAATAAAGATCTTGCTGTGATTTATGTCAAAGAGTGTTTTTCCTAGTTTTCCTCTGAAAGTTTTATAGTGTCTGGTCATACATTTAAGTCCTTAATCCATTTGGAGTTTATTTTTGTGCATGGTGTTAGGGAGTGTTCTAATTTCATTCTTTTACATGTAGCTGTCCAGTTTTCCCAGCAGCACTTATTGAAGAGGCTGTCTTTTCTCCATTGTATTTTCTTGCCTCCTATGTCATAAATTAGGTGCCCATATGTGCATGGGTTTATCTCTGGGCATTCTATCCTGTACCATTGCTCTATATTTCTGCTTTTGTGCCAGTACCATAGTGTCTTGATTAGTGTAGCTTTATGGTATAGTTTGAAGTCAGGGAGCCTGATTCCTCCAACTCTGTTTTTCTTTCTCAAGATTGCTTTGGCTATTTGGGGTCTTTTGTGTTTCCATATGAATTGTAAGATTTTTTGTTCTAATTCTGTGAAGAATGCCATGGGTAGTTTGATAGGGATTGCATTGAATCTGTAGATTGCTTTGGTTTGTATAGTCATTTTCACAATATTGATTCTACCAATCCAAGAACATAGTATATTTCTCCATCTGTTTATGTCATCTTTGATTTCTTTCATCAGTGTTTTATAGTTTTCTGAGTACAGTCTTTCTCCTCCTTAGGCAGGTTTATTCCTGGGTATTTTATTCTTTTTGTTGCAGTAGTCAATGGGAGTGTTTCCTTAAGTTCTCTTTCTGATTTTTTGTTGTTGGTGTATAGGAATGCCAGAGATTTCTGTGCATTAATTTTGTATCCTGCAACTTTACCAAATGCATTGATTAGCTCTAGTAGTTTTCTGGTAGCATTTTTAGGATTTTCTATGTATAGTATCATGTCATTGGCAAATAGTGACAGTTTTACTTCTTCTTTTCCAATTTGTATTCCTTTTATTTCTTTTTCTTCTCTGATTGCTGTGGCTAGGACTTCCAAAACTCTGTTGAATAAGAGTGGCGAGAGTGAACATCCTTGTCTTGTTCCTGATCTTAGTGGAAGTGCTTTCAGTTTTTCACTATTGAGTATGATGCTTTCTGTGGGTTTGTCATATATGGCCTTTATTATGTTAAGGTAGGTTCCCTCTATGCCCATTTTCTGGAGAGTTTTTATCATAAATGGGTGTTGAATTTTGTCAAAAGCTTTTTCTGCATCTATTGAAATGATCATATGGTTTTCATTCCTTAATTTGTTAATGCGGTGTATCACATTGATTGAGAAAAATAACATTTTTAAAAATGAAGGATAAAGGCCACTTTTTCTTAGTAGCTTACTCAAGCAAATTATCTCAGTGATAAATTAAAACCCTTCAATGGTCTGAATCTATCACTTTTGGTCTAAACTTACAACATTTAATGTTAAAGGTAGGAGTCATTTCCCATTTAGCCTCCCTCTCAGTTCAGTTCAATCAAGCTGTGCTACAGAAACTGGCTTACACTCTGCTTATGAGCCCAACTGTTAACTCCAAGTTCTAACCCTGCTTACCCTGTCAGTCTCACCCTCCTAGGTAATTCAAAGGGCAGAACAATCAAATAGGCTGCTATGATTGTTAAAAGCCCAAGCCACCTTATGCAGACAAGTAAGTTCCACCACTCCTGAATGGACCTTGTATTAATTATGGTAAATATTCCTAGCTGCTGTTACCTAATCCCTGAAATCTCAGTGGATTTGAAACCGTGTAACTCAGATTGGGACTTGAACCCAGCAAAAACCCAGATTGAGACTTGAGCCCATGGGCCGGGACTCAAACCCAGGCAAAAACCGGATTGGGACTCAAACCCAGGGTTTTTGAACTGAGATCACACACCTGGTCTCAGGACTTAATGAAGCTTGGGTTCTTTTTTTAAAATTTATTTATTTTGGGCTGTGTTGGGTCTTCATTGCTGCGCACGGGCTTTCTCTAGTTGCGGCGAGCAGGGGCTACTCTTCGTTGTGGTGCGTGGGCTTCTCATTGCGGTGGCTTCTCATGTTGAGGAGCACGGGCTCTAGGCACGTGGGCTTCAGTAGTTGTGGCTCGTGGGCTCTAGAGTACAGACTCAGTCATTATGGCGCATGGGCTTAGTTGCTCCGCAGCATGTGGGATCTTCCTGGACCAGAAATTGAACCTGTTTCCCGTGCATTGGCAGGCAGATTCTTATCCACTGTGCCACCAGGGAAGCCCGAAGCTTGGATTCTTGTTGTCTTGTCACAGAAAGAATTCAGTGAGAGACAAAGTGATAGGTAAGAAGTGGATTTACTTAGAAACACACTCCACAGACAGAGCGTGGGCCATCTCAGAAGGCAAGAGTGGCCCTCAGGGTATGGGGTTGTCAGTTTTTATAGGGGTGGGTAATTTCATAGGCTAATGAGTGGGAGGAATATTCCAGCTATTTTGGAGAAGGGGTGGGGATTCCAAAAATTAGGCCAGCACCTACTTTTTGACCTTTATGGTCAGCCTTGGAACTGTCATGGCACCTGTGAGTGTGTCATTTAGCTTGCTGATGTGTTACAATGAGCGTATCCTGAGGCTTAAGGTCTAGTGAACTTGTCCGCCTTCTTGGACCTGTTGGTTCTAATCAGTTTATATTGTGTCCTCGGGCTATGTCATTCTTTTAAAAGTTGTGCCCTGCCCCCTCCCCTCCTGTTTCAGCTTAACAAATTCTGATGTGGGTCAGGAATAATGAGGACTCTGCCCCATTCATTCAGGGATTCAAGCTCCTTCCATCAAACAGCTCATTGTCCTCTGCTGGATCCTTTCTGCATTTTGCCAAGACAAAGGAAAAGAGAAAGCATGGGAGATAAATAGCATGGGAGATTTTTCTGGGGCTTGAAATGGCATACATCAGTTCCTCATACATCTCACTGACCAGACTATAGGCACATGCCCCCACATAGCTGAAGGGATGCAGGGAAATGTAACTTAGCTATATGCTAAGGAAAAGAGGATGTTTGTTATCTATTGCTATGTAACAAATTATCCCCAAACTTAGTGGCTTAAAACAATCCTTTGTTATCTCTTAATTTCTGTGGGGTAGGGATTTGGGAGATTAGTCAGGTGGTTCTGCCTTGGAGCCTCTCATGAGGTTGCGGTCATCTGAAGGCTTGACTGGAGCTGGAGGATCTACTTCCAGGGTGGTTTATTCATAGCTGACATGTTAACTCTGGCTGCTGGCAGGAGGCCTCAGTTCCTCCCAACATAGGCTTTCCCACTGGGCTGCCTGCGTGTCCTTGGCCATAGAAGCTGGCTTCCCCCAAAGTGAGCAATCCAAGAGAACAAGGTATATAAGCCACAAGCCCTTTGTGACCCACTACACAAGGGTGTGGATGCTAGGAGAGGATGTCTGTGGGCTATCTTGTAAATTGGCTACCACCTGAGGTTTGGTGAATATCTGACACAAGTCTGTTTCAGGCAGTTTGATACTGTGATTTATGGTAAGAAATATATATTTGGTCTTCATCTCCCTTTCTGGCACAGAGCTCCTAAAACCCTTGTAATTATCCTAAGTGATAAGAGGGATAAATGTATCTTTTGTTATGTTAATGAGGTGACTTTTGGACCACCCTTAGGTAACCTAAGGGAATCAACCCCTTGATTGGAACTTTCAGCCCCACCCAGCAACCTCAGGGAGGGGGAAAAGGGCTGGAAGTTGAATTCATTTCCAATGGCCAATGATTTAATCAATCGTGCCTATGCAGTGAAACCTCCATAAAACCCAAAAGAACATTTTTCAGAGATTCCACGTTGGTGAATACGTGATTTGGGGAGAGTGGTGCACTGAAAGAAAGCATGGAAGCTCCTGGCCCTTCCCCATACTTTGTGCTATGTATCTCTTATCTGGCTGCTTCTGAATTATATCCTTTTCTATTAAACCACTGATCTAGTAAGTAAAATGTTTGAGCCCTGTGAGCCACTCTAGCAAATTAATTGAAGTCAAGGAAGAGTCTTGAGAATGTGTGATTTACAGCCAGCTGGTCAGAAGTACAGGTAACAACCCGAGCTTGTGAATGGCATCTGAAGTTGGAGGGATAGGGGGATGGCAGTTGTGTAGGACTGAACCCTTAACCTGTGGAATCTGATGTTATCTCTGGGTAGTGTCAGAATTGAATTCAACTGTAGGACGCCCAGCTGGTATCTGGAGAATTAGCAGATGCTGTGTGGGATACTCACCCCCCCACCCCACCCCCCTCCCGCACACACTGAAAATTGAGTCTCAGAACGATTTTAGGCAGAAAGGTCGGACACAATCAGCAAGACAACTTAGCGGTTATCTACCTGATTTATTAGCACTAGTTTGACGAAATCAAAAGTTAATATGCCTAAGGAAACTAGACTCAACCCTCTTATATATAGTACAAATGCTTCTCTCATTATTACATTTTTTACAGTGGCACAAATCCCTCCAAAACTCATCCCCCGCCCCAGAACTTCCATCATAAAAAAGTCATAAAAATACGTAAAGCCATAAAGTATTAGGGGAATAATTTCTTTTATAAATCCTCCTAGGGTGGGAAAGGTTCTTAAAAATATGAACTAAATTAAAAATTGGTACATTAACTATATAAAAATATGAACTAAATTAAAAATGGATACATTAACTATATAAATATTTTAAACACCATAAACAAAGTAAAAAAATGACAGTTGGAAAAAACTCACTTGTAAGACAAATACAGCCAATTTCCCTAATCCACCCCCCCTAAATTTTTTAAGTCACTAATAAAATTAAAAATTTAGAAGAAAAACAATTTGCAATAAAATGTGTCAAAATCTACTAAAATGGCCTTAGGGATTAAAAATGGAAGGAACCCATAAACACAAAGAGAATGAGAGAAGAGACAAAGCAGGCAAGAAGTATTAAATAAATTTTAGAAGCTGGAAAGTGCCTACATGAAGGAAAGCAAAGAAGCAAACCTGTTTGCCCTGCACAAACTTAGAAAGGCTAGGGTGCATGGCAAGACCAAAAAACAAAGTTTTGTTGTCAGCCTACATAAGAACTCAAACCCTGAGATTTCCCCCCAACTCTACACAGCCAGAGTCATGCATAACTTAAAAATTTTTGCTAGTGTGCACATACACATTCACAACAATGAGTTTTCAATTTGGAGAGTTAATTCTAAATAATATATTTTCAAGTCTTTATAATAAATAGCATTAGGTAACAAGGAAACATCATAGTATGGCTTCACATGGTCATCAAAGATTCTGTGACAAATCGACTTTCATCCCTTCCACACTAGCCCAGCAGTCCAGGAGAAACACGTGAGCTGGACAAAAAGCATTTTTGCTAGACCCACAACTGTCATTTTCTGGATCAATCACATCACATACTCCTTTGTTCTTAGAAAATAAGAGAATTGGATTAGAAAATCTTCTCCTGGACTAATATTTTACCCTAAAAGGATATTTCAAAGCTAAAGCTAATTTTATGAAATTTTTACATTTGTCTTCAAAGATCAGTCACACCATTATAGCCATGTACATATGCTGAGTCCTCCGTGGGGAGAAAAAACAAAAACCTCCCAAATTATGAACTCCACCTTCAAACATTCCAACAAATATGTTTTTAAAATAAGTCAAATACAGAATTCAGACCATGCAACAATGTCTTTTATTATGTACGGGTTTTTAAAATTATTTCTGCAATCTCTCCATACACACGCAAAAAAAAGTATTGTTTTGCATATTGGAACTTGCAGACCTGATCACTGCATAGAGAAGGGAAAATGATCCCTACAATACACTTAACCAGGAGGCCAATTCATCTGCCGACCTCCAAGAACATGGAGATGAACATGATAGACAGACTGTCCCCCATCTGAACCTTCATTCACCACCATTCGATAACCCTTCTTCAGGCCCAGATCAGCAGCACATTTCTTGCCAACAATCATTA
Organism: Phocoena sinus; assembly: GCF_008692025.1. Classification (NCBI taxonomy): domain Eukaryota; kingdom Metazoa; phylum Chordata; class Mammalia; order Artiodactyla; family Phocoenidae; genus Phocoena; species Phocoena sinus. The sequence goes on along the minus strand of NC_045765.1, from coordinate 63,544,294 downwards.
AATGTCCAAGAAGCTGGAAAAAAAAAAAAAAAAGTTTCTTAAGCAATGGTAATTTACAACTTTTTGTCATCATGTAACAAACTACCAAGTTGAAATATTAAATTAAAAGACTGCCAAACTGAAACAGACTTTGGGCAAATATTTGGAAACACTTTTAATCCTAAAATAATATAATCTACAATTAAAAACCCAGTAAGATTAGGTATTGAAATTAGTATTAGGTAATTACTAATTTCAATAAACATATTAGAGACAAAAATCTGCTCAATTAAAACAATTTTTAGGGCTTCCCTGTGGTGCAGTTGTTGAGAGTCTGCCTGCCGATGCGGGGGAAACGGGTTCGTGCCCCGGTCCGGGAAGATCCCACATGCCACAGAGCGGCTGGGCCCGTAAGCCATGGCCGTCTGGAGCCTGTGCTCCGCAACGGGAGAGGCCACAACAGTGAGAGGCCTGCATACCGCGAAAAAAAAAAATTTTTTTAAATCATATTCCAAGTGGTATTTAAGTTTTCTTAATAAGGCACGATACCTTGCTTGCTTGTTACGGGGGAGTGTATCAGTTGGGATAGAATTGGTTATGCTGTGGTAACAAACCACCTCCAAATCTGGTTTACAACGAACATACATTTCTTGTGTTTACTACATCTTCATCACAAGTTGACCAGGCTCTATATTCTACATCTCTTTCACTTTGAAACCCATGCTGATGGAACAGTCTCTGTATGATAACAGTGGCAGAGGCAAGAGAGAACATGGCAAACCGGGTGCTAGCTCTTAAAGTTTCTATTCAAAAGACATGTATCACTTCTGTTTGTACTCATTGGCCAAGTTAAGTCATACGACCAGGCCCAACATCAGTGAGCTCAGAAATATAATGTACCCCTAAATAAAATAGTATTTATGAACAATTATATAATCTACTACAAAGAGCACCAGGAAAAATTTTAATTGAGGCCAGTAGCTCCTAGCAAAATCAAATAATTATTTTTCTTTAACGGCATTAACAGAAAAGCCAATGAACCCTCTCCTGTACGATAACACTATTTCTTACTTAAGGAAAAATTAGTCTCACCAACTTAATCCTTGCTTAGAAACCTTTTTTGTTTAAAAATTTGTGGTGATGACTTCTTTTGGGCATCATTCTGGGATTGTTGGTTGGAGTGTAGTTTTGACCACAGAAGGCTAGGAAATGGGTAAGAAAATACACTAATCAGTCAACACTAAAGATACTCCATTTCAAAGGCTGAAAATTAATTTCCTATTTTCCATGCCAAACTATGTCCAATTACATTGCTCAACATAGTATATCAGAGGTTCTGCATAAGACTGAATGAAAATAGTAAGGTTCTCTTAATAAAAACTCTAAAAATATGGAACTACATCTAATGTGAATATACATCTTTTCTCTTTATCAAATTCTCAGGGAGAAATGAAAGTCTAAAGATGAAATTTGTTTTGTGAACTTAAGCCCAGAGATCATTTGAATAAAGGAATTAAAATCCAAAAAAAAAAAAAGAAAAAAGAAGAATTTGTGGTGATAGATGTAAACAAGGCTTACTGTGATCATTTTCTTTTTGAAAATAAAAAATTTATTTATTTGGCTACGCCAGGTCTTGGTTGCAGCACTCGGGATCTTCGTTGAGGCATGTGGGATCTACTTCCCTGACTGGGGATTGAACCCAGGCCCCCTGCATTGGGAGCGCAGAGTCTTACCCACTGGACCACCAGGGAAGTCCCACTGTGATCATTTTGTAGTACATACATATATCAAATCATTTTGTTATATACTTAAATCTAATATGTTATATGCCAATTATATCTCATTAAAAAATCAAATTACTTATACATTGCATTGAACCCCTGATGATTTTCTGATTTTCCTCAGTAATGCCCTCAGGAAAATGAAAATGTGATATCACTTTAAAGTCAAAATTTAGTCTCCCAATTTAAAAAGCAAGAAAATTAATCATGTTAGTAAATGTACTTACACTTTCATCGTCATCTTCTGCTGCAGAAATCTGGGATATATGTTTCTTGGGTATCACCAGAAAATGTGTTGGTGCTTGAGGGGAAACGTCATGGAAAGCAAGACACTGGAATAAGGGAGGGAGGGGAAATCAAGGTTTTCGTATATAATCTTACAGCCTAAACTTATCATTCTTTCACACTAACCCCATGGGAAACACTGTAATAAATGCTAGGAAATCAGAATTGGACACAACACATGTGGTCCTCTGGTCCTTTTCATGGAACTTACAGTCTAATGGTATCTTTTTGAATTATAGTTTTGTCCGGGTATATGCCCAGGAGTGAGATTGCTGGATCATATGGTAACTCTATTTTTAGTTTTCTGAGGAACGTTCATACTGTTCTCCATAGTGGCTGCACCAATTTACATTCCCACCAACAGTGTTGGAGGTTCCCTTTTCTCCACACCCTCTCCAGCATTTTTTTGTAGACTTTTTGATGATGGCCATTCTGACTGTTGTGAGGTGGTACCTCATTGTAGTTTCGATTTGCATTTCTCTAATAATTAGTGATGTTGAGCATCTTTTCATGTGCCTGTGGCCATCTGTATGTCTTCTTTGGAGAAATGTCTCTTCTGCCCATTTTTCCATTGGGTTGTTTGTTGTTGAGTTGTATGAGCTGTTTGTATATTTTGGAAATTAAGCCCTGTGGGTCTATCATTTGCAAATATTTTCTCCTATTCCGTAGGTTGTCTTTTCGGTTTTCTTTTTTTATGGTTTCCTTTGCTGTGCAAAAGCCTGAAGCCTGTAAGTTTGATTAGGTCCCATTTGTTTATTTTTGCTTTTATTTCTATTGCCTTGGGAGACTGACCTAAGAAAACATTGGTACAATTTATGTCAGAGAATGTTTTGCCTGTGTTCTCTTCTATGAGTTTTATGGTGTCATGTCTTATGTTTAAGTCTTTAAACATAAGCCATTTAAGCCATTTTGAGTTTATTTTTGTGCATGGTGTGAGGGTGTGTTCTAACTTAATTGATTTATTTGCAGCTATCCAACTTTCCCAGCGCCACTTAAAGGAAATCTTTTGATTCACGTCCCCACCTTCCCTAGGTCAGGAGTCCTGGTTGTGCAATTTGGTTTTTTCCTTTATGGTGGTGATCACTTTTGTAATGAGAAATTTGCTGATATTTGACCAACACTGATTTCTTCCAACTTTACTCAATTACTTAATAAATATATCTATTCTCTTTGGTAGAAATGAAGAGCATAAGTAACATTTAGACAAATTACATACCACTTGAATGGTTTTGAATCTCTTATTCTCTACTGAAGGTGGAAGCTGTTTAATAGAACCTATCCCAGCTTAACTGCCTCAGGAGTTATTCTACTTGGTACTCTGTACAAAAATGCTGTATCATTTAGATTGCTTCATGCTGTTACACCTTGGAACTTTGATGGCTCAAAAGTCAGTATTTCAACGATCATTTATTAAAAGAAACTTAAAATATTTTTAAAGAAATACACATTACTTACAACAAAAGAACTCCCCTAACGGACAAATAAAGATATTTAAATAAATTCACCTCGAGGGAGGTGTTCTGAATCTAAGAACGCTACTGGTAGCATAAAATCTTTCCTTATATTCCATATTTCATAAAGCTAATTTATTATAGTGCACAAACCTTGTATCTAAATCAGCCAACCTGTCCAGCTTTATGTGAGATCCATAAATATAACCTCCCACTAAATATTTTATACAAGATGTCTCGAAGTCAAATGAACTCGGCCTTTCTAAAACAGTTTCATCTAGAGTGAAGTCAACAAAAACGACATTCTTAATCCCTTGGCATAAAATTGCTTCCTGAAAATATAAAAGGAACCATTCTTCCCGGGAGGGGCCAAAGGAAAGCAAATCCCAGATGCAGGCCCACTCTCATCTCAGGAGTCCTAGGCCCGAGAATGGGCGGCGGGGGTGGGTCCGGGTGGCGTTGGCTAGCGGCCCTCGCCCAGGCCCAGCGCGTCTGTGCCGCCCCCAGGCCATTCGCCCCCGGCCCTCTAGCGCAAGGCGGCGGGGAGAGGCGCCCGGGAGCTCCCGGGCAGGCCGGCTGCGCGCGGGAGATCGCGGAGATTGGGCCCGAGTCAGGGTGCGATCGGGTTTCTGCCTGTCAGGCAGAGCGCGGGCGAGATTGTCAGATTCCTGACACAGGAGAGGTCCGAGGCAGTCGGGGAGCAGGCGAGCGCTCATGCCGAGGACCCGGCGCGCCCACAACAAGCACCCAGACCCCGCAGCGCGGGCCCGCGGGCGCCCGGCGGCCTGGCCAGCGCTCCGGGCTGATAACGCGTAACCGGAGCGCAGGCACGCGCCGGCCGGCCGCCTCGGAGCGGCCGCGGCCCAGCCCGCTGGCTGTGGGCCCGAGGCAGAGGCCGCGCGAGGCGGCCCGCTGCCTTCCCTTCTCCGCGGCGCACCCCCACCCCGACTCTTCCCTTCCCTTCCCACTACGGGAAACCCGCGTGTCCACAGGCGGCTGCCCCGCCTCAGCCCACGAGCGAGGCGGCGCCCGGTGCCTACCTGGTCATCCTCATAAATGATTTTGGCTGGGATTTCCTTGCGAATGATCTTCCCGAAGATCGTGTCGCCACCAGGCCGAGCGGCCTGAGCCTTAGCGATCTCATCTGCCATCTCGGCCTCCCTCCCGCGCGGCTGGCCGGGGAGAAGGTCGGGAGGAGGGAGGAGCCGTGGGAGCTGGCAGAGGGCGGGAGCTGGCGGCCAAGCCCGCTAGGGGACCGCTGCTCTCTTGCCCCGGCAGCTCGTGCGCGTGCGCACTGGCGACGTGCGCTGGGCTGCTGCGGGAGCGCGCGGCAGCTCTAGGGGAATCGTTGGGCGCGACTAAGCTGGAGGGCGGTTCCTGATTGGAGGCCCGAGGGTTCCGCACCAAGGTCGTTTTTCTTCCTTTCTAGTCTCTCGGGGAGCGGTGTTACTGCAGTGAGCCCTTTGCTTAACTTATGGATGCTTGTAGGAAAAATCGGATACTGTAACTGAAAAGATTTGATAACCTATGTAGTACTGGCCGTTTTTGCTGGCAGAGACACCATGATAACTTCATTTGTCAGCTACATAGGTCTTAGCTCCAGCAAGTAAGCCCTCCTGCATCCGTTTTTTTCCCTCCCTCTAGCAGTGGTTCGCAATCTTGAGTGCACGTTAAAATCACTTGGGGAGCATGTAAAAAGTACCCGGGAACTTGGCCACACCTCAGGTCAGTTAAATCAGACTCTCTGGGAGTGAGAGACCCAGGCATCAGTAGTTTGTAAACCTCCCTAGACTGTTCTGCAAAGAATTATTCCCAGCATTAATCAGCATAATGTAAGATGCCCCACCTTAAAAGAACAACACCTTTCCTAACCCCACATACCCCTCCATGTCTTTGCTTCTTTTTAAAAGAGTTTTCTATATATTGTGTACACTTTACCTTTCTTTTTTGAAACCATTTGCCTCTCGTCAAGGTCACTAAGGATCTCCACTTACAAAATCCTATAGGCAATTCCAATTATACTTGACCCCTTGGCAACATTTGCCACTGTTGACCATGCCCTCTTTTCAGCAAAAGCCTTCACTCTCCTACCTTTCTGGATGCTATTTCTCCTTCATAGTGAGCCTTCTGTTCCAGGTCTTTCAATGCATGCCATTCTTTGCCCTCTTCTCTAACACTTAATCTCCAGGTGTCCTTATTATGAAAAATTATACCTTTAGCACTTTGCCTTGGCAAAATTATTGATAGTGGTCCCCTTTAATCACAAAAGTGTCCCATTTGGTACTTTTGGTATTAAAGACATTCCTGAGACAATTGGTGAAATCTAAATAATGCATACAAATTAGGAAATAGTTTTGAAAGTCTTGTTAATTTCCCCACATACATATAGCAAAATTATCAAAATCTGTTGATCTGGGGTGGGGCTCTATAATTTAGGTTTCTAACAGTTTCCAGGTGATGCAGTTGCTGCTAACCTGGGAACTACACTTTGAGAACCACTGATGTAAGAGAATGTCTTTTTTGTAGGGGAAAAACCTACTGAAGTGTTTAGGAGTATAGCAGTATTGTGTCTGCAACTCACTTTCAAACAGTAAAGAGATCCCCAAAAAAGAAAAGGATAAAGCAACTGTAGTAAAATGTTAACAGTAGGGGAAACTGAGTGAAAAGTATTTGCAAATTCAATCATTCTTGCAACTTTTCTGTAAGACTGAAATTGTCAAAATTAAAAAATGAATATAAACTGGGTTGGGTAGTAAATAATATGGTCATCTTTCACTAAGAGGCTTTGCTATCTACAGAGTAATGACTCCAGTATTTATCTCCCAACTTCTTAATTCCAGATTGGTGTATGCTACATATTTCTGCCTACTCACCACCTTCAGTAGGATGTCTACCAGGCACTTCAAATTTAATTTTACTCCCTCACAACAAACAATCTAAAAACCTCTTCCTGCAGCATTTTAAATCTATGATACCATTCACCAAATTGTGCAAGCGAAAAGCCTTGCAATCATCAACTCTTCTTTGTGGATTTTCAACACATATGAATCTAATCACTTCTCACCTCCTCTACTCCACCACCCTAATCCAAGCCTCTATCATATCTTGCCTGGAGTACTTCAAAAGCCTCCTAGTTTGCCTATCTGCTTCTACTCTAATCCATTTGCTATACAGTAGCCAAGATGATTTTTATAAAATATAAATCATGATGTCACTCTCCTGATGGTAAGGCATTTCATCATAGAATTAAATATAAAATCCTAAACTTGGCTTATAAGCTATTAAGCAATCGGGCCCATGGCTGCTTCTCCTACTTCATTTCCTTCCATTTCATCCTTATTGATCAGCTTCACCCAAAGTGGGTATGAGAGGCAGAAGATTTCCATGTCCTAATCCCTGGAGCCTGTGAATATGTTACTTTACATGGTAAAGGGGATGTGCAGATATGATTAAGTTAAGGGTCTTCAGGTGGGGAGATTCCTCAATTATCCAGGTGGGCCCAGTGTAATCACATGGACCCCTTTAAATGAAAGAGGGATACAGGACAGTGAGACTCAGACAAGGAGATATGATGATGGAAGCAGGGGTGAGAATCAAAGATTGAAGATGCTCCACTGTTGACTTAGAAGATGGAAGGGGCCACAAGCAGATGACATTCTGGAATCAGAAGTCCAAATTGGGTTTCACTGGGCTAAAATCATGGTGTCAGCAGGGCTGCATTCCTTCTAAAGGCTCTGGGGGAGACCTGTTCCCTTGCCTTTTCTGTCTTCTAGAGGCCACCTGTGTCCCTGGGCTTCTGGCCCTTCCTCCATCTTCAAAGACCACAGAAGAACATCTGCAAACCTCTCTCTGACTCTGCTTCCTTCTTCCACTTATAAAGATCCTTGTGTTGGGACTTTCCTGGTGGTCCAGTGGTAAAGAATATGCCTTCCAATGCAGGGGATGCGGGTTCTATCCCTGATTGGGGAACTAGGATCCCACATGCCACGGGGCAGCCAGGCCAGCGTGCCACAACTACTGAACTCAAGCACCTCAACTAGAGAGCCTGCATGCCGCAAACTACAGAGCCCACTTGTTCTGGATTCTGCGCGCCACAACTACAGAGCCCACCCGCCCTGGACCCTGTGTGCCACAGCTAGAGAAGAGGAAAACCGCACGCCACAACTAGAGAGAAGCCCATGTGCTGTAACGAAAGATCCCACATGCCTCAATGAAGACCCCAGATGCCACAACTAAGACCCGACACAGCCAAAAATAAATATAAATAAATAAATAACTAATAAGTAAATCTTAAAAAAAAAAAGATCCTGTGTTTACATTGGGCCCATCAGACAACCCAGGATAACCTTCCCATCTTAAAATCCTTAATTTAATCACATCTGCAAAGCCCCTTTTGTCATAAATGGTAATAATATATTCAAAAGTTCCTAGGATTTAAATAGGGACATGTTTTGGAAGCCATTAGTCTGCCTACCACATAGTCCATGACCTTACATGATGAACATGTAGGAATTTCCTGTTCAGTTCTGGGTCCCGCACTTTGAGATGCCAACAAACCAAGACATATTCCCAGAACAACCAGAATAGTCGCTTCTTTTATGGAACAGCTCAAGGAACCATACAGATTTACCTAAGAGAAGAGAAGCTTCAGGACTGAATTGATTTTTGGGCACTATGGAAACTGTACTTTCAAATATTGGCAGATAAGCGGCTTTAGTTAACTGAATACAGGACCCTAGTTAGCCAGAAATTATAAAAATAAATTATGAATGTTTAGGAGATTGGGCTGTGATTCTAAACTGAAAATGAAAATTGGCATCTTTGAATCATTCATTAGCAGTCAGAAGGCACTACTATACAATGTCACAAGATCATCTAATTTGTTGTTTCCTGGATAAAAGACAGTATCTAGAATATTTGGTTTAATTGCTTATGTTAAACACTCTTGCAAATCCAATTCATTTTAATTTTTAAAAAGTCAACTATTGCTATTCTCATGATGACTTGCAATATTCTTTAAAATGACATAAATCACAGAGAAGGAAAAGGGTCTTGGATATCCATTGGTCTAAATCTTTCATTCCTAATAAAAAGTCAGTTTTACCTAAAAGTTAACCTGGGGGGTTGGGTAGGGAAGACAAACAATGATTATCCAATGGGAGCAAGGTTGAGATTTTTTTCTTGATGCTTGCAAGGTCATAAGTTAAATGTACTTAAATGCTTTATGATTGTTTATGATCATGATGCTGCTAATAAACTATCTGTTTCCAACCTCTTGACCAGCAAAACCAAGGAGTAGGGCGAGTTGAGTAGGCAGGATGAGTAGAGGGTAAGACTGAGCTTTCAGGTTAATCATAGGCATTTGTATCCCAGACCTCCATTTGCTAATCGTGTGGACTTGAGCAAGTAACTCAACCTCTCCTTCCAGAGGAATGAAGTGGGATAATGTACCAATAGCGCTTTTGGGAATCAGCGTTCCAGTCAACGCCTACTGTAGTTGTTAGTGCTTGGCTCTTATTTATGCACTTTTGCAAGAACACATTTGCAACCCAGAAACGTTAAAATAATGATTCCTTAATACATAACCCCAACCGCCAAACAAGAGGTAAGTACATAAACGTGCCGAAGCCATCAACTAAGTGTCAATGCACACTCCGCCACCAGCAGTTGCCTCAGAAATGGCCGGAAGTGCCGCTGCCCCTAACTAACATGGCGTCTAGGTGATTTCCGTTCCCCTCTCGGCTGTAATTGAGCTCGGCGGCTCCTCGCGGTTTTCCTAGAGGGTACCGGCTTAGCGAACACCTCACGCCTGTCCCTCCACGGGGGGCGGGGCTACGAAGGAGATGCTGCGTGGTGATTGGTTGCGGCTCGTTAAGAACGTGGCTACGGGGTGTTGGACCGTCCATACCAGGCGGTGACTGGTTGCAGAGAGGCGGGGCGACTCGACAGCTGGAGAAGTAGCTGCAGCTGTGAGGAGAGCCATGAGTCAGGCGGCCAAGGTGACTGGGTCCGGGGAGGGGTTGGGTGCGATGCCGGCGGGGTGGGTAAGAGCGCGGCCTTGCGAACGTAGTCTGGAATCTCTGTAGCTGGGGTTCAGGACCCTCCACGGAGTATGTGGCCTTTACAGCTGAGGAGCCGGTGACCGACCCTGCAGGGCAGTCGAAGGTTTGTGCAGGTGCGGAGGAGAGAGGGCGACACAGGTGGTCCTACTTCTTCGTCTTCCGGGTACGGAATGTTTGTCCGTGATGCATGCCGGCGACTTGAGTTCTGCCCCCTTGCCATGTACACACCGAGCGTTTGTGTGAGGGGCCCATTTCACATCCATGGGAATTGTACGAGACCCCAAAATCAGTCCTGCGCTGAAACCTTCCTATGAGGTGAAAGGTTTCGTCAGATAACCAGAAGGTGCACAGACGTCTAGGAACCAAGGAAACTGATTCCCAGCAAAACCGTTTGCCAGAAGTAGCACTTAGCGAGACAGAGCAGAAACCTGTGATTCCTGAGTGTTCTGAAGGAGCTTGGGAAGTGATGGCCCCGCCGTGGTCGGGGGTCACATCCCCGAGGACCTGGTGTCGGATTTATTTCTTGTCAAACTGATGCGCATTCCTGGCCAGTGTACAGTTCTCTGGGAGCAGCCATCCCTAACTTTAAGTATTATCAACATGGCCGGTTGAGACCAGTCCCTGTCACTGGTTGAGATATGGAAAATGGGAAACGGCCTGCTATAGTATAGTAAGGAAAAGCAGTGCTTATAATTGTTGGTCAATAACAGGGAGCCACCAAGAGTGCCTCCTGTACTACTGAACTCTGTTCTTAGTACATTTCAATATATGTCACAAGACCAAGAGGGACAGAACTGTAAACGGTTATTCATTCAAAACACTTACTGAGCGTCCATAATAGTTATTAGTAGCACCTAACAGCCAGCATTTAGCCTATACTGTCTAGGCATAGTGGAAGCAACAGTAACTTCATACAGAAATCTGGCAGGTAGGGAGAGTTTAAACAATTAATTACAAGTGTAGTAAGTGCTTTGAATTGAAAATACAGTGTTTTTTTTTTTTTTTTTAATATACAGCAGGTTCTTTTTGGTTATCTGTTTTTTACATATTAGTGTATACATGTCAATCCCAATCTCCCAGTTAATCCCCCCCACCCCCAGCTTTCCCCCCTTGGTGTCCATACGTTTGTTCTCCACATCTGTGTCTCTATTTCTGCCCTGCAAACCGGTTCACCTGTACCATTTTTCTAGATTCCACATATATGCATTAATATACGATATTTTTCTCTTTCTGACTTACTTCACTCTGTAAGACAGTCTCTAGGTCCATCTCTGTCTCTACAAATGACCCAATTTTTTTCCTTTTTATGGTTGAGTAATATTCCATTGTATATATGTACCACATCTTTATACATTCATCTGTCAGTGCACACTTAGGTTGCTTCCATGTCCTGGCTATTGTAAATAGTGCTGAAATGAACACTGGGGTGCATGTGTCTTTTTGAATTATGGTTTTCTCTGGGTATATGCCCAGAAGTGGGATTGTTGGGGTGTATGGTAGTTCTATTTTTAGTTTTTTAAGGAACCTCCATACTGTTCTCCATAGTGGCTATATCAATTTACATTCCCACCAACAGTGCAAGATGGTTCCCTTTTCTCCACACTCTCTCCAGCATTTGTTGTTTGTAGATTTTCTGATGATGCCCATTCTAACTGGTGTGAGGTGATATCTCATTGTAGTTTTGATTTGCATTTCTCTAATAATTAGTGATGTTGGGCAGCTTTTCATGTGCCTCTTGGCCATCTGTATGTCTTCTATGGAGAAATGTCTATTTAGGTCTTCTGCCCATTTATTGATTGCATTGTTTGTTTTTTTTAATATTGAGCTGCATGAGCTGTTTATATATTTTGGAGATTAATCCTTTGTCCGTTGATTTGTTTGCAAATATTTTCTCCCATTCTGAGGGTTCTCTTTTTGTCTTGTTTATAGTTTCCTTTACTGTGCAAAAGCTTTTAAGTTTCATTAGGTCCCATTTGTTTATTTTTGTTTTGTTTTTATTTCCATTACTCTAGGAGGTGGGTCAAAAAAGATCTTGCTGTGATTTATGTCAAAGAGTGTTCTTCCTATGTTTTCCTCTAAGAGTTTTATAGTGTCCAGTCTTACATTTAGGTCTTTAATCCATTTTGAGTTTATTTTTGTGTATGGTGTTAGGTAGTTTTCTAATTTCATTCTTTTACGTGTAGCTGTCCAGTTTTCCCAGCACCACTTATAGAAGAGATTGTCTTTTCTCCATTGTATATCCTTGCCTCCTTTGTCATAGATTAGTTGACCATAAGTACGTGGGTTTATCTCTGGGCTTTCTATCCTGTTCCACTGATCTATATTTCCTTTTTTTTTTTTTATCTTTTACTTTCTTTCTTTTTGGCTGTGTTGGGTCTTCGTTGCTGCATGCAGGGTTTCTCTAGTTGTGGCGAGCAGGGGCTACTCTTCGTTGCGGTGTGCGGGCTTCTCATTGCAGTGGTTTCTCTTGTTGCAGAGCATGGGCTCTAGAGCGCACCGGCTTCAGTAGTTGTTGCCTGCGGGTATGGTTGCTCTGAGGCATGTGGGATCTTCCTGGACCAGGGCTTGAACTTGTGTCCCCTGCATTGGAAGGTGGATTCTTAACCACTGCACCACCAGGGGAGTTGCCTGATGTATATTTCTGTTGAAAATACAGTGTGTTTGGTGAGCACATAACTCAGATTTAACCTGTGTGGAGGGATGCAAAAAAAAAGAAAAAAAAATCCCTCATAAAAGTATGAGTTGAGACCTGAAATTTTGTTAGAAACTAGCTAGAATAGAGAAAAGAGTATTCTATAAAGAAGAAATATCACATGGACCATCCTTGAAGTGGGAAGTTGCTTGGAAAACTTGAATACAAATGAAGTTAAATAGAATTCATTCCAGAAACACTTTTGGTGAGAACTGCCATGTGTAGAAGACACCTGTGCCATGTGGAAGATACAGATGACTGAGAAGCCTTTCAGGAAGTAGGGGACACAGCAAGTAATTGTAGTAAGTGCCCACTGCTGTGGATGTACTCAAGAGGGGCATATAACCCAGACTTAGAAGAGACAGAAAAGTACTAACCAGCTAAAGTGATACCTAGTACAGAAATTATATCATCCACCCTTAAAATTAGCCCATTATTCAAGCCTTTTTGAGGCAAAAAGGCTAAGTAATTTGACTTTCCATATATACTGCCAGAATTTGTCCAATCAATATAAATAAATTAGGAAGAGAAGACAGTCTATGACCTAGCTGTCTACATTTTAATAAAAGTTTATTAACTCCAAGGTGATACTAGCTCTAAGGCATTTTTTTTTTGCGGTACGCCGACCTCTCACTGTTGTGGCCTCTCCCGTTGCGGAGCACAGGCTCCAGACGCGCAGGCTCAGCGGCCATGGCTCACGGGCCCAGCCACTCCGCGGCACGTGGGATCTTCCCGGACTGGGACACGAACCCGCGTCCCCTGCATCGGCAGGCGGACTCTCAACTACTGCACCACCAGGGAAGCCCTAAGGCATTTCTTAATACTAATTCTTAAAGTAGGGTTACTGGTTGTTGTACTAATGGAATCACTTTGTTTTTTCCCTGAATAGCATGTAAAATGATTAGGCTTACTTACTTGTCACTTTTTTCTTAATCCCATGCAACCTCTTCCACCGCTCTTGTAATATTAAACTCCCTGGGTTTCTATGATGTTCTGCCACCTTTAATGTCCCTATTTCTACCGACAATCTTTGCAAGACAGTCTTGGCTTTTACTATCAAACATCTCAAAATTTTTCCAGTCTCTACACATTACTCAATTCCAAAGCCAATTTCACATTATTAGATGTTTGTTACAGCAGCATCCCGCTTCCCAATAGTAAAATCTGTGTTAGTTTCCTATGGCTGCTCTAACAAATTACCACAAATTGGGTGGCTTAAAACAACAGAAATTTATTGTCTCACATTTCTGCATGCTAGAAGTCTGAAATCAAGGTGACAGCAGAGCCATACTCCCTATGAAACTCTGGGCAAAATCTTTACTTCTTCCTAAATTCTGATGGTGGCCATCAATCCGTAGTGTTCCTTGGCTTGCTGTTGCATCACTCCAATCTCTGCTTCATCTTCACATGGTGGTCTTACACCTTTGTGTTTCTTTCTTCACCTGGCATTATCCTCTTCTTTTAAGGATACTAGTCATATTGGATTAGGGCCTACTCTAATGATTCATTTTAACTCAGTTATAGCTGTGAAGACCCTACTAGGTCACATTTACATGTACTGAGGATTAGGACTCTAATCCTCTAATGTCTTTTGAGGGGACACACAGTTCAAGCCATAACAATATAGATACACCATGTTTTATTTATCCATTCCTGAGTTGGTAGACATTTGGGTTATTTCTACTTTTTGACTGTTTTGTATAATGCTAGTATGCACATTCATGTGCAAGTTTTTATATGAACATATGTTTTCATCTTGGTTGTATATGTAGGCATGGAATTGCTGGGTCATATGATAGATAACTCTTTAATTTTTTGAACAACTGCTAAACTTTTCCAAAGCAGCTGCAGGATTTTACGTTCCCACCAACAATGTATAAGAGTTATAATTTTTCCACATCTTACACATGTTATTGACTGTCTGTTTTTTTGACTGTAGCCATCCTATTGGGATGAAGTGGTACCTCACTGAAATTTAGATTTGTATTTCCCAGATGGCTAATTATGTTGAGCATCTTTTCATGGCCTTAATAACCATTTGTGTGTCTTCTTTTGAGAAATGTCTATTCAAATCCTTTGCCTATTTTTAAATTAGTTTTTTATTTGAATTGTAGAAGTTCTTTATACATTCTAGATACTAGCCCATTATCAGGTATACGATTTATAAATATTTTCTTTCCTTCTGTGGGTTGTCTTTTCTCTTTTTTGATAGTGTCCTTTCCCTTTATCTTTTTAAAATAATTTTTTTAGTTTTTATAAAGGGGATAAATGTGTAAAATTTAAGAAGTCAAATAGTGTTACACAGAAACCAGTAGGTGTCTACTGACTTCTACATACTCCCAATTCCTGCTTCCCAAATATAAGCACTTTTAATCATTTTACTTATTTTTTCTGATATTTACCTCCATGTTTCTAAATAACGTGTTTAAACTACTATTGATTTTTTTTTTTCTCTTTGAGGATATTTATTGACCTTTGTCTGTGAAAGTTGAGGACTAAGTTCCCCCTTATACCCTATTCCTCTCAATATACAGATTTTGGTGAAGCAGTTTTTCATCTTTGATATTAATATGACTATATAGAACTTGTCCACAGCTGAGCCCTCTAATATAAATATATGATTACGTTGCCTTTCTAAGTCTTAGTTTTTCTTTCTTTCTTTTTTTTTTTTTAATACGTATTTATTTAGCTGTACCAAGTCTTAGTTTCATCATGCGGGTTCTTAGTTGCGGCATGTGGGAGCTAGTTCCCTGCCCGGCCAGGCATTGAACCCAGGCCCCCTGAATTGGGAGCATGGAGTCTTAACCACTGGACTACCAGGGAAGTCCCAACTTTTCTTGAAGTTAATAACTGTCTTGTTTTTATTATCATTTTCCTACATAGCTATTTCCGAACTCTGAGCAAAACTGATGTCTACTAGTATCGTTTTTTCCTAGCAGCATCTTTTGTAGAGCAATATAGCCTTTTGCTGTAGTCCAGACTAGTTGCTTTCTATGCTGGCTGCAGAAATGCTGACCTATATTTGTCCCTCACCATCATCTCTGCCTCTCCTATGTTGGATTACCTGTGTCCCTCATTCCCATTTTTTTTTCTTTGTGATTCATCTCCTTATTTTGGTGGAGCACAATCTTCTATAGCTTTCCAAGAAAGGGCGTATGGCAAATAAGAGACTTTGCATTTCTAAAAATCTTTATTTGCCGTGGCAGTTAGGTGATAGTTTGGATATGTATGGTGTTCTAAGCTGGACATTTTATACAAAACTTGAAGATTTTATACCATTGTCTTCTCACAGTGATGCTATTTGGAAATCAGGTACCATTCTGATTTTCTATTTTTTATACGTGAACTGTTTTTTGCCCTCCAAGATTATTCATGGGTTTTGTGTTGAGCACTTGATGGAGGCTGTTTTCTTTGTTCAGTCTTGTTGGAGATCTGTGAATATAACTGTTGGTCCATCTAGACTACTCCTTTAATTTTCTTATCCTTTCTCTCCTTATTTTGTATCTCTGAATTCTTATTCAACTTTTGGGGTAGTTTTTCTCAACTTAATCTTTGCTATCACTCTTTTGATATCCAAGAGTTTGGGGGCATTTTCTGAATGTTCCTTTTTAAATTTACTCTAACTTCTTTTTGTTGTTATTCCATGTTTGCAATAATTTATGTTTCTGAGAAGGTTCTTTGTGGTTGGTCAGTCTTTGTTTTGTTTTATTTTTATGTTTTCTGCTCCCTGTTTTCTGTTTCTGTTTTGGTATCTGCCTTTGATGTTTTAGGTTTTCTAGAATATGTAAAATACTTAAAATAGTGCCTAGCGCACAGGAAAACTTAGTAAAGTTTAGGTATTGTTATCTGGTGAATGGACTTGGGGAAAGGAGAGAATGGTGGCAGAATGACAAAATCTTTGTCAGTAGTCTAAGCAAGAGACAGGGAGAGGTCTGAACTTAAATTGTTTTGGATGATGGAGAATGTACAAAAGATTAGAGAAACATCCCTACAGTTTCTACATGAGGAGTAAGGTAGATTTAAAGAATGACCTAGAGATTTCTGGCTTGAGAAATCCATTGTTTTCCATAACTGAAATTGAGAAGACAGAAGAAAGAGCAATATTGGGGGGACAATATTGAATACCTTTTTGTTTGTTTTTTTTTAGCACAGTCTTAGAATATTCAGAAGTCTCAGCATTCCACTTCTTTTTTGAGAAAGCACAATTAAACCTGCCTAAATTATCTGAAACATCTTCCTCTGGCCTCTTCTAAGATGTAGTATATTCACGAGTTTGTGTGCATGTGTGTATGACTTGAAGAGCAGATGAAGTTCTCAGGTTAAGCAAAATAAGAACAAATACCAGACTGGTAAAGTTGATTAACTTAGCAAACTAGTTTTGGCAGGAGGAATCATTAACTTTTTAACCATTCTCGTATTGTTTTGTTTCAAAGAATTTTGTATTGTTTTTGTAAATACATAAGGCTAATTTTTTTTTTAATTTAAAGATAAATAATCAAGGGAAAGTTATTTTGGCCAACCCTTGTTTTCACCAACTATTTCGAAAAATAGTCTAAAAAACAAACAGAAAATAAATACTGTTTAATCCATGTAATTATGTAAAATGTGAAATTTTTTCTTTTGAGGTCTGAATTCTAATTTTCTTTATAGGTTTTACAGCTCTTTAAAACACTGCACAGGACCAGACAACAAGTTTTTAAAAATGATGCTAGGGCATTAGAAGGTAAGTTTATATTTTGCCCCTTTGGAGCAAGTCCATTCTTTAGGTGGCTGTTAATAATATAAGAGACCATGTATGGTGGTCAAGACCTATCTTGGGGAATGACCTTCACGATCTCTCCCCTAATGTTTTTTTAAATAAAAATGAGTTTACCTTACCCTTCTTTGAGAAGTATCTACAAAGAAAAAATTTTAAAGATCAACTTTTCTTAAAAAATTAGGGGAAAAAAAAGGATCAGAATTTCAGTGTGCTCCATTACTTGCCTTATGTTCAAGCCATGAAACTCATTTGTCTATTATATAATCAAATTTTCACATCCTCTAGGACCAGATACTACCATATTGTTAATGCTTTGTGTCTTTCTAGAAGTGACAGCAGCTATGAAAGAGAATCTATCACAAATGATTCCAAATTCAGTATTTCACTGTTTAAAGTGGTTTCTGTCTTACCGGAACTCAGAGCTCTAAAGCTTAGGTTCTGTGTTGGTCATACTCAGTTTCTAAACCTCTTTAAGAAGGCACCTTGGGGGAGGGGTGGAGGGATAAATTGGGGTATTGGGATTGACATATACACACCGTTATATATAAAATAGATAGCTAATAAGGACCTACTATATAGCACAGATTTTTTTTTTTTGCGGTATGGGGGCCTCTCACTGCTGTGGCCTCTCCTGTTGCGGAGCACAGACTCCGGACGCGCAGGGTCAGCAGCCATGGCTCACAGACCCAGCCGCTCCGCGGCATGTGGGATCTTCCCGGACCGGGGCACGAACCCGTGTCCCCTGCATCGGCAGGCAGACTCTCAACCACTGCGCCACCAGGGAAGCCTGGGAACTCTTCTTAATACTCTGTAATGACCTATATGGGAAAAGAATCTTAAAAAGAGTGGATATATGTATAGGTATAACTGATTCACTTTGCTGTATAACAGAAACTAATACAACATTATAAATCAACTATGCTCAAATAAAAATTAAAAAAAAAATTCAACCTCCATTTGAAAAAAAGAGGCCACCTACGTAAAGTGTCCCCACTGTCACTAGGAATTCAAGTTTTTCTAATTTATCGAAAAAATTTTCTTGAATATTAAAGTATATGCCTCATATTATATGTACTTTACACAAATTCCTCATTTAATTCTTATCACAGCCCTGTGAGGTAGTTACTATCATAATTTCTATTTTTTCAGATGAGAAAACTGACAAAATGTGAAAGGATTTACCCCACATCATACTTAGTAAGAGGTGGAGCTGGGATTTAGCCTAAACATTCTGGCTCCAAAGCCTAAACTCTTACCCACCTTACATATTGAAATGTATCGAGCACAGAAGGAAGGTTTTATGGCTAATCTCCATCAGCATAACATATTTTTAAATGTTTTAAATGTTTTTAAGTGAAATAATTATAAGAATAGCTAATACTGCATATTTACTAAGCACTGTACATGAATTGTTCCATTAAATGCTCACAGCACACTCTAAGGCAATTTATCAGTTATATTGAATTATGCTGCTGTAGTGATGCCAAAGTCTCAGTGGTATATGAACAAAAGTTTTATTTATCAGTCACTTTACTTGTCAGTCAAGGCACCCAGAATTATTTGTATATCCTCATTTTAAGTGTGTCTTTGGTGGGGGGGGGGGGTAGGGTTAACATGCTTGTATGCATTGAGTTTTGCCATCTTAAAAAAAGCATGTTAATTCAAATCCTTAGATTTACAAAAACAAAGTATTAACTTGAATTTATTAGAATCTCATAGTTAGAGGTTCAAAATGAAATTAGAAATAAAAAGCAGGACACAAAAGTATTAGAGTGCTAAAAATATGTATTAAGTTTAATTATAAATTTGCCAGCCTGTCAAAAGCTCTCCATGGACTTTTAAAATAAATTTCTTATTTTTATACTTTGTTTTATATGGGGCAAAATTATTTTTTCTACTAGAGAACTAGTAGATATATAGCATATAGTATCGTAGTATAATGAATAATATGTAAATTATTGGGACAGAAATTATAAATTAGAAAAGCAGGGACTTCCCTGGTTGTCCAGTGGGTAAGACTCCATGCTCCCAATGCAGGGGGCCCCAGTTTGATCCCTGGTCGGGGGAACTAGATCCCGCATGCATGCTGCAACTAAGAGTCCGTATGCCGCAACTAAGAATTCCACATGCCGCAACTAAAGATCCCACACGCCGCAACAAAGGATCCCACACGCCACAGTGAAGATCCTGCATGCCGCAACTAAGACCTGGTGCAGCCAAAATAAATAAATAAATATTTTAAAAGAAAAAGGAAAAGAAAGAAAAGCAAATAACTATATACATATTTTTTCTTTTTCTAGCAGCCAGAATAAAGATAAATGAAGAATTCAAATGTAATAAAAGTGAAACTTCTCCTAAGAAAATAGAAGAGGTACAGTAATAAAGTTTTTCAATTATAATAAAACTCAAATTTTAGCAACTAAGGAAATGATAAAAATAGAGGGATTATATGAAATAAAAATTATTACTTGATAGTTAAAGCAAGCCATCACAACTATAGATAACCTTCACTTGTTTGGTTTGGCTCACCTTCTCAGGGTCATCAGCCTACACCCTTAATATAGCAAGTTGCCTGGTGAAAAGAACATGAGTGTAGCCATGATCAAAGCAAGAGCAGCTGAACCAACCCAGAAGTTCACAGAAATGCTGTCTTCATCTAAGGCAAGTGACTGAAACTAAGGAGAGTGAGTGTTGTGGTAACTCACTCAGAATTACACAGAGGGAACGTCTACTCATTTAGCTCAACTAGACAGAATTTTAAAAAAAATTCATATCTTGGCTGTGGAAGTTAACCAGCCAGAGTTTATGAACTATTCTTGCTTTGCCTTCTGTATTTGCATTTTAGTCACTTGCCGCAGTTGAAGACAATCTACTAGTCGGTGAGCTCCCTAGTATTCCTAGTACATGTTCATTGAAAAAGTGCACAATGATTCTTTTCCTGTATAAAATCATATGCATATACACATTGTCTCTGTCTTAGGAAGGAACACTGCCTCCTAGGTGTTCCTGTATCTAACTGTATAAATGTAGGGAAAGGACCATTAGGAAGAAAATGAAAAATGAAAAATTATTTGTTGGAATAATTAAGATTCCAAGAATTGGTTTGGTAAAGAGGAAGGTACAAATTAGAGAAATTCTTCCATGTTTAATAGAATTTCCACATAGTGAAAAAAAATTTTTTTATACAAATACTTTTCTACTTAGTAGAGAAAATGATATTTTTGAAATAGTAAATATCTATGATAAACTAATGAGACAAAATGAGATAGCCTAAGGATTTCTTTCCCTATAACATAAAGAAAAAAGGGGGAGATTTCACTTAAGCGTATGATAGGGCAAACAGGGACTATGTAATTTCTATTCATGAAAGAAGTTAAAATGACATTCTAATCAGATCATGACATGAAGAGAAGTTAAAATGTATATACTGAAATTTGTAATATTTTGCTATTTGGTACACTGATTAATAACAATGTGGTACAGGTATACCTCGTTTTATTGTGCTTCGCTCTATTGCACTTCACAGAATCTGTGTTTTTTACAAATTGAAGATTTGGGGCAACCCTGCATTGTCAGATGCTGGTTAACATTTTTTAGTAATAAGGTGTTTTTAATTAAGGTACGCACATTGTTATTTTAGACATAATGCTGTTGCACACTTAATAGACTACTGTATATTGTAAACATAACTTTTATATGTAGTTGGAAACAAAAAAATTTGTATGACTCACTTTATTATGATATTTGTTTTATTGTGGTGGTCTGGAACTGAACCCACAATATCTCTGAGTTATGCCTGTAAGTGTTTTTAAATTTTGAAGTCATGATTTAAAAATTTTTTAATTGAGGTCTGTTTATATTAACTAAACTGGAAAAATGAACTACCATCTCCCAAATTAATTTTACTTGTAGAACACTAACATTAAGCACTCCTTTTTGTTATATATAAATTTATTTATTTTATTTATTTATCTTTGGTTGCATGCGGGCTTTCTCTAGCTGTGGCGAGCGGGGGCTACTCTTCATTGTGGTGTGCGGGCTTCTCATTGTGGTGGCTTCTCTTGTTGCGGAGCATGAGCTGTAGGCATGCAGGCTTTAGTAGTTGTGGCTCGTAGGCTCTAGAGCACAGGCTCAGTAGTTGTGGCACACAGGCTTAGTTGCTCCACAGCATGTGGGATCTTCATGGACCAGAGCTCAAACCCATGTCCCCTGCATTGGCAGGCAGATTCTTAACCACTGCACCACCAGGGAAGCCCACATTAAGCACTCTTGAAATTAGATATTTGTTATATACAAGTGTATATTTTATACTTTCTGTAACTCTGCATATATTAAATACTTAGTAGTAATATTTACCATATTAGGATTTAAAACTGAGAAATTTTAAAAATATATGTTGATTAAATAATTTAAGAATAATAAGCTCGGGCCCATGTACCACAAAAAAGAAAAAAAAATAAGCTCATTACCTATTAAATACAATATTTATGAAAAATAACTATATTTTCCAAAAAATTTAGTAAGAGGAAAGGCATTATTTTATATTTTTGCAAATCTCTTTAATGTCTGGCTTAATAGGAGTCAGCTAAATTTTCATACTTGCTTCCTCATTCAATCTGGCACTGTATTTTTTTTTTTTTTTTTTTTTTTTCAGTACACGGGCCTCTCACTGTTGTGGCCTCTCCCGTTGCGGAGCACAGGCTCTGGACGCGCAGGCTCAGCGGCTATGGCTCACGGGCCCAGCCGCTCGGCGGCATGTGGGATCTTCCCAAACGTTCATGTCCCCTGCATCTGTAGGCGGATTCTCAACCACTGCGCCACCAGGGAAGCCCAACTGTATGTTTTTTTAGATTGAATTATATGAAGAAAATTCAGCCTTATGCAGATATGTGGTTGGAAGAGGGTAGGTGTATATATTAGCCTTTTCAAATAATTGCGAATATTCTTTGATATCAGACCTCAACAAGTGGTAAATCTCTTTAAAGGTTAGATGCAATGTGGAACTCTGTTATCTGTTAGACCAATGGATGTGTGTGGGTGTGTGTGTTTATCCTTTGCTGGGGTGGATCCTAGGACTTATACATACCACATCCTGCTCATCCCCTTTGATCTCCCATTATCCCTTGTTTCTCATGTAGCCTTGTTTCCAGCCTTAAACCTAAGACTCAGCTCAGTTTATGCACCTCCAGTGGGTGAGGAGTTGCATTGTTTTTCGTTCTCTCCCCTTCTAAGCCCCTTCTCAGCTCTGTAGGGAGGTGAGGCTTTGCTCTCCTACAGCCTTCTCCATTTCAATTAATGGCCGCTCCCTCCTTTTGATGCTTAGACCAAAACCCTTGGTGCTCTCTTTTTCGACTGCTTTCCTTCTCTCACATTTACATCCAATCTGGCAGCAAATCCTGTTGACTTAACCTTCGAAATATACCCAGAATTCAACCACTTCTTATTCGCCCTATTATTATTTCCTGGTTCAAGCCATCATTATTTCTCACTGGGTTGTTACAGCAGCCTCCTAGTGGGTCTTGCTTCTGCCCTAACTCCCTGCAGCCTATTCTCAATACTTATAAAAGGCAGTGAGCCTTTAAAAAAAAGGCATATCCCATCACTCCTCTGCTCACAATCCCCATGGCTCCTCATCCTATTCAAATTAAAATCTAAAGTCTCTACCTACCATGACCTATAACACTGTATTATCTGACCCCTGTTAACTTCCTGCCTCAATTCACCATGTACTCCTCACTCTTCCAGTCTCAGTGCCTTCTTTGAGGGTGCTTCAGTTTACCAAGAACTTTCCTATCTCAGGCCATTTATGCTGTTGCTTCTTCCTACGATATTCTTCTCCAATATGCCCTTCTCTAATATGGTAAATATTGATAGGTATAACATATAAATCTGTTGGTCATTTAGTAGACCAACAGATTTTAATCTGTCTTTCCCTTTGAATGGATCTTTCAGTCATGCATGTTTTGTAACATCATGCACTGATGATTTGGAAAATGTAGGTTCACCAAGTAATGCAGATCTTCCAAATGTTGACATAGTTCAATATGTAATATTTTAAAATTATATCTTAATATCCATCTCATCAGAAAAATCTTTAAGTATTGGGAAGCTGTCAAGCTTACAGTGACAGATACAGCTTCTCCAGAATTCTGATTTTTGCTTGAAAGCTTGAATTTTATCATTGCCATTAAATACTGTCAGTTGTTTTCTTAAAGTGACATACTCATTTCACCTATCTGCCAGTTACCCAAATCTGAATAAACAGAGTTTGTCTATAAAAGTAAAAATGGTATTCCAAAGAGAAAACTCTACTTGTGCTCACAACTCAAACAATGCAGACAGCTCTAGTATTATGAAAATAATTTTGACTTTATGGGTCCCCTGAAAGGGTCTCAGGGTCCACAGCTTTGAGACTCACTGTTTTAGTTCAGTTCTTCATTTTGCAATGATGAGTTCTGAAACTTAGTGAGTAGGTATTAACCCAAGGCCATACACTTGATGACAGAGCCAGAGTTGGGAGTCCAAGTATTCTGTCTCCTGATCCAGTACTCTTTCTAGTGTTCAGAACATCCAACTCTATGGTAAAAGAAAGATTCAGCCCCTCTCAAAAAAACAAAATGCACATTTTAAACACATTGTAAAATATATATTACAACAAAAAATACTCCAATCTGTTTTGGAACAAAATATGGAATGGATAGATAAAAGGTAAAAATATACACATGTCTGAGCTTTCTGTACGCTTGGAATGGTTACAAAAAGTTAAAGGCAAGGGGCTTCCCTGGTGGCATGGTGGTTAAGAATCCACCTGCCAATGCAGGGGACACGGGTTCGAGCCCTGGTCCAGGAAGGTCCCACATGCCACGGAGCAACTAAGCCCGTGCACCACAACTACTGAGCCTGTGCTCTAGAGCCTGCTAGCCACAACTGCTGAAGCCTGCACTCCTAGAGCCCGTGCTCCGCAACAAGAGAAGCCACCGCAATGAGAAGCCTGTGCACTTGCCACAATTAGAGAAAGCCTGCGCGCAGCAACGAAGACCCAATGCAGCTAATAAATAAATACATATATTCTTTAAAAAAAAGAAGTTAAAGACAAGTGTCACCTAAAAAGAATTGTAAACCTTTAGTTTTCAAAAACAGTACATTCATGTGAACCATTGAAAAAACAGAGGATTTAGTCTATTTTTTTTTTTCTTAACAGCTAATAAAAATAGGTTCTGATGTTGAGTTGATACTCAGAACATCTGTTATACAAGGTATTCACACAGACCACAATACGCTGAGTAAGTAATATTAAAGAAAAATGTTGCTTGCAATGTGTTTTAAACTATTGAGCAATTACAGTGCTTTTAATGCTGATTACTAAACTTGATTTTGCCAGACAATGTGGTATATATTGTACACATTTATAAGGCTGTATTTAAAAATGCTGAATTATGAAACTTTGTTTTACCAGACTTTTTCTTTTATATATTTTTTCTTTTTAATCTTAACCACTGGTTATACTGCAAAACTACAGTTACAAAGGCAGTATATGCATACCGCAATTTATTGCACTTCCCAGATAATGCATTTTTCACAAACTGGAGGTTTGTGGCAACCCTGTGTCAAGCAAGTCTATCGGTGCCATTTTTCTAACAGCATTTGCTCACTTGGTGTCTCGGTGTAACATTTTGGTAATTCTTGGAGTATTTCAAACTTTTTCATTATTACTGTATCTGTTATAGTGATCTGTGGTCAGTGATCTTTGATGTTACTGCTACGACTTGCTGAAGGCTCAGATAATGGTTAGCATATTATAGCAATAAAGTATTTTTAAATTAATATATGTACATTGTTTTTTAGACAATGCTATTAGACATTTAATAGACTATAGTATAGTGTAAACATAACTCTTATATGCGCTAGGAAACCAAAAATTGGTGTGATTTGCTTTATTGAGATACTTTATTGTAGTGGTCTGGAACCGAACCTGCAATATCTCGGAAGTTTGCCTGTGTGACTGTTTTTATAAAATATATCTGGCATTCCTAATTTTCCTAGTATAATTTGTCACCTACCTAGACTGTGTCTATTTCTTTATCTTTTCTCCTATGATTCTACTATTTTAATTCAGAAGAATTGGGATTATACAAAATGGTAATATAGTTGAGAATCCTCCATTATACCTCCAAACTCCTGGTGGGGCTTCAGCAGACTCTCATTTCACATAATATTTGGTTTTCATTCCCTGAAGTATTTTGGGGGACAGAAACAACAGCAAAGATACAAATAACATACAAACAGAAAAGTACACAATTTATAATAGTATAGCCCAGTGAATTTTCACCAAGTGAAATATCATGTAACCAACATCCACATCAAGTTATATAATGTTACCACTTTCCCAAAAGTACCATCATGCCCTGATGTCCCTCACCGTCAGCCCCTTCCCATAAGTATAACCGCTGTCCTTTTAACACTATCAATTTTAACCTAATATAATAAAGTGTTTGAACTTTATGCAAATGGAATCATATAGGATTTCTGTTTTGTCTGGCTTCTTTCTCTCAATATTATATTTGTGAGATTCATCTTTATCATTGTGTGTAGCAACATTTCTGTGAATATTGTATGAGTGAAACTTCCATGTCATATGGTATGTGTTTATTCAGCTTTAATAGGTACTGCTAACCAGCTTTCCAAAGTAGTTAGACTAAGTTACACTTGAAGCAGTGGTATCTGAGAACTCCAGTTGATTTACCCTCACCAGCTCTTTGATACTGTGCATCTCTTAATTTTAGAGTTTCTGGTGGTTATGTAATGGTATCACATTGTGATTTTAATTTGCATTTCTCTGGTAATTAATGAAGGACTAGCACCTTTTCAGTTGTTTAATGGCCATTTGGATATTCTCTTTTATGAAGTGGCTGTTCAGGTCTTTTGCCCATTTTTCTAAGAGGTTATCTGCCTTTTTATTATTGATTTGAAGAAATTCTTTGTATGTTCTGAATATAAATCCTTTGTTGGATATATATATATATTATAAGAATCTTCTGCTTTTTGTCTTGCTTTTTCGTTTTGCTGTTTTTATCTTTTGATGAGAAGGTCTTAATTTTAATGTAGTCCAGTTTATCCCTTTTTTCCTTTATGGTTAATATTTTTCTGAGTCTTGTTTAAGAAATCTTTTCCTGTCTCAAGCAAGGTCATGAAGAGATTATCCTATGCTTCTTCCAAAAGCTTTATTGTTTGGTCTTTTTCATTTTGTTGTTTATATCAACTAGAGTTGATTTTTGTATATGGTATGAGATAGCAGTCAAGATTTATTTTTTTATACCTGAATATTCAGTTGATCCAGCATCATTTATTGAAAAGACCACTCTTTCCCCGCTGCACTGTAGGGCCACCTTTATCATAAAATCAAATAACAGGAAGAGACAAAGAAGGACACTACATAATGATCAAGGGTTCGATCCAAGAAGAAGATATAACAATTGTAAATATTTATGCACCCAACATAGGAGCACCTCAATACATAAGGCAAATACTAACAGCCATAAAAGGGGAAATCGACAGTAACACATTCATAGTAGGGGACTTTAACACCCCACTTTCACCAATGGACAGATCATCCAAAATGAAAATAAATAAGGAAACACAAGCTTTAAATGATACATTAAACAATATGGACTTAATTGATATTTATAGGACATTCCATCCAAAAACAGCAGAATACACATTTTCCTCAAGTGCTCATGGAACATTCTCCAGGATAGATCATATCTTGGGTCACAAGTCAAGCCTTGGTAAATTTAAGAAAACTGAAATTGTTTCAAGTATCTTTTCTGACCACAACGCTATGAGACTAGATATCAATTACAGGAAAAGATCTGTAAAAAATACAAACACATGGAGGCGAAACAATACACTACTTAATAACGAAGTGATCACTGAAGAAATCAAAGAGGAAATCAAAAAATACCTAGAAACAAATGACAATGGAGGCACGACGACGCAAAACCTACAGGATGAAACACAAGCAGTTCTAAGAGGGAAGTTTATAGCAATACAATCCTACCTTAAGAAACAGGAAACATCTCGAATAAACAACCTAACCTTGCACCTAAAGCAATTAGAGAAAGAAGAACAAAAAACCCCCAAAGTTAGCAGAAGGAAAGAAATCATAAAAATCATATCAGAAATAAATGAAAAAGAAATGAAGGAAACGATAGCAAAGATCAATAAAACTAAAAGCTGGTTCTTTGAGAAGATAAACAAAATTGATAAACCATTAGCCAGACTCATCAAGAAAAAAAGGGAGAAGACTCAAATCAATAGAATTAGAAATGAGAAAGGAGAAGTAACAACTGACACTACAGAAATACAAAAGATCATGAGAGATTACTACAAGCAACTCTATGCCAATAAAATGGACAGCCTGGAAGAAATGGACAAATTCTTAGAAATGCACAACCTGCCAAGACTGAATCAGGAAGAAATAGAAAATATGAACAGACGAGTCACAAGCACTGAAGTTGAAACTGTGATTAAAAATCTTCCAACAAACAAAAGCCCAGGACCAGATGGCTTCACAGGAGAATTCTATCAAACATTTACAGAAGAGCTAACACCTATCCTTCTCAAACTCTTCCAAAATATAGCAGAGGGAGGAACACTCCCACACTCATTGTACGGGGCCACCATCACCTTGATACCAAAATCAGACAAGGATGTCACAAAGGAAGAAAACTACAGGCCAATATCACTGATGAACATAGATGCAAATATCCTCAACACAATACTAGCAAACAGAATCCAACAGCACATTAAAAGGATCATACACCGTGATCAAGTGGGGTTTATTCCAGGAATGCAAGGATTCTTCAATATGTGCAAAACAATCAATATGATAAAACATATTAAAAAACTGAAGGAGCAAAACCATACGATCATCTCAATAGATGCAGAGAAAGCTTTCGACAAAATTCAACACCCATTTATGGTAAAAACCCTGCAGAAAGTAGGCATAGAGCGAACTTTCCTCAACATAATAAAGGCCATATATGACAAACCCACAGCCAACATCGTCCTCAATGGTGAAAAACTGAAAGCATTTCCACTAAGGTCAGGAACAAGACAAGGTTGCCCACTCTCACCACTTATTCAGCATAGTTTTGGAAGTTTTAGACACAGCAATCAGAGAAGAAAAGGAAATAAATGGAATCCAAATTGGAAAAGAAGAAATAAAGCTGTCACTGTTTGCAGATGACATGATACTATACATAGAGAATCCTAAAGATGCTACCAGAAAACTACTAGAGTTAATCAATGAATTTGGTAAAGTAGCAGGATACAAAATTAATGCACAGATATCTCTGGCATTCCTATACACTAATGATGAAAAATCTGAAAGTGAAATCAAGAAAACACTCCCATTTACCATTGCAACAAAAAGAATAAAATATCTAGGAATAAACCTATCTAAGGAGATGAAAGACCTGTATACAGAAAATTATAAGACACTGATGAAAGAAATTAAAGATGATACAAATAGATGGAGAGATATACCATGTTCTTGGATTGGAAGAATCAACATTGTGAAAATGACTCTACTACCCAAAGCAATCTACAGATTCAATGCAATGCCTATCAAACTACCAGTGGTATTTTTCACAGAACTAGAACAAAAAATTTCACAATTTGTATGGAAACACAAAAGACCCCGAATAGCCAAAGCAATCTTGAGAATGAAAAACGGAGCTGGAGGAATCAGGCTTCCTGACTTCAGACTATACTACAAAGCTACAGTAATCAAGGCAGTATGGTACTGGCACAAAACCAGAAAGATAGATCAGTGGAACAGGATAGAAAGCCCAGAGATAAACCCACGCACATATGGTCACCTTATCTTCGATAAAGGAGGCAGGAATGTACAGTGGAGAAAGGACAGCCTCTTCAATAAGTGGTGCTGGGAAAACTGTACAGGTACATGTAAAAGTATGAGATTAGAACACACCCTAACACCATACACAAAAATAAGCTCAAAATGGATTAAAGACCTAAATATAAGGCCAGAAACTATCAAACTCTTAGAGGAAAACATAGGCAGAACACTCTATGACATAAATCACAGCAAGATCCTTTTTGACCCACCTCCTAGAGGAATGGAAATAAAAACAAAAATAAACAAATGGGACCTAATGAAACTTAAAAGCTTTTTCACAGCAAAGGAGACCATAAACAAGACGAAAAGACAACCCTCAGAATGGGAGAAAATATTTGCAAATGAAGCAACTGACAAAGGATTAATTTCCAAAATTTATAAGCAGCTCATGCAGCTCAATAAGAAAAAAACAAACAACCCAATCCATAAATGGGCAGAAGACCTAAATAGACATTTCTCCAAAGAAGATATACAGACTGCCAACAAACACATGAAAGAATGCTCAACTTCATTAATCATTAGAGAAATGCAAATCAAAACTACAATGAGATATCATGTCACACCAGTCAGAATGGCCATCATCAAAAAATCTATAAACAATAAATGCTGGAGAGGGTGTGGAGAAAAGGCAACCCTCTTGCACTGTTGGTGGGAATGTAAATTGATACAGCCATTGTGGCGAACAGTATGGAGTTTCCTTAAAAAACTACAAAAAGAACTACCATATGACCCAGCAATCCCACTACTAGGCATATACCCTGAGAAAACCATAATTCAAAAAGAGTCATGTACCAAAATGTTCATTGCAGCTCTATTTACAATAGCCAGGATATGGAAACAACCTAAGTGTCCATCATCTGATGAATGGATAAAGAAGATATGGCACATATATACAATGGAATATTACTCAGCCATAAAAAGAAATGAAATTGAGCTATTTGTAATGAGGTGGATAGACCTAAAGTCTGTCATACAGAGTGAAGTAAGTCAGAAAGGGAAAGACAAATACTGTTTGCTAACACATGTATATGGAATTTAAGAAGAAAAATATGTAATGAAGAACCTAGGGGTAAGACAGGAATAAAGACAGAGACCTACTAGGGAATGGACTTGAGGATATGGGGAGGGGGAAGGGTAAGCTGTGACAAAGCAAGAGAGAGGCATGGACATAAAAAAAAAAAAAACTTTCTGTTGGGAAAGTAGTCTTTAAAACTGTATAAAAATAATTACATCTGAAGTATAATTAGTATAGCACAGGGCACTCTGCTCAGTGTTATGTGGCAGCCTGGATGGGAGGGAGTCTGGGGGAGAATGGGTACATGTATATGTATGGCTGAGTCACTTTGCTGTGCACCTGAAACTTTCACAACATTGTTAACTGGCTATACTCCAATATAAAATAAAAAGTTAAAAAAAATCAAATAACTATATATGTGTGCATCTGTTTCTGGACTTTATAATCTCTTCAATTAGTTTGTTTTTCCGTCCTTGCATCACAAACCATAATGTCTTGATTACTACAGCCTTACAGTAAATCTTAATATCTAGTAGTATATGTCCTATAGGACTTTTAAAATTATTTTTAGTTCATGGTATTTATCAGAAATTATCAGATCCAGTTATATTTCTAAGTGCAATAAACATGGTTAATCCTAAATTGAAAATTTGTAGTCATTGTCTTTAATCTTAATAATAATCTTTAGAGCTTCTGTGTACTATAGCCAAAATTTTATATGGGTAATTACAGCAAAATATTATCTTTATGAATAAAAATTTAGGTTATTTCAGATAGCTAAATTTGATAGCTACATTTCAGAAGTTGTTTTAAATATGATAATATTGGTTTAAGTTTCTTTTTTTCTTTTGGTTTTCTGTATAGTTTAATTTTTCCACAAGATTGAAAATTTTGACTCGTACATGATTATTAGTATCTAATGCTATATTGCCTTAATAAAGGCCTCATTCTTTCTGTTAAGTTATATATGGGTCTCTTTTTCCTACTTTATTCCTATGGGTTTAAGATAGAACAAATTTGAGTCTTTAATCTCTGTTTTAAGAAGTTACTTTAAGTAAAATTCCTCCACATATTTTAGCAATGTCTTTATTGACATACAGAAGTGAGAGGAATTAAAATTCTTCTTGCCTAGAAAATAGAGTTATGACTGTGTATCTCTAAAAAAGATCAGATAAAGTCCCAACATGAAAAATAATAGAAACTGAAAATAATGAAATGAAACTTCATCTGCAAAATTAATTACCTGTATGCGTAAATTCTCAATCCATCTCTTTTTTTCTCCCTTCTAAGTAATATCTACAGTGGAAATTAAATACTGAGTAGCAGAAAGAACTCTTTATCCTAAATAATTTCTCTATTTTTCCTTTTAAAAAAGACTGCTTTCCTTATCCTTGAAGATAATTTCACTATTCTTTATTATAGATATAATAATTTCATCATTTGAGAAAAACTCCTTATTTTTAAAATCTCAAAAATATTGGGAAAACTATTTTCTTTCCAAGCATTCCCTACTTTTTTTGTATTTTTATTTTTGGTATGATCACAGGTACATGAATTTGGATTAATCATAATTTTTAATTCATATCAGTCTCATCATTGGTCCATTCTAGCCTTCCTAGGTTTTCTGTAGAAAAGTAAAAACTAACTATGACTTAGAACAATGAGTTAATTTCAGTATTTTTCTATACTTGCTTTGTCATTGACTATTGACATTTTCAAAGCCCTCTTTCTAATATGGATATTGGTCAACTGGTTTCAGTGTTGGCCTTTATCAAACATATATTCTATAGACAGTAACCAAATGTATGGTTATAGATGGTACCAAGAAAACTCAAGACTTTAGGGCTACATATTTACCTAGTTTCTGAGTAGCATTATCCATGTTTTTTTAACTTCCTGTCTGGCATATATGTAAGACAAACAAAATAGGAACATGCTTCTGAACATGTGTGATACATTTTTTTAAAAACAGTATATACCCTTTCATATGCTCTCATGGTACCTTGTAATCTCCCTTCAGATTATTTACGCAGCTTGCCATTGGGTATTATCTTTGTGATGTGTATATGTGCTTTATTTCTCTCTCTGGTGCTAGATATTAGACTCCCTGAGGCAGGAACTATCTCACTCATTATTTTATCTATAGTTATTCATGAATATTCATTAATTGTAGGAAAAAATACCCTTTCTGATCCAGAGTTTACCTTTATTGTTCCATCATCATTTTTCTCCCTAGTGGTTCAGTATACTTTGGACCTTTGGACAGTTGCTTTTCTTCCTTTTCTTATCCTTTTACAAGATTTTATGCAGCACACCATTTAGACAGGGTTTAGAGAACACGTAGCATGCTGTTTTTTGTTTTGTTTCTTTTAAATGGATGAATAATCTCATACCATGGATTTGATGTACCACAATGCAACCATTTTAGCATTCATGCCACCTACAAAGGATCTCAAAGTCACCAGAGAGCAATATGATATTGCTGAGAATTAAAACAAACGTGGGTGGGATGAATGATGAGCTAGTAAAGAAGGAGGATGATGGATAAACATTTCTGCCTATGGATGGAAGGAGTTTTTTGAGATATGTGCTTCAAGGTCAGAGGCTTTAAGAAGACATATTTTCTGGCTAATGTGCTTGTGCAGAAAAGCAGAGGATATCTGCATATTTAACAAGGTCCCCAGAATTTGAGCTCTTTGAGATCAGAGGCCTATATCGTGAGTCTTCTCCATATTTCACAGAGTGGATATTGCTGAAGAAAAAAAGGTTAAATATATTCTTTGTCTGCATTGTGTTACCTAAGTGATTGTAAAATAAGGTGTTTTTTGTTTTAATTGGAAAATAATAAAGAACAGTACTGAAAGAGAAAAAAAAAAGCTCTAGGAAGCTATTCTTTATTTCAGATGTGTTCTTAAACTTCTGTCCTTTGGTT
Organism: Phocoena sinus; assembly: GCF_008692025.1. NCBI lineage: Eukaryota > Metazoa > Chordata > Mammalia > Artiodactyla > Phocoenidae > Phocoena > Phocoena sinus. Next base: position 63,511,415 of record NC_045765.1, on the reverse strand, counting down.
TTTTATATTCGTCTTTGCCCTAAACTATCTTTATAGTTTGTATTCTAAGGTAGGTTAATGTGATTCAACAACCATTTATTCAGTACCTGTTGTGCTAGGCACTAAGAACAGAACAATGGTCAGTCTTTATGGAACTTAGAGCACCGTATTAGAAGATAAACAATAAAGTGTTCAGTCACAGTCCTTTGGCTGCCATATCAGGAGAGGTAGAGGGGCTGTTCAGGTACATAGGCAGAGCTCCAAATCCCAAACTTGGTGGGTCAGGAAGAGGTTCTTAAAGAAAACAATTTTGAGCAACCTAAATGTCCATCAACAGAGGAATGGATAAAGAAGAACGTGATACCTGTATACAACGGAATATTACTCAGCCATAAAAAGGAACGAAATTGGGTCATTTGTAGATACGTGGATGGACCTAGAGACTGTCATACAGAGTGAAGTAAGTCAGAAAGAGAAAAACAAATATCGCATATTAACGCATATATGTGGAATCTAGAAAAAATGGTATAGACCATCTTATTTGCAAAACAGAAGTAGAGACACAGACATAGAGAACAAATATGTGGACACCAAGGGGGGACGGGGGAGGGTGGGATGAATTGGGAGTTTGGGATTGACATATATACACTATTGATACTATGTATAAAATAGATAACTAATGAGAACCTACCTTATAGCTCAGGGAACTCTACTCAGTGCTCTGCGGTGACCTAAATGGGAAGGAAGTCCAAAAGGAGGTGTGTGTATATATATATATATATATATATACATATAGGTGATTCACTTTGCTGTACAGTAGAAACTAACAACATTGTAAAGCAACTATACTCCAATAAAAAATTAATTACAAAAAAAAGAAAATTTTGTATGCAAGTTGTCTATTTAAACTCATTTGTATTTTTGTGTTTTATATATTTAGAGACTTTTTATAATTGCAGAGTTAAATATTTTAATGTCCTATAAATTATTTATATCCTAAATGCCTCTGTGATTTTCACACTCTTACAAACCATGCCATTGAAAGATTTTTTAAATTGACAGTTAACATACAACATTGTATTAGTTTTAGGTGTACAACATAATGGTTATATATAATCATTTCATTATGTATACAACATATATGTGTATATAGTGAAATGATTACCACAGTAAGTTTTTAGTTAATATCCATGACCATACACAGTGACAAATTTTTTGTGGTGAGAACTTTTAAGATTTACTGTTAGCGTCTTTCAAATACACAATACAGTATTTTTAACATTTATTTTATTGAAGTAGTTGATTTACAATGTTATGTTAATTTCTGCTGTACAGCAAAGTGATTCAGTTATACATATATACATTCTTTTTCATATTCTTTTCCATTATGGTTTATTACAGGATATTGAATATAGTTCCCTGTGCTATACAGTAGGACTTTGTTGTTTATCCATTCTATTTATAGTAGTTTGCATCTGCTAATCCCAAACTCCCAGTCCATCCCTCCCATACTGGCCCTCCCCTTTGGCAACCACAAGTCTGTTCTCTATGTCCGTGAGTCTGTTTCTGTTTCTAGATAAGTTTATTTATGTCATATTTTAGATTCCACATGTAAGTGATATCATATGATATTTGTCTTTCTCTTTCTGACTTACTTCACTTAGTATGATAATCTTTAGATCCATCTATGTTGCTGCAAATGGCATTATTTTATTATTTTTTGTGTTTGAGTAGTATTCCACTGTGTATTTATACCACATCTTCTTTATGCATTCATCTGTTGATGAACATTTAGGTTGCTTCTGTGTCTTGGTTATTGTGAATAGTGTTGCTATAAACATAGGGGTGCATGAATCTTTTCATATTATAGTTCCAAATATATGCCTAGGAGTAGGATTGCTGGGTCATATGGAAACTCTATTTTTAGCTCCCCCCCATCTATATATACATTTATTTCCCTTTCCTGAAAAAAACTTAGTTCAAACTAGTAGCATATGCTCCCTTTCAAATTTGAGTTACGTGCGTTTCCTTTGTTGTTTGGCTTGGTTTGGGGAAGAGAGAGAGTTAACCAAAGCATCCCAAAGTGCTGGGCGACCACCAGCCACACTCTCCACACGCCCAAGCCACGGGACTTCACAGAGTGCTCAGTAGTCAGTTATTGGAGGGAAGCTACTCAGGGTCAGCATTCTAAGGACATTCTAGCCTCGTGGTGACTTCACAGTACAGCTGAATTGTCAACCTGATCGTACGGACAGGGGACTACGGTGTCCCCACCTGCGTGCACTGTGGGACGGGGTGTGCCAGCTTGTGTGGGAACACTCCCAGAGGAAGGAGCCTGCTGGGTCCTCAGGGGTGGAGGCAGCACCAGCAGCCTCCCCTAAAGGTCCAGGCAGTGACTGCTGTAGGTTTCGTGGGCCATGGCATCTGTGACTTATCTTCTCCCTGCCGCCGGCGTAGCCACAGAAGCAGCCACAGGCGTTGCGCGGTGCATGGTGGGGCTGTGTGCTGTTAAAACTTGATTCATGATAGCCGGTGGCTGAGCAGGCCCAGGCTTCGGGTGTGTGAGCCTCTGTCCACTTGGTGCTTCAGAGGGACGCCACGGCCTGCCCTGAGCTCTTAGCCACTGGGGCGTGGACATAGAGCAGCTTAGACAGGAGGTGATGCCGCTGGAGCTCCGCGTGCCTCTTTCTGACTGTAATTTTCATCGGCCTCAAACCTTAAGACTGAGGATATTCAAGGTGTAAAAATACTCCAGTATGGGGGGCTTCCCTGGTGGCACAGTGGTTGAGAATCTGCCTGCTAATGCAGGGGACACAGGTTTGAGCCCTGGTCTGGGAGGATCCCACATGCCGTGGAGCAACTAGGCCCGTGAGCCACAACTACTGAGCCTCGTGTCTGGAGCTTGTGCTCCGCAACGAGAGGCCGTGATAGTGAGAGGCCTGTGCACTGCGATGAAGAGTGGCTCCCGCTTGCCACAACTAGAGAAAGCCCTCGCACAGAAACGAAGACCCAACACAGCAAAAATTAATTAATTAATAAACTCCTACCCAACATCTTCTTAAAAAAAAATACTCCAGTATAAATATAGATCTCTTCCTATAATATTTTAAACTTACGTAATTTGAACTTCAATTTTGGTGAACTGACCACCGTCTAGTTGCTTATCCTAGAGCATTAAGTAGAAATAAATAAGTACTGTAGTGCGATCAGTGTTCTCAAATGCTTGCTCTGCTGTCCCGGAACTCGGCGCAGTCAGCATGGTTCGCCCTGACCACGGGTCCCTGCTTTCTGGTGGGCTTGCTGTGCAGTTTCCTTTGTTCACAGAGAGACATGTAGTTCCTAGTTAACCACAGTTAGTAGAAGCGAATGAGTATTGCATAGAACATGTAGCAAAGATGCACACTTGCCTGTGTGTCCACAGCGTCCAGAGCCTGAGGGAGGCACGCATGTCTGTGCAGAGCTTGGAGCCCGAGCGACGTGCTGTGTTGGGGCTACACACAGATGCCGTGATAGAGCTGACGGGGAAGGGGCCACCGCTTCCTTCTGCCCTGAGCGGGAGATGTGCTTCCAGAGCTACACTTTGGGAAAGAAGCCTCAGGCGGGCTGGGGACACCTGAGACCCAACCGGACACCTCGGCCTCAGCAGTTTGGGAGCCCGCAGTGCGGGGCTGAGGCAGGGATGGCCACGGGGGCAGCTGTGTGCAGTTGACTTTCCCTAACCCAAGGAGGAGGTGCTGCTGTAACCATCAGGAGGATGGTTTCCTGCAGCGGGTGGTGTCGGCCCCGCAGGCCGGCCCCGGGGTGGGGGGCAGCATGAGGAAGTGTCCCAGGATGCCACTGGCGTGGTTTCTTCTGCTCAGACCACCTCCCGTGTGCTCCCGGTCAGGCCAGCCCCTGACCAGCTGGGAGGGCTGGACTCCAGGGTCCTGCTGCGGGACGGCTGTGGGGGGGCGCCAGGCTGTCAGGCAGGCAGAGACCCACAACGACTGGGTAGAGCATGGGTCTGGGGAGGAGTCCTGTCCCGAGTCCACGGAGAGGAACCGGCTGGCCCTGGAACATGGGCTTTCCCATCTGTGATGAACTTAGTGCTCAGAAACACTCTGCACGTTCAGAGTTCTCTGCAGACGCAATTCCCCAGGTGACTCTTGCCTCTGGAGGGAGGAGAGGAGCCTAGGATGGGGGTCGGTGTCCTGCCTGCTTTCCCCCAGCCCTCGGGCCTCAGTTTCCTGGTGGTGGATTGGGGCCCTGGCCGGGCAGGTTCGGATCCCCAAGTTTTAGAAACTTTATAGACGGCAGCGATTCACATCCTCGCAGTGACCCCTGACCTGTGCTCCATCACTTCCTGGGTGACAGTGCGGTGAGGTGCCAGGGCCTCAGGACGAAGCCTGCAGAGGCCACTGCCATCCCAGGGGGAGCCCTGTGCGAGTGGCCGTGTTGGCTGGGAGCGCTGGCCTGAGCCCCTCTGTGTGGGTGGGCGGGGTCTCCCAGGTCCAGCTGTGACCAACGTGCCTACCATGGCAGTGCTGTGGCACTCACGGCCACCTGTGCCGTGGGCCAGGACGTGTGTCCATGGAGGGGTGCCCCTAACTGGCCTGCTGCCCTGGACACAGGACAGATAGCGTCAGGGCAGTTGGATTCCTGGGAAGCATTCCCCAGGGGCTGCCATGGGCTTCCCCCAGGACCAAAACCAGGACCACAGGGCCCAGAGCATTACCTGCTAGGCTGTGGCCATGTCCATGCAAAGGGACACATTGCCAAGGGCCTACTGTGACAGCAGAAGGCCCGGCCTCTGGCCCTCCCCTGGCCTGGCCCTGCCCTGCGGTTTCTGCACTCCAGGGCAGGGAGGACGGGGAAGGCTGCTCACGGAGGTTCCAGAGAGGCCAGAGGAACCACAGTGGCTGGAGGAGCAAGGAGAGAGCCGGCAGGCCACCCGCAGCCTCTAGTCCAGGGCCCGGCCCCTGGGGGTCTTCCCCGCTCAGGGCTAGGAGACAGGGACTGCTGGGAGGGAGTCACAGAGACGGAATATTCTGAGTCTTCCCTGAGCCATTCTGAGAATAAACATGCATCACTGTTTCCTATTTCTTCTCAAAGAAGCGAAATGAATTGCCCTTAGTTTCCATTTTGAAATCTTGTGACATCACACTTCGAGTCACTTTGATCGACAGAGGAGGCGTCTTCCTTTGCAGCCCTCAGCTCGGCGCCCGCCATCAGCGCAGACCTGGTCCTCGGTTTGTGTGCCTGAGCGCGTGTGCGTGCATGCGTGTGCGTGTGTGGGTGCGTGCGTAGCTACGTGTGTGCGTGTGTTGTGGGTGCTTAGTGCGTGTGTGCGTAGGTGCGTGCGTGGGTGAATGTGCGTGCGTGCATGTGTGCATGGGTGTGCAAGCGTGCACGGTGTGCCCTGCCTCCCATACCTGCGTGGTGCTCTCTGGGCACTGCGGCGTCCTGTCCAGGGCTCCGTCTGCTTTATCGGTGCTGCTGGTTGGTGCCTTGGCGCTTGCGGGTCAGCACCCCCAGACAGCGTCTGCCCACCAGCTCCTTTAAAACACCCCCTTTGCTGCAAACCAGTGGCCGGTGTGGTCTGGCCCTGGGAGACACTTTGGAAAGGGTCATCTGCCCACTTCCTGGCAGGGACGAGGCAGTTGTGTTAGGAAAAGTGAGTCGGGACCAAAGCTGGGGTCGAGGGGAGTGCGGGTCCGTGGGGGAGGGAGGCCTGGTGCCTCCGCGGCCGTCCAGCCCTGGGTCAGAGTTCTGCCTGCAAGCACAGGAATATGACGAAGTGTGAGGCGGCAGGGGGGGACCGGGCGACAGGAGAAGGCCCCACCGGCTACTTGTCTCCCTGCACCTTCTGGTCGTAGGTGCCCGCGTGCTTGTAGCCCGGCACGTAGCCCGACTCGTCCACCAGGTCCATGTGGCCCGCCCTGCCCTTGCCCCTTCTGGACGGGTCGAAGCATTCCTTGTGGGAGCCCGTGAACTTGGTGGTGTCCGTGAGCCGCGACACGGTGAGCGAGGAGACGGCTTTCATCACCCCCGAAATGATGGGGGCCTTGCCCTCACTGAGCCTGTGCACCTCTTGGGTGGCCTCCTCACGGCTCTTGTCTTTGAATCTCTTCTTGGCCAGCTCCTCCAGAGCTTCCTTGAACTGCTCAAATGTGATGGTCCTGCAGGACTTGCCCTTGATCTTGCTGAAGACGATGTCCACGTCGGTGACGGTTATGTTCCTGCCATCGATCACCTGGCCGTCCCTGCACAGCTTGGACCAGTTCTTGCCATGCATCTCCTTACAGGTGGCCCTGGTGTACCAGTGCACCGTAAACCTCCTCCAGGGCGCTGGGCTCTGGGCCGTGGTGGCTGCCCCTTCACTGGCGTCCTCCGACTCTAGTGACAGCCTCTTGGCTGCCTTGTCCTCCTGGGGACTTGGGGGGCGTCTTGTTGGCAGGCTTGGGGGGCTTGGGCTTGCTGTCAGCCAGGCTCAGAGATGCGGCAACTGCAGCAGGTGCCTCTGCGACTCAGGCGAATGACCCAGTCTATTTTTAGTTTTCTGAGGCACCTTCATACTGTTTTCTGTAGTGGCTGCACCAATTTACATTCCTACCAACAAGTAGGAGGGTTCGCTTTTTTCCACACCCTCTCCAGCATTTGTTATTTGTAAATTTTTTTCTGATGGCCCTTCTGACTGGTGTGAGGTGGTACCTCACTGTAGTTTTGATTTGCATTTCTCTAATGATTAGTGATGTTGAGCAGGTTTTCATGTGCCTATTGGTCATCTGTATGTCTTCTTTGGAGAAATGTCTATTTAGGTCTTTTGCCTGTTTTTCAATTGAGTTTTTTTAATTGTTGAGTTTTGTGAACTGTTGGTATATTTTGGAAATTAAGCCCTTGTCAGTCATATCATTTGCAGATATTTTCTCCCAGTCTATAGGTTGTCTTTTCATTTTGTTTATGGTTTCCTTTGCTGTACAAAAGCTTGTAAATTTGATTAGGTCCCATTTGTTTACTTTTGCTTTTATTTCTATTGCCTTAGGAGACTGACCTAAGAAAACATTGATATGATCTATGTCAGAGAATGCTTTGCCTCTGTTCTTTTCTAGTTTTATGGTGTCATGTCTTATGTCTAAGTCTTTAAGGCATTTGAAGTTTATTTTTTGTGTGTGGTGTGAGGGTGTGTTCTAACCTCATTGTTTTACATGCACCTGTCCAACTTTCCCAGCACCACTTGCTGAAGAGACTGTTTTCCATGGTATATTCTTGCTTCTTTTGTCAAAGATTTGACCATAGGTATATGGATTTATTTCTGGGCTCTCTATTCTGTTCCATTGATCCATGTTTGTTTTTGTGCCAATACCACACTGTTTGGTTTACTGTAGCTTTGTAGTGTACAATACAGTATTTTTAACTATAGTTACCATGCTGTACATTGCATCACCAGAGCTTATCTCTCTTATAACTCGAAGTTTGTACTTTTTGACCAGCCTCACCCATTTCACACACACACCCTGATCCTACCTTTGACAACCACAAATCTTTTCTCTGTGTCTATGTGTCCCATTTTTGGTGGTTGTTGTGTGCTGTTTTTCTTTTATGCCAATACCATACTGTTTTGATTGTTATAGATTTGTAGTATAGTTTGAAATGAGGAAGTGTGATGTTGTCAGCCTTGTTCTTTTTCAAGATTGTTTTGGCTCTTCAGGGTCTTTCATGTTACAAATTTTAGGATTGTTTGTTCTGTTTCTGTGAAAAATGCCATTGAAATGTTGATAAGAATTGCATTGAGGGCTTCCCTGGTGGCGCAGTGGTTGAGAGTCTGCCTGCCGATGCAGGGGACACGGGTTTGTGACCCGGTCCGGGAAGATCCCACATGCCGTGGAGCGTCTGGGCCCGTGAGCCATGGCCGCTGAGCCTGCACGTTCGGAGCCTGTGCTCCGCAATGGGAGAGGCCACAACAGTGAGAGGCCCGCGTACTGCAAAAAAAACAATTGCAGTACGTATGGACATTTTAATGATAATATTAATTCTTCCAATCCGTGAGGACACAATATCTTTCCATTTATTTGTGTTTTCAGTTTCTTTCATCAGTGTCTTATAGTTTTCAGGGTACCAGTCTCTCCCTCCTTGGTTAAATATATTCCTAGATATTTTATTCATTTGTATGCAATTGTTAATAGGGTTTTTTCTTAATTGCTCTTTCTGATGTTTATTCCATTCATTATTAGTGTATGGAAATGCAACAGATTTTTTTGTATTGCTTTTGTATCCTACAACTTTACCGAATTTGTTTATTAGTTCTAACAGTTTCTTGGTGGATTCTTTTTTTTTTTTTTTTTTGGTGGATTCTTTAGGATTTTCTTTATATAATGTCATGTCATGTTCAAACAGTGACAGTTTTACTACTTTCCAATTTGGATGCCTGTATTTCTTTTTCTTGCCTGGTTGCTCTGGCTAGGACTTGCAAAACTGTGTTGAATGAAAGTAGTGGGTAGGCATCCTGATCTTGTTCCTGATCTTAGAGGGAAAGCTTTCAGGTTTTCACCATTGAGTATGATGTTAGCTGTAGGCTTCTCATATATGGTCTTTATTATGTTGAGGTATATTCCCTCTGTACTCACTTTGTTGAGAGGTTTTTGTCATAAACAGATATTGAATTTTGTCAAGTGCTTTTTTGGCATTTATTACATGATCATATGATTTTTATCCTTCATTTTATTGATGTGGTGTATCACGTTTATTTGCTGATATTGAAAAATCCTTGCATCTGGAATAAATGCCACTTGATCATGGTATATGATCCTTTTAATGTATTGTTGAATTCAGTTTGCTACCATTTTGTTGAGGGTTTTTGCATCTATGTTCAACTGGGACATTGGCCTATAATTTTCTTAATAGTGTGCTTGTTTGGTTTTAGTATTAGGCTAATGCTGGACTCATAAAATGAGTTTGGACGTGTACCTTCCTCTTCTATTCTTTTATTTATTTTTTAAAATCTTGACCTAAATTTTGATTTGGGGCCATAATTGATTTAAAACATGTTTATTTTAAGAAATTAATTTTTAAATGATACATTTAATATGACCATAAGAGAGAAGCTTTTTCAGGGGCCTAAAATACAGGAAATAAATCACGATCTTAGTGTGGTTCCTTGTTGAGATCTGACAACTTCCTAAACTAATGTTGTTTTGGTACTTTGATATCTAATATAGAGAGCAAGGTTAGGAATTTTATAATCAATAAAATAATCACAGTGAAAAATAGTATACTGCATGTAAATATACTTGTAATATGTTTGGCCTAATTAAAGTATTAGCAATTAATGAATATAGAAAAATTCAATTGTAGGATGCCTTTTGATTTCAAAGATTGCATAATAAGATAAATTGTGTGAAGGGATAGAGTAATGAATATCTGACAGTTTTTCTGGTTATTTACCACTTTTTGAATGTCCTTGTCTTACTTCAGGAATTTCCATCTCTATGAGTTCTAAATTCCCAGGATAGGATCTAGAATATTCATTTCCTCAGTTTCCTTTGCACCTCAGGCACATGTATTTAACATAGGTGCAGCACACTACCTGTACTGTATTCAGAAGTGAGCTTGAGAAAAGAGGCTTGGCACAGAACTCATTTTGCTGGCAGGAGTTAGCATCAGTGGTTGCGGAGTCAAGTTACTGATCCAGAAGTGTCAGTGGTGTGGTAGCAGGAACAGATGCAGTAAAGTTGAGTTTCTGGCAACATCCAAAGTATAGCATGTTGTGCTCCATGAGGGTAGAAATAGTGGTAGTTATTTCTAGTGCTCCATAGGCAGCAGCAGTTTTTGTCATCAGGCCAGTTCTATGGTATGTCTTTGGACATTGTTCCTGGAAGCTTAGACTCAAACCTGCCTGATTCTTAAGCCTTCCCAGTAATTCCTTGAGTTAGATTAATAAACTGTTAATGAATACCTTTTCTGCCTCATTAGCCAGAGTCAGCTTCTGTTACTTATAACTAAGAACAACAGAAGTTGTTGCCAGAAGTGAGATACTGAAAATTACACAACCTAAAATGTGAAATTAGTTGAATGGAAGACAGGAATAGAGGGGAGTGTTGTTAACATGGACCTGACCATTACAGGCCTTAAGCTGGTGGCCCTTGTTATGTAGTAGTGAACGTAAGGTTAGTGCCACTTAACTGTTTTTTGGGAGTACAGCTACAGCAATAAGGGATATAATCAGAATGTCAATGTGTGCTCGTTATTGCTTCCTGCTTTCAGCAAAATATTGAAAAAGAGGATTAATGCAGGTTAAGCTAGTCAGTCTTCAAAGCAAAGATGGAAAGAAGTACTACTTTGTGAAGGGACACTTCTTGCTACAACCTGGAATCTGATTGAGGGTCCTATAATTTAGAGCCTTGCAGGCCTAAAAATGCCGGTTGCACCTATCCACTAAAACTAAAGCCAATACAAGCAGGGGGTCTTTTAGCTCTAATATAAGATCAGTGCCCCAAGCTTTCTCATTTGCCAGACAAAGATCAGATATATGATGCATTTACTCACTGGAGCCTATAGTTTTTCATTGTGTTAAGAAGTGTCCATTAAGCTAAGAGTTAAGGAGATGAGACAGCATAGAGACCATAACCAGAGAATGAAAATCTTCATGCTTAGTAACTGTGTCAACATGTTTGCCTGTGGCTACTTGCACATGGAAATGACTGGAAAAAACAGATTGGAAGTTATAAAGTTTTTGAATAAGTTGTATTGCCAAGAAACCCCAAGTTTGGTTAGCTCTCTTTCACTCTTAAGGCCATCCCTGGGTCCCTTAACTCATATCAACAGGAAGTGGATTATGAAAGCTTCAGAGCCTCAAAGAAGGGCATTTTTTGTAATATCTCCATCTGGATCCCCTAGAGGACAGACCAGAAGCCTTGAAGGACAGTGGACAATAGAGGGTCTTTGGGTCTCCCAGAAAACAGGATTAGGTGTTGCCAATTTGGCTGACTGGAGTTTATTGCTCTGCCAAAAGCAAGGAGCTTTTGCTCCTCTGTCCAGAAGGATTAGGATTTAGGATTTGCTGTGGAGCAGTAACTGCCATGTGTTTTCCATTCCAGGTTTTTATTGCTGTATCCTGTTTATTCTTTACTATGGTCCAGTAGGTATCTACCATGTGAGCCACAGCTGGACCTAATGGAAAGGCTAGCACATCAGCTAGAGATCCTTGATTTGAACATGGATGAGATCTTAGGGGTCAAGTAGTAAACGGATGTAGTATTCTATATATCGGAAGAAGGGTGCATATTCATGTTGTGTAGCTAAAAGGGTGAATGGGTTGTTGCTTCTCAATATCCTTTCTTTCTCACTAACTGAAAAATTGTGTTCAGAGTACGGTGTGACAGGGGAGGAAAAAATATGATATCTCAGACCATGTGACACCTTTCTGGTCAGTGTAAGCAGCTGTCTACTGAATGTTGCTTCCAGTAAAACTATTGTTTTCCTGTTAAAAGGCAGAGGCCGAGCTAGCACTCTCTTTTTTGCCCTTTTCCCCTCTTCCTACCGGGAATGCAGATGTGATGTGACAGCAGCAGTGAAGACAGAAACCATACATGAAGAGGAGCAGAACAGGAAAAAAAAGAAGAGCCTGGGTCCTTGGTGGTACTAAGGACCTGCAGTAGCCTAGGGTTGCCTTAATCTATATTTCTTGATATGTGAGAAAGTTAAATCTCTTACTTAAACCGCTATTTGTTGGACTTTTGGTTAATCTGTCTTTTCCACTAGCTTGTGAACTGTTTGAAGCTGAGGAGACTTTTTTTTAATTGAGGTATAGTTGACATATAACACTATACTAGTTTCAAGTATACAACATAATGATTTTATATATATATATATATATATTTGATCCTTTTAATTTGTTGTTGGATTCTGTTTGCTAGTATTTTGTTGAGGATTTTTGTGTCTATATTCATCAGTGATATTGGTCGGTAATTTTCTTTTTTTTGTAGTATCTTTGTCTGGTTTTGGTATCAGAGTGATGGTAGCCTCATAGAATGAGTTTGGGAGTGTTCCTTCCTCTGCAATTTTTTGGAGGAGTTTGAGAAGGATGGATGTTAGCTCTTCTCTAAATGTTTGATAGAATTCACCTGTGAAGCCATGTGGTCCTGGACTTTTGTTTGTTGGAAGATTTTTAATCACAGTTTCAATTTCATTACTTGTGATTGGTCTGTTTATATTTTCTATTTCTTCCTGGTTCAGTCTTGGAAGGTTATACCTTTCTAAGAATTTGTCCATTTCTTCCAGGTTGTTCATTTTATTGGCATGGAGTTGCTTGTAGTAGTCTTTTAGGATGCTTTGTATTTCTGTGGTGTCTGTTGTTACTTCTCCTTTTTCATTTCTAATTTTATTGATTTGAGTCTTCTCCCTCTTTTTCTTGATGAGTCTGGCTAATGGTTTATCAATTTTGCTTATCTTCTCAGAACCAGTTTTTAGTTTCATGATCTTTGCTTTTGTTTTTTTTGGTTTCTATTTCATTTATTTCTGCTCTGATCTTTATGATTTCTTTCCTTCTACTAACTGGGTTTTGTTTGTTTTCTTTCTCTAGTTCCTTTAGGTGTAACGTTAGATTGTTTGAGATTTTTCTTGTTTCTTGAGGTAGGCTTGTATAGCTATAAACTTCCCTCTTAGAACTGCTTTTGCTGCATCCCATAAGTTTTGAATCATTGTGTTTTCATTGTCATTTGTCTCTAGATATTTTTTGATTTCCTCTTTGATTTCTTCAGTGATCTCTTGGTTATTTAGTAACGTATTGTTTAGCCTCCATGTGTTTGTGTTTTTAACATTTTTTCCCCTGTAATTGATTTCTGATCTCATAGTGTTGTGGTCAGAAAAGATGCTCTGTATGATTTCAATTTTCTTAAATTTACTGAGGCTTGATTTGTGACCCAAGATGTGATCTGTCCTGGAGAATGTTCCATGTGCACTTGAGAAGAAAGTGTAATCTGTTTTTGGTTGGAATGTCCTATAAATATCAAATCTATCTGGTCTATTGTGTCATTTAAAGCTTGTGTTTCCTTATAATTTTCTGTTTGGATGATCTGTCCATTGGTGTAACTGAGGTGTTAAAATCCCCCACTATTACTGTGTTACTGTTTCCACTTTTATAGCTATTAGCAGTTGCCTTATGTATTGAGGTGCTCCTGTGTTGGGTGCATATATATTTATAATGGTTATATCTTCTTGGGTTGTTCTCTTGATCACTATGTAGTGTCCTTCCTTGTCTCTTATAACATTCTTTATTTTTTTATTATTTTTTTTTTTTGCGGTATGCGGGCCTCTCACTGCCGCGGCCTCTCCCGTCGCGGAGCACAGGCTCCAGACGCGCAGGCTCAGCGGCCATGGCTCACAGGCCCAGCCGCTCCGCGGCACGTGGGATCCTCCCGGACCGGGGCATGAACCCGTGTCCCCTGCATCGGCAGGCGGACTCCCAACCACTGTGCCACCAGGGAAGCCCCAACATTCTTTATTTTAAAGTCTATTTTATCTGATATGAGTATTGCCACTTCAGCTTTCTTTTGATTTCCATTTGCATGGAATATCTTTTTCCATCCCCTCACTTTCAGTTTGTATGTGTCCCTAGGTGTGAAATATGTTTGTTGTAGACAGCATATATATGGGTCTTATTTTTGTATCCATTCAGCGAGCCTGTGTCTTTTGGTTGGAGCATTTAATCCATTCACATTTAAGGTAATTATCAATATGTATGTTCCTATTACTATTTTCTTAATTGTTATGGGTTTGTTTTTGTCGGTCCTTTTCTTCTTTTGTGTTTCCCACTTAGAGTAGTTCCTTTAGCATTTGTTGTAGAGCTGGCTTGGTGGTGCTGAATTCTCTTAGCTTTTGCTTGTCTGTAAAGGTTTTGATTTCTCCATCGAATCTGAATGAGATCCTTGCTGGGTAGAGTAGTTTTGGTTGTAGGTTCTTCCCTTTCATTACTAAATATATCATGCCACTCCCTTCTGGCTTGTAGAGTTTCTGCTGAGAAATCAACTGTTAACCTTATGGGAGTTCCCTTGTATGTTATTTGTCATTTTTCCCTTGTTGCTTTTGATAATTTTTCTTTGTCTTTAATTTTTGTCAATTTGATTACTATGTGTCTTGCCGTGTTTGTTTCTCCTTGGGTTTATGCTGCCTGGAACTCTCTGTGCTTCCTGGACTTGGGTGGCTGTTTCCTTTCCCATGTTAGGGAAGTATTTGACTACAATCTCTTCAAATATTTTCTCAGGTCCTTTCTCTCTCTCTTCTCCTTCTTGGACCCCTATAATGTGAATGTTGTTGTGTTTAACGTTGTCCCAGAGGTCTCTTAGGCTGTCTTCATTTCTTTTCATTCTTTTTTCTTTATTCTGTTCCGTGGCAGTGAATTACACCATTCTGTCTTCCAGGTCACTCATCTGTTCTTTTGCCTCAGTTATTCTGCTGTTGATTTCTTCCAGTGTATTTTTCATTTCAGTTATTGTATTGTTCATCTCTGTTTGTTTGTTCTTTAATTCTTCTACATGTTTGTTCTTTTTTTTTTTTTTTTTTTTTTTTAAACATCTTTATTGGGGTATAGTTGCTTTACAATGGTGTGTTAGTTTCTGCTTTATAACAAAGTGAATCAGCTATACATATACATATGTTCCCATATGTCTTCCCTCTTGCGTCTCCCTCCCTCCCACTCTCCCCATCCCACCCTACATGTTTGTTCTTTAATTCTTCTACGTCTTTGTTAAACATTTCTTGTATTTTCTCGATCTTTGCCTCCATTCTTTTTCTGAGGTCCTGGATCATCTTCACTATCATTATTCTGAATTCCTTTTCTGGAAGGTTTCCTATCTCCACTTTCATTTAGTTGTTTTTCTGGGGTTTTATCTTGTTCCTTCATCTGGTACATAGCCCTCTGCCTTTTCATCTTTCTGTGAATGTGGTTTTTGTTCCACAGGCTGCAGGATTGTAGTTGCTCTTGCTTCTGCTGTCTGTCCTCTGTATTTATATATACTTTGAAATGATCACCACAGTAAGTCTAGTTAATCTGTCCCCATATATAGTTACAAAAATTTTTTTGGGGGGGGATAAGTACTTTTAAGATTTTATTAGCAACTTTCAAGTATGCAGTACAGTATTATTAACTAAAGTCACTGTGCTGTACTTAAGAGACTATTATATATTTATTTCTGTATCTTCATTTTGTGATGTAATGTCTAGCAAAAAATAAGCACATGTATGTTTGATAAATGAAACAATTTACTGCCATTGTTAATAAGTTAAAACCTAAATTATAATTTGCTGTCTGGTGAAAGCTCCAAATATTTGGTAACAGCAAGTGAGATATAAAAAATGGTTAAATATTACTTATTTAACTGGTTTTCATTTCAGTAAGCCAGATTTACCATGTGGCTCATAAGAGCATTATCTTTAGTCAGATCACTTATTTTTTTGTGAGAATTTCAGTTTTCCTTTTGAATTCATTTAGTAATATCTCTAAAACATTTTTTAATGATTCAGATTTACAGGAAAGGTGCAAGAAAAGTTGAAGAATATGTGAGTTTCCTTTATCCAGAATCTACAAATGCTAACATTTTACCACATTTGCTTTATCATCTCTCCCTCATTTTTTTCTTGAACTTTCTGAAGCTAAATACAGGCATAATGTACTGTTTCCCCCAAATGAGCATTTTTCAGATCATAACAGCCCACTTGGGTTTAGATCTGGAGAAATACTTCAGTGTGTATTTCTTAAGAATACTACATTGTGTATTTCCTAAATTTGTAAAGACGTTCTCTTATATGACAACAGTATAATTATCAAAATCAGTATATTAACATTGATTCAGTTCTGTTATTCAAATTTTCCATTTGACCTAAGAGTGCCCTTTATAGCAGAAGAAAAAAAAATGGATTGGATCTCTGGTCTAGGGTCCAATTGAAATTGAAGGTCACACAGATCGCATTCAATCATCGTGTGTGTGTGTGTGTGTGTGTGTGTTTCCAGCATCGTGATTTAATTAAGGGAGCATATTCATTGTAGAGAATATATTGATGATTGTAAATGTGACTCCTCATTACAGCCTTAAAATTTTTGAAACACCAAAGCACAAAGATGTCAACTATATATCCAAACTACAGGTACAAAACAAGGGCATCCCTGGTGGCGCAGTGGCTGAGAGTCCGCCTGCTGATGCAGGGGACACGGGTTCGTGCCCCGGTCCGGGAAGATCCCACATGCCGCGGAGCGGCTGGGCCCATGAGCCATGGCCACTGAGCCTGCGTGTCCGGAGCCTGTGCTCCGCAACGGGAGAGGCCTCAACAGTGAGAGGCCCGCGTACTGCAAAACAAAACAAAACAAAAACCAAATAAGTACATGTATTTTCCACACTCCAAAATTGAGTACACACTGTACTGTCATAGGGAAGGGGGTTACCAATGATGACCTGACAATAAAGTACTCAAGATTGATATACCAAAATAAAATATAAAATAGGAGTTTATAAAAACAAGTTTGACAGTAGCAGAGAGGACCCTTTTCATTTCTGAGCAAAAATGCATTTCATTATACATACTCTCTCCTAAAATGAATAAATCAGTTACTTGAGAATGTTCTGTTTATTTCTTCCATTATACAACAACATTCTCCGTGTCTTTTGAAAAAAAAATATTGTGCGGGAACTGTGGGATAAGCATGCATGTGAATGGGACAGCACAATTACAGTGGTTCTTACAACTCACTTCTAGATAAGAAGAAAGTGTTATTCATTAGTGTGGCTCCATCTTAGCCAATATTCAGTTTGGAAAGACACTGGGTTAAGATCAGAATGAACTGAAATTCCAAGTTCTAGAATTGATGATTATATATGCCATTGTATTAGTCAGGCTTCTTTTTTTCTTTTTATTGAAGTATAGTTCATCTACAATGTTGTGTTAGTTTCTACTGTACAGAAAAGTGAATTGGCCACACATACACATATATCCACTCTTCTCTACATTCCCCTCCCATACATGTCATTATAGAGTATTGAGAAGAGCTCCCCGAGCTACACAGCAGGTCCCTATGAGCCATCTGCCATTATATGTAGTAGTATGTATATGTTTTTAGTCTTCCTTAATCTGGAGCAGTTCCTTAGTCTTTGTCTTTCATGACCTTGTTCTTTTTTTTGTTTCTGCGGTACGCGACCTCTCACTGCTGTGGCCTCTCCCGTTACGGAGCACAGGCTTCGGACTCGCAGCCTCAGCAGCCGTGGCTCACGGGCCCAGCTGCTCCGCGGCATGCGGGATCCTCCCGGACCAGGGCACGAACCCGCGTCCCCTGCATCGGCAGGCGGACTCTCAACCACTGCACCACCAGGGAAGCCCAACCTTGTTCTTTTTGAAGAATATAGGCAAGTTATTTCATAGAATTTGGTGTGAGCATTTTTTGATCATGGCAGTTCACCTGGATTCAGCTCTTCTAAAAACTTTCTATCTTAAGAGCTTTACCTCAGTTGACTCCAGCAGGATGTCTTCCCTAGGACTCAGCATTTGTTGTTGTTGTTCTTGTTGTTGAACAGTGTTTCTTAGTGGGGCCCTATTGTCATTTTGAGCAGATAGTTCTGCACTACACAGACTATCCCACACATCCCTGGCTCCTCTCTAAATTCCAGTAGCATTCTTCAGTTGGTGTGACCACCCAGAACACCTCCAGTTGAGAACCACTGTTATGTAAAATTTGAAATTGCATGCAGGATCTTAGTTCCCCAAACAGGGATGAACCCAGGTGCCCTGCAGTGGAAGCGCAGAGTCCTAACCACTGGACCGCCAGGGAAGTCACTGAAATCTTTAAATTAGGAAAGTGGTCTTGCTTTTTATATAGTTGGTAGCATGAACTAATTTTCCAGTTGATGGTTTTAATTAATTAATTAATTTATTTTTGGCTGTGTGGGGTCTTTGTTGCTGCGCTCAGGCTTTTTCTAGTTGTGGGAAAGGGGGGCTACTCTTCATTGCAGTGCGTAGGCTTCTCACTGCGGTGGCTTTTCTTGTTGCAGAGCACAGGCTCTAGGCGTGTGGGCTCAGCAGTTGTGGCTCGTGGGCTCTAGAGCGGGCACAAGCTCAGTAGTTGCGGTGCACGGGTTTAGTTGCTCCGCGGCATGTGGGATCTTCCTGGACCAGGGCTCAAACCCGTGTCCCCTGCATTGACAGGCAGATTCTTAACCACTGTGCCACCAGGGAAGTCCCCAGTTGATGGTTTTAATTATCATTAATCTGTAATCTGCTACTGACAGTGTGCGTTAGCTGAATTCTAGTCAGTTATTTAGTTATATTTAATAAATTGATGGTAAATGGTTAAGTTGGTCATGTATGTTGTTGTATAATCTGAAATGAGAGTCCTATTAACTATGTCCATTTAAAATCAGGAACGCTACCTTAGAAGTTAACTGAAATAAAATATCACTGGGAAGATTTATTTTAAAACTAGATAATTTACTGTTACAAATTTTAGGGGGAAATGAGTGTATTTGCATTTTATTTTAATTTTAATGATGTTAAATATTCTTCTTGTTTTTCTTTCAGAATTGGTCCCTAGGAAAGACCTTCTTATAGAAAATGTGCCGTATTGTGATCCACCAACTCAGAAGCAATGAATTTTTCTCGAATAAAATTAAGTCTTTATCATTTTTAATTTTAAAGTATATAACTCTGGCTAAACTCCTGGAAATGCAAATATTTTTCTCTGAATTGGCATATTGAAATTGAGTGCATTAAATTATAGTTTCATAATTAAGTTTCACGTTGAAAGAATATTGCTGAAAACTGCAGAACATAGTTAAGTATTTCTAAAGAACATTAGGTAAGAAGACATTTCATTTTCACTGAAAATCAAACTGTATAAAGTGAAATAAATGCTTACGGAGGTATATCATATTCACTTCTGTTTGACCTTAATGAGTATTTTGGTTTTATCATAGCTATTTGAGAATGAAGTGTTTTGACAGGTTGGTGGGTTTTCTTCCCATGTGAAATGAAACTATTAGATTAAAATTATTAGATTAAGTTAACGTTTAGTCCCTCCCGAAAAGAATTGGTCTAAAAATCACAGTGTGTGCCAACTTTCCACAGAAGGCAGCCTTTGTTCCTAAAGCACTGAAATTATTCCTGTAGCTAACAAATAATTATACAGTTTCCTTTTAGAGATAGAGTGTATCTCTGTTCCTAAGAGAAAATTTTTAATCAGTCTTCTGAAGATAGATGAATAAAATGTCAAAATCACGTAAGATAACTGTGGAATAAAGAAATTCTAATTTTTTAAGGAAATAGTGTCCCTTGATCCAACTATATAATATAGGCTTAGTAGAATTAGCTGTACTTAGACCACAGCTAGACCTTATTGTGAAAATGTAATATATGGCTGCATCCTCTTCATTTTAATCAATAAAATCTAAATGGCTTTTTTCTTTTTCTCCAACATTTTTCATCCCTGACAAGATTGACAGTATCACAGAACAGCTTGGCATTCTACCATCTAATGATAGGAACTATAAAACTGTGTTTAATATTCTTTTTGTTTCTCTTTTATCTATGCATCTTTACCATTCTGTTTTCTCAGTGAGCAGTGTATTCTCTTCCATTCATTGGTCAGTTCTCCCATTTGATGATGATACAGCGTTTTTAATTTTTATAGGATTCTCAATGCGAGCTTTGTTTGTTGGCAAACATATTGGTATTGCCATGCTCAATATAAAATGTCATGTTTTAAAATAATTTAATTTTAGTAGATAAAAAAATTATCAAAATTGCCTAGACATAGTACACTTAACAGTAAACCAGAGACTACCCTAATGCCCCCTAATACTTTGGAGGTTAGTAGTCTGTGAAATGGATTATATAGGTCAAAAGATTTGCTACATAATTTTTTTATATCTCACGCCTCTTTCTTACTGTGTGTATGGAAATTATACCTCATAAACGTTGTTTCAGATTTGAAATTTGCCCTTATAAGAAAATGCTAAAGGTCGTCATGACACAATCAGTGGTAAATTCTCTGACTTACTATTATTTCAGTAAGTGTCTATATTATGTCTTTTGAGGAAAGTTGGCTAAAATAGTTTAAATTTAATATATATTTTAATTGTTTTAATATTATTTAACATTTTTAGAAGTTTCTAGTTTTTTTCTTTAACTTGAATTCCCCTGTTCCATTCTTCACTCATGTTAATTTAAATATCTCATCAAAACATAGTTTTGTTTTTTTTTTACAATCTAGTTTTCATTAGGAGTAACAGAGATTAATAACTAACATGTTACATAAAATAAAAAGTAATCATTCAGATGTTTATTTTATTGAAGCTAGTACGTTAGACATTTTAAAATATATACTATATATGTATATGTATTATATATGTGTATATATATAAATATATATATATAGCGATTTTGTGCCTTAAGACTATGCAGTACAGTTCCTATGTAATATACCAGGATATCAACAATAGGTTTCACTGTCATAAAGTTTTGAGAGATTTGGCACCCTGTCCTTAAAGAGCATATATTTATATTTCGAATTAATTTTAACATTATTTAATAGTTTTATTAGACCAGTTAAAACAATTTATGAGTTCTTGGCCTGTTGTGAAACAAAGATTGTCAGTATTCTAGAGAGTAAATTTTGAGAATGATGATTATCTAAGTGCCTGACTTCTCTGTGGTACAATGTCAAATTTAATTAAATCTTTTTTAGTTAGTTAAAAAAAAGCTTCCCATGTTCCCAGAGGGAATTACCCACATCTAACATTTCACTTTGACTATTGAAACCCAGTGAAAGTGGGTGGGTGCAAATTCTAATTGCAGATATCTAGGCTCAGAGGCCCAGCAGGACTTTGTAAAACAGTCTTTTGGCAGAAGTCAGAAAGAGTGTATGCCAGGAGACTTAGATTTGGCAAGCATATGTGGGGAAGAATCCTTCACTAAAGATTTGAAGCTAAAGGAAATATGAGAGATAGTTTGCATAACATCTAATTCAGAACATTGAAATTAAGATTTGAGTATAATTGTGTTTAAGTTGGTCCTCATTTTGCCTTCAGTTGCATATTTTAACATCAGTACAATGTCCAAAAAGCACACAGTAATAAGAATAGGTAGAATTTCTACACTCATTGACAAAACCAATCATTTCACTGTAAACGCAAAGCCATACATAGGTCAACAAAGAAGTGAAAATTCCATTTCTTAAGCAGAATTTTCTAAAGTGAAAGTAGATAAATAAAAAATTAATGTAACTTTACTATATATCAGGAGTAACCTATCAGGAATGAAATGGAAAAAAGATCCTGTGTATAATAGCAAACAAAACTAAAATAGGAAGCAACTTTTTAAAAAAACTGTAAAACTTAAAAATGAAAGACATACTGTGTTCCTAGATGGGACAGTTGAAAATTGTAGAGATGACAGTTCTTTAAAATGTAGTCTATCAAGATCCCAACAGATTCACAGATATGTGTACATAAAAATATAAAACTTCTGTATTCTGTGAAAGCTACTATAAATAAAGTTTAGAGAAATTTGCCACCGACGTAGTAATTAAAATAGTTAAGATATAAGATGTTCCTATGACTCAGCAAAAGATAACTCTATGGAAAAGTGGGCAAATGATATAAATAAGAAATTCATAAAACAAGCAATACTAACCCATTTAGTGGTCAAAGAAATGTAGGTTAAAACAAAGGAAACATTTTTCGTCATCAAAGTTGCAAAAGTTAAAGAAACTGGTCATATCCAGTATATGTAAAGGTGATATGCATGTGAGAAAATGGGCACTCTCATATATTTCAGGAAAGAATGTAAGTTATAGGGCCTTTTTGAAAGGGAAATTGACATCAAAATTTAAAATAAACATACTATTCAGAATGTATCCCAGTGGCTCACAAGAATACTAATAAATGTACACCTCGGGTATATGTACAGAAATTTCTACAGCATTGTTTAAACAGCCTAAATGTCCAAATTTAGGGGAACAATGAAGGAAGATATGGCTCATTCATACTCTGGGATATTATGCAGAAGTTGAAAAGTATGATATAAAATATATATATGTATATATATATATATATACACATGTCAAGTGAAAGAAGCACGTCACAGAATATATATTCTCTTTGAATTCACTTAGATACAAAACAACTATTTTTGTACACATATATGCGTATGTGTATATAAATACATAGAAGTAATGCATGCTAAATGTTATAATTAGTCTGGGAGAAAAATGAGATTTGGGGAAGGGGACTGGTAACTTGAGGACTTTTATTCTGATAACTCCTGAATGTTTAAATGTTTTATAATTTTTAAAGGACAATAATACCTAAGCTACTAGTGATTTTTATGTAAAATTTTAAATTATAAAATGTTTCAAATATCAGCAACTGGTACATCAGACACTCGTAAACCTAATTCCCACATTTGACAGATGTTACATTTTGCCATATTTGTTTAACAAAAATCTCCTTCCTTTTAAGTCATAAAATCCTGTAAAGCTGAAATCCTACCTCCCTTTTTATTTTCTTGTCTCATTTCAGGGATAATCACTATTTTATAGTCAGTGGATATCACTCCTGTACTTGTCTTTATACTTTTATCAAACGTGTGTGTGTTCAAAACAATATATTGTATTGTTCTGTGGCTTTAAAATGCAAGTGAATGGTGTTATGCTCCATATATTCTGCAACTTACTTTTCATCACACATTAGGTTCTGAGATTTATCTATACTGTTGGATAAATATCTAGGTCTTTCACTTTTATGTCTTATTCCATTGTAAGAATAAGCTAGTTTATTTATCCATGTCTCTTGATAAACAATAGTATTGTTTCATTTTTTTGATATTGCAAATGAATTTACTGAAAGCACTAGCACATGGATTCTTGCACCCATGTAAAAGTTTATCTAGGTATATACCAAGAAGCAGAACTGTTGAGGCATAGGGTATGTACATATTCCAGTTTTCCAGGAATTTTTTACTTGTTCTTTAAAGTAACTGTACCAATTTATACCCCAATCAACCCTGTGTGAGAGGTCCCTTTTCACCATATCCTCACTGTTATTGTTATGTATAACTTTTCTCATTTTTGTCAAACTCATGGATATGAAAAGGTATCACATTGTTTTAATTTGCATTTCTGTATTACTGGTGAGGTAGATCAGCTTGTCGTGCTTATGGTCATTACAGTTTTCCATTATGAATGTGTGTTCATATCCTTTGTTCACTTTTCTCTATTGGGTTGTCTGGCTTTTTCTTACTGATCCTTTATATACTCTTGATATTAATCCTGTGTTGGTTATCTGTGGTACAATTGCCTTTTTCCAATATGTGACTTGTCTTTCAATTCTGTTTATGATAAACCTGTAGTTTGGGACTTTTTTTTTATCATATTCATTAAAAAACTTTTCCTTTATTAATTTTGCCTTTATAGCTTTTTAAGAAATTCTTTCTACTCCAAATCATAAAGATATTCTAGTACATTTTCCTCTGAATGTTGAAGTTTTGCTTTTTATGCTTGGGCCTTTACATCATCTAGAATTTATTTTTATTTATGACATGAGAGAGGGATCTAATTTTATTTTTGTTAATGAGTTAACAGTTTGCTTCACCATCATTTATTGAATGGTCCGTCCTTTTCCTGATAACATGTAAAGCTACTTTGATCATATCCCAAGTTACTATATATTGGAATCAGTCTAACCCTCTTAGCTATTCAAAGACTGCTCCTACAGTTGTCCCCCTCCTCTGCCAAATATCTTTTTCCCTTTCTCCACTGGATTGTTCTCAACAGCATTCAACATTCTGAAATATTTCCCATCAAAAAAAAAACTTTCTTGAACCCCAGCTCCCCACCTTGAGCTTCAGCACCATTTTTTTGCTCTTCTTTGTTCTAAGAGGTTTCTATATTTACTGTCTCCACTTCTGTCCCCATTCTCTCTTATACACACCCCAATCAGAATTTAATCCCAACCACTCCACTAAAACCCTTCTTGTCCCAGTTACCATTGACCTTTACTTGGTAAGTCCAAAGGTTAGTTCTCATTTCTTACTTTATTCACCCTGTCAGTAGCAATTGCATAATTGGTCATTCCCTCTTTTTTGAACAAAGACCTAGACACGTGTTTATTATAGACCTACTACAAGTAAGATACAGCCATGAACCAAAGTAACAAAAATGCCTGCCTCATCTTCTGCTTGTGATTTTAGATACACTCTCAGCCCTTGTTGATGCTGCTCTCAGCCTTCTGTGGGAAGACTGACCTATATGAATCAGCTCAAGTGGCTCTTGTACCCTCTGACTTTTGGTTGGTTCAGCCAGTGGCCAGAGATCAGAAGGAGGGAAGAGAGTGAAGGCAGGTATTTTTTTTCCTGGCTCTATCCCTGAGAGGTTGCCTCATGTTGGCATTGTGCCTCAAAGTATCTCTCACGGTGACCTCTGTACAGTTCTTTCCTTCCAGTTTGGATAAGAGCTTCCCTCCCATCTTCAGATCTGGGGCAGCAACATCTCATCTGCTACTATCCATGTGAGTTCCTTTACATGCACAGTTTTGTAAATAGACTCTTTATAAATAAATCTTCCTCAAACATGTATTTTTAAGTACATCATCTATTTCCTTTTAGGACTCTCACTAATTCACTGCCCTGGGGGAACTTAACTTTCTGTAGGTGAGAGACAGATAATAAACAAAATTAAAAAGTAAATAAGAAGGTGATAAGTAATGTGGAGAAAGATAAGGTAGAAAAGGGAAATAGGAAAGCCAGGAAGAAGGAGGTGTTGCAATTTGAAGTCCTGCGATCAGGGAAGGTCTCACTAAGGAAGTGATAGTTGAGCAAAGACGAAGGATCTGAGGGATCTAGCCCTGCAGATATCTAAGGGAAGAGCTTCCCAAGCAGAGCAAACTGCTAATGCAGTGTTCCTGAGACAGGTTCTTGTCTGCTATGTTTGAGGAGAACCAAGTGACAGGAGCAAAGTGATTTTAGGGGGAGAGTAGTAGGAGACAGAGTCATAGAAATGAGGGATTTCCCTGGTGGCTTAGTGGATAAGTCTCTGCGCTCCTAAAGCAGGGGGCCTGGATTTGATCCCTGGTCAGGGAACTAGATTCCACACACATGCCGCAACTAAGGAGCCCGCCTGCTGCAACTAAGACCTGGTGCAAACAAATAAATAAATATATATATTTAAAAAGTCATGGAAATGGTATGGTAGAAGGAGGCAGAGAGTAGATGCCAGGTTACGTAGGCTATTATAAGGACTGTGGTTTTTACTCTTAATAAAATGCAGAGCCATTAGATGGTTTTGGGGAAGAGGAGTGATATGATCTGATTTTAAGTTTTAAAGACATCATTCTGGCTGTTGTGTTGAGAATAGACCATGGTGGCAAGGATGAATTCAGGGATACTAACTAGAAGTTTCTTGCGTTATTCTAGGTAAGAGATGATAGTGGCTTATACCAGAGTGGCAGCAGTGATGGTGGTGAGAAGTGGCAAAATTATGGGTATATTTTGATACAGCTCCTGGGTTTCCTGATGGATTGAATCTAAGGTAAGAGGAAAAGAAAAGAGTCAGGGATGATTCCCAAGGGTTTTGGCCTGTGCAGGTGGAAGGATATTGTTGCCGTCAATTGTAATGGTGAAAACAGACTAGATTTGTGAAAAAAGATCAAGCATTTCATTTTGGGCATGTATTAATTGAAATATCTAGAAGGTATCCGTGGAGATGTTAATAAGACACTGGACTAAGATCTGAAGTTCAGGAAGTGGTCTGGGCTGGAGATATAAATTCGGGAGCCATTAATATAGATAAAATACTTACAGTCATGGCATTGGATGAAATCACTAAGCAATTGACATAGAGAAGAAGAAAAGTCCATGATTGAGTCTTTTGTGGCACTCCAATGTTAAAAGTTAAAGAGATAAGAAACAACAAGCACAAGAGACAAAGAAGTTTCTGAAAACAAGGAGAATGTAGAACAGAAGTTGGCAAACTATGGCTCACAGGGGCCAAATCTGACCCACTGTCTTTTTTTGTAAATAAACTTTTATTGGAACACTACCACACTTATTCATTTACATATTCTCTATGGCTGCTTTCATACTACAGTGGCATAGTTGAGTAATTTCAACAAACTGTATTATCCACAAAGCCCAAAATTGCTATCTGGCCCCCTTGCAGAAAAAGCTTGTTGACTCCTGGTGTGTAGAGTCTTAGAAGCCAAATAAAAAAAGTGTTTCGTTGCGAGGGAGTGACTGCATTGCGATCATAATTAAAAATTCCACTAGGAAGGGCAACATGGAGCTGACTTTGGTGACTTTGGCAAGACAGTGAAATAATTGGAGAAACATACTCTTGTTGATTATTCCCGGATTGATCTTTAAATTTGTTGTAATCACAGTTAAAATTGCAGTAGGATTTTTATAAGGAACTGATAAAACTTACTAAAAAATTTATGAGGAATAAAATAATAAATAAATAAAATAATAAATAAAATAGCTAAATCAGCTATGACAAAAGAATAAAATTAGATATCCATATGCAAAAAAATGGAACTTTGGTCTATGCTTGGCACCGTATACAACAATTATCTCAAAATCAATCATAGATCTAAATGCAAAGCCTCAAACTGTAAAACTTCTTGAAGTAGCAGGAGAAAATCTTTGTGACTTTGGGTTAGACAAAGATTTCTAAGATACGACACCAAAAGCACAATACATGCAAGAAAAAATTAATAAACTGGACTTTGTCAAAATTAAAAACCTTGCCCTGTAAGAGATAATTGTTAAGAGAATGAGAAGATAAGCCACAGATGGGGAGAAAATATTAAAAATCATAAACTGATTAAAAAAAACTTGTTATCCAGAAAATATAAAAGACTTTTAATAGGAAAACAAAAAACAATTTTTTAATATTTGAGTAGATACTTTTTCAAAAAATATATAAATGGAAAAACTATATATGTACAAATTGAAAATAAGCACATAAAAAGATCTCAACATCATTAGTCATTACAAATTAAAATCATAATGAGATACTACTACATACCTATTATGATAGCTAAAATTAGAATGACTGAACATACCAAGTCTTGGCAAGGATGTAAAGGAACTGAAATCCTCATTCATTACTGAGAGAAATGTAAAATGGCAGAACAACTTTGGAAAACTATTCAGCCATTTCTTACAAAGTTAAACATATACTTCCTTTATAATCCAGACTTCCGCTCCTAGGTATTTACCTAAGGGAAGTGAAAGCACAAAGACTTATATGTTTATATTACACAGCAAAAGAAATCATCAACAAAATGAAAAGGCAACTTCCAGACAGAAAATATTTGCAAATAATATATCTGATAAGGAGTTAATATCCAAATTATATAAAGAACTCATATAACTGAATAGCAAAAAAAATCTAATTTTAAAATAGGCAGAGGATCTGAATAGACATTTTTCCAAAGAAGACATTCAGATGGCCAACAGGTACATGAAAGGATGTTTTTTTTTTTTTTTTTGGCCATGCCACACAGCTTGTGGGATCATAGTTCCCCAACCAGGGATCAAACCCAAGCCCTCAGCTGTGAAAGCACAGGGTCCTAACCATTGGACCGTCAGGGAATTACCGAAAAGATGTTCAGCATCACTAATCATCAGGGTAATGCAAATCAAAACCACAGTGAGCTATCATCTCACACCTGTTAGAATGGCTATTAGCAAAAAGACAAGAAATAGCAAGTGTTGGCAAGCATGTGGAGAAAAGGGAGCTCTTGTTCACTGGTAGTGGGAATGTAAATTGGTGGAGCCACTATGGAAAACAGTATGGAGGTTCCTCAAAAAATTAAAAATAGTACAACTGTGTGACCCACCTACTCCACTTCTGGGTATTTATCTGAAGAACATGAGAACACTAATTTGAAAAGGTATATGTACCCCTGTGTTCACTGCACCATTATTTATAATAGCCAAGATATGGAAACAACCTAAGTGTCCATCAGTGGGTGAATGGATAAAGATGTGACATATATACACAATGGAGTACTACTTAGCCATAGAAAAGAATGAAATCCTGCCATTTGAACAACATGGATGGACCTTGAAAGTATTATGCTAATTGAAGTAAGACAAATGGAGAAAGACAAAACACTTATGATTTCACTCATATGTGGAACCTTAAAAAAACAAAATAAAATAAAACAAAAACAAACTCATAGATACAGAGATTAGATTAGTGGTTGCCAGAGGGGGAGGGGTTGCCAGTGGGTGAAATGGTGAACAGGCCAACTGTATGGTGATGGATGGTAACCAAATTTGTGGTAGTGCTCACTTTGTAGTATATACAGATACAGAATTAAAGTATAATGCTGTATAATGTTGAAGTGTATATAATTTTTTAAAAATAGGCCTAGCATGTCATCCAGCAATTCTCCTTCTGGGTGTTTATCTGAAGGAGATGAAACTGCTAACTGGAAAAAATATATGCACCCCTATGTTCATTGCAGCATTATTTACCATAGCCAAGACATGGAAGCAACGTAAGTGTCTTTTAATGAATGACTGGACAAGGAAAATGTTGTATGTGTCTGTATATATGTATATGTGTGTGTATGCATTTAATACAATGCAATATCATTCAGCCATAAAAAAAGAAGGAAATCTTGCCGTTTATGACAACATAGGTGGACCTTGTCTGCTAAGTCAAACGGAGAAAGACAAATAATGGATGCTCTCACTTAGACGTGAAATCTAAGAAGGAAACAAAACAAACAAAAAAACGCAAACTCATAGTACTGGGTGTTTGCTGAAGGCAGGGTTTGAGGGGTGGGAGAAATGAGTGAAGGGAATCAAAAGGTACAAACTTCCAGTTGTAAAATAAATAAACCATGGGTTTGTAATGTACAGTATGGTGACTATAGTTAATAATATTGTATTATATATTTGAAAGTTACGAAGAGAGCATATCTTAAAAGTTCTCATCACAAGAAAAAAAGATTTGCAGCTGTGTGTAGACTTAATGTGGTGATCATTTGGCAATATATACAAACATCGAATCATTATGTTGTGTGCGTGATACTGGGATAATGTTGAATGTCAATTACATCTCAATTTTTAAAAAAAGACTTAGTTATAGCAGCCTTATTTGTAATGGCCCCAAACTGGAAACAACCCAAATATCCATCAGCAGATGAAGGAATAACCAAATTGTATGTCTGTACAATGGAATACTTCTCATGAATAAAAAGAAATGAACTATTGCTGCAAACAACAGCATAGATGCATCTCAAGGTACTTATCCTGAGTGAAAGAAACCAGACAAAAACAAGTACATATTTTATGATTCCTTTTCTATAAAGTTCTAGAAAACACAAATTAATTCATAGTGACTGAAAGCAGATCAGTGGTTGCCAGGGGATGAGAGCAGGGAGTGGGTGGAGGGAGGGACTGAAAAGGTGCATGAGGAAATTTTAAAGGGTGATGGATATTTTCATTATCCTGATTGTAGTGATGGTTTCATGGGTGTATGTACATTTTTAATGTGTATAGTTTACTATATTTCAATCACAACTCAATAAAGCTGTTCAAAAAATACTACAAAGCCATAATGATTTTTTTTTTAAATGTAGTATTGGTGAAAGAACTGAAGGATGGTTAGCAGCTGACCAGAAGAGAGCTCAGGAGTAGAGGAGTAGACCCATATTCTCTCTCTCTCTCTTTCTCTCTCTGTTCCTTTTGCACAGTTATGTGTTCTTTATATCTTTCATCATTTAAAGATAATTTTGTACTCTTTCAGAATATTCCATTTGTTCATGACATAGTCTTTCCTCATGTGTTCTGTAGTATTTTTTTTGTTTGTTTTTTTCTGCAGTACACGGGCCTCTCGCTGTTGTGGCCTCTCCCGTTGCGGAGCACAGGCTCTGGACGCGCAGGCTCAGCAGCCATGGCTCACGAGCCCAGCTGCTCCGCGGCACGTGGGATCTCCCCGGACCGGGGCACGAACCTGTGTCCCCTGCATCCACTGCAACCACTGCGCCACCAGGGAAGCCCTGTTCTGTAGTTTTTTATTGTAAGTATATCTTGAAGGGCAATTGTTAATTCACTGAGGATCCCATATGGAGTTGTGGATTGTGATATAGGTGCTAGAGAATCAAAGACAAGACAGTCTAGCAGGAAAGACTCTCAGAAAGTAGGCAATTGTAGTGTAATTAGTGCTACACAGGAATTACAGTTTTAAGAATATAAAGTAATTTATTAGAAAGTGGTTTGTAAAATATAAATATATAAGATAATGTGCTTTTAATCTCTTGAAAGAAGTAAACCTATAAAATAACTCATACCTAACATTTAAAATATATAAATTGGAATAAAAAAATGGGATTTTGTGAGGCAGGAGAAGTTTGGCGAAACCTTGAGCTTTCTGCCACAAACTTCTTTTGTAGCATTTTTCTCTCCTGTTATCTTTTACTCTGGCAACAGAGTGAAAGGGCTACTGTTTTAGGTGAGATTTCCAGAGAAACGGACTTTGAGACAGAGATACGGATGCAGGAGTGCAGTCAGGAGTAACCTCTGTGAGGGAGTGAGAAGTGAGATTGGGCAGAAGGAGTTGTTGAACTGTGATGCAGCTGCAGAGGAGCCCTGGAGCTGAACTGGCTTTCAGAATTCTGAACTGCGGGAAGGGGACTGGGCTTTTGTTAGCTGGTATCAACGGTCATTGAAGGTGGGGCAACCCCAGGGAAGAGACAAAACCTTAGTGAGGCAGCTTCCTTCAGTGCGACAGCTCCTAGAAAGAACAGTAGCTGTGCACAGTCCCAGGAGCTAAGGAAATGAATGCCTCCTTCTGAAGGGGACGTCTGGGTAGTTGCACAGAACCCACTACACCAAATAAGGTTCTTCTGTAATTAGCTCAAACTGCTTGAGCAAGAGAGGCAGAATTGTAAAGCTGGGTGTTTCTCTTCTGGGAAGTAAGTACCCCAGGGACAGTTTGTTACCTATTCAGACCAAAAGAAGATGGCAAGTCCATTAGAAAAGAGCTAATTATGAGTTGAGATTCAAAGTGAGTTAATGTGTGGGGTCATTATTCATTCAATAAATGTCTAATGTCACCTGGAGATAAGCCTACCAAAGAGGGAACAGGGTCCTGGGTTCTAGTCATAGCTCTGTCAGTGAAAATTGGGTCTTTGAGCAAATCATTTATCATTCCTGGATTTTAGTTTTTTGAGGAATCTCCATACTATTTTTCATAGATGCTGCACCAATTTACATCCTACCAACAGTGTATAAGGTTTCCCTTTTCTCCACATCCATGTCAACATTTGTTATTTGTCATCCTTTTGATGATAGACATTTTTTTTCTTTTTTAAAAAAAATATTTATTTATTTTATTTATTTGACTGTGCCGGGTCTTAGTTGCGGCACACGGGATCTCCGTTGCTGCCTGCAGGATCTTCGTTGCAGCATGTGGGATCTTTAGTTGTGGCATGCGGGATCTTTTAGTTGTGGCACGCTGGATCTTTTTAGTTGCAGCATGCAGGATCTTTAGTTGCGGCACGTGGGATCTAGTTCCCTGACCAGGGATCAAACCCTGGCCCCCTGCATTGGGAGCGTGGAGTGTTAGCCACTGGACCATTGGGGAAGTCCCTTGATGATAGCCATTCTGACAGGTGTGAAGTGATATCTCAGTGTGGTTTTGATTTGCATTTCTCTGATGATTAATTACATCAAGCATCTTTTCATGTGCCTGTTGGCCATTTGTACGTCTTCTTTGAAAAGAATCTATTCAGATCTTCTGCCCATTTTTTATTCCAGTTGTTTGTTTTTTTGATGTTGAGTTATATGAGCTGTTTCTATATTTTGGATATTAATTCCTTATAGGTCACATCATTTGCAAATATTTTCCCCCATTCAGTAGGTTGCCTTTTCGTTTTGTTGATGGTTTCCTTTGCTGTGCAAAAACTTTTAAATTTAATTAGGTCCCATTGGTTTATTTTTGCTTTTATTTCTTTTTCCTTAGGAGACAGATCCAAAAACATGTTGCTACAATTTATGTCAGTGATCCACCTATGTTTTCTTCTAGGAGTTTTATGGTTTTTGGTCTTACATATAAGTGTTTAATCCATTTTGAGTTTATTTTTGTATATGGTGTGAGAAAATGTCCTAAATTCATTATACTACATGTAGCTGTCCAGTTTTCCCAGCACTTCTTTTTAAAGTGACTATATTTTCCTCATTGTATATTCTTTTCTCCTTTGCTGTAGATTAATTGACGATAAGTGCATGGGTTTATTTCTGAGCTCTCTATTCTGACCATTGATCTATGTGTCTGTTTTTGTGTCAGTACCACACTGTTTTGGTTTTTTTTTTTTTTGCGGTACACGGGCCTCTCACTGTTGTGGCCTCTCCCGTTGTGGAACACAGACTCCAGACACGCAGGCTCAGCGGCCATGGCTCACGGGCCCAGGTGCTCCACGGCATGTGGGATCTTCCCAGACCGGGGCACAAACCCGTGTCCCCTGCATCGGCAGGCGGACTCTCAACCACTGTGCCACCAGGGAAGCCCCACACTGTTTTGATTACTGTAGCTTTGTAGTATAGTCTGAAGTCAATGGCTTGTAATTTTCTTTTTGTGATATCTTTGTCTAGTTTTGGTATCAGGGCGATGCTGGCCTTGTAGAATGAGTTTGGAACTGTTCCTTCCTCTGCAATTTTTTGGAATAGTTTGAGAAGAATAGGTGTTAATACTAAATGTTTGGTAGAATTCACCTGTGAAGCCTTCTGGTTCTGAACTTCTGTTGTTTGGGAGTTTTGCAATTACTGATTCAATATCATTACTGGTAATTGGTCTGTTCATATTTTCTGTATCTTCCTGGTTCAGTCTTACAAGATTGTACATTTCTAGGACTTTGTCCTAGGTTGTCCATTTTATTTATTTACTAATCTCTCATGATCCTTTGTATTTCTGTGGTGTCAATGTAACTTTTCCTTTTACATTTCTTATTCTGTTGATTTGGGCCCTCTTTTTTTCTTGATGAGGTTGGCTAAAAGTTTATCAATTTTGTTTATCTTTTCAAAGAACCAACTTTTAGTTTCATTGATCTTTTCTATGTTTCTTTTTTTAGTCTCTTTCATTTATTTCTGCTCTGATCTTTATTATCTTTTTCCTTCTCTAACTTTGGGTTTTGTTTGTTCTTCTTCTGGTTCCTTTAGGTATAAGTTTAGGTTGTTTATTTGAGATTTTTCTTGTTTCCTGAGGTAAGCTTGTGTCACTATAAACTTCCCTTTTAGAACTTCACAAAACATAAACAAGTAGAAATGCATGAGACACTAAAAAGTCCATGGAGTTCTGGGGCTAGTGCTGGCTCAGTGATGGGTGGACCCTGGCTTCAGGGTCCTGGGGGTCCTGGAGCTGGTTTTGGCCCACTCGTGGGCTGGGCAAGTTCCTGACACAGTTGGCTGTAGGGTCCAGGGTGTCCTGAAGTTTGTGTCACCTGCTGGTGAGTGAGACCAGACTTGGGGCAGCTGGGTGAGGGGCCCAAGGTGTCTCAGAGCTGATGTTGGCCCCTTGAGTGTGGGCTGGGTCCTGGCACAGAAAGCTGTGGGGCTGTGGTGTTCCTGGGGCTAGCGTCTGCCTGCTCGTGGATGGGGCCTGAGTCCAGGAAATCCTGGGGCTGGTGCCTGCCAGTAGTGGGTGGAGCTGGGTCCAAGGCTGTCTGACTTCAGGGCCCACTGGTGGATGGAGCCGAGGCCCAGGGGTTCCAGGGCTAATGCCACCTCACTGGTAGGCAGAGCTGGGCCCCAAGGTCTCTGGCTGCAGGGCCCTGGGGTTCCTGGGGCTTGTGCCTGTCCACTGGTGTGTAAGGCCAGGTCGTGGGCCCTCTGGTGGACAGGGCTGTGTCCCAGGCTTGTTGTGAGCTCAGGGAGTCTTAAAGCAACCTGCTTGATGGTGGGTGGGCCTGTGTCTAGTTGCTTGACCTGAGGTGTTTCCATATGGTGTCCAGAGGCTGGTGGGTAGGGCCAGGTCCTGATGCTAATAAGCTAGAGGGAAGATTCTAAAATGGCACTCACCAGCACCAGTGTCCACGTGGTAGAACAAGCTCCCCAAAAGTGCTGCCACCAGTGTCTGTGATCTCAGGGTGAGCTCCAATTGCCTCCTTGTCTCTCCGGGGGACTCTCCAAGATCAGCAGGTGAATCTGACACCGTCTCCTTTCGAATTACTGCTTCTGCCCTGGCTCCCAGAGCTTGTGAGATTTTGTGTGCTTCCTTTAAGAGTGCAGTCTCTAATCCCTGCAGCCCCTTGGGTGTCCTGAATGTAAGCCCCATTGACCTTCAAAGCCAAACGTTCTGGGGATCTGTCTTCCTGGTGCAGGACCTCTGGGCTGGGGAGCCCTATGTGTTTCCTGGACCACTCAATCCTTGAGGGAAACCTCTGCAATTGTGATTATCCTCCTATTTGTTGGTTGCCCACTCAGGGAATGGGTCTTGACTATACTGCGTCTCTGCCTGCCTGCCCCCCCCCCACCCCCCGCCCCATCTTGTTGTGGTTCCTTCTTTATAACTTTAGATGTAGAAGATCTTTGCTGCTAGATTCCAGTCTTTCTCATCAATAGTTGCTCTCTGAATAGTTGTAATTTTGGTATGCCCATGAGAGGAGGTGAGCTCAGGGTCTTCCTACTCCACCATCTTGGCCAATGAAAGTTTTTATTTAAAAATAAACTACAATATATGTTACATTGTTAGCCCCTGTGATCTTGGCATAGTGACTTGAACATAACATATTTGAAAAATAAAAGAAATTGTTGATATTAATAATGGTATACATTATACCAGTAAGTGGTAAGCTCATAATCCTGTTATATTTCAAGATTTTAAAATAATCCAATTACCATTTAATTCAGTCTGGTACCAGGAAGCTCCCTGATTGATAGTAGCTTATATTTTTGCTAATTCTGAATGTACCTCAGTATCCCTTTCTGATGAATGAAATTCTGACCCTTTACACTAAAAATAAAGTCTGACCATTTTTTCCAGGAACTGTAGAGCTTTATTACTTCCCTCTACAATAGTGAACCAATAAGGCTGAAAAATAGAATTCTTTGAGATGCGTCATTAACTATTATATACAGAACTTGAGATGCTATAAATGTCATTTGCAAACACATCGTGTTGTGGCTTTGATACACATACAATGCAGAAAAGAAAAGTTGTGGGTGGCCACAGCAACTGT
This sequence comes from Phocoena sinus, assembly GCF_008692025.1. NCBI lineage: Eukaryota > Metazoa > Chordata > Mammalia > Artiodactyla > Phocoenidae > Phocoena > Phocoena sinus. Next base: position 63,476,235 of record NC_045765.1, on the reverse strand, counting down.
GTTGTAGGTGTCTATTGGAATAAGGTCTTGATTAATTCTGTTTATGATCACTCTAATTTCTTTGCATTTCATATCAATATGGCTGAGTAACGGTTGGTACAGGAATTACTTTAAAGTACTGAATTTCTATAAATGTTATCTGTCAGCACGTAATGCTCTGATCACACACTTGCACTTAATTATGTCATTTGTTTTAGGAATAACCTGTTTAAAAAATACTTTTGACTTTTTTCTTAGAAAATATTTCCAAGCAAGCAGCATGTAACACTTCATCTGCAATAGCATATTTAGCTAATGTGACTTTATAGCACCTTGATAGGACATCTTATTATACATGTAGAAAATGAGGTAGAATGACAGAAGATAATAAATTATTTAAGATCACACAGTAAATCAGGACAGAACTGTTATTGATGTTTTGCTCAGGACAAGCCATTCTCGAAGTGGTATTTTGTGAAACGTGTGCTATGCCTGATTGCTAGAGCACAGTTCTACATTATCAGTGCCTATGTGTACTTGACTTTAATCTCCAAGTTATACACACTTGTTTGTGTGTCTCCAAGGTTGAAATGTTTCCAGGAGTACCTCACCTGAGACTAAATGTTTTGCTTATCTATTCTGTGTAAATTAGTTAGGGTTTTCTGGAGAAACAGACCAATATCTGTAAATCTTTATACTTATAGGAATTGGCTCATGCCAGCTATGGAGGCCAAGTCCCACGATCTGCCATCTCCAAGCTGGAGAACCAGGAAAGCTGGTGATATGGAGTCAGTCCCAGTCCAAAGTCCTAAGAATAGGAGTGGGAGTGGCAGAGCCACGTGGTGTCAGTCCTGATCTGAGTCTGACAGCCAGAGGACCAGGAGCACCCGTGTCTGAGGGCAGGAGAAGATGGATGTTTCAGCTCAAACAGAGCAAATTCGTCATTCCTCCACTTTTTGTTCTGTTCATGCCCACAACATTGGTAAGGAAGATCTTCTATACTGATTCAAATGCTAATCTCTTCTGGAGACACCCTCACAGAAACACCCAGAAATAAGGTCTAACCAACTATCTGGGCATCCTTTTTTTAAAAATTAATTTATTAATTTATTTATTTTTGGCTGTGTTGGGTCTTCGTTGCTGCGTGCGGGCTTTTATCTAGCTGTGGAGAGCGGGGGCTACTTTACTTTGCGGTGCGCGGGTTTCTCATTGTGGTGGCTTCTGTTGTTGTGGAGCATGGGCTGTAGGCACACGGGCTTCAGTAGTTGTGGCATGCAGGCTCTTGAGCGCAGGCTCAGTAGTTGTGGCGCACGGGCTTAGTTGCTCCGTGGCGTGTGGGATCTTCCCGGACCAGGGCTCAAACCCGTGTTCCCTGCATTGGCAGGCGGGTTCTCAACCACTGCACCACCAGGGAAGCCCTGGGCATCCTTTAGCCAATCAGGTTGACACATAAAATTAATCATCATACCCAGCCAAATCAATATTTATTAATAACACCCTCTCCTATGCAAAGCACCAGATACTATGAAAAATATACAGGAAGAGAGAAATGTGACCGTACCCTCAGGATTTACAATGTAATACTCCCTTGTGTGAGCACACTATCTGTGGGAAAAACAACAACAAAAAGCAATCCCAGAATACCCACTCTTTCTCCAGAGGATGAAGCTTTCATGAACTACTTCTGTTACAGGGTGGAAGAGCTTCATGCCTAACAATATCCTCTGACTTCTTTGTTTCATTTTTCCACCTCTACAATTTATAAAATAAAGAGGAAAATGTTTTTACTTACTTGCAAAAATGAACTGTTCTTTCTCATTTTTTTCTCTATTAGCCCCCTTTTTTCCCACTTGCCATCAGCTGTTTTCCATAGGTGAATTGTGTAAATTTTAATGTTTTATTAATTGGTAAATACGGGTATTGAAAAGAACATGGCAAGTTAGCATTGATTCATATGTATACATAAAGTCAGAAATAATTTGAGTAACTAAACTGCACCTGAAGAATATTCACAATAAACATTGTGCAAATTTATAATTTTAGTATGATAATTAGCAGTATAAATAATGTATCACTCCCCAAACCTTTCAAACAGTTCTGACTCACCATTACATAGTGCTCACATGGATGAGTGCTCCCAGAAATTGTTTGGATTCATAAGAAAGAGTAGCTAAGTTTTTCTATTTTAAAATCTCTGTGAAGACAAGAAATTTCCACTCAAATTTTAATATTGAAATAGAATCTCATAATGCAAAGATAAAACAGATTTTTTCACAAACACCCAAGTCAGTAAGAAGTTCTTAGCAATCCAGAAGTCCCCAAGTCCTGAGCTGAGACTATTCCAGAGTAGGTAGGAACATTGGCTTTTGTCACTAGACTGCCTGGATTGTCTCCCAACTTAGCCACTAGCTTTGTGTGCAGAGTCAGGTTATTTAACCTCTGTGTGTCAGCTTCCTCATCCGTAAAGGGAGAATAATAGTCCCTGCTTGAAATTAATTAAATACGTTTTTTAAAAATATTTATTTATTTGGCTGCACCAGGTCTTAGTTGCAGCATTCGGGATCTTTAGTTGCGACATGCAAACTCTTAGTTGTGGCATGTGGGATCTAGTTCCCTGACCAGGGATTGAACCTAGGCCCCCTGCATTGGGAGCGAGGAGTCTTAGCCACTGGACCACCAGGGGAGTCCCTAAATAAATACATTTTAACTACTTAGAACAGTGCCTGGCACATTGTAAGTTCATAATATGTTACCTATTATTGGCATTATTTGATAGCGACAGTGAATCAAAGAAAACAGAGCTACTGCTAAATGAAATTTTAAACAAAACGAATGCAGGTGAAGACTCACACATCACTGCACTTGTATTTGCATTTCTACTATTTGTTGTAGACGAGTACCCTGCAATTCTGTTTTGGTCTCAGATGATACACTCTCTGCTTCTTGTCCAGATCTTGTGCTTCAGCAGGCTTCTTTAACAGAGTGACAAGTGAGTGGCGTGGACGCAGATGAGGACATGAGTGTGGGACATGGCACCCTTAACTTCTCCATACCATTCTCAGCAGTTCCCTCAGAAAGACAAATCCAGATTGCAGTGTCATTTTCTACCTTTATCCTACTGCTTATCCAGTCTTGGCTTCTTACTCTGCTTGCTGCCAAGCTTCTAGATTTGTGCAAGATTCAAGTCTTCAGGCCTCTCCCCCTGAAACGTACAATAAGCGCTGACTGGTTTCTTAGCTAATGTAATGAAATCATTGTCACCCCATCCATTTTCTTAAAATAGCAGATTATTTTCTCTCCTTCCTAGCACTGTTTCTTAGCTAATTTATTGACTCATCATCACCCTATTCATTTACTTAAAATAGAAAACTGTTTCTTTTTTCTTCCTTTCTAGTCCTAAATGGAACTCAATTGACAGAAAAACACAAGTGTTTCTTTCCTCTATTCCCACTTGATGTTCTAATCAAATCAGGAGCATCTGCAAACCAGAATTGAATGTCAGTGACCACCATAAAGACCCCTTTCTTTGGCCTTCCCTAAATATGCCTGGGGCCTGGACCACCCCTTGGGATTGGGCATGTGTGTGCCGGATGAGTACTGGGGGAAAATGTGTAGGGGCACAGCTGCCAACTTGGAAAGCTGATTTTCCATTGATCTGACAAACCCTCTGCTCTCTTATGACCAATATTATAAACCAGATTAAAAATTGCCATTTTCTACACGAAGCAAAATCTCCCCCATAGTGGCTTGTTACCATAGATGAGCTATTCCTGCTCTGTTTAAAGCCAGTCCCTCAACTTAGACACTGAGGTCCTATTCCCTCTCACCCAATAAAAGACATTGCTCCAGTAGTTCCTGCTCCCTAGGCCCTGTTATCAGCTTTTCACGCTCCACTAAATCATTTCCATCAGCCTACAAGGGTGCTATTATTTTTACTGTCTTTAATAAAATGAGCAAAAAACTCCTTTTGACCTACTTTTCCCTCCCCCTACTGTCCAATTTCTTTACAGTTAAACTCCTTAATAGCCATTTATAGATTCTAATTTTTCCCTTTCCACCTCTATTGAACCAAATTCAGTGAAGCTTTTGCCTACACTACTCTACCAAAATTTTTCTTGTCAAGGCCATCAAGTGACCTCATATTGATCATTCCATTGGTCAATTTTCAGTCCTCGTCTGACCAGCAGCATTTTATGACATTGATCACTCCCTCCTCTTTGATGTACTTTCTTTTGACTTCCAGGATACCACAATCTTTTACTTTTCCTCCTACCTTCTTGGCTATTTCTTCTCAGTCTTTGACTGACTTGGTGTCTTCTCTGTAACCTTTTAGTGTTGGAGTGCCCCAGGCTCAGCCTTGGGCCCTTTCTTCTCTATCCAAACTCACTACCTTGATGATCTCATCTGGTCTCTGGGCTGTAAATGTAAACCTCTATATCTGACAACTCCCAAATGTCTCTCTTCAGCCCAGTTCTCCCTCTTGAATCCTGAGTTGAATATCCAACTGCCTATTCAACATCTCCTTGAATGTCTAATAGGCATCTCATACTTTACAGGTCTCCAGCAGAACTCCAGACCTTACTCTTTAAACTTGGCCCACCTGCAGCGTTCCCTATCTTGGCATCTTGAAAGTTCGCAACAGCTCCTTCCTTCCATCTGCTCAGGTAAAAAATATTAGTGTTAGCTTTGACTCCTCTCTATCTCTCACATCCAATTTCTTGGGAAATCCTATGTGACTCTCCCTTCAAGTATTACCAGAATCTGAGTACTCACCACCCCTTCAGTTACTACATTGGTCTGAGCCACCATCCTCTCTCATTTGGACCAACCTCATAACCTCTTCACTATCCCTCATCCTCTAACCTAAACGTCATAGTTAGAAGCCAGAGCTTTAAAAAATGTAAGACAGGTCGTATCATTTGTCTGCTCAAAGTCCTCCAAAAACTTCCCATTTTAGTCAGAGTAAAAGTGAAAACCTTTACAACAGGTTCAAGGTCCAACTTAACCTGGCATCCCATTATCTCTCTGACTTTGTCTCTTTCTACTCTCCCTTTCACTCAGCTTCACTCCCCTTCAACAGCTTACTTGCTGTTAACTCCATTACACCATGCACACTCTTGGGTTAGGACTTTGCCCTGGCTGTGCCCTCTCCCTGAAATGTTCTTCTCCTTAGCTAACTTTCTCTCTTCCTTCTTGTCTTCCCTCAGTGAGGGAACCTTCTCAGTGAGACTTGCCCTAACCATCTTGTTTACTACAACTGTGCCCATGCATGCAGGCACACATTCACACATGTGCACACACATACCACTGACACTTCAGATTATCCTTACCCTGTTCTAGTGTTATATTTTTTCTGCAGTCATCAGCTACTAATACATATTATATTTGTTTTTTTTTTTTTTTCTGTCTTCCCACTAAATGTAAGCTCTTTGAAGACAAAGATCTTTGTTTTGCTCATAGATATACTTGGAGCATCTGTCACAATATATGTATCTGACAAATAATTGTTGATACATGTACATACAAACATACACACATATACATGTATGAAATGAAGTTATTTTCCTCTGATAAAGCCAAATGAGAGTTTTTAAATCCTACAGTGGAGTGACTATCCTTTATATTCTAGTGTTGAGTGAGGCCCTCACACACCACTGGATCTGTTTGTATTCACTGGCATCTTCCAGGACAAGCATTTGAACTGTGTTCATGATAGGAATTCAAACTGAGTAGAAAACTGGGTAAAAGAGAAGTAGATTATGCAGCTCCTGTAAGAAACCTGGCACAATCTCAAGGAAAGAAGCCTAACACAATAAACTAAACTCAGTAATAAGACCTGAGATTTCAAGAGGATTTCTGGGTGTAGTGCAGTGCCTCTGACTCAACTTCCCCACAAGCTCTACTGTTGTCCTAATCGCCAACATGAACGTATGAGGACAGGAGCATGTGTGGGTAATACTGAAGACTCCTTATACTATGTAACACCTCAGGCCCCAAGCAGCTCTGAGGTGGAATTCTATAAGAGGACAGAGCACAGAGGAGAGGAAAATGTTTCTCTATGCATTTTATACAAGGTGAATGCTAGCAGCCTAAGGCAGATTGGTGATGACAGTGAAGGATGTTGACTGGCTGCAAAGGATAGGGTGACCACAGCAGAAGCAGGAGGCAAAGCAGAAGGTCTGGCAATGGAGTAGGACAGAGCAGCAAGGCACCCAGAAGTAGCATCCAGGTAGAGTGACAGCAGCTGGGCCAGCAGCAGCCCATGTGGAAAGGCCAAGAGAGTTAGTTACCTTGGGCAGCAGCACCAGCATAAACAGCAGCCTGAGGGAGAGGGAATGGGGGTCCAGGTGAAGCAGCTATGACAGGGATGGCAGGCATAGAGTGTAAAGGAGCAGCCCCTGTGTCAACAGTGGCTTAGGTGGAGCACAGAGCAGCAATTCAGAGTAGGGCTGTGGTGCCAGCTCCAGCAGCAGTCTGCTGGGAGTATGGAATGGTGGCCCAGAGCCAAGTGAAAGCAGTGCCACGCACAGTGGCCATGCATGCTTTGTGACACTATACGACAACCTCCAAAAACACCAGAGGTATGTCTGTAAGAGAGAAACCTCAAAAGAGGCCCAAGGTTTTACAGTTATGTACGTGAGAGCTTTCAAACTAGTGGAATTCAGTCTTCAATATTAAGGTGACTTTAGTTGTTTCCACAAGCCAGGGAATTCTAGGAACGTTCAGAATCACAAACTTGTTTATAACTGCCCTAAAAGAAACTCTAACTCATGCAGTAGCAAAGTTTCTGAAATTTTTCTGAAAAACAAAAAGCTAATCCTGTGGGTGATTGAATTACAAGGCAAATTGAATTTACCACTCCATAGGGTCTTTTTTGTTCAAGTTAGGGCATTGATTGGGAAGAAGAGGGACTTTGAAAATTGATATGGGGACTTTATGGGCAGATGTGAATGAACCTTGGCCCATGACCTTTAAATTTTGCTCTGCCTTCTATTCCAGTAGAAGTAGCCCATCTTTCTGCATGAGAAGGTCAGTCTCCGCTTGCCTGAAGAACCTGAGAGAGTGGCTTTGCAGGAGACAAAGCCTCCTCAGGACCTATCCCCACCATCCCTCATTGTTTCTCAAACTTGAAATAGACTTAAATCCTGGCAGGCCTCGGGAGGTCAATTACAAAATGACCTACAATAAGGAACCAAATGCACCAAAAGAATAGTGAGATTTTGCTAATTTTGACTGATGAAATACATTTGGGATCCTAAGAGTGTTGGATCAGGGTGGAAAGAATGTAAAGTAGGATCAGGCCAAATGTATTGATTTGGGTGTACAAAGCAGAAATTCTGGATCTGATATGTTAGGCCAAGAAACTAAGAATGGCTTTCCACCCTTGGAGTTGGCTTGTTTGTTCACTAAACCCTGGAACCAAAGGATCATAGGCTCCTGTGGTGAAAAGGACAAAATGGCAATGCTTAATTGCCAAAGACAAGTGGGTTTGGTTAATGTAACAGCAAAGCCAAAGGGGTAATCAGAACGAGTTGACCCATAGAGATCTTTGGTGTTGGCTAATTGCTTATGGCGGCCCTAGGTCAGAATTAGATAAGCAATGTACTGAAATCTTACTTTAGCATAGTAAGTTAGTATCATTTATATTTAGTATGATTTGCATAAGCAGGAAACGCTAGGTCTGATGAGCCGAAGTCTGACTTTTTTTTTTTTTTTTTGCGGTATGCAGGCCTCTCACTGTTGTGGCCTCTCCCGTTGCGGAGCACAGGCTCTGGACGCGCAGGCTCAGTGGCCATGGCTCACGGGCCCAGCCGCTCCGCGGCATGTGGGATCTTCCCGGACCGGGGAACGAACCCGCGTCCCCGCCATTGGCAGGCGGACTCTCAACCACTGCGCCACCAGGGAAGCCCCCGAAGTCTGACTTGAATCACACAATACAAAACTCTTGCCTCCTGAACCAATTACCAGACTTGAGCCAATTTACAGACCCAGAGCCTCTTAAATAAAGGGGAGACCAGGTTCCCCTGAGGAACAACCCTAATGCACAGCCCAAAATACATACTGTAAATCTTGCTCCTAAACTTACGCAAAGGGCCCTGCAGTCATTTACTAGGGTGATATGCATTGAGGAAGGTGGAATAACCAAACTATGGAAATTATGGGACACGGGCACTAATTCCTAGAGAACCAAAGCACCATTATGGTCCATCAGTCAGAGTAGGGGCTTACGAAGGTCAGGTATTTATTGGAATTTTGGCTCCAGTCCACTTCACTGCAAGCTCAGTAGGCTCTTGAATTCACCTAATGGTTATTACTCCAGTTCTGGCATGCATAGTTGGAATAGCCCCCACATTGGTTGCTTTACTCTTGGAAAAAAAACTATTGTAGTAGGAAAGGCCAAATGGAAGTCACCACAAACTCACCTCTGCTTACCAAATAGATATTCTTACTGGTTTGCTTGTCTAATCAAACCCTGACTGATACAATTACTCAAACCACTTTAAAGCTGACCTGGGATACTAACACTATTGTGGCTGCAAATAGAAAATCAGTCAGTTCAGGAGCTGGCCAATCGTAAGGGACACCATTACCATCAGTAATATTCATGGTATTTTTAAAGAAGATCCCTTTACAAGATGCGGTCTTAAAAAGAAGTAAGCCTTTATAGTTATGAAATCTAACTTCTTTATTTGGTAGCTCATGACTCGTTGTCAGGTTGAATACATTTGCTTTGTAAAAACTAAAATTGGACATTAATTTATAGAATTTGATTTTATTTCGTACTTTCGTATTTGTCTCCATTGGCATCTTTTCTTACCAAGTATAAAAGTGAAAAATTCTGTTTATTTGGGTGATTAAAATCTCATGTCTTTCAAATGTGGTATAGTTCACCAATTTCAAGAATCCTAGAAGGTGGTACAAAGAAGTTTGGAAAAGGAAATTTTAGAATTAACAATAGCAACCGCTATTTTACTAATATAGTAAACTTATGGACGAGTGGAATATTTGTTAGAGGTACATAACCAACCTCATGGTTAATAACCATATTAGACATATCTTATTGTCTGCCTGACCTACAGCACCATATAAAGAATCTGCCCCATAGACTGTAAACATAGAGTGGTCTTGGTCCCTGGTGGCTTTCTAGTTCCCATGAAGTCCATTGGAATTTGGCTTTGGTCTTTGGTTTCTGTGAGACTTACATCCTTTATCTGAGTTAATCAGAGGCTCTATCCCCTGCAGTAAAGGACACTTGGCTCTAAAGGTAATTAAGAATACCTCAGTTTTAGAGTGCAGACACAAACAGCCTAGCTCCTTGCCCTTTTTCAGGGTATTTGTCCATTGTTATGGATAGAATGTTTGTGTCCCCCTCAAATTCATATTGAGGCCCTAACCCCTGGTGTGGCAGTATTTAGAGAGGACCCTCTAAGGAAGTTACTGAGATTGAATGAAGTTATAAAGGTGGGTCCCTGATCCTGTAAGATCAGTTTCCCTTATAGGAAGAGATGCCAGAGAGCGCTCATGCGCCCCCTCCTCCATCTCACTCTCTCGTTCTTCCCTAATCATCACTGTTAATGATATTTGTTGCAGAGTCTGGTGGATACCTATATCAGTTATTAACCAGTTTGAAAAACACAAACCAATTAGGTATGTCAGAGGGAAGCTAACACATGGAACTAATTACAAAATTGTTGGAAAGGTTAAGGAGCAAAAAGGTGAAAGTGCTGTTAACTCAGAGCCCTAGAATGCTGTGCTTCTGGGCAGCTGGGGCACAGCTGCTACAGCTGCTCCTGCTACTAGAGCCAGAAACAGAAGAAGGAAACAAATGGCTTCTCTCCCTTTGCCACCTTTTAAATCCTCAACCATTGTCTCCCATTGACAGAATCTAATCAAACCACAGCAAGGGAGCACGGGAAATACAGTTGTCAGGCTTCCAGCCCCCTGTGATAGAGAGAAGAGAAAACGCAAGTGCAAGAATGAAGCTGACAGCTAAAAGTCAAAAAGCTGCACAATGTCCTTATTCAGATTAGGAAAGTTTCTGTCCATTTATGTAGTCTTCTACGAATTTTCTTTTTCTGTACCTAGTAAGACGATAAAATGGCTTTTCTTTGTTGAATCTTTTAATGAGGACAGTAATGAATTAATTAGGTTCTGGATTTTCTCACTGTTGAATCTGCTTTGCATTCTTGCTATAATATCTACTTTGTCATGATAGATTTATATGTGTATATATGTTTTCTGTATATATATGCTAGATTTTGTTTGCTAATATTTTGTGTAAGACTTTTTCATCCATGTTTATCAGCAGGATTGACCTTTAATTTTTCTTTCTCCATACTCTTCTTGTATAATTTTATAGCAAAGTTATACCAGTTATACCAGGTTTTATCTTTTCCCTACTTTATAATTCTACGGAAATTAACTGTTACTGAAGTTTGGTTTTTAAAAAATCTAACGTAAACTCTAAACCTAGTGCTTTAAATGAGGGTATATTTTAGATTAATGGTTTATGTTTATTCATAGTTTCACTCTCTTTTTGAATCTGTTTCTGGAGTTGATCTTTTTCAAAAAAGTTGTCTTTTTTACAGGTTTTCAAAATTTAATAGCGTAAAACTGTTGCAAGTATTTTATTTTAATTTTTAAAGTCCCAACTCTACCAGTTAACTTTTGCTGCAAAACATAGTGGCTTAACATATATTATTGTTTTGATTCTGTGGGTTAGCTGTATGGTCTATTCTGGTCTGGGCTAATTTGGCTGGGATTGAATGATCTTAACATGACCTTTCTCACATCTTTGGTGATTGGCAGGCTGCTCAATCTAAAGGAGCCTATCTGAAGTTACCTTGTCTTTTGCTTGTGAGTTTCATGAGCTCACACTCATTGTGATTTCTGATATATTTGAATTTATTATTGCCAGTCCTATTTTGTGCCTTTTATTTGTTTCTTCCTTTTTGCCTTCTGCTGAATTATTTTTTTCTTTACCTTTATTCTATTTTAGAATTGTACATTTTATATCCATTCTTAGCAGTTACCTTAGAATTGTATCCTGCATACATGTCTTTAAATTATCTGATTCATTCTCATAACTACCTTTCAGCCTAACTCCCATCATCTTTCATATTATTATTCTCTGATATTTGGTATATTTTTAAGTATTTTATGTTTTGACTAGGTTGTACATAGTGAAAAAATCTTTTTGAAAGCTACAAAAAGCTGTACAGTGTAAGGTTTATTCCCATCTCTGTCCCTTGTCTTCAAGGCCCCCTCCCCAGAGGCAACCATTAGTATCAGTTTATTGTATATCTGTCCAGAAGCAGTGTATGGATATACAAGCATATAAGGTGTGTACATATTTCTTCTTTCTCATGTAAATGGTAGCATATGACCCACACTGTTCTACATGTTGTTTTTTTTATCTAAAAGTATTTCTTCGAAATTACTTCATATCAGTACATATAGAGCTCCCTCACTCCTTGTAATAATTTATATAATTATTTATAATAATATAAATATATATATATATTTTTTTTTTTTACTTTTTTTTTTTTTTTTTTTGCTGTACGCGGGGCTCTCACTGTCGTGGCCTCTCCCGTTGCAGAGCACAGGCTCCGGACGCGCAGGCTCAGCGGCCATGGCTCACGGGCCCAGCCGCTCCGCGGCATGTGGGATCTTCCCGGACCGGGGCACGAACCCGCGTCCCCTGCATCGGCAGGCGGACTCTCAACCACTGCGCCACCAGGGAAGCCCTAAATATATATTTTATACTACATATATAAATATATAATAGTATAATGGCTTTGTAATTCTTGTAATAGCCATTAGATACACGTATCATAATGTATTTAACCAATCACCTACTTTGGATATTTAGGTTGTTTAATGTTTTTGCTACTAAAAACAATATTGTAGTGAGCATATTTGTATAGACCTCATTTTGCACATGTGTATATCTGTAGTATAAATTCCTCAAAGGGCATGCAACAACAGGCATGTGTCTTTTAATTTCAGTAAATTCGTCGCCAAATGCGTTTCATTGTCTTCCTATGATGCCCCATTAAAACGTCCTATTATGAAATGAATGTTTGTAAACACCCAAGATTCATATGTTGAAACCCTAGTCTCAGTGCAGTGGTATTTGGAGGTGGGGCCTTTGGGAGGTGACCAGATCATGAGGGTGGAGCCCTCATGAATGAGATTAATGCCCTTACAACAAGAGGCCAGAGAGCTAGCTCCTTCTTTTTCTGCCATACCAGAAGTAAGCCATTTGGAATCCAGAAGAGGGCTCTCATCAGAGCCCAACCATGTTGGCATCACCTTGATCTCAGACTTCCCAGCTTCTAGAACTATGAGAAAAAAATTTTGCCGCCAAAGTCACCCAGTCTATAGTATTTTGTTAAGAGTAGCACAAGTTGGCTAAGACATTTCCCATGCACTCTTCTCCATGTTCTTTCTGCTTTTCTTGGCTGGATGTCAGTACTCAGGGCAATTTGGAAAGCCACTTGCTGAAGAAACAGAATTATTACCAACCTAGGTCCCTGAGTGACTTCATGGATTAGACCTCCATCCCTACACCTCCCTTTCTCTTCCCTTGCTCCCATCACTAGGAAATTCTGCACTGGTCTATTTCTTGTACAAAAATTACACTTCTGTGTGTTAAGTAAATGAAATTATGGGGTCTATTTGAAGGAGCAATCAACATTTCCTCATCAAATCACCTTCAGGTTCATCAAGTACATTTTAAACCGAAATAAAGGAATGAATGAATGAGTAAAATTAAAAAAAAACATTTCTCTATGCCCTTGTTAACAATGTGTTAGAAACTCTTTTGTTGTTTACCCACCAAAAGGTAAACAATCCATCTTATTGGAGTTTCAAGTTGCATTTCTTTTATTATGACTCAAGTCAAAAGTCTTTTTGTATCTTTTCATATATTAAGATCCATTAGTATTTCCTTCTGTGTGAACTGTCAGTTCACGTCCTATGCCCATTTTTCTATAGAATTGTTGGGTTTTCTTTTGTTCATGATATGAATTGCAAGTATTTTTTCCCAGATCATCATTTGTCTTTTAACTTTGTTTAGGTATTTTTTTAAATCAGTATTTTCTTTTACAGTTTCTGGGTTTTTTGTCACTTAGAAAAGTCTTCTCTACTTCAAGATTTTTAATAAGTATTCTTCCATATTTTTGTGTAGTATTTTTATAGTTTATTTTTTTACATTTAAATCTTTGATTCAATTAAATTTTATTTTGCTGTGGGGTTTTAGGTAGATAGATAGTAAATTTATTTTTTTTCCCCAATAGCTACCAGTTATTCTAACACACTAATTGCTTAATCTAGCTTTTCCCCAAGACTTGAAGTGCTACTTTTGTCATGTACTAAAATCCAACATATGATACAATAGTTTCTGTGCTTTCTGTTCTGCTCCACTGACTTGTCAGTATCACATTATTCTTTTATCTCTATAACAACGTTTGAATGTCTTGTAGAGTGAGTTCCCACTCATTACTTTTCTATTTCATAATTTTACCAACTATTTTGGCTTATTTTTCCATATACACTTTAAAATAGGTTTATCTAGTTCTCAAAAAAATAACACCAGTTTTTTTGGGGGGGACGGAGGGGGAATCACCTTATTTTAAACACCCAAATTAGTCATTTTTGTTGTTTTCTTAGGTCAGCATTTTCCAGTCCTGTGATAACTGTTATTTCTTGCATCTCACTCTTCCTTAGTTCAATTTTCTTTTTGTTAAGAAAGTTCTTTCTCTGAGGGTCTGTGAGAGGCACATTCCCTTAACTGGCTTGTATAAAATGTCTTTATTTCTCTTTCATTTGTGAATAATAGTTTTACTTGATGTAGAATTCTCTTCTGACAGTTATTTATCTTAAAGACTTTGAAAGTATTATTCTTTGCTTTCTGGTTTCTGTAGTTGCTCCTGATATATCTTTTGTCAATGATACTGTTTTTCCATTGCCTTTCAGATTTTCTTTTTATCTGAGATATGTTGTACTAACCATCTCTTCTCAAGGTTGCCATAAGAATTTCCTTTTAATATATATGTTTTGTAATATCACTGTTATGTGTCTAGATATGGATTTACTTTTATTATTCTTCACCAGTCTCCTCTGATTTGGAAATTTATTTTTTCATCATTTCTAGAAAATCTCATCCACTATGTTTTCATGTATAGCCTCTCCTGCGTTCCTTCTATTCTATCTAAAACATTTTTCAGACTATATTGGGCCTTTCAGTCTATCCTTCATGTGTCTTAATCTCCCATTCTTATTTTCCATTCTTTTATCACTGCATAATACATTTTGAATAATTTTCTCCATCATCCATTTTGCTATTTTGTTTCAGCTGTGTGTAATCTGTAATTTAATAACAGCAGTAATAGTAAGTTGATTGAATTTTTCAATTCAAATGACTGTTTTTCATTTCTAGAAATTGTATTTTTTTAAATCAAAATTACCCATTCTTTTTCATATGTATTATCCTGTAATTTTGGTTCCTGTTTTTTCTTTAATCTTTAAAAATTATTTACTATTAATTCTTTAAAAATTAATTTTATTTAATTTAAAAATACTTTGAAAGATAATTTTGCAGAAATATTTTTCTATAAGTTCTTGAGGTTGCTTATCCTTCTGTTTATTATGTTTTTGTGAACTGTAATCTAACTGCCTGTTTTTTGTCATTTTTTATTGTGAACGTTGAGTGCATAATTCATGTGACCATTGTTGCAGAAGCATCCCTTAGAGTGGTTTGGGGTTTGCTACTGCCAGGCATCCTAGGTGTTTTTCACTGGGGTCCAGCTCCAGTGTTAATATTAATGTCTCAGCAGGGAGTTCCCTAACTATAAGGGTAGAATAAATTTAGATTCCATATCCGAGAGAGAGGCTTAGCTTTGTTTTGTTTTCTCAGCTGGGAGTGGGATCTTTATCCCAGAGTCCTGCTCAGAGTAAACTTCCTTGACTCTTCTCTGATTTGACAGTGTTTCTGCTCAGAGGGGAAATCCTTCCATGGGTCATTGCTTTAGTTACAGATTTTAAACATTTCTCTATGTTTTATACAACATTTTTCTGAATTTCAAAATTCATGTTATGGATTTTTATTATGTCCTGTCTTCGCTCAGAGTCTAAACTACTTTTTTATTTTATTCTTTCATTCATTCATTAATTCTTTGATGAACACAGCAGTAAAAGCGCTGCATCCTAACTACTAGGCCACCAGGGAACTCTCTGTTTTTCTTAAGATTATAAAATTATGGTCTTATTTTGCGTGATGCTTCCTTTATAAGCTGTGATGTTAATAATTTATTAAACACTGTCTTTGCCTTTATTATCCTAAATAAGCTCATTTTTCCTTATTCTGTACTTCAGCTCTCAAATTATATTCTTACATTTCTATCTTATGCACTTTCTTTTCTCTACTAATATCACCACTATTTCCTTGACCTTGGTCTTTTGTCTCATAGGATTAAGGTTGCTAATATCACCGTAACTCTGTACAAAAGTCAATAATTTACAATTACCTTTTACTCTGAATTCATTTTTAGGTCACTTTCTCTGATCTCAGAAAATGAATTGTCTTTCACTTTTCAGGGCCAATCCCTTAACCTATGTCCCTTGATCCCACCCCCTTATCACCTCCCAGACCATCTTCCATCATTTATCTCTTCTCCTTTATCTTCAGTCTCTTCATATCCACCAACACACTCAAAATTCTCATAATACCTGCATCTACTTCAAACATTTCCTCAAATGTCATCTTCCCAGTAAAATCTGCCTTGACCGTCACCCCTTTAAAATTTCAACCCCTCTTTGCTTCCTATTCCTTTTAACCGCTTTTTTTTTCTTATTATACTAATATCTGATACATACATTTACATACCTACATGTATATATGTATATATATACGGTGTTATTTTTTTACTGTTGTCTACTTGACATATAGTAGGCACTCATTAAACAATTGTTGAATGAATGAATATACTATTGCTGTTCATTTTTCCAACCTAATGAAAGCATGATATCTTATTAGATATCCAAATTGCAATGTAACTTGATACCCTTCCATGTGTATATCACGCAACTATTATTAACTCACTGGTATATACTTGTTTTCGTCTAAGTTATTATTTCCACAGTGAAATCTAAAGGATGGGTGGTAGCTATGGGAAAATGTTTAGAAAACAGAATTGAATTCTGGAATATTTTTCCTTCTGCCTCAGTACTACCTTCTACTAAGTGGTAATAGTTGTAGTAAATGAGCAAAAATGAGTCTCTTCACTTCTTTGACATTTCTGCTTGTTTATTATAATTAGAGTAAGTTGTCTTCTGAAAGCAATAGCTGAGAATTTTAAGAAATCACTTGTGTATTCTTCCTAGAGAAGTCTGTGTATGTTTGCAAGAAGGTTGTCGATTGCTTTCTAAAGTTTTATGACTCATTTCTTTCAATCAGCTTTCTTCTTTGAATTTCACTCAAGTCCTAATGGCACAAATGGCTCCATTTGTGCAGAAAAGTAATAGATCACCACAACAAGCAGAGTCTATCTCTCACAGTACCAGTTTCATGGGTGTACAACCTGTGCAGTCACACAGGCCCCATGTTCAGAAGGACCCTAAACTTGGTTTAGTGTCCTGCTACCACTGTCTTGATATTCTTAATAATTTTGGGGGAATTCCCTGGCAGTCCAGTGGTTAGGACTCTGTGCTTCCACTGACGAGGTTCGGTACCTCGTTGAGGAATTAAGATCCCACAAGCCGTGCAGCATGTCCCAAATAAATAAATAAATGAAATACATTTTTTAAATAAAATAATTTTTTAACAAAAAGTCTTTCATTTTGCACAGAGCTGCACAAATTATGTGCCAATTCTGATCTCAGAACTTAGTCATTTCTACCATATTTGTTTTTCTGGTTTAGCTCAGCAGGCTTATAATTTCAGCCCATGAGAAAGTGGATTTTGATCTAGGAACAGTTGTTCTGAATTGTCTGCTGCCAAAATTCACACCTGAAGTGTATAACCTTTATAGGAGCCAAAGTTGGATCCCAACAACAACGGAAGTCAGAAAACAGTGGAATGATGGATTCAATGTACTGACCCAAATAGCTATTAAATTAGAATTCAGTAAACTCCCATTGTTTTGAGCAGAGATCTTGAAGTTGAAAGCAAAAGAATGGAGAAAGTTAGATCATACAAATACTAACCAAATGAAAGCTGATGTAGCTTTAATATCAGGCTTTAAAACAAAAAGTACTACTAGAGATAGGGAAACACTGCATAATGATAAAAAGTCCAGGTCCAGTTCACCAGGGAGTAGACCACAACATGATAAGGGACAGCTGGAGTTGTTCCTTTAGTACACAAAGAAAATATAAAAGAAATTGACTACTGATGGCTCCAAACTGCAGCCAGCCTGATAGGCTGATACAAATATCTGGAATGGATTTTGCTACTTCTGTGGAGCAAACCACAGACAAGCAAATAGGCTGATGGGAAAACCCAGAACGGAGTAAGAAAATTATGGGAACAGGAAAGAAAGGACAAGGATTAGTTAGTCCCCAACTCCTCTTCTTGCAAGAGGAGACCCCGAAAGCATTCTTAAATTTGCTGGATACCAGAGCTTACAGGTGGTTATCTCTGGGTTTTTGTTTGTTTGTTTTCTAATTTATTTTTGGTCCTTACTGTGCTTACTATTCTTTTGTCAGCCTCCATGATTGATATGGATGTTCCAAGTACAGGGCATACTGATTGGATTTATTCATTGTAACTCTTGTTGGTGATTTCTATAACAATTGGCCAGATTCATAGTCAAGAACAGCCTGTTCTTGCCAAGATTGTATACTAAAATAATATCTCACACAAAGAAGGAAAAAAATAGTTTTCTCATACAAGATTTAATATACAGATTGTTACACACTGCTGTCTCCTTGTTCAACAGCCCTGAGACTGGTAGAAATCAAGAGTGTTTGGTGTACTTACCATGGACTATTGAGGCTTGAAAAGGAGAGTAACTATCATTATTCCCATAGTACATAGTGGTTCCTAAATTCAGCTGCCTGTTAGAATCACCTGGATACATTTTTTCAAAAACCCAATGCCAGATGAATTTTCTTAAATATATTGCTTGAGTCTTTACCTTTTTTCCTTCCTGTCCCAACTTTTGTGTGTGTGTGTGTGTGTGTGTGTGTGGTATGCGGGCTTCTCACTGTTGTGGCCTCTCCCGTTGCAGAGCACAGGCTCCGGACGCGCATGCTCAGTGGCCATGGCTCACGGGCGGCCATGGCTCATGGGCCCAGCCGCTCTGCGGCATGTGGGATCTTCCTGGACTGGGGCACGAACCCTTGTCCCCTGCATTGGCAGGCGGACTCTCAACCACTGCACCACCAGGGAAGACCCCAACTTTTGTTAGAAGTGGTATTCCTTTAACATCAGAATTTATGACATTTACATTTTGTTCTTTAACCACAAAACTTTTATATTGTTCTATTCTCACTGTCAAATGAATTCAGTATTGCATACTTTGTCCTTTTGCCATCGTTTCATTTATTTCTCAGGTGACTGAAAGTAAATCCTCAAGTAGTTTGTTCAAGAAGAACATGGGTATTATGTTCTCTAAATTCTTCTATATTTAGAATTATACTTCTATTGCTTTTATACCTGAAAAGCAATTTACTGGGCATAAAATTCTTGACTCACACTTTGTTTCCATGAGCACTTTGAGTTCTTGAGGACATTATTTTACTGACTTGTAATCAGGGCTGTGGGGAAATCTGAGACACAGTTATTGTGCCTTAAACTTTTATTTGGCAAACCAAAGTTTTCTTTCTTTTTCTTTGATTCTCAATAACTTTTTTGCTAGGATATGTCTCATATTATTTGATTCATAATAGTCAAATTACCTTTTATCTGGAGAAAAAGTTTTCTTGATTTATGCTTTTAGATAGTTAGGATGGTCATTTTGTGGGGGAAGGGTTTGTATCTTTGAGGATACCAATTATATATATGTTGGATCTACTTTCTCATCTTCCTTAACTTGATTAGAATACTGTAGATAACCTAAAGCAAACATCATTCTAAGTGGGACAATATTAGAAGCATTCCCTTTAAAAGCAAGAATAAGACAAATATTCCCCTATCATTTCTTTTATAAAACCTTACACTGGTGGTCCTAAGTAGCATGGAGGCATATGGATTGGCAAGGAGGAAACAAAACGGTCAATATTTGCAGTTGATATGATTGTTTACATAGACAACCCAAAATAACCTAAAATTAACAAAATGTCCTATGTAAGACAAAATTGAGTTGCATTCCTATATATCAATACTACTAGCAGCAAACAACTGGAAATACAATTAAAGAGAAGAAACTATTTATAGAAATATTAGAGAATATCAAGTGTCTAGGAGTAAATCTAACATAAGATATACAAGAACTATTTGGTGGAACGTTTAAAACTGTTGAAAAAATATCATTCATAACAATTATGCCACACTAATGTAAGTTGTTAATAACTGGGAAACTGTGGGGTGGGGGATGAGGGCTACATGGGAACTCTGTACTTTCCAGTCAATTTTTCTATAAGCCTAAAACTACTAAAAAGAAGTCTGTTAATTGTAGAAATGCACTTTTAAAGAATATATAGGGATGCCTAAAACTATGTAAAAACAAAGTGAAAAAATAGTATTATAGCTGCTTATCAGAATTCTTAACAAATAGATGACTTATTTTAATATTTTGTATATCTTTCTTTTCTTTTTATAAATTTATTTATTTATTTATTTTTGGCTGTGTTGGGTCTTTGTTGCTGTGTGCAGGCTTTCTCTAGTTGCAGTGAGAGGGGGCTACTCTTCGTTGTGGTGCATGGGCTTCTCATTGTCATGGCTTCTCTTGTTGTGGAGCATGGGCTCTAGGCACATAGGCTTCAGTAGGTGTGGCATGTGGGCTCAGTAGTTGTGGCTTGCAGGCTCTAGAGCTCAGGCTTAGTAGTTGTGGTGCTTGGGCTTAGTTTCTCCGCGGTGTGTGGGATCTTCCCGGGCGAGGGCTTGAACCTGTGTCCCTTCTTGCATTGGCAGGCAGATTCTTAACCACTGCTCCACTAGGGAAGCCCTGTATATCTTTCTTATTGATTTAATATTTATCAGTTAATGGAATATAAAAATAGAACTGAATAATTTTGATGAGCAAAAGAATATGTTGGGCAGGTCTTGCCTGGAGCAGGAAGCTGTAATTAACCCCTTTGAGTTTCTTTCACTTTTCTAAACCAAGAAATCACAGCAGAGATCACTCTTTTTATTAAAGGTAACTATTTTTTAAAAAAAACTACGGGACTTCCCTGGTGGTGCAGTGGATAAGACTCCGTGCTCCCAATGCAGGGGGCCCAGATTCAATCCCTGGTCAAGGAACCAGATCCCACATGCATGCCACAAATGAGAGTTTGCATGCCACAGCTAAAGAGCCCATGTGCTGCAGCTAAGGAGCTCTGGAGCCACAACTAAGACCCAGTGCAAGTAAACAAAGAAAAAAAAAAGATTAGAAAAACTTTTTTTTTTTTTTTTTTTTTTGTTGTACGCGGGCCTCTCACTGTTGTGTCCTCTCTCGTTGTGGAGCACAGGCTCCGGACGCACAGGTTCAGCTGCCATGGTTCACGGGCCTATCCGCTCCGCGGCATGTGGGATCTTCCCGGACCGGGGCACAAACTCGTGTCCCCTGCATCGGCAGGCGGACTCCCAACCACTGCGCCACCAGGGAAGCCCTAGAAAAACTTTAAAAAAATTTTTTAAAAACTTTCATGTTTCCCCCATTTAGGAAATTCCCATGAACTTAACAAATGGCTAAGAAGTTAACATTTCCCCCCAACGCACATAGGTTAATTTCCTTTCTCTTTCAAGGTACCATTCTCTTTTAAGAGGTTCTCATACTTTTTCTATTTGTATTTAACCTACTTTTTAGTAGAATAGAATATGCAATTCTATATTGTGATAGAAGAGAAAAAAGAAAAAAACGTCTAGGAGATAATACATGAATAGCAGAGTGACTCATGGAATTGGCATTGACCACTGACTTTCATGTGTGTGCAATTATTATTCATAAGGAGAT
This sequence comes from Phocoena sinus, assembly GCF_008692025.1. NCBI lineage: Eukaryota > Metazoa > Chordata > Mammalia > Artiodactyla > Phocoenidae > Phocoena > Phocoena sinus. Next base: position 63,455,155 of record NC_045765.1, on the reverse strand, counting down.
AAACATAGTTAATAATAAAAACTGTTCAGATTAATGGAAAATTAACCAGAAAGTAATCAGCCTCCACAATACTGATGATTTATTATTAAAAGCAAACAGATAAGCTTGAAATAATCATGTAGGTACTGTAATTCCATTTCCGGTTTTCACATACTACACTTTATGAGTGAATGCTACATGGAGCTTATCAAGGAAGTTATCAAAACAAGAATATCTTGAAATTCAAAAGTTATGTATGATACACTGATGATATGTCCACATATATAAACTTTATTCTTTTAAAGCATCATCATTAATGCAGTTTGTCTTTCTGCTCTACTTTTTATCATCTTCTAAATAAATCCAAACTCCTTAACATGATATAGTCTCTTTCTGCAGGTCCAGAATCATTTCCTCTCCCTGCCCACAAGATCCTTCTCTGACCGGCACTCATTCTCTAGTTCCCTAAGAGCATCACACTCTCACCTCTCCCTGATTTTGTACATGCTGTTCTTCTATGCCAAAAAATCTCATCCTTCCTTTCATTCTTGGATAATTCCTCTCAAGCATCTGCTCTTTTTGGAATCCTTTCTGGATCTTCACAGGCTGAGTCAAATGTTCTCCACTAGAACTCTCTCTATGATAATACTTACTAAACTGTGCCCAACTTCCTCTTTATACCAGAGTAATGCTGGAGCCTGAAGCTGTGGTGGCAGCTTCTTGATTCTGTAGCTTCCTGACTAGAGCTAGAGCTGGAACAGGGGGTGGGCAGAGTGTGCATGTGGCTGCAGGGTAAGGGTCAAAGAATGAAACCCTGATCCTACAACCAGGCTGATCTGAGAACAAGGTAAGACCAAGAGTCATATTCTAGATGAAAGGTCAGAAACAGAGAAGAGATAAGAAGTTGTTTGTGGGTACAAGAGGCAGACCCTCAGAAGACTTCAGAGGCAGAGGGATGTCAGAGGTAACAAGGTGGAAAAAGTGATTGGAATCCAGAAAGAGCTGTATTGCTGGTTTTACTTGTCTTTCACCATTCTTCACCCCCATCCACAGCTTAAACGCAGACTTCCATTACTGAATCTCCACTGCCTACAATGGGGCCTGCCACACAGTAGGTAGGAAACAATATCTGTTGAATTGAGCCCTATTAACCATCATTTAAAGAACATTCTTTAAAACCGCTCACAAAGGATACTTTTCTAGGAAACCCTCCCTAATCCCTACCGAAAAGAATTCTGTTCTTACAAATACTTGTGGTATGCTTTTTGGTATCTCTCATTCTCTTTCAGTGTTCTGCCTTGTGTTATACATGTTTGGATGTCTCCTATGTTTTTCTGTATATCCACTCTAGGGGCAAGATCACTGTCTGAATCATCTTTGAAGATCCTAGTAGAAGTGTCACACATTTTGTGTGAGTCCTTAGTGGCTGCTGTGCATTGCTCCTATTTTCTATAGTTCTGATTTGCTTTAGTCCTCATTCTCACATAATGGAGATAATGACTTAGAAAGAAAAAAAACAAGCTTTTGTAGAATCCAAAAGTCTACTCCAATGTCTTCAAAGAACAAGCAAAGGAAATAAATATATAATCTTTTACTAAAGTTGCTTTAAAAATCAGCGAGTATTCTTCTGTGCAAGATAGGTTTTTGTTTTAACCTAGCTATCATGATTGTCCAGTATTACTTTACTTTGACTATGTAGCTCTGATGTGTGGTATGTTTTCAAATTTAAAATTAGAAACCCACGTACCACTTACACCCTGCTCCTCTGATTCAAGTGTGACTCATTGTAACTAAGAACTGATGGTAAAATAACAACAACAACAAAACCCAAAATCATCTGGGTTTGGTATGTGCCAGAGGGTAATGTGTGTGCATGTATGTTCTCATACATCTGTAATTATATACTGATCACCTATTTATGTTTATTTTAGAATTAACGAAGAGTAAAGGAGAATTGATTGAAATATTTATTTAGATAGAGTTCTAGTACTGAGCTGTCTAACACTATAGTCACTAGTTACATGTTGCTATTGAGCACTTGAAACATGGTATACTGAATTGAAATGTGCTATTAGTTTCATATTTTTACTTTTTTTCATGTGACTACTAGAAAATTTTAAAGTACAAGTGTGGCATGCATTATATTTCTGTAGGATAGCATTGGTTTGGTATATGCTATAATTTAGCTACGTTTACCATAGAAACATTGCAAAGGTGTTGTGAAAAAAATTCCACTCTAGTAATGGAGATAAACTATTGATAGTCTGCTGTGCTGGAGGCGCTGAGATTTTACATGAACTATTTCATTTAATTCTCCCCAAATCTTATTAGATAGTTATTTTCCCTATTTTAAGATAAGTAGTCTGGGGTTCAAAAAGGTTAAGAAAATTTCCTACAAGTCCATGATCAGACAGCTAGCAATCTGCAAAACATACTCATATCCACTTGTCACTAGAGATCATTCTCTTTTTGCTGAAGAACACTTTCTTTCCTCTGTCTTTCCTTTGCCTTATGCTACCTGAAATTTTTTTTGTTTTAATATTTATTTATTTATTTGATTGTGTTGGGTCTTAGTTGTGGCAGGCAGCCTCCTTACTTGTGGCATGCGAACTCTTAGTTGCGGCATGCGTATGGGATCTAGTTCCCAGACCAGGGATAGAACCCGGGCCCCCTGCATTTGGAGCGCGGAGTCTTAACCATTGTGCCACCAGGGAAGTCCCTGAAATTCTAATAACACCCACGATCGTGAAGTCTCACTAGCCTGTTACTTCAAAATAGGGTCATATTTCCTTTTTTACCCAAATGAAAATAACGTAAGTCCCTCACAAGCCAAATTATCAGGAATTCCAATCTTTTCCCATGATTCCCCTCCTCATATAATCATAAATGACCCAGGCTTATTTACTAATGCCTGAGAATTGATCCATTTGTCTGTGGATTGACAATAGAGTGACAGCTCATACACTCTTGAGGCTAGAGGCCTATCTAGAGAAGGGTTAATTCAGTGACAGGGTTGTGTTAGTTTCCTATTACCTTGTAACAAATTACCATTGGTGGCTTAAAACAACACCCGTTAACAAATACCGTATGCTAACACATATATATGGAATCTAAATAAAAAGGTTCTGAAGAACCTAGGGGCAGGACAGGAATAAAGATGCAGATGTAGAGAATGGACTTGAGGACACAGGGAGGGGGAAGGGTAAGCTGGGACAAAGTGAGAGAGTGGCATGGACATATATACACTACCAAATGTAAAATAGATAGCTAGTGGGAAGCAGCCGCATAGCACAGGGAGATCAGCTCGGTGCTTTGTGACCACCTAGAAGGGTGGGATAGGGAGACGCAAGAGGGAGGGGATATGGGGATATATGTATATGTATAGCTGATTCACTTTGTTGTGCAGCAGCAACTAACACACCCTTGTGAAGCAATTATACTCCAGTAAAGATGTTAAAACAACAACAACAACAACAACACCACCACCCATTTATTAGCTCATATTATCTGTAGGTCAGAAGTCCAGCATGGCTTTGCTGAATTCTCTGCTCACATTATCACATGGCTGAAATCAAGATGCCTGCAAGTTTGAGTTCTCATCTCGATACCTTGGGGGGGGGAATCTGTTTCAAAGCACATTTTTGTTGTTGGCAGAATTTGGTTCCTTATGGGTATAGGACTTAGGTTTCTGCTTCCTTGCTGGCTGTCAGCCAGAGGCTACTCTCTGCTTCTAGAAGCTGGATGTGTTCCTTGTCACGTGCCCCATTTCCCATCTTCATGCCAGCAATGGCAAATTGAATCTGTTTCGTGCTTTGAATCTCTCTGGCTTCTCTTTCTGCCCCCATTTATAGAAAACTCTCTGCTTTTTAAGGGCTCAGGTAATGGGATCGGGGCACCCAGATAATCTTATTTTAAGGTCAACTATGACATAATTGTTCCAGGGTTTAGGGAATGGGATACTGGGGGGAGTGGGTGGTGCATTTTCAGCTCTCTGCCTGCTACAGTCCTGGGGATTATACAGGGCATGTATACCACCACAGAGACAGTGGCAGAAAGGAAGCTGTCAGAGTCTTCCCAGCTGCTTAGCTTAGCCAGTCATAGGGACAAAAGGAAGAGCTGAATCATGATTAGACAGTAACACTTACTGGAGGAGAAGTAGAGGATGGATGTGAAGGTTCCTGACTTGTTACCTTCCCTTCAACTTTACCCCCCAGTTTTAATCATCATATACTTTCTTTCTGAAAGCCACATGTAGATCTCTCTGCTAGGAGGAGGTATAACATATCTGTCCCACCTGTTTTAAAGGAAGCAATGTCCAGGCACTTTGAGGTATGTTGGAGCCTCCATGTCCTGTATTGCTGGAGCCCTGATAAACCATAGAGATGGGAGTCCCCATGAATGGCTTCCTAACAGGCCACTGGGGCCAGTTCTGCTGGTTCCTCTGGGCCAAGGAGCTTCCTCAGTGTGCAGGAGGAGCACCCTCCCCTGCCTGTAGCAGACTTCACTCCCTCTAGGTTACCTGCCTTTTGAACCCTTTTCTTTCCCCACACTTGCATGCCAATCTCCCAATACTCAGCTCAAAATCCATTGTGGCTCTTGCTTTCCCTGGGAACACACCTTTCATGTGCCAATTACTGAACCTTTGCTCACCAAGCATTGTGTTCCCTAAAGTGCCACATCCCCTTTCTCTTTACTGCCTCTGTTGTTTACTTGAGAGATTTCTTTTAGCTGAATCATATTTTTAACCTTAACAAACGTATAAAGGAAACTTCTATCACTATCATATGTGGAAAATCTGAATTACCTGCCATATATAGGTGTTAACTCTAAAAGAAAAAGAAAAAAAAACAAAAAGGAAAGAAAAATTCTTAGTCACTTGTGTTCTCTAACCTGACATAGCAGAGTGATTCTCAAAAGGCTCCTTTCTTCCTCTCTGATTGTCCCCAGGGGCATTTTTATTACAATTCCTGACTCTTTTTCTGTTTGTTTTTGTTGTGTTGTGTTTTGAGCTAAGGGGCTACAATGCAGTTATATTACAGGCCACGTGTTGAAGCTTGGCGAGCTGCATGTACCCCAAACTACTTTGCCTCTTCCTTCCCATCCCCACCCCTCTTCAGTGTGCTACCTAAAGTCATCCCCCATACCACCAGAGATGTGCAATCCACAGTTCAGAAAACACAGACCCCACTTTCTTCTTCCCAGAGACCCACCTCAAAGTCCTCTCCCTCTAAGAAACCAATACAGACCTCAGTGATCCCCTCAACTGCATTCATAAGGCTACTGTGTCTAATTATTCAAATGTTGCTGTGTGACATTTCATTAAGGACAAAGACCATGCTTTATACTAAGTTTTCCCACAGCATTTGGTATGCTACCTGGCAAACAGCAGGCATTCAGTGAATATTTGTGGTTTGATGAGCAGCAAGGGTCAGCTCTGGGTAAGAGTGTAAAGCAGAGTTTGACTTAGGTTCCTCTCCTACCTTGGGCTGCTTCAGTCACAGAAGGGCCATGGATTGTGGTTCTCCTCTGAGGCATTTTCTCCTTTCTCAATAAGTTCCCTGTGTTTCCTGATTTTTCTCAGTCTCCCCAAATCACACTTTGTGTGCTGTGTCTGATTATCTCGTTGACTAATTAGCTAAGACATTTGGTGTTTGCCACTAGATCTTGCATTGCTTAATTCTGTCTTGTAAACTTTTTTTGTATCCTCTATCACACTGAAGACCACATATACATAGTAGATGCTCAATAGATATTTGTTGTATAAAATGAATGCATGTTGTATTGTTTGTGTCTTGGAGTGTCCCTGATATATCTTCAGGAAAAAATACGAAGTCCTCAAACTAATTCATACAACATTGGTCAAGGGGATTTACTAAGTTTCTTAACAAGTATGGAAAAGCTTTGTAGTTTTGACTCAGAATAATAAAAATGAAATCTTCCCTCTGCCTTTCCTCCCTCTTTTGGTCCACTAGGCCAATTTAGATGTTCCTTTCAAGGAGCAATTTAAGTCTCTTTAGCTTTACATGAAGCTTATATTTCCTTTTCTGTACCCCCAAGCAAGTTACACATACTTATTATCCAAACCTGGACATACTGAGAACGAAAGTGGGCACAAATAACTATTAAGCCAGGACAAGAAGTGTCCCTGACAAAGAAGGAAGTACGGTCATACTACTTTGAGAGCAGTTATTTGCTAACTGTATGTCACTTTTCATTTAACTGTAAAGCCATTCTAGGTCTGGGCCTTATTTCTCTTAGCTTCCTTTGTTACCTAGAACTGTGCCTGGCACATAGTGGTGGTAGAAGAAATGTTAGTGCTGTTTTAAAAATGTTCATTTAATTGCATATAATACTACCTTGATGTAGAATTCAAACAATCCCATTTGGGGCCTATTATGAGCCATTTTCTCAGTATTACAAATATAGGGCAATGAGCTTAATTATATGCTTGTGTAATGATAATAGCTAGCATTTACCAGCACTGAGCATGTGCCAGGCCCAGGGCTAAGAACTCTGCTTGAGTTCTCTCACTGATTTCTTCCAACAGCTCTTGGAGATAAGTACTGCTATGGTCCCATTAAATGAGAAGAAAAGACAGGTTTAGAAGATTAATAACCTTGGTCAGGATCACCCAGCTAATTCTGCATCAGAGTTTGAACTCCAGGCTCTGACCCTATACACCATCTCCCCTGTATGTGATAAGTAGCTGGCACTGAATTTTGGAAAGTAGTTAAAAAAATAATAGTATACTTTTAGGAAAAATCCATTTGCTGTAAACATTTTAAAGGAAAACTTAACTAAGTAAGAGATCGCATAATCAGGCAAGTGTGATAGCTGTGTGAGCTCATGAGTAGTGATAGCAGTTGGTTAGACCAGCACATTGTTTGCTGTTGTCCTTGATGTTGGTTAATGTTTCCATTTGTTAAGTTACAAATATGCCATGTTAGTTTTGTTGAGATCATTGTCTTGTCTGCAAGACATTTTATTTTGTACTGTAACAGTTGCATTTAACTTTAGCAGTATGTGGTTGAATTATGAACAGTGACTATTTTCTACTCTGTCCTTTTGAGAGAAGTTTTTACTTGGTAACAATTTTAAGGACAGTACAGACACATCATAATATTGACTCCGGAAAAATTATTATGTGGTATTATTACAATTATTGTAATTATTAATTACAAACCATATTTTTTAATCCTTTTTGTTGCTGTCAAATTTATTTATTTTTGGCTGTGTTGGGTCTTTGTTACTGCGCACGGGCTTTCTCTAGTTGTGGCAAGCAGGGGCTACTACTCTTTGTTGTGGTGCGCGGGCTTCTCAATGTGGTGGCTCTTCTTGTTGCGGAGCACGGGCTCTAGGCGCGTGGGCTTCAGTAGTTGTGGGATACGGGCTTAGTAGTTGTGGCTCACAGGCTCTAGAGTGCAGGCTCAGTAGTTGTGGCACATGGGCTTAGTTGCTCCGCGGCATGTGGGATCTTCTTGGACCAGGGTTCGAACCCATGTCCGCTGCATTGGCAGGTGGATTCTTAACCACTGTGCCACCAGGGAAATCCCCCAAACCATATTTTTACATTACTGAAATATATAGTCAATAGTTTTAAGAAATAAAAGCAGGCTATTGAATTTTATATAAAAATAATTATATATAAAATTAAATAAAAGCAGTCTATTGAATTTTATGTAAAAATAATCCAGATTGTAAGGGATCATCTGTAACCTTAAATAGTTTTAAATCAGAAAGGATAAATTAAGTATGTAAAGAGACTATGCTATAAGTATTATACTGAACAAATAACTATATGCACAGACTTTCATACAAAACGTATCCTTTGATTGAATGGAATTGTCTTCTTAATTGACTTTTTTTTCCTACTGGCAAGAGCTACGTAGGAATAGCTATAGCAACTGAAATTAGATATTATTAAGGTATTCAATCATATGTGATATGTTATAAACAAAACATGAAAAATCTGGAAATAAATGTTTACGTAATGAATACTAACTTTTATGAATAAATGATAGGAAATGTTATTACTTAAGGCATTCACTCAAGATGACTACATTTGTAATTCAAAGGAAGGATTACAAATATATATACCAAGTTCAGAAATTTTCTGGGTTTTTTTTGTCATAGGACTTAAAAAAAATTCTTTTTTCTCTTTATTGAAGTAGAGTTGATTTACAATGTTGTGCCAGTCTTGGCTGTGCAACAAAGTGACTCAATTATAGACATAGAGACATTCTTTTTTTTATATTCTTCCATTATGGTTTATCACAGCATACGGACATTTTTAGCATTAAAATGCCTTTGAGTTTTACACCAGAAAGTTTTCTCTAATTTATCACGTTTGTCTTCTTCAGTGAAATAGAATACCATGATAGCATTGGTTAGAAAAACTGCATTGAATGCCAAGTTATCACTGTACTCAGAGTAACCAGAAAATCAAAATGCTTATGTTATGATGTAGATAGGGATCTTATGGTTAACTGATAGAAATTGGAACCAAGAGGAAGTTTAAAATAAAAAATTGGTCATTTTTTGTTGATTTGCACTTTTTATTACCTAGGAGACTTAAAATTGTTTTCATTTACTCTAGGCACTTGGGATACATCAGTTGAACAAAACACAAAATCCCATCTTCTACTGGGGAAGACAGACATTAAAACATATACAACAGATAAATTGTAAAGATTTTTGCAAGGTTTTAAGTGTCATGGGAAGAAAAGAAGAAGCAAGTTAGGAAGGACTGAGAGTTGGGTTTGGGGTGGTTACAGTTTTAAATAGCGTGGTCAGGTTGAGTATCATTGTTAAGGTAAGATTGGATCAAGGAGTTAAAAGAGGTGAAGGTGGACACCAGGGAAGAATGTTACCGGCAGAGAAAAAACGCTCACAAAGTCCCTGTCTGGAATATACAAGCAACTGGAGTCAGGGAGTAAAGAAAAAGGCAAATCCAAGGGCTTTGTAGAAACCGTGAAGACCTTTTTTTTTTTTTTTTTAGCATCTTTACTGGAGTATAATTGCTTTACAAGGGTGTGTTAGTTGCTGCTGTACAACAAAGTGAATCAGCTATACATATACATATATCCCCATATCCCCTCCCTCTTGCGTCTCCCTATCCCACCCTTCTAGGTGGTCACAAAGCACCGAGCTGATCTCCCTGTGCTGTGCGGCTGCTTCCCACTAGCTATCTATTTTACATTTGGTAGTGTATATATGTTCATGCCACTCTCTCACTTCGTCCCAGCTTATCCTTCCCCCTCCCCGTGTCCTCAAGTCCATTCTCTATGTCTGCATCTTTATTCCTGTCCTGCCACTAGGTTCTTCAGAACCATTTTTTAGATTCCATATATATGTGTTAGCATATAGTATTTGTTTTTCTCTTTCTGACTTACTTCATTCCGTATGACAGACTCTAAGGACCTTAGCTTTTACAGTTTAGGAGATGGGGAGGCAATGGAAGATTTTGACCAGATGAGACGGGAGCTGACTTTTTTTGTAGGAGGATATTCTGATTGTTGTTTTGATAATAGACTGCGTTAATGGTGGGCAGGTAGACCATTTAGTAGGCCACCGAAGTATACTCGAGGCCAGAGCAGATGAAAAGTGATGCAGGGGAGAAGTGGTCTGATTCTAGTTTATTTTGAGGGCACAACCAACAGACATGCTTGACAGATTGGAGGTGAAGAGGAAAGAATGAGAGGAGCCAAGGATGACTCCAAGTTTTTGACCTGAGTAACTAACTAGAAGGACTGTGGCATGGTTTTGAGTTGCTTTTTGAGCAAGGCAGACCTAACTCTAAATTTAGCGGGAAAAGAAAACTAATGTTGCGCTAATATAATCAATCAAGATGGGGAAGACGTACTATATTATATTCCAAGTATGGTAGGCATTTTGGTGGAGGGTCTACTGCTAGATAGGCGCACTCTTAAGTGTTTCTGATTTCTGGGATATATAAAATATACAGGTAAGGGCTCAGAGATCCAGTAGACGAGTAATTTCACACATTTCAAATGCCATGTGGGTGTTCTCGGCCTTAAGCCAGGTAATGACGGATTCAACAATTCTGACGTTTCCATTTAAAAAAAGGGGGAGGGTGGTTTGGTGATTTCAGGGCATCTATCTCTCAACTACTACTGAGAGACAGACGGTCCTAAGGCTCAGCCACGACCCTAGCCCGCCTGGGACCGTTCCCACTTCCAGCGCAGGCGCCGTCTGGGGAGGGGGCGCGAGGTCTTGCTGCCGGCTGCCGGGCTGAGAGTGGGGAGGGGCTCCCGAACGTTCCCACCCAGCCCCGATCGCCATCTTCCGGCGCGTTCTTTCCCGCGCGGACTCCAACCCCAGCTTTCTGCACTCTTCTCGCCGGGGAAGGGGTTTCTAGCCCGCGGAGCTCGCGGGCAGTGCGCGTCCCTGAGGTGCGGAGCAGAGTCCACCCTCAAGGCAGGGTACGGGGCGGGGCCGGCGTGGGGGCAGCTGTGCGGCGGCGCGGCCCTCCCGCTGCTCCCGGAGCGCGCACCGCCTCTTGCCCCGCCTGCGCGCGAGCCAGGGCGTGGAGGGAGGGGCCAGGAAGCGGCGAGCGCGCTGGGGAGCGCAGCTGCGGGCGTGGGGGGACAGCAGCCGCGGAGCCGGCCCCGAGAGCAGTCGCGGCAGGAGCGAGCGGCGGAGACAAAGGCTACGGTGAGTGCATCTCCCGCCGGGGTCGCGCTCCGGGCCTCCCACCTTGCTCTCGGGGCCCCTTGGGCGGGGGCCCGAAGCCCCTAACCCCCGCCACCTAGGGCTTCAGGGCGAATGCGGCCCTGCCCTGCCCGCTGCGCGCTGCGGACTGTGGGCTGAGCCTGCGGCTCCATTTTCAGGTCTGGGCGAGGTCCTCATGCGGACCCTGCCTTTGGTTTTCCTTCCATTCCTTCTGGAAAATGGTTAAATACTCTGTTCCGGATTCAAGACAGGCGGGCGGCTGAGAGAGCCAACCGCCCCCCCCCATTGTAAAATGGAAATGAAGAGCCCCCTCCCCCCCCCAACTTTGCAGGTCTGGAAGTCGGGGGGGTGGCGCGAGGGGCAGGCGGAGAGGGCCCGGGTCCTCCAGGTGAGTTTCGGAGGGGCGGGGACCGCCGGCTCGGGAGCCGGACTCTTGCCTGGGGCGTCCGGCGCGTTCCGCACGCGGGTCTCGCCGCGGTACTTTGGGCCCCGGAGAGAAAGCCGTGACCACCTCGGAGGAGGAACTCGTCCTACTCTTACAGGTTGTTTTACGCAGCGCTTGCTGCTTTAGTTGTGATTTTTGGTAACGGGTGTGGTAGTTAGCGGCTCGGTGATGCCGCATTAATAGGTGAAAAGGAGCCTCGATGGGCTGACTTAATGTGTACATGAAACAACACTGAGATTCCTCTTTAGCTGCTCTTATTTTGAGTGATAAGCTTTTGAAGGGGAATTTGATGCTAATGTTCAGTTTACAAAATTAACGTTTTGTTAAAGGGCCTGACATATAGTAAGTAGATGCTCAGTAAAATAGTTGAATGAAAAAATGAATCTTGAAACGTCAGAGAAAGCTGATCTCATATCTAGTACAATTTAGGCACATACTCTCGATTCAAGTTAAAGAAAAAAATTGGCAAACACGTTATTTTGGCTTATATGCTTGTTTTTTGTTTTCATGCAACATACACATACTGTTGAAAAATCAGTTATTTTCAATATTAGGAGCATAGAAAATGCATTTGAAGTTAATCATTTTGAGGAAAGTTGGTAGACATTTTGATGTTTCCTAAAAATTAACCATATTGATCTAATTTTCTTTTGAAAGATTGGAGAAGATAAAGAAGAGGTGCTTCTATTCTGTTTGGTTGAGACCCTGCTTTCCATTTCATGATGAATAAAGAAGTTTATGTGCTTTTGAGGGACTCTGGCATGGTCTTGAGTTGCTTTTTGAGCAAGGGGGAACTTTAAGGGAAAAAAGAAAGCTAATGTTGCAGTAATATAATTAAACCTCACCACTTACTCAGCAGATATTCATTAAGCACCTATTATATGCTGGCACCTGTGCTGGCTGCTGATTTCCTAGGGGCAAACAAAACCCACAATTATCTTTTTCTTAACCTGAGCGTGAAGTTCGTTCCTCATTATGGATGTTGCAAGGACAGTCTTATACCCCTAGTGCCTATTTAAAATTGGGAAAGATGGCAGGTGAACAGCAGGAAGTGTAGATCCATAACAGTCTATTTAAAGGTTAATAAGTAACTTTATAGGGCTAAGATCATTGGGTTACATTTTCATATTGTCAGTTTAATAAAATCTGTTTTTTTAAATGAAGAGAGGAAGAAGTTTAGCAAACTAATATTTTTATTCTCTCTCCCATATTAGATGTTTTTGGTACATTGTATTTATTGAAAAGTAATGTACTTGTGGTTCTGTTTTCTGTAAATAATTTTTGCTGTACAACATGTTCTGTTGTTAAAAATCTCCTAAGAGAAACAGTGGATTCCTTTTCTATAAGAAGTGTTTTTAAATAAAGCACCTTTTCAGAAATTTTATTTTGACCTTTTATTCATCATTTACAAATAGAGTATTGACTTGATAGTACTGAGAAGTGAAGAACTGTTAGTAGTGATTTGTAGTTCTATATCTGAATTTTACCTCTAGTATTAAAACTGTGGTAAAACTGTTTTAGTAAACAGTAAAAGAGGATGATTTGTAGTATTGCACTTATTAATTCAACACAATTAAGGTTGTGTTGTCTGTTTTTATCTTACTTACATATGATAAAAAGTACTTATTTGAATTCTTCAGAAGTCCAAATTAATGCGCTCCAAAGTCAGTCTTGATCATTACAGAAAAATGTATTGATAGATTAATAATTTTTTTACAGATAACTTTTGAATATATAAATTTATTTATTTTATTTATTTTTGGCTGCGTTGGGTCTTTGTTGCTGCTCACGGGCTTTCTCTAGTTGTGGCGAGTGGGGGCTGCTCTTCATTGCAGTGCGCGGGCTTCTCGTTGTCATGGCTTCTCGTTGCGGAGCACAGGCTTTAGGCACGCGGGCTTCAGTAGTTGTGGCACGCAGCCTCAGTAGTTGTGGCGCACAGGCTTAGTTGCTCCACGGCATGTGGGATCTTCCCAGACCAGGGCTTGAACCTGTGTCCCCTGCATTGGCAGGTGGATTCCTAACCACTGCGTCACCAGGGAAGCCCCTAACTTTAGGTGGACACTTTTGACCTGTTAACAGCTTATGCATTGTTGAAGATGATATGTGCATTCAAATAGAACTTTAAGATTTTTAGGGCTTCCTGGGTGGTGCAGTCGTTAAGAGTCTGCCGATTCAGGGCACATGGGTTTGAGCCATGGTCCGGGAAGATCCCACATGCCGCGGAGCAACTAAGCCTGTGCACCACAACTACTAAGCCTGCACTCTAGAGCCCGGGAGCCACAACTACTGAGCCCACATGCCACAGCTACTGAAGCCTGCGCCCTAGAGACCGGGCTCCGCAGCAAAAGAAGCAAAAGAAGCCGCTGCAATGAGAAGCCCGTGCACCACAACGAAGAGTAGCCCCCCCGCTCCTCGAAACTAGAGAAAGCCTGCGTGCAGCAACGAAGACCCAATACAGCCAAAGATAAATAAATAAAATAAAAATAAACTGCAAAATGTCATTAAAAAAAAGGATTTTTACACTTACTGGCTAATAGTTTTTTATGGTTCCTATGAATAAGGAAAGTAATCCCTTAAATCTTAGTGGTAGAGAGTTGTGATAGTTTTTCTTTAAATATATATTTCTTGTAGGAAGAGTGACTTGATAGCGTACACCTGTGTGTTCCTTGGAGTCTGTTGTTGATGAGAAACCTAATAACAAATGTAATGGTGATGATTAGAACAGTGTAAGCCTTATGTTGAATAAAAAGTGCTTGGCATATTTTATTTTGGTAAGAATTTCATCAGGGTTTTTGATAGTCAACAGCGTCAACACATGTTAAAGTAATTTTTCCAAGAAATTAGAACCTGTAATGACTTCCTTTTTTTTTGTACTTTAAAAAAAATACCGTGTTTTCAAGGCATTATTCCTACCTTGGAGTAGTTCATGTTTTAAGGCTGAATAAATTCGAGGATCATTCCATTTTAAAATTGTTGGAATATTCGAAGTGTGTTTATGCTTTCTTCATCAGGGTATGTGTGTTTATTGTTGGGGCTGGTTGTCTTTTTTTGTTGTAATATCCTTTAGAATAATTTAGAAAGCGTGACCTTTATCAGATGTAATTAATAAAGTGATTAAGAATGATACTGGTCTGACATATTGTAGCTGTGCCCATATTGTCTGTATAGATTGTGAAAGGCTATTAATTAACATTTGTAAAATGCTTTAAACTGACTTCTCACATTTATTCAGTAAGATAGGTTTCTATTATGTTTTTATGTCCCAGTTATCTCTCTTTATCATGCAAGTGTTTAGATTTCTCATCTGCTTTAGGATGAGTCTGGGTTATTTTGTTAAGGCTTCCTAAGACTTTTCTCTCAGTTGCAAATGCATATTAGTTTTCATCTGTTTCAGTGTTCTTAATCTCAGTTCTCATGAAAGTAATATTTTAACATTTATTGAATGTTAAATGTTAATAAAGTTTTAGATCTGTCTTAGAGGGACACATGTACTTACCCTTAATAGTTAGGTGAGGGCATTTATTCTGATTTTTTTCATACTACCTGGAAAAACTTGGAATTTAGCTTATTAATTATTAACTTTATGCATTCTGCCTCAGTTCAAAGCTTAAGTATACTTGAACCTTTCTATATACTAACAAATAATGAACAGAGGAAGACTTAGCTGAAACTGCTCTGGGACCCCATCCAAAGGGAGTTTTTGAACTGAAAGCCAAAAAATTTGGTAATGAGTTGTCTTTATCATGACACCATTAAATACTGCAAACCTATTTTAGTCAAAATGAATTATTGTAAAACAAACTCCCTCTTTTTCCTATAAAGCATTAGATAACTCCATGTTAAATTTAGGTGTGTTTGAAAATGACTGAATGGTGAGCACTGTTTGCATTTTGTAGCTTACTCACTTAGAAATTCATGATAAGACTTTTTTTAGTCTATTATAATTTATTAACAAATAAGTATTGATTTTAAATGTGTTTAAGCTTGTAATTCACAAAGTTAGAAAAATATGAAAACAATTCCAAGAAAAGGAGAAAACTAAGATTTCTTATTAAATCTTTAGGATTGAATTTTTGTAAGCATCTCCTACTAAACCAAAATCATTTTGTTTCATTCGACTTAATCTACTTTCACTTTTTTGCTCAATAAAGCAAAAATGAATTTTTTGTATATTCAGCATTGTGTATATTTAGCACCTAATAGATAGTGGGAGCCCATGGATATTTGTGGAACTGAAATGGATGGGATTTGATAAGGGTTTAAGCAGAAAACAGCTTTCTTTCTCTCAGTGTACCTTCAAAGCCTCCCTGTACATTGTCTTTCCCTGACTTTCCAGCTCTTAGGAAGACCAAATAAGTTTTCTAGTTAATTTTAGGGGTAAAAAGTCTTATGCTCATTTGTCAGTAATAGTCTTATTTTAGTCGTTAGAAGGTGCAGTTCAGAATAATAATGTGTTCAAACTCTTACACAATATAGAACTTTTTTTTTTGTAGTTCAGAACTGCTTCAGAGCAAGAAGCCTGCTTTGGAGGCAGAGTCCTGAGAGGCTTCTCTTTTTTACTTTGCCAGCTCCTCTTTAGTATGCTGTCACATTCACCTGTCCAGGGTCCAGTTCAGTGGGGAAAGAGGATTGGGGGAAAAGGTATGGTTTTAATGTGGCTCCTCCTATTGTGATCTGGCAGCTGTGCCTTCTGAGTTGGACAGGTTGTTTAAAGCTGACTCTGGAGGAGTGCTGGAAATGGTTTTCTTGGGGATTCCATGTCTGGGAACCTCCAGCTATAATTCCTGTGATATAATTCTTCTTCTCCAGTCCCTTAGCCTTCTAGTTGCACTCATCTGCAGGCTCACTGTGCCTGGGAGAGGTTTTGCTTTACTCTTTAAGGTAGTTCTGTTACATTTAAACCAGACCTGCCTGTACTTTATTAAGATTATTTCACAGAACACAGTTTCAGGCGTTCCATTGGGGTTTCAGTTTCCTATCTTAACAGTTCCTTCTGTCAAGCACCCCCACTTGAACTCTACTTCTGTGTCTGGGACCTGTTGTACAGTCCGTTGCTGCTACTCCCTTTTTTAGCGTCCCAACCCCTCCTTCCTCCATTTTCTCACTTGATTATTTATCCTGCTTTGAATCCATAGTCCACTGTTAAAATTTCTTCCTTTTATAAAGCCTCAGTTCTCTTTTAGCACCTCTCCCTTCATGTACTTACTTGGTAACCATCAACCCCCCGAATCCAGTTCTCCATCTAGTCCAGCCGATACCTGGCAGTTGAGCGTGAATTGAGGAAGACATACCTGTGCTGACCTGTTCTCCTTTCGTGTTGGCCAAGGAGGGTCCTTCGTGCTGTCCACAGTCCTTTAATCATAGTATCAATCAGTCCCTGGTTAAATCACTCTGCCAGTCCCCTAACTGACAATTTTACACCTCTCCTCAAACCTCTAGTGCCTCTTTTCTTCATTTTCTGCTGATGACCTTGTTTCCTGTATATTAAAAATGAAAGCAATCAGGAGAAAACTTTTGTATGTCTCCTCGCATCTGTACGCAAACTCTATGCATTTCCTCCTGTGCTGTGACCATCACCTCTCTCACCCCTGGTTCTGTCCCCCTCCTGTCAGGGACTTTGCTTTGCCTCAGGATTCATCCCATTCTGCCTGCCAATGAGCTGCCTCATCAGTGTTTCCCATTTGTATTGGATTATTCCTGTCAGCATATAGATATGCTGAAAAATCTCCCATCTTTATTTTTTTAAATATTTATTTATTTATTGGCTGCATCAGGTCTTAGTTGTGGCGTGCGGGATCTTTTGTTGTGGCGCATGGGCTCATCATTGTGACATGCTGGCTTCTCTCTAGTTGTGGCGTGTGGGTTTTCTCTTCTTTAGTCGTGATGCGCAGGTTCCAGGGTGTGGGCTCTAGTGGGTGTAGTTTGTGGCAAGAGGGCTCTAGTTGAGGCGCACGAGCTCAGTAGTTGTGGTGCGTGGGCTTAGTTGCCCCCTGGCAGGTGGGATCTTAGTTCCCTGACCAGGGATTGAACCTGCATCCCCTGCATTGGAAGGTGGGTTCTTTACCATTGCACCACCAGGGAAGTCCCTCCCATCTTTCAAAACAAGCAAACCTATCCCAATAGCACATCTTTCTTCAGCTACTGTTCTTCAAGAGTTGTTATTTGTGGTCACCAGTACTCCCTCTCTGTCTTGGATCCACTGCAGTTGGTTTTTTTTCTCCTCCATGCTACATTAACCGCTCTTGTGAGACTGCTTACTAGTGACCTCCTTGGTGACAAATTCCCCAGCCAGTTCTCAATCCTAATCTCACTGGATGTAGCAGCAGAAGCATTTGAAGTGGTTGGTAATTTTCTGTTCTTTGAAACCTTTCTTTCCTTTGTTTCTGGGGCACTTCTGCTTATTTTCAGTTTCTTTTGCTGGTTCCTTTTAGTTGTCCCAACTTCTGAAAAATAAGACAGTGTCCTGAGCTCTATGTTTAGACCTCTTCTGTATTTATACAGTCTCCTGTGATCTCATCCTATCCTCTAGCTAGAATTATCATATATTTCAAACTAAAAATGTTATCGCTCTCCTGGATCTCTTTTCTAACCTTCAGACTTATATACCCAGCTGCCTAGTCAACATTTTCAATTAGACATCCCAAATTTAACCTGTCAGCACTGAACTCCTCATCCTCCTTCCTCCTTCCCCCACCCCAGGGATTGTTCCTATTCCAGTTTGCCTCATTTTATTAAATGTCAACTCCATCTTTATTTCTCTGACTGTAACCTTATAGACACTCTTGATTCCTGTTTCTCGCACAGTCACATGTAATTCAAAAAAATGTATCATGAAAGTATGTCTTTTATTTACCTTAAAATCTACTTTAAGAATAAATATGACCACAGCCTGCTGTCTTCAACTGCCCCCTACCCCCCACTGTGCAGCCATCCTCTCTTGCGTGTTGTTATTTTAGTCATCTCCTTTCTAGTCTCCGTCTTGCTTCTGCTCTTCTCTGTTCTCAACACAGCAACCAGGACAGTCATTTTGAAATGAAAGTCTGATTATTTTACTCCTATGTTCAAAACTCTTTGGTGGTTTTTCGTATCATTTCGAGTAAATGCCAGAATATAACAGTGCCTACCAGGAGGCCCTCCATCATCTTTGTGGCTGGCCTCTCTGATTACATGTCCTACTCATTTCTCCTTGGCTTATCCCATACCAGGCATGTACCTTGTACCTGCTGGGTACAGTCTTGCTTTAATGTCCTTAGGGAAAGAGCTTTGTTGTTTTCACTTCAAAATCCCCAGTATTCTGCACATGGTGGGTGCTCACATTTGCCAAATGAATGTCTGCTTGTTATTCATGTCTTTGATAACAGCTTATGTGTATGTTTTTCTAACTAAAAGTATTTCAGTTAAAAGTATTTCACCTAAAACCATATAGTCCCATAAGAAGTAAAAACAAATTTAGATACAAGAGAAAATGGTAAGTTTGAGATCAATTTTTGTGTATAGAAAGTGAGAATACACAGAAAAATGGTAAAGGACAGCGGAGGTGAGAAAGGAATGAAGAGAGGTAAGGTAAATGGAATAAAGAAAAGGAAAGCCTGATTTGGAAGTAGGGTGCCACTTAAAAAAATTTTTTTTTTTTGGCTTGCCCCACATTTCTCTTTAGGCTTTGTTTCTTGAATTCTAAGTCTTGTTGATTTACATGGGTGTAGACACTACAAGTTGGACTGCACTTACATTTTTTTTTATCAGGGGTATGGGTTCAAATGAGATTCAAAACCAAAACTTAATTGCTTTTCAATTGCCAAACTCCTTTCATTAAAGAAAAGCAGTTGGGCTTCCCTGGTGGCGCAGTGGTTGAGAGTCCGCCTGCCGATGCAGGGGACACGGGTTCGTGCCCCGGTCCGGGAAGATCCCGCATGCCGCGGAGCGGCTGGGCCCGTGAGCCATGGCCGCTGAGCCTGTGTGTCTGGAGCCTGTGCTCTGCAACGGGAAAGGCCACAACAGTGAGAGGCCTGCGTACCGCAAAAAAAAAAAGAAAAGCAGTTGCCATTACCAAGAAAGTAGTTTACCTGGTGATATTCTTAGCATTTCTTGTTTTTTTGTAGAACGCTCAAACAGAAATCTCATAGTTTGAGGGAGGGATGTTCGGGGTACAAAAATTTGTTACTGTACCTTGTCCTTTCAGTACTGCACTGCCTGTTTATTCCCCTCTGAAAAGAGAGGGGGGCCTATATCAGCACAATTATTGTAGTTCTGTGGTAAAGTAGCAGCTAGCTACATTAATGTATACAAGTCTATTGAGTAATATTTATTGTATGCATATTTGTGCTCTTAAATGAAAAAAATGGAATATATTTAAACTTAACTGGTATTTAGGTAGGAAATGCAAGTGCAAGAGAAATTAATAATATGTAGACTTTAAGTATTTCATTCTGCTGAGACAAGATTTTTATTTTAATTCTTTTTTTTCTGAGTTATAGGTCTCATTTCATGTTGGTTGAAGGATATCCTTTAAATAAATTATTGAAATAGATGGCTTAGAAGTTCCTGAATGAATAATTTTTTATGTGCAAGCATAAACTATTCTCCATAAACCAGTCTAAACATTTCCCTGTTTTCTTTTTAAATGACATTTAAAATTTTTTTTTTTTTTTTTTTGGCTGCATCAGGTCTTAGTTGCAGCATGCGGGATCTTTCATTGTGGCTTGGGATCTTCATTGTGGCAAGCAGGCTTCTCTCTAGTTGTGGCATGTGGATTTTTCTCTCTGTAGCTGTGGCGCAGGCTCCAGAGTGTGTGTGCTCGTGTAGGCACGCTGGCTCTCCCGTTGAGGTGTGCAAGCTCAGTAGTTGTGGCACGTGGGCTTAGTTGTCCCATGGCGTGTGGGATCTTAGTTCCCCAACCAGGTATCGAACCCGCATCCCCTGTGTTGGAAGGCGGATTCTTCACCACTGGACCACCAGGGAAGTCCCTTCCCTGTTTTTGTATAATATGTAGTAATTTATATCTTGATTGTCTTGTCTGATGGACTTTTATGTGGCCATAATGTGGACTTAATTTTCACAATCACAGAGGTGTGGACATGTATGTATTTATCTTCACAGTTTTTGTAATATGCAAATATAAGTTAACGTATATGCTTGTTACTATAACTCCTAAACAATAACATTTATAAATCAGACTTGATATTTTATTTTTCTTTCACGTTAAAATAAGAAATTAAAATATAGTTTTTAATATGAAAACTTACGGCTATTACAGTTTGTTTTTTTTTTTTTTTGCGGTACGTGGGCCTCTCACTTTTGTGGCCTCTCCCGTTGTGGAGCACAGGCTGCAGACATGCAGGCTCAGTGGCCATGGCTCACGGGCCCAGCCGCTCCACGGCATGCGGGATCCTCCTGGACCAGGGCATTAACCCGTGTCCCCTGCATCGGCAGGCGGACTCTCAACCACTGCGCCACCAGGGAAGCCCCTGTTACAGCTTTTTAAAAGTTTACTTGCATACTGTGTAGTGTTGTTTCAGATGACATGCAAGCAAATGTTTTCCTACAGTATTGAATTTATCGTTCTACACTTTGTAGACTAATTAGGTCATCTTCATTAGAATTTGACATTGACCTACCTGAATTCATATGTTAGCATTTCACGTATGAAATAACCATCTTGGATTAATAAGATAATATTTCTGAACTGATGTGTGGTCCTGCCACTACACTTATTTCAGCTATATTCATAGTTTGAGGCCTATCATACTTACACTTCCTTAATTTCATAATGTTCTACATAGATTGTGAAGTAACCAGAGTGATTATATTGAGAAAAGTTAATAAAATTAATAGACTTTGACTTAAGTCTCATAAAGGGTCATTAAAATAATGCTTTAACATTCGTTTAACATTTATCAGACTACTATATGAAATTGTTTCCAATCCACTCAGGGTAAAATACAAACTAACTCCACTCAGTAAAATACAAACTATACTCATCCAGAAAATACAGTCTCACACTCTGTGTATACGATATGGCCCTGACAGCCTCTCAGGAGTATTTCATCTTTGCTTACTAAGTTCTAGCCACATTAGCATTCATTTTCTCAAACATGCCATGCTTGTTCTTGCCCTATTAAGGCTTTTACACTTGTTTCCTCTGTCTGAAATAGTCTTCCCCAGATCTTGGGAAGGTTGGCCTCTTATCTTTCAGATCTCAGCTTAAATATCGACTCATTTCTTTACCACTCATTTTAAAATAGCCCCCGCCCCCCACTGCTGTTTTGCTTTCTTAACAGCGTAAGTAGGAAACTGGATAATTTGGGCGAAAGCTTGTTATAGAAAGGATGAGATCAGACTATTAGGTGGAACCAGTGGTGTGTTGGAGCTGGTGAACTGATTGTGTGCATCTCTCCAGCTCCACATTCAGTGATGGCATGTTGACAGCTTGAAACTGGCTACAATGGGACTGTTTACAACATGGGAATTGGCAAAAGCTACAAACCAGGGCCTTTTTCCCAGAGAGGTGGTGGTTAAATATTGATCACCAGACCACAGAGTGGGACCATATAAAATTGCTGCTTTTATAGATTAAAAAATGCATGAATATTGGCAATTTCTTATGGTTTAACTTAGTGGAGTTACTTATTTCGGTTTAAAGATAATTTCTTCGTAGGAGTCAATAAAATTACCTCAGTGCTTTACCTTATTTTTCTAGATTGATTTAATATGTAAAGATTGTCTATTTATATGTTTGTATATTAATTGCTTAGCGATATACCGAATTTTTAACTAGTTCATTTCAAAGCAGACACATCTGCTTGAGACATCTTTAAGGGTGTTCTTGGCTCTGCAATTAAGTGCTAAGCCCATTGACAGATGTTCTTTTTCTGGTGAAGAAACCAGAGGTGATTCAATTTGAGTTATAAATTGTTAGATAATTTTTAAAAATATGCTTTTCAGAATGATTTACCTAGATACATGTGTGTTCAGTTTTTTCTTGGCTTTTTCTTTTTTTCCTTTGGCCATTATCATCCTTTAAGTGTTTACTTATTATCTGATTATTTACTGGCTGCTCAGTGATTTCTTCTATGAATCAGTATCTCCAAATCAATCAAATGATTTGTCTTATTTCTCAAGTGTTAGTATCGTTAGTTTTTCCCTATGGGCTTCCCTATCTATGGTCACCTGGGCATTCCAAGCCATTTTCCACCCTTACACCTCAGTTTTAAAAACAGACATGAAGTTACTTCTTTCTTAGAAGCACTATTTTCCTGTCTGAGGGAATTTATTGTTTAAAAACTGAACCTTGTTGGCTGAGGAGATTTCACTAACATTTCTTGAGCAACATTTGCATCATGTTAACTCTGAGTATGTGAATTTGAATTGGTAATATTGAATAAAATATGGCACACAGGTTTCTTTAACTCAGATTGTCCTGTGTCTTATGCACAAGCACTAAAAAATAAGTTGTGTTTAATGCAGAACATCAGAATACACATATAAGCTAAAGAAAAAAAGCACTTCCATAATCCTAAGATAACCACTAGTAATTTTTGATGTGTACTTCAGATAAATCAGTGAATATTTTTCCACAAAAGCAAGATCTTAGTACACATACTATTCTACAACATCTCACTTTACCAAATACTGTGATCATAAAAGCATTACTTTTTATTATTTCAGTTTGAAAGGATCTTACAAAGTGGAAATTTTGTTGATACACGGTAAAGCTGTAAGTAAAGTTGTGATTAAAAGCAGTGGTGTTTATGGAGAGTAGAATGTGGAAAGTTACCTCGACAAGAATTAACTTCAGCAGTAATTTTTTTCTTAAGAACACTCTTACTATTGTACAATAGCCTGATTGTATTATACCCGCTAAGGAAAACAGTACATGATTCTGTGTACAGTAGAATTATTTTAATAATAGCCCTAGAGTAAATTAGGGGGCTGTAGGTAAGTTCCTATTTTTTGGTCTGCCCCAAGTCCTATTGATGCTTTAATATTAGAATAATTTTAAAAGAAAAATGTATTTTATTGAAGGGCTCCATCTATCTAAATTATGTTAGTTTTATTAGATAATGCTGCCTTTTTTATATGAAGAGTTTGGGAGTTCTTGGAAAAAGAAAATTTTAGTATAAGAATTCTTGTTTTAATATTTGAGTTGAATTTTGTTTCATGAATTTGAAAATCCTTGTGGAATTGTTACTGGTGTTTAGTATCCTTTGGAAATCAGTCCTAATCTTGTCAAGCAGATGTTTGGGTCTTAAAGTAGCAGTTTTTTAAGCTAATCAAGGGTCCTGTAACAGTTGTGTAATTTAACTGACTTTTCCTTGACCACAGTGGTATCCGTTACCTAGGGTAAACGATTTCTTGCTTTGTTTTTATTCTTGACCTTGTCCTGTTCTGTGTATTACTGCTTGCTCACCAGGTCCTGCAGTCATTATCTCTTAGGTAGGTAGCTAAAGTAGCCATTTCTGTTACCCCGCAGGGCTACTTCCTGGATGGTGCATATATTGCTGAAAACATTTCTCATGTGGTACAGGAGAATAAAAAGCAATGTAGTTGATGTGGCTTTTTTCTACTGAGAAATGATGCATTTGTTTGACTAAAGTGGAGACTGGCAGTCAGCCCCTAAAAAATGTTTTTCACCGAGTGATCACATGTTTGTAAATGGATATGCAAGAGCTTCTGCTTGTTGGAAGGGGTAGTGAATCTTGATATAAATTCAAGAAAAGTGTTTAGAATTATTCCATACATCTTGCTCTTTAAAAAACTGGTATTTTTAAGAACAGTTTAATTTTACAGTGAATTTTTTTTTTTTTTTTTTGTGATACGCGGGCCTCTCACCGTTGTGGCCTCTCCCATTGCGGAGCACAGGCTCCGGACGCGCAGGCTCAGTGGCCATGGCTCATGGGCCCAGCCGCTCCGCGGCATGTGGGATCTTCCCAGACCGGGGCACGAACCTGTGTCCCCTGCATCGGCAGGCGGACTCTCAACCACTGCGCCACCAGGGAAGCCCTACAGTGAATTTTTAAGCCTCCCATTTTTATATTTATTTTTTGAATAATGACTCTGTTTTTGTAAAAATGGTACATACACACTAAAGAAGCTTAGAAACAGTCACATTGTAAATGACAGAACTAGTATTCAGAGTCTTGTCTGACATTCAGAGTCAGTGAGCTTCGGAAGCACTGTAAAGTGGTAGAAAGAATGTGGACTTTAGAATTAGGTGCGCCTTAGTTGATCCCTGATTTTGCTGTGTATCTGCTGTATGGCAGCATCTTACCTTGGTGACTTTTATTTTCTTCTTAGATTAACTGAGGGTAATAGGTTTGTTATGAAGCACACATTAAGTACTTGGCCTGTAGAAGGTGTTAATAACTGTTTTTCCTTTTTACTGTGCCATATTGTTTGAAAATATCTCTGCAAGTCATTTGGGACAGTTAGCTTAAAAGTGAATTGCAGTCAGGCAACTGGAAATATATGTAACCCAGGTGGACTCATATTGTAGTGTCCTTTTTCTTTTAAAGATTTTTTTGATGTGGACCATTTCTTTTAAAAAATTAATATTTATTTTTGGCTGTGTTGGGTCTTTGTTTCTGTGCAAGGGCTTTCTCCAGTTGCAGCGAGCGGGGGCCACTCTTCATCGCGGTGCACAGGCCTCTCACTGTCGCGGCCTCTCTTGTTGCGGAGCACAGGCTCCAGACGCGCGGGCTCAGTAGTTGTGGCTCACGGGCCCAGTTGCTCCGCGGCATGTGGGATCCTCCCAGACCAGGGCTCCAACCCGCGTCCCCTGCGCCGGCAGGCAGATTCCCAACCACTGCGCCACCAGGGAGGCCCTGTAATGTCCTTTTAATCTGCCTGTTTGAGGGGGAGGGTGGTTATTGCAGCTTTTTGAAAAAGTATTTTGACCTTAGGGAAAGCCTTAAAGTTCAAAGCTGAAGTAGAACTCAGGATGAGTTCATTACTGCTGACCAGAATGGTAAGAAAGTAATTTCTCTGTTTAATGAGAAATAGAAGCATTTGTGTGTAACAATTGCAGGCATAAAGATGTCTATTTTTAAAGGCTAACAGCCGACCAGCTGACCCTTTGCAAAAGAAAAATATGACTAGAATAGGGAAAAAGTGTTCAACTTTAATAATAATCAACAGCAAGTTTCTCTTATCAGATTTAAGATTTAGGAAATGGTGCTTTTTCACCTGAGTACAGTGACATAGGTACTAAATATCAATATGCTGCTGGAGAGAGTATAACTCTGTAGAATCCTTTGTGAAAGCAGTTTGGCATATATCAAAGAGTAGTATTTCTGCCTGCAAGAGTATTCCCTAAGGAAGTAACCTTCCCCCCCCAACCCCCCACTTTTTTTTTTTGAGGGAGGATGTTATTTTCCTTTTTTTGTAACAGCTTTATTGAGATAGTGTGACTTGTAATAAGAAATACTTACTTGGTTTTAGTCCCTGTTTCTGGCACAGAGCTCCCAAAACCCTTGGGATTTTATCAGTGAGGAGACCAGTAAAGGTGTCTTTTGTTATGTTAATGAATGACTTTGGAAAGCTTGTAAGGTTGGGGGCTGGTTGCCAGGAAACCAAAAGAGTGATTAGAGGGTTAGAACTTTCAGTCTCACCCCTCTGACCTGAAGAGGAAAGATGGGCTGGAGGTAGAAGCACCAACGCCATGATTTAATCAGTCAATTCCCATGTAATGAAACCTCCACAAAAACCTAAAAAGATAGGGTTTGGAGAGCATCTTGGTTGGTGAACATGTGGAGGTGCTGGGTGAGTGGAGTGCTCAGAGCATGGAAACCCTGTGTCCCTTTCCCCATTACTTGCCCTGTGCATCACGTGACTGTTCTTGAATTACATCCTTTTATAAATAAACTAGTAGTCTAGTAAGTGAAATGTTTCTTAGAATTTTGTGAGTCGATCTGGCAAATTAATCGAACCTGAGAAGAGCTTCGTGGGACCCTCAGAAGCACAGGTGACAACCTGGGCTTATGACTGACTTCTGAAAGGGGTAGGGGAGAAGTCTTGTAGGACTGAGCCCTTAACTTATGGGATGTGATGTTATCTCTAGGTACATATTGTCAGAATTGAGTTGAATTATAAGACCCCCAGTTGGTGTTGGAGAATTACTTGGTGTTGGTGTGTTCTGCACATCACAGTTGGTGTCAGAATTGTAATTCATAAATCATAATTCACCTTTTTAAAGCATATAATCAGTTCTGTGCAAGTATCACCACTATTTAATTTTAGAATATTTTCATCATCCCCGAAAGAAATTAGCAGTCATTCCCCATTCCTCCTTTCCTCCCAGTGCCTGGCAACCACTAATCAGTTTTCTGTCTTTCTGGGTTTGCCTCATTTGGACATTTTATATAAATGAGATCATACAATATGTGGCCTTTTGTGAGTGGCTTTTTTCACTTAGCATAATGTTTCCAGGTTCATCTCTGTTGTACCATTTATCAGGACTTCATTTTCTGTTACGGCTGAATGTTATTCATTTGTCTGGATATATACCACATTTTGTTAATCCATTCATCAATTAATGGATATTTGGGTTGTTTCCACATTTTGGCTATTATGAATAATGGCGCCATGAACATTTATATACAACTTTGTGTCGATGTATGTTTTAATTTAGGTATATACTTAGGAGTAGAATTGCTGGGTTACAAGGTAACTTGATGTTTAACATTTTGAGGTATTGCTAAATTGTTTTTCAGAGTGATTGCACCATTTTACATTTCCACCAACAGTATAGGAAATACGTAGCCTTTTATAACTGGGTTCTTTCATTTAGTGTGTCAAGGTTCAGCCATGTTTTAACATGTGTAAGTACTCCTTCCTTGTTGTAGCTGAATAGTATTCCTTTGTATGGATTGACCGTGTTTCTTTTATCATGAAATAAAAGCTTTCTATCCAAAAATGTTCACTGAAGCATTATTTATATTGAAGAAAAATTGAAAATTACTTAATTTTTTAGTAAAGAGGAAGGGTTGAATTAAGTACATCTCATGTACTATCTATTAGT
This sequence comes from Phocoena sinus, assembly GCF_008692025.1. Lineage (NCBI taxonomy): Eukaryota > Metazoa > Chordata > Mammalia > Artiodactyla > Phocoenidae > Phocoena > Phocoena sinus. The sequence continues at coordinate 63,428,024 of NC_045765.1, read as the reverse complement.
AATTTATTTTGGAGAGGTTCAGGGGGAAGTGATTGTCAGAGTGCTAAACTAGGTACAAGGTTGTACATGTACAGCTGTTATTCAGTGTATGTAGTTTTGGGAGATAGTGATTATCAAAATTTTTTTAAATTTCTGTATTTTTCATACTTTTCACAAGCGTATATTTCTTTTATTATCAGAGTAAAAGAAACATTAGAAAAAATGACCATAGCTATAGCTGAGTATGTTAACTGATGTAAATTTATTCAGCCAAGAAAATCAATGTCATTCACTGTTAGGAATGTTACTGTTTTATGTTGAGCCAATAATTATGTTATAAATAGCATTTCAGACTGCTGTTACAAGAACTTTTAATGCTTCATAATTACATCAGATTTTTAATTCATAATTGTAGTGTGGAATAACTCTAATTCTTGTGAATTTTACTTCTAAAACGGAGAGGGGAAAGATAATTATAGGCACTGCATTAAAAATTATTTTCTGTTGGAGTATAGTTGATTCACATTGTGTTTCTGCTGTGCAGCAAAGTGAATCAGTTATACACATATCCACTCTTTTTTAGATTCTTTTCCTATATTGGTCATTACAGGGTATTGAGAAGAGTTCCCTGTGCTATACAGTAGGTCCTTATTAGTTATCCATTATATATATAGTAGTGTGTATATGTCAATCCCAATCTCCCAATTTATCCCCCACCCCCCACTTTCCCCCCAGGTAATCATAAGTTTGTTTTCTACATCTGTGACTCGATTTCCATTTTGTAAATAAGTTCATTTGTACCATTTTTTAAGATTCCACATACAAGCACTATTATACGGTATTTGTCATTCTCTGATTTAGTTCACTCATTATGACAATATCTGGGTTCATCCATGTTGCTGCAAATGACATTATTTCGTTCTTTTTATGGCTGAGTAATATTCCATTGTGTATATGTACCACATCTTCTTTGTTCCTCTGTGAAAGGGCATTTAGGTTGCTTTCATTTCCTGGATATTGTAAATAGTGCTGCAAGGAACATTGGGGTGCGTGTGTCTTTTTGAATTATGGTTTTCTCTGGGTATAAGCCCAGTAGTGGGATTGCTGGGTCGTATGGTAGTTCTATTTTTAGTTTTTTAAGGAACCTCCGTACTGTCCTCCATAGTGGCTATATCAATTTATATTCCCACCAACAGTGCAAGAGGTTTCCCTTTTCTCCACACCCTCTCCAGCATTTGTTGTTGGTAGATTTTCTGATGATGCTCATTCTAACTCGTGTGAGGTGATACCTCGTTGTAGTTTTGATTTGCATTTCTCTAATAGTGACGTTGAGCAGCTTTTCATGTGCTTCTTGGCCATCTGTAAGTCGTCTTTGGAGAAATGTCTGTATATGCCTTCTGCCCATTTTTGGATTGGGTTGTTTGTTTCTTTAATATTGAGCTGCATGAGCTGTTTATATATTTTGACGATTAATCCTTTGTAGGTTGATTCATTTGCAAATATTTTCTCCCATTCTGAGGGTTGTCTTTTCGTCTTGTTTATGGTTTCCTTTGCTGTGCAAAAGCTTTGAAGTTTCATTAGGTCCCATTTGTTTATTTTTGTTTCTATTTCCATTTCTCTAGGAGGTGGATCAAAAAAGATCTTGCTGTGATTTATGTCAAAGAGTGTTTTCCTATGTTTTCCTCTAAGAGTTTTATAGTGTCCAGTCTTACATTTAGGTCTCTAATCCATTTTGAGTTTATTTTGTGTATGGTGTTGGGGAGTGTTCTAATTTCATTCTTTCACATGTAGCTGTCCAGTTTTCCCAGCACCACTTATTGAAGAGACTGTCTTTTCTGCATTGTATATCCTTGCCTCCTTTGTCCTAGATTAGTTGACCATATGTGCGTGGGTTTATCCCTGGGCTTTCTATCTTGTTCCATTGATCTGTGTTTCTGTTTTTGTGCCAGTACCATATTGTCTTGATTACTGTAGCTTTGTAGTAGAGTCTGAAGTCAGGGAGTCTGATTCCTCCAGCTCTGTTTTTTTCCCTCAAGACTGCTTTGGCTCTTCAGGGTCTTCTGTGTCTCCATACAAATTTTAAGATAATTTGTTCTAGTTCTGTAAAAAAATGACATTGGTAGTGTGATAGGGATTGCACTAAATCTGTAGATTGCTTTGGGGTAGTTTGATAGGGATTGCATTGAATCTGTAGATTGCTTTGGGTAGTATAGTCATTTTCACAGTATTGATTCTTCCAATCCAAGAACATGGTATACCTCTCCATCTGTTGGTATCATCTTTAATGTTTTTCATCAGTTTCTTATAGTTTTCTGCATACAGGTCTTTTGTTTCCCTAGATAGGTTTATTCCTAGGTATTTTATTCTTTTTGTTGCAGTGATAAATGGGAGTGTTTCCATAATTTCTCTTTCAGATATTTCATCATTACTGTATAGGAAAGCAAGAGATTTCTGTGCATTAATTTTGTATCCTGCAAATTTACCAAATGCATTGATCAGCTCTAGTAGTTTTCTGGTGGCATTTTTAGGGTTCTCTATGTATAGTATCATGTCATCTGCAAATGGTGACAGCTTTACTTCTTTTCCAATTTGTATTTCTTTTATTTTTTTTTCTTCTTCTCTGATTGCCATGGCTAGGACTTCCAAAACTATGTTGAATAATATTGGTGAGAGTGGACATCCTTCTCTTGTTCCTGTTCTTAGAGAAAATGCTCTCAGTTTTTTACCATTGAGAATGATGTTTGCTGTGGGTGTTTTTATATGGCCTTTATTATGTTGAGGTAGGTTCCCTCTATGCCCACTTTCTGGAGAGTTATGAGTTGAATTTTGTTAAAAGCTTTTTCTGCATTTATTAAGATGATCATATGGTTTTTATTCTTCAATTTGTTGATACGGTGTATCACATTGATTGATTTGCATATATAGAAGAATGCTTGAATCCCTTAGATAAATCCCACTTGATCATGGTGTATGATCCTTCTAATGTGTTGTTGGATTCTGTTTGCTAGTGTTTTGTTGAGGATTTTTGCATCTATATTCAGTAGTGATATTGGTCTGTAATTTTCTTTTTTTGTAGTATCTTTGTCTGGTTTTGGTATCAGGGTGATGGTGGCCTCACAGAATGAGTTTGGGAGTGTTCCTTCCTCTGCAATTTTTTGGATGAGTGTGAGACGGATGGGTGTTAGCTCTTCTCTAAATGTTTGAATTTACCTGTGAAGCCATCTGGTCTTGGACTTCTGTTTGTTGGAAGTTTTTTTTTTTTTTTTTTGTAGTACGCGGGGTCTCACTGTTGTGGCCTCTCCTGTTGCGGAGCACAGGCTCAGCGGCCGTGGCCCACGGGCCCAGCCATTCCACGGCATGTGGTATCCTCCTGGACCAGGGCACGAATCCGTGTCGCCTGCATTGGCAGGCGGACTCTCAAACCCTGCACCAACAGGGAAGCCGATGTTGGCAGATTTTTAAGCACAGTTTTTTTTTTTTTTTAATTTTTATTTATGTATTTATTTATTATTTTTGGCTGTGTTGGGTCTTCGTTTCTGTGTGAGGGCTTTCTCTAGTTGCAGCGAGTGGGGGCCACTCTTCATCGCGGCGCGCAGGCCTCTCACTTTCGTGGCCTCTCTTGTTGCAGAGCACAGACTCCAGACGCGCAGGCTCAGTAGTTGTGGCTCACGGGTCTAGTTGCTCCGCGGCATGTGGGATCTTCCCAGACCAGGGCTCGAACCCGTGTCCCCTGCATTGGCAGGCAGATTCTCAACCACTGCGCCACCAGGGAAGCTCTTAAGCGCAGTTTTAATTTCATTACTTACGATTGGTCTGTTCATATTTTCTGTTTCTTCCTGGTTCAGTCTTGGAAGGTGATACCTTTCTAAGAATTTGTGCATTTCTTCCAGGTTGTCCATTTTATTGGCATAGAGTTGCCTGTAGTATGTAGTAGTCTCTTAGGATGCTTTGTATTTCTGCAATGTCTGGTGTAACTTCTCCTTTTTAATTTCCAATTTTATTGATTTGAGTCCTCTCCCTCTTTTTCTTGATGAGTCTGGCTAATGTTTTATCAGTTTTGTTTATCTTCTCAAAGAACCAGCTTTTAGTTTTATTGATCTTTGCTATTGTTTTCTTTGTTTCTATTTCATTTATTTCTGCTCTGATCTTTATGATTTCTTTCCTTCTGCTAATTTTGGTTTTTGTTTGTTCTTCTTTCTCTGATTCCTTTAGGTATAAGGTTAGATTGTTTGAGATTCTTCTTGTTTCTTGAGGTAGGCTTGCTATAAACTTCCCTCTTAGAACTGCTTTTGCTGAATTCCATAGGTTTTGGATCTTCTTGTTTTCATTGTCATTTGTCTCTAGGTATTTTTTGATTTCCTCTTTGATTTCTTCAGTCGTCTCTTGGTTATTTAGTAATGTATTGTTTAGCCTCCATGTGTTTGTGTTTTTTACGTTTTTTTCCCCTGCAGTTCATTTCTAATCTCATAGTGTTGTGGTCAGAAAAAATGCTTGATATGATTTTAATTTTCTTAAATTTACTGCGGCTTGATTTGTCACCCAAGATACGATCTATCCTGGAGAATGTTCCGTTTGCACTTGAGAAGAAAGTGTAATCTGATGTTTTTGGATGGAACGTCCTATAAATATCAACTAAATCTGTCTGGTCTGTTGTGTCATTTTAAGCTTTTGTTTCCTTATTTATTTTCATTTTGGAGGATCTGTCCATTGGTGTAAGTGAGGTGTTAAAGTCCCGCACTATTATTGTGTTACTGTCGATTTTCTCTTTTATAGCTGTTAGCAGTTGCCTTATGTATTTAGGTGCTCCTGTGTTGGGTGCATATATATTTATAATTGTTATATCTTCTTCTTGGATTGATCCCTTGATCATTATGTAGTGTCCTCCCTTGTCTCTTTTAACATTCTTTATTTTAAAGTCTATTTTATCTGATATGAGTATAGCTACTCCAGCTTTCTTTTGATTTTCATTTGCACGGAATATCTTTTTCCATCCACTCACTTTCAGTGTGTATGTGTCCCTAGGTGTGAAGTGGGTTTCTTGTAGATAGCATATATATGGGTCTTGTTTTTGTATCTATTCAGCGAGCCTGTGTCTTTTGCTTGGAGCACTTAATCCATTCACAGTTAAGGTAATTATTGATATGTGTGTTCCTATTACCGTTTTCTTAATTGTTACGGGTTTGTTTTTGTTGGTCCTTTTCTTCTCTTGTGTTTCCCATTTGGAGAAGTTCTTTTAGCATTTGTTGTAGAGCTGGTTTGGTGGTGCTGTATTCTCTTAGCTTTTGCTTGTCTGTAAAGCTTTTGATTTCTCCATCGAATCTGAATGAGATCCTTGCAGGGTAGAGTAATCTTGGTTGTAGGTTCTTCCCTTTCATCACTTTAAATATATCGGGCCACTCCCTTCTGGCTTGTAGAGATTCTGCTGAGAAATCATCTATTAACCTTATGGGAGTTCCCTTGTATGTTATTTGTCATTTTTCCCTTGTTGCTTTCAATAATTTTTCTTTCTGTTTATTTTTGTCAGTTTGATTACCTTGTGTCTCGACGTGTTTCTCCTTGGGTTTCTCCTGCCTGGGACTCTGCACTTCCTGGACTTTGGTGGCTATTTCCTTTCCCATGTTAGGTAAGTTTTGACTGCAATCTATTCACATATTTTCTCAGGTCCTTTTTCTCTCTCTTCTCCTTCTGGGACCCCTGTAATATGAATGTTGTTGCATTTAACGTTGTCCCAGAGGTCTGTTAGCCTGTCTTCATTTCTTTTCATTCTTTTTTCTTTATTCTGTTCCGCGGCAGTGAATTCCATCATTCTGTCTTCCAGGTCACTTATCCACTCTTCTGCCTGAGTTATTCTGCTGTTGATTCCTTCTAGTGTAGTTTTCATTTCAGTTATTGTTCATCTCTGTGTTTTTTTTTTTAATAAATTTATTTATTTATTTTTGGCTGTGTTGGGTCTTTGTTGCTGAGTGCGGGCTTTCTCTAGTTGTGGCGAGTGGGGGCTATTCTTCGTTGTGGTGCATGGGCTCCTCATTGCGGTGGCTTCTCTTTGTCGTGGAGTACGGGCTCTAGGCACGCAGACTTCAGTAGTTGTGTCATGAGGGCTCAGTCATTGTGGCTCATGGGCTCTAGACCTCAGGCTCAGTAGTTGTGGTACACGGGCTTAGTTGCTCTGCAGCATGTGGGATCTTCCCAGACTAGGGCTTCAACCCGTGTCCCCTGAGTTGGCAGGCGGGTTCTTAAGCACTGCCCCACCAGGGAAGTCCCCATCTCCGTTTGTTTGTTCTTTTATTCTTCTGGATCTTTGTTAAACATTTCTTGCATCTTCTTGATCTTTACATCCATTCTTTTTCCGAGGTCCTGGATCATCTTCACTATCATTATTCTGAATTCTTTTTCTGGAAGGTTGCCTGTCTCCACTTCATTTAGTTGTTTTTCTGGGGTTTTATCTTGTTTCTTCATCTGGTACATAGTTCTCTGCCTTTTCATCTTGTCTGTCTGTGAATGTGGTTTTTGTTCCACAGGCTGCAGGGTTGTAGTTCTTCTTCTGCTGTCCGTTCTCTATTTTTAGTTTTTTAAGGAACCTCCATACTGTTCTGCATAGTGGCTATACTAATTTACATTCCCACCAGCAGTGTAGGAGGGTTCCCTTTTCTCCATACCCTCTCCAGCACTTGTTTGTAGATATTTTGATGAGGGCCATTCTGACCCATGTGAGATGGTACCTCATTGTAGTTTTAATTTGCATTACTTTAATAATTAGTGATGTTAAGCATCTTTTCATGTACTTTTTGGCCATCTGTGTGTTTTCTTTGGAGGAATGTCTATTTAGATCTTCTGCCGTTTTTTGTGTGTGTTTGTTTATTTTCAAAGCTTTCCCTGCATCCCATCCTTCTTCTTTTTTTAAAAATATTTTTTGGAGTATAATTGCTTTACAATGTTGTGTTAGTTTCTGTTGTACAGCACAATGAATCAGTATAAGTATACATATATCCCCATATCCTCTCTGTTTTTTTTTTAGAAATTTATTTATTTATTTATTTACTTATGGCTGTTTTGGGTCTTTGTTGCTGTGCGCGGGCTTTCTCTGGTTGCAGTGAGCAGGGGCCTCTCTTCGCTGCGGTGTGCGGGCTTTTCGTTGCGGTGGCTTCTCTTGTTGTGGAGCACGGGCTCTAGGTGCACGGGCTTCAGTGGTTATGGCATGCGGGCTTAGTAGTTGCAGCTCACGGGCTCTAGAGCACAGGCTCAGTAGTTGTGGCGCATGGGCTTAGTTGCTCCGTGGCATGTGGGATCTTCCTGGACCAGGGCTTGAACCCATGTCCCCTGCATTGGCAGGTGGATTCTTAACCACTGCGCCACCAGGGAAGTCGCCCCCTCCCTCTTGAGCCTTCCTCCCATCCTCCTTATCCCACCCCTCTAGGTGGTCACAAAGCACTGAGTTGATCTCTCTGTGCTATGCAGCAACTTCCCACTAGCCATCCATTTTACATCTGGTAGTTATGTATGTGAATGCTACTCTCTCAGTTCGTCCCAACTTCCCTTTCCCCCACTGTTTTCTCAAGTCTGTGGTCTACATCTGCATCTTTATTCCTGCCTTCCCATTAGGTATATCAGTACTGTTTTTTTAGTTTCCATATATTTGTGTTATTGTACGGTATTTGTTTTTCTGTTTCTGACTCACTTCACTCTGTATGACAGACTCTAGGTCCATCCACCTCACTGCAAATAACTCAATTTTGTTGCTTTTTATGGTTGAGTAATATTCCGTTATATGTATGTGCTACATCTTTATGCAGTTATCTATGGACATTTCTGCACGTTTTTTCATTGGGTTGTTTGTTTTTTTCATATTGAGCTGCATGAGCTTTTTGTATCTTTTGGAGATTAATCCCTTATCGGTTACTTCATTTGCAAATATTTTCTCCCATTCTGTGGGTTGTCTTTTTGTTTTGTTTATGGTTTCCTTTGCTGTGTAAAAGCTTTTAAGTTTAATTAGGTCCCATTTGTTTGTTTTTATTTTCATTACTCTAGGAGACAGATCAAAAAAGAGCTTGCTGTGGTTTATGTCAGGGAGTATTCTGCATATGTTTTTCTCTTAACTGGTTCATATTATCTGGCCTTACATTTAGGTCTTTAATCCACTTCAAGTTTATTTTTTTATTTTTTGCGGTACACGGGCCTCTCACTGTTGTGGCCTCTCCCGTTGCGGAGCACAGGCTCCAGACGCACAGGCTCAGCAGCCATGGCTCACGGGCCTAGCTGCTCCGTGGCACGTGGGATCTTCCCGAACTGGGGCACGAACCTGTGTCCCCTGCATCGGCAGGCGGACTCTCAACCACTGTGCCACCAGGGAAGCCTGGAGTTTATTTTTGTGTACGGTATTAGGGAGTGTTGTAATTTCATTCTTTTACATGTAGCTGTCCAGTTTTCCCAGTACCACTTATTGAAGAGACTGTCTTTTCTCCATTGTATATTCTTGCCTCCTTTGTCATAGATTAGGTGACCATAGGTGCTTGGGTTTATTTCTGGAGTTTCTGTCCTGTTCTATTGATCTATATTTTTGTCTTTGTATTGGTACCATACTGTTTTGATTTGCGTAGCTTTGTAGTATAGTCTGATGTCAGGGAGCCTGATTCGTCCAGCGCTGTTTTTCTTTTTCAAGATTGCTTTCGCTATTTGGGGCCTTTTGTGTTTCCATACAAATTGTAAAAATTTTTGTTCCAATTCTGTGACGAAATTAGGCAGTGCGTATTTTGAACTTGAAATACTGTGTCAGAGTTCATTGCAAAAAATAAACACTGCTTGCCAAAAATCCTGACCCTGTGGGTTCTGCTTATTCACGTTAAAGGAAAATGTTGCTATAGAACTTGTTAGTTCTCATTGTCAACCAGCTAGATTCGGTATGTTTTCTTGTCAGAAATGATCTTTCTTCTTTTTCAGGTTTTTTTTTCTTTTTTGTGGCTGCGTTGGGTCTTTGTTGCTGTGCGTGGGCTTTCTCTAGCTGTGGCGGTGGGGGGGGGGCTACTCTTTTTGTGGTGCGTGGGCTTCTCGTGACTTCTCTTGTTGCAGAGCATAGGCTTTAGTAGTTTTGGTGCACGGGCTCAGTAGTTGTGGTGCACAAATGTAGTTGCTCTGAGGCATGTGGGATCTTCCCAGACTAGGGATCAAACCCATGTCCCCTGCATTGGTAGGCGGATTCTTAATCACCGCACCACCAGGGAAGTCCCTCCTTTTTCAATTCTAAAATGACAACATCTGCATTGAACAACCACTGGACTAACTACTTTCACTTCTGAATTCAAACATTAATTGGTTCATTAGGTAAGGAGTCTTGCCATGAGTTAGTTTCAGTATTTCGTGCTTTGCTTACATGAGACTCCTCCTCATCCTCCCAGTTATCCCTTTGGTGCACTGGAGATTTCTTGAAGCAAAGTACCTTACTAAGCTTTGAGATGAGTTAGAAGTATGACTTTCTTCTATAATAACATATAAGAGCTATTGTGAAAGGGAAGGTAGAAAAAGAAAATGAATGATGCCCATCAGTTTTAGAAAAGAGTACAGGAGGAAGTTGAAGATCTGGAATTTGATTTCCTGAAACTGTCCAGACCCAAGTACCTCCTGCAAAATATCAAACCTTACACTGGTTTGAAGACCCTTGAGTTAGGGGAACAGCATATCTTCTGCTTTAATTGGTATTGTGCATTTATCCTTCTAAGTAAATTATCTCATTTACTTTTAATTTTTGCCTTGAAAGCTTTGTTTGACAAATTTATAACTGACCTTTATGATGAAATAGAGTGGTTTTTACAGGAGTCCATGAACCAGTGAACATAGTAATCAGAACCTCATGGAAGTGATTATTAAAATAGAAGAATTAGAAAAAAAGGAAATGATCTTTACCTCACACTTGACACCAAGATAAATGTTTGGTTTTCCAGAGTTGAGTATAAAAGAGAAAACCTTAAACATATTAGAAGGAAACATGGATCAATATAAAGACTCTTGGGTGTGGGGAAAGCCTTCATAAGCAGTCCAACACAATTATTTTTTCATTTATAAAGTCTCCAAGGCTTTCCTCGTGGCACAGTGGTTAAGAATCTGCCTGCCAGTGTAGGGGACACGGGTTCGAGCTCTGGTCCAGGAAGATCCGACATGCCGCGGAGCAACTAAGCCCGTGCGCCACAACTACTGAAGCCTGCTCGCCTAAAGCCCGTGCTCTGCAACAAGACAAGCCAACCGCAATGGGAAGCCCGCGCACCGCAGCAAAGAGTAGTCCCTGCTCACCGCAACTAGAGAAAGCCCACGCACAGCAATGAAGACCCAACACAGCCAAAAAAAAAAAAGTCTCCAAATTATTGTTATATACCTGTGTTTTAAAAAAAATGTGTGAAGTATTATCTTTTTCAGTAATCCAATTTTGAAATGCATGTAAGATTAAGATTGTCATTTACATCTAAGTTATCTTGCAGTTTCTTTTTTTAACAGAATTTAACATTTTTTAAGATTATTTTTTTAATGTATCTGTGTATCTATCTATCTATCTACCTATGCCGGGTCTTATTTGTGGCACGCAGGATCTTCGTTGCTGTGTGTGGGATCTTTAGTTGCGGCATGTTTTAGTTGTGGCATGTTTTAGTTACGGCACGCAAACCCTTAGTTGGGACATGTGGGATCTAGTTCCCTGACCAGGGATTGAACCTGGGTGCCCTGCATTGGGAGTGCAGAGTCTTAGCCACTGGACCACCAGGGAAGTCCCATCTTGCAGTTTCATCTTTTCCCTTCTGCTCTTAAGCACAAAGAACCCTACCAAGTGCTCTTGTAATAAACATGACCTAGTACCCATGAACCTTCCTAATGATTCCTTTGCTAAGTTTAGGGGTTATTTGGGTTTTGGTCGCAGACATGGTTGGTTGTACTTGTGCAGAAATGGGTAGAATTAAAGTTGTTAGGAAATCAGTCTGCCATGTTCTCTTGGGACAAACTATTGACTACCAAGCTTCTTTAAAATGGAGATCTTCATACTGAATAATAATAATATGTATACTTAAAAATTTGAATGTTGAATAGTTGAACACATAGAGATTTTTATAGTACAAGTTGCAGACTTGTCAGATTTTTTTTTTTTTAAGTATTTACTTATTTTTTGGGCTGTATTGGGTCTCAGTTGCGGCACGCAGCATCTTTCGTTGCTGTATGCGGGCTCCTTGTTGTGGCACGCGGGCTTCTCTTTAGTTGTGGTGTGGGCTCCAGAGCATGTGGGCTCTGTAGTTGCGGTACGTGGGCTCCAGAGTACGTGGACTCTGTAGTTGCGGCATGCGGGCTTAGTTGCCCTGCGGTACGTGGAATCCCAGTTCCCCAGCCAGGGATTGAACCCACGTCTCCCACATCGGAAGGCAGATCCTTAACCACTGGACCACCAGGGAAGTCCCCAGACTTGTCAGATTTTAATAATCTAAAAATGAGTAAGAATCTATTTTCCTTTTGTTCTTATTTTTCTTTAAAGTATTCCCACCTGCCCATCCCCAATGAACAGTTTCTCAGTGACTGTTTTACTTTTAGACTGTTTTACTTTTAGGCCCTAGTGTGCCAGGGCCCAATTGAAATGCAGATTGATTTCTCTGCAAGAGAATGACACAGTTTACCACATCTTAATTCCTTATGAAGGTAGTTGGGACAAATGAAACATGTACTTTCTCAAGATAAGTTGAAATTTCAGCCCCCTCTGTATTTATCAGAAATAATACCATACTGAGTCACTCTCTCATGACTGAAAAAGCACAGCTGGTAGGAGAAATTGCATGTTAATGACGTTGTTAGTGTAGGAGGGCCACTACATATAAGGAAGCAGAGACTCAGTTAAGTACCTGCTCTTTGGGTTAATATTCTGAAGGACCAGGAAACATTATCCTTGGTCAAATAGGCTAAATTAAATTGAGACACTGGAGGGTTCACAGGGTATATCAAATCTGAATCAAACTAAAATGTAACAGTCTCATTTGACACAATATAGAAAATTAATACAAAATAAAAAGGACAAATTACTGATCAGTTTGAGAACTATGGCTTATGTTGCCTTGAAGGGAAGATGTATTGTACTTCTTAGTTATGTATATTTTTCTTTTGTGGGATTAAATAAAGACATTGAGTTATTCAATAAATACTTAACTGCTCTCACTATGTGCCAGGCTCTCAGGTATTAGGTGTTTGGCTGCAAATGAAAACAAAAATCCGTCTCTTCATAAAACCCTATGTTCTTACTGGTGAAGAAAAATAATAAGTGAGTAATGTATATACAGAATGCCAAAAAAATTTAAAGCACTGTGAGGAAAAATAAAGCATGGGAGCAAGATGGGGACTGCCAGGCTAGGGAACAGGGGATTGCAGTTTTAAATAGGATGGCAAAGAAAGGACTCAATGAAAAGACAATAAAAAGCCATTACAGCATCATTTGTGATAAAGATAAATACTGGCAGCAACCCAGATATCCATCTCTATGAGATTGGTTGAATATATTATGCATCTATATAGTGAAATGCTGTACAACAATATGTCTTACATATACAGAATGATCTCCAAAAATTAGTGAAGTGATAGAAACGAGGTGCAGAATGATACACAGAATATGTTACCATTGATGTCTATCACATACATGATATATTTTCCTAAATGCATGGAATCTCAGTGGAAAGATATATAAAAAAACTGTTAATAATGGTTGTCTGTGGAGTGAAGGGTGATTTGTGGACCGGGAGTGAGGATGAAACTTTATATCTCATTTTAGTATGTGTTACGACGTAGTCAGAATAAGTAAGTAAGATGTAAAATAAGAACATGGAAAATTGTCAAATTAGAAAATGATGGAAAAGCACATACATTTATAAAACCTAGTGGCCTAGATAGCCGTCTAGCCTAGGTAGTGAATAAATGGGATAGTTAATAGAATCATGGACTCACTTCTGATGAGCTGGAGACCTTGTTGACAGTGACTGTTCCAGAGCAAGGCCAAAATCCTGTTTTGTTTGCGTAGTGGGTTGTAGTGATCATGACTGTAACATTTAGATTTGTCTGACTTTTTTCACTCTTCTAATCAAATGGAAGCTGTATTCATTTCGTAGGGCTTCTACAATGAAGTACCACAGAAACTTGCCTCATAGTTCTGGAGGTTAGAAGTCCAAAATCAGGGTGTCATCAGGGCCATGTTCCTCCTGAAACCTGTAGCAGAATCCTTCCTTGCCTCTCCCTAGGTTCTGGTGGTTTGCTGGCAATCCTCGGCATTCCTAGGCTTGCAGGTGCATAATCCAGTCTCTGATTTGTCATCATGTGGTTTTCTCTGTTTGTCTCGCTGTCTTCTTCACAATGCCAGCTTCTCATGACACTGATCATATTGGATTTAGAGGCCCACCCTACTCCAGTATGACCTCATTTTAACTAATATCTGCAACAACCCTATTTCCAAATAAGGTCACATTCAGATTCCTGGGGGGTTAGGACTTCAACATCTTTTTTTGAGGGGTGGGAGAGAATGGGACACAGTTCAACCCATAACAGGCTTTCCAGTTTAAATTGCTTCCCTATTACAGCCTTTCATATATGTAGAAGTGTTTTGGAAAGTTGTATAGAAAGATACAAGTTTAGTTTATTTTTAAAAACTCTTACTATATAGGAAGAAAAAACCATCCCATCTCCCTGAATAAAATCATACTGAAGAGTGCAACATATTTATTAAAGCTGATGTTTTAGTGAAAATAATTTTTTTCTCTCTAAATATTGTAAAATGAGAGTATGGGCGTTGTAAGTAGAAATGAGTTAAGCATGATAGTGAGTTACTAATTTAGACATTTTATGTGCTTTTTAAAAAATAAGAATACCTTATATTCTCTTTCTGCATTTTTATTCTCACTCCTGAGAAAATAGCTTCCTTTCCAGATCAGTTTAACCTCAAAGCACAGCAGAGAGGACAAAGTCTTTTATTTTTCACCCCATTCTTCTCAGTAGTTTTTCTTCTTGTACTCATAGCCATTACAATTCTGTGAAACATTAGGAAACTTAAATCTTTAAAATTCTCCCTTGCCTTTCCCTTTTCCTCATGTATAAATCAGAAACCAAATATTGGTTAGTCTTCAAAGTTGTTTTAAAAGTTATTATATCCTAAACTTTTTCGTTGTAGCGCGCAGGCTTCTCTTTAGTTGTGGCATGTGGGTTTTCTCTTCTCTAGTTGTGGTGCACAGGCTCCAGGGCACGAGGACTCTGTAGTTGAGGCACGTGGGCTCTGTAGTTGGTGGCACTTGAGCTCTCTAGTTGAGGTGCGCGAGCTCAGTAGTTGTGGCATGTGGGATTAGTTGCCCTGTGGCATGTGGGATCTTAGTTCCCTGACCAGGGATTGAACCCACATCCCCTGCATTGTAAGGCGGATTCTTTACCACTGGACCATCAGGGAAGTCCCTGTATATGTATTTTAAAATGTCCTCTGACTTGCTGAGAAAATTACTCTCATAATGTTATATCACATTTTAAACCCCATTCCCCTTCTGATGTCCACACTCCTGATGGCTTACTCTGTGCCAGACCATGTTTCAAGCATTTTACATGTATTAACCTAATTTAAACGTCAAAATAGCCTTATGAATTATACCCATTTTACAGTTTAGGAAAGTGAAGCATGGTGAATAAGTTGCCTAAAGTCAACACATCTAACAAGTGGCAGAGCCAGTATTCAAACTTTGACGGTTTGATTCCAGGGCCTATTTTCTTTCTTGCTTGCTTGCTTGCTTCCTTCCTTCACTTAACCTAAGTGAATGGTCATATGCATTTGTTTACAGTGTACTTACGGAGGAAATAAATGGCAGTGATTTATTGCAGTGCTAATAGGCATTATAGTGATAGTTATGAGATTTGGGGCAAATTTCTTTACCTTTCTGAGTCTGTAAAATGAGGACATTGAACTAGATTTCCTACAGATCTTTTTCCCTGTTAGATGTATATTTCTTTGGGAAGAAAAAGGAATTGGCATTTGACATTAAATGAGCAAGGAAATGGGACATGTATTTAACACATTTTTCTTTCAAAATCAGAGTAATTTTATACGGTCAAGGAATGATGATGTAAGCCACTATCCATTGTGGAAAAGTGGAAAGAAAGTAAACGAAAATGTTACTGTAAGACTTAGGACTTTAGCTTCTTGTAGTTTGATCAGCGTAAACTGCAGACTTTCGAATTGCAGTGGATTTGGGCATTTAAGAATAGATTTTATTTTTAAGTTCATAAGATGATCTGAGGATTGGAAGAAATCATAACCTTGAACTAAAGCAACTGTCTGTGGGACTTTTTTTTTTAAGCGTTTAAAACTTAATTTAATTTATTTTATTGTCTTTGGGAATTTTGAATCACTGTCTTAATATCCCAGCCTCTGATGATAGGTATCCCAGGGCAGGACATTCCACCTTTAGGCAGCAGTGCCTCAGATAGAACATATATCCCCTACTCATTCACTCTAGTTCTGCCATTTGGGATGATGCAGAACTAATATGATTTTTCTCTGTGACAGCTGTTAAAGGTATTGAAAGGTAGCACTGTTAACTCATTTCTTTGAAGATTCAGCCTTTTTTCCATAGCAATACAGTGGAACTGAGACTGGTTAACTTGGAGAATAGAAATCTCTGGGTGGAGATGGGAGTATGCAGTTTTGATGCTGTCTGAAATTTAATGGTTAAGTTCAGCTCAGGAAGTAATGCAGTTTGCTCTGTCTCTTCAGTATAAATAACGGGTGAATGGGGTTAGAGGTGGCATTTAATATGGCACAAAAGCACCAAGCCATGCCAGCATTTAACAAGTAAATTGAATCTGATTTCATGACTTCATTAATTCTAAGCAGAATCTGAAGTACATTTTAGTAGTGATACCCAGATGAATGCCAATATATCAAATGATACATTACAATGTCTTTTGGGTTGACAGTGAAATGGCTTGATATTTTTTAATGTAATTGCTACCAATGTGATGAAAGACTGACATGCTTTGTGGACTACAATTGAATGAATAACGTTGAAATTTACCACTTTTCCTTTTTGCCCATGCCATATTATACTAGGTTAGTTAGAGTGCTATTTTTGATGCATGTTTTCTTTATGATCAGTAATTATGTTTTTGATCTTTAGCATTGAGATACTATACTTTTTAAAAAAAATTTAGTGAAGTATAGTTGATTTATAATGTGTTAATTTCTGCTGTACAGCAGTGATTTAGTTACACACGTATCTATTCTTTTTCATATTCTTTTCCATTATGGTTTATCACAGGATATTGACTACAGTTCCCTGTTCTGTACAGTAGGACCTTGTTGTTTATCCATCCTATGTATAATAGTTTGCATCTGCTAATCCCAAACTCCCAGTATTTCCCTCTGCCACCCTCCCGCCCCCTTGGCAACCACAAGTCTGTCCTCTGTATCTGCGAGTCTCTTTCTTTTTTGTAGATATGTTCATTTGTGTCATATTTTAGATTCCACATATAAGTGATATCATGGTATTTGTCTTTCTCGTTCTGACTTAACTTTGTTTAGTGTGGTAATCTCTGGGTCCATCCATGTTGCTACAAATGGCATTATTTCATTCTTTTTTATGGCTAATATCCCATTATGTATATACATACACATACACCACATCTTCTTTATCCATTCATCTGTTGATGGACATTTAGGTTGTTTCCATGTCTTGACTATTGTAAATATGCTATGAACATAGGGGTGCATGTATCTTTTCACATTATAGTTTTGTCTGGGTATATGCCCAGGAATGGGATTGCTGGGTCATGTGGCAGCTCTATTTTTAGTTTTTTGAGGCACCTTCATACTGTTTTCCATAGTGGCTGCACCAATTTACATTCCCACCAACAGTGTAGGAGGGTTCCCTTTTCTCCAAACGCTTTCCAGCATTTGTTATTTGTAGACTTTTTAATGATGGCCATTCTGACCTGTGTGAGGTGGTACCTCATTGTAGTTTTGATTTGCATTTCTGTAATAATTAGTGATGTTGAATATCTTCTCATGTGCTTTTTGCCCATCTGTATGTCTTCTTTGGAGAAATGTCTATTTAGGTCTTCTACCCATTTTTCGATTGGGTTGTTTCTTTGTTATTGAGTTGTATGAGCTGTTGGTATATTTTGGAAATTCAGCCCTTATTACTCACATCATTTGCAAATATTTTCTCCCAGTCTGCAGGTTGTCTTTTTGTTTTGTTTATGGTTTCCTTTGCTGTGCAAAAGCTTATAAAGCTTGATTAGGTCCCATTTGTTTACTTTTGCTTTTATTTCTTGCCTTGGGAGCCTGACCTAAGAAAACCTTGGTATGATTTATGTCAGAATGTTTTGCCTGTGTTCTCTTCTAGGTGTGTTTTTGGTGTTTTGTCTTATATTTAAGACTTTAAGCCATTTTGAGTTTATTTTTGTTTACAGTGTGAGGATGTGTTCTAACTTAATTGATTTACATGCATGAGATATACTTTTGAAAGAGTTATTTTCTGAAGAGAGAAAGATTGTGGCCATAATTTTCTTCCTTTTTTTTAAAGAATTTAAATTTTATACTAGAGAATAGCTGATTAACAATGTTATGTTAGTTTTAAGTGTACATGTGGCCATGATTTTCAAAACTTGATGCATTAAAGGGGTTCTGCTTTTCATATTAATCAGTCTTGCTACCAATTATTAATATGCAGTGAATTACTTTGTTTTAAACTTAAAATTAACTGCACATATTGAAAGTGTGTAGGTTGATAAATAGTGACATATATATGCCTGTGATACTATCACCACATTAAATGTAATGAAAATATCTGTCACCCCCAGACGTTGCTTTTCAGCCATTTATAAGCTCTTTCTTCTCTCTTGGCCACTTACCCCTGTTCCCAGGCAATCAACTGAACTGCTTTCTATGGCTCAATATTCTAGAATTTAAGTAAATGGATTCTACAGTGTATACTCTTCATCTGGCTTCTCAGCATAATGATTTTGAGATTCATCCTATAATATTATTATTTAAAAAAAAATGTGTATTTATTTTTGCTGTCCCGGGTCTTGGTTGTGGCATGCGGGCTTATAGTTGCAGCATGTGGACTTCTTAATTGTGGCTTGCATGCAAGATCTAGTTCCCCCATCAGGGATTGAACCTGGCCCCCTGCAGTGGGAGCGTGGAGTCTTACCCACTGGACCACCAAGGAAGTCCCAGTATTATTTTTCGTTGCAAGTAGTAATGCATTGAATGGCTTTACCACATTTTGTGTATCCACTCATCTGTTGGTGGACAGTTAATTTGTTTCTAGTTTTTGGCTCTTACAAATAAAGCTGCTTTTGTGGACATAAACTTTCATTTTTCTTAGGTAAACACCTAGGAATGGAATGGCTGGGTTGTAGGGTAAGTGAACAAGTGTTCTATAGAAAAAGAATTGATTTTTGAGTATTGATTTTTGTATCCTGCAACCTTCCTAAACTCACGCATTAGTTTTGGTCATCTTTCAGTTTTCTTAATTACATTTTCAGATTAAGCATAATGTCCTAGTTCATTGTCAGCTTAGATGTGAAGAAATGTGTAAGCTTACAAAATGTAATGCATCACTTTGATATGTGGCATCCCCAGTGTTTTCTTTTTATGAAATACTAGTATTCCTTCTAATATGGAACTTTGAAATTTCAAACTGTCATTATTTAAATAGTTGAATTTATAGGCAGTTTCAGGAAAGTAATTCTGAGGGAGGAATCGCTTTGTTTTTATGGTTTTTATGGGATTCTAAGAATCAGTTCACATTATATATTTAAAGAATCAACCACTTCAGTGATGTTTTTGGGAAGATGAGGGAGCGTGTATGAGAAGGACTTAGAGGTTTCAGCACAAACTGCATGGATCCCAGTCCAGTTTACTGAAATGAGGAAGACTGAGAAAGCAGTGCATTTGGGATCATCATTTCAGCCTTGACATGTTGGATTTTAGGCCTGTTGTTTGTTGGCTTTGTTAAGTGCTTATATGTTTATTCGAAGGACTGTAAATGAAGAAATATATCTTAGGTTAAAAATAGGCCTAAGATCATACAACTAGTTATTTGCAGAATTAGATCTCAAACCTAGAGCCCTCTGACTCCAAAGCCAGTGTGGTTATTCCTATGCTATATTATATCCATAAGGCAGAAAAACAGGCTTGGCTTTGACAATAATAAATGTTTCCCATGAGCTATTATAAATATATAGCAGAGTTTGCAAGCTTAGATGCAGTCTTCTAATTTATAACTGTAGGCAGCTCTCCTTTAACACGCTGTGCAGACCAGTCCTGTGTGCTGCCACCAAACATAAATGTGTGTTGGATTTTGCTCGGTGCATTAAGAGTTGCACCTGGTAGGGGCTTCCCTGGTGGCGCAGTGGTTGAGAGTCTGCCTGCCGATGCAGGGGACACGGGTTTGTGCCCGGGTCCAGGAAGATCCCACATGTCGCGGAGCAGCTAGGCCCGTGAACCATTGGCCGCAGAGCCTGCACTTCTGGAGCCTGTGCTCCGCAACGGGAGAGGCCCTCTTAGTTGGGGGGGGGGAGGGAAGAGAGTTACACCTGGTATACTGTGGACACAACAATAAATTTACATGCTGGGAAAAGGGTGGTAACTGTGTAATAAGCACATTACAACCTTTGGAATGCGGGTTGCTTAGTTTGAACATGGGGCTTGGTGAATCTGCTGTTTAAGTTCAGTTTTCATGTGGATCAGTTAATTATAGGTGGGTGGGGGAGGAAGGAATTGCTCCCTGCAGCATTTTGCCTCCTAATTGCATGCTTTCATTTGCAGATAGGGCCAGTTGTGAGTGTGTGGATTTTTGAGTAAAACCTCGAACCCAAATGAGAAGAAACCTTCAAGGAACAACTTATACTGACAGTGAGTCTACAGTCATCTGTATGCATATTATGGAATGTTCTCAACCCAGAGATAGCTCTCTTGACAAGGAGTGAGTGGTGAGTCTGACTATCCCCACTGGTAATTAACCTAAATCCTTCTCTTAAAGAGAAGACAACTCCTGCATGCTTAGCATTTACCGACTGTTGAATAGTAAGTTAATTTTTGTGTTAACAGAAGATGACTCCAGCACAGTTTAAGAGAATTCTTTATCCCTAAAAGTGTGTTTAATGTGTGATTGCAGTTTGACTTTCTTCAGTTAGACACATCCCTTCCTTTGCCTGTGTGTTTCTATCTTTTTTTTTTCCCCCAGTCCAAATAATACCACCCTCCAAGGCCTGTCTTCCTTGATATATTCAGCCATCACTAAAGTGATGGTCATGATAGTTACTAGCATCCATTCTAATCTTGGTTATGGTAGGTCTCATTGCCATTGGAAGTGATTGTTTTAGGAATGGGCATGAGATCCAGTTTTGGCCAATGGGAAATAAAAGGAAAGTCTGCAAGAGGCTCTTGAGAGAAGTTTTCTTGCTTTTGAGAAAGAAGAAAAGAGATTGTGCTTCCCGTAGAGCTTGTTTTATCTGGATGTGACATCTGGAACTGCTATAGCTATCTTGCCTGAAGGTGATTCCCTTACTTAAAGGTGGGCAGAGGGAAGAGAATTCCAGAGAAGTAGAACTGGAGCCACGTTCACTATTCCTAGAACCACCTTCACTGTAGATTCCTTATTATGTGAGATAATAAATTTTCTTATTGTTTAGGCAGTTTTGCCTTTAGATTTTCTGTTACTTGTTGTGGATATCATCCCAGTTCACTTGATCCTCCTCTTTCTGATTACCCACTGGCATTTGTACTTCATTATGTTCTGAGCTGTCCAATAATATTTGTGTATATTGCCTTTGTAGCACATTATAAACTTTGTGATGTCAAGGGCTATGTTTATATCCCTGCTCTGTCTACTAGTTCTGTCTTCTTAAAAAGCCATCATTGCACATTTACTGAATTAAATTATTTGAACAGTAGAGGATTTGAAAAATCAATTCATAGATTTGAAAAATTATAGAGATTCTTTTAATGCACATTCCTTTCTTTGACCACACTGCTTTCCTCTAGGATTATAAATGAAGTTTGGCTTTTGATTTAAGATGACTTGTGTGTAACACACTTTCAATTGGTTGGTTCTACGATTTGCTATTTGTTTTTATTCAACTTTACCATGAAAATCAGCTCCTCTCCTGTATATTTGAGTATTGGCTTTTAATCTCATAGATTTTGTTGTCTTCTCTGTTATAAAAGTGGAATCATTTACCTTCTATTTTTTGTGCTAGTTACAGGAATGAGGGACATGATAGTAGGAACATAATAATTGAGAAATAATTTGTATTTGGCTTTGGAATGCACACTGTCAAAAAGACTCCCTAAAGTGTGCATCTCTGTTTTGTTCTTAGGACCTAGTTTTGTGTACGGGGGTAGGGTAGAGAGGGTTGGTGATGAATCTAATGTCTTTGAGGAGTCTTGAGTCGCAGGATGGATTATTTAGTTGATTCTATTTTAAAAGTTCTGTAACACCACCCTTCCCCACCCCCCCAACTCAAGATATCCATGTACTTGTCCATCTTTTCTTTAGATTCTGCTATTATAATCTTGAAAAAGTGGGATAAGAACCTTGTTTTCCTCCTGAAAATTTATAATGTTGCTTTCAGTTTTGTTAAGGAATATCATAAACCTTTATTGTAATCTGGTAATACATTCTGAATCCTTCAAAATGACTTATATTCAGGGAAGAATTTACTTTTTTATTTTTTCATGTTGGGTTGTGATTAAATGGGGGGAATAACTTTTTAAGAAGATAGGGAAAGTTGTATGATGTGCTTGATCCATTAGTTTTAATTCAATAATGCTGTTATTTAGTATACTATATAAGAAGTTCAAATCACCAAGGTCAGCTTTAATGTATTTTATTTCATGTATATTATGAAGAGTTTGTAGGAATGAAGCATGTGTCTTAACCTAAGGCAGACATGGCAGGCATATGATCTAAGCCAAATCAATCAGAGTGATCTTAGGACATATACTAGAAATGCCAGGATAAAGGTACTTTTTTTTTCTGGTGAATTTCAACCTGGCAGCCATCTTCCGACCGTGAGAGGAAAGTCATTTGGGTAAGAAGCCAACAGGGGAAGGAGTAGAGCAGAGCAAAAACACACCCTGATCACCTCTTGAGATGCTGGATCATGTCTTCCCTGAATATAGTATACCTGGACTTTTCAGTTACCTGAGCCAGTAAATTCCAAAACATCATAACTGATACATCCTTATCATCACCCATTCTATACCATGTAATGATAACTGAAGGGACTTGCTAAGACTAGAATTGTGAATTAGGCAAGTATGTCTCTGATACAGGTGTGCAAGGTGGCAGATAATGCAGTCCTTCCATTGATTTATTTAAGGTTCAGGTATTAAGTACAAGAGTTAAGGTGGTAAACAAATACATAGTCTGTGCCATTACTAATGGAGCTTAATGTTGACTGGAAGAGGCTAACAGTACGTGAACAACCCTCCTAATGAATAGGTTCGTATTAACTGAGGTTTGGTTCTAGAAGAAAAGGAGTATCTGTCATCTATACTGATTTGACTGTTTGGTGGAGATGCCTGCTGAACCCTTGGCACCCTGGAACTGTAAAACAAACAGTTGTGCGGAACCTGGGTTCTGGCTTTTTTAAAAAGTAGTATAAGTTATTATTGTTTTTTTCCGTAAGAAGCCATTAGAAAGGTACAGGACCACAATCCCTTGTTCCAAATCTTGGGGCCAGATATATTTTGGAATTTCACCCTTCTCTGGATTTCAGAAAGGTTTACATGGTATATGTATGCTTAACGTAATACCTCTCTTTACTTAGGGAAGGGACGAGAGGCTTTCTATTATTAATAATGCAAATAAAAATGTCTTATATTAGTTCAATTACTAAATGGCAGGCTCTGTATACTGCTCAGCATCATCTTAACTGTTTAATAAATTGTATTCATTTTTACACTTGAGAAAATTAAAGACATTAGGTGACTTTATCAAGGTTTATACAGCTAGGAAGTAGTAGAATTGGGATTTCAACCCATATCTGTTTGAATCTGATGTCAGTGCCCTTCACCACTGCTCTGCTGCCTCTTCATTGTGCTCTTACAGCTTAAACTCCTGTTTATTGCTAACATTAGGAAGGTTATTACTTTCTGTTAAGTTTAATCAGTTAACTTAATTAAATTCACTTAGTATTTCTTATAGTCTTGCATTTGATTCACTTAACTTTTCTGGGAATGCAGTCCTTATTTGTAACTAAACGTAATTTTGCTTTATCCTTTCCAGATTTTGTACCTTGTATTGGTTCACTTACCAGCTGCATTGGCTAGAGCTTGTAGAACATTGTGATTACAATGAGCATCTTGTCTTGTTCATAATTTAATGCCTCTAATGTTTCACAAAATGCTTACATAATTGGAGTGGGTATAATGTTTTACCACTGAGCATGAAGCCAGCCTTTTGGTTTTCCTTAAAATCAAATGTAAAAGAGATCAGCACTTCCCTGGTGACGCACTGGTTAAGAATCTGCCTGCCAGTGCACAGGAACAGGTTCGATCCCTAGTCCGGGAAGATCCGGCATGTTGCAGAGCAACTAAGCCCATGTGCCACAACTACTGAGCCTGCGCTCTAGAGCCCGTGAGCCACAACTACTGAGCCCTCATGACACAACTACTGAAGCCCACATGCTCTAGGGCCCACATGCTGCAACTACCGAGCCTGTGTGCGGCAACGACTGAGCCTGTGTGCGGCAACTACTGAAGGCTGTGCACTGCAACTACCTAGAGCAAGCCACCACAATTAGAAGCCCACACACCACAACGAAGAGTAGCCCCCACATGCCACAACTAGAGGAAGCCCACATGCAGCAACAAAGACCCAACGCAGCCAAAAAAAAAACAAAAGGCAAGCTCACTAAAAAAAAATAAAAGAGATCAATTTACTTGTTTTATTAAGAATTTTTTAAAATTCTATTTTAACATGTGAGGACCAGATTTTAAAGTGTTAATTGTTGCCATGTCATAACTGCTCAAAATTAAAAATCATTCAATTAGTTCTATCTACTTATACTGTATTACAATTTTTTAAAAACAATTATTTATTTTTTGGCTTTGTTGGGTCTTAGTTGTGGCACGCAGGATCTTCGTTGAGGTGTGCAGTCTTCTCTTTAGTTGTGGTGTGCGGGCTCCAGAGCACATGGGCTCTGTAACTGTGGCACGCAGGCTCTCTAGTTGTGGCGCTTGGGCTTAGTTTCCCCACAGCATGTGGGATCTTAGTTCCCCAAGCAGGGATCGAACTGGTGTCCCCTGCATTGCAAGATGGATTCTTAACCACTGGACCACCAGGGAAGTCCCTGTATTTCAATTTTAATCTCTGGTAGTCTTTAAACTTCTTACATCTTTGGTAAATTCTTTTTTTTTTTCTTTTTCTTTTTTTTTTTTGCGGTACGCGGGCCTCTCACTGTTGTGGCCTCTCCCATTGCGGAGCACAGGCTCTGGACGCGCAGGCTCAGCGGCCATGGCTCACAGGCCCCGTTCCGCGGCATGTGGGATCTTCCCAGACTGGGGCACGAACCTGTGTCCCCTGCATCGGCAGGCGGATTCTCAACCACTGTGCCACCAGGGAAGCCCTAGATTCATTTTTATACATTTAAAAATATGTTTATTTTACTTTATAATTTGCTGACGTACATTTGTATACTATTTTTTAAATGTTTAATTTATGTGGGCATAGCATATAATAGCTCAATGAATATATGTTGAATAAGTTAAATTTTATGATTATATGATTAGTGAGGCATCTTGATAGCATATGTTTTGACTAGTGATAGGAAAATGTTATATCAGTTTTATGGAGGGAAAAAAATCCAGAAAATATATGTTCAGAATTAAAAAGTTGTAGTTTCCTGATTTTTTGTTCATGTGGCTGATTTCTAATCCTACCATTTTCATTCTGATTTGATAGCATCTTGCTGTAGGTACCAGCCTACTAAAAACTGTCAGGTGGGTTTAGGTATTAAACACATACACACACACACACACACACACACACACACACACTCACGAGGAATAATTTGTTCATCAGATGTGAAAGAAAGAGGAAATGTGCATATTATAGAAAATTGTTCAGCTGCAGAGGTTGAATGGGATATTCATTTAAACGATGACCCTGAATGGCTCTGAGTTTCTCCTATTCTGACTTGTAAATATTGATAAAGAAGGAGCTTGGGTGATTTTCAGGGATTAGATTAATAGCATTAACTCTTCAGTTTTGGCAATAGGATCTAAAAGATTTGTCTTTATCGATAGCTAGAAAATATTGTTGCAAGTCTGATTAATTTTTTTAGTGTAAGGGAATGGAACTTGGTATTAAATCTCCAGTTTTTTGGTTGCTGGTGGCCTTAATGTTGGGCCATTTAGCAGCTAGTATGGTATAATAAGTCTTGCCACAGCAGCTGGAATTTATTGTAGCTGTTGCTCTGTGTCCTTACTATAAAGGCCATGATTTCCATGAGGAAATTATAAAAGCAGCCCTCCTTTGGTTTTGATTAAGAAGTATTTTCTGGCAGCATGGGAAAATGCACTATTTGTTTTGTGCTTTATGAACAGAAGACATCCTTTTATAAAAGAGCCATTTCTTCTTTGAAAAGAAGTCACATGTAGGATGCCTATTTTCATTTATTATTACTGTCTATTAATATCTGTGAATGCCTTTAGTACACATGTTCGCTGAAAAATGTTTATAGGAAATGATATTAAATTAAATGAAATGTGTTGATCTTAAGGTAGATATAGACATTTCTGTCCAAGACCATATTCCTGTGGTTCTCTATTTCTGTAGTTCTCTTAAAAAACGGTTGATGTAAAAAAAAAGTTGATCTGTAAAACTCACTAAAAAAGTTCAGTGCTGTCTATATTGTCATTGGGTTTTAATGCCTGATAGGGAAGAGTAAATACTGCTTCTTAAATATCGACCAACACTTTCATGCCTAATTATTTAACATCCTTAGACATTCTAACTTAAAGTTACTTTTCTCTGATTCCCGCAAATACTTTAAGCAGTTAACAAGGCAGATTACCAGTAGAGCAAACAAATCTTTCTAAAACTTCAATAATTCTTAAAAGTTTAATAAATTAAACTTATAAATTTAGTATATTAAAATTTCTTGTCTTTCAAGTATCTTAGTAGATAGAGCATAGAGTATCATAATGTTATTATAAATATATTAAATAGCACATAAGTATTAATACTGATTGATTTCTATACTTTCCCAGAATTAAGAGATTTATCCACCTAAATGGAAACAATTACTGTCTTAGGCCAGTTAAGGTAATTTGGTTAAAAACTGTAACTGTGGTGCTGATATGAGTAAAGCTATTTGGGTCAAAAACTGTAGAGTAAGAATGGGTTTCTGGGCAAAGAAATTTGAGATTGGTAGAGGCCTAGGTCCATAGTGCGCCTGCCAAGACTGAGCTGGCCATTGCTAGGATGAGTGCTTTTCTTAGGCTACAGTTCATTTCTTGCAGCTGGGACTTACTCAAACTCGTAGGTTTTAATTTTATGCAACTCAGTATATTTACCTGAAATGGTGGGGTTTTTTTAATGCTCCACTTCAGGGAAGGAAGATAGTTTTTTTTTCCTTTAAACTTCTGGAGTTAGAGAAGCTTTTTAGGATTGATAATACAGATATTCTAGTGCGTTGTTAGTGGGAGTGTAAATGTGTACGTTCTCTTAGAAGAAGATTTGAAAAATATCTCTCAAAACTTAAAATGCCTACCCAAAATTAAAATGTATAAACGCTTTGATCCATCAGTTTCACTTCTTGGAATTTATCCTACAGATAAATCCTGCTTCATCATATCCCACATTTGTGAATTTACAAGATTATTCTTTGTAGCATGTTTGTAGTAGTAAAAGATTACAAGCAACCCAACTTCCCACTTATTGGTGATGAGTTATACCCATATGATAAAATACAGCCTTTCAAATTGAGGGAGGTAGTTTTTAAAAAGTTACTGATAGTGCCTGATTTCCAAGGTAAAGTGTTAATAAGTGAAAAAGCAAGGTGCCAAATCATGTATGTGGTCACGTGAAAATATTAAAAAAAAAATACATACTTACATTCTCGTATATTATTAGAATTCCTGTGAAAGGCTATACCAGAAGCTAATATTGGTGGCTGTGTCTTTGGAGGAGAATTGGGTGGCTAGGGATAATGATGACAAGAAGATTTACTTGTCATGATTTACTGTTGTTTCTTTTGAGTTTTATACCATAGTGGTATTATTACCTACCTATCTGAGCAAAACAAACAAATAAAAAACCCAAATTAATATGTGGTACTTGGTTTAAAAAAAAACAAAAACAGATTCATTCTGTTTTTCATCTTTACTAACTCATGGAATCTCTAAGGATGAGACCTCTAATTACATAAAAATATTTTTTTTATTGTAGTAAACATGTAACATAAAATTTGCCACCTTAACCAGTTTTAAGTATGTAGTTCAGTAGTGCTAAGTATATTCACATTGTTGTGAAACAGATCTCCGTAACTTTTTCATCTTGCAAAACTGAAAACTCTATACCCATTAAAAAACAACTGCCTTTTTTCTCCTATTGCCAGCCCCTGGTAACTACCATTCTACTTTGTTTTCTGTAAATTTGACTACTTTAGGTTGGGACTCCACGCTTTCACTGCTGAGGGCCGGGGTTCAATTCCTGGTCTGAGAACTATAAGATCCTGCAAACCACGTGGTGTGGCCCAAAAAAAAAAAAAAAAAAAGACTTTGACTACTTTACACCTCTTATAAGTGGAATCATACAGTATATGTCTTTCTGTGACTAGTTTATTTTACCTAGCATAATGTCCTCAAGGTTCATCCATGTTAATAGCATGTGATAGGATTTCATTCCTTTTAGAGATTCCATCGTATATATATATATATATATATATATATATACCACAATAATACTACTTTGTGTATATCACATTTTGTTTATCTGCTCATTGGCTCATGGACATTTGGCTTGATCTACCTCTCGGCTTATGTGATTAGTGGTGCTAGCAACATGGGTGTACAAATATTCTTCCAGACCCTGCCTTCAATTCTACTGGATATATGGCCAGAAGTGGGAGTGCTAGATCATATGATAGAATTATTTAAAAATTTTTGAGGAACCTCCATGTTGTTTACCATACGTGTTGCACCATTTTACAGTTTTACCAACAGTGCACAAGGGTTCCAATTTCTTCACATCCTCATCAACATTGTTACTGTTTTATTTTTTTGATAGTAGCTATGATAACAGATGTGAGGTGATCTCAATCGACATTTTTATCAAGCTTTATAATCATTATAATGTACTTCTTGTATACTTAAAAAAGTTTATCTGGTACATTTAACTTAATTATTTCAGTTCAATCGTTAAAAATGCAACAAGTGGTCACTTTTCAGAACTATTTATCTGTATGATTTGTTGCTATAACTTCAGGTGTGTGTTGTATGAGATCCTCAAGGGTTAGTGTCCTTCACTCTGCCTCCCCTATTTTTTTCTTCTATTTAACCATGAATGAATCACCCAGGGAACAGACTAGGCTATACTTAATTAACCCCAGTGAATTTTACCATAATACTTTTCTCTAACATAGTTAAAATTTGAAGATTCTGCATGTTACAAGAATTCCAGTGGTGTATCAGCATTAAAAATATTATATGTTTTAGTAAAAAAGAAACTTGTCATTTTTACTTTACAACAGACTATTTGACCACTCTTTATTCTTTTAATTGAAAGTAGTTTTACCTTCATGATCTTGACAGTTTTGTGTTAACTTTTCTCATAAGATGAATTCAGTCATAGAGTACAGTCAAGCAATGTTTAAGCAGGGGATTTTATCCAGAGAACGAAAGTACATGAGCTTCTAGTAAGAAACGGAACAGGAGTGTAAACTGTCCTTCAGTTTTTTCCTCCTTTTACAAGAAAATTTTAGAGGCATGAGTAGTTGTACAACAAAATTAATAGCTTGTAAAGTATTTTACATTTTGAGTAAATTATCTTGCAGTTTTTTTCTTAACTTGAAATTTCTGAAATTATCACATAAGTGTGTATTCTGTCTTGCAAATGTTATTCTTTAGAAGTATTTGGTAGTAGTGTTTAGAAGTGTTATTACTCTCATTGTATGAGTGTCTGCCTATGATTACATCATATGCACTAGAAGTCATTTTGAAATAGTTACATCATATGTATTAGAAGTCATTCTAAAATAATTTTTGCTAGACATTACGGTGGTTATTATGCAGTTTTACTCCTTTATGACTTGTTGAGTATTTAAGACGGAGCTGCTGCATTTATTATATGTGGTGTGTGAGTTGATGAAGAAGGGTTCTGAGTGGTGGTGTGCCTGGGGAAGGGTGGGGGTATAATCCTTATTGTGAGTTTTGAGAAAAGATAATGAAATCCTTTATGTCCCTTTCCATAGACCTGCATTTCAAAGACTTATATTTTAATAAGAATTGGTTGTGCAGCTGCAACCCTGGCAACAGGGCCTGGGAGAGAAGAATTGGGGCAGCCTTCCAGAAATCAAGGCAGACAGTGGTCTCATGTGGAGCTGAGCTAATGAAAATGATAAAAATATAAAGCACTTAGTAGAAATAAGACCAGTACTTTCTTTGGCATAGTGGATGCTGAAATTTTCCATACCATATTTTATTATTTATAAAGTCCGAAAGCTGCCATAAGCTGCTCACTCAATAAAGAGTAGCTACATTATATTTTCCTTTAGTATAAAAATACCATAAATACTCTTGGAAGCTAATGTTTCTGTAAATTATATCTAAAATATAATTGTTGTTGGCTATTTCTTGATGAAGTCTAGACTTAACAAAAACACAAGCTACCAAGTTTGTCAGATTTTTAAAAACAAACTTTTAAGTTTTAATAATTAAAAAATTAAATGCTCACAGTAGTTTTAGTGTAAATTTCTCACGTTGGTTGGATTTTTTTAGATCCCCTCAAATCATAAAATTTGTTAAACATACTCTCGTTTCAACACTATGTCAATGGCTATATAATAATAATATTAAACCATTAATTATTACTTGGTCGTTAGATATTTAGGTTGTGTCTGGGGTTTTCCCTCTTACCATAATAAGTATTGCAGTAAAACATTTTTGCTCATATAGGTATTTTGTTTTCTTCTGGATTACTCAGGATTACTTTTGATTTCCAAAAGCGATACTATTGCATTACATGTAAAAATTTTGAAAACTTTCTAAAAGTACTATCAATTTACACAGTATTCTTAATATTTCTAGGAATGAGGTTTTTTTCTTATATGTTTCGCTCTTGGAACACTTAAATCTTGATTTCTTCCCTCTGTAATTCTGGGAAGTTTATTCTCATTATTTCTTAATATGTTTATTTTTTCTTGAAATGTTTTATTTTTTCCCCTCTTCTTTTTATACTCAGTATTTCCATTTGATTCTTTTCCACAGTTTCTTGTTGTGAGTTTGTAGTACTAATATCTCCCCTTGGTCCCTAGGTGTTCATTCTTGGATCATCTAATTCACTAATTCTGTATCAGATGGCGTGGGTTGTTTGATGTGTTGCCTGTCTTTTATAGTAGTTTTGTGCTCCAGATGTTTCTTTATTTTAGCTAGTGAGCTAATGATTCTTTGAGAGGGGGTATTAATCCACTTAGTCTAATAATGTGGATTAGGGAATGGCCAACAGCCAGATCTTAGTTTGTGTTGGTCCAGGTGAGTTTAAGAGAGGGAGGGCTTGAGTCTCAGGTCAGACAGCTCCCTGGCACTGAATTGCTGTTATGTTCTTCTGTTAGATTCTACTGCATCAGGCAGCTTCTGATCAGGGTTTGTTTTTTGAAACTCTTAGAAATAAGTAATACTAATTTTAAGAGGTAGTTTCCTTGTATTATAATTTACCACCAGCTCTGTAGGTTTATTTTGAGGGGAGAAGGACTGGTAAGAGTAAATAACCACAGAGTAGTCAGTTTGTACCTGTTTTCATGAACTTTCCCCTCCCAGGCCTTTTGTGCCGTCCTGATTTTATCCTGCTGACAAAGATCTGAGCTGTTCTGCTAATTTCTGATAAAGGGGCAGTCAAGGGAAAGATAAGGGCAGACTAAAAAAAGCATTTAGGCAATCTGTCTTTTGACTCCTGCTGCCCTTTGCTCCTGAATGAAGGTTACCAATGTCTATTCACACAAATTCAGTGCAGATTTATCCCCATCAGTTTTTGTTTGTTTCTTTTTGTTGTTCCTGGAATCCAGACTTACTTCTTTTTTCTTCAGGGCTTTATTTTGGAGGATGGGACCAGTAGCCCATGATAGTTTATCACTTGATAGGAATTAGGTGACCTCATTTGAGCCAATAGAGTTACACAAAGATTTTCATTAAAACACATGAAAATCTTTAATTTAATTTAATCTTTAATTGAAAAGTGTATGCATACAAATTATGTGAAAACAAACTACCTAAAACCTTAGTGGTTTAAAATGACAACTATTTTATTAAATCTCTCAATTTTTTTTTTTTTTTTTTGCTGTACGCGGGCCTCCCACTGTTGTGGCCTCTCCCATTGCGGAGCACAGGCTCCGGATGTGCAGGCTAAGCGGCCATGGCTCACGGGCCCAGCCACTACGCAGCATGTGGGATCTTCCCGGACCCGGGCACAAACTCGTGTCCCCTGCATCGGCAGGCGGACTCTCAACCACTGCGCCACCAGGGAAGCCCTAAATCTCTCAATTTTGAGGATCAGGAATTTGAGCAGGTCTTGGCAAGTTTTCTCTTATATGAGGCATCAACAAAGATCATTGGTTAGTCTTAGCTAGCAGGTGGTCTGGACTGGAGAATCCTAGGCAGCTTTATTCGTATGTCTTGTCACTCTGGTTAAGAAGGCTGGAAGGCCATGCTCAGCTGGGACTGTTAACCTGTGTGCCTACACTTGTGGTCTTTCCAGCATGGCAGTCTTGGGTAGTTGGACTTCTGAGCACAAGGTACAGGGTTTTTTTTTTTTGGCGGTACGCGGGCCTCTCACTGTTGTGGCCTCTCCCGTTGCGGAGCACAGGCTCCAGACGCGCAGGCTCAGCGGCCATGGCTCACGGGCCCAGCCGCTCCGCGGCATGTGGGATCTTCCCGGACCGGGGCACAAAACTCGTGTCCCCTGCATCGGCAGGCGGACTCTCAACCACTGCGCCACCTGGGAAGCCCCGGTTACAGGGTTTTTTGTCACCTCATCAGTTCCAGATCATGACTTCAGCTTCATTCTTTTGGTTAAAGAAGTCATCACAGGTCGTCTGAATTTAAGGTAGAGGATTTCTTTCTCATTTGGAGGAATAACAAAGAATTTGTGGCCATCTTTACTAGACCACGTAAAGTTATTAGAATTTTGTGCTGCTGATTGTTGCTTTTAGGAGTATTATCATTAGAGGCTTGGCTCAGGAAATCTTGCCCTTATCTTCTCCCATCTCAAGGGGATTTTCTAGACTAGAGGAAATCACATAGTTCTTTTTCAATTCATTCTTATAATGCTCTTACCTAGAGCAGTGGTTCTTGTATACCCCAATCTCCAGGAGTATTTGACACATCATTTTGACAGGAGACACTTCTGGTTGTCACAGCTGGTGGGGAGGGATGCTACTGGCATTTACTTGATAGCGGCTAGAGATGTTGCTAAATATCCTACAGTGCACAGGACAGTATCTGTCCCCCCACCGCTCCCCCCCGCAAATTACCTGGCCCAAAAAGGCAGTAGTGTGGAGGTAGAGAAACCAACCCTTCCTTACAGTAATCCTGCAATGTTGGTATAATCCTTATAAGAGAAAACTTTAATTCAGAAAGGTTATAGACTAATGCCACTTAGCTAATAAATGGTAGAATCTTGTTTTAATTCATTTTTTTCTTTCTTTTTTATTTTTGCAAATACTGGGACAAGTTACCATGTTAAGTGCTATAAGAGATATAATAATTTGGATGGAGTCTGCCTTGATGGAGCTTACAAGAATCAGTATGTCATAAATAATTGTAATTTAAGGTAGCATTGAACTAGACCTTAAAAAAAGAATATAGAGAAAATGGTCTGCGGTTAAGTTGTTAATATGTCTGAGCTGTGGTTTCTTTATTTCCAAAGTAAGGATAATGCTTACCTCTTAGGATTGTAGAAATCAGTATTTGTCAAAGTATGTAGAGTAATATGTGACTAGTGCTCAATTTTTTTTTTTCCCTTATCAGGGGTTTACAATTTAGTTGAACCTTTCTTTATAATTTAGGGAAATTTTCTGTCATCACTGATTTTTTTTTTATATAAAACAAAAAAAGACTGGAAAAATCCAAAATACTGAATTTCTCATGTGACCTGCTATGATTTAAGTTTATGCACCAGAAATAGTCCATGTTCTTTTATTTTTTAAAAAATTGAAGTATAGTTGATTGACGATCTTTTTTTTTTTGGCTGAGCTGCACAGCTTGTGGGATCTTAGTTCCCCGACGAGGGATTAAACCTGGGCCATGGCAGTGAAAGCCCAGAATCATATCCAGTAGGGCACCAGGGAACTCCCTCTTAATTAACAATATTATGTTAGTTTCAGGTGTACAAAATAGTGATTCAGTATTTTTATAGCTTATACTTCATTTAAAGTTATTACGAAATAAAGTTGTATTTCCCTGTGCTGTACAGTATATACTTGTTGCTTGTCTAGTTCACGTTCTTTGTTGAGTGGTTAGTATTTTCTGCTTCTGTTAGTATTTTCATCATCATAACATCATTATTAAAATTTTCCATTATTACAAGCTTTCCTTTGAATATGAAAATGAAGATCCTGTTTTAAACGGTATTTAAAAACTTTTTTCCGGGCTTCCCTGGTGGCACAGTGGTTGAGAGTCCGCCTGCCAATGCAGGGGACACCGGTTTGTGCCCCGGTCTGGGAAGATCCCACATGCCGCGGAGCGGCTGGGCCCGTGAGCCATGGCCGCTGAGCCTGCGCGTCTGGAGCCTGTGCTCCGCAACGGGAGAGGCCACAACAGTGAGAGGCCCGCGTACCGCAAAACAACAAAACAAAACAAAAACCCAAAACTTTTTTCCCCCATTATTGTTTAAGGTTGTTATTTTATAAGGTGATTCAGAAAGGTTTGAATATTTAAAAAATCTGTTATTTAGTTACCTACATTATACCTAAACAAGTAGTCACATTTGTATTAAGGAACAACCATAGTTATTTCTGTAATGCTCGGTAGGTACCTCCTTTGTGATACAGCACATGGCTATCTTATGGTCTGATTCATCTCAGGTGTTTTATAGGTGGCACACAATCTTGGATGGTTGAAATGGTAGCCAGGTTGAATGCCTTCAGTTCCTCAAGTCTCTAAGGAATATGTGGTCCCAACTCTACTTTTCTTTTTACATGTCCCCGCTAAAAATAGTGTGGTGTAATAGTTGTGATTTAGGTGGCTACTATTTCAGAGGCAGTCCAAATTTTGGAACATAATGGCCTGTCTAGCATGGTGATGGGTATTCATTAAAGAGCGTCTGGACTGTGTGATGGAAGTGAGGCAGAGCCCCAGCCCGTTGGAAGATGAAGTTGTGGAGACTTACACAGTTGTAGGAAAAAATGTTCCATCAGCATGTCCAAATAGGAGATTTTTGTCACTGTATTTTTCTCTGTAAAGAATTATTGAAAACCCAATGTGTGATACAGCACAAAAATACTTTTTGGTGAATTCCTCATATGTTCAGTTACATTCTATTTGCTTTCATTGCCACATATGCAGGCATTCTGGTGATTCACTTTTCCTCTTAAATAGAGCTTAGTCTTCTCATTGAACCTTGAGCAACCTACAGTTATCATCTATATAACTGAGATTTTTGTTTGTTTGTTTTTGCGGTACGTGGGCCTCTCACTGCGGTGGCCTCTTCTGTTGCGGAGCCCAGGCCCCGGACGCGCAGGCTCAGCGGCCATGGCTCACGGGCGCAGCCGCTCCGTGGCATGTGGGATCTTCCCGGACCGGGGCACGAACCCGTGTCCCCTGCATCGGCAGGCGGACTCTCAACCACTGCGCCACCAGGGAAGCCCCTGAGATTTTAAAAAATCTTATCTGACTCCATCAGGGGCTGAAACATACGGGAATAGTAAGATTTCTACATCAGGACCTTAGTGAATATGCCCCAACTGTGGACTACTTGGATACCTAGCTCTCCTTGTCAGAGTCCTGGGACTTAACTGAATGAAATCCGAAAGTGAATTACCTCTTGAAGTAGAAGGTGACGCTGCATTTTGGTGCTTATTACATATTTATATTTAGCCTAGTTAGTGAGTAATAATTTTTTTAAAGTGTTCAGTTTTGTTTGAACCACTCCCTCGACATTGTCATATTCACAGGGGCTAGTACATAGTGATTGCTCAACAATATCTGTCAAATACATGCATGTGTACAGTTGACCCTTGAACATCATGGGTTTGAATAGCTTGGGTCCACTTATATGTGGATATTTTTTCCCAGTAAATATGTCCTACACGATCCATGGTTGACTGAATCTGTAAATGTGGAACTATGTATACAGAGGGCCGACTCTAAGGTTATACCTGGATATTCTACCATAGGAAGGATCTCAACCCCCTAACCCGCTGCACTGTTCAGTGGTCAGCTGTATATAATACATGTATCCATGTATGGTGAAATCCTGCATTCAGATACGTGCTGAAGTTTGTTTCTGTTATCCAGTTAAGAGGTAGCATCAGAAAGGATTATCGATTTCCTCATTTAATTTGAGGAAAGAAAAACCAAAAAGGAAGCTAAATGTATGTGTACTTCTAAATTTCCTAACTGATACACTGCACTTAGAGTTTATTATAGCAATAGAAGACTCTTTTCCAATAGCTAAGACACAAGTATTACATATTTTCTTTGTGTTGAGGTGTTGTGTTGTCCCCAAGTTGAACTTATTTGACTATTACCTTTGAGATTAGCATATTATAAGATAACCTATTTTAAAACATTCCTATATTGATGTTTACATGTAAATTGTTAACACTTTTTATAGAAATATATTAAATTTCATTCTGGAGCTGGAAGATAAAAGATGATAGAGAAGTATTTTTTCCTTACATTATTTTCTCTAAGCAACCAAAAAAACTATTTAAACCACCAACTGGAATCCCACGTAGATATATTTTTAACTTTTTCTTCAACAGTTGTCACAGCACTAACTGGTCCCTAGTCAAGTCTGTGAATGCTTTCAGGGCCTTTCAAGTCTTTTTTATATAATCTGGATACTGTGTATTGGTTCATTTAAATTCTAAGTCAATTTTTAAAATTTTAGTTAAAAATACATCTTATTCTTTAAAAGTTTATGTGTGGGCTAAGCAAGGAGAATCGCAGATTTATTTAAATAAGTTTTTCAGGATATTTTGAAGATCATTTAAAATATGAAACTACCTCATTTTATTCTATTTTTTAATTTTTTAATAGATCTTTATTGGAGTATAATTACTTCACGATACCATGTTAGTTTCTGTTGCACAACAAAGCGAATCAGCCATATGCATACATACGTCCCCATATCCCCTCCATCTTGAGCCTCCCACCCCTCCTCCCTATCCCACCCCTCTAGGTCATCGGCAAAGCACTGAACCGATCTCCCTTTGCTTATGCCGCTGCTTCCCACCAGCCAACTATTTTACATTCAGTAGTGTATATATGTCGGATGTTACTCTCGCTTCTCCCCAGCTTTGCCCTCCCACCCCATGTCATCAAGTCCATTCTCTATGTCTACCTCTTTATCTCTGCCCTGCAGGTAGGTTCGTCAGTACCATTTGTTTTTGTTTGATTTTTTTAGATTTCATATATGTGCATTAGCATACGGTATTTGTTTTTCTTTTACTGACTTACTTCACTCTGTAGAACAGACTCTAGGTCCGTCTACCTCACTACAAATAACTCAGTTTTGTTTCTTATTATGGCTGAGTAATATTCCATTGTATATATGTGCCACATCTTCTTTATCCATTCCTCTGTCGATGGACATTTAGGTTAGTTCCATGTCCTGGCTATTGTAAATAGTGCTGCAGTGAACATTGTAGTGCATGTCTCCTTTTGAATTATGGCTTTCTCAGGGTATATGCCCAGTAGTGGGATTGCTGGGTCATATGGTAGTTCTATTTTTAGTTTTTTAAGGAACCTCCATACTGTTTTCCATAGTGGTTGTATCAATTTACATTCCCACCAGCAGTGCAGGAGGGTTCCCTTTTCGCCACACGCTCT
This sequence comes from Phocoena sinus, assembly GCF_008692025.1. Taxonomy (NCBI): domain Eukaryota; kingdom Metazoa; phylum Chordata; class Mammalia; order Artiodactyla; family Phocoenidae; genus Phocoena; species Phocoena sinus. Next base: position 63,390,787 of record NC_045765.1, on the reverse strand, counting down.
CTAGCATTTATTGTTTCTAGCTTTTTTGATAATGGCCATTCTGAGTGGTGTGAGGGGATACCTCATTGTGGTTTTGATTTGCATTTAGTGATGTTGAGCATCTTTTCATGTGCCTCTTGGCCATCTGTATGTCTTCCTTGGTGAAATGTCTATTTAGGTCTTCTGCCCATTTTTTAACTGGATTGTTTGTTTTTTTGATATTGAGCTCCATGAGCTGTTCGTATATTTTAGAGATTAATTCTTTGTCTGTTGTTTCATTTGCAGGTATTTTCTCCCATTCTGAGGCTTGTCTTTTTGTCTTGTTTATGGTTTCCTTTGCTGTCAAAAGCTTTAAAGTTTTAAGTCCCATTTGCTTATTTTTGTTTTTATTTCTGTTACTCTAGGAGGTGGGTCAAAAAAGATCTTGCTGTGGTTTATGTCAAGAGTGCTTTTCCTATGTTTTCCTCTAAAAGTTTTATAGTCTCTGGTCTTACATTTAAGTCTTTAATCCATTTGGAGTTTACCTTTGTGTATGGTGTTAGGGAGTGTTCTAATTTCATTCTTTCACATGTAGCTGTCCAGTTTTCCCAGCAGCACTTATTGAAGAGGCTGTCTTTCTACATTGTATGTTCTTGCCTCCTTTGTCGCACATTAGGTGCCCGTATGTGTTGGGTTTATCTCTGTGCATTGTATCCTGAACCATTGATTTATATTTCTTTTTTTGTGCCAGTACCATACTGTCTTGATTACTGTAGCTTTGTGGTGTAATAGTTTGAAGTCAGGGAGGCTGATTCCTCCAACTCCATTTTTCTTAAGATTGTTTTGGCTATTCAGAGTCTTTTGTGTTTCCATATGAGTTGTAAGATATTTTGTTCTAATTCTGTGAAGAATGCCACTGGTAGTTTGATAGGGATTGCATCGAATCTCTAGATTGCTTTAAGTAGTATAGTCATTTTCACAATATTGATTCTTCCAATCCAAGAACATGGTATATTTCTCCATCTGTTTGTGTTATCTTTGATTTCTTTCATCAGTGTTTATAGTTTTCTGAGTACAAGTTTTTTGCCTCCTTAGGCAGGTTTATTCCTAGGTATTTTATTCTTTTTGTTGCAGTGGTAAGTGGGAGTGTTTCCTTAATATCTCTTTCTGATTTTTCATTGTTGGTGTATAGGAATGCCAGAGATTTCAGTGTATTAATTTTGTATCCTGAAGCCTTACCAAATTCATTGATTAGTTCTAGTAGTTTTCTTGTGGCATCTTTAGGATAGTATCATGTCATTGGCAAATAGTGACAGTTTTACTTCTTCTTTTCCAATTTGTATTCCTTTTATTTCTTTTTATTCTCTGCTGTGGCTAGGACTTCCAAAACTGTTGAATAAGAGTGGCAAGAGTGGACATCCTTGTCTTCTTCCTGATCCTACTGGAAATGCTTTCAGTTTTTCACCATTGAGTGTGCCCATTTTCTGGAGAGTTTTTATCATAAATGGATGTTGAATTTTGTCAAAAGCTTTTCCTGCATCTATTGAGATGATCATATGGTTTTTATTTCTTAATTTGTTAATGTTGTGTATCACATTGATTGATTTGTGTATATGTATATTGAAGAATTGTTGCATCCCTCGGGTAAATCCCACTTGATCATGGTGTATGACCCTTTTAATGTGTTGTTAGATTCTGTTTGCTAGTATTTTGTTCAGGATTTTTGCTTCTGTGTTCAGCAGTGATATTGGTCTATAATTTTCTTTTTTGTGATATCAGGGTGATGGTGGCTTTGTAGAATGAATTTGGGAGTGTTTCTCCCTCTGCAGATTTTTGGAAGAGTTGAGAAGGATTGGTGTTAGCTCTTTTCTAAATGTTTTATAGAATTCACCTGTGAAGCCAACTGGTCTTGGACTGTTGTTTGTTGGAAGATTTTTTTTCCACACACACTGTATTTTATTTTTACAAGCGATAAATAAAATGACACCAAGCATTGTAAACGGCTGACCACAACAAAAGCAACAATGATCGCAATTACCAAACACGGAACACACTCATACTATGTCATAATATTGACAATCAGTCCAGTAATCCTCTACTGTAACAGGTCCTTTACTTTGCAGTGAAAATTGATTTGTATATTTTTGCCTCTGAGTCCTTGTGGGGGTTTTTGTTTTTTTATTCAAAGAGAAAGTCACCAAGATTATAATCATCCTCATCAGTTGACTCAGTCCCATGTAATTAATTTTTTTCATCTTGATCTTTTGTTAGCACTTTTATGAATTCATCAGTTTTCCATTAGAGTTCTGAAAATGCTTATTCATTCAGTTCAGCAGTATGGTCAGTTACCAGAAACCTGTACTTGTCAGAGTCTTTTCCATGAATTCCTTGAAGATGGAACCCTTTTATAGGAACATTTTTGCAAAAACATCACAGTACACCGAGAACTGTCTGTAAATGACAAATGACTTAAAAATGACCACGGTTAAAGATTTGATGAAAGTTCATAATAATGCAGTAGACAAGGAAATTTAGTTATTTCTGAGATATACATTTTAAAGTAATGACTAGAATTATGACTTAGAACATTATACCAGAACATGTAAGATTTTTAGAAATTTCCTGTAATGTCTGAAACATTTATATTAACATATTTCCATACAAATAACCCAAAGAAAGTTTAGTATTAGTTGTTTTTTTTGTTTGTTTTTTTATACTGCAGGTTCTTATTAGTCATCAGTTTTATACACATCAATGTATACATGTCAATCCCAGTCGCCCAGTTCACACCACCATCTCCACCCCACCGTGGTTTTCCCCCTCGGTGTCCATACGTTTATTCTCTACATCTGTGTCTCAACTTCTGCCCTGCAAACCAGTTCATCTGTACCATTTTTCTAGGTTCCACATACATGCGTTAATATACGATATTTGATTTTCTCTCTCTGACTTACTTCACTTTGTATGACAGCCTCTGGATCCATCCACGTCTCAACAAATGACTCAATTTTGTTCCTTTTTATGACTGAGTAATATTCCATTGTATATATGTACCACAACTTCTTTATCCATTTGTGTGTCAATGGGAATTTAGGTTGCTTCCATGATCTGGCTATTGTAAATACTGCTGCATTGAATGTTGGGGTGCATGTGTCTTTTTGAATTACGGTTTTCTCTGGGTATATGCCCAGTAGTGGGATTGCTAGATCATATGGTAATTCTATTTTTAGTTTTTTAAGGAACCTCCATAGTGGCTGTAACAATTTACATATCCACCAACAGTGCATGAGGGTTGCCTTTCCTCCACAGCCTCTCCAGCATTTGTTCTTTGTAGATTTTCTGATGATGCCCATTCTAACTGGTATGAGGTGATACCTCATTGTACTTTTGACTTGCATTTCTCTAATAATTAGTGAGGTTGAGCAGCTTTTCATGTGCTTCTTGGCCATCTGTATGTCTTCTTTGGAGAAATGTCTATTTAGGTCTTCTGCCCAATTTTGGATTGGGTTGTTTTTTTCTTTCATATTGACCTGGATGGGCTGTTTATATATGTTGGAGATTAATCCTTTGTCCGTTGATTCCTTTGCAAATATTTTCTCCCATTCTGAGGGTTGTCTTTTCATCTTGTTTATGGTTTCCTTTGCTGTGCAAAAGCTTTGAAGTTTCATTAGGTCCCATTTGTTTATTTTGTTCTTATTTCCATTACTCTAGGAGGTGGATCAAAAAAGATCTTGCTGTGATTTATGTAAGAGTGTTCTTCCAGTGTTTTCCTCTAAGAGTTTTATAGTGTCTGGTCTTACATTTAAGTCTCTAATCCATTTTGAGTTTATTTTTGTGTATGGTTTTAGCAAGTTTTCTAATTTCATTCTTTTACATGTAGCTGTGTCCAGTTTCCCAGTTTCTCCATTGTATATCTTTGCATCCTTTGTCCTAGATTAGTTGACCATAGGTGCGTGGGTTTATCTCTGTGCTTTCTATCTTGTTCCATTGATCTATGTTTCTGTTTTTGTGCCAGTATCATATTGTCTTGATTACTGTAGCTCTGTAGTATAGTCTGAAGTCAGGGAGTCTGATTCCTCCAGCTCCGTTTTCTTCCCTCAAGACTGCATTGGCTATTCGGGGTCTTTTGTGTATCCTTACAAATTTTAAGATTTTTTGTTCTAGTTCTGTAAAAAAATGCCATTGGTAATTTGATAGGGATTGCATTGAATCTGTAGATTGCTTTGGGTAGTATAGTCATTTCCACAATATTGATTCTTCCAATCCAAGAACATGGTATATCTCTTCATTTGTTGGTATCATCTTGAATGTTTTTCATCAGTGTCTTATAGTTTTCTGCATACAGGTCTTTTGTTTACCTAGGTAGGTTTATTCCTAGGTATTTTATTCTTTTGTTGCAGTGGTAAATGGGAGTGTTTCCATAATTTCTCTTCCTGATTTTTCATCATTAGTGTATAGGAATGCAGGAGATTTCTGTGCATTAATTTTGTATCCTGCAACTTTATCAGATTCATTGATTAGCTCTAGTAGTTTTCTGGTGGCATCTTTAGGATTCTCTATGTATAGTATCATTTCATGTGGAAACAGTGACAGTTTTACTTCTTCTTTTCCGGTTTGTATTCCTTTTATTTCTTTTTCTTCTCTGATTGCCGTGGCTAGGACTTCCAGAACAATGTTGAATAATACTGGTGAGAGTGGACATCCTTGTCTTGTTCCTGATCTGAGAGGAAAGATTTCAGTTTTTCACCATTGAGGACAATGTTTGCTGTGGGTTTGTCGTATATGGCCTTTATTATGTTGAGGTAGGTTCCCTCGGGATAGGTCTGATTTGCCATTTTCAATAGCTTTTTTATTATGTATCGATTTAAAAAAATCTTTGTGCTTGTATTAATTTTTGAATAACAGTAAAGACTTGTTTACATATAAGAAAACATTTTACAGTATGGTTTTATTCACAGAACTGCACGTAGTGGGATAGACTTTGAGTATGTGTTGCTTGGTAAACATTGCATGGTGGTGCCACCCACCAAGAAAGGTAACGCAGACACAGATATGTGAATTTAGTGTTAAAAATAATGTGTTTAAATGAACAAGGAGACCACATGAGATGTTCATTAGCAGGTGGGTGTAAATATCTACCTAGAAGCGGGAGAAAAGTTCAGAGTATTAAGATAGCTTTCAATCCATGAACTAATAAATTGGGAATCTACTATGTGTCACAAAATTGTTATTTCTAACTCTACATAGCTAACAAAGGGTTTAAGGAGAGTGGATGAAGACATGGAAAAGGGAGAAAGAAAAAGGGAGAGAGAGAAACTGGAAAAAAGAAAGGAAAGTAGCAGGAAAGGAAAAGGAGGATTTATTGTTAAAGAGAGGAAGCATGGTATTCAGTCTCATACAGGGGGGAGAAGTGTGGGCATTAGAGAAGGGGACAGTAGTTTTCTCATGTTATTAATTTGCTCTGTGTTGCAAACTCTTTCAGGTTTGAGCCAATATAAGAATCTCTCCCCTACATATGTATATGTTTGGCATTAAGTACTTGAGTTTTTAATTAAGACGAAAAGGAAGATGTTAGAAAGAAAAAGCCTGAGTAGACTGAAAATGTTACCTAACTATACCCATAAAATATTAATGTCCAAGTTAATTTATAAAGTAAACCTAAATGAAACTATGTGGGATGATAGGTTTATAATCCTGGGATAAGTAAAAGAGATCCCCCGTCCATGATGAAAATTTGTCCAAAGTAAGATAAACCACCTAATCTGTGATGGAAATTGATGTTTGACTACATAAGTCTTTAAAGCTTTCATATGGGAAGTTCCCTGGCAGTCTCGTGTTTAGGACTTGGCGCTTTCACTGCCGTAGCCCCAGGTTCCTTCCCTGGTCGGGGAACTGAGATCCCGCAAGCCACGCAGCACAGCCAAAAAAAAAAAAAAGCTTTCATATGAAAGCTGTAAACAAAGTTAAAAAACAAAGGAACAAAACACATAGAAAACCTGTACACTTAGAACTACAGACTATTGGATGTGCCATGTTAATGGGTTAGATACTCTATTGTTAAAATGTAAATCTCCAAATAATTGTCAAAATAAATGCAATCCTAATCAGATTTGGAGGAGGCTTTTTTTTGTAGAAACTGACAAACTGATTCTCAAATGCATATGGAAATGCAAAGCATCTAGACAATCCAAAGTAACCTTGGAAAAGAATAATTTGGAAGACTTATCACTACCTGACTTCAAGTCTTAGTATAAAAGTATAGCAGTCAAGGGACTTCCCTGGTGGTCCAGTGGTTAAGAATCTGCCTTCCAGTGTAGGAGATGCGGGTTTGATCCCTTGTCTGGGAACTAAGATCCCACATGCTGTGTGGGGCAGCTAAGCCCGCACGCCGCAACTACTGAACCTGCACGCTCTGGAGCCCGTGCGCCACAACTAGAGAGAAGCCTGCATGCCACAACGAAGAGCCCGTGCACCCCAATGAAAGGTCCCGCATGCTGCAACGAAGATCCCCGCATGCCACAACTAAGACCCAACACAGCCAAAAAAAAAGTAAAATAGTAATAATAAAAAAAGTATATCAGTCAAGGCAGTCTGGTTCTAGTATAGGCATAAACCAGTGTAATAATCAGCCCAGAAATGGACACAAACCTACAGTTATATGATTTTCAGTGAAAAGTGCCAAATCAAGTCAATAGGCAGAGATAGCCTTCAGCAGATGAGCTGGAACAATGGGCTATATCCATGTAAAAAAGGAATCTTTGACCTTTACTTTATACCACCAGAAATAACTAAAAATTGATATAGACTGAAAAGTAAAAACTAAAAGTTTTAGAAGAAAAAATACAAGGAAAGCTATGTTTGGGGGATATGCAGAAATTTCTTAGAACACAAAACACAAATCATAGAAGATGAAATAGATAAACTAGATTTTGTTAAATTAAAAAACTTAAACTCTTTGAAAGATGCTGTTTTTTAAAATATTTATTTATTTGGCTGTGTCGGGTCTAGTTGCTGCATGAAGGATCTTCGTTGAGGCATGTGGGATCTTTTGTTCCAGTGCACGGGCATCTTTCTAGTTGTGGCACGCAGGTTTTCTCTCTAGTTGTGATGCGCAGGCTCCAGGGCGTGTGGGCTCTGTAATTTGTGGGCTCTGTAGTTGTAGTGCGTGGGCTTAGTTGCCCCGCGGCATGTGGGGTCTTAGTTCCCTGACCAGGGATCGAACCCACGTCCCCTTCATTGAAAGGCGGATTCTCTACCACTGGACCACCAGGGAAGTCCCGAAAGGTGCTATTTTTTTTAAAAATGGAAAGACAAAGACCAGGAAAACATCTTCACAATACACTTATCAGACAAAGGGCTTGATCTAGAATATGTAAAGAGCACAACTGAATAAGGCAACTAAATTAAAAAATGGGCAAAAGATCTGAATATACCTAACCAAAGAAGATAATATGAATGACTAGCAAGCACATGAAAAGACTAAATACCATTAGTTATCAGGAAAGTACAAATTAAAACCACAGCAAGGTAGTACTTTATACCCACTAGAATGACTAAAAATAACAAGATTGACGATACAAAGTGTTGGTAGGATGTTGAACAACTGGAACTCTCATACTTTGCTGCTACAAATGCAAAATGGTACAACTGATTTGGAAAACTGGTACACAGTTTCTTATAAAGTTAAAATTATACTTAAAATATGACTCAGCAATTCTCTTTCTAAATATTTACTCAGGAGAAATGAAAATTTCTGTTTACATGGATATTTGTATACACTAATTCATAGCAGCATTATTTTTAACAGCCAAAAACTGGAAATACTAAATATGAAGTTAAATTGTGCTGTGTCTACACAATGGAAATCTATGTGAATTAGCTAATAGAAGCATCATGGTAAATCTCAAAAACGTGCTGAATTAAAAAAGCCAGATATTAAAGAAAGTACCATGTGATTACATTAATACGAAACTGTGGGAAAGACTAACCTATAAGCAGTCATTCTAAGAAAAAAAAACTAACCCTCTTATTTTTAGTAGTTACATGCACCCCTGTCTGTGCCTTTTATAACTGAGTTCAGGGAACAGTGGCTTGACTGAACTTTGATTAGCCACAGAAAAGTAGGTCTGTGATAAGTATGTAGTTTGAAAGCTCTTTTCAGAATGGGTTGGTTTTTGTATTTTCTTTCCCAATAGGGTCTTGTACCACAAGTCAATATCAAAGAATGATTTTAACTAGATTGGGACAGATTTAATGCTGGTGCAGCTATAAATAAGCTTTACTGAGAATTCAGACTTGGTCATTGATTAGTAATTTTTGCATTTCTGGTGGAAATCTCTTTGGCATCTGGTAGAACTTCAGACCTCATCACCCCTTTCGCCACTCAAACCTCCCAAATTTTACCAGTTCCTTCAAAGTCTCTAGCAAAGTGTGTTCATTTTTACTTGACATTGTATTTTGCATTTTCATCACTCTATTACAAACAACTTGAAATTGTTAGTATTTGCTTCTTTTACTTACGTATTATTTAAATTGTTATTATTTAAAGATATAATATATAAAAAATTGCATAGACCATAAATGTACTATTTAATACAAAATTATAAAGCAAGTACCTGTATAACTACCACTTAAGTCAAGAGGTAGAATATTGTCAGTGTTCCAGGAGCTCTTATGCATCTCTTCCTAATTCTTAATTCCTGCCCTCAGCCCTAACCACTTTCCTGACTTCTGTTATAATTTTTCTTGCTTTACTTTCATACTTCTATATGCATCTCTAAACAAAATAGTTTAGTTGAACTTGTTTTTGAAATTTGTATAAAGGAAATCATTCCATGTATATTGTTTTGTGCCTTTTTTCCCTGAATAACATGGCACTGAGAATTGTCCAGTGTGTTGGATGAAACTACCATTCATTTTCATTTTGTATAGTGTTCTTTTGTACGAATGGAGCACCATTCATTTTTTTTCAGTTTAAAATGCTATCTGTTTATTCTTTTTTTAATATATATATTTATTTATTTGGTTGTGCCGGGTCTTAGTTGGGGCACGTGTGTTCCTTAGTTGTGGCCTGCGAACTCTTAGTTGCAACATGCATGTGGGATCTAGTTCCCTGACCAGGGAACCCCTGCATTGGGAGTGCAGTCTTAACCACTGCACCACCAGGGAAGTCCCTATTCGTTTATTCTTTTTTTTAAAAAAATTTTTAATGGAAGTATGGTTGATTTATAATGTGTTAATTTCTGCTGTATAGCAAAGTGACTCAGTTACAGATATATACATTCTTTTTCATATTCTTTTCCATTATGGCTTATCATAGGATATTGAATATAGTTCTCTGTGCTGTACATTAGGACCTTGTTGTTTATCCATTCTATATGTAATAGTTTGCATCTACTAACCCCAAACTCCCAGTTCATCCCTCTCCCACCCCCCACCCCCTTGGCAACCACAGTCTATTCTCTATGTCCATGATTCTGTTTCTGTTTCATAGGTAAGTTCATTTGTGTCATATGTTAGATTCCACATATAAATGATATCATATGGTATTTGTCTTTTTTTTTTTTAATTTATTTAGTTATTTATTTATGGCTGTGTTGGGTCTTTGTTTCTGTGCGAGGGCTTTCTCTAGTTGCGGTGAGCGGGGGCCACTCTTCATCGCGGTGTGCGGACCTCTCACTGTCGTCGCCTTCTCTTGTTGTGGAGCACTGGCTCCAGACGCGCAGGCTCAGTAGCTGTGGAGCATGGGCTTAGTTGCTCCGCGGCATGTGGGATCTTCCCAGACCAGGGCTCGAACACATGTCCCCTGCATTGGCAGGCAGATTCTCAACCACTGCGCCACCAGGGAAGCCCCTGTCTTGCTCTTTCTGACTTCACTTAGTATAATAATCTTTAGTTGCATCCATGTTGTTGCAGATGGCATTATTTTGTTCTTTTTTATGGCTGAGTAGTATTCCATTGTATATATATACCACATCTACTTTATCCATTCATTTGTTGATGGACATTTAGGTTGTTTCCAAGTGTTGGCTATTGTAAATAGTGCTGCTGTGAACATAGGGGTGCATGTATCTTTTTGAATTATAGTTTTGTCTGGGTATATGCCTAGGAGTGGGATTGCTGGATCATATGGTAATTGTATTTTTAGTTTTCTGAGGACCCTCCATACTGTTTTCCATAGCGGCTGTACCAGTTTACATTCCCACCCACAGTATAGGAGGGTTCCCTTTTCTCCACACCCTCTCCAGCATTTGTTCTTTGTAAACTTTTTAGTTCTTTGTAGACCATTCTGACCGGTGTGAGGTGGTACCTCATTGTAGTTTTGATTTGCATTTCTCTAATAATGAGCGATGTTGAGCATCTTTTCATGTGCTTATTGACCACCTGTATTTCTTCTTTGGAGAAATGTCTCTTTAGGTCTTCTGCCCATTTTTCAATTGGGTTGTTTGATTTTTTTTTCTTTGTTGAGTTGTATGAGCTGTTTGTATATTTTGGCAATTAAGCCCTTGTGGGTTGCAGTGTTTGCAAATATTTTCTCCCATTCCGTGGATTGTCTCTCAGTTCATTTAAAAAAATTTTTATTCTTTTTTTTTTTTTTTGAATAGACTTTTAGGCTGTTTCCTAAAAATTTACAGCTATTACAAATTATTTTTACTACTTCATTCTGCTATTAGCTATTTTAATTTTGATAACAAATAAAAGAGCATCTTGTATCAGTATAGCTCTTTATGATATATGCAGTGCCCTTATGTACATCGTAATTTAGCCCTCATTTCAGACCTGTGACATTGGCAGTGAAGCATTCCATTTTTTATAGCTAATGATAGAGCTTGTCACTTGCCCAAGTTAACATTGCTAAAAATTAGTGTAATACTAACAACTGCCACACATCTCTTATATCACAGTCTAAATTCTAAACATCTGATTCTGTTTCACACAAACTGAGCATGCTCAATACCTCAACTGAGTTAAAGTATTCCACGTTAAAAAAAAAAAAGGGAAGAAATTGTCTTAAAAGGTATGCCTCATTGCCTTGTTTTTCAAATCATGGCTTTATTGTTGTTTCTTTGGAAGTTGACCTAAACAGTTTTATTAATTTGTGGGTTCGACGTTGGGACATAAATTTTTCATATTGTCAGCAGCAAAACTGTTCCCACAAGTATAAAGCTTATATCTGTAGCATTTGTAGGTGTGGAAAGTGAGGAGGTGGGGAGGGGACGGAGGAGGTTATATTTTTGACCAGAGAATACTACTGCACTTTTTTACTCATGCCAATCTCTTTAAAAGTCAAGAGACTGAACTTTTAATGCAGGGAATCTCTGCCAGTCACTAAGTGGCCTGACAGTTCACTTAAGCTTTTCTAAAATCTTATGTCTAATGAAACTGTGAGTTCGTGAAATACTCTCTGGTGCTGTAGCCCAGTTTGACCCTTCATTTATGTGTGGAATGTGCTGAGCTGTGTTTAGAGCCAAGTTTAGTTGTTGATGTTGTTGCAAAGTGACTCTTCTTTTGTTATCTTAAGGTTTTTTTTTTTTAAAGTAAGGTTTTCAAAATGGACATGATTTAAGCAACTTTGAGCTCAAGAAGTGAAAGTACCTGTTAATATATTTATTATTAGTGGTAATGTTGAAATTTTTTGTGACAGATTCAATACTTATCTACAAGGTGTTTATGTATAAATGTGTTTTAAGTATATATACATTTGAAAAAAATTCTAAAAAGGAATTTTGTTTAGAAAAGCAAGAAAATGGAAAAAGTGTATTGGTATGATATTCCAAGGCATGTTTGAAACATTTTTAGATTTATATGTTTACTTAACAAATAAAAACCTGTGGAGTTGCAAACATCCCCTTGGTTTGAAAATGTATTTCATCATATCTGTTATCTAGGTCATTATTCTTAAGTATCCTTTCTGTCTAATCTCCAAAAATAGAAGCACAAATTATTGTACTTTAAACAGTCATTCTTCAACTAAATATTAAGAAAGGAAATATTGTTAATGTCATTTTCAGAGTAGTACATGGGAATGGGAAAATGTATATTTTGAAATTTGCAAAATAAGGAACAGCTTTACTCTAAATAGGAAGGAAATCTGAATTTGCAAAAATGTTGATTGTAAATGCGGAAGTCATCTATTACTTTTAAGTGTTAAACAAAAGGAATGTATACTCAGTTAAAAATAGAAGAAAATAAAACACCTTACAATGTAAAATTAGTATTTGAAGGTGGTTTCTGGCAAAGGTAAATTACAAATAAAAAGGAAATTGTGTAGATCTATATGTAGATGAGAAAATATGATGGAATAAATCAAATAATAGATTTTAAAACCTCAGATTTCAAATCCAGTAGATTTGAAACAGAGTAATTCATGTTTGTATGTGCTACATCAGCAGTGATGAGCATAAGGAAGTTTCAGTTTCAAACAAAGGCATATTTGTTTTCATAAAATTGGTTAAAAGAGATTTCACAATGATATTTTAATGGCCATGGTCTTTGATTCAGGGAGGAATTAAGCTTAAGTAAATAGCCCTGAAATAATATTCATGATGTTGTGAATTTAACCCTTTGCTCTTACATTCTTGCTAAGGAAGTAAATGAAACATACAATTCTTTTGAGCTTATAAACCTTCATAGTATTTACCCACTTTATTGGACAGAGCCAATTGCAAGACTGCTACTTCTTTGTTTAGGAGTTTGGTTGACAGAAGGAATGTTCACCTCTCCTTGAAAATAAGCATTCCAGGTTCTGAATTTTACTGTGGCAAGAATGTACATTTTCTTCCTTCTTATCTTTCTCTTTGAACATATGTTTAGATCTTAACATGTCACTGTCCTCTAGTATGTTGGAGGACATGTCCTCTGGACTGTGTAGAATCAGGGTCCTAAATTCATGCCTTATTACCCATATTTGTGACATTGAACATATATGCATTAATCTTCATTGAAGATCTTCTATACACATATAAAAATAGCTGTCATTTATGTCTTACAAGGTTTAGAGTCATGGCTTTGGGGAAAGCTTTTACAGTCATAAAATAGAATGCTCTATGAAGGCAAGGATTACTCTCTCATTTCAACTGCTATATTCCTAATACCTGACACTGAGAAAGTACTCAAATATTTTTTTATTGAATGAATATCAATTTATTAAAATCTTGATTTTTTTCAATGTTTACTTTTTTGGGGAAATAGTCTTAATTTTATCACAGATTTAAGAAATAAAAGTTTCTAAGGGTAAGATAAGTAAAGTAACTTCTTTTCTTTTCTTCTTTTTTCTAGACTACCTGTTAAGGTCCTGAGTCAAGACAACAATTTTTATACCTTTCCTGGTGGTTCAGAAACGAGTCCCTGTAGAATCAAAAGCAAAGAAAGGAAACAATCTGACCTTTCGTTTGTTAGATTGACTATATAAGATACTTGACTTCCAGGAACAAAAACACAGAGAAGTAATAAAGTTATTATTTTGGCATCTTTGGACATCTATCATATTGAGAAGCCTGCTTTGTGAAGCTTCCTGAATTGAGATTTGGAAACTTCATTGGTGCTCATTTATAACTTGGACTGTAAGCATGAGTGAATTCTGGTTGTGTTTCAACTGCTGTATTGCAGAACAGCCTCAACCTGTAAGTATGAAGTAATACATGTACAGATTGGGTGGGGTGCTTATTAAACATAATGCTGGTTCTCAAGTTGAGAATTAGGACCCCAGCAGTGATTGCAGGGCAGTTCTAAGGCCTGTCAGTGGAATTCTGAACATCTGGTTAAAGAAAGGAGAAAAAAAAAAGTAAATGTGTTTTGAGTAAATGCCATGTGTGAGGAACTGTGCTAGACCATTGTATATGATTGAGAAGGTTATGCTCTTCTACCAAGTAGACCAGCTTCTGGAGGAGCCATGAGAGGAAAGGGAGACAATCTGAGATAGAACAGCCAAGTCAGCTTTGGAAATCAGTGGTGGAAGATGTCATAGCTAGGTTGCCTCACATCCTTCTTGATTTACCATCTCATTTTCCTCACAGCAGCTCTCTGAGGAAGATACCATTATCCTTATTTTTCAGTTGAAATAGGTTCAGTTTGTTGCGCAAAGTCATATGGATAGTAAGTAGTCTTGGCTGACTTCTTCTTGGTACCTGCCCCACTTTTATCCCTTCTAACCTGTGCACATTTTATTACCTCTACGGAAATTCTGCCATCCACGTCCAATTTTCTCTTCATCCTTTAAGATGCCTAGATCTAATGTCAACGCTATGAAATCTTTGCCAGCTTTCCCCTGACTTAGATAATACCTCGTGTATTTCCACCAGCTCTTTTAGTTCATTTTTCTATGGTAGGATGGAACTTCTTGCATAGTAACTTAACTGTTCTATAGTGTTTCCCATCATGTCAGCTGTTTACAGGACCGTAGTGAATTCTTTACCTACTTACTGTTGTGCATTGGCATGCTGGTGGACTTTTTTCCCCCCAGCTTTATTGAGTTATAATTGGTATACCAAAAAGTTGCACATAATTAATGTATACAAACTGGTGAGTTTGGACATACCTATACACTCGTTGTCATCACCACAATTAAGGTAATAATCTTCTAAAGTATCCTCAAAAACAATGCATATTGATTTACAACCTCCCCCTTTTCTAGTCATATTACATACTTTCCCCATATAGTGTTTCCCCACATAGTACTGATGTTTTATAATGCTCTTTGTCTCTGAAATGTGTTATTTTAATTAGACACCTATGCCCAGTTGTCATGTATTAATACTCTGGTATTTCCACAGTGAGCCAGGTACTGATGAAATAACAGAAAGCAAAACAGTTTCTGCTTCGTGGCTCTCATTCTAGTGGAGGAGATATTTAGTGAATAAATAGGTGTCTGTGATACCAGGTGATGGTAACTGCTCTAAGGAAAAAGAAGGTAGAAAAAAGAGGAGAAATGGGGATATTAAGAGTGTACAGGAAACGCCTCTCTGATCAAGTGATATTTAAGCTAAGGTTTAAGGCAGTAAGGCACATGCTTATGTAGAAGGACTTGCGAGTACAAGAGTTCTGGAAGTGCAAGGGTTGTATGTGTATGAGGAATGTCAAAGAAGGCAGAGTGGCTGTGAGCCAGGGCTGCAGTGGTGGGAAGTGAGGTCAGAGATAGTTAAGGGCCGGGTCATGTATGGCCTTCCAGGCTGGGGAAAGACTGATTTTTACACTTTGTGAAATAGGAAATCATTGAATGGTTTTGTTCTTTCAAGTGAAGAACATATCCTTTTCTCATATCCTAGTTTGAATGTTTAATGTTACTGTATGCCCAGATGGAGAGTTAGCACTGCCTGACCAGACTGCATCCTGTAGGCCAGTGAGTTACCTTCTCCTTCCTGTACTCCCAGCCAGTGAGTCCTCCTCAGCAGTCTGCAATCATGTGTGTAGTGTGTTCTGCAATAAAATTCATTTCCTACAGTGACTTTTCTTCATTTTTGTTGTTGTTCTGATGTGCAGTTCTAATCCATAATAGTAGGGGTGTGTGTCTTTAAGTGATGATGTGGTAACTGCCATATAAAAAAAACAAAGGAAGGGCACTGTGCTCCATATTTTAGAGAGTCTAAGGTTTCTTCGAGGGAAATGGGTGAAGAATTGGAAGGGGATGGAATGGGTCAGTAGACAGGGGTTGCTAGAAGACCTTAGACCTTAGACATGAAAAGCATGAAAGCTGTTTACTGCAGCCTGAGAGTATGAACCAACAGTTCTATGAAAGGTGGCTAGAGGAAACTCTAGGCGAGGGCATTCTATAATTTCAGGGGATTTATGTCAAACAAGAGTATTTGCTCAAGTGTGGTGCATTTCCACCAGTACTATGCGATAAGGACCTCAGATGGCATAGATTCATGTAGAACTTCCTTTTTTAGGAATCACATTTCCACACACCCTAAATGAGGTGTGAGTATGATAGATACGTTGTCATTTTTCCTTTTTCTGGAAACGTAAATGTGCATGCTCTTGATTTGTTTAATTACACAGAAAATCACGTTATGTAACCACAGTCATCTCAAAACATTTAGTAGATGAATTCATGTAATAGAAATGGAAAATTACACTTATCAGTGGAAAAATGAAAAATATCCCTACTTTGTAGAAAGGCAGTGTAGAGGACTGATTCAAATGTCTTAACTGTATTGCTAAACCTAGAAATTACCAAGATTATCTTGTTCACTGGAACTGCCTGTCCTGCCTCAGGAGTGGCTACTGGATTTCTTCATAGAGACAATAAGCTGCTTATACCTGAGGAGAAAGTTTCAATTTGTATACATGAGCTTGAAGACAAACTAGAAAGGCTCTTGGCATAAGGATTTTGGTGTTCCTACCCTGTTTTGTGCTGATAGCACAGTCGGGAAGTGCTGGTAAGTTAGTGTCCATAGCATTCTGGATGAGTTCAAGCTGGGAGAGGGGGTGAGATGGTAGTAGAAAGCCATTTATCTTCAGAAACTAGAATGCTTTTGTAAGTTTGTAAATGTCAGAGAGGAAATGGTTTTCTTTAATGCTTTTATTAAATTGATCTTTATTCAGTTTAGATTGGAGTTTTTTAATATATACGTCAAAGTAAAACAAGCTATTTCTTAGCAAGCCATGTGGTGGCTGCCATTTATAGTTACTTAAAAAGTGACATCAGCAAAAATAATAATTCAAAAGTAGACAGTTGTATACTGAACCTCATACACTCAGCTTCAACAATATCAGTTCTTATCTGATGTTGTTCATCTCAGTGCATCTACTTTGCTCTTTTCTGTATTATTTTGAAGCCAAATTCCAAGCATTATTTCACTTTATATATAAATATGGCAGTATTTATCTCTAAGAGATGATTCATATTTAACATAACCACAATACCATTATCATACCAAAAAAAGTACTTTAAAAGTTTGTTTTATATATAAATATATATATAATAAATAGTTATGAAACATATTATGAAGCACATATTACCCAAGTTAAGACATGGAGCATTGCCAACACCCCAGAAGCCCCCTAGCGTTCTTTTCATTTACATCCGTGCTCCAATACCTGGAGGAGCCACTGCCCTGCTTTTTTTTTATGGTGATTACTTCCTTATTGTGTTTTATGATTTTACCATTTGTATATGCCCTGAGCAGTATAGGTTAATTTACCTGTTTTAACTTTGAGTGGAGTTCCAGTGGATATAATTGTGTTTTCTTCTTTAATTCAATGCTAAATTTATAAGATTAATCTGTATTGAGGCAGGTAACTGAACTTCATTTCCACTTTTCTTGAACGTTTTGTTGTATGACTACACCGTGTACATCCATATAGTCCTTTTGAAATTCTGAGTTGTTCACAGTATGGGACTGTTACGAATGACGCTCTTTCGTGCCTTTGTGTATGTGTTGCCCGGTGAACACGTGCTTGAGGTTCTCTAGGGTATATACCTAGGAGTGAAATTATTGGTTCTGAAGTCTAAGGACATTAGTTAGCTTTTACCATGCAAGACAACATTGTTTTAAATTTGGTGTTATCAATTTGTGTTCCTACCAGCATGATGTTTTCCGACTCAGTTTTTATCAGTCCGAGAGGAAATGTTTACCCTTGCATTATCTTGCATTTTAATTTAATGAGAGTGAAAAGTAACCTGATTTTTTTAAACTTCTAGGTTGTGAGCTTCAGGATTGTACGCAAATCAGAGATTTCTTGAAATAAAATTCTCCAATTCAGCTCCTCCACACTTTTGTTCATCAGCGCATTCCGTTTGTATTATACCATAAGACGAGTTCTTTGAGAGTACAGGAAAACACATTTAGATAAATTGAAGTCCATGAAGTTAAAGACATTATACTACAGCAGCTTTCATTCTTGTATTTAGTTTCAAGTATGATGAAGCATTAATCTAATTCAGTGCTTTTTGTTTACTCTGTTTCTAGTAACTATTACAGAAATAAATGCATTCAGAAGCCACCAGGCATCTATGTCATCCTATACACAAAATATTAGTAGAACTTAATTTAAGAAACGATGAAAAGTAAAATTAGAAGGTCTAGTATTTTCCTCTCACATTCCAGCAGATCATTTTGAACACCCCCCAGGTGAGCATTTCCCACATTGGAGACCACTGAATACAGAACAAGTCAGAGCATGGAGCTCTAGAGTTGAGAAACAGGATTATCTTATCTTCACTGTGATAAAAATAATTATCACTGGAAAAAAAAGGGAAAGAAACGCAGGGAAAATTGTTTTTGATGAACAGGAAGAGAAAAAAACATTGTGGTCAAATAGTTTTTAAAAATATATATTTATATGGCAGATAAGTCCTAATTTAATTTTTTTTCTATATGCTCATTAGAAAATACTATCTATATCTTCATAAAGAAAATGTTCTTTATTTATGAGGTCGTGTTAAGTAGCCAGTGTGAGCTCCTATTAACTGACAGCTTACATGAATCCTGAAACATTTCTTAAAAGAGCTATTGTTTTCAAGTCATCTCACCGATGCATCTGGGAGATTGTCATGTTTATTTAGAAAACACTTTCTTCATTTACATGTTCTGTTATTTGTGTAAATGATGTGAAAGTCTGCATCTTTTCATAAGGCATTGAATTCTTAAAATGGCTAAAATTAAGGTGCTTCTGAAATACCAATAGCATGAACCTTTGCATTGTTTTGTTTTACTGATTCTTGGGTTTTATAAACATAGAAACAGCAAGGATACAGAGGATTAAGCCTTTATTTGTCCAGAGTTAGTGGTTTGGGTCCTGATTCTCACATGGCCTTGGTATATACAAATAGGAGGGAAAGTTAAGGATCTCAATTTTATTATTTTAAAAATCAAAAGGCAAAAGAAAGAAAGGAAATCAGTACCAGGCAGGTAAAGTCTAGTTAATAAACTATTCACGGTTGTAGAAGAATAAAATGTTTACGTAAACTTGATGTAATCTGTGATTAAAGGGCAGTTAGAATTTAGATAATTTCTGGGGCCTAATACTACAATAGTATTTTAATAATTATGAAGTCAATACTATATAGGACATTTTTAGAAGCACTTCAGAATCTGTTCATCTGTGATATAAACACATGATAAAAACCATTCTGTTCTTCCATCTTTCTCTGCCTTAAATATGTTTATAATGGGTAGAAAATATTACAGATCAATTTTGTTAGCTTGCATATGCAAGACAGATTCTAAGATCTCAGCTCTATCTCCTTTAAGTACTGAGTAAAGGTTGGTCTCTTATCACCTCTGTACATAGTAAAAATTCTTCTAATTTTTTAGATATTTCTAGTGCTCATGTTCCAATTACTTTTGTAGATTGACCTTTTAGTTCCTTGAAGAGCTATTTTTTATGCTTATACTCCTCTGTTTTAGCAGGTGAGACATCATTTGTTCCTTTTCGTTTTGGTTTGTCATTTGTTAGTTGTTTTCATTTGTGAATTGAAAATAATTTTCATACAATCATAAAATTATAGTTTTAAAGGCATCTAAGCAAACATCTAGTCAGATGCATCACTCACACACAAATTTGGAAACTATTAAGTGAACTAGTAAACTAAGTTAAGCCTAGTGAGTTAATGGCACAGCCTTGGCATTTTAAGACTAGTTTTCTCTAGTATGTGTTTCAATAAATTTTACCCAAATGGACATGTATACACACATTGGATATGCAATTGAATTATAAGACTCTGCAAAAATACATCACTAGTTTTGTTAAGTTATGGTGAAACCAGCAGTGTTTCAACATTTTAAAAGGTTCTTGGGAATTCCCTGGCGGTCCAGTGGTTAGAACTTGGCGCCTTCACTGCTCAGGGAACTAAGATCCTACACTGCGAGACACAGCCAAATTAAAAAAAAAAAAAAAAATTCTTGCCAGTAAATGTTAATTATTATCTGCCATTTTTACAGATCTTAGTTTGAATGCTTTCATACATATTAACTTAATGATGCTTTCATACATATTAACTTAATGATATAAGTGCCTGCCATTCTAACACACACACACACACACATCACTCTTTTTTGTGGTTTTGATTTTGTTTTATTTGTTCTTGGAGTGTCTACCTGAGTGTCTACCTGAGTAGCAGTTGGGTGATGTTCTCACTGGAGTCTTAACATGCACAAATCCTTCTGCATGTCTCCGTTATGCACATATGCATGGATTCAAAAATCATTAAGATACTGGAAATAGTATTAGCTGTCAGTCATGCATATAGGATAAACAGAATCTCCCATACATTAAATAAAGGAGTTACTAGATGTCATTTCTCACTGACCTTAAGAACAGATAAAGTATGTATAGCTGATTCACTTTGTTATAAAGCAGAAACTAGCACACCATTGTAAAGCAATTATACTCCAATAAAGATGTTAAAAAAAAAAAGCAGATATAGTTACTAAGAAACATAAGACAAGTGTGCTTTCAGTAGTGCTTAGCTGTCAGAAATTGATCTCATTTTTATGAGCCCCAAAGTTATGGGTAGTTATGAAAAACCAAACAAGTTTTTCCCTTTTTTCTACCCTCTTCATAGGAGATCTGTGAGCTTAAGAGTTGTTCAAATAAGGGTTTGAATTGCAATCCCAATGCTTATTTACTGTGTGACCTTGAGCAGATAGGAATACTGTGTGACCTCTGCAAATAGGAATAATGACACCTATCTAATAGGCTTAAATATATTAAAGTAGATAATAAAGTATATTAAATAAGGTAATTTATGTTAAGCGCTTAGCATAGTGCCTGGCATGCAGTAAGCGCTCTTACGAATGTTTAGTTGACAAATTGCAGTTTCCTCTCATTTTATTTTATTTATTTATTTTTTGCGGTACGCGGGCCTCTCACTGCTGTGGCCTCTTCCGCTGCGGAGCACAGGCTCCAGACGCGCAGGCTCAGTGGCCATGGCTCACGGGCCCAGCTGCTCCACGGCATGTGGGATCTTCCTGGACCGGGGCACGAACCCGTGTCCCCTGCATCGGCAGGCGGACTCCCAACCACTGCGCCACCAGGGAAGCCCTCCTCTCATTTTAAATAACGGTTGATTTTATTTTGTTTTGTTGTGTTTTAAATCTCTGTTGGTTATTTTCAAGCACATTCTGTTTGAAATGAACTGGACCTTTAAAGCTTGAAAAATTGGTCTCTTACCAGAAGTATTTTGGTTTGGTTTGGTTTTCAGTTACCAGGAAGAGAGATCCAGGTGTGTAACATAGAGAGGATGTTGGACTGAGCACACATGTACAGTCTCCTCTCTCCTGAAACCCCACTTTGCATGACATTAAAGGAGTTTAAAAAACAAAGAGGGGTAAAACCCACAAAGGAAAAGAATGCAGACAAAGCATAAGCATGGATGAAAGATAATAAAACACAGATGATAGATTTGGAATTTGCAGAACATAGCCACACCCAGTTGCCTGCACAGGGGGATACTGACCAGAAGCAAACCAGAGTCTTAACTGCCTTGCTCTTGGAAGGCCTGCAACTAGGCTTGAACTGCTCAGGCTGGCCTGCAGCAGATCGTTCTCTAGAGAACTGACCGGCTCTGCAGAGACCTGGTGATTTCTGTGGTTGTGGGCTCCCCAAGGAAAAAGCCAGTTTCACCATCTTCTCACCTGTCCTTGAACCCACCATTCAGCATGCCTGACCCATGTGTACTAAGCCTCATTTGGGCGGTCGGTGATCATCAGGTATGAGGAAAGCTAAAAGAACTTAACCGAATGAAAGAACTCAGAGGAAATAGATGATACAGGGAATAGAAAAGAACTAAAATAAAGCAATAAAAACTGTGAATATTCCTCAGATGATTAAGATATTGGACCCATTAATTAAGAACAGTGTGCCTACACAGGAATGGGGACAGAAAGAACAAATTGAGAAGAAATAGTGTTTGGAAATGATATAGCTGAGATAAAGAGGTCCAGTGGAAGGGCTGGAAGATAAAGAAATCTGTAAACAAAGTAAAACAAAGAAATAGAGAGTAAAAACAAAGTAAAACAAAGAGAGATGGAAAGTAGAAGGGAAAAGCTAAGAAAATTAGATGATCAATCCTGAAGGTTCAAAATCTGCCTAATTAGTTTCACAAAGTAGAAGAAAGGGGCATTGGAGGAGAATAAATTATCAAAGTGTTTGCCAAAAAGTTTGGGGGTTTTGTAACTTCTTACAGAAAAACCCAAACAAACTTTTTGGACAACCCAATAATAATACAGAAACATTTCCCTGAACTAAAAAACAGCGTAAGTGTTTTGGTTGAAGGCCAGTTGAATGAAAAACACCCATTCCATTTAGTGACATTTCAGACTATATGGATTAGTTGTTTAGCTGTTTAACCAGTTGTACTGCAAGAAATTTGTGGATGGTATTGCAACAATTAATGTTAGTTTCATAGGAAGTTAAGCAAACAAAAAGAAGCAATTCAACACAAACATAGTACAAGAAAAATTAATTGTAGAACATTGCTTGGCTTGATTGTGAACAATATTTACAAAAAGTTAATATAAGCATTTGATTTTTCTCTTTCTATTTTATGTATTAAGTGTTTGGGGGAATTACATAACTTTTTTTGAAACACAAAGGTATTTATTTTAAAATAACTGTATATATGGTGGTGTAAAGGAAAGACAGTGGACAAGGGAGACTCCCAGACCTGCTTTAGTTAGCTGTGGGATCTTGGCAAGTAATATGCTTTCCCTAGGTACATGAGTGTCCTGTGGCTGTCAGTGACAGATTATGCAAGTTTAGTGGCTTAAACAACAACACAAATTTATTGTCTTTAGTTCCAGAGGTGAGAAGTCCAATTTAGGTCTCACTGCAATAATATCAGTGGTAGACCATTGTATTATACCACATTTTCTTTGTTCAGTATACAGTGATTTCCTGAAGTTAGCTCTACTATACACACACATATGCATGTATATACAGGGTACAGAAACAATCTCAAGTGGCCGTGTGGTAGCAGAAATCTCTAGTGTAAAGGGTTTAACGTGCAAAAGCATTGAAAAATATATCATTAGTACTTAGAGAAGCCATTTCAGGTTGTTAGTTTTAAGCTTATTTTGTATTTCAGTTTTCATACTTGCAATGTGTGACTTAAACAACATACTAACCTTAAATAGAAAGAGAAAAGGAAATCCCTGTGTTCGCTTCAGGTTTCTCACTGAGAGAGGAGAACGTCTAGTTCCTTCAGTTCTGCATTTAGCAATTTTGCCTTTGAAAAGATCATTATAAACTTGCTTAGAGATTCCTTATAAAAAACAAATGTTGGGGCCTCCTGTGAACTTCTTATCTGTTACCAACTTTGAAACTTACACTAAGTGGGAAAAGGCTACTTACCTACTAAACTCTAAAGGGCAAAGTAAAGACAGTAGGATTGAATTTTAAGTGTGTTACCAGCAACCCACCTATTTATAAATATTTCCAGTATGAAATGCCTTGCCTTTCTGTACTTTGACTTAGATCGAAGTCCCTGCTTGTAACTCTACTTGGGTGTTTGGATTTCTCTGTGGTGATGTGGCTCTCATCTTTTATAGAATTGCCTCCTTATATAAGCCTTTTAACCTGAGGGCCACTGCTGGCGTTCCAGTGAGTGCACCACACTCTAGAAACCAGAGAAGTAGAATTATCACTTATTGTTCCCAGAGTGTATCTTCATACAGTACAAGTTGGCATACTGAAAACGTTTATTATTTTCTGAAGTTTGACCTAAATATGAGAATTTGGAATCCAAAATAGGCTACTCAGTTATTGAAGGGCAGATTTTTTTTTCTTAATCTTTGCAGTCTACTCCTTGTTTCTCTTCCATTTGTCTTACTAATCAAGGATTAATATTAATCTTGACATATTAATCATCGATTTTTAGTTAAGATCTTAGAAACCAGACTTCCATAGATGGTATTATCAGCTCATATTACTACCCATGGGAAAGCTGGATCTGGCTTCTTAAACATCTGTATCCAGGACCTGGGACACTGTTAAGATTCTCAACTCTGTCTCTTTCTTGATTCTTTGCACTTTCTGACTAGAGGTGGGTGTTTTTTCCATGATTGACCTCAGCTCCAGGTTCATCATCTCAGTTTAACCACCATGAGGAAGAAAGGACATCTCCCTTAGTCCTTCCCAGGGAAGGATTCTGGGCCCAGTTTGTGTCATGTGCACACCCCGTGGTCAGGGTTGTCGACTACTGTGGTTGGCAACCTATCAAAATCATATGGTTGGGGTCAGGAAGCGGTGATTTCCCCAAAGGAAAGGAAGTGGGTTGCTACTTCTAGAACAAAGTATGTAGAAAGAAATGGTGTATGTCCACAATAAAGATTTATGCCTATTTATACAGAAGGATAGAAATAAAATGTCACTTAGCCTGAATATCTATTAACTACTCTGGTAATGTTATATAAAGCTGTTTCAAATCCTTTAAGAACAATTTAAAAAGATTACTTGTTGTCGGTCTAGATATCCTAAGCTACTGTTTAGGTGTTAAAAAAAAAGTTAATCCAAATCAGTAAAAATAAATTGAAAACTAAGGATATGTGAATTACACAAACAGCTTTACCTTTTGGGAAATGATAAGTTTTGAATGTCAGAAACTTGAATCTCTTTAGCAAATGCTGAAGTAAACATTGATAGAATAACTAAAGTGAAAAAAATGAAAGGAGGCTAAAGACTTAATGCTAGTTATATACACCTTTAGCAGAATTCCAGTGAAGCTAGAGTCTATAAGCAGTTAGCTTCAGTTATCTTTTGACTTTTGTGCCATAGTAAGTAAACTTTGTATAAAGATAATGAGCAAAAGGTAGAGGCCTCCTGTATTATGCAGTTTATTCATATGGTTTTCATCCTACCCCCCAAATTATAAGTGCTGTGTATCATTTTGAGCACTGTATCATAACTCATTAAATATTAACAGGTCATAAAATCCTCTGTGAATCATTTTTGTATAAAGTCATGGTAATATCTTTTTCCCACAGTTACCTTATTATGTGTAATGGTTTTTTTAAAGTTTTGTTGCTCTATTAATGTTTTGCTTACTATTTGTAGAGTATAAGATAATGTAATTTATATAATATTACCTCCAAAGTTGGTCAGACTCAACAGTAAAGGAGTTCACGGACACAGATAGGAGATAGTGAATTTAGTAGCTCAAATCATCACTGATATCTGTAAATAGATATGACCTCTTTGTAATCATCCTGGTATGCTTAGGATTTATCCAGTCATTATTGGAATAAAACCATGACTCACACTTGTGATTTGTTATATTGAATAGAAATCTTGGTAGAGCCCAGAGGTAAGGAATGAAAATGGTGAGAAGTAGATCATATGAGGGAATGATGGACCTGAAATTTATTTCACTACCTCCATTCTATAAGTAGGAGTAGGTTTTCCCTCCCACCTCAGTTTTATTGAGATATAGTTAACATATAGCATTGTGTTAGTTTAAGGAGTACAACATAATGATCTGATAAATGAATATACTGTGAAATGCTTACCACAGTAAGTTTAGTTAACTTATCACCTCATATGGTTAAAAAATTTTTTTCTTCTCATGACAACTTTTAAGATTTACTCTTGGCAATAATCAAATATACACGACAGTATTGCTAACTGTAGTCACCGTGCTGTACCTTATATCCCCAGAACTTACTTATCGTATAATTGGAAGTATGTACCTTTTGATCCCCTTTACCCATTTCTACCACCTCCACCCCCTATGCCTCACCCCCTGCCTCTGGCTGCCACTAGTCTGTTCTCTGTTTCTGTGAGTTAGGTTTTTTCAGATTTCAGATAAAAGTGAGGTGGTATAGTATTTATCTTCTCTTTCTAACTTATTTCACTTAGCATAATGCCCTCAGTGTTGTCACGGATGGCAGTATTTCCATCTTTTTTTTATGGCTGAATAAAATTCCATTGTGTATATATAGATACACACATATCTATCCGTATAAGCATATATTTGTCTATATATAGTTATGTGGACACACACATCACATTTTCATTATCCAGCCATTGATGGACACTCAGGTGGTTTCCATGTCTTGGCTATCGTAAATGTGCTGCAAGAACAGGAAGATGCATGTTTCTCTGAGATAGCAATTTCATTTCCTTCGACTGTATACCCAGAAGAGGAATTGCTAGATCATATGGTAGTTCTGTTTTTAATTTTTTGAGAGACATCTGTACTGTTTTTCATAAAAACTGCAACAATTTATATTCCTACCAGCAGTGCACAAGGGTTTCCTTTTCTCCACAATTCTCACCAACATTTGCTATCTTTTGTCTTTTTGATAATAGCCATTCTAACAGGTCTGAGGTGGTATCTCATTTTGGTTTTGTTTTACATTTCTCTGCTAATTAGTGATATCGAGTATCTTTTCATGTACTTGTTGGTCATCCGTATGTCATCTTTGGGAAAATATTCAGTTGTGCCCATTTTTAACTGGGTTCGTTTTGTTTTTGCTTTTAACTACTGAGTTGTATAAGTTCTTTATATGTTTTGGATATTAACTCATCACATATATTATTTGCAAATATTTTCTCCCATTCTGTAGCTGTAGGTTGCCTTTTCACTGCATTAGTTTTCTTTGCTGTGCAAAAAATTTTAATTTCATGTAGTCCAACTTACTGATTTTTGCTTTGCCTTTGCTTTTGGTATCAAATCCAAAAAATCATTGCGAAGAGTGATATCAAGGAGCTTATCCCTGTGTTTTCTTCTAGAGTTTTATGGCTTCAAGTCTTGCATTCAAGTCTTTAATCCATTTTGAATTGATTTTGGGGTATGGTGTAAGATTTTGGTCCAGTTGCATTCTTTTGCATGTGGCTATTCAGTTTTCCCAACACCATTTATTGAAGAGACTATCTTTTCCATTGTTCCATTCCACCATTCAATTTCATTCTTGAATTTCAATTTGCTTATTAGTTCTAACAGTTTTTTGGTGGAGTCTTTAGGATTTTCTATATGTAGTATCATGTCATCTGCAAATAAAGACCATTTTACTTTTTCCTTTCCAGTTTGGATGCCTTTTTTTTTTTTTTTTTTTTTATTGCCTGATTGCTCTGGCTAGGATTTTCAATATATGGAAAAAAAGTGGTGAGAGTGGCCATGTTTGTCTTGTTTCTGATCTTAGGGGAAAAGCTTTCAGCTTATCACAATTGAGTTCATGTTAGCTGTGGACTTGTTATATACAGGCATACCTTGGAGATATTGTGGGTCAAGTTACAGACCACCACACTAAAGCAAATATTGCAGTAGAGAGTCAAGTGAATTTTATGGTTTCCCAATATATATAAAAGTATATTAATATTATACTGTAGTCTGTTAAGTGTGCGATAGCATTATGTCTAAGGAAAAATACGTATCTTAATTAAAAAATGTTTTACTGATAAAAAATGCTAGCCATCATCTGAGCCTTCAGCAAGTCATGATGTTTTTGCAATAGTCATATCAAAGATCACCATAACAAGTATGATAATAGTGAAAAAATGAAATATTGTGAGAATTACCAAAATATGATACAGAAACACAAAGTGAGCAAATATTGTTGGCAAAATGGTGCCAGTGGATTTGCTCAATGCACAGTTGCCACAAACCTTCAATTTGTAAAAAAACGCAGTATCTGTGGGGTACAATAAAGCAAAGTGCAATGAAATGAGACATATCTGTGCAGTCTTTTTTATGTTGAGGTATGATCTCCCTATACCCACTTTATTGAGGATGTTGAATTTTGCCAAATGCTCTTTCTGCTTCTTTGAGATCATGTGACTTTTATCCTTCATTTTGTTAATGTGGTATACCATCCTTCTATCTCTGTAATAAATCCCACTTGATCATGGTGTATGATCCTTTCATTGTGCTGTTGAATTCAATTTCTTAAGATTTTCTTGAGAATTTTTGCATCTTTGTTCATCAGGATTATTGGCCTGTAATTTCTTTACTGACCTTGTATGGTTCTGGTATCAGGGTTATGCTGGCCTCGTAAAATGAATTTGGAAGTGTACTCTCTGATTGTTTTGGAAGAATGTGAGAAGGATTGGTATTAATTCTTCTTAAATGTTTGGTAGAATTCACCAGTGAAGCCATGTGGTCCTATAGTTTGTTGAGAGGTTTTTGATCACTGATTCAGTCTCCTTACTTGTTATTGGTCTGTTTAGATTTTCTGTTTCTTCATGGTTTAGTCTTGGTAGGTTTGTATGTTTCTAGGAAGTTATCTGTTTCTTCTAGGTTGTCCAGTTTTTTGGCATGTAATTGTTCATAGTAGTCTTTATGATTCTTTGTATTTCTGTAGCATCAGTTGTAATGTCTCCTCTTTTCTAATTTAATTTGAATTCTCTTTTTTTTGTAAGTCTAAAGGTTTTTCTATTTTATCTTTTAAAAAAGTAGTTCTCTGTTTTGTTAATCTTTTCTATTGTCTTTTAGTTTGTTTTTCATTTATTTCCACTTGGATCTTTGTTATTTTCTTCCTTCTACTAACTTTGGGTTTAGTTTGCTCTTTTTCTAATTCCTTGAGGTACAAAGTTACATTATTTATTTGAGCTCTTTGTTGTTGTTAACATAGTTGGTTATTGCTATGAACTTCCCTCTTAGTACTGCCTTTGCTGCATCCCATAAGATTGGTATGTAATATATCCATTTTTACTTTTCTCAAAATGTTTTTTGATTTCCCTTGTAATTTCTTCTGTTACCTATTGGTTATTTAGTAGTATGTTTTTAAAGTGAGTTTTCCACTTTTTTTTCTTGTAATTGATTTCTCATTTCATACTGTTGTGGTCAGAAAAGATGCTTGATATGACCTCAGTCTTTTTAAATTTATTAAGACTTAAACTGTAGCTTAACATATGATCTGTCCTCCATTTTATTAAGGTCTATTTTTGGAGTTTTATTTTGTTCTTTTGTTTGGAACATGTTCCTCTGTTTCTTCATTTTCCTGGGCTCTCTGTGCTGGTTTCTGTGCATTATATAAAACAGCCACCTCTGCCAGGTGTGACGTACTGGTCATGTGTAGGAGTTGAACCTTATCATTCAGCCTGGCCCAAGGTCTTGGTTGTCTCTCAGACCTTGTGATTGTCCAAAGCCACCTCTTTGTCGTTGAGGGTGTGCCTAAACCTATCAGTGTCCAAAGGGGAGGATCTCAGTCAGCACCTAGATGCCGGCTGACTGGAAGTCAGACCCTCAGGCAGCATCTTTCAAACTATACAAGTAGACCCCTTTCACGGAAATTCTGGGAGCTAGGTATTTCTGTCTGATCCCTCTGCACTGAGCCGTTGGGGGGATAGCTAGTTAAGAACTGGTTGATTATTTTTGTGCTGTGGGACCTGTGACCTGAAGCCCTGCTGGCCACCAAAGCCAGGCAATCAAAAAGTGTCACCCCTGGGAGGCAGCTGCAAAAGCAGTACTCTGGGTAACCTGGAATGGGCAAGAGGAAAAACGTGGAGATGGTGCCCAGTGGCCTCCTTTCTGGGCAGTATCTTAGTCTATCTCTGTGTGTGTGCTAAATTAGAAGCTTGACCCTCAGGTAGTAGCTTTTAAAATATGCAAATAGACCTCTTCCAGGGAAAGACTAGGGGAGATAGGCATGTCTGACTACTGTCTGTGCACCGAGCTCTGGGGTGATAGCTGGTTGAGAAGTATTTCTTTGTTTGCTACAGTGAATAGGCTCTTCTTTTTGATGAACACTGTTGATTAAAAAACATTCTTTGGTGGCTTGTTTGTAGAGTTGTTTGTTCTTAATGAGAAAAACCATTCAGCCTAATGGCTCTCTAAATAATTTAAAAACACACACAAAAATTGTAAAATATTATTCAGGGAGTTCAAGAGATTAACAAATGTGAACATAAGGTAGGAACGTGAGCAATAGTCAAGAGATTCCAAGTGAGAGTTTGCCAGAGTTTCTTGGATTTGAAGGGAATATTAAAATATCACACACTGCTTTTCAAGGTATTATCAAATGCGTTCCTGTATTTAAAGTGATTGGAAATATGCCTGGCATGTAGTAAGACTCTTAAGAATTACGCATTGTTTTAAAATATTTAGCTGTAAATCTTCAGCACCAGTGTTTCTAAACCATTGAGCTGGTGTCCTGTTAGCCATGAACGTTCCTGGACCTGCCCCAAACCTGGTGGATTTGAAATTCTGCAAGGTCAGCAGCCTGTGTTCTAACAAACCCCTGCAGTGATTCTGATACACAGTAAAGCTTGCTCTTGAGGTGTCACCCCGTATAAAAGCTAGAACAGTGATGACAGTAGAACTACTCTATGGTAGATAGCATTACTGTAAAGCAGAAAAATAAAACAGGTAAGTAATTTTTTTTTTTGCAGAACTATGAAATCCACTAGAACTGACTATATATATATATATATATTTTTTTTTTTTTACATCTTCATATGTAATAGGTCCTTGAGAAATATTTGGTCATAATATTGGATAAGACAAACAGTTTTTAGAGAACTGAGCTGACATTGTTTCTTTAAAATCCTTTTATTCATTCAGCAGCCATTTATTTTCCAGTGTATCAGGCACAGCTGTGGTCATAGAAGAACTCTTAGCACGGTAGGAAAATCAAACTGTGGGCAGATAAATTATAATACAGTATTTTTAAGTGTTATAATTGAAATAATGAGCCTTGTGCTCTAAATACTTAAACCAAGGAATACCCAGCAGCCTCAACTCAGAAGGTTATGTTTGAGCTGAGTCTTAAGGGATGAATAGGCAGTGCCACGTGGGAATGGGTTTGGGTGAGGGCATTTCACGTAGTTTGTTGACATTGCAGCCGTAACTATTGCTTTCATTTTTTGTGTAAGACTCACTAGGAAAATCCTTTTCCTTTACTATAAAAAAAATCAAGTCTATTTTTATGTTATTTTAGCTTTTGTTAGTCATTTTTTCCCCACTGTTGTATGAACTGGATGGATAATAGGATGCAGTTTGAAAGCAGCTCATGTACTTAGGGGAACACTGTCAGTAGAATAGTATAAAAAGTTACTGTTTTTTTAAGAAATGCCCAGTGCCTAGTTATACTCTCAATATTTCAAAAAGTTAGCTTATTTCAGAGGCTCCCAAACTTCTGTGTTTGTTGCCCTTAGCACTTCAGTAATTTTTTTCATGGTGTTCCCAGGCCAAGAGAAATGCTTTATGGATTTATTTATTAACTAGTTTGATCTAAACAACTTAGCACTTATGTTCTAAAAACTGAGTCACCATTTGAAAAAATAATACACATATATAGAAAGAAAAAATAAATTTTTCTTTCTTTCCCAAATAACCTTGATTACCTATGGGATATGTGTGCCTATTAGGCTTTATACAACTCCTCAAACTGTAGGATCAGACTGAGCACCACCAGCCTCTTTTCCAGTTCTGTACTGACTTTTGTACAATACTTGGGCTTTTTACACAGCAGGCACTGAAAAACTGTGCTTTGCAAAGATGTGTTGTTGAAAAGAGTGTGTTCTCTAAGTTTGAAATTTTGAATTATCTTGAGTTAGTTCACACAGTATTGTACGTATGTTTGTTACCGACCAGGGTTCTTGGCCTTCTTAATCAATAGAAGTTGACCAGAAGCCAGACAAGAAATTCAGGCAAGGCTTTATTGGAACCCCTGCTATAGTGGGGAGGTGAGGGGGAACAAACAACAGGTACCCTTGCTTGCTCACTCCCTGAGGCAGGGCAGGCTTGTTCCTTATATGGGATGAAGGTAGGAGTCGGGCTAGAGGGCTGGCTTAGGTGGTTTGCCCACCCCTTTGTGGTGGTGTGTGCAGGGGGCATGCGCAGTGCCCTGCTTTTGCTCCCGACCCCCTGCTTTTTTATAAATTAATTAACTTATGTATGTATGTATGGCTGCATTGGGTCTGTGTTTCTGCACACGGGCTTTCTCTAGTTGTGGCGAGTGGGGGCTACTATTCATTGCGGTGCGTGGGCTTCTCATTGTGGTGGCCTCTCCCGTTGCAGAGCATGGGCTCCAGGCGAGTGGGCCTCAGCAGTCGTGGCTCATGGGCTCTAGAGCACAGGCTCAGGAGTTGTGGCGCACGGGCTTAGTTGCTCTGCAGCATGTGGGATCTTCCTGGACCAGGGATCAAACCCGTGTCCCCTGCATTGGCAGGCTGTGCCACCAGGGAAGTCCTGACCCCCTGCTTTTGCTCTGGGCTCTTCAAAAGTGGTGGCAGTTGGGTGTTTTGGTCTCTTTTTATCTTCTGTTCGGAATTTGCCCCAACTGGGCATGCAGGCAGTTATTTTTAGTCCCCTACAGTTTCTTTGTATTCTGTTGCTTGAGGAGAGGTGTGTCCAGGTGCCAGCACTGCAGCAAAGGGGCCCAGGTCCCAGGCTGCTTCATGTTGAGTATCATTGTGTTTCCCTCAAATTGAAAATACCACATGGGGTCCCTTGATGTTTGCCAGCTACTTGACACAGTCTGGGAATCGTGGGTTTATTTGATATATTCATAGGTAGGGGATGTGGTTATACTCTCTCAGCTTTCTCTCTCCAGGTCGCAAAGTTAAGTCAGTAGTATATCACTCTCTTTCAACCTTTCAAATATTTAGTCCACATTGGCATAAGTGATTGCTGTCTTGTAGCCCGAAAGCCCTAGCTTTTTTCCCCTGCTCCAGATGGCAGACCATTTTGTTCTTTATTTACCTTTTATCTCCATTTCTAGAAGGACCTGAGGTTGTTCCACCTGTGCTTTTACCTTGGGCCTCCTGTTACCCTCTGGGATCTGGCCTTAAATTGCTCCTCGGTGGCATGTGTTTGCACACGAAGCTGCCCAGAGAAAGTCTTAGAGGAAGTTTCAACTTTTAAGTGATTGAGTAATCACTGTTTTCCTAGAAGCTATATTTGATCAATATTGTAGAAATGTGAGGGAGATGGAACATTTATATTGCTACAAAAAATGTTTAAAACGTTAAGCCTTAAAAACAATGTGACTGTAATGTTTATATATTCATAAAAGTATTCATTTAAAAAACGTGTGTTGATGAATTGCTTTGTGCTCTGTATGGCGCTGGTCCTTGTGAGCTAACATTTTATATGCCCTCTCCATATAGGAGCACATGTACCATCCAGTGGACAGTTTCAGTTTGGTGCGAGATGTAAATTTTACTTTGGTGGAGGTAAACACAAGGTTCTCTGGGAGCAGAGAGGAGGAGCATCTAACCTCAGAGCAGAGGGTATGAGGCCTGAATTAGTCAAGGAGCAGTAGGAAGGATCCTTTCAGGTCAAGGGCAGAGAAGTGAGAGAGAGCGAGATCATAGCATATTTAGGGAATTTCAAGTAGCAGGTGAAAGCTTAGAATGCAAGAAAGTATTAAAAGAGGAGGCTAGGGCTTCCC
Source organism: Phocoena sinus (assembly GCF_008692025.1). Classification (NCBI taxonomy): domain Eukaryota; kingdom Metazoa; phylum Chordata; class Mammalia; order Artiodactyla; family Phocoenidae; genus Phocoena; species Phocoena sinus. The sequence goes on along the minus strand of NC_045765.1, from coordinate 63,357,554 downwards.
TGGTGGTGCAGTGGTTGAGAGTCTGCCTGCCGATGCAGGGGACACGGGTTTGTGCTCCGGTCCGGGAGGATCCCACATGCCGCGGAGCGGCTGGGCCCGTGAGCCATGGCCGCTGAGCCTGTGCGTCTGGAGCCTGTGCTCCGCAACGGGAGAGGCCACAACAGTGAGAGGCCTGCGTACCGCAAAAAAAAAAAAAAAAGCTAGAGAGAGAAACAGGATTTCATAGGCTTTGGGATTTTGAATTTAGCCTGCAAGTTTTGGAAAGCCGTTGAGGGATTTTAAAGTGGTGAGTAGCATCAGTTTTGTACTTTAGAAAGGTCTATCTAAATCCAGCGCAAAGAATATTGGGAGGGGAAGGAATGTTGTAAAGTTTGAAGCAAATTAGTTCGGAGGCTACTATAGTGATGTAGGTGGAAGGCGGTATGGACTGCAAGTAAGGCTGTGGCAATGACATGGGGATGGAGAGAGTGAAAGGGTAGAATCCACAGGATGTGATGCTGATGTGATGTGATAGTATGAGGAAGGAGGAGGAGTGAGGGACAGTCTTCACACCTGGCTTGAAGTACTGGTGGAAGTGTTGTTCACCAAACTGGGGCACGAAGAGAGAGAACAGATTACAGAAATAAGATTATATATGTTCAGTTGTGGACATAGGAAATTTGAGTATCTTCTCAACATTCACATGGACATGTCCGGTAAGCACTTGGATGTGTAGCCTAATGCCCAGAAAAAAGAAAATAGACTTACTAGTCATCAGCATAGAGTTAATAAGGAGAAGACATGGGAGAGGAAAGAAAGGGGACCTAGGATGTATTGGAGAAGACCACCATACACGATATACACAGAAGCAGAGGGATGGAGGTGGTAGCCAGATATGAGTGTGAAACCAGAGAAGAGGGGTCTTTTGGAAGAATAATCTCAGAATAATCCTTTCTGTAAATTTTACATTCCAGATTTTTAAAATAAATATTTGCCAAGTAATTTTTATTTTCAAAGAAGGAACATGTGATGGGAGTGTATGAATGAAGCATATAAAGAGCAGTGTTAAACTAAATGGATACTGTAGCTAGCCTTATATTGATGAGGTAGCTCTGCAGTGTATTTCTGAAAAACTTCACATATATCTTCTATAGTTTGGGGAGGAAGACAGGAAGTGGCTAGAGAATTTTAGAATTGTAAAGCATCTGAAAGAATGAGGACAAGATTACGTTCTGATGGAAATCAGACATGAAAGTAAATGTTTATTCGTACTTGTGTCACAGCATTTTTACTAGTACACAGTGCATAAGTTTTTATGTAAAGTTGTAAGACTAGGAGGAAAATAAATGAATTAGCATATCTTTTAAAAAACTTATTTTTAAAAACTTATTAGGGAAAGAAGAGGACCCCCTTACACCTCGGCCTGCCACCTGCCCGTGTGTGTAGTCCCCAGCTTCAGTAGTTATTGATGGGGGGACCATCTTGTTTCACCTATTAAGCCCCCCTCCACTGGATAATTAAAAGCAAATTCTGGATATCACATTTCATTGAACAAGTTTTTAGTATGTAACTCTAAGATTTAAACAGCTTCAGTGAGGCATAATTGACATACATTAAATGGGATGAGGCATTTTCCCTAATCCCCTTCACTGTAATACAACTACTCGTTTTTGTGTACCTCTAGTCTTTGGCCTTATGCAGAATAACAGTTAATATTTTAAGGATGGCAAGAATTATTCAGATGGTCGACAGTTTTAGTAAAGTTCCCTATAAGGAATCAAGAAGAATAAAGTATGTTTCCAGGAAAAACTGTGACTGTGCTACTGACAGCAGTTAATACGTATCAGAGTGGAGTGCACCGTTTCCTGTTTTTCTCTGCAGAGGCCTGACTCTGGAATTCCCCTTGTTTGCCCACGATTTAAATCTCGTCTGTACCCTGTGCTCTCAATATAGCACACCAGAAAAGTGGGCTGTTCTTTAAATGTCTACCTTGTGTCTGAAAAATATTATGTTTTTGTATCTTAAAATATTTAATTATACTTAGAATCCAGGTTTTTGATTAAGAAAGTTATAACAGAAGTCTAAAGAACACCTCAGCCTGTGTCTGGATCCTATCCCTCCTACCTTCTCTGGAAGGCTTGTAATATTGATAATCTTTATTTTTCTTTACCTTCTGTCTCTGTCTTTTCTGATTTGCCTCATCAGAAATTAAGCATAGTCAAGTCTTTCTCATATTTAAGGGAAAAAATTCAATCTGCCCTCATTACCTCTTCTCCCTTGAGCTACAGCTGTCTGTCTTCTCCTGTTCAGAGGCCAGACTTTGTCCACTTGTCTGTGTTGGAGTTCTCCATTTCCCCGCCTCCTGGATGCCCCTCACTCCCCCGCTGATGTCTGGAGCTCCTGTCACTGTGCTGGCACAGCATCACCAAGGTGCTCACTTCATGTTGCTGAATCCAGGAAACATGTTTCTCTTCACCCGACCTCCCACCAGCTTGCAGATTCTCTTCACCCGACCTCCCACCAGCTTGCAGAGTATTGCCTAACCCCTCCTTCACACTTTGAAGAAGTCACATCTGACTTTCCTCTTAACTTTTAGGCTGTTCCTTTTTGGCCTCCTTTAATGGCTTATTTTCCTGACCAACCTTATATAGAGTTCCTCTGTGCACTTTTCTTCCTAGGAAGTCTCATTAACTTGGACAGCTTTATTCTGGTGACTCTCAATTTCCTATCTCTAGTTTAGCCCTTTTCAGAATCCTATATCTGTGTATTCAACTTGCCCTCTTGATAACCTCACTTGAATGTCTCATAGATGTCTCAAATTCGGTGTGTCTTAAACAGAATCTTTCATCTCCTTCCTAAAGACTGACCCTCTTCCAGTATTATCTAATCCATTATATCGAGTACACTCTATTCAGATCTGAAATCTGTTCATCTTTCTTAACTGTTACCTCTCAATTCTCAAATCCATTCAACAACCAGATGCTTTTGATTTTACCCACTGAACACAGCTTGAATCTATACATGTTCCATTTATGCTGCTGTTAGTTGAATGCAAGTAATCTCCTTTCACCAACATTACTCTAATAATTTTTCTTTTGGACCCCTCCAACCTGCTTTCCATCTGTAGCTATTATGCCTTTTAAAACCATTTTGATCATGTTATCCCCCTGCTTTAAACGTTGTGCTCCTTCTAGCCTTAAAGAAGGAAAGACAGAAAACTTCTACTTCTAACCCTACAATCCAGGTTAGAGTAGATGGCATGAAGAACCCTTTCAGTACTAAAGGAAAAGTCTCATTCCCAACTCAGTAAAGTTAAAGTTGAAAAGTAGTCATTATTTTCAGATTATAAATTAATTACCTAACATAATTGCTGTGACAGAAGGAAGTCGGTGTCTTCCTGTCCTTTGCTTTTCACTGTGAGAGCAGTCTCTTTTTTTTTTTTTGTGGTATGTGGGCCTCTCACTGTTGTGGCCTCTCCCGTTGTGGAGCACAGGCTCCTGACACGCAGGCTCAGCGGCCATGGCTCACGGGCCCAGCCGCTCCGCGGCATGTGGGATCTTCCCGGACCGGGGCACGAACCCATGTCCCCTGCATCGGCAGGCGGACTCTCAACCACTGTGCCACCAGGGAAGCCCCAAGAGTAGTCTCTTTTGAACCAGTTTAGTTGTCTCCTTTTGAACATCCTCCCTCATTATTCAGAGTGTCATATTATGCTTATAAGTGTATATTTTTTTTTTTTTTTTTTTTTTGTGGTACGCGGGCCTCTCACGGTTGTGGCCTCTCCCGTTGCGGAGCACAGGCTCCGGACGCGCAGGCCCAGCGGCCATGGGTCACGGGCCCAGCCGCTCCGCGGCATGTGGGATCCTCCCGGACCGGGGCACGAACCCGCGTCCCCTGCATCAGCAGGCGGACTCTCAACCACTGCGCCACCAGGGAAGCCCATAAGTGTATATTAATATGCCTCTTTCAGAAGCATATCGACCTAGAAGCACATCCATTCATTAATCTTTCAAGAAACATTTCTGGGTGAGATGGCTGGTGGCCTGAGTGCTCCATGGTGACTCCTCTCTCCCAGCATCTTCTTGCAATAATTCGACTGTTAGAATAAATCCCTTAATGTGGATTCATGGGCCAGGTGTAGCCATCCGCTCAGCCCCAGACACACCCTTCCAGAGGAAATGATGTGGATTCAGAACTGTTAGAAGTCCTATGTGTTCACAGGGCAAGGGACGATCTGGAAGTAGATCTTATTCTCTGAAATAGGCCAGCCCATCACCTGCTTCAGCGGACCCTCTGGCTGAGCCAGGTGGCACCATCTGTACCTTGGGAGCTGTTGCCCCTGCAGGCTAGCCTCACAAGGCCTTCGGGGAAGTCTTCAGTCTGGCAGACGCCATGAGCCCATGGAACATAACCTCCATCCTTTGTCTTCATCTATAGACGTCTAGCCTTTTCTGCTCAGTCTGGGGTGTGCCGAGACCCTGGAAGCCTCCTTCTCCTTCAGTACGTCAGGGGGCGTACTGTGGAAGAAACCCCAACAATTTGTCCTACTCAGGTATCAAGAAAACTCATGTCCTCTGCTGGTGAAGATGCACTTGGATGTGCTTTGAGAAACATAGTTTTCTAACAAGACAAATTTAATGGTAATGTAACAGTATGTTACCAAGAAGAAAACAGACACAAAACTACTGTTAACATCGTCTTTTCCCTGCCTTAATCCTAGAAAAGAGAAGGTAGCATTGCTTCTCAAGGCTTATTTAGGGATTTGTGCTGTATCATCTCAGAAGAGAATAGTATGAAGGGGAAGTATGTTGAATGGGGTGGGTAGAAATAGACAAACTCAAGAGTCTGTAGAAAAAAATGGGAAACAGGGTGGAAGAGACTATCCTGCATTGGTGGCACTTGGCCTCCCACATCAAAGGATGGCTGCGGGTGACAAGTCTGTGGTTAGGGGCAGGGAATCTGTGTGAGCCTCCTTAAGTAGCACCATGTAAGGAAAAGAGAGCAGGAAATTGGCGTGTTGTGCTAAGAAACAGAAAATTGAAGAGCATAGACAAGGGATCTAGACCCTTCCTTGGCTTACTGACACCATTTTAACCTGAAATTTTTATACAACCCTATGGGACACTGCCCCAAAGGACCGATTGAATTTCTTAACCCTTCAGAAAGGGGCCTGAAGTAACTAAATTTGGAGGAGTACAGGAATGAATATTTTACTCCGGGGTGTTACAGCCTATAATTAGTTCAGTCAGGCGTCTTTGATAGGAAAAAAGGAAAACATGTAATACAAATTCTCAAAGAGATTAAAAATATTGCGTAGCAAAGAGCTTCCAAAACATAATCATAATTGGAGAAAAATAATAATGTATCTACCACTGAAAAAAAATTACTGATCTAGAGCTGGGGTCAGCAAGCCAGAACTTATGGGCCATTATGTCACCTGCCACCCTTTTTCGTGCATAAATGTTTACTGGAACACAGCTATACTCATTTGTTCTCACATTGTCTGTGGCTGCTTACACACTGTGATCACAGAGCCAGAGCTTTGACAGAGACTGTATGGCCTGCAGGCTTAAAATATTTCCTCTCTGGGGCTTCCCTGGTGGCACAGTTGTTGAGAATCTGCCTGCCAATGCAGGGCACACGGGTTCGAGCCCTGGTCTGGGAAGATCCCACATGCCGCGGAGCAACTGGGCCCGTGAGCCACAATTACTGAGCCTGCGCGTCTGGAGCCTGTGCTCCGCAACGAGAGAGGCCGCGATAGTGAGAGGACCGTGCACTGCGATGAAGAGTGGACCCCGCTTGCCACAGCTGGTGAAGGCCCTCGCACAGAAACGAAGACCCAACACAGCCATAAATAAATAAATAAATTTAAATCATTAAAAAAATTTTTTTTTCTCTCTGGACTGTACGAAAACAGTTGTGGATTCCTAAAGAGGATCAAGTGGCATTATTTTCTAATACAGTGAAACTATAAAGAGGAAACAAATAATGGAAGAAACTAGGAAGATTATACACACACACATGCATACACACAGACACACACACGCTCTCCCTCCCTCCGTCCCTCCTCTCCCCGACCTCCCTTAGACACACAAACACACATTCAGGTGTCCACATAACAGAAGCTATGGAAATAGCAAAAAAGAACACAAGGAGCAATATCAAAGAAATAATACAAGAAAACTTTACTAAGCTATAGTAAAACCCGTGTTCAGATAGAGAGGGTCTTCCATATGCCATACAGAACACTAGAAGGGAAAACCAGCAAACCTGGAGATAGTCCAGAGTCACTGTTCAACTCTGAGGATAAACATAACTTCAAGGGAAAACAACAGGCTTTTGGGATTCTAATCTGTGGCAATAAAAACAACAGGCTTTTGGGATTCTAATCTGTGGCAATAAAAGCTAGAGGGCAGTAAAACAATATATACTGGCTTCTAAAATTAATGTATGAACTCTCCACTTCTGTGGCTTTGTAGAAAATCATGTTCTAATCCTGAGGAGCTGTCACCTGTGTCTATCTGGATAAGTTTTTAGGATTTATCAAGAGCATAGCAACATTTCGGTAGCTGGAGACTTAAAATACTATGTTCAGAGGCAACCTAACCTAATCCAACAACTTTGTAACTTGCCTTAGTTTTGATGCAGATGGCATTTTCAGGAGACGTATTCTGTTGGAAGAAAATGGGGATACGCAGAGATGGTATTAGGACAGTAAGCCAGCTGTGCCCGTGGCCCCTCTCAGTTGATCACAGTATCTAAGGAGCCACGGAACACTCGGGTCTGATGATAACCTTCTTCTGTGGAAAAAATCTCGGATGGTTAGTTTAACACAGCAGCAGGGTGGGGAAGTGTCTTGTGAGGCGGAGGGCACATTGGTAGAACAAGGATTGCAGCCTGTGGCTGAAGTTCCTGGGAAGCTGCTGGGAAGTGGGGTCAGAAATGAGGAAGAGGCAGTAAGCTGCAGCCTGGGTGGCTGCTTGGACAGGGTTTCGTTTGCAGCCAGAATAGGCCAGAAATCAGTGAATGGGCTAGAGCCAAACCTCCCCTGCACAGATAGCTGACAGATCCCTCCCGGGTGAAGGGTAGTTGGGTATAATCTCAGTAACAACCATCAAAATAGCATCAGTCTGTTAATGATGCAAGCTAGAATGTTTTGTTTAAAATCGGAATGCTGCACTTAAGTCACACTGTCTTCTTTGCTAAGAATGATGGTTACAGATGATAATTTTACATTTGTCTCATTTTTTAAAAGAATAAAACTTAAATGGTTGCTATACAAATATGTGGATGGCCAAAGTCAGACCAAATAATCTATTTTAAGTTCTAAATAATAACCTATTATTTTACTTTACCAATCATTTTTTTGTGCATATATTTATTTCTCTGGGGGATCTCATCATAAGAGGTGATTATGGTGATACCAAGATTTAGGTATTTTTTGTGTCCTGGGCAAAGATATTATTATACGAAGTCATTTGTGCATAGTATATAAATCTATCAGAATAAGTTTTTGTTAACAAGATCATTTTCTCAACACGTTATTCCTTATATTTTAGAAAAGGCGCCGGCGGATTGACCGAAGTATGATTGGAGAGCCCACAAACTTTGTGCACACGGCTCACGTGGGGTCAGGAGACCTGTTCAGTGGGATGAATTCCGTAAGTATGTGGGTGGAACATACAGGTGGGGCCTCCAGGCATAGTCATGTGTACCTGTGTAACAGGTACATACATTCTTAATGATGGCACTGTGCCCAGTGTATTATAGGCATTGACCATACATACTTAATGTGAGCATCAAAGAGAAGAAAATGAACAATGAAAAATTAATCTCTTACGTAGTTTGCCAAGTCATCTGTTTTTCTAAACTTTTTGTAGCTACCTTTCTTCCGAATAAATACTTTAAAACTTTTAAAGGATTTGAATTCAGAAAGGAAGGTACTCTCCCATAGATTCTCATGACCCCTGCCGCCAAAGCAACTTGGAGGTCAGCTTTTTAGTAATATTTAATCTCTTAAGTTCAGTTAGTTGCCTTTTGCAGACGTATTTATTGCATTTCCCTTATAAAATAATAGGTGTTACCTGATATTAGAATGCTTGTTATTTATTTATTACTGTAACATAAGTTCTCACGCACTTAGCAGAGGATTAGAATTTGTATGTATTTGCTGTCTTTTATAGAGGTTTCGGTGAATTTCAGAAGACGCTTTAAATTTACTCAGTTGAACTCTTACTCCTTAATTTTTCATCTAAGGGAAAATAGAGAGCAGTATAATAGAAACCAATAGAGGGTTTTTATCAGGGCTCTGCCACTATTGCTATCCCCCATATCTAAAGTACACTGAGTTGTCTAAATGATCCCTCAGGTGTTTAGAACCAGAAAGTCAATAAGGCTTTTATAAACACAAAATTATGCTGCATTGTATGCTCACTTACTGGACAGCGTTAACAAAAGACTTAACAAAAGAACAGAGACTTACAAGGTAGGTAGGTGAGTATCCTGGATACAGCAAACAAGTTTGTCCCTATAGTTACTAGGTAAGCAAAGGGATGACATTTGTAGCTTCCTGGAAAGGAAACAGCTTGTTTGTTTTAAATCTGTAGGAAAAGTACACTGAACTGCTTTTGTGGAAATGTAAGAGGTGTCAGATTGCTGTTAAAATACAACTCAGTAGCTTCGTTTCCTGGATTAATGTGGAGTGAAGAGACCAAATGGGACCCTATGACTTTTGTTAATATTAAGGTCATTGTGGCATATATAAATAAAATGAACGGTTTCAAATTTATTATATCTGATTAATTTCTTTCTCATCGACATGTCTTCTTTCTTAAAAATTTAACTGTATAGGACAAATTAAGTTCTTAGTTCATAGTACTTAGTTAACTTAAAATCTCGTTTATGCACATTTCAGAATTTCCTTCAAGATTCCTATCTGGTAATTTGTCTCTGTGAAAAGCCTGTCATTGATGTACATGATTCTTGCTTGCGATCAAGTTAGGTAAAGTTTGAGGACTGTCCCCTGCAGGGCTGACTGAGCTGCAGCATCAAGACGGGCCCTCAGCTGTTGTAGAGGTTCTGCCCTGCAGTCTCCAGACAGCCTCCTCTGGTTACTGAAGTAGATTTCTTATGAGGTGTTCTAGCTCTTCACAACCAAACCTGTCTTCCGAAGGCTGTTTGTACTCATTGCCTATGTTTACGTATTAGTTTGTTGTCTCTACAAAGAAATAGTTTCTCTTAAGTTCATCTATTCTGAGAATTGAGCAACAGTAATAGGAACATGGCTCGATGCATATGAAAGAGGCAGGCCACGCTGGATTATTGAATGGTCAGATGACTGGTTTTTTCCCCCTAAATACACTGTTCTTCCCAAGACTACTTTTCATACTAACTTATTGCTAGAAAAAGTTTCTATGACTCTTTTAATAATATAACTTTATTGTGTTAAAATAATGCATATCCACAGTCACAATAATACATATCATCTCAATACTGAGGGTTACTTACTAGAAAATCTAAGTCCTTTTGTTTGAAATTGAAGAATTGACTTTTGGAAGAAAAACAGATTTTTTTTTTCTTAGAATTTGCATGGCGTTATGAAAGTACCATGTAAAAATATAAAGATGTTGTAAATAGGCCTAAGATACCTATAAAACCTAACTTGTCATGTTAGGTGGGAAATTATTTGGTACTAGGGTAAAATCAAGTTTGTGCCACAAAACAGTGTTACCACAGAGGAGCAGAAAATTAACCGATAGCCTATGGCCGTAAGCGTCGCAGACTGAGAAAGTTTACTTAAATAGGCCTATAGATTTTAATTTTATTTATTAAAATTTAAAAATTTTATTTATTTTTGGTTGCATTGGGTGTTTGTTGCTGCGTGAGGGCTTTCTCTAGTTGTGGCGAGCAGGGGCTACTCTTCCTTGCGGTGCGCAGGCTTCTCATTGCGGTGGCTTCTCGTTGCGGAGCACACCTGCATTGGCAGGCGGATTCTTAACCACTGCGCCACCAGGGAAGTCCCTCTTTTTTTTTTTAATATATTCTTACCTAAAGTAGTCATTTGAGTAATGTGAATATAGATGTTACAGTGCATCACTATGTGATATCATTGGAGTTAGTTCCACATATGTGAATTTTTCAGTAAATGAGTAAAAATTTACCCATTTAAGAGCCAATCACGTGTTCTCACTTTAACCATATTGGACCTAAATAGCCATGCATTTTATATTTTGCTATTCTCTTCAGTTAGAATATATTTAAACCTGTCTTACTCCAAAAATAACTTAGACCAGTCTTATTACTTTCTTTAAACAAACTGAGGATCATCAATGAAAAGACACCTTGTATCGATACATCATGTTTTCTGTGATTAAGTATTTGATAAGTAGATTAATGAGTGGATGGTGCTCCCACCCCCTTCTCACCTCCCTGGGTCCTAGAAATGTGAAGGGCCCTTTGAGCTGTTTCTGTGCATTAGACCAGACTGCCAGTGCTCTCACCGTTGACTGTTAGGCCGTCATATCCCAAACCTTCCTGTTGCCCCTTTTTCTAGCAGTCTAGCTTGATTCGCTCGTTCTCTGCTTCCAAAATGCTTCTAATTGCTATGAACTAAGATAGGATACACTAAGAACTCTTCACAGTTCGCACGTAACTTTGTGACTTTGTTTTGGCAAAGTAAGAAAACATCCCAGCGGGACTTCCCTGGCGGTCCAGTGGTTAACACTCCGCGCTTCCACCACAGGGGTCACAGGTTTGATCCCTGATCCGGGAACTAAGATTCCACATGCCGTGCATCATGGCCAGGAAAAAAGAGAAAATACCCGAGCATTTATATATCTCACAGTCTACTAGAAAGTAGCCCTGTAATGTGGTTAGGAAAGGTTATCATCTTTAATCATTTTACAGATAAGAAGCCTGATATGCACAGAGGATAAATAGTTCACCCAGAGTTAAAATATTAATAAAGAAGTTTGGATTACAGTCCAAGTCTTTGGATTCTTTTGTTGTTGTTGGAACATAGTTGATTTACAATGTGGTGTTAGTTTCAGGTGTACAGCAAAATGAATCAGTTATATATATACATATATCCACTCTTTTAGCTTCTGTTCCCGTATTGGCCATTACAGAGTATTGAGTAGAGTTCTCTGTGCTATGCAGTAGGTAGGTCCTTATTAGTTATCTATTTTATATATACTAGTGTATATGTCGAGCCCAGTCTCCCAATTTATCCCTCCCAAGATCCCATCCTCCCTGGTAATCATAAGATTGTTTTCTACATCTGTGACTCTTTCTGTTTTGTAAATAATTTGGGATGACATTTAGGTTGCTTCCATGTCTTGGCTATTGTAAATAGTGCTACTATGAACATAGGGATGCATGTATCCTTTTGTAAATATTATAGTTTTCTTCAGATGTATGCCCAGGAGTGGTGTTGCTGGATATGGTAGTTCTGTTTTTAGTTTTTTAAGGAACCTCATACTGTTCTCCATAGTGGTTGTACCATTTACATTCGATCAACAGTACAGGAGGGTATCTTTTTCCCACACCCTGTCCAGCATTTACTGTTTGTAGAATGTTTGATGATGGCCATTCTGACCGGTGTGAGGTGATACCTCATTGTAATTTTGATTTGCTTTTCTCTGATAATTAGTGATGTTGAGCATCTTTCTTTTGCTTTTTGGCCATCTGTATGTCTTCTTTGGAGAAATGTCTATTTAGATCTTTTGCCCATTTTTTTTTAAAATTCAAACAAAATCACAAAAATTATAATCATCCTCATCAGCTGACTCAGTCCCATGTAATTAATTTTTTTTCATCTTGATCTTTTGTTAGCACTTTGATGAATTCATCAGTTTTCCATTAGAGTTCTGAAAATGCTTATTCATTCAGTTCAGCAGTATGGTCAGTTACCAGAAACCTGTACTTGTCAGAGTCTTTTCCATCAATTCCTTGAAGATGAAACCCTTTTATCAGGAACACTTTTGTAAAAGCATCACAGTACACCCAGAACTGTCTGTGAATTACAAAAGACTTAAAAATGACCACGGATAAAGATTTGATGAAAGTTCATAATAATGCAATTGACAAGGAAATTTAGTTATTTCTGAGAAGATACATATTTTAAAGTAATAACTAGAATTATGACTTACAACATTAAACCAGAATGTATAAGATTTTTAGAAGTTTCCTGTAATGTCTGAAACATTTATATTAACATATTTCCATACAAATAACCCAAAGAAAGTTCAGTATTAGTTGTTTTTTTTGTTTTTTTATATTGCAGGTTCTTATTAGTCAACAATTTTATACACATCAGTGTATACATGTCAATCCCAGTCGCCCAATTCAGCACACCACCATCCCCATCCCACCGTGGTTTTCCCCCTTGGTGTCTGTACCATTTTTCTAGGTTCCACATACATGCATTAATATACGATACTTGATTTTCTCTTTCTGACTTACTTCACTCTGTATGACAGTCTCTAGATCCATCCATGTCTCAACAAATTTCATTCTTTTTTATGGCTGAGTAATATTCCATTGTATATATGTACCACAACTTTGTTATCCATTCGTCTGTCAATGGGCATTTAGGTTGCTTCCATGACCTGGCTATTGTAAATAGTGCTGCATTGAACATTGGGGTGCATGTGTCTTTTTGAATTATGGTTTTCTCTGGGTATATGCCCAGTAGTGGGATTGCTGGATCATATGGTAATTCTATTTGTAGTTTTTTAAGGAACCTCCATACTGTTCTCCATAGTGGCTGTATCAATTGACATTCCCACCAACAGTGCAAGACGGTTCCCTTTTCTCCACATCCTCTCCAGCATTTGTTCTTTGTAGATTTTCTGATGATGCCCATTCTAACTGGTGTGAGGTGATACCTCATTGTACTTTTGACTTGCATTTCTCTAATAATTAGGTTGAGCAGCTTTTCATGTGCTTCTTGGCCATCTGTATGTTTTCTTTGGAAAAATATCTATTTAGGTCTTCTGCCCATTTTTGGATTGGGTTGTTTGTTTCTTTAATATTGAGCTGCATGAGCTGTTTATATATTTTGGAGATTAATCCTTTGTCTGTTGATTCCTTTGCAAATATCTTTTTCCATTCTGATGGTTGTCTTTTCGTCTTGTTTGTGGTTTCCTTTGCTGTGCAAAAGCTTTGAAGTTTTATTAGGTCCCATTTGTTTCTATTTCCATTACTCTAGGAGGTGGATCAAAAAAGATCTTGCTGTGATTTATGTCAAACAGTGTTCTTCCTCTGTTTTCCTCTAAGAGTTTTATAGTGCCCGGTCTTATATTTAGGTCCCTAATCCATTTTGAGTTTATTTTTCTGTATGGTGGTTAGGGAGTGTTCTAATTTCATTCTTTTACATGTAGCTGTCCACTTTTCCCAGCACCACTTATTGAAGAGACTGTCTTTTCTCCATTGTACATCCTTGCCTCCTTTGTCCTAGATTAGTTGACCATAGGTGTGTGGGTTTATCTCTGGGCTTTCTATCTTGTTCCATTGATCTATGTTTCTGTTTTTGTGCCAGTACCATATTGTCTTGATTGCTGTAGCTCTGTAGTATAGTCTGAAGTCAGGGAGTCTGATTCCTCCAGCTCGGTTTTTTTCCCTCAAAACTGCTTTGGCTATTCGGGGTCTTTTGTGTCTCCATACAGATTTTAAGATGATTGGTTCTAGTTCCATAAACAATGCCATTGGTGGGCTTCCCTAGTGGCACAGTGGTTGAGAGTCCGCCTGCCGATGCAGGGGACACGGGTTTGTGCCCCAGTCCGGGAAGATCCCACATGCCGCGGAGCGGCTGGGCCCATGAGCCATGGCCGCTGAGCCTGTGCGTCCGGAGCCTGTGCTCTGCAACAGGAGAGGCCCCAACAGTGAGAGCCCTGCGTACAACAAAAAACAAAAACAAAACCAAAAAATGCCATTGGTAATTTGATAGGGATTTCATTGAATCTGTAGATTGCTTTGGGTAGTATAGTCATTTTCCCAATATTGATTCTTCCAATCCAAGAGCATGTTATATCTTTCCATCTGTTGGTATCATCATTAATTTTTTTCATCAGTGTCTTATAGTTTTCTGTTTTGTTTCCCTAGGTAGGTTTATTCCTAGGTATTTTATTCTTTTTGTTGCAGTGGTAAATGGGAGTGTTTCCATAATTTGTCTTTCAGATTTTTCATCATTAGTGTATAGGAATGCAAAAGATTTCTCTGCATTAATTTTGTATCCTGTAACTTTACCAAATTCATAAATTAGCTCTAGTAGTTTTCTGGTGGCATTTTTAGGATTCTCTATGTATAGTATCGTGTCATGTGCAGACGTTGACAGTTTTACTTCTTCTTTTCCAATTTGTATTCCTTTTATTTTTCTTCTCTGATTGCCGTGGCTAGGACTTCCAAAACTATGTTGAATAATAGTGGTGAGAGTGGACATCCTTGTCTCATTCCTGATCTTAGAGGAAATTCTTTCAGTTTTTCACCATTGAGAATGATGTTTGCTGTGGGTTTGTCGTATATGGCCTTTATTATGTTGAGGTAGCTTCCCTGTATGCCCACTTTCTGGAGAGTTTTTATCATAAATGGGTGTTGAATTTTGTCAAAAGCTTTTTTCTGCATCTATTGAGATGATCATATGGTTTTTACTCTTCAATTTGTTGATATGGTGTATGACATTGATTTGTGTATATTGAAGAATCCTTGCATCCCTGGAATAAATCCCACTTGATCATGGTGTATGATCCTTTTAATGTGTTGTTGGATTCTGTTTGCTAGTATTTTGTTGAGGATTTTTGCATCTATTTTCATCGGTGATATTGGTCTGTCATTTCCTTTTTTGTAGTGTCTTTGTCTGATTTTGGTATCAGGGTGATGGTGGCCTCATAGAATGAGTTTGAGAGTGTTCCTTCCTCTGCAATTTTTTGGAAGAGTTTGAGAAGGATAGGTGTTAGCTCTTGTCTACATGTTTGATAGAATTCGCCTGTGAAGCCATCTGGTCTTGGACTTTTGTTTGCTGGAAGATTTTTAATCACAGTTTCAATTTCATTACTTGTGATTGGTCTGTTCATATTTTCTGTTTCTTCCTGGTTCAGTCTTGGAAGGTTATACCTTTCTAAGAATTGTCCATTTCTTCCAGGTTGTCCATTTTATTGGCATAGAGTTGCTTGTAGTAGTCTCTTAGGATGCTTTGTATTTCTGTGGTGTCTGTTGTAACTTCTGTTGATTTGAGTCCTCTCCCTCTTTTTCTTGATGAGTCTGGCTAATGGTTTATCAATTTTGTTGATCTTCTCAAAGAACCAGTTTTTAGTTTTATTGATCTTTGCTATTGTTTTGTTTCTTTTATTTCTGATCTGATCTTCATGATTTCTTTCCTTCTGCTAACTTTGGGTTTTGTTCGTTCTTCTTTCTCTAGTTCCTTTAGGTGTAAGGTTAGATTGTTTACTTGAGATTTTTCTTGTTTCTTGAGGTAGGCTTGTATAGCTGTAAACTTTCCTCTTAGAATTCCTTTTGCTGCATCCCATAGGTTTTGGATCATCGTGTTTTCATTGTCATTTGTCTCTAGGTATCTTTGATTTCCTCTTTGATTTCTTCAGTGATCTCTTGGTTATTTAGTAACATATTGTTTAGCCTCCATGTGTTTGTGTTTTTTACAGTTTTTTCCCTGTAATTCATTTCTAATCTCGTAGCGCTGTTGTCAGAAAAGGTGCTTGATATGATTTCAGTTTTCTTAAATTTACTGAGGCTTGCTTTGTGACCCAATATGTGATCTACCCTGGAGAATGTTCCATGGGCTCTTGAGAAGAAAGTGTAAACTGCTGTTTTTAGATGGAATGTCCTGTAGATATCAATTAAATCTATCTGGTCTATTGTGTAATTTAAAGCTTCTGTTTCCTTATTTATTTTCATTTTGGATGATCTGTCCATTGGTGTAAGTGAGCTGTTAAAGTCCCCCACTATTATTGTGTTACTGTTGATTTTTTTTTTTTTAATAGCTGTTAGCAGTTGCCTTATCTCCTGTGTTGGATGTGTATATATTTATAACTGTTATATCTTCTTCTTGGATTGATCCCTTGATCATTTTGTAGTGTTCTTCCTTGTCTCTTATAGCATTCATTTTAAAGTCTGTTTTATCTGATATGAGTATAGCTACTCCAGCTTTCTTTTGATTTCCATTTGCATGGAATATCTTTTTCCATCCCCTCACTTTCAGTCTGTATGTGTCCCTAGGTCTGAAGTGGGTCTCTTGTAGATAGCCTATAGATGGGTCTTGTTTTTGTATCCATTCAGGAAGCCTGTGTCTTCTGGTTGGAGCATTTAATCCGTTCACGTTTAAGGTAATTATTGATGTGTATGTTCCTATGACCATTTTCTTAATTGTTACGGGTTTGTTTTTGTAGATCCTTTTCTTCTCTTGTGTTTCCCACTTAGAGAAGTTCCTTTAGCATTTGTTGTAGAGCTGGTTTGGTGGTGCTGAATTCTCTTAGCTTTTGCTTGTCTGTAGAGCTTTTGATTTTTGTTATCGAATCTGATTGAGATCCTTGCAGGGTAGAGTAATCTTGGTTGTAGCTTCTTCCCTTTCATCACTTTAAGTATATCATGCCACTCTCTTCTGGCTTGTAGAGTTTCTGCTGAGAAATCACCGGTTAACCTTATGGGAGTTCCCTTGTATGTTATTTGTCGTTTTTCCCTTGCTGCTTTCAGTAAGTTTTCTTTAATTTTTGCCAGTTTGATGACTGTGTGTCTTGGCGTGTTTCTCCTTGGCTTTATGCTGTATGAGACTTGCTGCGCTTCCTGGACTCGGGTGGCTATTTCCTTTCCCATGTTAGGGAAGTTTTCGACTGTAATCTCTTCAGATATTTTCTCTGTTCCTTTCTCTGTTTCTTCTCCTTCCGGGACTCCTATAATGCGAATGTTGTTGAATTTAATATTGTCCCCAAGATCTCTTAGGCCATCTTCATTTCTTTTCATTCTTTTTTTTTATTCTGTTCCGCAGCAGTGAATTCCACCATTCTGTCTTCCAGGTCACTTATCCATTCTTCTGCCTCAGTTATTCTGCTATTGATTTCTTCTAGTGTAGTTTTCATTTCAGTTATTGTATTGTTCGTCTCTTTGTTTCTTCTTTAATTCTTCTAGGTCTTTGTTAAACATTTCTTGCATCTTCTCCATCTTTGCCTCCATCGTTTTTCCAAGGTCCTGGATCATCTTTACTATCATTCTGAAATCTTTTTCTAGAAGGTTGCCTATCTCCACTCCATTTAGTTGTTTTTCTGGGGTTGTATCTTGTTCCTTCATCTGGTACATAGCCCTCTGCCTTTTTATCTTGTCTGTCTTTCTGTGCATGTGGTTTTTTGTTCCACAGGCTGCAGGATTGTAGTTCTTCTTGCTTCCTTGCCCATTTTTTGAATTGGTTTTTTGGTTTTTTGATATTCAGCTGTATGAGCCATTTGTATATTTTGTACATTAATCCCTGTCAGTTGCTTCATTTGGAAATATTTTCTCTCATTGTGTGGGTTGTCTTTTTGTATTGCTTTTGGTTTCTTTTGCTGTGCAGAAGCTTTTAAGTTTCATTAGGTCCCATTTGTTTATTTTTGTTTTAATTATCATTACTCTAGGAGGTGGATCCCAAAAGATATTGTTGCAATTTATGTCAGAGCGTGTTCTGCCTATGTTTTCTTCTAAGAGTTTTATAGTGTCTGGCCTTTCATTTAGGTCTTTGATCCATTTTGAGTTGAATTTTGTGTATGGTGTTACAGAGTGTTCTAATTTATTTCTTTTACATGTAAGCTCTCCGTTTTTCCCAGCACCGCTTATTGAAGAGACTGTCTTTTCTCCATTGTGTATTTCTTTAATTTTTTATGATTTTTTCCTCCAAAATTCCAGTTTTTTTAAATATCTTTATTGGGCTATAATTGCTTTAGAATGGTGTGTTAGTTTCTGCTTTATAACAAAGTGAATCATTTATACATATACGTATGTTCCCATATCTTGTCCCTCTTGCATCTCCCTCCCTCCTACCCTCCCTATCCCACCCCTCTAGGTGGTCACAAAGCACTGAGCTGATCTCCTTGTGCTATGCGGCTGCTTCCCAGTAGCTATCTGCCTTACGTTTGGTAGTGTATATATGTCCATGCCTCTCTCTCGCTTTGTCACAGCTCACCCTTCCCCCTCCCCATATCCTCAAGTCCGTTCTCTAGTAGGTCTGTGTCTTTATTCCTGTCTTACCCCTAGGTTCTTCATGACATTTTCTTTTCTTAAATTTCATATATATGTGTTAGCATACAGTATTTGTCTTCCTCTTTCTGACTTACTTCACTCTGTATGACAGAGTCTAGGTCTATCCACCTCATTACAAATAGCTCCATTTCGTTTCTTTTTATGGCTGAGTAATATTCCATTGTATATATGTGCCACATCTTCTTTATGCATTCATCTGATGATGGGCACTTAGGTTGTTTCCATGTCCTGGCTATTGTAAATAGTGCTTCAGTGAACATTGTTGTACATGGCTCTTTTTGAATTATGGCTTTCTCAGGGTATATGCCCAGTAGTGGGATTCCTGGGTCATATGGTAGTTCTATTTTTAGTTTTTTAAGGAACCTCCGTACTGTTTTCCATAGTGGTTGTATCAATTTACATTCCCACCAACAGTGCAGGAGGGTTCCCTTTTCACCACCATTCCTTCTTGCTTTTTTCATAATTGCCATTCTGACTGGTGTGAGGTGATACCTCATTGTAGTTTTTATCTGCATTTCTCTAATAATTAGTGATGTTGAGCACCTTTTTATGCTCCTCCTTGGCCATCTGTATGTCTTCCTTGGTGAAATGTCTTTTTAGGTCTTCCACCAATTATTTAACTGGATTGTTTTTTTGATATTGAGCTCTATGAGCTGTTTGTATATTTTGGAAATTAATCCTTTGTTATTTCATTTGCAAATACTTTCTCCCATTCTGAGGGTTGGCTTTTCGTCTTGTTTATTGTTTCCTTTGCTGTGCAAAAGCTTTTAAGTTTAATTAACTCCCATTTGTTTGTTTTGGTTTTTATTTCTGTTAACTCTAGGAGCTGGGTCAAAAAAGATCTTGCTGTGGTTTATATCAAAGAGTGTTTTTGCTATGTTTTCCTCTAAGAGTTTTATAGTGTCTGGTCTAACATTTAGGTCTTTAATTCATTTGGAGTTTATTTTTGTGTATGGTTTTTGGGAGTGTTCTAATTTCATTCTTTTCCATGTAGCTGTCCAGTTTTCGCAGCACCACTTATTGAAGAGGCTCTCCTTTCTCCATTGTATGTTCTTGCCTCTGTTGTTGTAAATTAAGTGACCATATGTGCTTGGGTTTATTTCTGGGCATTCTATCCTGTACCATTGATCTGTACTGGCTTTTGTGCCAGTACCATACTGTCTTCATTACTGTAGCTTTCTTGCCTCCTTTGTTGTAGATTAGGTGACCATAGATTTGTGAGTTTATTTCTGGGTTTTCTATCCTGTTCCACTGATCTCTATTTCTGTTTCTGTGCCTTTACCATACTATTTTGATTACTGTTACTTTGTAGTTAGTCTCAAGTCAGGGAGCCTGATTTCTCCAGCTCCATTTTTCTTTCTCAGGATTGCTTTGATTACTTGGAGTCTTCTGTGTCTTTAATAATTTTTTTGTTCTAGTTCTCTGAAAAACGTCATTGGTAATTTGATAGGGATTGCGTTGAATCTGTAGATTGCCTTGGGTAGTATGGTCATTTTCACAATATTGATTCTTCCAATCCAGGCACATGGTATCTCTCCATCCGTTTGTATCATCTTTACTTTCTTTCATCAGTGTCTTATAGTTTTCTGCATACAGGTCTTTTGTCTCCCTAGTAGGTTTATTCCTAGGTATTTTATTCTTTTTGTTGCAATGGTAAATGGTAGTGTTTCCTTAATTTCTCTTCCAGATTTTTTATCATTAGTGTATAGGAATGCCAGATATTTCTGTGCATTAATTTGGTACCCTGCTACTTTACCAAATTCATTGATTATAGTTTGCTGGTGGCATCTTTGGGGTTCTCTATGTATAGTATCATGTCATCTGCAAACAGTGACAGTTTTACTTCTTTTCCAGTTTTTATTCCTTTTATTTCTTTTTCTTCTCTGATTGCTGGGTCTAGGACTTCGAAAAGTGTTGTGAATGAAAGTGGTGACAGTGGACATCCTTGTCTTGTTCCTGATCTTAGAGGGAACGCTTTCAGGTTTTCACCGTTGAGAAAGATGTTAGCTGTGGGTGTGTCATATATGGCCTCTATTATGTTGAGGTAGGTTCCCTCTGTTCCCACTTGCTGAAGAGCTTTTATCATAAGTCGGTGTTGAATTTTCTCAGAAGCTTTTTGTGTATCTATTGAGATGATCACATGGTTTTCATTCAGTTTATTACTGTGGTGTATGTAGCACACTGATTGATTTGAAGATATTGAAGAATTCTTGCATCCCTGGGATAAATCCCACTTGATCATAATATACGATCCTTTTAATATATTGTTGGATTCAGTTTGCTAGTACTTTGAGTATTTTTGTGTCTCCATTCATTGGTGATACTGGCCTGTAATTTTCTTTTTTGTGTGTGGTGTCTTTGTCTAGTTTCAGTATCAGGGTAGTGTTGGCCTCATAGAATGAGCTTGGGAGTGTTCTTTTCTCCGTAATTTTTTGGAAGAGTTTCAGGAGGGTAGGTGTTAACTGTCCTCTAAATGTTTGATAGCATTTACCTGTGAAGCCATCTGGTCCTGGACTTTTGCTTGTTGGAAGTTTTTTAATCACTGTTTCAATTTCAGTACTTGTTTTTTAATCACTGTTTAATTTCAGTACTGTGAATTTCAGTACTTGTTTTTTGTTTTTTTTGTTTTTTGCAGTATGTGGGCCTCTCACTGTTGTGGCCTCTCCCCTTGCGGAGCACAGGCTCCGGACGCGCAGGCTCAGCGGCCATGGCTCATGGGCCCAGCCGCTCCGTGACATGTGGGATCTTCCCGGACCGGGGCACGAACCCGTGTCCCCTGCATCGGCAGGCGGATTCTCAACCCCTGTGCCACCAGGGAAGCCCTACAATTTCACTACTTGTGATTGGTCTGTTCATATTTTCTTTTTCTTCCTGGTTCAGTCTTGGAAGATTGTACCTTTGTAAGAGTTTGTCCATTTCTTCTAGCTTGTCCATTTTATTGGCATATAGTTGTTTGTAGTCAACTTATGGTCCTTTGTGGTGTCTGTTGTAACTCTTTTTTCATTTCTAATTTTATTGACTTGAATCCTCTCCATTTTTTCTTGGTGGGTCTGGCTAAAGGTTTATTAATTTTGTTTATCTTTCCAAAGAACCAGCTTTTAGTTTTATTGATCTTTCCTATTGTTTTGTCTGTCTGTTTCATTTATTTCTGCTCTGATCTTTATGATTTCTTTCCTTCTACTAACCTTGGCTTTTGTTTGTTGTTCTTTCTCTAGTTGTTTTAGGTGTATGGTTAGGTTGTTTATTTGAGATTTTTCTTGCTTCCTGAGGTACGATTGTAGTTCTATAGACTTTCCTCTTGGAACTGCTTTTGCTGCACCCCCAAAACTTTGGACCATTGTGTTTTCATTGTCATTTGTCTCGAGGTATTTTTTCATTTCTTCTTTGATTTTTTTCAATGATCCATTGGTTGTTTAGTACCATTGTTTAGCCTCCATGTGTTTTTTGTTTGTTTGTTTGTTTTTACATTTTTTTCCCTGTAGTTTCTAATCCCATAGTGCTGTGGTCGGAAATGATGCTTGGTATGATTTCAATTTTCTGAAATTTACCAAGGCTTGATTTGTGACTCAAGATGTGATCTATCCTGGAGAATGCTCTGTGTGCCTTTGAGAATAAAGTATATCTGCTGTTTTTGGATGGAATGTCCTGTAAATATCAATGAAATCTATCTGGCCTATTCTGTCATTTAAAGCTTTTGTTTCCTTATTAATTTTCTGTCTAGATGATCTGTCCGTTGGTGTAAGTGAGGTGTTAAAGTTCCCCACTATTGTTGTGCTACTGTCGATTTCTTCTTTTATAGCTGTTAGCATTTTCCTTATGTATTGAGGTGCTCCTGTGTTGGGTGTATATATATTTGTAATCATTATATCTTCTTGGATTGATCCCTTTACCATTATGTAATGTCCTTCTTTGTCTTGTAACAGTCTATATTTTTATTTTAAAGTTTATTTTGTCTGATATGAGTATCGGTACTGCAGTTTTCTTTTGATTTCCATTTATATGGAATACCTTTTTCCATCCTCTCACTTTTAGTCTGCATGTGTCCCTCGATCTGAAGTGTGTCTCTTGTAGACAGCATATATATAGGTCCTGTTTTTGTTTCAGCCAGTCTATGTCTTTTGGTTGGAGCATTTAATCCATTAACATTAAGGTAATTATTGATATGTACGTACTTGCTATTTTTTAAATTGTTTTGGATTTGTTTCTTAAGGTCATTTTTCTTCCCTTCCTCTTTTATTCTCTTGTGATTTAATGTCTATTTTTTTCTCTTTCTCTCTTTGTCTTTTTTTTGGGGGCTGGCGGGGCATGCTGAGCGACATGCAGGATCTTAGTTCCCAGATCAGGGATTGAATTTGTGGCCCCTGCAATGGAAGTGCAGAGTCTTAACCACTGGTCCACCAGGGAAGTCCCTTGATGTCTTGTCTTTAGTGATGTGTTTGGATTGCTTTTTTCTTTTTTTTGTGTGTAGCTATTCTAGATTTTTGGTTTGTGGTTCCCATGAGGTTTTGCTATAGTCTGTGTATGTACAGGATTGTTTTAAATGGTTGATATCTTTATTTCAAATGCATTTCCAATATCTTGCATAGGTACTCTCCTCATGATTGCTGGTTTTGATATTCTGTTTGTGTGTGGAAGATTTCCTACCTTTACTTTATGTTTGCTTCTGCCAGTGAACTTCCCCATTCGTACTTTCTTGAGTCTAGTTGTGGTCTCTTCTTTTCCACCTAGAGATGTTCCTTTCAGATTTGTTATAATGCTGGTTTGGTGGTACTAAATTCTCGTATCTTTTGCTTGTGTGTAAAGCCTTTTTATTTTTTGGCTGTGTTGGGTCTTTGTTGCCACGTGCTGGCTTTCTCTAGTTGTGGCAAGCAGGGGCTACTCTTGGATGCAGTGTGGGCTTCTCGTTGCAGTGGCTTCTCTTGTTGTGGAGCACAGGCTCTAGGCATGTGGGCTTCAGTAGTCGTGGCACACAGGCTTAGTTGCTTCGTGGCATGTGGGATCGAACCCTTGCATTGGCAGGCAGATTCTTAACAACCGTGCCACCAGGGAGGCCCCTGTAAAGCTTTTGATTTCTCCATCAAATGTAAATGAGAGCCTTGCTGCGTAGAGTATTCTTGGTTGTAGGTTTTTCCCTTTAATCACTTTAAATATATTGTGCCACTTCCTTCTGGCCTGCAGAGTTTATACTGAAAAATCACCTGATAATCTTATGGGGTTTCCCTTGTATGTTGTTTGTTGCTTTTCCCTTGGTGCTTTTAATATTTTTTTCTTTGTCTTTAATTTTTATCAGTTCGATTAATATGCATGTTGGTGCGTTCCTACTTGGGGTCATGTTTTATGGGACGCTGTGCTTCCTGGACTTGAGTGTTTCCTTTCTCATGTTAGGGAAGTTTTTGGCTATAATCTCTTCAGATATTATCTTGGGCCCTTTCTCTCTTCTTGCACCCTTATAATGCAAATGTTGGTATGTTTTAATGTTTCCCAGAGGTCTCTGAGACTGTCCTCATTTCTTTTCATTCTTTTTTCTTTGTTCTGTGGCAGTGATTTCCAACATTGTCTTCCAGCTCACTTATTTTTCTCCCTCAGTCATTCTGCTGTTGATTCCTTCTAGTGTATTTTTCATTGCAGTTATTATATTGTTCGTCTTTATTTGTTCATTACATTTTCTAGCTCTTTGTTAAACATTTCTTGTAACTTCTCAATCTGTGCCTCCATTCTTTTCCCACGATTTTGTATCATCTTTACTATCATTACTCTAAATTCTTTTTCAGGTAGGTTGCCTATCTCCTCTTCATTTAGTTGTTCTTGTGGGTTTTTATCTTGTTGTTTCGTCTGAAACATATTTCTCTGCCATCTCATTTTGTCTCACCTTCTTTGTGGACTCCTTTATGCAGGCTGGAGTATCATAGCTCCTCTTCTGGTGTCTGCCCTCTGGTGGGTGAGAGTGGTCCTCAGGCTTCTGGAGGTTTCCTGGTGGGAGGAGCTGGGTCTTATCCCTCTGGTGGGTGAGAGTGGTCCTCAGGCTTCTGGAGGTTTCCTGGTGGGAGGAGCTGGGTCTTATCCCTCTGGTGGGCAGTGCTGTGTCAAGAGGTGTGTCTGTAGGTAGTTGTGAGCTCAGTATGACTTTAGGCACCCTGTCTGCTGACAGGGTGGATCTGTGTTTCTCTCTTGCTGGTTGTTTGGCAATTGCTTGCTTTTAACTGCACCATTTTTATGTCCTATTCCAAGGAAACTTCATTGGTACATATAAAATTATGTGGTTTTTTTGTTGGTTAATGAAGTCCTGGAGGGTATATGGCACTCCTGGGGCCACTCAGCAAGGTTACAGGTAGAGAAAATGAGTGCACAGGCCTGGAGTTCTGCCTTTATCAGGGTTGAGGATACGATGCCTAGGGTTTCACAGGTTCACTGTCTACTGCTTCTTCCTGGTGTTGTTGTGAGGGTTACATGATGTCATATTTTGAAGCCATCCTGTAAACCTGAGACCAGCCTGTTCCCTGAGGGCTGTTAAGGAGATGTTGGCAGGCTCAGGCAGAGGATGAGTCCAAGTTCAGGGGCTCTAACCACGTGATAAAAGCTGGAGAGAATGATGATTCCACCCTGGGCTCATATGTCTCCTGGGGTGTGGCCTCTGGCTAAACTTGCTTTGAATATTCCAAGTCTTTGGATTCTTATACTCCTTTTCACTTTATCAGACTATACTAAGACTGTATTAAGTATGTAAATTTTACCACATGGACTTTTAAAAAAATTTATTCATTTATGTATTTTTGGCTGCATTGGGTCTTCGTTGCTACACACGGGCTTTCTCTAGTTGTGGTGAGCGGGGGCTACTTTTCATTGCAGTGCGCAGGCTTCTCATTGCGGTGGCTTCTCTTGTTGCAGAGCATGGGCTCTAGTCGCGTGGGCTCCAGTAATTGCAGCACACAGGCTCAGTAGTTGTGGCTCACGGGCTTTGTTGCTCCACGACATGTGGGATCTTCCTGTACCAGGGCTCGAACCTGTGTCCCCTGCACTGGCAGGCGGATTCTTAACCACTGTGCCACCAGGGAAGTCCCACATGGACTTTAAAAGTTTATCTCTGGTTTAGTTTCATTCATATTTATTTTTGAATCTGATTCTAATCCAGGTAATTGAGGTGATCATATATGTGAGGTGTTTGTAAATTAAGGTGTTTGAGGGACAAAGTTGAGTTCATCTCCAAGTGCCTCGTGAATTACAAAACTTTGTTTTTGTAATTGCCAAGTGGAGAAAGTTGCAGGAGTGGGGGGATGGGTGAAGAGGGAGATGTGGCAAAAAAAATGCTTCAGTCACTAGCTTCAGCATTTTGCCTTTAATGAGAACAAGTTTAAGTCTATAAAAGGTACCCTTTTGGGAAAAGCAGCCCAGCTAAAATATTAGGCAAGAATTGCTTACTTGCAGTGGCCCTAGTTCCTGACTGGTTCTGTTCTTGTCCTGTTGCAGGTTAGCTCCATTCAGAACCAGATGCAGTCCAAGGGAGGCTACGGGGGTGGCATGGCTGCCAATGTGCAGATGCAGCTCGTGGACATGAAGGCAGGATAGCCCTGGACCCCTCCTCCAGTGAGTACCTCAGAGCACAGGCTGGAAGTTCACATCATACATGGCCACTAACTAACAGCTGATGACGTAAACAGCCTTAGTTCAATCTTGGGGTTAAAAAATAAATATCTTGTTCTTATGTTTTAAAAACTGTGAACTTCCTAGAAAAGGTAAAAATACTTTAGTTGGCCAAGTGATGACCTTAGGCAGTTACTGCATTTTGAATATTAGTTTCAGGTGGTTGTTTTCCTTATGAGAAACTTTAAATGCTTTAAGACATCTTGTTTGGGGGGAGGCTTTGAGATTCTAGTGACAAGATGTCTCTTATGTGTCCTTTAAACATGAGTGAAGTTACTGAGTATTGATATGGCATGAAATCCCATGTGTAGTGATTTTATATTTAATACCATTACGGATAAATCTTTCATTATAAAGTTTTCAAATTAAAAAGAGAACTGTTAAGAGGCATGAACCCCTAAAGGGTAAAAATCATTTGGATTATGCTTTGGTTTTATAAGTCACTGTGAATGTCTATGTTTTGTTTCCACTGTTTAATTTTTTTTATTGTGATTACTTTTCTTTCCTTTTCAATTGCAAAAAAGTGGGATGGCGTCTTGTTCACCCTGTTGTGATTACTCCAGTGACACGTTACTATTCTGCTCTGAAGAAACTGTTGTCAGAAGAATCCTGCATTTCCTTCAGCTGGCATGCATGCCTTTGGACTCATGGACAGAGTTCTTTGGATTGTGGCTTAATGATTGATTTTTATGAATGTGGATCTGATTTTAGCATGATCTTTTTTGTGAATGCTAGCACTGTTTTGCATTTTCTCCCGCATTTTTAACAATTTCTCTTTCCACCTCCATCCCCTCTGCCTTATGATTTTATTGGTAAGCAAAGAACTGCTATTTTAATTTGTCACCATTTATGTATATTTTGGAAGGTATGAGATCCATAAGCACAATGATCACTTATATTCATTTGAAACTTCAGCAGAGTAGTATCTGCATGCTTTATGAAGTTGCCTGTCTGGGAGCCCATGGGATGCCAGAAATGAACATTTCCTTGCTGCCACGGGCCGATGATACTGCTGCTATGAGAGAAAGGTTAGCTGTGGCACCAAGTCACATCAGTTTCACACAAAAAAAGCAATTTGTAGCTTATTTTAGAAGTATGACTTTTATTTAGAGTTATAATAAGAATAGCTTGCATCATAAGGCATTCATTCTGTTGTAAATGTTCGATATATTTATTTGAGAGCAAGGGCCTGGGATTGTAGACAGGTGTGGTGAGCTGTATCTGTGTGTGTGTGG
The DNA here is from genome assembly GCF_008692025.1 of Phocoena sinus. Classification (NCBI taxonomy): domain Eukaryota; kingdom Metazoa; phylum Chordata; class Mammalia; order Artiodactyla; family Phocoenidae; genus Phocoena; species Phocoena sinus. Next base: position 63,330,465 of record NC_045765.1, on the reverse strand, counting down.
TAATACCCTCATTGGGTCTGACTCTGAGCGTTGTGATCTTAGCAGCTGTTCATTTCTTTGTGTGCTCATTCTGTGTTCACATGTCTAATATTATGGTATCCAGTTGCTTCCAGTAGCAGTTTGTTGAGCTTTTGGCCTGTATTCCTAACTGTGGATTTCAGTCATTGGCTTCTCCATCTTCCACATATTTTGGGACAATGGAAGTTGCCAGGAGCAACAGTTGACCTGGCTGTGTTGTTGCCTGTGAAAACAACCTGCACGGTGACTTATTAAGGTATTGGTGAGAAACCTTTGGCTCAGGTTCCAAAATACGTTTATTCTTCACAAACTGTATTTTCTGTAAATGCTTCTCCTTCCTGATAAGGGTGTAGTGTTAAGCCAATTAGTGGTTTGTTTTTTCATGAAAATGTTTAAATTACGTCCAGTTCAGCCCTATGTAACAAACAGTTGCATTTGGTAGGAATAACAGTTCATGTAGGAAATGGTGCTTAACTGAAAACTGACTTAGAAAGCTGTAAGAAATTAGGTAATTGTATAAAGGAAGAGATCATTTCTCTTCACCTTAGTCACAGGTTCTTGTGAAACAGGTAACTAACTAAATATTGGGTTTATATAGGCAAAACATGGAAGCATTTCTTCCCCCAGTTCTTTTGGATTTAATTTACCCAGTACAGCAGGCACTAGAATACTCAGTCCTTATAGTTCTTCAATTTTGAGTCTTCGTAGGTATCAATCCCAGAGACACTGTCAAGGAAAAACATATGCTTAGATGCTGAGCAGTCAAAATAGGCATTTTGCAGTTTAATAACTTCCAAACTTGAATTCATCTTATGTCATTAATTGTGTTGATACTGCATTCTGGATTTTGCCTGAGTACCACTGTCATTCTGTTCAGCCAGACAGAGCACTGCAGTGTGAAAGCTTTTTTTAAGGCCTCGTCAGTGCTGGATGCTATGTAGTCTACTTCTATTCTGACTTTGACTTTAGTACAGATTTTATAACTCGTAGAACAATACAGGGAGGCATGGTCCCTTTTCCCCAATTCATGATTTGATTCTTTTTCCCAATCACTCACTTTCCTGATTCTCCAAGGGCCGAATACTCTAGTGAGCACTGGAGCATGGCTCCATGGTAGGCCGAAGGCTGCGCTCTTCAGCCTCTGTTTTGCAGCTGCTGCTGACTTGACAGGCACAGGTAGCCACACTGTGTGCAAGAACACATGCCCAGAAAGGTGCCAGTAATTATAATTACCAACAATTTTAAGATACTAACCTTGGACACAGAGTTTTTATGGAGTTAGCAGGTCCCACCTGGATAAATGGGTTCATTAATCTTGGGAGGTCATTTGCTCCCCATAACAATGTGTGAAAATTGAAGCTAACTAAATATGATTGACTGTTAATACTTTGCTGAAATACATGCTAACAACTGTTAACTAATGACATGCATTCTGTAAAAAAGAGGTGCTTTCCCGTGATGTAGGCCTGAAGTGGTGCCAGTGAGCACAGGTTGGAAATGTGAACTGTGGTGACTGGGTTCAGCATTTCCAATGCAGCATTATCAGTGGGCCTTTAAAGATACTTTGTGAGTATATATTAGCTTTCACTTTTGTTATTAAATTATAGCAGTTCTATTATAGAGAGCAAGTTTGATAGAGAGCAAGTTTGCCTTGATTTGATTTTGTTTAAAATGACTTCTCAGCACCCAGGAGAAAAAATTGACATATTTTTATAATATAAGCATACTTTTTTTGTACATTGTGTTCATTCTTGAATAAAGTAAGTTCAGTGTTGGCTTGTAGATAATAAAAAGAAAGTAAGTATTTGATTTTGTTTCAATAAATGTTTTTCAATCCTGGTTTGGTTAATTCTTTTCTTTCAAGGAGATATTTATTTAATAAATATCACCTTTTTAGCCTTTCTTAGTTATGGCAACTATGTGTTTTGAAAATTTCTACACTTGTAATATCATCTTACAATTTAACAGAATGAACCTAAAAACTCCTACAAACTCCTACTTCCAAACATTTAAAAGTAGGAAGAAAAATACAAAAACCCCCCATTTTTTTTAACAGAGGTAGCCAACCCCCTCAATTTTCCATGCTGAAGCAATTTGTCCTCACACTGTATGTAGGATTTAAATAAGTAAAAATAAAAGTAAGAATTTATGTCCATCATCACAGAATGTATGGGCAGTTTGCTCTGTTCCCATCAGGGGCAGTTTTGTTCCCCAAGAAACATTTGAAAATGTCTGAAGATATTATTTTTGGTGTCAGAAACTAAGGAAGGGGTGCTGTTTGACACCCCTTCTACCCCTGGGAGGCCACTAAATAGCCCCCACAAGAGAGAGATGTCACAGTGCTACAGCTGGGAAACACTGATTTAGAACAAAGCTCTATATACTCACCAGATCTTGTTTGAGAATCTTTCTTTAATGCATTGGTCAGGTACTGAGAATAGGTGAGTTAGGTTTGGCTGTATCATGAGAATTGCCACACAATATTCTAAAATAGAAAAATAAATGAGCAAAGTATCAAGGAAACAATATCTCAAGAAGTTACAGTAACCTTTGTCCTCAGCTCATGGCCAAGGGCTCTAAAGGGAAATTGGATTAAGATGAAAGTATGTGAAGAAACTCATGTTGTATATTAATTAGGAGCTCTATTTTGAGTATATGTTTTTAAAGGATATGCATAAAATGCACAAAAAAGTAGGACAAATCTATAAAAAAACTGTCAGAGACACAGACTGGAATTTGCTAAAATTGTGAAAATGCAAAAGTCTACAAAATTCATATATACCCTGTGCTTAAAAGATACTTTTAGTAGACTAGTAAGAAAGCAATTGAAATTTTTACTTTCAGCTTACTACTGTCTGTCTTCCATCTAGACTGGTCCAATAAGAGAACTTAAACCATTAAGTGACTCATGTTATTAATCTTTTAATATTTTTGCACCTAAACATTGAGTATTCAGGATGTTTCTGAGATGAGGGTTTTGTTGTGGGGTTTTCTGTTTTTTTTTTTTTTTTTTTTTTTTTTTTGCAGTACGTGGGCCTCTCACTGCTGTGGCCTCTCCCGTTGCAGAGCACAGGCTCCGGACGCCCAGGCTCAGCGGCCATGGCTCACAGGCCCAGCCGCTCCGCGGCACACGGGATCCTCCCGGACCGGGGCACGAACCCGCGTCCCCCGCACCGGCAGGCGGACTCCCAACCACTGTGCCACCAGGGAAGCCCTCTGTTGTTTTTTAAATGCTTTTAACAGATACAAGCAACCTCTGGGCTCCTACCTCTGGGCTCCTTTTGACCCTACCCTTACCTCTCAATTGCATCATCTTGATAGTGTTCTAGCTGATCTGCCTTTGATGTCCAAAAGATACTTCCTAAGAAGATCCAAATGTTTGATCTGGGACTTCACAATTAGTGTAAGAGTGGTACCAAAGAAAGGATGATTTTAGTCTCACTGAAAGATAAAAGGAAGAGAGTAAAAAGTGTCAATTCTAACCCAAAATTTTCTCCTCTAATTCCAAGCTCCAGAGTTGTTAACAACTAGAGCTTTTACTCCTCACTAAACCTCCTCAGTTCACCAGCTTTAGATAGGTGAATACACTGAACTCCTAGGCACTGGTTTTTACTTTTGTTTTTGCTCCTTTACAGCAGCAGCAAGTAAGATACTTCTTTCAAAATCTTCAGAGCTTGACCTAGTTAGTTACCTTTTTCTTTTTTTTAATTTATTTCTCTTTTTATTTTTGGCTGTGTTCAGTCTTCATTGCTGGGCATGGGCTTTCTCTAGTTGCAGTGCACAGGCCTCCTATCACAGTGGCTTCTCTTATTGCAGAGCATGGGCTTTAGGTGCACAGGCTTCAGTAGTTGTAGCATGCAGTCTCAGTAGTTGTAGCTCACGGGCCCTAGAGCACAGGCTCAGTAGTTGAGGCGCACAGGCCAGCATGTGGGATCTTCCTGGACCAGGGCTCAAACCTGTGTCCCCTGCATTGGCAGGCGGATTCTTAACCACTGAACCACCAAGGAAGCCCCTAGTTACCTTTTTCTTAATGTTCCTAATTGAAGCCATGTAAACACATCCATCTTTGTGTGCCAGAAATCTCTGGCATTCCTATACACTAATGATGAAAAATCTGAAAGTGAAATCAAGAAAACACTCCCATTTACCATTGCAACAAAAAGAATAAAATATCTAGGAATAAACCTACCTAAGGAGACAAAAGACCTGCAGAAAATTATAAGACACTGATGAAAGAAATTAAAGACGATACAAATAGATGGAGAGATACACCATGTTCTTGGCTAGGAAGAATCAACACTGTGAAAATGACTCTACTCCCCAAGGCAATCTACAGATTCAATGCAATCCCTATCAAACTACCACTGGCATTTTTTACAGAACTAGAACAAAAAATTTCACAATTTGTATGGAAACGCAAAAGACCCCGAAGAGCCAAAGCAATCTTGAGAACGAAAAACGGAGCTGGCAGAATCAGGCTCCCTGACTTCAGACAATACTACAAAGCTACAGTAATCAAGACAGTATGGTACTGGCACAAAAACAGAAATATAGATCAATGGCACAGGATAGAAAGCCCAGAGATAAACCCACACACATACGGTCATCTTATCTTTGATAAAGGAGGCAAGAATATACAGTGGAGAAAAGACAGCCTCTTCAATAAGTGGTGCTGGGAAAACTGGACAGGTACATGTAAAAGTATGAAATTAGAACACTCCCTAACACCACACAAAAATAAACTCAAAATGGATGTAAGGCCAGACACTATCAAACTCTTAGAGGAAAACACATAGAGAAATGGAAATAAACAAGTGGGACCTAATGAAACTTAAAAGCTTTTTGTACAGCAAAGGAAACCATAAACAAGACAAAAAGAAAACCCTCAGAATGGGAGAAAATATTTGCAATTGAAGCAAATGACAAAGGATTAATCTCCAAAATTTACAAGCAGCTCATGCAGCTCAATATCAAAAAGAACAAACAACCCAATCCAAAAATGGGCAGAAAACCTAAATAGACATTTCTCCAAAGAAGATATACAGATTGTCAACAAACACATGAAAGAATGCTCAACATCACTAATCATTAGAGAAATGCAAATCAAAACTACAATGAGGTATCACCTCCCACCAGTGAGAATGGCCATCATCAAAAAATCTAGAAACAATAAATGCTGGAGAGGGTGTGGAGAAAAGGGAACCCTCTTGCACTGCTGGTGGGAATGTAAATCGATACAGCCACTATGGAGAACAGTATGAAGGTTCCTTAAAAAACGAAAAATAGAACTACCGTATGACCCAGCAATCCCACTACTGGGCATATACCCTGAGAAAACCATAATTCAAAGAGTCATGTACCAAAATGTTCATTGCCACTCTATTTACAATAGCCAGGACATGGAAGCAACCTAGGTGTCCATCAACAGATGAATGGATAAAGAAGATGTGGCACATATATACAATGGAATATTACTCAGCCATAAAAAGAAACGAAATTGAGTTATTTGGAGTGAGGTGGATGGACCTAGAGTCTGTCATACAGAGTGTGAAGTAAGTCAGAAAGAGAAAAACAAAATACCATATGCTAACACATATGTATGGAATCTAAGAAAGAAAAAAAGGTCATGAAGAATCTAGGGGCAAGAGACGGGAATAAGACACAGACCTACTAGAGAATGGACTTGAGGATATGGGGAGGGGGAAGGGTAAGCTGTGACAAAGTGAGAGAGTGGCATGGACATATATACACTACCGAACGTAAAATAGATAGCTAGTGGGAAGCAGCCGCAGAGCACCGGGAGATCAGCTCTGTGCTTTGTGACCACCTAGAGGGGTGGGATAGGGAGGGTGGGAGGGAGGGAGGGAGATGCAAGAGGGAAGAGATATGGGAACATATGTATAACTGATTCACTTTGTTATAAAGCAGAAACTAACACACCATTGTAAAGCAATTATACTCCGATAAAGATGTTAAAAAAAAAATCTGTGTGCCTTTCAAATGTCTGAGCTGACTGAATCCTTTACCCTAGACCCTAGCTCTGTGCTTTGAGCTCCCCAGGGCCCGTCCACCTTTGATGAGGTGCATGGACCACTTTGTTGGCTGCAGCATGTTCAGGCAGTGTCAGGACATATTGTTTTTAAAGAAAACCAGAAACAACACCCACAATATTTTACTTTTCAGAAATAGTGAATAAAAGCTTAGTCTGTTAGGGATGTTATGACAAAATACCCCAGATTTGGGTGGCTTATAAACAACAAAGTTACTTCTCACAGTTCTGGAGGCTTAAATTCTGAGATCAGGGTGCCAGCAACAGTCAGGTGAGGGCCCTCTGCCAGATGCAGATTTTTCATATCTTCACCTGGTGGGAGTGCTGGGGAGCTCTCTGGAGTCTCCTGTATCCAGCGCTAATCCCATTCTTTAGTTACACCCTTGTGACTGAAGCACTTCCCAAAGGCTGCACCTTGTAATACCATCACCTTTGGGAGTTAGAATTTCAACATGAACTCCAGGGGGCACACTACCATTCAGAACATAGCACAAAAGGTACAGGGAGCGAGTGGCTGTAGACATCCTAAATTTGAGGGGAAAAATGGGAATATAAACACAAGGGGCTCAACAACTCAAAGTGGGATACATCCAGAGAGGCCCACACCAAGATTTAATCAAACTATCAAAAAAGTCAAAGACAATCTTAAAAGCACCAAGAGGAAAGTAATACAAAAATCCTCAACAAAATAATAGCAAACAGAATTCAACAGCACATTAAAAGAATTATACATGATGACAAAAGGATTACACATGATGACCAAGTGGGATTTATTCCAGGAGTGCAAGAATGGCTCAATAAAGTCAATCAATGTAATATACCACATTTGCAGAATGACAGTGAATAAAAACCCATTTGATCATCTCAGTGTGACAAAACTCAATACCCTTTTGCAATAAAAACACTCAACAACCTAGGAGTAGAAGGAAATAAACAAAATGAAGACCATATATGAAAAGCCCACAGGTGGTATTCATATTCAATGATGAACACGACTGAAAGCTTTTCTTTTAATATCAGGAACAAGACACAGATGTCTGCTTTCACCACTTTGACTGAACAAAATAACTGGAAGTCCTAGCCAGAGCAGTTAAACAAGAAAAAGAATTAAAAGGCAGTTACCTTGCTTCACACACAACATGATCTGATATGTAGAAAGCCCTAAAGATTACAGCTCACACACATACCTGTTAGAACAAATAAATTGACAAAGTGGCAAGATACAAAATCAACACACAAAAATCAGTTGTTTTTGTGCCCTAACAATGAACAATCCAAAAAAGGAAATTAGGAAAACGATTCCATTTACAATAGAATCAAGAAGAATAAAACACTTAGGAATAAATTTAACCAAGGAGGCAAAAGACTTCTGTGCTGAAAACTACAGAACATTAGTGAAAGAAATTAGACACAAACAAAAGACATCCTCTGTTTATGGACTGAAAGACTTAATACTGTTAAGATGTCAGCAGTATCCAAAATGATCTACAGATTTAATGCACTCTATCAAAATCCCAGTGGCATCTTTTTTTCCAGAAATAGAAAAATCCATCCTAACATTCATATGGACTCTCAGGGGACCCTGAAGAGTCAAAATAATGTTGAAGAAGCAAAAGTTGGAGGTGCCACACTTGATTTTAAAACAATATAAATCTACAGTAATTAAAACAGTGTAGTACTGTCATAAAGAGACATATAGACCACTAAAATAGGAAGCCCAGAAATAAACTTCCCTATGTCTGGTCAAATGACTTTCAACAAGGATGCTAAGACCACTCAATGGATTAAAGCCAATCTTTTCAACAAACAGTGCTGGGAAAATTGGATATCCACATACAAAAGAATAAAGATGAACCATGTCATCGTATGTTTAGGCTACTACGACAAAATACCACAGACTGGGTATCTTATAAACAACAGAAATTTATTTCTTATAATTCTGGAGGCTGGGAAGTCAAAGATCAAGGTGCCAGCATGGTTGCCTTCTGGTGAGGGCCCTACTTCCTAGCTCATAGCCAGTGCCACCTTGCTGTGTCCTCACATGGTGCAAGAGGCAAGGGATATCTCTGGAGCCTCTTTTATAAGAGCACCAATTCCATTCAGGGCAGAGCTTCCATGACTTAAGCACTTTCCAAAGGCCAACCTACTAACACCATCACATAGGGCATTAGGATTTCAACATATCAATTTTGGGGGGATACAGGCATTCAGACTAGCAGACCATTACCTTAAATGATATACAAAAAATGGATCAAAGACATAAACATAAGACCTAAAACTATGAAACTCTTAGAAGAAAACACAGGAAAAGCTTCATGACAGTGCATATGGCAATCATTTTTTTGGATAAGACACCAAAAGCAGAGGCAACGAAAGTAAACAGAGAAAAACTGGACTCCTTCAAAATTAAAAACTTGTGTGCATCAAAAAAATACAATCAACAGAATAAAAAGGAAACCTATAGAATGGGAGAACATTATTTATGTATCCTATATCTGATAAAAGGTTATATCCAGCATATACAAAGAACTCCTACCACTCAATTACAGAGAACAAACAGCTCAGTTAAAAAGTGGGCAAAGGACTTGAATAGACATTTCTCCAAAGAAGAGAAATGGCCAATAAGCACATAAAAAGATGCTTAACGTCACTAATCATGAGGGAAATGCAAATCAAAACCATAATGAGATAGCATCTCATAATAAGATGGCTCTGGTAAAAACAAACAAAATAATGTGTTAGGATATGGAGAAATTGGAACCCTGTGCATGTTGGTGGGAATGTAAAATGGTGCAAATGCCATGGAAAACTATGGAGGGCCCTCAAAAAATTGAAAACACTACCATATGATCTTACTTTTGGGTATATATAGAAAAGAATTGAGAGCAGAGTTTCAAAGAGATATTTGTACACTCATGATTACAGCAACATTATTCACAACAGCCAAGATGTAGAGGTAACTCAAGTGTTCATCGACAGCTGAATGGAAAAATAAAATGCGGTATATACTTAACAATGGAGTATTATTCAGCCTTAAAAAAGAAACCATGCCGATGCAGGGGACACGGGTTCGTGCCCCGGTCCGGGAAGATCCCACATGGCGCGGAGCGGCTGGGCCCATGAGCCATGGCCGCTGAGCCTGCACGTCCGGAGCCTGTGCTCTGCAATGGGAGAGGCCACAACAGTGAGAGGCCTGCATACCACAAAAAAAAAAAATCTGACACATCCAACAATGTGAATGAACTTTGAGGATGTGATGCTGAGATAGGCTGGGACCTGGGATCCTCTACTGGAGTGCTTGCACCTGGACAAACATCTCCTTGAGCAGTAGGATACAAAGAAACTATAAGTGACTAAAAATAACTGCATACAGGAGCAGTTGGGGCATCATGACCACTATACGAGCTTTGTGAGGAGGCAGTAGTGAGCAAGTCCGCCATTTTGGGGGTGCCGGGAGCAAAAGCAGGGTACTGTACATGATCCCTGCACACGGCACCACCAAGGGGAACAGACCACCTAAGCTCTGCCTCCTGCCCAACCCATGGACCTGCCCGTTATCCCATTTAAGGACCCAAGCATTTCCTCCTGGGGAGTGGGCAAGGATGTCTGTTTCTTGCTTTGACTCCCTCGTGCTGCAACATGAGCCCCAGTAATGCCTTGCCTGAAATTCTCTGGCCTCTTATGAATGTCTATTGATTAAAGAGTCCAAGGGCCTGGGTCGGTAACAATTCCACTTCTGTGAGGTGTATCGGGTAGTCAAATTCTTAGAAAGTCAAAGAACAGATTAGGTGAACTTGATCAAAGGCAAGAGCAGAGTGGGAAAATAAAGAGAAGGGAAACATTAACTAAAGTATGACATTTACGTTCTAATCAAGTGTCCACTGAGAACTGCCTCCAAGTAGACTTGGACATACAGCTGAGAAATGCAAATCAACCACCTGACATCCTTTTCTCTATTCCTTCCTCCTAAGTGCAAACTTGGGATAAACTCTAATTGAGATCACTTGTGCCCAACATGCTGTGCCACCAGAAACGATGCTTTCAGGATTGACATCTTATTAAAAAGGTTCATGGGAACATGGCCATCACAAGAACCAAAGACCCCAAAAGAGGCCATGTCAGCAACTGCCCAATACCTCAGGACTAAGGTGCTGTAGGAGTTCCATGCAGGCTGTAAAAGCCATTACACACGAGGTCTTTGTTTGCTAGATGCCACTCATAAGGTGATGCCTGATGCTTCATACGGAGCACCCTCACCGTGCCTGGCACATAGCAGGGACTTAAGGGATAAACGCATCATGCATATCTACGGAAAGACCATTTGATGTTTTCCATTAAAGCCTCATACCATACACAGGATTGGACATAGATGTTGACCTAGTGTCCCATGTGAAAAACACCATGTGCAAAAAAAAATTCTGTGACGTGGACGTGGGCCTCTCCTAGCGTGCTGGCACTAAGGAAGGGGAGACCCCAGTGCAGCCCAGCCAGTTACTCTAGGAAATCAGTGAGTGTCAAACACAACGTGTTCTAGGATTAGACAGACCTGCTTAACCTGGGATTTTAGAATGCAGGCTGTGCTTACTCTTCCCTGACTCTGGCACCCTCCTTTCTCTGCTCAGTAGTGGGGACCTCTGTGGAGAGCTCTCTCCTGCCTCGCAGTCTCTGCAGCTCTCAGGTACAGTGAACAACCAGAGAACAGCAGGTATGTCAGTCTAGCTCAACGACACCCTTGGTGGTTCATAAAATGAAGGACTTACAAGGACTGTACAGAGAAAATCAGCAGCATAGGCTTCTGGTGAAATAGGTGGTAAAAATACTAACAAAAGTATGATCTCTATTTTCTTTCCAATTTTAAGAAACACAGAAGGTGGAACTTCCAGTACAGGTTCAATTATTGGCTTATTCATTAGACTTTGGTTCCAGATTGCCAAAACACTGCAGGCCTTGCCTCATGGAAGGGAGGAGGGCCTGGCTGTGGGGCTACGTGAGAAGATGGGACACCGGAGGGAGAAGGTGAGGAGACATTTAGTAAACACCAGTCACCTGCTAGGCGTGGGCTTGGCTCATTCTCAAAACCATCCTATTTAATAAGAGCTTTTACTCTCCCAATGTCATAGATGATGGGACAGATGATTAGAGGGTAAATAACCTGCTCAAGGTCAAATAGCCAATAACTGGGCATAGAAGTCTTACAGTTTATGATGAATGTCATGGGGTCATACAGGAGCTGGCCTTGACCTACATGCTAGGAATTCCAAGGAATGCCTCACACTGGCCCGCGTGCAGTCATGTAAACACGTACACACGTGTATGAGGCGACTTGCAGTCTCACACAAACCCCATGGATTGGGAAAGGAATAGTTGCCTTTAAAAAGGGAATGGGGCAATTCCTCGGTGGCACAGTGGTTAAGAATCCACCTGCCAATGCAGGGGACATGGGTTCGAGCCCTGGTCCAGGAAGATCCCACATGCCGTGCAGCAACTAAGCCCGTGTGCCACAACTACTGAGCCCACGTGCCTAGAGCCCATGCTCCGGAACAAGAGAATCCACCATAATGAGAAGCCCGCGCACAGCAACGAAGACCAAACGCAGCCAAAAATAAAATATAAAATAAATAAATTTATTCAAAAAAATAAGTAAAAAATAAAAGGAATGAAGACTTGTTTTAAGACAAGGAAAGTCAGGAAGCCTTGTAGGGCAAAATGCAGGAGTGGGGTTAAGAACAGGGGTTAAGTCCGCATCCTTCAGCTGCTTGCCAGTGCCTATCTCAAAGGAGACGAGGTTTACAGATGAGAAGACAGACAAAGGGCAGAAAAGAGAGGATTCTAAGCCACTCTGCTGGACTTCCGGCTCTCCTCCACTGTCACCTGAATGGAGAGAGAATACCTGGCTCTGAAGCCTCAAACCTTCTGCTCCTCAGAAGCCCAGACCCAACACTGCATTCCAGACCCTGGAGACCTGGGAAGACGCCATACTCTTTAAGCCAAAAGGTGTCGGCAGGACAGGGTTCAGGATGACCCAACACAAAATATTTTTTAAATTGGAAAATTAAAAATACTGAAAAGAAAATAAGCAGTAACCCAGAATGCCAGGAACAGCCTAGCAGCAGAACCTACCCTGAGGTCCAGGCTGCAGTGGGCTTGCGGGCTTTGGGGAGGTCAGAAGCCAGAAAGCAGGTTCAGTGTTCAGCTCCAAGCAGTGAGTCCACACAGGATTCCCAGCCTCCTGCCATCCTGAGCACCTGGGTCCTCAGCAGATCTCCAGACCACAACCCAGCATCTGTCCCCTGCATGCGCTTCCTGGAACAGAAAGAGTTCTTTGGTCCATCTTGTTTATTACTCTGCCTCTCAAAGGAAGCCCTGAGCTCAAATAGGATTTACATATCTAACCTTGGTGAAGACAGAAAAATAACTGCTTTCAAGTTTGTCAGCTCCTCAGCATGATGAAGCCCCAGGGTTTTAGTGAGATGAGTGCTTGACAAGCTGGAGTTAAAACCTAAGGGTAAGTTTCCCTGTGAGTTTTTGCCCTTGGTGTAAATCTCAGTGCTGACTAGCAACTTGGTCTCTAGTGCCCTAGGGGGTTTTATGGATGAGACACAGGAGGAGAGAGCATTTGGAGTTTGGGTTTATTAGGTATGTGCAACTGCCCTCAACATACTTCTGGTCTCAAAGGAGTTGAAACCCTCTATTACTGCCTATGAGTTTCCCTCTCCCTCTCTAGCTGCAGCCACCACAACTATTTCATTTGTTAATCCTTCTTGGGTTAGATTTCTGCAGGGCATTAAAAAAAAAAAACTGTGGTAAAATACACAAACATAAATTTACCATTGTAACCATTTTTGAGTGCACATTTCATTAGTGTTACATACGTTTACATTATTGTGCAACCAACTTCCAGAACATTTTCATCTTGCAAAACACCGAACTCCCTATTTTTCTCTCCCCAGCCTTTGGCAATAACAGTTCTATTTTGTGTGTCTATGTATGTGACTACTCTAGACACCTCACACAAGCAGAATCATAGCAGTATTTGCCGTTTTGTTACTGGCTTATTTCACTTAACCTAACATCTGTTTTCAAGGTTCATCTATGTTGTAGCATGTATCAGAATTTCCTTCCTTTTTAAAGTTGAGTAATATTCCATTTACATATATACCACATTTTATTTATGAATTTACCCATCAATGAACATTTGGGTTGCTTTCACTTCTTAGCTATTGTGAATAATGCATGTGTACAAATCTTTCTTTGAGATTCTGCTCTCAGTTCTTTTAGAGGTTGTATTGTTATCAACTTTTTCAGGAACCTCCATATTGTTTTCCATCGGGGATGGAACCACATTTTACATTCCCACCAAGAGTGCACAGGGTTCCAGTTTCTCCACATCCTTCTCAACACTTGTAATTTTCTAGTTTTTGTGTTGTTTTTGAGCATAGCCATCTTAATGGATGTGAGGTATATTGTAGTTTTTTGCATTTCCTTCTTGAGTAGTGATGTTGAGCATCTTTTCATGTGCTTACTGGCCATTTTTCTCTCTTCCTTGAAAAATTTCTATTCAAGTCCTTTGCGCATTTTAAAATTGTGGGTTTTATTTAACAACTTCAAATCTTTTTGAAGTATTACATATTTCTAATATTATATCATACATATCTCAAGCATGAAAATATAAAATTCACACTCTGTTCTCATTAGTGTAGAATGGAATCTGAGGCTCTCTTAATGACAATACTGTCATTATAAACAAATTTGGAAAACAAAATTTAAGAGAGAATGAGTGTCTTGTCCAGCATTTGTTCAGTGATAACCCTCAGCGATCCCTGAGCTGCAGCCTGTTGCTGCCCCCAACTGCTTTGTGAGTTCTCTGCCTTTTAGAGTTTTCAGGTTCCTCCCCTCTCAGGTTGTCTTAATCACATTCTTATCTCTATGAATATGCTTCTCTCAAGTTTTCCACTCACAGTTTTAAGTTCTGACTTCCAGTGTGCTTTAGTTTAGGGAACAAGAGAGCTCTGAGTCTCATTAACAAGTCAAGAATATAAATTTAATGTATTTTCTACATGGAATCATTTTGGTTTTGGAGTATCTTTGTTTGTTTGTTTTGCAGTACGCGGGCCTCTCACTGTTGTGGCCTCTCCCGTTGTGGAGCACAGGCTCCAGACGTGCAGGCTCAGCGGCCATGGCTCATGGGCCCAGTCGCTCCGCGGCATGTGGGACTTTCCCGGACCGGGGCACGAACCCGCGTCCCCTGCATCGGCAGGCGGACTCTCAACCACTGCGCCACCAGGGAAGCCCTGGAGTATCTTGATTATATTTAGAATAGTTGAGGTTGTCCGATAAATGACAATTAGATAAAGGAGGTATTGGCCAGCCAAGACTATATTAGGCACAGAAATGAAATTCTAGAAAAGGAGATGAGATGAAGAATCAGGGTAAAAAACTACTGAGGTATGAAGAGGGAAAAGAGGGAGGGAGGGAGACAGAGAAAGGCAGGGATAAACAGCTCATAATTACTGAGAAAACTTCTAGGGGGCTGGGCATTGCCAGAGGACTGTGCTTGCATTAACTCATTTTATCCTCATAGCCTATGGGATAGGTTATTGTTGTTAACCTGATTTGAGGATGAGAGAACTAAGGCACAGGGAACATACACAGCCTCCCCAAGGTCATACAGCTAACAAACGATATATTAGTTATCTTTTGCTATACAGTAAATTACCACAAATTCAACAGCTTAAACTAGCACAGTTTCAGTGCATCAGGAGTCTGAAATTCAGTGGGTCAGCTTGGCTGGGTAGTCAAGGTGTCAACTGGGCTGTGCTTGAATCTGGAGGCTTAACTAGGGAAAAAGTCACTTAAGCTCATTCAGGTTGTTGGCAGAATTCATTAACTTGTAGAACTGAGGGCTCCGGCTTCTTGTGGACTGTTGGCTGAAGAGGTATCTGCATCTCCATGTTCATTGCAGCATTACTGACAAAACTGCCAAGATCTGAAAACAACCTAAGTGTCCGTCGACAGATGAACTCATAAAAACTATGGGGCATGTGCACATACACATACTTTTCCTGTACGCACACACAGAGTAATATTATTCAGCCTTACAAAAGAAAAAATCTGCTATTTGTGACAACATGCATGAACCTTATGCTGAGTGAAATAAGCCAACCATAGAAAAATATTGCATGATCTCACTTACATGTGGAATCTGGTGGTTGCCAGGGTTTGAGGGGGGTGGGGAAGAGAGGAGATGTTGGTCAAAGGGTACAAAGATTCAGTTATGTGGGATGAGTAAGTTCTGGAGTGGTATTGTATACCATGGTGACTAGTTAGTAATACTGTATTGTATACTTGAAATTTGGTAAAAGAGTTGATCTTAAGTGTTCTCACCACACACATAAATTGTAACTATGTGAGGTGATGGATATGTTAATTAGCGTAATTGTGGTAATCATTTCACAATGTATACATGTATCAAATCATCACATTGTATAGTGTACACTATACACTAAATGTTTATGACCCCCACCCCCAATTCTGTATGTTGAAATCCTAATCTCTGGAGGTGATATTAAAAGGTAGGGCTGGGCTTCCCTGGTGGCGCAGTGGTTGAGAGTCTGCCTGCCAATGCAGGGGACACGGGTTCGTGACCCGGTCCGGGAGGATCCCACATGCCGCGGAGCGGCTGGGCCCGTGAGCCATGGCCGCTGAGCCTGCGCGTCTGGAGCCTGTGCTCCGCAACGGGAGAGGCCACAACAGTGAGAGGCCCGTGTACCGCAAAAAAAAAAAAAAAAAAAAAAGGTAGGGCCTTTGGAGGTGACTAGGTCATGAGGGTGAAGCCCCAGAGAGATCCCTCGCCCCTTCTGTTCTGTGAGGACACACCATTTATGAACCAAGAAAAAAGTTCTCACCAGACATCAAGCCTGCCAGCATCTTGATCTTGGACTTCTCAGCCTTCAGAACTGTGACAAAGAAATTTCTGTTGTTTATAAGCCACCCAGACTATGACATTTTGTTACACCAGCCCAAATGGACTAAGACATACATCTAAAATATACACAGGGACTTCCCTGGTGGTCCAGTGGTTAAGACTCCACCTTCCAATGCAGGGGACACAGGTTCGATCCCTGGTCGGGGAACTAAGATCCCACATGCCACGGGGCAACTAAGCCCGTGCGCTCTAGAGCCCGTGCACCACAACTAGAGAGCCTGCGTGCCGCAATTACTGAGCCTGCATGCTCTGGAGCCTGGGTGCCGCAATTAGAGTCCGTGCACCACAACTAGAGAGCCCCACAACTAGAGAGAAGCCCGTGTGCCGCAACTATTGAGCCCACGCGTTCTGTAGCCCACGTGCAGCAACTACTGAGCCCGCATGCTTTGGAGCACACACACCACAACTAGAGAGAAGCCGCGCACCACAATGAAGAGCCAGCATGCCGCACCTAAGACCTGATGCAGCCAAATAAATAAACATATTTTTTTAAAATGTAGTCACTGCTTGAGATAACCCCTGTACGCATCTGGTTGAGAAAGAAAGGGGATTAAATAAATAAAAATGAAACATACACAATTTTTATTTGCCAAGTATATAACTCAGTAAAGCAAGAGAGGGACTTCCCTGGTGGCACAGTGGTTAAGAATCTGCCTGCCAATGCAGGGGACACGGATTCAAGCCCTGGTCCAGGAAGATCCCACGTGCCATGGAGCAACTAAGCCCGTGAGCCACAACTATTGAGCCCACGTGCCACAACTACTGAAGCCCACACACCTAGAGACCATGCTCCACAACAAGAGAAGCCACCGTGATGAGAAGCCCACGCACCGCAACCAAGAATAGCCCCTGCTTGCTGCAACGAGAGAAAGCCCGTGCACAGCAATGAAGACCCAATGCAGCCAAATTAATTAAAAAATAAAGCAAGAGAAAAAAATAAACAAAAAATACTTAAAACACTTAAAAATAAACCTTATATGAGAAATACGAAAGCCCTTAAACACACAACAATAAAATAGAGCAACAGAAAATCGAAATAAATGGAGGCATATACTGAGTTCACAGATAGGGAGACTAAATTTTATGAAGGTGTTAATTTTCTTCAAGTTGGTAAGAAAATCCCATTCAAAACCACAATTGTTTGCATGTGCGTGTTTGTATGTGTGCATATAAATTGATAAGCTGGTTGTAAAACTCATTTGGAAATACAATGATACAAGAATAGTTAACATGTTTTTGAAAAAGAACAGTGTCAAAAAACTTTCTCTACCAGATATTAATATGTATTATAATAAGAGAGTAATTAAGACAATGTGGTACTGGGGAATGGAAGAACAAATAGGCTGATAAAAGAGAACACAGACCCCAGATACACTTATAAACATATAGACAACTGATATCACTGAAGTGCAGTGGAAAAAGTACTTATCTTTTCAATAAATGGTGCAGGAACAATCTGTAGATCTGAGAATAAAACCTGACATCTACCTCACACTATACACAAAAACCTATTCCAGATATACTTCAGAGCTAAATTTAAAAGGCAAAACATCCAAGTATCTAAAAGATAACACAAATATGTTGTTGTACAGAAAGACTTCTTAAATAGAGCACAAACAAAGCACTAACCATAAAGGAAAAGAATAAATTTCTCTAGTTCAAAATTAAGAACTTCCCTTCATCAAGAGACACCACTAAGGCTATGACAAAGCAAGCCACAGAGGGAGAGAGAATATCTGCCATAGATATAACAGATGAAGGAGTCATATCTAGAATATATAAAGAATATTTACAAATTGCTAAGAAAAAATAAACTCAAAAACATTTCATAACAGTGCAAATTCAATGGCTCATACAAATCTGAAAAGCTCAACCCCATTAACAATAAGGGAAATCAAAACCACAGAAAAACACCATTATATACCCACCAAAATGGTCAAAGTTAGGAAGATCAAAAATACCAAGTAGTCAGAAAGGATGAGCAGCTGCCAGGAGTCTTTGGAGTATGTTGTTCAGTGTAGACTGTAGAAGTTTAATTGGCTTTAATTGGCTTTTATATATATTACCTGCTTTCCATTCCTGTTCAGAGTTGGGCCATTTGTATTTTCTGGAAGATTTCCTTTGGGAGCCCTGGAAAAAAACACCACTCATCAAGTATTCCAAATCCTATGTCCAGATGTACAAACACTGTATTAGGAAATAGCTGTATCCACACTGACCATTATCATCTGAAGATTATCCAAACAGAATTTGTCTAAAATTCCATATTTTCTGTTTAGAAATGCTTCCATTTCATTACCTCTGTGAAGGAGGAGTCTTCTGAAATATTTCACTATGCTGCAGACATATCTGGAAACATCGTTAAGAAATTACCTTGTTCTACTTTTTTTTTTTGTTTTTGAGGAATTACATCATTTAGCAAGAAATTTGAGGAAGGTGAGCTTGCAAAAGAAACTAAAAAAATATATGTATATGTACACACACATACATTTTCTTTATCCATTCACCCATCAATGGACACTTAGCTTGTTTGCGTATCTTGCTTCTGTGAATAATGCTGCAATGAACATGAGAGGCCAGGTATCTCTTTGAAAAAATGATTTCTTTTCCATTGGATATATACCCAGAGATGGGGTTGTTTGGTCATATGGCAGTTCTATTTTTAATTTTTTGAGGAACTTCCATACTGTTTTCCATAATTGTAAACTTGAAATGTGTTAAGAGAGTAGATCTTAAGTGTTCTCACTACAAAAAAAGGTAACTGTGTGAGATGATGAGTGCATTAGCTGTGATTATCATTTCACAATGTGTATGTATATAAAATTACCACAGTATAAACTTTAACAACTCACATTGCACAAACTAAAATAAATTAAAAAAAAAAAAAGGGACTTCCCTGGTGGCTGAGTGGCTAAGAATCTGCCTGCCAATGCAGGGGAAACGGGTTTGATCCCTGGTCCAGCAAGATCTCATATGTCACGGAGCAACTAAGCCCATGTGCCAAAATTACTGAGCCTGTGATCTAGAACCCACGAGCCACTACTGAGCCTGTGTGCCACAACTACTGAGCCCACATGCCTAGAGCCTGTGCTCTGCAACGAGAAGCCACTGCAACGAGACGCCCGCGCACCGCAACGAAGAGTAGTCCCTGCTTGCCGCAACTAGAGAAAGCCCGCGTACAGCAATGAAGACCCAAAGAGTTAGCGTCTCCTCACAACTAGGGCACCTGCCGGCCACTGGTGGGGGACTCTGATGCCCAAGAAGATGGGAGGAACCCCAAAGTGAACTGGTAGGACGTGGGGAGACTGAGAAGGGAGGAGAAGCGGAGGTCAGACAGGATCAGTGCTCCTGAGGCCAGGGAGATCAGGAGAGGCAGGCGGGAGGGACTTTCTGGGAAGAGTAGGAGAGGAGTGGAGGGCGTCGCCCAGCCCACTTGGACCAGAGAGCCTGCTGAGCTCCCAGGCTGGTACCCCCACTCCAAATCCCCCTCCAGGATGCGTGGGTCCTGGGGTCATAAGACGGAGGCCGGAGAGTTCAGGTGAGGCAGGTGGGAAGAGCCATCCTGAGGAGCGGGAGAGGAGCAGAGGGCAATTGCCCTGACCACTTGGGCCCCGGGAGCCTGCTGAGCTCCCAGGCTGGTCCCCTGCCCTCCAAGTCTCCCCTTTCCCCCACTGGCTGCATTGGTCCTGGGGGCATAGGAGGGAGGCCAGGAGTTCAGGAGAAGTAGGCAGGAGGAGGCCTCCCAGACCTGAGGAGCAGGAGGGGAGGGCGTTTGCCCCACCCACTCGAGCCCAGGAAGCCTGCTGGGCTCCCAAGTGAAGTCTCCCGCCCTCTGAGACCAGGGATGGGGGGCATGCCTGGGCCCCTTCTGTTCCTTGACCCTAAGCCCCACCCCCCAGAGCCCCCAGGCCTTTTCCAGCCCTGTGGGTCCTGAGCATTTGCCCCACCCACTGCCCAAACCTCGCCCTTACTTAGGCCCCACCATCCACAGCCAAGGCCTTTCCTCCCTGCTTTTTTTTTTCTTCTTTACCCTCTTTTTTTACTATTGTGGTACTGATGTACCTTCCGGTTGTTGATTCATCTATATTTTTATTTTTATACTCTTTCTAACGTATCTGTTAGTTTCCTAGTCTAATTTTATTTTTTGCTTTGTTATTGTTTTTTTTTTTTTTTTTCTGCCCCATGCAGCTTGCAGGATCTTGGGTCACGAGCTGGGATTGGGTTGAAGCTGCTGCAGTAGGAGTTCTGAGTCCGAACCACTGGACTAACAGAGAACCTCAGACCTTCATCAGAGTGAAGACTCACCGAGTTCCTCATCTCAGCACCAAGACCCAGCTCTACTGAATAACCTACAAACTCCAGTGGTGGAAGCCTCAGGCCAAACCATCAGTAAGAGAGGAACATAATCCCACTCATAAAGAAAAAAAAAAAAAAAAAAAATGAGACAGCAAAAAAATATGTCACAGATGCAGGAGCAAGGTAAAAACCGACAAGACCAAATAAATGAAGAGGAAATAGGCAATCTACCTGAAAAAGAATTCAGAGTAACGATAATAAAGATGATCCAGAATCTTGGAAATAGAATGGAGGCACGGAATGAAAAAATACGAGAAATGTTTAACAAGATCTAGAAGAACTAAAGTACAAACAGAGATGAACACCACAATAACTGATATGAAAAATACACTAGAAGGAATCAATAACAGAATAACTGTGGCAGAAGAATGAATAAGTGAGCTGGAAGACAAAATAGCGGAAATAATTGCTGAGGAGCAGAATAAAGAAAAAAGAATGAAAAGAACTGAAGACAATCTCAGAGACCTCTGGGACAACACTAAACACACCAACATTCGAATTATAGGGGTCTCAGAAAAAGAAGAAAAAAAGAAAGGGTCTGAGAAAATATTTGAAGAGATTATAGTCGAAAATTCCCTAACATGGGAAAGGAAATAGTCACCTGTTTCCAGGAAGCACAGAGAGTCCCATACAGGATAAACCCTAGGAAAAACAAACCAAAACACATATTAATCAAACACACAAAAATTAAAGTCAAAGAAAAAATATTAAAAGCAGCAAGGGAAAAACAAAAGATAACATACAAAGGAATCCCCATAAAGTTATCAGCTGATTTTTCAGCAGAAACTCTTCAGGCCAGAAAGGAGTGTCAGGAAATACTTAATGTGATGAAAGACAAAAACCTACAACCAAGATTACCCAGCAAGGATCTCATTCAGATTCAATAGAGAAATCAAAAGCTTTACAGACAAGCAAAAGCTAAGAGAATTCAGCACCACCAAACCAGCTTTACAACAAATGCTAAAGTAACTTCTCTAAGCAGGAAAAAAAAGGGAAGAAATGGCTTCACAAGTGAATTCTATCAAATATTTAGAGAAGAGCTAACACCTAGCCTTCTCAAACTCTTCCAAAATACAGCAGAGGGAGGAACACTCCCAAACTCATTCTACGAGGCCACCATCACCCTGATACCAAAACCAGACAAGGATGTCACAAAGAAAGAAAACTACAGGCCAATATCACTGATGAACATAGATGCAAAAATCCTCAACAAAATACTAACAAACAGAATCCAACAGCACATTAAAAGGATCATACACCATGATCAAGTGGGGTTTATCCCAGGAATGCAAGGGTTCTTCAATATATGCAAATCAATCAACGTGATACACCGTATTAACAAACTGAAGGAGAAAAACCATATGATCATCTCAATAGATGCAGAGAAAGCTTTTGACAAAATTCAACACCCATTTATGATAAAAACCCTGCAGAGAGTAGGCATAGAGGAAACTTTCCTCAACATAATAAAGGCCATATATGACAAACCCACAGCCAACATCGTCCTCGATGGTGAAAAACTGAAAGCATTTCCACTAAGTCAGGAACAACACAAGGTTGTCCACTCTCACCACTATTATTCAACATAGTTTTGGAAGTCCTAGCCACAGCAATTAGAGAAGAAAAAGAAAAGGAATACAAATTGGAAAGACGAAGTAAAACTGTCACTGTTTGCCGATGACAGGATACTATATATAGAAAATCCTAAAGATGCCACCAGAAAACCATTAGAACTAATCAATGAATTTGGTAAGGTTGCAGGATACAAAATTAATGCACAGAAATCTCTGCCAGTCCTACACACCAACAATGAAAAATCAGAAAGAGAAATTAAGGAAACACTCCCATTTACCACTGTAACAAAAAGAATAAAATACCTAGGAAAAAACCTGCCTAAGAAGGCGAAAGACTTGTACTCGATATATACCATGTTCTTAGACTGGAAGAATCAATATTGTGAAAATGACTACACTACCCAAAGCAATCTACAGATTCCATGCAATCCCTATCAAACTACCCATGGCATTCTTCACAGAATTAGTAAAAAAAAAAATCTTACAATTCGTATGGAAACACAAAAGACCCAGAATAGCCAAAGCAACCTTGAGAAAGAAAAACAGAGTTGGAGGAATCAGGCTCCCCGACTTCAAACTGTACCACAAAGTTACAGTAATCAAGACAGTATGGTACTGGCACAAAAACAGAAATATAGAGCAATGGTACAGGATAGAATGCCCAGAGATAAACCCACGCATATATGGGCACCTAATTTATGACAAAGGAGGCAAGAACATACAATGGAGAAAAGACAGCCTCTTCAATAAGTGGTGCTGGGAAAACTGGACAGCTACATGTAAAAGAATGAAATTAGAACACTACCGAACACCATACACAAAAATACACAAAAATAAAATATCCAAATGGATAAAAAACTTAAATGTAAGACCAGACACTAAAAAACTTAGAGGAAAACATTGGAAAAACACTCTTTGACATAAACCACAGCAAGATCTTTTCTGACCCACCTCCTAGAGTAACAGAAATAAAAACCAAAATAAACAAATGGGACCTAATTGCACAGCAAAGGAAACCATAAACAAGACGAAAAGACAACTCTCAGAATGGGAGAAAATATCTGCAAACAAAGCAACTGACAAAGGATTAACCTCCAAAATATACAAGCAGCTCAATATCAAAAAAACAAACAACCCAATCCAAAAATGGGTAGAAGCCCTAAATAGACATATCTCCACAAAAGATATACAGATTACCAACAAACACATGAAAAGATGCTCAACATCACTAATCATTAGAGAAATGCAAATCAAAACTACAGTGAGGTATCACCTCACACCAGTGAGAATGGCTATCATCAAAAAAATCTACAAACAATAAATGCTAGAGAGGGTGTGGAGAAAAGGGAACACTCTTGCACTGTTGGTGGGAATGTAGTTTGGTACAACCACTATGGACAACAGTATGGAGGTTCCTTAAAAAAAACTAAAAATAGAATTACCATATGACCCAGCAATCCCACTACTGGGCATATACCTTGAGAAAACCATAATTCAAAAAGAGACATGTACCATAATGTTCACTGCAGTACTATTTATAATAGCCAGGACACAGAACCAACCTAAATGTCCATCAACAGATGAATGGATAAAGAAGATGTAGCACATAGATACAATGAAATATTACGCAGCCATAAAAAGAAACGAAACTGAGTTATTCGTAGTGAGGTGGATGGACTTAGAGTCTGTTGTAGAGTGAAGTCAGAAAGACAAAAACATATCCATATGCTAATGCATATATATGGAATCTTAAAAAAAAAATGGTACTGATGAACCTAGGTGCAGGGCAAGAATAAAGAGGCAGACGTAGAGAATGGACTTGAGGACATGGGGTGGGAGGGGGAAGCTGGGGCAAAGTGAGAGGACTGTTGACATATATACACTACAGAATGTAAAATAGTTGGTTGGTGGGTAGCAGCAGCATACAACAGGGAGATAGGCTCGGTGCTTTGTGACCTAGAAGGGTGGGATAGGGAGGATGGGAGGGAGGCTCAAGAGGGAGGGCATATGAAGACATGTGTATGCATATGGCTGATTCACTTTGTTGTGCAACAGAAACTAACAGTATTGTGAAGCAATTATACTCCAAAAAAGATTTAAAAAAAAAAAAGAAAGATCCCAGGAATTCACACTGTAGTGTGGCACCATCTGGCAGTTCTAGTTCCAATTTAGCCCTGTTCTTGTTTCTTCCAAAAGATAGTTTTTGACCCTTGATCATCTGCCACCACCCTCCAAATAGAAGGCAGCACGGCTAACACATCCCTCATCATCAAATCTAAACTTATGTAGAGGTTTTTAATAATGAGATTAGGCACCTTTTCATGTTTATTGGACCGTTTCCCCTCTTTTATGAAGTGCTTCTTTAATTCTTTTACCCGTTTTTCTATTGGGTGCTCTTTTTCCTTTTTAAAATTTATTTAATTAATTTATTTGGGGGCACATTGGGTCTTTGTTGCTGCATGCGGGCTTTCTCTAGTTGCAGCGAGTGGGGAGCTATGCTTCGTGGCAATGAACAGGCTTCTCACTGCAGTGGCTTCTCTTGTTGCAGAGCATGGTCTCTAGGTGTGCAGGCTTCAGTAGTTGTAGCACGTGGACTCAGTAGTTGTGGTTTGCGGGCTCTAGAGCGCAGGTTCAGTACTTGTGGTGCACGAGCTTAGTTGCTCCTCGGCATGTGGGATCTTCCCAGACCGGGGCTCGAAACCATGTCCCCTCCATTGGCAGGCGGATTCTTAACCACTGCGCCACCAGCGAAGCCCTGGGTGCTCTTTTTCTTTTGATGGAAAGAAGTACTTTGTATATTCTGGATACCTGTGCTTTGAAGGGTATATAAATTACAATATATTTTACAACTCTTTGGGCTTGTGTTCTTTTAAACTGTATTTTTTGGATGAACATGTTTTTAATTTTAAGACAGTTGAATATACCAATCATTTCCTTTATTTTTAGTGTTTTCTTATGAGGATCTTACTTAACAAATCCCTACTACTGCTGAGATTTTGTTACATAGTGTTATTACTTCTATAAAATTTTGGTATAACACAGATAAGGCCATCCAGGACAAGTTTTCTTTATGGAAAGGTTTTTAAATGACAGACTCAACTTCTTTAACAGTTATAAAACAACTAAATTTTCCTTCTTATTACAGTTTTGGTAAGTTTTGTTTTTCTATGTTTATTTCAACCACATTTTAATTACTCAAAGTGTCTTTCTCTTTAATGACTATAATGACTGTTTTATGTTTCTAACATTGGTTAGTTTTGCCATTTTTCTTTTTCCTTGATCATCCTCACCAAGAGTTTAGCATTAGTCTTTTAAAAGAATATATACTGCTTTGCTAATTCTTTTTTTTTTACATGTTACATATTTCTGCTATTATTTTCTTCCATCTATTTGAATTTAATTTGCTATTATTCTGGTTTCTCGAGAAGAATGTTTAGCTAATTCATTTTTAGCCTTTCTACTTTTCTAATATATGCACTTAAGGCTATACAATTCCTTTTAATCAAATCCAAAAGGTTTTGATATTCCTATTTTCATTCAGTTCAAAATAATCTCTACCTTCCAACAGGTTACTGGGAGGTACATTCTTTAACTTCCAAATTTTGTGATTTTTGTTACTAATTTCTCATTTAATTCTGTTGCAGACAGCCTTCTCTATATGAGTCCAACCCTTTGAAATTTGTTAATAGTTTCTTTATGGCCCAATATATAGTTAACTTTAATAAATGCTCCATGATCACCTAGAAGTAATGTGTATCTTGCAGTTGTTGTTAATTCAGTGTTTTATACAGGTTCATTAGATTGTGTTGGTTGTGTTGTTCCAATCTTCTATATCCTTACTGATTTGGGGGTGGGGCAGTGAGAATGTGGGTGTATGCCCTCATTTACTGAGAGAGTTGTATTAAAATTTTATATGTGGATTTCTGCTTCTGGTCAAGATGGAGAAGCTACCATTTTACCCTCCTGTCTGAAACAACTGAAAAACTAGACAAAATGTATAAAACAAGGCCACTTAATACCCTGGACACCAGGCACTGAAGGACAGTAATCCTTGACAGCATAAGAAACAAAAGGGTGAGCCCTACACCATGGCCCCAGCTCACTGCCTGGAGAAAATTTCCAGGAGAATATAGAAAATTCAGAAGATTCTAAAACCTGTTGGGATTAATAAATGAATTGAGCAAGGTTGTTATATACAAGTCATTATAAAACAATTGTATTTCAATACTCTAGCAACAAATAAAAAACAAAAGACCTAAAAAGACACTTCATAAAAGACAGTATCCAAGTGGCCAGTAAGCATTTGAAAAGATGCTTAGCATTATTAGTAATTATAGAAATTAAAATTAAAACCACATAAAGATATTAGTACATACTCACCAGAATGCCTGGAATGAGAAAAATGAAAAATATCGTGTGTGGCAAGGATGATAGCAATGTCCCTTCTGTGAACACTTGGAAAAACAATAGGCTGACCAGGCTACTGGAGAGGAGGCCTCTGGGCCTCTCTTATCTTGGTTTAACAAATTCTTCTTTAAGGTAGTGAGACAGGGCTCACAGTTCCTGTGGTGTACTTATGGACCACTATATCCTTTAATTGCAGGTTCTGGGTCCTCAAAGTCAGACAAAAACAGTAGCATGTATTAAGTTTCCTAGGGCTGCTATTAATACATTACCAAAAATGGGTTGGTTGAAACAACAGGTGAGAAGACCAAAATCAAGATGTTGGCAGGGTGGCACTTCCTCTGGAGGCTCTAAGGAAGGAGCTCTTGCTTGTATCTTCTAGTTCCTGGTGGCTGTTAGTATTCTGCTGCCCACAGCTACAACTCTCTTGCCGGCTTCACAGTGCCTCCTCCTCTGTGTTATCACCCTTTGCCTCTCTAAGGACACTTGTGATAGCATTTAGGGCCCACCCAGAGAATCCAAAGTAATTGCCTCATCTCAGAATGCTTAACTTTAATTAAATCTGCAAAGACCCTTTTCAGTAACCTTTAAAGTTCCAGAGATTAGAGCTTGATATTTTTAAGTAGTTATTATTCAACCTACTACACTTGTGTTTAATATTTTCGAAATAAAGGAATAAACTAGTAACTGTGGAGAGATCAGGGGAAGGAGTGGCCCTGAGGAAACCTTGGTGTGTGTGTGTGTTGGGAGGGGGTAAACTGGGAGGAGGTAGAAGCCTTACCTAGCAGGGGGGTAATATTCTCTGGGTACAGAGGAGCGACTGGGAAACTTTACAAAGGAGTACTAAAGAAGAATTTCCCCCTTCTTTGCCAGGGTCCTAGGATCTGACCCCAATAAATAAATTACTGCACTTACATGTAAATGCACTTCCTGAAGGAGTGGGCAATAGGCATGCTGTGGTAGACCGAGCTAGCTGCCCATTCAATATCCATTCTTTCCTTCTTCACTGAAAAGAATACCACTTTTATTTGGAGCCATCCACTGCTCAGCTAAAAAAGTTCATTTCCCAGGTTTCCTTGCAGCCACTGGTCATGTGACAGTTTTGACTAGTGGGAGGTAAGCAGAATTATGCAAGTGGAGTTCTAGAAAAGCTGTTGTCTTGCTAATAAAAGGGCTACATATTTGCACCTTTCCTGCAAACCCTTCCTTCTTGAAGCACTGCGGTGATGCCCTCAGGTGTAAACGTCAGAATCCATGAGACCGCAACAGAACTGTAGAATCCCCGTACCAGCCCTAAACAGTCTGCCAGTAGACTTTTCTGTTATAAAAGAAAAACAATCCAATAGGGTTTAAGCCACTGTTAAACTTGGTTTGTAGTCGAATACACTTTTAAAAAACTAAACAAAACAATAGCTAGGTGTTTCACAGATACGATAATGTCAACCATAATTGGACAATTCCAATTTTTCTGGAGACTTAAAACAAAAAATGCCTTCACACCAATGCAGGTTCCAGACTGGTCCTCTTGAATGACTGAGTATATAACCTGCTCCCATACATTAGCCATAAAGTGCAGAGAAGGTTAATTAGATTCTTTATTGATTCCACCAATGTATTAGTAGATATGGTAATAGTAAATGGTACTTTTACATTCTCTTAACCAAAAATATAACAAATATTTACATTCAATAAAAATACAAAAAGCATACAGAGGCACTGTCTTTCTAAAAGACATAAGTTTAAGAGGTATCAAAAAATAGGAGACAAACATTGCTTGTTACAGGACACTTTACAATCACTGAATTGTGCAGTATAATTGCTATTTGATTATTATGACTGTGCAGTTTTGTTTTTGTCCTTTGCTGATCAGCTCACGTTTCAATTTTAAAAGGTTAAGTACAACTGTATTCTGTGTATCAAAAGTAAAGAAGCCTTAAAAAAGCACAACAGAAATTAAAGATGAACTGGGGTTCAAGTTTAAATTTGAAAATGTACTGTGACACGGTTTGAAGATTTATCCCTTTGCTGTATCACATTTACGGTAATACTAAAGGGATACATCTACTTTAATATCACATTTTTTAGAAACGTATGTATCAAAATAATAATCAGAGTCTTAAATATACAAGGAAACTCTTTCTCCCCTTCTTTTTAAAGGGGAGAAAACACTTTATAAAAATTAGAATTTTTCTTGGATATCTCCATGATTACTGTCACATTTCAAGCCTAGGAGAGATTCTCAAGGTGGTTATGCAGATGATGACAACGTGACATCACCCTCATGAAAAACCATTTAAAGGCTTTTTCTCCCCAAATATCATACTGCAAGTAACCATTTGGAGAAAGTAAGACTCTATTGAATTACAATAAACCTTTATGGAAGTATATACTGGATTTACTAATTCTCCAAATCTTTCATTATGCAGAGATTTTTTTGTTGAAACTTATTATTTGGCAAAAGTTTGCAGTGAGGATTTACCGCTTCAATAGCCCTGGCAGATTCAGAGTTGTGGTACAATGAGGGCATAGATCTCTTCAGTATACTTATAAATTTATAAAATAAAAACAAACGGCCATTTTGAATTGGAGCAAGTATAGGTTAAGGCTTCTCCTGTTCTAGTCACGTGACAAACTAAGAGAAGGCAGGAATGTACCGTAAATTAGAATATAAAGATCAAAACGCCACGATTTTTTAAGGGATATATATCAAACTAGAAAGCATTTGGCTTTAGTTCTTGATCAATGTGATCAGCTGATCCAAACACTCACATTTCAAGCTACAGGAAACAAAGGCAGCTACAAGATGCAAGTCCAAAACCACAAGCCTCTGACTCTCTGTGCAAGATATTATCCACAACATTGAGGACAACGATGGAGAAGGCTCCCATCTGGTTTGAAAGACCTGCTAAAAAAACAGATACTGTGCAAACAGCACATTTTTCCGGGGAGTGGATATAAAATGGTGAGAATAAATACCCAAACTGGATAAAAAGATGGTTGTAGCAAAAATATCTTTCACTTTGTTTTGCTCTGGACATGAAAATAATATTGTCTAAATCAGTGAAAGAAAAATTTATGATCACAGGACCACTGTTTATAGATCAAACCTTTACAGTGTGACTTTCAAACCAGGATTTTTGATCCAGGTTACTTTCCATTTCAATGGGCCAAGAAAGCTATGGAGCCAACTAGCCTCATTCTAACATACCTGGGGTTAAT
Source organism: Phocoena sinus (assembly GCF_008692025.1). Classification (NCBI taxonomy): domain Eukaryota; kingdom Metazoa; phylum Chordata; class Mammalia; order Artiodactyla; family Phocoenidae; genus Phocoena; species Phocoena sinus. Next base: position 63,300,860 of record NC_045765.1, on the reverse strand, counting down.
TTCTAAGGCTTAAGTTTCGTATTTACAGTTTTTTGCCCATGGGAATTTTTCAGACATGCTATTTTTCCTAAAATGAAGAAATTATCATTTTGATAGAAAAGATGGACTACTGCCATTTACCAGTTGGCACTGATTTATGATTTTAAAATGAAGGAAATAGGAGGATGATAGAGAGAAGGAAGAGAGAGCTAGGAAAAAATGAGACCTTTTCAAAAGGAAGTAATAAGCCAACTAAATCCTATAAATTCACATACGGATAACCATTCAAAAGTAAACCTATTTTTGGCTCCAAGTTGATTTGGGTAGTACACATTAATAGCTTTGGCTTTTTTTTTTTTTGGTAGTCACAGAAGTTTATTAGCCTTTCACTTGCCTTTACACTAAAAAACAAATGAAAAAATTTAAACTTAAGATGTAGAAAACATCATACTTAATCTTTTTTAAATACGGAAAGTCTACCTCATCCAGTAAATAGTTAATGAAATTTTAATTAAATACTTAAGAGTGCCATGCCCAACAGGCTGTTAAATATATATGTCTCCTTCCTCTCAAGGCCTAAAGTGAAAACCAAGAAATAATCACTTCCATAATTCTAGCTCCTCTTTCCCCCACAAAATTTTCAACCAATTATAGACCTTGGTGTGCTAATGAGCTTTACCTGCAGGCAACTGGGAGCTGCAGGGTTTATGAAGATTAAAAACAGCCTTGTGCTGTAAGATGGGGGTTGGGTGGTGGGTGCTGCAGAACACCGCATAAAGCTAAATTGATCTTCATGACTATACCGCCAAAGATAACATGTCCTTTAAAAAAACTCCATATTTGAGTTGTGAAAAATTTTAGGTATGGGTTTCTACAGAGTAGAACTGTCTAGAACTCATTCTCTATTTACTGGATTTATACTTATAGCTACAGTTAGACAGAGAATGACTTTCACTTCAGTTGGTATACATGTTATGTAAGATAAACATTTCATTCTTTGGAAATTAGGGTTGCTACACACCCCATCATACCCCTTCCTTTTCCCAAGAGACTGCTAGGACCCTGTGGTAGCTTCATTTGGCTTTCCAAATCCTGACCAGCAGATGGCAGTATTCTCCTTCCTAACACCTCAACAGCAAAGGGATTCCAGTTCCACTCAAACTGAGACCCTACGTTTTGTTGGTGCTATAGATGGTTACATCTCTGTATAGATCAAACATATCATCCTGTAAAGATGGCTTCAGTTTGGTCAGATCAGAGACAGTTTTATGGCCTCAAACATGAACATCAATTAACAAGAGCTCCCAAATACAAACAAAACCACAAAACTTCAAATAATAAGTTACTTTTCAAATACATAAAAATATCCTTGGTATTGGCAGACATTCTGAATTTGTCTGTTAACCAAGCTATGGCTTGAAAATACTACCACTACTACTATCTTAAAAATAACATGTTAAAGGAAAATCTATAGTGATATATATGGGGAGGACTCGAGTTTGAATTTGTTCTAGTAACTGTGGTCCCAAGGCAGGTCTGGTGTGCAAAGCGAAGACTGGTATCCAGGCACAACATCCATAGCTAAGGAAACTATGCATCTGCAGGGATTAAATGAAAGGAAGCATGATTCAGGGCTATCTCATTGCTCAGAGTACAGGGATTAAAACCTCTGGGTTAGCAGCAGGAGCAGCGAGCTATTTGTTGGCAACAGCCTGCAGAATTGTGAGTTGGTTCTGCCCACTCCTTCCTCCGTGACTTTCAGTAGACTTCAATCAGGTCAATCCAAAGGCTACACTGCTGAAACCTGTTCATTTTCTGAAAATAAAAGAAACACAGTTAAGTGGTAGGTCAGCATATCAATGAAGATCAACAATCTAGTTATCTGTTTAAAAAATTAGTCAATTTCAACAAAGAAATCCTCTCAAATATCCCATCAAAGGCCAGATTTTATTGTAATGACATTTTTGAGTTCTGATCACAATGAAGGCTGACTATCAACTGGAATTCAGAACTGCTTTTTAACCACTTCATTACTAGATTGTTTAGAAGGATAAAATTCATTTATTGCCAAAATTGCAAAGTTGGTCATGAGTTCTGCTAATAAGAGGAACTCTATCAAACAGCATGATTTCAGATAATTTGACATTTTGATACTTGGAGTTTCAAGTGTCCGTGCATTAGTGTAAAACACAACTCTACCAATGTCAAGTGCCTCCTCTTAAAATTATCCTTTTACGCTGAGCTGCTATTAAATACAATCAGGTTGCCCTCTCCAATTACAAAAAACACACCATCGTATTTAGTCATTTCTTTTTTAAGAGATTTCTAAAGCAGTTAAAGAAAACATTTCTGATTATGTGAAATACCAGAGCAAAGACCATTCAATGTGTTTAGCAATTCATTTAAGAGCCATTAAGGTAGTTTGTCAACATACCATCTGCTTCGCTATCTGCGTCAGTCACATCTGCTAGTTTAGGATGGGATGGCTGCAAATTATGCCTCTGAGGCTGAGTTACGATCTTCGATGGAACACAGGCCACAGGGTTGCTACTGAGAGAAGCTGGTGGCAGTCTAGAGAGGCTGTTATGCATCATCTTTGACCTCTGCACTGCCACACTATAATCTGGAGGTTTTAGGTGTAGGTGGGGTCCTTCCTTTAGGTCTGCTAAAGAAATCCCCATGTATCCTGGAGGAGTGGGAGGTGGCTCCCTATACCTATCCTCCTTCTTGGGTGAGGTGACACAGTACACTGGCATGAAAAATAAGCAATGGAAATGTTAATGAAAAATATAAGAAATGAAAAAAAAAACATACTGAAACTTATTACAATGACAAAATAGAACTTAAAAAGGGACACAGTGAATATATTTGAACACAATGGCAGCAGGTTAAAAACACTTTTAATAAGCTTAATAAACTTGATATTTAAACTTGTTTTTAAAATACATAAATTACATTGGGTTTTACAAACATTAAATAGAATGAGACAGTTGAAGGAGATGACATTGATGACAAGCTTCCTCCTTTCATAGGTCAGACCACAAATCACAGAAGTGTGTGACAAATTCCTCAAGGAATACCAGCCCCAAAGTTGAATGAGTCAGAGACATTTAAGAATTCACCCTGAACATCTATACTCTATTAAATGGGGGGATTTTCATAGAAATGACATTTAGGCCCTCTACTTAAGGGCTATTTCACATCAGTGCTGGCATATAAACAACTTTAAAGGGGAACTAATTCCTTCAAGGACCTTATTCCTAACCTCTGCTCTGTAATTAAGTGAGAAGAAAAGCCATAATTTTAGGAAATCCATCTTAAATTAAGTTTCTCTGATTTTCAGTGGACATTAAAAATAATGGTGACTTAGAATCTTTTGCCCTAAGTTTGTACACCCTGGGTCTAAGGCAAAGCTTCAAAAAAACATCAGAAATAAGTTAAAAAGGAAGTTCCATGAAATTAAGACCAATCCACAAGACTCACAGGACAAATGGCTCTGAGTATCTTGATCATGTAAGTAACTTTTAAAATACAAACACTATCTATATACAAGAAGAATAAATTTAAAAGGATCATTAAATTCTCCCCTTAGAGAATCAAGTTTGCCCATATTGAAATTTCTACAACTCTACCAGTAAAATCTGCATGTAGTATCAAGGTCAGAAAGGATTTCCATTCCCATCTGAGGAGAATGGAGTGGGGAGGGGGTGGAGAGGTTGTGAAAAGAAGACAAGAATGAAGAATGTTAAGTGATTTGCCCAGAGTCATCTAGAAATGAACAAAAAAAAATTTTTTTTAATCTATTTTCCCAAATGGATAAGAAGAGAAAGATTTTACACCCTTGCACACACGTGCTTGTATATCCATATAACAGTTACCTAAAAGGCTTTAATAAAACATCCTTGGAAAAAAATGAACTAAAAAATCCAACCTATAATGAAATTTGACAAGTAAAAAATATGCTAAAAAAAGCACGTGTCTTTCATATGTTTAGTAGTTTAAATTGACATCACGAATATAGTATAAAGAGTTGATTATGATAATACTGACTCAAAGTACAGTCACTCCACATGAAAAAAAACCACAGGTGCTATTATATCTAAGTACTTACATAAACTCAATAAGGAAAAAAATGTATCTGACGGCCAAATACTAAAAGAATACACCAAGAAAGCTGTGCATGGTTAGAACGGAATCCACAAACAGAAGCTGGCACACCCATGATATGTGCTAGGAGGGTATAATGAAAAATGTTTGGGTCTTTTTTTTTTCCCCCACGTAGCATGTGGGATCTTAGTTCCCTGACCAGGGATCAAACCCATGCCCCCCCTGCAGTGGAAGCGCAGAGTCTTAACCAGTGGACTGCCAGGGAAGTCCCTATTTTGGACTTCTTTATCACACTTTTTCCACCACTTGTACTACCTAAAAGTAGTATCAGATTCAAAGTTTCTACCATGTATGCAAAAAGCAACTAGGGTCCAAACAATTTATGAGGTGGCAAAGAGAATAATCCCTTTATTACTACTGCACAGTAATGCAATAATATTTTCTTAATAAAACCAAAAAGATCTCAAAAGCAAAACAAGACATATAAACCTGTCCCCCTTATTAACTTCCTGCATGTCAGCTTTTTCATTTCAAATGGCTTGAATATCTGCCCCAAAGCTCTTGAGAAATCATGAACTTTTTGAAAATAATTTGCATGTGGAGGGAGGAAAGAGAGATTAGAGAAGGGAATTTCCCAAGAATAAAATTCTGGGCCAAGGTCACTTTACCACTTAAATTCTAAATGCCACAGATATGACAAAGAACACACAACTTACCAATCAAGCCCTTTTCTGTACTCGAAGTAACAGTTTTATAAACGGGGTCGATGCCGTCCTTGTGGTCCAAGCCTTCAGATGACTCAGCTGGGGTGCTCTCCAACACTCTCCGTTTAACTGTCCCATAGTTTGGTTCGTATGTATCAGACAGAGAACTAGAGGAAGCCCAACTCTGCCTCATCTGATTAGTCTCTAGGCTCCCTTTACACTGACCACAAGTTCGAGAGCAGCCTTTAGGACAGGTACAGGGCTCACAGTCAGTGGGTTCAACTTCAGCTATGGGACCATCCAAATGGGTATATCGATAAGAGTTCAAAAAATCCCAGCCTTTTGGGTTTGGAAGGCTTTGGAAGTTGTCATGGGAGCTGCTTGAACAGGAAGTCCAACTTCCACGACCACTATCAGCTGCTTCTATAATAATATGTTCGTGAGAAATCTCATCATTGCTCACAGAAGATGAGACAGCTAAATTCTTGATTAGTGATGGCTTTGAGAGTGTCCACCTAAAATTGGAGATACACAATTAAAAGTAATTTACTGGCTTAATGGAAACAATTTCTTCAGTCCATTGCAAGTATTACTGCCTACAAGAGACTATAGAACATGCATCACAAGTGTTTAATGCCAACATAACCTTCTGGAAAAAAATGACATTGTAATCAATCATCACTAAACTTGTACTGGCATTAATGTTAATACTTAGCTCGAAACATACACTGAAGAAACTAAAATACTTAAAAGCCTTCCTCAGAATTTTTCTTGAATTATTATAAAAGATGAGGTTTGAAATGAATAAAATTAAGTATACATTTTCATTCTTGGTCAACATAATGCAACATTAGATTCTCTCCATGCACACAGAATTAAGAATCCTCAATTACAGAAACCATGTTTTATTTTTCAGTGTCTCTGAGGTACCAAGGAAACAGCAACTTCCCCAATTACCTACTATTAAATGAATTCTATCATTTATAGCAAGGGTTCTCAAACTTAGTTTCATGGACCAAATCAAGCGAACAGCCTGTTTTTTTATGGTCTTGAGCAAAGCATGGTTTTTACGTTTTAAAGGGTTTAAACAAAATGGAACAAAATACTCCAAAGATTTTGAGACAGAGACCACATACAGCCTGCAAAGCCTAAAATATGTACTCCTTTAAATGGGCCTTTACCTGCCCACCCCCCAAAAGGTTTGTGACTCCCTGATTTATAGTACAGAGCATATAGAGCAGGGATCAGCAAACTAGAGCCCAAGGGCAAATCCAGCCCGCTACCTGTTTTTGTAAATAAAGTTTTATTGGGACACAGCATGCCCATTTGTTTACAAATTGTCTAAGGCTGTTTTGATGCAACAATAGCAGGGCTGAGCAATTGCAACAGAGAGCTTACAGCCAGCTATGCCTACAATATTTACTAACTTTTACAGAAAAAGTTTGTTGACTCCTGGTCTAGAGAACCATAGTTTAGAAACACTTACAAGTATGGTGATAATACTTCACTATATCTTAAATATTTCATATTAAAGTGTACCAGATTTAACAGTATCAGTTTAGAATCAACTTTCTCAGTGCTTTCTGAAGATTTCCATTTTGTCTGATTCTAAATAGAAATTTAGAGTTAACTTTTTTTTTAATTGACTTTTTGCTATCTGATAATTCTTATTCTCCAAATCATACTTTGAGAGAGTAAGGATCAAGGACTAGTCCTACTCTCCCAATCTGTCTACAACGTGTATAGCACTGAGGGTACTTCCCATTACACACTCTTTTTGAGCAATCTCTAACCTTATAGCTAGAATGCAAGAACTACTTCCCACCTACCAATAGCATCTTCACTTTGAGTTCTTATTGATTGAAAAGATACATGATGTAAGTTACTTGAATCCAGTAACACTTAAAAAATGAGCACCCATATATCTTTCAAAATTGTACTTATTTGCACATTCAGTATAGAGAATACATGCTTGGTTCTCCTGTTCTTTCAACTACTCCTTTGGTGGGGGTGGTTTTACGTTCAAATTAGGGAGCACTGCTTGCAGTGGCCACTCGGCTTGGGTTTTGTGATGTGAACACAGGCAAGGATGTTTACCCAGGGCCAGGCTGACTATGGTCTCCTATCCCTGAGGAGTGCTCTGTCTTTTCAAATGCTCCAGTGGATTCAGGGACTGCCACAGCCTGGGAGGAACACCGTTCATCCTGTAGAGCTGCAGACATGGAGTCAACAGAGCAATTGCTCACAATGCTGGACCGTGAAGAAATCTCACTATGGCTGGAGTCAGACAAGTTGTCAGATTTAGCTGATGGTATAAGTGTATAACCTGAATGAGAGAAGACAACTGATCAAACTACAAAACAAAGGAATGGGAGTGGGGAGGGTCAGGGAGAGGACAAAGAAAAATATAAAAAGAACAAAACATAAAGTGAGTATCAATGTCAATTTCCATCTATGTAGATGTAATGGTGCCGATTTTCTGTACATGTTCCTTTACATATCCATTCACCTACCTACCCACACAGCACCAATCTAATTCCAAATTCAAGAAATAGAAAGTCAAAACCCAGTATTACTGAGAAAACTAGTTCAAAGGTAAATCTGCCCCAGGCTCTCACATAGCTACAAGCATTTAATAAAACAAGAGGCATTAAATATATTACAAAACATTAAACTTGAACTTCTCAACTTCTTTTTAACCCTATGTCCCCTCCCCTTTGATTAATATAAATATTTCAAGGCCTGACCTGAGTGTCCAAAACACCACCTCGAGGCAGGGGTATGTAAGGGGAGTCAGGACTCAAGGGAAAGAATTTTATTTTTGTTTTTTCAAACTGCATATACCTTAGATATTTTGCTTCTGTCACCTAAGAAGTCTTGCCTCAAGTTAAAAGCCATTGTTTTAGTATTTTTAAATAAATTGTTTTAGATTTGGACTTACTCTTATACCTAGTTTCCTTTTTCTTCACCAATTTAGCAGAACATTACATTAAACAGCTGAACTGACAGATTTACAAGAATGTAACATGAAAAAACCCAGCATCTACCTGTTTTAAATTGCTCTATGACTTACTGCACAGCAGATATAGCTAGAGAGATTTTCTTTAGCATTCTCTGGAATGAAGGGGTGGAGATGGAGTAAGGTGGAAGGTTCCAAAAACAAATCTGCAGCATGATAGTTAATGTACACAATCGTCTGTTTGGGTAACTGTTAGAAAAGTAACCAAACTTCTTTTGTTGAGAAATAAAGAAAATGCTGTAGTAATCCCAGCAAGGAGTAGGTCTCAAAGAAGTAAACAATTATCTTCTTGTTCACTGAGAGAAGAATGAGGTTGATTAGGTGCATGACCTTTGGGTCCATTCCTAGAAATCTCAAGAAGAACTATAGGCTTTAGACTCACATATAGCTCAAGTTATTACAAAAAAACTGTTGAATAATAACTTTATTAATTAGTGTCATTAACTATTTCAAAAACAAAAATTAAGACTCAGAAAATGTGTGATCTGCATTTGGCTTTTGTGCCAGGCACAGGACAAGCCAAGGAAAGTCAGTCTCTTGACTCCTACCCCAGTTCTCTGATCTTGGGATCACTGCTATTTCTCAGTACCCTTCATGAAGTGATCGGTCAATTTTCAAGAGGACCAAGAAAATGGATGTGGTAAATAAACTAAAAAAAATTCAAAAATTCCTCCTCAAAAGAAAAAGTCATTGTTCTTTTATACTGGGGGATAGACTTGCTTTACTGTTTTAAAAATAATTTCATTCTTACGTCTGTTAGATCAGTACTTGTCAAATATAATTAACTCTAAGAATCACCTGGAAGGCTTATTAAAATACACATTCTTGGGCCTATTTCTGGCAATTCAAACTTACAAGGTCTGCAGTGGGACACAGTAAGTTTTTAACAAGTTTCCCAGATGTTTTTGAACCTGCTAGACTATCTCCTCCCTCCTCTGATCAGAGTATATATGAAAAGTGGATAATATAAAAAAGTTTATGTGGACAAGATACAGTTTCTTGCCTTCCAAACATTTCACTTTAACTTGTAAAGTAGTTGCAATAGTAAGATAGCAACACAATTATCTAAGGCAAAGGTTCTGATCAGATTGTTACTGGGGGATTTAATGTAAAAGTAAACACTGGTTCCTAAAAAGCCTCCTCTACTTATTGCACTCACAGACCCAACTGCTACCAGCAGGAAATAAAGCCAACTACAGAAAACAAGAGTATTAAGTTTACTAACATTAGCAAAATAACATGTACAAATAAGGCACTTTAAACGGATATGATTTTGTTGTTGGAGGACCTGTAACACTAATCATAAAATGCTCATAAATAGTATTTTAGTAAGTTGTCTATCTGAGCCTTATTTGACAAATGACTTAATTTAAGCTACATTTACATTAATAAATGAAAACAAATTTCACACTAAAATAAAGTAAGGAACTTCATCAGAGTGTCTTTCTCCTTTTAGACTTGAATCGCGTATAGAAGCAGTTTAAAGTGTTACTGTTGCCTCGGCTATTTGAATTGAAGATGTCATTCCCTTTCTCATCTTTGATGTTGCTTCCAACATCCTTCACTTTCTCACAGCTTTCTGTAGCTTGATTGAGATCTGCGTCCTCTTTTTTGCTGTTGGCTAGTCTCTCCCTTGAAAGAGTTCTTTCCCTAAATCTTCTAAACGGGGATGTCATTCTTTTTCTGGCTGTGGTCTCACAACTTGTCCTGTCTCTATTCTCCTCAGTGGCCTTCTCGGTCCTGTCTGTTCTTTTGGCTGTGCTCCTGGTAATCTGTTGGATTTTCTTTTGCAAGTAAACCCCACCTATTCCGGGGCAGCTGTGGCCACTGATCTTGGTGCTGGACTCACGGGGAGGGGATGAGGAAGACCCTGAGAGGCGCAGCAGGATGCTGTGATCAGATATGATACTGCCAACTGGAGGGAGAGATGCAAAAACCCTGTCATGGTCAATTAATTCTTTCCAATGAATCACAATTAGCCTGGTTTTATAACATTTCACTATTAAAAAATTCTAACATCTTGACAATATCTGAAAAATTGAAATCTAGCAACATATTTTTTAATGCATGGAGACTCTACTATATAGCATAAACAAGACAGAACACAGGAGAAAGGTTACCTTGATCAGAATAAGCTGGTAATAAAAAATTGCTGAAAGTAACCCAAGCTGGTAAAATCATAAGCCAAAATATGATAAGAGTAGCAAATAACCAGAATTATTTCTCAAAGTAATTATGTCTAGAATTTTCAGGTAGATTCTACTAAGAAAAAGCTTAGCAAAAATCAGATAGGACAAAAAAAAAAAAAAAAAAAAAATCAGATAGGACATATAAATAGTATATACAATAGATGTATTTATAAAGCACAATTTCTGATCCTATTTTCTCTACAAGGCAGAGAAGTTGCCTGCCTGAAGCACTGGGGAAGATAAAGGTTAAGGCCTCTTGATGTCTCACTTTTTCAGTTCTTTCTTATTTAAATTCTCCTTTTAAAAATTGCGAACGTAGGCTTATCTTCTTAACTGTTAGAAAACAAAGAACTATTCCAAAGTATAGCAAGAACTAGAAACAGATTCTAATAACATACTCTTAGTTTAATGACATTTTTTTTCAATCACGGACCACTGGCAAAAAACCTGTCTATGGAAACAAGCAGAAATAGTTTTGAAGAAAAGAATTTTGTCAGATTTCTAAGGATTCAAAACATGACTATGACAGGCTCACAAACCTATAAACATCATGGTCAACTGTTGGTCACATACTGAAAAAAAGACTTCTCTATTCCAGTGGTTAAAATGCATTTGTTTGGAATAAGAGCAATGGGGAAATTCCTGTTCCTAACACCTCTTCCCACAAGTCACAATGACCCATAAAACACCAAATCCAATTCAACTAAGTTTCTTGGTTAGAGAACTGTCTATAATGGGACCTCTGGAGGGTGTAAAGATGTTCCTGAAAGAGCATTAAGAGCGTATGGACATTGTTCATCTGGACCATCTGTGTGAATAGGCACTGTTCCCAGCCCCAATCCTTGGGACCTGATAAAGGGTACTCTGGATAGGATACATACATAGTAAAGAGATGAAAGATATCTGTGTGCCTTCCCAAATCATATATGAGCTGTATACAACAGGAACGGAAACCTGTGTTATGTATACTTTTATATGTCCTATTCGATTTTTACTAAGCTTTTCTTAGTAAAACCTGAATGAAAATTCTAGCCAGTCTCAGCTAAGTGAAGAGGGTCAGTAATGGAGTTATACTGCCCTGGAGTGGCAGCAGGGAAGAAGAAGAGAAACTCTGATTCACTAAACCCTCACCACATCTCAAGTGTTACAGATATTATTTCATTTAATCCTTAAATAAGGTCCTAAAATAGGTGGTCCCTAACCCATCTTATAGACAGGAGACCTGACCTTATATAAATCAGTTGCTTGTAATAACACAGCCATCACCAGGGACAGAGTCAGGATTCAAACTAAGGCCTGGCATCACTGTACCACTCTGCTGTCACATAGTCAGCAAAAATAAAAAAGAACCTTCAAAAGTGAGGGAAACTTAGAACACAGGAACTGAGGAAAGCTCTGGAAGCTTCTCCTTCCTGCTAGAATTCGTTAACTTGTCTTCTCTCTGACCATGTACCATTCTGTACTGTGTTTATTCAAGGATGTAACTTTTTTACATCTGTGAAATGCCATGACTAAGGAGTCTTTTTTGCCAGCGTACATGGGGAATGTGGAGGGCCAGTGTAAGAAACACACACATTATTCAGAATGCTACATTTGCAGCTGACATGAAATGGCATCTTATATGCATATTACCCAGGCTAGTCAAAAAAAGAAAAGCTTCAGTCTGAATTAGGAAAATATAGATAAATAGAGAAGAACAATTTCAGATTTTTTAATTCAAAAGGTTCTACATTAGCATAAATGTAAAAATCCACAAGGGTGCTGTATAGGTTATTATAAATCCTGATTATAAAAGGTAGTAACATTCCATTACTAAAGAAAGGAATGTATCATCCTAAATATCTGTTTCATTTCCTAAATCTTGTAGTTGGTTAAAAACAATTTCTTGTAGACATTCTTATTTTAAAATACTCCATAGAACTGTTTGAATTAACTGGTAATTTGAATAACATCAAGAATTTGCACAGACCAAAACAACTGTGAGTTCTGCCTTCATTCTTATCTATACTTGTCCTCCACCAAAGAAGGACCACACTTTGAATGCAGGAGTCCTAACTCCATGATGCATTAACACCTGAAAACCATATAAATAACACAATCCAAAACATGAAAATTCAGGAAGTATTACCAGTTACACTTTTCTTCACATTTTCTATTATTACCATAGACCAAAAGCAAAATATGTGCCATGTAATGTTTGGTGTAACAAGAATTAGCTTGAACTATTTTATCTTACCTTTGCGAGGGGAACCTTGAGGAGACGCAGGAGGACTAGAATGTAAGGATGATGCCATAGAAATAGTGTCTTCTGCATGTTTCTTACCACTTATTTCTTCAGTTGTTCCTAAAATTTTCTGAGGTAAACTTGTACCTAAAAATAAAATCAAAGAAGCAAATAAGTATCACTTCACAATTAAAATGTCTGCAGTTGCCTAAATTACTATATAACTAAAGCCATGGTGCACAATGGCTAGTGTGGTTAACTGAAATGTATACATGACAAACGGGGACTAAATGACTGGGTAATGGCATACAGAGATTCTCACCTCCAGGATACTTGTTCACATTCAGCCAGTCAGCGCAGATCAGATTATAATAGCTTTTTGTTTGTTTTGTGGCATAAGGGATATTGATTTAACAGTCTGAGTACAGTGTCCCACCCTGCACAACTGACACACTTATTGGAAATCTTAATAGAGAAGGCATGGGTTCAAACTCTTCCCTGCCCTCTAGAGGTGGCCTCTCCAAGTCAGGGCGAGGCATGTGGCAGGGGCAGTGTAGGGATGTTGGCACTGTCACTACCTGTGGTGCATCTGTGCTGTGGGTATACAGAAGCTGCAGGGCTGCCAGTCCAGCCCTTTTCAAGAGCACTAAATTCACACTACAGGAGATAAGTAGACCACAGAAAGAATCATGAACTTATAGAAAAATAGTATGGAGCCCACTGGAAACATTCCTGCAAAGTTCTATCATCACTCTTGTCCAATAGCTGGTCCTTTTTAGCATAGGTCAAACTTAGCAATGCTTTCAAATACCCTGGTATTTTTACATACATCCTCTCGAAAAAATGTCAAAGAGGGGGGCTTCCCTGGTGGCGCAGTGGTTGAGAATCTGCCTGCCAATGCAGGGGACACGGGTTCGAGCCCTGGTCTGGGAAGATCCCACATGCCGCAGAGCAACTAGGCCTGTGAGCCACAACTGCTGAGCCTGCACATCTGGAGCCTGTGCTCCGCAACAACAGAGGCCACGATAGTGAGAGGCCCGTGCACCGCGATGAAGAGAGGCCCCTGCTCGCCACAACTAGAGAAAGCCCTCGCACAGAAATGAAGACCCAACACAGCCAAAAATAAATAAATTAATTAAAAAAAAAAAAAAAAAAAAAAAAAAAAAAATGTCAAAGAGGTATTGACACTGTTTTTAACCAGTAAAGTAAGCCCAACTTTGATGAGTACTCAGCATAGTAACAAGCAGCCCTTTGATACTGAAAAAATTTAAAGCACAGTATACAAACACTACTCTTAATTAAGTGCCATTTTAATATAAATATATTTATCACATAAATAATAGTCATATTAGAGCAAGAGGGAAGAGGGCTACCTGGTACAAATAACACTGCCTCTCAAGTGATGACATCCAAGTAAGAAATCAGAGCTAGACTTGTCCCATGTCTCACTCCTAACACAAAATCAACTTCACCCATTTTGCATCCAATTCTCTACTCATTTCCACAGACACCAAACTAGATCAGGCTCTAGGCAACTTCCCATTGCTACATCAGCTTTCCTCTAAGGTTCCCTATCTCCAATCTCACAGCCCTTCCTACTATAGACCTCCTCCAACATAAACTAGACCATAATCTTGCCTTGCTCAAACTGCTTTAACAGCTACCCACTGACAACTTTCCTCTAGCATGTCATGTTATAATTTTGGCATGTCTGTAACTTCACTTCTCTTCATCCTGGGACACTGTTTAGTACTGTGTTAAAAGTAAGGATTTTGAGCCAGGTAACCTGGGCTCAACTCCCAGCTCCATCTCTTACTCGTGGTGTATAAGTTACTTAGACATTCCTATGTAGAATGAGAGTATTATCTATCTTTAGGTTTATTATGAAGATTAAATGAACATAATATATAAAGTTAGTAAAGCACTTAGAACCGTGTCTGGCATTCAGTAAGTGCTCCATAAGTGTTAGCATTAATTATTATTGTCTCTCAACACTCTACAGCTTTGTCCTCAGAGGCAGCAAACTGCCTGTAGCTCCTTGTAGATATCAAATTCTTCTTCTGCCTGAAGCAACTTCTCTGGAAGTTTTGCCTAATTACCTCCTTCCTTATCAACCTTTAAGACTGCTTAGGTGTTATCTCCAAAAGGCCTTCTCTGGAGCACTATCTTACTTCCGTCTACCCTAAAAGCTCTCCCTCTTTTGTTCTTTTATATGTTATGTACATGCTCCTGGCATAATATGTTATGTACATCTTTTATATGTTATGTACATGCTCCTGGCATAATAGTGAACACGTACATGTTATCTGTTTGTGTGAATGTCTGTAACACCAGACTGAAAATCTGGCAAAGGAAAGGGCATTTTTTATTCAACTTTGGATTTCAAAACAGTATCAAATTAAATTCACAAAGTTCTACTGAATATGTCCTATGTATAATGCATGAACTAAATAATAATGTTAGGGACCAAATCTAATCTAGCTTCCCATTTGAAAGCTAAAATAGTGATACTGTTAAAACAACAAATGAAAGTAATTTGGACAACATCTACATGGCCTAACAGAGGAAAAAAAGCATGGTCTACACTTATATATTTTACACTTGCTTCTTGTCCCCAAGCTAGGTTTTCAGAAGTGGTCATTAATGAAAAACCAACAAACCGTCTTTTTTAGAAAGAAGCAATTTCATTATTTTTAGATGCAGTAATTTCATCTGCATTAGATAATTGAGTAAATGCACCACTAAATGCAGTAAGCCCTTGGTACCCAAATATACTACTGTACGCTTCTGGCTGATATGATTATAGGAATTCCAACATCAATATTTAAAATATGCATGCAGTCACTGAATAGAGCAAAATGAAGCATTAGGCACCTATAGGCAAAATGAAGCATTTTTTGACTCATGAGTACTGATTATATTACACAAACTACAATAGCTGATCTCCAAAGCATTTATATTTGTAATTATTTTCCATTCTAACTTGCCTGAAAATCTCAATTAAATGAATGCAATATTAACTGTGAATACTCACTCAGTGTGGCAGGGTCTTTTGCTTGTCCCTTCTTCCTGATGGGGTGCAAATTTACAGCTGGCACCTGAAGCACCTGGCTCACTCTGTGGGGCTGATGCAAATAGGCTTTAGCTGCTTGGCCAGCTGACCTCACAGGCACTGGAGACATTTCTGATGACTTGACTGATCTTTTCTCACTTAGATTCTTGGTCACTAATAGAAGAGAGTAAGAAATACATAATTCTGCACTTTTTAAGGCAAGGTTATTACCACTGACAATAGTACACGGCTCATTAAAACCACCTATTTTTAACACAAAAAAGATTAATTTTCCTAACAAAAATTTCATGTATTATGTTGTTTCAAAAATTTTGTAGAATTAAGTTAATTTTACTCCCTAAATTAAGATAATAGACTTAATTAGCTCCAACTGCACGATCACCCTAATGGCCATCCTCTCATCTGTATTATTTTTTTTTGACAGATCCTGCCTCAGGTTTATTTCTACAAATAACAAAGGGTGACACCTGTCCCATGCAGACGATACCTCAGGGGTCACATCAGTCCTTCTGTCTTCATATCGGCGACAGAAGAGCCTTTGTTGGTGCCTAGGCCACCTTTGGGAGCCAGAGCCAGAGTCGCAGCTGCATCCTGTGCCCTGATTTGAGCCTTGGCCTCTGGCCAGCGGAGGCTGAGACCCTTGGTGATGTGGGAATGAGCACATTTCCCTGAGCCTGGGGTGAGTGATGTAGTCAAGTCAACTGAGCTTGTGGCTGCTGCCCTTCGCAATCTGGGCTTGACCTCCTTGGGCTTTATAAGAGCCTATATAGCCTTGGCAGGTACACTCATGGCCTTGGTGTTTTTGGCCAGCATCTTCCTCAGGTACTTCTTGTCGTGCCTCTTGGCAAACCTAATGTTCCTCAGGAACTTGGAGTCCACCCCCTTCAGAGATTCAAAGCTTTGTGATCAGGGTTTCTTGATGCCATTTCTGTGCCATGTATGGGATTTGCTGTTCATGGTGTGGTTGCTGAACTTGGCCATGTGTGCACCAAAGCCCAGAAGCACTTGGAACCCAAAGAGCTAGCATCTTCTCATTTATACTACTGAAATACTCCCCTCACTGTAACAATTCTAGCATGCCTTCAAGCCATTCTCCATACAAGAGTGCAATGACTCTTCCATCATGAAAATCTGATCATGCCATTTTCTTTCTAAAATTTATTTTACTTATTTTTGGCTACGCTGGGTCTTCATTGCTGCACGTGGGCTTTCTCTAGTTGCGGTGAGCTGGGGGGACTACTGTTCGTTGCAGTGCATGGGCTTCTCACTGTGGTGGCTTCTCTTGTTGCAGAGCATGGGCTCTAGGCACGTGGGCTTCAGTGGTTGTGGCATGCGGGCTCAGTAGTTGTGGCTTGAGGGCTCTAGAGTACAGGCTCAGTAGTTGTGGCGCATGTGCTTAGTTGTTCCGTGGCATGTGGGATCTTCCCGGACCAGGGCTCGAACCCGTGTCCCCTGCTTTGACAGGCGGATTCTTAACCACTGTGCCACCAGGGAAGCCCTATCGTGCCACTTTCCTTCTCCAAATGCCCTACACAAACTTTTAGATGACTTGCCACTGCTCTCAGGATAAAGACACAAATCCCTAAAACAAGGTCTATTAGACCCTGCATGATCCAGCTTCCCTAATAATCCACACTCTGCAGCTACTAGATTAGATCCCGTTTTATGTTCTCAAGGCATCCTGTATCCTTCCTTCACAGCATTGATAACTGTAACAATACAATTGTCTGTGAGATTAATCAATTAATGTCTCTTCCCCCCACAAGGCTATAACTAACATGATTGTAAGGACTATTTACTTTGTTCACTACTATATCCCTGTGTGTCCAGTGATGGATAGAAAACAGAAGCTTAACAGGTAGTTTTTGAATAAGTAAGTGAAATTATTTCAACAGCTACACATAGGATTACCAGAGATATTTATAAGTAGATGGTTAGTATACTTGAAGATGAACATCAGAATTAAAAACTAAGAACTCTTGGGCTTTCCTGGTGGCGCAGTGGTTGGGAGTCTGCCTGCCAATGCAGGGGACACAGGTTCGTGCCCCGGTCCGGGAGGATCCCACATGCCGCGGAGCGGCTGGGCCCATGAGCCATGGCCGCTGGGCCTGCGCGTCCGGGGCCTGTGCTCCGCAACGGGAGAGGTCACGGCGGTGAGAGGCCCGTGTACCACAAAAAAAACAAAACAAAAAACTAAGAACTCTGACTTAAGAAACAAAAAGCTGCCTCCTCTGTATAAAATCACTACTATAGTCCAAAGAAAAAACTTCTTCCTTCAGGTAGTATTTTTAGTACTTTTAATTCTTCAGGCAGTTATTCAGGGTGGTTTTAATGCAGGTCCAACCTCAATACTCCATGATATTTTTGTTTTAAACACCAAGATAAAAGTGTTTAACCTGTCCCAGCACAGCTACAATAGTTAGCTACTATGCTTTTAGAACCTAGAGAATATTTTGGGTGATAAGAATATCTCAAAAAGTCAAAGCAAAGTGCTCCTAGGGGATAACAGGCAGTAGCGCATCAACTGACTGAATCCAAGATGTTACCAACTTTTGGTTAGAGCCATGAAACATTTTCCCCCCAACACTAATCAATTCCGTATTGACATCTTATTTTAATAGTTGCCATAGTACAAAGAAAAAAATCAAGAGACTACTTTGAATATAAAAAAAGAGGTCACAGGAGAGTGTCAAAACTCACACATATATACTTATCATGAAGAACCAAATTCTATAATGTTTGGCAATCAACTATTATTTGGGTTTGGAATTTTAAACATTTAAAAATCAATCATGCAATAAAAATCAAAGACTCTCAAACTAAAATAAAGCAACATGAATTGAATTAAATTTTCACAGAACAGTTTAACTTTCAGTTTAAGAAAGACCCACAGGTTTTCTCATTTTAAATCGGTATTAAAATCAATGGTAGTGAGACACCATTTAGTGTTATGAAAAAAGAAGTAGATAAGTCTAAGGTGGGTGTGAGAGGAGAAAGGTATCACAGGTGTGTGTGAATGCGTGGTGGGGGGAGGAGAGAGAGAACGCAGAGGTTGGTATGTGGGATCTTTCTAGGAGTCAAAAAAGTTTTTTTAATTAGTTATTTGGCTGTGCCGAGTCTTAGTTGCAGCACACGGGATCTTCGTTGTCGCGTGTAGGATCTTTGTGCAGGATCTTCATTGCGGCATTAGTTGCGGCATGCATGCAGGATCTACTTCCCTAACCAGGGATCGAACCCAGGCCCCTGGCATTGGAAGCAGAGTCTTAACCACTGGACCATCAGGGAAGTCCCTAGGCCTCAAAATTTTAACAATGAGCAAAGCATAAAAAAGGTTTCTATGCTTCTGAATATTCCAAATCATATTTAGGAAACAAAGAAAAGCAGATAGTGAAAACAAAAGATAAAACAAACAACCTTCGGGCTTCCCTGGTGGCGCAGTGGTTGAGAGTCTGCCTGCCGATGCAGGGGACGTGGGTTCATGTCCCAGTCTGGGAAGATCCCACATGCCGCGGAGCGGCTGGGCCCATGAGCCATGGGCGCTGAGCCCGCACATCTGGAGCCTGTGCTCCACAACGGGAGAGGCCCAACAGTGACAGGCCCGCGTACCGCAAAAAGAAAAAACAGAAAAAACCAAAAAAAAACACCCCAACCTTTTATCAGACAAAAGCAGAAATAATAAATTGCATTCGGTAACCATAAGATGATGAAGTCTATACTGCATTACTTGGGAAAAAATAATTCTGATGATCATTCAAAGCAGCGTCAGAGATATTTAATAAGTGCGTATATGGCTTTGAACTTTAAAACATGAATAAAATTTGAAGATTCTATATACTTTTTCAGTCTTTACTTTTGACATGTACCATTTTCTCATAGCAGACACTTCTTGATATCCCACCAGGTGGTAAGAAATTTTTCCAGATACTTTCCAAGTCTATATACATTTATTATTTTTAACAGCCATATATCATTCTTTGTATTGATAAGGAAGCAGTGTACTTAACTATTCTCCAGTGTTTTGATACCTGTGTGAGTTCTTTTTCCATTGTAATACATGCTGCACAATCCCAATACTGGACACCTCACAGACTGCTGTGAGGAGGAGTAAATGGCAAGGTTTATAAAAGTGTTTAGCATGGTTGCTGGCATATAGAGAGTGCTCAGTAACTGTTAGCTTTCATTATTTTATTTCTTTCTCTTAATTTAATAGGTTTGATGTAGAAAGAATCTGAGATAAAACACAGTACCAATACTTGCTTGACTTTTACAATTAGGAAAACAAGAGATCTAAGATGAAGAGAAACTTGTTCAAATGGTAATAAATGAGACCCAAACTCTGTCTCCATCCTTTAGTAGGTGTTCTTTTCATCACAACCCATTCATTTTCCTATTGGTAAAAGTGTTCAAGATACTGTTTTTATAACAACACTTACTGAATGGCTCATTACCCTACATTTTAAAATTCACTGTGAATCTGAATTTTAAACTCAATACTTGGTTGTATCTCCATTTTATCTTTTCTACTCTATTGACATACTTTTTCGATTACTATGTAAATACTATATCATTTATCAATTTCAGGGTCAACCCATGATAATTACAATTTCCCTCTATCAATTAGGAACACAGAAATAGAAAAACTGAACCTTCCCCCTCATATATTCTGTCAACATTTAATCAAGTTCTATACATCATACTGGGATTTTTACTGGTGTAATATTTAATCATATATATAGATAGATAATACTTATAATGGAAGTACAATCATCTTTATTTTGTTGTTATAACACAATATATTTTACCATCTTTGATCTCTGCTTTTACAACTCATGATTTCCTTGACCCAGAGACACATACATTCTATTGTTTGTACTTAATTTAAAAAAAAAACAGTATTGAGAATAGCCTCTATTTTGTTCATCATATTTTCTATTTATAAATATTAGAATACGTCTAATTTTTCTTGTTTTACTTTATTTACTGATGCCTATAATACACCTATTATCTCTAACAGTATATTAATTAAATTTATTGTATTTCTTCAGTTGGTAAATGATATTATCTGTAAAATTTTTAGGAAAGAGAAATTTTTCACTTATTTTACTCTTCATTTAGGGATGAAGATCAGAACATTCTCAAAGAGAAGGGCTCCTCTACAATGTTTTGCTTTTTATAAGAAGACTTCAAAATGCTTTTTAAAGAACTATATCACTCCATTTCTTGCACAGAGTAATCATCAGGAATGGATGAGAATTCAGTATCTGATTAACATGATCACATGATGCTTGAGGTATGTCAGTAAACTTTTGTGAGTGAAAGTTAATTTTCTTGGGACTTCAGGATAATACTAGAGCAACAAATTTCTATTTTGTTGTGCTGTTTAGTGTCACGTAAGTGAAAACTTATACTTACAGGTACCATATGCAGGCTCCCATTGCAATGACATCATCTGGAACTTCTCCTCATCTGTTTCTACATCCAGACTGGAAAGATACTGCTTCACTTTCCTTGCCATTTGGGCATCTTCATACAGCTTCTTAGCATTAAGCAGAGAGCTACGGCGTGCCTTTTTTTTGTGAGCACCTCCCTGAATATCCAGCATGTTTGAATTTGTGCTGCCTTGACTCAGTGACCTGTAAGAAGATGGAGATCACAATAAGGGGCTGTAAAGATGAGAATTAAGTATGGCAGATTGAAAATTAAAAGAATTCTGTTCTGTTAATGCAACTGCATGCTGATGCAAATGAGTTAAAAGATGAAGAGCATTAATGCAAAGTAATATGGCACATATGGCAATGTTCTGAGTTTTCAGATTCAGCAAAGTTCAGAATTCAAAAGAATAAGTTAACAATTCCCCCCAAAGCAACAAATTCCATCAGACCTGTGTTTGGTGCCTTTGCAACCCATGGCACAACTCTGACAAGTATAAGCATTCCTTTGGCCCTATGGCCATCCACACTCTGAAGATATGGCAAGAGCCTAGTTCAGGACAAGTCCACCCTGAGCCAGATCTCTGCACCAGGATTCTTCAGCAGGGGAGTTTCTAGAGCAGCTCTGCTTGTACGTGCTGCTTTGGACATGCCATCGCCATCACCATTCTTGTATATAGCTGGCCCACTCCGAGCATGCTCACCGATTTTACCAGTAACCAGATTTTGACCAAAATTCAAATAGAACAACCAGTAAGAATAATAACACCATTTATACTCAATTCAATATAGTCAGAGATCAGAAATGCAATAAAAAGCTATTCAATGCTTCTACTCACATATGAAATGGTTGGGCAATATGTGGCTTCTGGACTGGGGATATGGGCTCTTTCTTTTGCAATGCCTCTAAATGTGATGAAACTACAAGCTGGGTAGGAATAACTACAGTTGAAACAAGCTATAGCTTCACATCCAACTGTACTCTTTTTGGCAGACTTCTTTCTATAATAACCACATCTAGAACCACTGGAAAACAGGAACTGCAATGCTATTTGTCCTTTGTAACAAGGATAGCAAACACAAGGTTCTAGACAATTTTTATTTTAAAGGCAGTTGCCAATTCTAAAATAATGATATCTATGGGTCTTCTAAGTTAGCCTCCCAATTACCCAAAGATATTCTAAATACACATACCACAACCATAAAACAATTTGTTTTTTTCCGTGCTCACATACCCCGTTTAAAACAGACAACTAAAATCCTAATGTTTTCATTATAAATTAAGTGAAATAAAGTTGTAAAAAATGTTACTTTTCTTTTGTAATTTTAAGATCTTTAAAAGAGTGTGTCTTACATTTGATGACAACTTTCAATTGCTACTGGTCAGGCAGAAACTGTGATGTGGTTGTTGCTACTTACATATGCAGAAACTCCTAAACTTTCAGAGTGGTTTGGAAAAAATCCAATGGCATTAGTGAATTACTCCCTTAACCTCCAGGAACCAAATGATTATAAGGATGTAGTGAATCTAACAAGTTCAACAACATTTCCAAAGCAGGTGTCAAAAGGAAGTTAGCCCTAAATATCTGCAAAGCCAACCTAAGAGCCCAGCACCAGCAGCTTTTTGTTCTTTTATGGCTTGTTTTAAGAAGTGTGGCATTACCAACATATTTGACAGCACAAAAGGCAATACTGTGTGAGGAAAAAAAAACCCCAGAAACTAATAACCCTAAAAGTGATTCAGAAAATTCATATTCTAAATACGAAGAAGTTTTAGAAGGACCTAAACCAATTTTATATTTTCTTTTTTATGAATGCAAAAAGGTGTTATGTGATAAAAACACATACCTAAGTTTATATAAGAGCTCTTTTAACAAGTATAAAGTTAAAAAATTCTCAGTGTTAAGAAGGTACTGCAGTGACTTTTCTTCGTGGTACATAAAACAACAGTGGTCCCAACAACTGATGATGTCTCAGATTCAAAGAAATGTAGTAAAATCAAGCCCCAATATTTAGGAGCAAATTTGAATACAAGTATTTAATAATTTTATGTAAGCTGATATAAAAAAGTGTCCAGAAATTCAGGATACATACAAAATTTTAATAAGTGAAAATCTCATGATAAATGACAAATGTCTTCTAAGCTTTCAAAATGCTTTGATGTAAAAACAAAAATATCTAGTGCCTGCAAACATCATACAAAGCAACCCTAAAGCTAAATGAACAGTGAATGTGTTACATAAGTCATTCAAACACCCCAAAATCCCCACTAAGATATACCGTTCAAGTATTCTTCTTCGTAACAGTAACGTTAGGAATCAATTTCTATCTTCAATGAGAAGAACCAGAAAAGACCAAGACATGAATGTAAAGTATAGAAGAAAACACAGAAGAAACACAGAGAAGGAAGAAAGCAGAAGGAAATTCAAGTTCACCAAGCTTCAACAGAAAACAAAAGACCACAAATAAGACAAGACTCAAAGTAAGTGGCTCACAAAAAATCCTTCTTATATGTAATATAAAAGCATCTAACTTAATGATTCACCATAATCTTAAAAGAGCAAAATTCTTCTTTTTTGCTCATCTACAAAACCCATCTTTTTCTTCAACTAAAATCCCCTCATCCACAAAATCCATCTTTTTCTTCAACTAAAAATGAAAGGATCAGATAGATGATTTATAAGATCCCAAACATTCTATGATTTCTACGTGGATACTTAGCTATCTATTACAGATCTGTAAGCAGAGATCTGAACCTACTTGACAACAAAAGGTGTTGTTAGGTCTGATTCTATTTCAGTTTTAAGAGAGATAAGGGAGTCTTTAATTAAAAGTGGTAGGAATTTAAAACTCAATGTTGTATGTCTCATGGTATTAGTGGATCTGAACAATTAAAATCATCCTCTATTTCAATTATTTACAAACTCAATATTACAGTATCGTTTGGATAAAGGCTGCACCCTTTTGGAAAACTGATAGAAAAATGTAATCTTTATAAACAACCCTTTTACCCATTTTAATACACTTAAACATTTATTTTTATAAAATATGGCATGTGAATAAAAGAAAATAGTGTGGACTCTGGAATCAGACTACCACCATTAATGAATCAGAATCCACCATTAGTGAGCTCTAGGAATTTGGACAACTCTATCTTCCCCATCTGTACCATGGGAATAACATTATCTATTTCACAGAGTGGCTGGAGAATTAAATAATTCATATAAAGTGCACAGAGAAGTATATGGCACATAGGAAGCACACAACAAATATATGCTATCGTCATCATTATCTAACTGACCCTGATAAATAAAATCTAAAAGGGACTTATGGGACGTCAACAATGGAAAAGTAAAGGGAAAAAAAGCTAGTTCTAACACTATTTTAACCTTGTTAGCAAAAGGCATTTATTTGTCAGGAATGTAGGTTGACAGGGTTAATAGAACACATGCTATTTTACGTGCGTGCATTAATGAAAAGGATGCAGTATATGTTAACAGTTGCACAACCTTCATTACAGTTGCATTCATCTCTACACTTACCCCAGACTCCGCCACCTCTTCTTCCTGTAAGCAAGAGCCACAAACATTGAAGCATGTGTTTGAATAGGAAAGCACAGAAAAAAGACAACAGTCGTGAGTCAGAGAAACTACGGAGACAGAACAGAAAAATTTTACTAGAAAAAAAAGGTAGCTTAACAGTAAAATGACTTTAATGAAATACAAGGGGGTAAAATGAATTATGATATGTACTGAAGGCCAAAAAACTCCACACTATTTAAAAGTACGCTTTTAGACCAATTATATTTTTAATACCTAATTCATTTAGAGGCTTGTGTTAATAAGAAGCTTAAGGGAAAACATTTATTAACTATGAATTTTGAATTCAAAGTTTTCAGGGAAACCTTAAATTAAGGAATATAATCTTTTGAACTTTTTTTAAAAAAGGATTTTTGAGCCATACATTTAAGCAAGGATGAAATTACAAGAAACAAAAATTTATAATTTCATTTTTAAGTACAGAAATTCTCTTACAATGTGCATTAACAAGAAATTTTGACCAGCAAATCCAACTTAAAATGTAAGTATAAATATATCATCAAAATCTTTATGATCCTGTATCTCCTTACACTACAATTGGGCTGAATCAAGATTCTTTTTAAAATTTTTATTCTCATTTATTTTTTTGCCCCTTCCCCCCAATCCTGACTGGTCTCATTATATCTCTGGCTTGTATCCAATAAGCTCCAGCTCTGGCCAGCCCAAAATTCTGTTTTTCAGTAAGCACACTGACTACTGTTAAAATAAAAGGGGTACTTTGTCTACACAAGATATTATACACCACCAAACTGGACAATTACTTGCTTAAAGAAAGCTAGTACATTTCAGTACTAGCTGACAAATACAACTGATTCAGGAAAACTTCAGTCTAATCTAAGTATGTTTTATTTTTTCCTATACTACATTCTACTGTAGCCTAGGCCATTCCCAAGGAAACAGCCAAGTTTACTGATTTCATCCTCAGTTTCTTCCTCCTTTGCTCATTTCTGAGGCATTGTACTTAAAATATTATCAACTGGTCTGGCAGGCTCACAAAGTCATTATCATCTTGAGGAACGAGGGTGCTAAAATACATGAGTAGATGGATGTCTGTGTAAGACAACAGGGCGTGGTGGGGCCACGGTACAGGGACATATAACAAAAACAAAAACTTAAAAACAAAGAAACAAATCCTCCAGGTCTGCTTTGGTCCCTGGTTCTTACTGTTTTCTGCTTCTACACTGCTAAGCAATGACACCCCTCATTACATGTAGTGATTTTCAGGGACAGAAGTGGGATGGGTTGGGAAGAGGAGATATGATATACCCCTTCCTCCATACTTTGAGAATTTCTACACTAGAGCAACGATCAGGTCAACTACTTATAAAAACAAAGACTCCTGAACAGTGATTTTGACAAAACAAAACAAAAATAAAAAAACCAATCCTGACACACATTGATTCTGTTTGGATACAAAAACTCCATCTCTAACTTTTAAAAAACCAAGTATTTTTGTTTCCTTAGTAGGCTATATTTCTTTCAAGCCACAAGAATTGTGTCTGCCTGGGTAAACATTTCATTTTTAAAGCTCTTAGGTACTGAAGCTATACACAAAGGCCCAGAAGAAAATCAGACCAAAAATGAAAACCCTAATATCTTTTTACCCTAAAAATTACAGAAATTACTGGGAACAGCTTGACAACACACTTTATGTTTTATATAATTTGAGGAGACATTTGTTATTACATTAAAAATGA
The DNA here is from genome assembly GCF_008692025.1 of Phocoena sinus. Classification (NCBI taxonomy): domain Eukaryota; kingdom Metazoa; phylum Chordata; class Mammalia; order Artiodactyla; family Phocoenidae; genus Phocoena; species Phocoena sinus. The sequence continues at coordinate 63,274,840 of NC_045765.1, read as the reverse complement.
ATTTTAAAAAGCATTCTTAGAAGATCAGGTTAATATTGAATGCAATTCTTATTTTTATTTCATTTTTATTAGAAATGGAGCATCCTTAAATTGGCACTTTCTAAACTGCGTTAAAGAATTTACATACAAATAAACAGCAGTACCATGACTTGAAACCAAGGAATATATTTTAGAAGAATAAAGTAGAACTTAGGCAGAAATAGAAGTTTAAAAATATTCAATAAAAAGACATATTCAGTAAAAATAAAAGACTAATACTTCATACATTTTGTTAGAAACCAGATGAAAGCATCTGTCCTGTGTGATAACTTCAGTAAAGATCAGCAACTTACTTAAACATTTAAGTTAGATGACATTTTAATTAACAATAACAATACAGGTCTATGTACTCAAAAAAGTAATAGAGAACTAGGGTTCAAATCTCAGCAATTTATGTAATCCTGGACACATTACCTAACTGCTCTGAGCTTCAGTTTCTTCATATGTAAAAGGCAGGCCAATACTACTACCAACCTTTAAAGGTTATAGTGACAAACTATTACTTGAGAGAGACATCTGTAAAGCACTTAGTACACTACGTAACAAATGGCAGATGATCAATAAATGAAAAATATATCATGCTCAGTGCCACTCTGTAACACTTACACACTTCAATGACATACCTCTGTCGGAACATCATAGCTGGGTCCATGTTAGCAGAAGTCATTCGAACAACTTGACGAATTTCCTTGGCAATCATTCTGAGCTTCTCAAAATTTACTAAACCATCTACTTTGGAATCATTTCCTATAGAATAAAAGTAACTTTTTTTAACTTCCAAAATTAAAATATCTATATAAAAGTAGCAGAAGTCAAGTTATTATTGTTGGAGGCACAAATCAGAACCTTCTTTATCAAACTGTCACTTTTGTTTTCAAGAACTGATAAACCCATAGATGGTTTAATCCTGCTCCCAGGGAATGAGCTAATGGGAGAAATTCTACTCCTACGGAAGTAATGATTATGATTATTGGAAAGTGAGAAACTGTGCATAGCTTCTAAAAGCCATTTCATTATGCTGTAGGCACACCTAGTAAAAAATACAGCTCCTCAAATCTAATTCTCCAGATGCTCAGCCCACTCTTAGGCAAGTACGTGCATCTGTTTTTTGGGCAGCAGAGTAGAGCACTTGAAAACTTAGGTTTTAGCCAGAGGTCACAAACAGTGACCTTTGGCTTAACTAATCTAGTAAGGTTTCTATGGTTTACGGTACTTAAATAAATTGTAAAATGAGTTGTCAACACTTAAGAAGTGGAAGACATCCCAAGAAAACAAGAATTTCTGACTTCTCTCGAAGAAAAAAAGCGGGGTGGGTAGGTGGGGGATTAAATAGTAAGTATTGATAGGTCTGTTTTCCAAGTGGTAATAATTAGTTAAAATTAAGAGGTGGCTGGCTCGTAGGGGTAGACATCTTCTAATCTGCCATGCATCCTCTCTTCCCCAGGATTTGAATTTACAATCATGACTTTAATCATTAAACACAAATTTGCTTGTTTGTAAGTTCCATGGTTTTTGTTTCTGTTTCACTAAGTAGTTCTCTGAGGGAAAAAACTCATACACCTCTCAAAATGGTCTACTTTTCTTTGACGAGAACAGGAATGAGACCAGACTTAGCCCATATGTTGGCTTACCCAGTTCAAACCACAAGGCAAAAAATTATATGTTCAAAGGGTAATCTAACTGTCTTTTTTTCACACCTGTCTTTAACAGCTGGTCTGACCCTATTTATTTTCCACATAGCCCCTGAGGTGTCTGTGGAATTCCAAGTCCCTGAAGCCAAGTTTGAGAACCACATGGGTCTGGAACACATGGTGGGCTCCCTTTTTGTAGTAAATGGCACCTATCCATTGGACATATAAATTGTTCAGGGTCTCAACATGAGTTGAAAACAAAATGATAACCCAAAATACTTTCAAGTCACATAAACATGTTTTGAGGGAGCATGTCAGAAAAATATACTTGAAGCCTATAATGATATTTTCTTATGAAAAAGGAGTGATAATGAAAGTGGGGGCAGAACAACTAGTTAATTGGCACAACACGTCTGCTAAGAACAGTTAGAAAAGTTGGACAAAAATAGAAAAAAAATGTTTTAAGTCATCAAAAAACTATCAAGGCTGTGAAGATCTGAAGCAATAATGAAGATCTGTGGCAAGTTTAGCATCTCCCAGTGCTTGACCCAGCATCTGCTGATTTCAGAAAAGGGGATGATGAGCTGAAAAACTGAGTAGTGCCACCATGACCTTTGAAGTTAGAGAAGAACTTAAGTCTAGATAAATCTTCAATGTTTTGGGTTGGGATTTTGAAGGCCTATAATATATCCTCAGACTAAAGATAAACTAAATGTAGACTGGGATAAAAGTTCAGTGTTAAATTATCTCAAAATATGAAAAGGGTTTAAGGGGATTTTTGGATTGCTAGCACCCCTAGCTGCCTGGCAGAAGCAAGCTTTAATTCTCTCTGGAGGAATGTAATATTGTCTGAAACCCTAGATTATTTCTGTAATTTCTTTATACACAACATCCATTTGGTCAAAAATAACCAGGTACATCAGGAGAAAATTCAACATGATTGAAATGCAAGGAATAAAAATAAAAGACAACAGAAAGACTCATAAAGGATCTAGATTATGGAGTTATTGGAGACAAACATAATAGTAACTGGTAAATATGTGCAAGGTTATAAAAAACAACACTGAGAACTTTGGCAGAGAACATGAAGATAAAAAATGAATTTAAATTGTAAAACTGGAAAAAAAAACCCCAATAACTGAAATAAGGAATTTGTTGCTGAATTTAACAGTAAATTAGTACACAGTTGAAGAAATAATTTTAAAATTGGACATTAAGCTGGGAGAAAATTCCAGAATGAATAAAAATATCCAGGTCAGAGAAAACCAAATGCTGCACCTAGTCACACACATCATAGCAAAACTAGAGAAAAACAGAGATAGAGAGAAGAGAAAATTATAAAGCAGCTATGAGAAAAAGGGTAGATTGTTGTCAAAGGAACAACAAGTAAGACTGACACTTGATTTCTCAACAATAACAATGGAAGCCAGGAGACAGTTTTGTTATCGCAAAATGTTGAAAGGTAAGTGCCAACCAAAGTTATGCCTTAAGAATGAATATTAATTAAAGACATTTTTCAAATAAACAAAAAGTAAGAGATTTCATCACCAGTAGACTTGCGCATAAGGGAATAATAATCAGTGTTCTACAGGAGAAAAAAACCCCGACCATATGAAAACTTTGAAATGCAGGAAAAGTAACAATATCATCACGCAGGTAAAGCTAAATAAATACTGACTTTACTAAACAACAATAGTATAGTGTGGCATTTAAAGGCATGGAAACAACTGTATATGTTGGGAGGTGAGCAAATGGGAATTTAAATGGTCTAACTTCTTGCACTGCCTGACACACAGAAAAGTACTAATGAATATTACGTGAATTAATATCAACAAGTATAAATATACTGGGTTGGCCAAAAAGTTCCTTTGGTTTTTAAGTAAAACTAAAAGACATTTTTCATTGTCACCAAGAACTTTATTGAACAACGTATTCACCTTTTTGTTCCACTACCTTCTGCCATTTTCCAGGTAACTTCATAATTCCATCTTCCCAAAATTTTTTATCTTTTTGAGAAAAGAACTGTTCCAGGTGCCTTTTACAGTCTTCCAGGAAATGGAAATTTTTTCCATTAAGAGAATTTTGTAAAGACCGAAATAAATGGAAATCCGAAAGTGCAATCTCTGGTGAATATGGCGGATGAATCAGAACTTCCCAGCCAAGCTGTAACAGTTCTTGCTTGGTCATAAAAGAAACATGCGGTCTTCCGTTATCCTGATAGAAGATTATGCATCTTCTGTTGACTAATTCTGAACGCTTTAGGTCGAGTGCCGCTTTCAGTTGGTCTAATTGGGAGCAGTACTTGTTGGAATTAATCATTGGGTTTTCTGGAAGGAGCTCATAATAGAAGACCCATTCCCTTCCAATCCCACCATATACACAACATCCATCACCTTCTTTGGATGAAGACCGGCCTTTGGTGTGGTTGGTGGTTGTTCATTTCGCTTGCCCCACGAGCGCTTCTGTTCCACATTATTGTGCAGTATCCACTTTTCATCACCAGTCAAAATTTGTTTTAAAAATGAAACGTTTTCATTACGTTTAAGTATAGAATCACATGCAGAAATGTGGTCAAGAAGGTTTTTTTCGCTTAACTTATGTGGAACCCAAACATCAAAGCAATTAACATACCAAGCTGGTGCAAATGATTTTCAATGCTTGATCTGGGTATTTTGAGTATGTTGGCTATCTCCAGCGTGGTATAATGTTGATTGTTCTCAATTAATATTTCAGTTTGATTGCTGTCAACTTCAACTGGTCTACCCGACCGTGGAGCAACGTCCAGCAAGAAATCTCCAGCACGAAACTTCGCAAACCACTTTGACACGTTGGAGCAGTCACAGCACCTTCTCCATACACCGCACAAATCCTTTTGTGCATTTCAGTTTCATTTTTACGTTTCTTTAAATAATAAAGTATAATATGCCAAAAATGTTGTTTTCTTCCATCTTCAATATTAAAATGGCTACAGAAAAATCCACCAATTTTGATAAGTTTTTTAAAAATGCATGCTGACATGACAGCTGTCATGATACAATCTAACAAAATTGTTTCGAATGAAGTGAAAGACAACTAAGAGCTACTAGAAAAAACCGAACAAACTTTTTGGCCAACCCAATATAATGCCTAGTGTAACACAAGAAAATTAGTAAAACAGTGTGTATCAGCAAGTTAATGGAGGACAAATATCATTCACAAAAATCAATTAAGGGGAATGGAGATAAACCACATGGCAAAAGGTTAATTTGGTTTTTAAAACTAAGAACTTGGGCTTCCCTGGTGGCGCAGTGGTTGAGAGTCCGCCTGCCGATGCAGGGGACGCGGGTTCGTGTCCCAGTCTGGGAGGATCCCACATGCCGCAGAGCGGCTGGGCCCGTGAGCCATGGCCACTGAGCCTGTGCTCCGCAACGGGAGAGGCCACAACAGTGAGAGGCCCACGTACCGCAAAAAAAAAAAAAAAAAAAAAAAAAAAACAAAAAACTAAGAACTTGCTGTTCATCAAAAGACATCCTTAAGAGAGTCAAAAGGCAAGTCATACTATATACAGGACTTACACAAAATTCTTAAAAAGTATATATTCTTAAAAAGAACCTTATAAAAAATAAGCAGGACACTGAACTGATAATTGTCAAAAGAGGACGAATATATACAAAAGGGTGTTCAGCCTCATTAGTAATCAGAAAAATGCAAATTAAACCACTTCAAGATACAATTACACACCTACTGGAATGGATAAAAGTAAAAAGAATCAATTTACCAGGTGTTGGTGAGAATGAGGAACAACAAGAATGCCAAAAACACTGCCAGTGTTCCACTTTAGTAGATTAATCTCAAACTGCTTTCCAAAGTTGATTATATGAATATCAGGACCCATAAATTTCACTGTGAATTATACTGAACAAAAATACACGTGCACTACGAGATATGTGAAAGAATATTCATAGCAGCATTATTCGTAAACAGTGGAAACTATCAAATGCTCATCAATGGATTGGATGAATCCACTGTATTGCATTTATGTAATGGAATGAATGCTAAATAGTTTTGAAAATGAAGTACAGTTACACTCAAAAACATGGAAGAATCTCATCTCACAAGTCTAATGCTGACCAAAATAATCCAAAAGCCAAACCAAAACTAAAAAAATAAACATACTCTGTGATTATATAAAGTTCAAGAACAGGTGAAACTAAACCACAGTATTAGAAGTCAAGACCCTAGTTATCTTTGGGGAAGATGAAGGTGGTAACCAGGAAAGGGCATGAGTGGGGGTGCTGGGAGGTAGGCAATATTTTATTTCTTTGACTGGATGTTGGGTGCATGGGTGTTTGCTTTGTCATAATTCATTGAGTTGTTCACTTGTTCTGGGTACTTTTCTGTATGTGTTTAGTAATTAAAAAATTAAGTTGGAAGGAAAAATATTACTAAACAAAACAATAAATAAGATCAAAAAGTCTGATCTTGGTTGTAAGTCAACTTTTAAGTTTGAATGCATTGGGTAAACACCTACATTTGTTCTTGTCAATAATGTGGGTTTTGGTTCCTAAGATTTGCTGCACTTAACTGGGTAAAGCTTTAGTGACTTTTAATCAATAGACTGGAAAATACATTAAACACATCACAATTATGGAGAATTAGCTGAAGCTAAATATGCTCATTTTCAAATTACTTTTAAATACCTTCATGTAGAAATGTCATATCTTTCTTGACAACGGGGAAGAGTGGAATAATTGGAGGCTGCATGCTTTGACTACTAAGAATATTTCTATATTTTGCCATGTTTCTAGATGGATCAAAAAGGTCTTGTAGATCTTGGAGGTGTTTCTCATACTTGCTTGGTAACTTTTCCCAAGTACCTCTGAGTCGTGCTACAGATGCCAGGTTCAAGCCACTGCCGAAGATGAGAATAAAAACATTAGAAGGGGACTTGTGGGAGAGAAAGGACTCAGGTCAGGAAAGTGTATAAACCAATCTTTTCTAATAAAGGTAAAATAAGCAGGGACAAATTTCAATGTGCTGAAATAAACAGGAGAACCATGAAAAAATAAATAAATAAAAGGGACTCCTTGATCTTAAGGAAAACTTCCTTCAAAGGAACTACATTACTTGCCTATGGTTGTATACCAACAGCCTTTATTTTGTAGTCTGCACAAATATAGTAACAAATATAGTAACTCCATAAAATAGGCATTTAACTTAAAAATAAATTTCAAGTATCACAATGTTTTTTTATTTGCTCAGAAATAACTTTATGGACAAATTACCTATTTGAGAGTGGTATAAGTGATAACAAGCGTTATATAAGAAGCAAGGCAAGTTCTGGGGCTGAAAACCTTCTTTCCTTGAGATTTTGGCCACTCATGTCCCTGATTCCAATACTTCCATATCCCTAGATTCTAATCCTGTTGTCCCTCAGGCCTTCATATATTCAATGTCTCCTCTCTATAGGATTTTAAACAAACTCAGATGGTCCTAACTTTAAAAATAATGCATGCCAATTAGCCTACAACTCCTCCGCCCTAGCCCTTACCTCTATACTACCAACTCATAGGTATGCTGCTGAATGAATAGGGCAATTTTCTTACCAGTTAATCCCTCTTTTGTTCTCAGCCACCTGACTTTTACCAATACTATGGTATTTAAAATGTTCTCTTGATTTCTGATTTTAAAGTGTGGAGTTAAGGTATCTTTGTTCCCTCGGCTTCTCAGAAATCATCCCAAACAACTACAAGGATGAAAAACAGGAATGCAAATTTCATCTCCACCAAAACTAAGAGATATCTGTAACTCCTAAACACATTAGAAAGGCTGTCAAAAAATAGTCAAGGTCAACTTTGAGTAGGCAAAATGCTGAAAAAGAATGCCTGCAGATGAAGATGTCAATGAAAGCTGGTAAAGCACAGCTCTCTGAAGCAGGTAACTCACCCAGAAGGCAAACCAGGAATCCCCTATTTGGAAGAACATAAGAGTCCATAGGCTGACAGAATTAGGAGGGGGTTGGACTCTGTTCTTTACCAGAGAGTGTCAGGGAAAGTAAGATTAACACAGTACACACAGTGATATAACATCTTGGCAAGAAGGAATTTAACAGTGACACAAGAAAGAAGGGAGAAACTGAGTTGTAAGCAGCCATAAAACTGCCAATTTTCATTTGCTGGAGAGAAGTAAAGGGTAAAACAATTCACATACAAGCTCTATTTCTGCTAGCCTGGGATACTGCCCTGGCTTTTCTCCCACGTGAATCTCCTGCAGATAGATGGTATAGGAAAACTCATGTCATTCAAAAAGAAGGAATGAATACCAGAGCTATAACATGCTGCTACAAGGAAAAACAAAGACTTAAAGATCATAAAGCAGGAAAATGTTCCAATACAATAAAAACTGGGACTAATGACTCTAGCCATGATTTCAAATGAACTAATAAACAAAGAGTAATGCAGTGATATAGGAGTTTAGGGAAAAAATATATAAGTTGATAAAAAAGTTAAATAAAGTTTAGAAAAGAATGGAAGAAAAAAATGCAACCAACAGAGAAATGAAGGCAACACTGGAACCTACATAAAGAAAAAAAAAAAAAACTGCTAAAACCTTAGGCAAGTGACTTAAAAGAAAGGATTAACGAAAGCAATCAATGGAAATGGACAGAGCTGAAAAGAACAAGAGAGAAAATAATGGATATGGAAGACAAAGGAGATCTAAAATACATATAACTGGTATCCTTGAAGAAGGAAACGAAAATAATGGAACTGAAAAAATATTCAAAAGTACAATTTGAGAAAACTATTCAGAAACAAAATAACTGAAACTATAGAATAGATACCACAGCTCCAGAGAACTTGATACAAAACTAAATGAGATGTGGAAACACCCATGTAAAGGTAAATGACTTCAGAGATAAGGAAATAATGAGAGTAAACACAGAAACTTGAACAGCTATATAAAACGCTAGTTGTAGAGCCATTATCTATGAGGTTCCCAAGAAATTACATGTTAGACAAGAATTTTAAAGGCAGATAAACTGACACTGTAGTTCAAAGCCAACAGAAAAATACTCTGAATATGCTCAGGATATATAATTCCCATAAGCCCTTGTGCAAGAAATGACTAGAAAACAAACTTCAACCAGGAGATGACTGGAGAGAGTGATGTCAGCATTATACTGTCATAAGATGACCCTCATTTTACTCCTTGCCCCAACAACGAAAATTCAGCATCTATCCATGAACAGTAAGTAGTGCCTCTGTGGGAGTTGTGAGACCCAGAATCACAGACCAAGGGACCTGAGAGGAGCCTCACCCACTGGCATACTGGGTAACAAGCAGGTAGATTTGGGTACTGGCTGTGGAACCTACAGGAGCCTATGAAATGGTTCTGGCCCCTCTTAGCTGTGGTCTGGGAACACATGGAGAACACTGACTTGGGTGGTCAGCTACAGACAAGAGAGCCTTTGTGAAGTCCAGGTTTCCAGAGTGGAAGTTCAAGCACTCTGCTGGAATATAACAGAACAGAAAAAAAGAGTGCAGATGCACTGGAATAGAAATAGCTTGACTTTGCTGGCATCAAGGAAAGCATAGCTTAAGCCTAAACTAGACGGCCTAGGGTTTCTCCCACAGGGGAAAGGGAGAGCCAGTGAGTGAATGCTTGGCTGCCCTAGCAGTGTAGGATGCTGCCAAAGACACTCATTCTGTCTTGCAGCATCCAGAGCACTAAAGTGGGAACTCCATGACTGGGGGGAGGGAACAGATCAGAAGAGCAGCATATAAGATTCCAAGAGGTATTAAAGGGATGTGGTTCCTGCTAAATGCTTCTGGATTCCAACAGGAAGCCCATCCAGGAGCCACAGGGAAAACCTCACTTGTAAACCCCCCAACGTACCCAAGAGCACCTGCAGCTCAACATGCACAAACCCACACCTCCCCCCACTCTGCTACTGGCTCCCTGTGCAAGGTCCCAAGAGAAAGCTCTGGTAGAGAGGAAACACACACAGGAAACAGGCCAGAGTCTGTGGGCAAAGAAGAAACCACAAACCTGAGCTGTAGCACTACCTTTAGGGGAAAAAAAGAGACTATCAGCAGCTGACACAGTACATCCTAGGATACAGAGAAGACATACAAGCTTCAGAATTCTGCCACAAGAGGGAAAAGAAGCATGGAGCAGATGTATCCACACAATGCCTGAGAAAGTCTCAGAATCTATCAATTCAAGAATGATGAAAGGTTTTTTATCCTGAAGGCAACTCATAAAACTCAGAGAAGGTGAATGCAATTTCAAATGCAAAAAGAGCAATGCAAAACTCCAAGTAACATGAAAACTGAAGGAAACACGACATCACCAAAAGTTCACGGTAATCTTCCAGTAATCAAACCCAAAGACATGGCGATCTATGATTTACCTAACAAAGAATTCAAAACAGGTGTTCTAAGAAAACTCAATCAGCTATAAGAAAACAAAGACAATTCAACGAAATCAGGAAAACAATATATGATCCAAATGAGAAATTTAACAAAGATATAGACATCACAAGAAAGAACCAAATGAATATTCTGGAGCCGAAGAATTCAGTGAATGAAATGAAAAAATGCACTAGAGAGCATCAACATCCAGTAGACCAAAGAGAAGGAAAAATCAATGAGATAGAGGACAGGAACTTTGAAATAACTCAGTCTGAGGAGAAAAAAGAATGAAGAAAGTTGGGAAACCAACAACAAAAAAAAACCCCAATATACAAACCACTGGAGTTCCAGAGGGTGAAGTGAGGGAAAAGGAGGCAAAAAGACTATTTAAAGAAGTATGGCTGATAACTTCCCAAACCTGGCAAGAGATCTAGACATCCAAGCTCACGAAGCTAACTGGTCAACCCATTATTTCAATCTGAAACAACTTTTTCCAAGACACATTATAATAAAGGCAGCAAGAAAAAAAAAGATTGTAACTTACAAAGGAAACCCCATTAGGCTATCAGCAGATTTCTTAGCAGACACCTTACAGGCCAGGAGAGAGTGGTCTAACAGTTCAAGAGTACTCTATCTGGCAAAGTTATCCTAGAGAAATGGAGGACTTTCCCAGAAAAACAAGAGCTGAGAAATTCACCATCACTAGATGTGTCTTATAAGAAATGCTAAAAGAAGTTCTTCAAATGAAATGAAATGATGCTAACTAGTAACATGAAAACATATAAAAATATACAACACTCTGATAAAGGTAAGTATACAGTTAAATTTAAAAAACTCTCAACACTGAAATATGATGGCATGTTAACTAGAGTATAAAGGTTAAAGGACAAGAGTGTCAAAAATAACTCTAGCTACTACAATTTGTGAATGAATATACAATACAAAAAGGCAAACTGTGACATTAAAAACATAAAAGAGGGGTAGGGTTTTGTATGTGACTGAAATTTTATCAGTGTCAAACAGACTGTTAATAAGATGCTTCATGTAAGTCTCATGGTAACCACAAAGCAAAAGCCTATAGTGGACTCACAAAAGATGAAAAGGGAATCAGAGAATACCACCATGGAAAAGCACCAATTCACAAAGGAACACAGCAACAGAGTCAAAAAGTTAACAAGGGAATTATAAAAAGTCCAGAAAACAATTAGATGGCAGTAGTTAAGTCCTTACATTTCAATAATTACTCTAAAGGTAAATGGACTGAATTTTCCAATCCAATGGCACAGTTACTGGTGGATTAAAAAAAACCAAGATCCCACTATATACTGCCTACTCAACTCAGCCTAAAGGATACAGACAGGCTCAAAGTGAATGGATGGAAAAAGATATTCCATGCAAGTGGAAACCAAAAGAGAATAGAGTTATTTATGTCAGACAAAATAGACTTTAAGTCAAAAATGGTAATAAGAGACAAAGAAGGTCATTATATAATGATAAAGGGGTCAACTCAGCAAGAAGACATAAGAATTGTAAATATGTATGCACCCAACAGCACAGCACCTAAGTATATTAAGCAAACACCAACAGATCTGAAGGGAGAAAAAAACAATACAGTAATAGCAGGGGACTTCAATATTCCACTTTTAGCAATGGATCTATCACCCAGACAAAAAAATCAACAAGGAAATGTTGGACCTGAACCATACTTTAGATCAATGGACCTAACAGATATATACAGGACATTCCATCCAACATCAGCAGAATACACATTCTTCTCAAGCATGCACAGAACATCTTCCAGGATAGGTCATGTAAGCCACAAAACAAGTCTTAGCAAATTTAAGAAAACCCAAATCATACCAAGTATCTTTTCTGACCAGAGTGTGTGAAACAGCAAGAGGAAAAATGGAAAATCTACAAATATATGGAAATTAAGCAACACACCCCTGAACAATCAATGGGTCAAAGAAATCAAAGGGGAAGTTAAAAAATGCCTCTAAACAAAGGAAAATGGATATACAACGTTCCAAAATTTGGTGGATGCTTCAAAAGCAGTTCCAAGACAGAAGTTTATAATGATAAATAATTATATTAAGAAAGACCTCAAGTAAATTACATAACATATGTAACCAGAGCTAGAAAAAGAAGAAGCTAAACCCTTTGGGAAATAACAAAGATCCAAGTGGAAATAAATAAGAGACCAGAAAAACAACAGAAAAGATCAATGAAACTAAGAACAGGTTTTCTGAAATAATAAACAAAACTGACAAACCTTTGGCTAGACTTAAAAAAAGAGAAATAAATAAAATATGCTATTTAATTCCAGCCATAAGTGATTGATTTGCCTGTGTCATCTCTGCTGAAAAGTCAATATATCCTTTATATTCTGTAATGTATTTTAATATAAAATGTAAGAATACAAAGCAATTAACTTTACATAACTATCGAAAATATATATAATAAAATGTTCTTCATAACAAAACAAACCTCCTAACCAAAGCAAAGCCTCTTAACCAAATCTCGCCTTTCTTATGCCCATCTTGGGGCTGCTGTCCACCACCCTCGCTCAAATCATTCTGTTTCCTTGGCTTTAACGACCCTATCAAAATTGTGCTCTCCTACTGTTTCTTATATTGATCCTCTATTTCTTTGGCTGGACTCTCTTCTTTACCTCCACCCTGAGGATGGTCTCTAAGGTATGGTTTTTAGCTCTTTACTATTTTCTTTGGACACAGAGATCTCTGCTGGTGTCGATCAATTTTTTTTTTTGAATGGAATACTCTGAAACTGAGCCTATAACTCTCAGATTCTTTACTCCATGCTTTCTAGTCTTCTAAGTGTTTATCAATGGCATCTCTGTTCTCTTGTTTTAGACCCAGCTGTTAAAAACTGTGAGGTAGGTGGTGTAATTCCTGAATTTCACAGACGAGAAACCGGTCTTCAGTTTCCCCTTGACACGTTAGAGGCAAGATTCAAATACAGGTGCAGTTGATTCTAAAGGTCACTCTATTAATCTCTATTCAATACTTCCTCCACAGTGCCTAGTTCAATTGCATCCACTGGTAAATTTCATAAAGGAGTTTGCTATTACTATGACAGATTTATGATTAAAAAGTTCCTTAAAGATTCTAATTTTATCTCATGTGAGTACTAGGAATAAATCATAATTAATTTTTTGGAGGGTGTGCATAGATGGGATTAGTTAAGGTAGCTATTATGCTGCCATATACAAGCACATGGCCTTATAAACAGACCAAACTACCACTACCCTCCACCATTAAAATCAGACTTGCTTTAAGAGGAATCCCTCTGTTGGTCAGCATTGTGCTGGATGAGGGTCAGAAAATAAATTACCTAGACCTAGATTCTCATAATAAGTGAAGAGAAGGAAGAAGGTTCCCAGGAGCTCATGTAACCATCCACATTTCCTGGGCTTATAAACTTTGAAGGATTTTTACAATTCTTATGGCCCAGCTTTTGTCTGAGTGGTAACACATTCACTGATACCTTGTATAGTCTGTGGGAAACAGGAAGAGGTCACCAAATGGCTGCTGCTGTTATTACTGTTGCTGCTGTTGTCACTTCAAAATAGCAATTTTAAGTTAGTTCATTAATTTTTAGTGCATTAATTTTTCAGTGTCAAATCATGGTGAGGCAGGTACTGCCTGTTGCACAGAAGTCTGATGATAAAGACAGCTATTGGGCATATATCCGAGAGGGTATAATACCTCAAAGGGGGAGAAAGGAAGAAAACTGGGAAGGCAATCACCTATACTTACCAAAAAAATGTTTAAGTGACTGAAAGATGGAAGAAACAAAAAGAGAAAAAAACCAGTCTCACCAGAATGGAAAATATATTAAATCTAACAATATTTATATAAACACATATTAATTGAACTTTTCTTCTCCTAGCCATTTAATACCTAAGAAGAAAATCAGCTTCATGTCCAGTATCATGACAAAACCATAAAGAAATATTTGTACAAATTTACCTTATTATTGCAAACATGGAATTGAAGTTCTTACATTCTCGACAATGAAGTGCAATTTTAATAAAATGTTTAATAATCTTCATTCGTTTGAGCTGATTTGATTCAGTTAAAATCTCTGAGGCCACCCAGAATGTCTCTTGGTTTACAATATCTTCAAATTCTTTCAAGTGAGTATTTCCTGTTTTTGAATCTAACTTAAAAAGGTCATCAATATATTCAGTAGGCTCAATATTACGAAATAAATCAAAGTCCCTCATTGACAGCTGAGTGGCCACCTCAATAGTACTGAGCTGCAGCATGGATAGCTGGCTTTCTTTAATTAGTTCTTGAGCATCTTCATCTGAACAGAGGGTTTCTGTTTCCATGTTATTTTTTAAATAATACCTAAAAGGAAAAAATTTGTTTTTATAAGTGATTTCACATTTATAAGAACACTTTCCCTCTATCACTGTTGTCAAAATATCATTATACTGTTAATAACTTTTTGCCAGCAATGTCAGCAGAATATTGACTTAAAGATAAGACAGAGGGACTTCCCTGGTGGCACAGTGGTTAAGGCTCCGTGCTCCCAATGCAGGGGGCATGGGTTCGATCCCTGGTCAGGGAACTAGATCCCACATGCCATAACTAAGGAGGCCACCTCCTGCAACTAAGACCCAGTGCAACTAAATAATAAATAAATAAATATTTTAAAACAAGATAAAATGGAAAATTAACATTTTAAATAAGAAGACTTTGAAGAAGTTTTCCTCTTATTTGACCATTTAACATCTATTATTTTAAAGTGTAAAAATAATGTTGATTATGCTGTGAACTTAATCATTTTAAGAAACTACTCTCATGACGTGAAGAATCACGTGTATATTCTTGAAAACAAAAGCTTTGTGAGGGCTCTATAAGGATATAGGACACATGATAGGTACTGTACAAATACTTGTTCATGGATAGCATGAATAAACTCCTGAATCAAGACTGTTCACATCTCTACTCAGAAGTTGTTGCTGCACTCATTCCCTTCTTAACTCTAAATTTCCAAGAGAAGCAAAGAAGAATAAAACCCATAAAGGAGGGAAACTCTTCCACTACTGATTTCTCCCTTGATAAATCCAAAACCTCATTCCAGCAAATAGCACTGACCAGTAACCATAAAAAAGATCTTCATTTGCCTTTCACCTTTTTTAGATGAACAATTTTATGGCACTTAAAAGCTAAGAGATGGGTTAAGTAAAGAATTCACAATTGGGAAATATACAGGGCTGTTGCTGCAGAAGAGGTTACATATTGTATCACATGTAGTTTTTACTTCATTCTTTTCTAACATACAACTTGATCTAAGCCTATGTTTGTGTCCATCTATGTTTTATTGTCAAGGAACTATATTTCTTTTTCTTCTGACTTTAAACTGTTCACATGCCTAAGAGATTACCATAAATAAGTGTTGAAACTCATACTATAGATAATAAAATTATATCTAACATTTAAAGTATGTTATGCTTATTAACTCACTTAATTCTCATAACATTCCTCTGAGGTAGGTTCCATTATTATCATCCCACTTTATGATGAGAAAATTCAGGCACAGAGAAACTAAATAACTTGCTCAAGGTCACATAGCCAGACCAGGGTTTTGAATTTGGGCAGTCTGGCTCCAGGGTCCATGCTCTTAAGCACTATGTAAAGCCAGCAAAGCAGCGTTAACCCACTCTTTCTTAACAGCAACCATGATGGATAGTCATTTTAAGGTTTCCAAGGATTTCATCCTACATATGAATCTGGGCTCACTAAAAAGACTGCATTATTGTCAGAGAAAATCACCAAAGAACAAATGTAGTACTAAAACTATCTTCTAGTTGATCAAATAATTTTCAGAGCACATTAAAAACATTTTTTAAACGTTCTCCTGTATATTCATAAAAGGAAAACTACTAAGAAAAAGAATTATGAAAACTATGACTTCTTCTGCCCAAAGGTCATTTAAAAAGCAAATTTATAAATTAACATATATACACTCAGATACATATAAAGATATGGATCATCTAGTTTCCCCCTCTAAAAAACAGGGATTGGACTATACCAGTGGTTGTAAGACTTCATTTTAGCAGGAGGGCTAAAATATTTTAGAACACTATCCTCCCTTTCTTTCTCCCACTTTTGGGTAGCACTTATTAGTGCTAACACTCTAAGATTCTATTATACATAATTACGGAGACAACAGAAAGCTAACAAAAGAGAAATACATGTTAATTTTAGAGAGAACTCAGTGGACCTAAAAACATGATGTTCCTAATTAAAGTATCTCTTTTAGCATGGAATCTTCAAAAACACATGTAGAAATAAGTACATTCATTAATAAGCACATTCACCTTCCATTGAGCTGAATTCTATCAGCTAATTTGGAGAACTGGTCCGGAAGTCTCCTCTGTTTTATGACACCCTCAGGAGT
The DNA here is from genome assembly GCF_008692025.1 of Phocoena sinus. Lineage (NCBI taxonomy): Eukaryota > Metazoa > Chordata > Mammalia > Artiodactyla > Phocoenidae > Phocoena > Phocoena sinus. Next base: position 63,258,342 of record NC_045765.1, on the reverse strand, counting down.
AACAGAAACTTCACAGAGAGAATATGTGTCAGATGCACCAGTCAAACCAAATTCATGAATAGCTTGACAAACAACTTCTTTAGCTGTAGTGTCTTTACAGATGATAATGTAGCAACTTTGTTGATCTGCTTTGAAAACTCTTATAACTTGATCAGGAATATCTGTATAAATACAAAAATATGTCCTGTTATTTTCCAGAAAATGGTTTTTAAACTCTTCAAAAAATAATTTGGGGGGCTTCCCTGGTGGCGCAGTGGTTGAGAGTCCGCCTGCCGATGCAGGGGACACTGGTTCGTGTCCCGGTCCGGGAAGATCCCACATGCCGCGGAGCTGCTGGGCCCATGCGCCATGGCCACTGAGCCTGCGCGTCCGGAGCCTGTGCTCCGCAATGGGAGAGGCCACAACAGTGAGAGGCCCGCATACCGCAAAAAAAATAAATAAATAAATAAATAAATAAATAAAAAAAAAAAAAAAAAAAATTTGGAAGACAATGATCTCTCTAAACAGTAATATATACATTTCTATTTCAGGAGGTTAAGAGAAATCATTGCTACATTTATTAATAAATAAATGTATCTTTTCAGATGACAAAATATTAATATATGTTCACAGGAAAACACCAAGAAAAAGAGAAAAATTAGAGTCATACTACGCATACGATTTGGAAGCCACAAAATTTTTGTTTATTATAAACATTTTTATGCCATTAAATATTCTTCAACAAAACATTTTTTAATGGAGGCATAGGACTTCACAATATGTATTTGATAATTTGAAATGATCCAAACCCTTAATCACAGACATTTACCTTGCGTATCACTTTCCTTTATTATAAGTAACAGTTTCCCCCCACCCCAAACTCTCCCTGTAGATAAACCTTTGCATGCAAGCTGATTATTTCCTCAGGGAAAATCCAAAAAAAGAGAAATGCTGAGTTAGAGGGCATACATATTGTCAAGGTTTTTGAAATGTAGTTCTGAACTGTTCTCCAGGACAGTTATAATATTTTATCATCCTAGGGTATAAAGAGAACAATTTTAGTCACACTCTTATCAAAACTGTTTATTAAAACTTTTTTTTTCCATTTTGAAAGCCCTATTGCATTTCTGCCCTCCAAAAATGTGTCATTATTTTATATTTCACTTCTTTGGTTACTGGTGAGACTCACTGGTTTAATGAACCATTATTATTCCTTTTTAAAAATACCTTTTGGTATTCTTCATTCTTTTTCCTACTGAATTATACTAAATACCAACACAGTCTACTATGAAGTGGCAAATGTCTTCTCAGATTTTATATTTATATACTTTAACACAGGAAAAATTTAAATATTCATGTGGTTAAATCTCAGTCTTTGCCTTTGTGATTTCTGCTATTAGTAAATAAGTCCTACTTTAAGATAAATGTTCATATATTATGTACATGTAAATAATGGTATTTTTCCCTCTTACTCTATCATATTTCTTTTTCTTCTTATACGGCATTGGCTAAAACTTCCTGAACAATGATCAATACGACAACAGTGGGCTAATTTTTTAATGTAATTATATTTTTATTACATAATTTACTACATAATTAAAAATAATTAAGTGAAAAGAGATTTAACATGAAAAACTTAAATTTTTCCTCATGATAATAAATTGTTACAAAAATTTCTTTCATTTTAAATCAGGAAAAATGTATTATTGTGGATATTTTTGTCATGTGTGTAGTGGGGGTAGGCTGGGGATATTTTGGTGGCTCAAGTAATGGTATATTCTTTGCCTAGCATTACCTCCTTCTTAGCATTGTATAAATTGTAAGATTAAAAGAAAAATTACAAATTTGTCTCAAAACCACCTGAGGTATAATCCTAGCTAAAGGAAAGAGAAGAATAATGAAATAGATGTGGGAGGAAATAATTTCACAGAATAAAGTATGCAGTGAGGCTGAGGACACAAAAAGACAGAGACTGACTCTCAGGACTGGAAGAGTCAACTGAATATACACAAATACAATTCCAGGAAGAAGGATTCTTAGCCAACAGATATTTTGAATGTTCTGGGTGTACTGTCAAATTGGAAGCAGAATACTTCATCTATTCAGGCCCCCTTCCTAAGATGCACGCACCAAACTGCCTTTTCTTAAGGTATGCAAAGATCTGAGTCACCAAACATCTCTTGTTCCTATTTCTTTGCAAATGAGTCAATCCTCAGCATGTTGCTGACATTATCAGGTTTCTAAGTCTATAAGGCATAATGTAGGATCTTAATCCATGCGAACGAGATGCTTCTCTACTCTGGGCTAGAAAATGCAAGAAGTTGGAAATTTCAGTTTTCCAAAAGAAAGATACTGGACAGAACAATTTCATTATCCCTTTTAACTCTACAAAAGGTGTCAAACAACTACTATTATTATCTGTATTGTTCCTACCCTCTTCACAAAAATAGGTCTTAGCTGTCCAGGACTCTCGAGTTGGATTTGTTTACTAGGTCTTTGGGGGCTGAGCCTCAGCCAGCAGAGCTGGCTGACCTGGAAGGAATACGGAGATGTTCTGATCCCTTTTATTAATTTCTTCAGAGAAATTTATTCACAAAGACAGGTGGGGAATTTGCATACATTTCTCTTGCTGCTAACATACTATAACATCTGGGAAGGAACAGATGTCTGTATCTTGTGTATCCTGCTAAACACTGTACTCTGTTACACTCTGTTAAATTCATACTCTGTTAAAACCACTTGTTTCACATGCAAAGGACAAACTGATATACAGTCATGTAAGTGGGATTCAGGCATCATAAATGGGTAGCTCTAGAACAGATCTGCAAACGGAATTATCCAAACGGTACTCCATAACCCAAACCTGGTTAATTCACCAAGATAATAAATGCCAAATGAGAAAAACATTTCAGAGCACATTTTCAGAGACACTGGAGGAAAAAATTTCTCCGCGCAGATATCAGTGTCAATGTAAACCTCTTTTTCCATTTTAGAATTGCTACCTGTATAACACATATATTTTCTTTACAAACGTGTGTTAGCAGGAGAACATCATACATGCCAAACATAATACTTGGCACATGGCAGACACTCAAATGTTAATTGTTTAGATGAATGGTAAATATGAAGTTAGAATAAAGTTGAATCAAGAAGAAAAAATGATCTAAACATTTCAAATTTTAGGCACAAAGCTAGAATGCACATAAAAATATAATCCTGTAAGCAAAACAGACATTTAAAAAGAATCTTGAAGCAGTACAGCATTTATCAGTCTTATGATTCATATTCCATAATAAAATTCTTACATAATAGGTAAATGAATTCAAGAACTGAAATGCAGATACCTGGACTTCCAATCCAAGGGCAAAATTTCTAGAGTGTTAACTATCTCTCATAAATAAAATTTAAAAATGAGATAAGTGAAGGATACATGTTTTGACCTTGAGATTACACTAAAAATAGAACTTTTTAGGTGTTTAAGATGATCATTTAACAAAAGCAGAAGACTGCCTCTTCATTCTGCTTTAAATTGTTAATCACTGTACAAATATTTATGGAGTGCCAGTTATACATCATTAATGTTCTAGGTGATGAAGATGAAGTAATAAATGAGATTGACAAAGTCTCTGCTTGCAGAGATTTGCTTATATTCAAGAGAGTAAGTGGTGGTTCAAGGAAAGACAATAATCAAGTAAATAAGACAATCGGTATAGTGAAAAGTTCAAAAAGCAAACACAGGGTAGTGGTATAATGGTATGGATTAAGGATTGGCAAACTTGTTCTACAAAGTGTCAAATAGCAAATATTTTATGTTCTGCAGGCCAAGAGGCAAAACAGATACTATTTCATAGATACTTATATAACAAGAAAGAAAGCAAATTTCCACAAAAATCTTGACAAAATTAAAAATATATCAATAATGCAAACCTACAACATGTAAAGATATGTAAACACAGAGGTTTAGGCAACACTGCAAACATCCACTAAAAGGGGACTGGTTAAACAACGCTATCAGATGTTCAAATAATCGTGGTAGAATACATTCTGATACAGAAAGGTATTTACGGTATATTGCTAAGTGAAATGGGCTAAGTGGAAAAAAATTATATCATTTGGGGTGAAGGAAATGATACACACATTTTATGTGCTCTGAAATTTCTGGAAGGATGTAGGAGTAAATAAACAATTGTTAATTCTGGAAAGCGGAGACTTTTATATTTGATCCTCTCTCTGCAAATAAAAACTTTAATATATGTTCCTTTACAATTAAAAATTAGTTAAAATACTTGCAATGCAAAAAGAATTTGAAGTTTACTAAATATTAACGAAGTCAAATAAAAAGTTTGTGCTATTAAATAAAAAAGAATAAGCAAAAAGTTCCATATGAAGACTCAGAAAAAAAAATTCAGTTTTAAAATCCTTTTAGCTATACTCTGAATTCTTCTTTTAGGCCTCATCTCACATTAAGTCCAAAAATTCTGAAAACACTTTTCACAAGTTACAGAATAGCATGTGTACTCTAATTCTATGGTATAAAAACATATATATTCAAAGAAAATGACTGAAAGAATACACGCCAGTTTACACTGGCAACCTTGTAAGTGTATAGAAAAGTTCTGCTTCCTATTTCATTCAATTCTGTATTATTTGACTTTTAAAAATATAGTAAAATACTGCATACAAACATAAGCAATAAAATACCATAGTCTTCAAGATACTTACAGTAAAAACCAACAGCTGTAGGCAGCAAAAACAAAGCAAAACCATAAAAAAGTCAGCAATCAAAAGCAAACTATTAAACAGTTCTGTAACTTTGTCCTTACTTTCTAATAACAATTTAAAACATGCAGCAAAAATATAACTGAGATGTAGACTGATAAAAGCTAGTCAAACTTGGCTGACATCACACATGTACTACAATATACATACGTGATGTACACAGCTAATCTAAAATTCAGTGCTGCCATATGTGATTGATGGAGCTGAATTTGAAATTAATTGGTAATAAATATTTTATTCAACATAAATACAAACAGCATGGCAGAAAGCCTTTTGTAAAGTTGCTCATTTGGGGGTTTACAAATATAATTTTAAGTTAAATTCCTATCTTGTATGTGTTCATTTATATTGCTGATATGGACAAAGACTACATACTGAGCTTTGCAGACTGACCTTCTCTGAATAGATTTTAAAAGGGCATCTTCAGCCCTTTCAACATGTTTTCATTGAGAGAATTATGCAATCAATCTGAAATCAAGTTGAGTAGTACATCCTCTTCAGAGATAAGAATTTCAGTGCCATGGGGCTTACAGTTTCTGAATTTTAGTAATTCCAACCTCTCTCTTCCTTTCGCACCCCCAGCTAAATCCCCAACTTCTTCTCTCTCTCCTTTCCCTTCTACCCATCCCTTACCCACCCTGCAACCCAGCCACACTTCTAGATATGCCAGTGGCAAAAACACAGCCATAAATCAATAATCATAAGTCAATCAATCTGTAAATCATATATCCCTAAATACTTGTCTTACGAAAGTACAGATGCATATTTAGTTTGTGCTTTTGTAGTGCTTAAATATTTTATTTGTGAACATAGTATAAGAAGTACTGCTGTGGAATACACACACAAACACAGACACAGAAATAAATTCCCATGCTACCACATGACAAGCAATGTAAGAGAGACAATGAAAATGTGCTAGAGATTTCTGGAAAAAGAGATACTGATTCTGCATCAGAAGGACCTGGGATTCCCAGATGAGGTAACAACTGAGTTCAGCATTGAGGAATAAGAAACATTTCATGGGATATGCAGGGAGAAAACACCAAAGGTGGCAGACAACATGGGCAAAGAGAGTTCTGAAGGTACATGCCATACTCAGGAAAGACAGAAGAGGTAACAGTGGGGAGAATGGCAGAACAGGAGGCTAGAAAAGGGGTTGATAATTATGCTTTAAAAATTGGATACCAACAGTTATTAAGTTATTGTCTTTAGGCTCCAAACCCATGCTGCCCTGCCACAATGGGGCTGGGACTCTGCAAACCACATTTCTTCTTTGCCAATTGTCTCCCTCTTAGGTTCTGCCAAAAAAGGGCACCAGAGGTAGACTGCAAGGTTAGAGGAAGAAGAGACTTGCTGCTTTATGTTCTTACTTCTGGGTATGTGGCTCTAGTATCACTCGAGCAACACTCCTTCACCCTGGTAGTGGCATTTTTTCAAGTGCCAGAAGCTGAATCCAGTTTGCAGTTTCCTGTGATGCCTTAGTGCTTGCTTTTTTACCTTTTTACATAGAACACTTTACTTTATACTTGGTATCAATTTCTGATATTAAACATATGGAGTGGTTTCTATCTCATGACTGAACCCGGAACTAAGAGAAATCACTAGAAATTTCTAAGCCAAGTAACGACTCATCGAAACCTTCACTCTAGAAATAACACTGGTAGTCACATAGAGGGTAGGGTGTATCAAAGACAGATTATTTGGTTTAGGAATCTCTCTAAAGAGGGGAAGAAGCAAGTGAAATAAAAAGGAAGAAACAATGCGCAGAACAACTTTCTACTGTGTTTTTATGTTATGCCTTACATTTTAAATTTATGTTGCTGTATTAAAAGATGAACTTTACTACTACATTTATACTTCCTCCTATCTAATGCTGAGATTTATATAATTGAGTTCTTCCCTTTTCCCACTAGCTGATAGAGATTTAGCGTCAAAACTGAAGCTGAATCACAACTATGCCCATCTTTGTAGAGGTTTTTTTTTTTTTTTTAATTTTATAAGAGCACCTTTTACTTTGTTATAAAATTTGGAGAATAGATTGGTTAAAACGTTGAAACCTGAGACTGGAGATATAAATAGTGGTGAGTTTATGAAAGCTCTCACTTACCACAGCAAGAAATTTGGCTTATAAACTTTTGACAATTTTATCAAGTAGAAATGGGCTTAGCTGCATGTAACAGAAAACCTAACAAAAGATTAAGCAAATGGACACATTTTTGTAGAGGTGTTTTTTTCCCTCCTCTCCTTGGACCCAAGTATATATTTCAGTTTTTAACTGTATGTGTCTTTTACTTAAAGCCATCTCAAATCCATTCAAATGGTGGATATATAAATAATTCTTCAAAGTGTTCCTTTGAAGTTACATAGTTAGATGACAATTTCTGCCTCTGAGCATGAACAGATGCAGAAAAATAAACGATGTCCCACAATGAAAGTCTGAATACCAATGAAAAAGATGATATAGTACTTTAACAATACTGTATATAACAAAAACAACTTTAGCTTCAGGTGGTGGAGAGAAAAACCAGTGTTTCTAGAAAACTACTAACACATTTCTGTACATCACAGAGGAAGGTAAGTGAGACAACTTAGACTAAAATAATCTATCTGTCTTATTCCTTTCCACATTCTGGGTAACATGTCTCTTGACCGAGAAGAAGTATCTCTGCTTTCATTCCATTGTTCTGATTAGGGTTACCAACAGATAACGTACTTCTCTTTCATAATGGAAGTACCATCACTCCAGTTTAGACAAAAAGACATAATGTTCTCTTTAGCTTTTTTGCATTAAGTCAAAATATAGAGGTGAGAAAAGAGGACTGCAAGCAAATCCAGTATTTGTTGCACAAGGCTCAACCACCTATTTATGTATCTGGTACCAACATGGCTGAATAAAATAAACAAAAATTACCTGAGGGATTAGAAAAATCCAACATGCTGGTGGTAGGCTGCAGGAGATCGGGGCTGCTGGATGAGAGTGTTCCAGGGATAGGCATTATGGCCAAACTGTGCCTACAGTGTCTCGTTCCCACAATGCTGTCGTCCTGTGATTGGCTCAGGCCTACATCACTTCAAAAGAATGTAATATATCACTTTAAAGTATTTGAGGGGTCTTAACAGTAAACATTTCTGTTCTCTGTGCACTAAGGCATAACAGGACCAATTCGAATGCATAACAGGACCAATTCAAAGTAATGATTTTAAAACAGTACAGCAATTTAAAAAATAGGACAAGTGTAATAATGAAAATGGCAATAAAGTATTTTTTAACAATTACACTCAAATAAAATTTAACTTACACATCTAGGTAATTCTACTACAGCTGACCCTTGAACAACGCAGATTGAACTAAGCAGGTCCACTTATGCACGGATATTTCTCAGTAGGAGTAAATACTACAGTACTACATGGTCCGTGGTTGGCTGAATCTGCAGATGTGAGGAACCACAGACATGTAGGGCCAACTATAAATTTTACGTGAATTAACCCCTGCATCGTTCAAGGGTGGAATGTACATTGTAATGTTTGTATTTCATATTTAGTTTCTGCTGGTTTTGGTAGAGAAAATGAACCTGAGTGGGGAATCCTTGAGGTCTGCCAGTTTCATTAGACACTAATATATATACACCCAACAATGCACAGGGCTGCAGCAAGGTTCATCCTCTTGACCGAAAAGCTTGGTAACCTTCTAGGCAAAGGATGGAGTTGGTTGTGAACCCAAGCCAAAAATATGGCAGGTTGTAGAAAACAATGGGGCCAGGTTCAACTGACAAAATAAGACAGGTCTTTAAACATATGAGTAACCTGGGAACTGCTCAAACCAGCAAGTACAGAGAAAAGAAAACAGGAAGACGACATAGAAAATTGCAACAAACAACAAGAGCAATATGTGACAAATAGAAAGGAGAAGGAAAAAGAGGACCAAAAGTGAAAATAGAAGAAAAAGAATTTTATAGTGTCTAGTTTATTCTAAGGTTATATTATTTCTTGTGTGATCTCTCAAATCTAGTTGTTTGGCTGTTTCCTAGATAAGAACATCAAAACCAAAGCAGAAAGCAAGTCATCGAAAGTTAACTGCCTGTAAAGGTTTCAAAAACAAATATCAATTAAATGGACATATTTAAGCAAATATAATATTTTCTTTAAAATATTTTAGAGGTGTTAAATAGGCAATTCTAAAACCATTTAAGAGAAAAAATAACAAATAAATGTAACCCTGTCACTTAAGGTTTAGATATCCCCAAAAGTTCTATAAAACATAGGATAAGCAAAACAATCCTATACAAACATAGGACAGCAATGAAGACTTCCGTCAGCATCAACAACCAAAATACCACTTAGTTCTAAGCATTGGTTTTAACTGGTTAAAACCAATGCTTTAGGTTAATATTAATTCCCATCTATATTTTTTTCAGTGTAGCATTCTACCCAGTATTTGCTACATAAACAAACAGTTATCACAGAATACTTACCTATTATCTTGGGATTAATTAATAAGGTCTGAATGATATGGGATACTTCCTGAATATGTTAGGAGTTAAAAATAGGATGCAGGCAGATTAGGAAACTATGTTAAGATGGAGTTTAGAGGACTGTTAAATAAACAGCTAAAGGACTGTTAGGAGCCAGACAAGGATAAGAGCCAGGACAAGACAGAGAGAGAGAAGTCAGGGAGAAGCATGAAGACACGGAAGAAAGCAAAGATAAGTGTGTCAAGAGCAAGCTACGTCAGACAGACCTGGGTTATTAGCTGTGTGACCTCAGGGAAATTCCTTTCTGTTTCTGAACCTTGGTTACCTCCAAAATTGTGAATAGTACTATCGATCCCCCAGGACTATAGCAAAGATTAAATTAGGTAATGTAGGTGAGCATTGTGGCACAGAGGAATACAGGATTCCTACTTTTAAGAAGATAGTAGTACTTTTACTGAAATTAAAATAGAATAATACAGGGACTTCGCTGGTGGCACAGTGGTTAAGAATCCGCCTGCCAATGCAGGGGACACGGCTCCAGCCCTGGTCCGGGAAGATCCCACATTCTGTGAAGCAACTAAGCCCGTGCGCCACAACTACTGAGCATGCACTCTAGAGCCCGTGAGCCACAACTACTGAAGCCTGCGTGCCTACAGCCTGTGCTCCACAACAAGAGAAGCCACCGCAATGAGAAGTCTGTACACCGCAATGAAGAGTAGCCCTGCTCGCCGCAACTAGAGAAAGCCCATGTGCAGCAACGAAGACCCAACGCAGCCAAAAATAAAATAAATTTATATATATTAAAAAAAATAGAATAATACACACCTAGGAAGGATTTTACACAATTCACACTGAGAAACAGAGGTGGGCAGGGTGGGTACAACAGGTAAAGGCACTACAGAAAGAGGAAATGTTTTCCTGGGGGAGAGAATGCAGTCTAATCTTACAGATAAAGCAAAGGGAATATTTGGCAAGAAATTTTTATTCATGCTAAGTTCGTTCCTTATAATTTTTTTTAAAGATTTTTTTGATGTGGACCATTTTTAAAGTCTTTATTGAATTTGTTACAATATTGCTTCTGTTTTATGTTTTGGTGTTTTGGCCAAGAGGCATGGGGGATCTTAATTCCTCGACCAGGGATCGAACCCACACTCCCTGCATTGGAAGGTGAAGTCTTAACCACTGGACAGCCAGGGAAGGTGTGTATTCCTAAAGATTCCTAAAGATCAGCGCTAAATGCTTTAAGTTTAGGTAAGAGAAAAAAAGGAGGGGGGCTTTCAGACATATTTTATTTATAGCTTTGTAAGTATTCTGGCAACAATTCATATTACATAAAAAATAAAGATTTTTAAAAATGCAAGTCTTTCTTTGATTTTTGAAAACAAACCTGCCAGTTAGTTTTTGGACACAGAGAGTCAGGTAAATAAATCCAAGGAAGCAAACTGTTAAAAAGATTATGTGGTCCTACTAATAACCAAAGTCGAAACAACCTTAACAATGTTAAAAAGTTACAATTTTATTAAAGAGAACTGGCTGTCACTTGGAATAATCGGGAATTTACTATAGAGACTCAGAAGTGCATGAAATACTAAAAGTCTTTACCTCTCTTACTGATGTTATTTAGCATTACCTCTGCTTTTTTTTTTTTTTTCAGTACGTTGTGGCCTCTCCCGTTGCGGAGCACAGGCTCCGGACGCGCAGGCTCAGCGGCCATGGCTCACAGGCCCAGCCGCTCCGCGGCATGTGGGATCCTCCCGGACCGGGGCACGAACCCGTGTCCCCTGCATCGGCAGGCGGACTCTCAACCACTGCGCCACCAGGGAAGCCCACCTCTGCTTTTTTTTTCTTTTTTGCAGTACGTGGGCCTCTCACTGTTGTGGCCTCACCCGTTGTGGAGCACAGGCTCCAGACGCGCAAGTTCAGAGGCCATGGCTCACAGGCCCAGCCGCTCCGCGGCACGTGGGATCTTCCCGGACCGGGGCACGAACCCATGTCCCCTGCATCGGCAGGCGGACTCTCAACCACTGCGCCACCAGGGAAGCCCTACCTCTGCTTTTTAAGCAATAGCTATGACATTGCACAGTTAAAATAATATAAAGCTGGTTACAAATTCATGGTAATTAAGGTGAGAACATATATAAATGAAAACTATACTAATGTTATGTACAACCCCTGCTATGACATCAATGAAATAATCTAATTGACAAAATATCCATGCTTGCTTGGAAGCTGAATTTATAAAGCCTATCTGCAAATAATTATGTCATTTCTTACCAAAACAGTCTCCTAACAAGGTGATGCACTAACAGAAACAAGACAGTTTTGAAAAATTCCTCAATAATTCCTGACACTGAATCTACTTAGAATAAAAGTATATTTTAGTTTCATTACATGAAACTAAAAAGGCTGCATAAATATCATCAATATGCAAATAAAAAATAATCCCAATATTAAAAGCAAACAAGGAAAGAATGCTGACAAGAAATGGAAAGAAAAATATAATTCCTAATAAGCAAACAAGGCAGTCTACTTCTGGGACTGTAACAATGAATTATATACTTAGACAATCCATGATGAAAGAAAACAAAAGCTATGATTCAGATTTCCTGAATTGTGAAATATTTCCAGGTCAAGAAATTCCACATTGCTATGTCTTAATTTACAGATGTTATTCAAAATCAATTAGTTTTTTTTTTTTCCAGTTCTAATTTTCTGGAGTATTCTTTCATTTTAAAATTATGTCATGGTTAGGGATTTGGGGAATTACCTATTCTTATCTCAACTATTTGTTCCTTCCTTACATCCATTTTCTTTTCTCCTCTCACAGATGTGGACATTCTCTCTTACAGTATTTCTATGAAAACTCATGCACTACTCTTAAAGTGGGTGCTGCAAAAGGCAGAGCCAAGTGCCCCTTCCAAAGAGTCCTGACACATAGGAGCCATCGAGAAATTGTGGAATTAAACTCATAAAAAACTTTTCTCGGGCTTCCCTGGTGGCACAGTGGTTGAGAGTCCGCCTGCCGATGCAGGGGACACGGGTTCGTGCCCCGGTCCGGGAAGATCCCACACGCGGAACGGCTGGGCCCGTGAGCCATGGCCGCTGAGCCTGTGCGTCTGGAGCCTGTGCTCTGCAACGGGAGAGGCCACAACAGTGAGAGGCCCATGTACCGCAAAAAAAAAAAAAATTTTTTTCTCAATTAAAAAATATTCAAACCAAAAAATTTTAAAAAACAAGCAAGCAAGCAAGAAATGGAAAATTTACCTATAAAGCTACTTAGAGAAAACCACAATCAACCTTCTTCCTTCTAGTCATTTTGTGGTAAACAGCACAATTTATTTAACCAGTCTTTTGCAATTAGACATTTAGGGTTTTCCAATTTTGTTTTATTATGAATAATATTACTACGAACATCTGTATATAAATCTTCATCTAATTATTATCAGAAACTGAATTACTGAATCAAAGCTATGAACATTTTTAAAGCTCTTACTAAAAAAAAAGGCCCAAATGCTTTATAGAAAGGTTGTATCATTTTATGTTCCCACAGCAATATGAGCTTATTATCTCTCTTGTGTTATCAATTCAGAAACTGACTATTCTAACAAACTGTGGTGAAACAAACAATATTCCACTTAAAACTGTGTATCCTTATTATTATTATTTTAATTTATGGCCTTGCTGCACAGCTTGCGGGATCTTAGTTCCCCATCCAGGGATTGAATCCGGGCCCATGGCAGTGAAAGCACTGAGTCCTAACCACTGAACGGCCAGGGAATGCCTTACCCTTGATTATTATTGATTCAGAACATCTGATTCACGTTCTCTGCCTGTTTTTCTACTGAACTTCTAGTGGTGTGTGTGGGTGGGGGGGCAAAAGGGATTGTTTGAATTCATTTGTAATGATTTAGTGCCAAGAAATAATACACATTCTCAAAAATTCAAAGTAGCCAGCCTGAACTGTAAAATGACAAATTCGTTCTCTCTGCAAAACAGGGTCCAGTAGAAAACCGTAAAATAATTTGTTTTGGGGGGTATTTATATAATTATTTATATAAAATATAATTTATAAAATTATTAGCATTATGTTTAGAAGAGAACCAGTTTAATATTAACTCCCAAAGGGCAGCATTTTATTCATATTTGTATTCACAGCCAACAGCCTCCTGCTGGCACAAAGGAGACAATAAATGCTTGCTAACAACAACAACAAAAAATCCCTCTGAGTTTAAGTAAAACAATTTTTATTAGATCTTTCATTTTGGGAGGTCCTAATATAAAGAAATAATGCTTGAAAATTTAATTGCTCCTGGCTACTTCAATTTCCTGCCTCCTGCTGTAAGTAAAGATAGAATCCAACTGGAGTAACCAATTTCCACTTCCTGAAGGAAACATTATAGAGATGAGATATTGATTTAGATGCCTGACACTTGAATATAGCTGGGTGAAATGTGACACGAACAAGCTAAAGTCGGTTGCAATCACAGTGTTCTCTGGCTTTTCATGACACGTCACAACTGTGCCACAATGTGTTCAAAATGAGACCCTGTTAAAGAAGATACATGTATTCCAGACCAAACACCCAAGGTTTTCTGGAAATGGAACTCAGAGCATTACCTCCTAAGGAACTCCCCTTGTGAACTCTTTTCTGCCTTCTGGTCCTCCATTCCTTTCTCTTTTCCTCAGTGCCTTCATGCAGCATTCCTGTCATCCAAAACTGTCCCCAATCTCTTCAGTGTGGGCTGGTCCCTCTAATATTTTCCTTATTCAATTCTCATTTGTGAGACCAAGCCTATTCTTACAGTGTTTGCCATGCTGCTGTCGTACTACAGTATGCTCTATATTAAAAGAATCTTGCTATTTTAAAGTTATGATATTTTATAAACCTCAAGGAGAACAGTTCACCCAAAAAGGAATGAGTGATAAACTTTCTAGAAACGAGAGACATTATGAATACAGCTCAGGATGTTTCAATCCTCCATGAGCCCCAAATTAAATGAAGAATAAATGTTTCCCTGAATTGAAAATAAAAACTCATGAAGAAGAGCATTTTCTGATCAGGAAATTCTTGAGATCTTTAATTAAAAGATGAGAGCTGACATCCACCTTGTTCCAAGTTGCCTTCTAATTAATTGCCTTGCTATTACTGCTACACTGTGCTCCACCTTCAACCCCAAATCACTAACACAGCTAAAAGAGAGATCTTCCTAAAAGATCTTACCACAAATCTTACCACATCATATGCCTTTGATGGCTCTCTATTATGACATGGTGAAGTCCATAGCTTTAGCATAATATTCAAAATCCTTCACTTACCTATCTATCATGCTTCATCTTTAGGTGTGCACTGAGAAACACAGTCTACTCAAACCTACCAAGCTTGCTCCTGCCTTTGTACACATCAAAACATTTATCACCCTGTAATGGACTACTTGCCTAGTTTTCCCTTTTAGATGATCCACTCAGGCAGGGGAAGAAACTTGTTCTACTTTCAATATTTCTGTCTCTGGATATTGTGCCTATTTTATAATAAATGTATGAAGAATAAAGGGTTCCTGCTATGAATTCCTTAAAGGCAGGGACTACCTCTTCCCAGCTCTGTAATTATCATCTGGAACAGTGCCAAAAACTCTCAGGAGCCCCAAATTAAGTATTTTCTTTGAATATGCTTTCTTCCCCCACCACACTGATTCACTGTGTTAATTCAACAAATACTGAGTGACTACTATGTGCTAATTACTGTATTTGATTAGAACGTTTGTGATTACTTTAGAAAGTAGGTAATATAAAATATACACAGATATAATATATACTAGAATAATTCCAAGTCATGACCCTGTATTCATTTTATCAGTATTTTACAGGCCTTAATTTGCATTTAAGTTCCTGAAATTTTACTCAGTTTTGGTGACATTTCATTTTGAAAACAGAAATAAATTTGATTAAAAAGGTCAGCTTTAGAATTCAGGAGGGAATAAATAGTGCAATAAGAGAAAGATGATTCAAAAGGCAAAAAAATAGGGCTTCCTTGGTGGCACAGTGGTTAAGAATCCACCAGCTAATGCAGGAGATATGGGTTCGAGCCCTGGTCTGGGAAGATCCCACATGCCACGGAGCAACTAAGCCCGTGCACCACAACTACTGAGCGTGCATTCTAGAGCCCGCGAGCCACAACTACTGAGCCCGCATGCCACAACTACTGAAGCCCGCGTGCCTAGAGCCCGTGCTCCATAACAAGAGAAGCCACCGCAATGAGAAGCCCACACACTGCAACAAAGAGTAGCCCCCGCTCGTCGCAACTAGAGAAAGCCCACACGCAGCAACAAAGACCCAATGCAGCCAAAAATAAATAAATTAATTTTTTTTAAAAAGACAAAAAACTAGTATCAGTGAATATGTCCCAAGTTTTAAAGTGTCCAAATTTGTAGATCAAGGGACTGATATTGGACCAAAAATATACAAAAAAAGATTTCATAGAATAAAACAAGCAATCTTTTCTAAAATTCAAAACAAGGCTAATGGAAGAATACATAATCTAACAATGGTAACTACTTGGAAGTGATGAGGTGACATTTAGAATTTACTCTTACTTATTTATGGATTGCTTGTAGATTTTATGATGCAATAGTTGTATAAAAAACAAAACTGACCCAAAACTTCCCTTCTCCCACAAAAATCTTTACAGTCAATAGGAAAATGCCTACATGACTAAGATTGCTGTTACCTACCTAAACAGTTTTGGAGGCAAGATACTAAATCGTGTTTTATCCAAAATTTTCCTGATTTTGTTTCTTCCACCTGAAACAGTATTTGCTTTTATTTTCTTGTTTCCTTTCTCCTGTGATGTCTGTTCAATATCTCCTGGTACATCCTGGATTGAGTGGCGATTACTTTTTTTTTCAGCAATTTTGGGAATATGAGGAACACCAGATTTCTCTTGTTCGGTCCTAGTAAGTAACTCTTTGAACACTGTAGAAATAAATAAATAAAACTGTCATTTCTTTTCTTCTTATTAGAAAGTTTTTATATCCACAACCAATTTTAAAAATAAACATAGTTGCTTTCTATCACTGGGCCTTTCACAGCCTCACCCATTAAAACTTATTTCATTACGAAATTTATACTCACCCTCTATTAATCAGCTATATCCATTTTTCAGCTTTTATACCTGACTGTACTTATGATGTTGTCCAATGGTGATAAAAGAAATTCACTGGGGAAAACAAAAATGAAGCAGGCAGATTGCCAGCATGTTTCAAAAGCCCAAGGTTCCTATTTAGGTAATAAGCAGTATAATATAATTGCTAATCAACCCAGATTTTATAGAAATAGATATTTAGATTCTATTATTTATATGTTATCCCTCATCATTTGAGATGAGATATAAGTACTATAAGTCAGGCCCTGTTTTGTAAAATTTAGCCATCAACAAAATGGGAAGAGCTCTGCTGGACCTGCTTTTACCAGAAACAAACAGTACTAAATTTTGTAATATATGACAATTTCCTCAAGGTAACATCTGTAAGACTTAATTCTGTAGAGTGAAAGCTACTAAGCATTCACTACAGTGGTCTGAAGTAAAAAACCAAGCATTTGTAGATAACTTTCTATCAATCCTAAGTCTAGTGAGTTACTTCATCCTTAAGGAAAGTACAAGCACAGTGGGGCATTTGCCTTTCCAGCAATCTCTTTGCCTAGATCCAGGCAACTTATGAAAAGCACAGTTTCTGGGCTTCCCTGGTGGCGCAGTGGTTGAGAGTCTGCCTGCCGATGCAGGGGACACGGGTTTGTGCCCCGGTCCGGGAAGATCCCACATGCCGCGGAACGGCTGGGCCCACGAGCCATGGCCGCTGAGCCTGTGCGTCCGGAGCCTGTGCTCCGCAACGGGAGAGGTCATAACAGTGAGAGGCCCGTGTAACGCAAAAAAAAAAAAAAAAGAAAAGCACAGTTTCTGTCCTCAAGATAACGGAAATCCTTGCTTCATTAAAATACAGTAAATTCTTTTCAGTCATCTTAAAAATTTTCATTTTATTTTAAGCCACGTGGTAAAAATAAAAATGTTTTGAGCTAAAATCAAGATACTCATCCATTCAAAAAATATTTACTGACCTATGAACACGTCAAGCACTATGCTAGATGTTTGCAGATTCCTCCTGTCGTGAAACATAGTCAGCCAAAGATATATGGTATGGAGAGAACATAATGCGAGGAACTAGTTAAGAGAGCAAGAAAGGGAAAATTGTCCTTCATTAAGTCACTGTGTTAAGAAGAGATCAGTAAAGTGAGTTGATTTTAACTAAGCAAAGGGAGAAGAAGGATTAATTCTAGGTAGAGGAAATTTCAAGTTTAAAGTACCTGTGGTAGAAGGAAAATTCAAGAAAATGAAGATGACTGAAGAACAAGGTAGAGAAAGGGCTTGATAATGCTATGGGTAAGGTGTCTGAATTTTCTGTTAAGAGCAACAGGAAATCTCTGGGCAGCAGATATCCCTGGCTGCAGTGTGTATGTAAGGTGACTCAGGAGTGTAAAAAGTAGTTTGTATCTTCACTGGACTTGTGTATATAAGTAAAAATCTGCAGAGCTTGTGATTTGTAGATAAAGAAATGATTGAGTTAAACTAAAAAAAAATAGGGACAAAAATTAATGTCGGTAAGCAAATATAATTACAATACCATTAAACATCAATATCAGATATAATATATGAACCAAAAATGAAGGTGTCCAAGAATTAAAAGAAATGTTTAATAAATTTGACTACACAAAGATTAAAGATTTCTCTCTCTACATATATGTGTGTATATGTATTTACACACACAACCCAAAACAAATGAACAAACAAGGAAAGTCAAAAGACAACTGGGGAAAAAATTTGCAACCCTTAAGACCAAGAGATACTGTTATTTATTTATAAGGCATTCAAACAAATCAATAAAAGATGAATAACTCAACATAAAAATGGACAAATGAAGACTGTTCATAAAGAAGAAATGTTAGCACATAAAAGAAGTGCTCAACTTCCTTCATTATTAAAGACTGTATATCAGAAACTGTAAAGTTGATTATACCCACTGCAGAGGCATTCTTATACATTGATGAATGAAGCGTACATAGATTGGGGAAACTTTTAGAAAGTAAAACCGCAGTAACTATAAAAGTAATTCCACTGTGAGGAATTTATCTTATAGCTATATGTATATAAACATAAAAGATAAGTACAAAGGATTATTACATCATTGTAAATAGCAAAAACTATAAACAACCTATAACATCCATCAATATGACATCAGATCAATAGATTATGATAATAGTGTGATGGAATTCGATGCAATAACAATTACACAAGAAGTACACCTGTATGAACTGCTGTGGAAAGGTATAGAATATTGTACACAATATGGTCCCCACTGGGTGACTTTCTTTAGTATTATAATTTGCAAAACATGCATGTATTACTTTTATTAAACAATTAAAATGTTAATAATAAAATTATCTGAGTGGTGGGATTTTTAAAGATGTTAGAAAGTTGTGAAAAGTAAAAGGAATGGATGAATAAAAACTCAAGCAGGAAGATGGGAAACTGAGATTGCCAGCTGTTTTCTTCTCTGGGGACATTTGCTGATCTAAATATAAACAGAAGGTGAGGCTCAGGTAGAAGGACTCTACTAGAGGAAAGAGAAGTTTTGATGGCTGCGAGTACTGGCAAGAAAACTGGAATACAGAGAGGCACCAAAGCAGTGTCACTTTTCTTCATGAGATATCTCTATTAGTAAGACAAGGCATGAGGCTGGAAATTTCTTAGAATCTCATGGTACTCAGGAGACAAAATCACACAACAGGGAGAGACTTCCAACAAACACACAACAGATTTATCTGCTCGGGGTGGGAGGCTAAAGAGCTAAGCTCAAAACCTCTGAAGGGAAAAACTTAAAAAAAAAAAAAGGAGACAGAAAGGTACCAGATTCTGAATCAAGAGATTGGAGGTGGGGGAGGAGGTAGGAGGACAAGGTTGAATAAGCAGAGTGAAATTTCCCACAATCTCTCAGTGGTTAGAGACAAAGTTCCATTAGAGGAGGGGCCTACATCAAGCACATGACAAGTCTCTCAACTTGAAACCCAATGGACACAGTCTAAGTAATTCTGCAACCCAGCCTGACCCAGCTCAATTCTCCTTACCCTATGTGATTAAACAGAGGAAATGTCAAATCCTATCTGTGGGAAAATACTAATTTCACTACTAAGGTTCCTTTATATACAAAGTACAGCATACAATAAAAATTTTAAGACTCACAAAGAAAATAGCCAGAGGGAAAAACAGAATAAAAGATAATCCGAATGTTAGAGTTAATAACACACAAGGACTTTATAACAACCATTATAAATATATTAAAGAACATAGAGGAAAAGAGATAAAATGGATGAAAAGATGAAGAAAAAGATGAAGAAGTGCAACAGAGAACTGGAGATTCAAGTGGATATTCCAGAACTGAAAAATATCTAAAATTAAATTCATTGCATGCATTTATCAGTAGACTGGATACAGCAGAAAATAGGATTACTTTCTTAAACACAGGTCATTACAAAATACCCAAACTGAAAGAAGAAAAAAATGGAAAGAATAGAACAGAATGTAAGAGATAGATGGGATGCAAATCTTCTAACATATAAGTAACTGATTTCTCACATGGGAGGGAAAGAAAAAGCGGCAGTAGTAATTAATAATGGCCATGAAATTTTTAAAACTGATAAGCAAACAACAGTGCACAAATTCAAATGCTGAGCAAACCCCATACAAAATAAATACAAAGAAAACTGTGACGAATCTTTTTTACAGTTAAAATTACTCTGAGTCGTATTTGCATCCTATGGGAAATGCTGGTATTTTTGTTTAGCCTTCTGCGGATTGTGGTTCCAGTGTTCAATTTTCAAAGCCTCTGCAGTGCTATACAGATCTGTCCACTTTGTACCACCTAGTGGTCAGTCTGGGACCTGAGTAGAGGTCTGCTTGGGCAGTTCTCAAAGTCTATGATATGCTAAATAGGATCAGATTCACGCACCTACAGGATGGGGGTGAGCCCAGGATTTCATAAATGACTTTATGGGGTTGTTTTCTCCATCTTAATTATCAACCTGGTACTTTCTAGTTCCTTAGGCCTCCTTTTTTGGACCTCTAGAGGGAAACTGTCCACTGCAGTGCCTTAGGGGCCAAGTAGAGGGGGACAGAGAGAGTGGGGAAAAAAAGCAGTGACACTGGCTTTGTTTTCTTGGAGCCACTGCTTCACTAAAGGGTGAGGAACATTTTGTCACTCAATGCCACTGGATTGCTTGGAGACTGGGGCCTGAGAATATGGAGAAAACAAGAGTGAAAAAAAAAAATCTGTGGGAATTCCCCCTCTGTCTGAGCTTTAGGAGTTTCCTTTCCCATTCCTTAAGTCAGGATGCTTCAGGGTCCTTCTAGGTCTGCACCATAATATTCACATCCAGGTTTCATGCTGCCTTGAGTCCAGTCCAGGGGATACTGGAGTGAAAAAAAAAAAGGTAAATTCACTTCTGGTGGTGGTACTTTGAATTCTCTGAGTTCTCAAATAAATGGATCATGATTTTTGTTTAAGTTTTACTGTTGAGTTCAGTGGGAAATGAAGGATAGCATGTGTTTACTCCATCTTAACCGGAACTAGAATCCTTAATTTGCTTTTTATCTTCAGGGACATAAGGATGTATCAAATAGCACCTTAAAGTCTGTGTTTGATATTCTGGAGCTCCTACAGTTCTGTTTCTGTTGGTTCTGGCTTAAAATGATTTTTAAGAGGGCCTCACAATGTTTGATTGTTTGATTCTGTATTTGGAAACTTATTTTTACAAATAATAGGCTGCTGCTAGCATCTTTTAAAGAGGATTTCTATTTTCTTTTGCCAGGTACTGGAGACCTAGGGCCAGGTCAAAACTTGAGGTTCTTCTGAGTTGCCTAGAGTACAGTCCACATTCTCTTCAGAGTTAGATACTTAAGTTCTCAATCAAGAACAAATGTTGTTATGCTAGAGTGTTCTGGCCTTTGGTAGGCTCTACACTATGAACCTTCTCTCAGCAGCTCCTTCTCTCAGGGAAAATAGCCCTGGGAAAGAAAACATCCTCTGAGGGGGTACAGTCTCAGGATGAGTGGTAAGGGATTTGACACACCCAGAGTTTGTGCTTTTAACAAGTGCAGGATTCCAACTCTTTCACCTTTTCCTGGGAGCCTATTACCAAAAAATCTCAGTCTCTCAGTTGCTTTTTCTGTACTGGTAAATGCTCCAGGGCAGATATGGCTCCAGTTTACCTCTTTAAGGTCTAACTTGTCTGTTCAATGGCAGGTAGCTCTTCACTAGCCAGCTCCTTTAGTTGTTCTCAGTCAATACTAGAAACAGAGGACAAGTTTTTTAAACTAATTTTGCTCAGATTATAGGTGGCCCTTTGAATTGGGAGTCACATCTTTCTTTCATTCTGGAATGGCCTCTGCCACTGTTTCCTAAATACTTTCTTCTGCACTTTTTCTTTTAGACCTCTTGGAATAGTGCTCAATTGCATTTTGGCTTTTTTTGCTCTATAAAGTTGATTTTCTCAAGTTACCTATTCCTTCTACTGTATGTTTCTGTCTTTTCTACTAAAATATGTCTTTGCATATTTAAAATAACCCCAAGAGGTATTTTTCTCAGTGACTGTCTTTCTTCCAAATATCCTGTTCTTGTTTTAAGGAATGAATTTTTATATCTCTCTGTGCAGAGTTCTAGAAATGGTTTTCTTCTCCTCCTCAAATTAACTATTTTCTCCAAAATCTGTAAGCTCACTTACTAGGTTCTTTACCATCACCCCTCAAAAATCCTGGTTCTCTTATAACTGGTGATCCCTTGCTGTCAGTTCTAATTAACACAAGATGACCAAGTACCTAGTATCATCTAAACAAATCTGTTTTCTGGTCACAGCTTGTCTTTTTGTAGGTGTTCTGACTGTGAATTCCATGCAGGATGACCTAATCGCTCAACTTTGCTTCATGATAATGCCAGAGTTACTGGAACTTTATTCCAGGTACCACATCCAGACTAAAATGCTCCATTTCAACAAATTTTTGACTAATATTTCTATGAGATACTCTTTGGTGTTTTTTGCATGGGGAGAATGTTGGCTGATTACACTCTGGCTGGGGCAAGGAAGGAGGTCTTGAGGGTACGGGCCCCCTTCTGTAGCACCACGTAACTCCCACACTCTGCAACATCCAATCTAGGGTTCTGTTGGGCAATTGCTTCTCACCATCCAAAGAGTTTGGAGGTTGTGGTTTCTCTTCCTCTTGCAGCCTTCAGATCAATTTTGTCTCCCAGGGTCCATGTTGTTAACCACTACATTATACTACCTCTATGTTTTTATACACAACCACATTTGATACTAGTTAGTAATTATTATGTGCCAGGAACAAAAAAATTTACAGGTACTGATGCTTATAAGTACCCTACAAGGACTTCCCTGGTGGCGCATTGGTAAAGAATCCGCCTGCCAATACAGGGGACATGGGTTCGAGCCCTGGTTCGGGAAGATCACACATGCCACAGAGCAACAAAGCCCGTGTGCCACAATTATTGAGCCTGTGCTCTAGAGGCCGCGAGCCACAACTACTGAGCCCGCATGCCACAACTACTGAAGCCTGCGCACCTAGAGCCTGGGTTTCACAACAAGAGAAGCCACTGCAATGAGAAGCCTGCGCACCGCAACGAAGAGTAGCCCCTGCTCGCTGGAACCAGAGAAATCCCATGCACAGCAATGAAGATCCAAAACAGCCAAAAAATAATAATAAAGAACCCTACGAAACAGAGTTGGAGAAACTGAATAGAGAGACTAAACAACATGCTTTAAGTGTCAGAGCAACCTCTGCTTTCATATTTTTCAAAATCAGAATCCTTTTATTTTAACCCAAAAGTCGATATTTCTAGATACTAGTCCAAAGTCTAGGAAATCCGAAAACTGTTAAGGTTTACTTATTCTATGCTAAACTTATATAATATTTGGAAATTGCCAATAGACTGTTAATATGCCAGATTTAGCATGATGTAATTCAGTGAAAGGGACTCAAGTGAAAAGAGTGAGAAACCAAATGTTTCATTTTTCATTATGACTAAGTGCAGGATAAGGAGGAGTCAAAGTGGGGGGAAAACACACACACACGTCCTTTTCCATAGGCACAGTTTTAAAATTCAACTCTTATTCCTCAAATTTCAACCTAAATGATGTAGAGAATTTTTTTCCTTTCTACTTTATAAGGACTCTTAAATTTTCTTTGATAGTTTTTAATTGCTACATTTTTTACTGTTGCCCTTCTCAGAATTTCAGAGAAAATCCTATGAAATCTAATCAAACTAAGTCACAGTCTTCCAATAGAAAAAAAAAAAAAAAACCCAAATAGTAGATTAAGTTAAAAGTACAAGCTTACTCCTTGCTTCATTCAAATAGTAACATGATTAAAACATACTATAGGAACAGTAATCAGTATTTTTACAAAGAAAGGTATACTGTCATTAAAAATTGGCAATTCACTGATTAATTAATTCAATGTTTTACTCAATTTATTTCCATGAAACAGCTAATCTGGCATTCATATTATTATTTCAGAAAGCTAGCTAAAACATTAGAAGTAGACATTTGCACATTAGCAGGGAGAAAAAAAGCCTGACTATGACTTCTCAGTTTCATTCAGATCAATCTAAGTTTCATTCAGTATCTCCAGGCAAAGTACGGTACATAATAGATACTCAGTAGACATTTCATAAATGACTAAATGTAGTTGTACACCTATTTTAAAACTAAGATTTCAAAATAATTAAATACAAATAAAAATTCTAGAATACAGAATACTATATCTCAGCACTAAAGATCCTAAAAATGTTCAAAAAGCTTAGATAGAAATATTTTTAAAGTATTTTTACTATCCTCCCTTTCACTGTAGTGATTCTTTTCTTTTGTATCACCAAACAAAAGGGCTCAGATAGTTTTTGACAACAAAACTCACCAAAAATGTTGGTCTTTACAGTAAGCGCAAGATGAGTATTATTCCTCAAAATTTCAAGGGCCTTCACAAACGTTATATTCTCAAAGTTTTGTCCATTTACTTCCATTATCTTGAGAAAAGTGTTTGAAAAATACAAATTAAGACAAAAACAGTATTAGTTATTTCTGCAATCTTAAGTTTAATGGTGAAAAAATAAAACTTAAATAAAATGCACCTGTGTGTGAACAATGGTTAACTCTGTGAGTAGTGGAATTACTACCTAATTTTTTTTCTCTGTATTGTGGTATTTTCCTAAATCTCTACTATAAACATTTTTTTTTTTAAAGTTCACTCCCGGGCTTCCCTGGTGGCACAGTGGTTGAGAGTCCACCTGCCGTTGCAGGGGACACGGGTTCGTGCCCCGGTCCGGAAAGATTCCACATGCCGCAGAGCGGCTGGGTCTGTGAGCCATGGCCGCTGAGCCTGCGCGTCCGGAGCCTGTGCTCCGCAACGGGAGAGGCCACAACAGTGAGAGGCCCGCGTACCGCAAAAAAAAAAAAAAAAAAAAAAAAAAAAAAAAAAAAGCAACAAGCACAACTGTGATGGGGTCTTGCTCCACTTGACACTGCTGATCACTCACATCAGGGCTTCACAAACTTGGCTGCACCTCAGAATCATCAGGAAGCTTATTCAAAAAGTACTAATTCCAAGGAAGAAGGATAAAGAGATAAACACAATGAGAAAAAAAAGGCAGCACAGAGGACAGATCTCAAGGATTGACACAAAGATTTCAAAAGGATAAAAAAGAGTGAGAAACAAAATATTAGGAAAAGAAAAAGAAAAAAAAAGTCACAGAAGTAAAATCACCAGAGTTCAAAAAAGTCTTCAGTCTACATACAGAAATGGATCATCTAGTACCAGGCAAAAAAATAAATAAATAGATTAAAAAAAAAAAAAGATCCCATGAAAATTCTGAATTCCAAAGACTCTATAAGGATCACTGTGGGGGTTGTTGGTGGTGGGGCGGGGGGAGGAGGAGAACCAGAGGTACCTAGAAAAGAAAAATAAAGGATGGTTTGGACTTCTTTTGAGCCACACTAAGTGATGTGATACTTTTCTGTGACTTCAATGTTCTGAGGGAAGAATGACTGTGATAAAAAAAATTGAACAAAAAAGTATCATCAAGACATGTAAGGACACAAAGTTATAGTACTCATTTACCCTTTTTGAAAAAAGTACTAGAAAAGGTACTAGAAGTATTAGAAGACAATCGTGAGATAAAATAATGGAGACATATGGGCATAGATGAAGTGGAGGTGATCGATGAAATCAGTAAGGCAGGTACAAATATCTAAATGACTGTTAATAATAAGCTTATGAAACTTAATGCAAATGTCAAAGTACTCTTAAAAGAGAACATCCATAATGTTAAAAAATGACTTATAATCTAGATCTAAAATCTCAGATAATTTCAACCATACTTGGGAGGACTGAGGGAAGAAGTAAAAACATGATAAATTTCTCTCCTCTGTCAGGAATGAAACCACTGGATTTTTCTTTTTTTTTTTCTTCCTGTGAAGAATGAGATTCTTAAATATGTTTACCAAAAAATACTAGAACAATAAATATAATGACTCCAGGTTCCTTGCTACTAGATATTCTTAATGAGTAGTCTGAGTAAGGTCCAGAAATCTCTATTCTATAAAACTCCCTTATGGGAAGGAGGGAATCATTAAAACTTTATATCAGAGTTTCTTTTCTAAAATTACATCATTTTCTAAATTTTAAAATATTTTATTACGATATACGTTTTACTTATTATGTGTGAGTTTCTTAACCCCTTGCACTATTAATATTTGGTCTGGATAACTCTGTTGTGGTGGCTGCTTTGTCACGGGGTGTTGTAGGCTCTTTAGCAGTATCCCTGGCCTCTACCCACTAGATGCCAGTAGTAATTCCCAAGTCATGACAATCAAAAATAACTCCAGACATCACCAAATGTCTCCTGGGTGACAAAATTACTGCTGGTTGAGAGCCATTGTCCTGAAGTATAGACCTTTTCATAATGTGAATGCCCTCTTTTTTTTTGGCCTCGTGGCATGCGGGATCTTAGTTCCTTGACTAGGGATTGAACCTGTGCCTGCTGCAGTGGAAGCATGGACTCTTACCTACTGAACCACCAGGGAAGTCCCTGTGAATGCCCTCTTAATTTAAAAAAATGACAGTATGGTTTGGTTAAAAGTAAAATAAAGTCACATTCTAAATGAATGTGTGGACAAACCAAAATTTTTAAGTGGAACAAATTCAGCTTCCCAAGTGATTCAGTTAGGTGAGAAACTACTCTTTGGTGTACATGAGAATTATCTGAGAGCTTTGTTCAAAATACAGATTTCCAGTCTTCATCTCTGCAGAATGTGATTAATATGATTACTAAGAATGAGGTGGGTCTAGGAATTGTATTTTTTAGTAAAAAGGCTGTCCATAATCTCATGTTTGAAATATATTGTTCTATAGTTAACTAATGCCTACATGGAGAGAATAAATCCCTATCAACTTACTCCCAGTGTCTCCTTCCTTTTCCTAGTCCCTCAGCCAGCTCACTCTGCTTATGGATGTAGTTCTGTTACCATATGAACATTACTTAAACCAAAACCATCATTTATGGTAATCTTAGGCCACTTAGAGTAAAGATAGAAGTGCTTACTCCTTTACAGCATGCAAGGGTAGGGTGCTAATTCTCATATGGATCTTTCTGGAATACTGTGAAGTTGCCAACTGATAGAGGTCCTAATCCTTGGAGGATATGCAGGACCATTCAGGTTGATAGTGGCCACACTACCATGCTGTTTCTGGACGTACTATATCAAATTTACCATTAAAAGTAATGGATATATGACAAAGACATTTTAAAAATAAACGATTTAAAAAATACTACCTCTAAAAAGAAGCTTATAAAATACTTCCTAAAATTTACCATGCTTACTTGAAGAAATATCAGATGAGGAAAAAAGTAGCACACCTATTACTTATGAAAAAGCTTTAAGTGGTTGTTATTTACTTACCTGATCACCACGTTTCAGTCCTGCATCAGCAGCTTTGCTACCAGGTTCTACACCTTCAACAAAAATACCAAATGCCTTCTCACTTCCTCCATTTAGGCTGAAATGCAGAGGGGACTCCCGGGAAGCCTTTTGCAGCACAACCTGTCTCCACTTAGCCTTTGCAGCACAGGCAATATTCAATAACCGGAGATGACCATTCATTTTCTAGAAAGTAGAAATGGGTAAGGTATATATAAATGTATATATTTATTCCTATAGGCTTTTATAAATCACCTAAAATTATTAGAATTAGAGCTATATTTAAAATATAGAGGAAATAAAGAACATATAAATAGGGGTAAATAAAACTGAAGGAGGGAAACATTCCACCCTAGAGCACTCTCAAGAATAAGATCTCTTAATATGATTTTTTTAAAGTTTCTAGAAAAGGTTAGAAAAGATTTCAAAGTGATGTCTCATTTAGAGAGGGATGACAAAAAAATTTCTTCTTCATT
Organism: Phocoena sinus; assembly: GCF_008692025.1. Classification (NCBI taxonomy): domain Eukaryota; kingdom Metazoa; phylum Chordata; class Mammalia; order Artiodactyla; family Phocoenidae; genus Phocoena; species Phocoena sinus. The sequence goes on along the minus strand of NC_045765.1, from coordinate 63,230,549 downwards.
TTCTGAACCTTACTAATACATAATCTGTTATTACCATCTTGCTTATCTCCTGGCTGTTACATAAAACCAGAATCTTTTTAAACCTTTATTTAAAACCTTAAAGGACTTGAACCACCTTCCCAACATTGTCAAACATTCAAAGACACATTCAAGTCTCCATCTCTTCTAGAAATATTATTCTTATATTATTTTAGATCTTCCTATATTATTTTAGATCTTCCTTAAACTTAGTAATATTCTAACTTTCAGGTTCTAATATCAGTTTAATATTTAACTATTCTCGAATAGTGTACTAAGTAAATCTCATGTCTATAACAAGAAGCTAAATTTTTTTCAGGGTAGGAACCAAGTCTTACACCTGTTGTGATCCTATATAACAGCTTGGAGTACAAAGTAGAATTCAATAAATACTTGATGACTGACTCGATTACTGGGGGAAAAAATCCCATGATTGTAAGGCAGTTTCTATTTTCCATAAGCCCCTTGAATATTTACGTAGCCAGCACTGGAAGAGCCTCTATGGACCTCTTAATCAAGTTCCCTGTTCATCCCCCCCATTTCACATAGAGCAGATGTGCTGCTGAAAAGTCTACAGGAACCAAGAGGTAAGGAAAGGGACAAAATAATCTGCCAATTTCCCCCTCTTTATTCAACTTAATCCACTTGTACTATATGAGTAATAACAATGGTTCTTGAAAATGTGCTATGTGCCAGGTTTTGCTGGCAGATTCTTATGTTTATTAACCCACTAAAATCCTCACAACAATCTCAACAATCTGGAGGCTACTGTCTATAAAATAAGACAACTGAGGCATATAAGGTTGGACAACTTGTCCAAGTTCACATGTGCACCAAGTGGTGAAGTCTGAATGTTAATTCAGGCAATCTGACTCCTGAGCTGCATTATTATTTACTTCCTAAAATTTCAAGTTTCTTGGAGCAGATAACCCAGTTGCAGTTCAAAGTTTTGTCTCTAATAGGGAGAATAAAATGGATTTATAAATAGCTACCATGAAAGTTAAGAAGACCTTGAGGGTATTAATCGTAGGTGTTGTATATTAAGAACAAGTGAAATCACATGCAGAAGGGAGACTTAGAAAGTCTAAAGTAGATCTGATAAAGTATGTGTATTTGTATGCCTAAATCAGTGAAAACTGTGGAAGAAGCATGATTTTTGTTTGGGCTGAAGTAGCAGAGGATGAACAGAAGTCTAGAATACAGATTTAGAAGTTCTCAGAACAGGCAATCAAGACACAGGAGAAGATGAAAGCTGTTCTGAGTTGCTATTCTTCGGGGGTGGGGTGGGAGGTTGGTAAGAATCCCTAAACTCTGAAGAAGATAAAATTCTTCTGAGCCTTACTGTATCTTCCAGATTTTTTTCAAATTCCTCCAGAAATCGAGTCATAGCAGGATCACCTTCAAAATCATTAAAATGATTATTTACCCATAATAGTACAATCCGTGTCACCTGCGGAAACATGGAAGAGGCAGCATACGATTATACGAGAGGCATTCTTTCTGCAAAAGTAGGTTCCAAAAGCATGTCTTAAACCGAGGGGAAATTGAGCTTTATGGCTAATCCCTTTGCCCACCTGCTCACACACAAAAGGCTCATTCTAACAGAGAGGCATGTTATAGTTTGAGCTTTTGCTTCCTTACATACACAAGTAACAGAGAAAGCCAAGACTGCCCTCACTGAAAAAACAAGCCTGTATACTAACATGTAGAAGTACATGGGATATACATTTTGGACAGTATCTTAAAACGCAAGCCGCCAAGAGCAGGCAAATGTCAAAAGTGTTTCCTTAGCTGAGAACATGTTTCACCAAAATTGTAATAAAAATCTGAAACTTCCTTCATAAATACTGTGTATTTTCAAAGTTGTGAACTGATTTATTACTTTGTACCACAGATTAACAGAAAAGTTAAAAACTAACAAATGAAGGTTGAATTAAATAATGTGTCTACAGGGAACTCTACTCAGTGCTTTGTGGTGACCTAAATGCAAAGGAAATCCAAAAAAGAAGGGATATATGTATACATATACCTGATTCACTTTGCTGTACAGCAGAAATATAACACTGTAAAGCAACTACACTCCAATAAATATTAATAATAATAAAAAGCTTCTGAATATTAAGAAAAGACAGAGGAGCCAAAATAAGATCAAAAGAAATAAGCCAGAGAATTTTCCAAAATCTAAAAAAAAAAAAAGGAAAAAAAAAGAGTGCCTAACAATATAAGTAATTTAAGTCATATACTTTTAAAATTGTGGTAAAATACACATAAAATCCACCATTTTAACCACTTTAAAGTGTACAATTCAGTGGCATTTAGCACATTCACAATTGTGTACAACCGTCCCCACTACTAGTTCTAGAACATTTTCATCACCCCAAAAGAAAACCCCATTCCCAATAAGCAGTCACCTCCCATTCTACCCTTCTTCCAGCCCCTAACAGCCACTACTTACTTGCTTTTCTGTCTCTGTGATTTGTCTACCTGGATACCTCATACAATATGTGATCTTTTATGACTGGCTTCTTTGTCTTACCTTAATATTTTCAAGGTTTATGCATGTTGCAGCATGTATCAGTATTTCATTTTTTTAATGGCTGAATAATATTTCATTATATGGTATACCATATTTTGTTTATCCATTCATCAGTTGATGGACATTTGGGTTGTTTCCACATTTTGGCCATCATCAATAGTGCTGCTATGAACACTGCTTACAAACTTTTGTTTGCACACCTATTAGCTCTTTTGGATATATGCTTCAGGAGTAGAACTACTGGGTTATACGGTAATTCTATGTTTAACTTTTTGAAGAACCACTAAGCTGTTTTCCACAGCAGCTACACCATTTTACATTACTATAAGCAAGTATGGGAATTCCATTTTCTCCACATCAACACCCTTAAAATGCTTGTTATTTCCTTTCCTTTTTTTAAGTCATCTTAGTGGGTGTGAAGTGAACAAAACCATCACTGTGGTTATGATTTGCAATTTCCCTGACTAAGGACATTGAACAACTTTTTCATGTGATTGCTGGCCATTTACATATCTTCTTGGGAGAAATGTCTATTCAAGTCCTTTGTCCATTTTAAATTGTATTGTCTTTTTGGTGTTGAGTTGTACGAGTTCTTTATACATTCTGGATACTAGACCCTTATCAGACATATGATTTGCAAATATATTCTCCTATTCCATGTGTTGTCCTGTTTTTCCTGATAGTACCTTTAATGTAGAAAAGGTTTTAATTTTGATGAAGTTCAATATATCTATTTTTTCCATTGTTCAAGGTTGAGCTTTGGGTATCATACCTAAGAAACCATTGCCTAATCCAAGGTCATGATTTTTTTTCACACCTTCTTTTCTTTGAAGAGTATTATAGTTTTAGCTCTAATATTAGGTTTCTGATCCATTTTGAGTTAATGCTGAATACGGTATAAAGGTCAAACTTCATTCTTTTACACATGAATATTTAAGTTGTCCCTAAATCATATTTTTGTTCATTCTCTAGCATGCCTTTATTTCCTCAGCAACCTAAGTAACTATATATAATTTCAAAATCAGGGGGAAGGCAAGCCTGTAGTTTTGGACACTTGAGTTTCCTAGACGATAGAATTCCACAGTCCAACTACATCTAACTTATTTCCCTTAAAGTATAACTCAGAAAGATACACCAGGCAATTATTAATTACTATGGCCCTACTTTTATTTTTCTTAAAATGACTAACTTCCTACCTGTTACTGAGGTAGTTTACTGGTAGTAATGTACCAGTAGCTGAGGTATCACTATTTTTTCCATGGGAAGTACAAACACCCCATAAAATAAGGTAAGATGATCTATTTATAACAGCAAACAATGTTTAATACAAAAAAAAACCTCAAAGCTAGATTAAAATAAGTTACAGCTGTGATAAATTAAGGTCAAAAAGATAAACTGTTTTAAAATGATTATCAAGTCTTTAACTCAAAAATCAATGTATTTCTAATTCTATTTAGATTGTTTCTAAGCCCTCTTGAAAAAATTTACTTGGTGGATATTCTTTCTAAACTATTAAATGACTTTTAAATGTTTTATTGATCTCCTCAGTAACCACCAAGTATTTGGATAAAGTGTAAAAATATTATCATCCACCTTCTGAATTTACAGCTACACCACAGCCTGCTTTCAGTTTTTGCCTTTTAAAAGGCAAAATATCCACTTTTAACATTGTATTCTGTCATAAAAGTAACCAAGCAGAGATATGTCTATACTGATTCACTAACTTTTTAGGCGAATTGAATCTTATCAAAATAAACATTTAATTTGTCAGTTGCAAAAGGTTTTGGGGGAATAAAATTTAAAATCACTTTCATGCCTTTTATAATGATAAAACCAACCTTATCCCTTAAGCTGTCAATTTTAAACCATTCCAATAGTTTGGTCCCAACGTCCAAAGGACTTTCAAGAAATGTTCTATAAGTTAATAGGAAATCTTCTATATAAGTTGGGTCCACAATGGAATGCTCTTCTATTAAATGCATGATGAGACGCTCAGGTGTTGCCTAATAAAGAAAAATATAGGAAGAATTAGAAAATAAACAAGTAGCTCAGGAACCAAAGAACTCCTACTGATTACTTCCTTTTGTAGCCACTCTATTACAAAGTCCTTGAAGTAAAGTTTCACCTTTAAAACCCTCAGCACTGGGAGTAGTAGTCTCTCTAGGTTGTAGTCCACCATCACCCAGAGGTTTAGAGAGAGAAAAGGCAGAGGAATAAACATGCACAACAGCATTTACTCGGCCGTAGTTGTTTTTATTGGCATTTCATCATAGGAATGGGGGGATAATGTAATGACTGTCGCAAGTAAAGAGAAGGAAGAGGTAAGAGTTAAATTAAAGAAGTAAATAAAATTTTCTTCCAAATTTAATCATCCTTAAATTCTCTTCTGTCCCAGGCTATAGGAACAACATAGCAGCTCAAGATAGCTTGTTTTATTGTTGTTACTTCTGGGAATAGAGGTTTCCTCTTCTATGGTTTCTTCATTCTAGTTCACCAGAGGAACCAGAAGTTCTATAGATAGTTTTTACATTAACTCAGAGTTTAACTCCTTGCCTGTTTCCCAATTTATAAAAAGGAATGCAAACAACATTTATCTACTGCTCCTTCTTGAGCTTCTGAATCAATGTTAAACTTTATTACCTTAGCAGCATTTTCAAAAATGGGTACACAAAACAAATACAGAAATAAACCAGATGTTAAGCCAAATATAAAAACCAACTGTTGCCCATAACCTCAAATTTCAATTTGTTGCATTCATCCAAAGAATTTCACTGGCCAGAATTATTGCATGGCAAACATAGATTAATACTAACAGTGTTCTTATTTGAGAATTTATTAAAAAATAAAAAAGGGTACCCCACTGCTAATAAGGTATGTAAATCATTTCTCTAGAAGGAAGTCAGAGGAAAGGCTCTTTGAAATACCTATTTAAGGGACAAGACAACCACAGGTCATTCCTATTCTTCTCCCACCCTCCAAAATACTCCAAGAATACTAAATTGGGTCTATCATTAAGGCAAATCACAATCTGAGTTCACTTAAAATGTGGTTCTTAGATCATATATAGCTAAGTCAGGGGTGGAAATGATCAACATGTTTAAGAAAGGCCATTATTCTGATTAGCTAAATCACTGAGGCAGGATCTCTGCGGAGACTAGGCCATATATTCAAAACTGTATATATTTTTTTTTTTTTGCAGTACGCGGGCCTCTCACTGTTGTGGCCTCTCCCGTTGCGGTCCGGACATGCAGGCTCAGCGGCCATGGCTCACGGGCCCAGCTGCTCCGCGGCACGTTGGATCTTCCCGGACCGGGGAACAAACCCGCGTCCCCTACATCGGCAGGCAGACTCCACCACTGCGCCACCAGGGAAGCCCTCAAAACTGTATTTAAAGACAAGTCCCTGGGACTTCCCTGGTGGTTCAGTAGCAAAGAATCCACCTTACAATGCAGGGGACTCGAGTTTGATCCCTGGTTAGAGAATTAAGACCCCACATGCTGCGGGGCAACTAAGCCCATGCACCACAACTACTGAGCTTGCACACCTCAGCTAGCAAGCCCACGTGCCACAAACTACAGAGCCCATGTGTGCTGGAGCTTGTGCGCCACAACTAGAGAAGAGAAAACCCGCACGCCACAACTAGAGAGAGGTCCATGCACCACAAGAAGATACCACGTGCCGCAATTAAGACCCGACACAGCCAAAAATAAATAAATAATAAATCAATCTTTATTTTTTTAAAAAAAGACAAGTCCCATTGTCATGCAGAGGCATGTTACCAAATTGCTCACTAGCATCTAATAAGGTGGATGCTGGGTGACAGGGTACGCAGAGTGGGCAGGTAAAGGAGATGGCTGGCATGGTAGAGGTTGGTTATGATGAACAAATAAGTAAATATACAGAGCATAACAAGAGCCACTGTTGGATAAAGTATTTACAAGTAGGGGAAGGAAAAGGCTACCAAAAACTTTGTGGTATAGTACTGGAACTGGGAGTACTGGTATGAACTCTTGACTGTTATCAATAGATAGACAGATATAAGAAGATATAGGTATGTATGAATTTATAGTAAATAAATACATATATTTCCTACCTCTGTCTGATGAAAAGTTCTAGAAGCAATGACACCACAGTAGCAGTGAACAGAGTGCCCAGATCTTGGTTTTTTAATGCTGCTCTCTACTAGAAGGATCCAGGGCTCTCTGGAGAAATGTCTGATTCCAAAGCAGGGGCAGTGAAAGATGAGCCTGGAACATCTTGTTTTGCCAGATAATAATGAAGCTCTCAAAAAATGATGGGGACATGTCAAAAGGATACAGGAATCAGCCTTAAGAGAGTCCCACTGGCCAAATCTGGGACAATCTGACGATCAGAACAACACTGATGGTAAGGGAATACAATACATGAGACCATAACAATATAATTAAAGAGGGGAAAATGCTCATTCTTACAGTAGAATGACAATAAATGTAGAAGAAATAATGGAAATAGAAAATCACCATTACAGGCAGGAGTAGTCAATCGAAGTAAAGACTGGTGGATAGAGGTTTGTAAGACATACTGACACTATCCCAGAACATCAATGCTCCAAATGCTCATCAATTACAAAGGGTAAAATGGTGGCTTTAAGTGAAGAAACTTGACAGACACCAAGAGGACCAGGTGATTTAAGGTTAACTTCACTGGTGGTGAGATAGGTTGACATTGTATGCTCCCTGAAATGGTGCACTGAGAAAAGCACAACATTATTTCTGTGGAATTCCTGCCTGGAAATCATGACTGTAGTCTGGGCATGAGGCAACACAGGATAGATCTTGTCTGAGGGTCATAGTACAGACTGTAAGGGCTGTATTCTTTAAAACTGCTGAGAACGTGAATAGGGAAAGACTGTTCCTGTCGTAGACTTAAGTGACATGACAACTAAATGCAACTGTGTGCCTGGATGAGATTCTGAACCAAAAAGGAAAAAAGAGCCATTGTTGGGATAGTTGGTGAAAATCTAAATAGCATCTGTGGACTGAATGGTTTTACTTTATCAATGTACATTTCCTAACTTGAAGGTTTCTATGGTGTTTATATAGGAGACTGTTCTTGCTTTTAGGATATACACAATGAAACATTTAGGAGTGAGGAGGCATCACATTTGCAGACTGCTCTCGAACGGTTGAAAAAGACTGATGATAATGGAGAAAATGCAGTGAAATGTTAGCATTTGGGGAAGCTGAGTCAGGGTGTTCTCTGTACTGTTCTTGCAACTCTTCTGTAAGTTTGAAATTACAGGGCTTCCCTGGTGGCGCAGTGGTTAAGAATCCGCCTGCCAATGTAGGAGACATGGGTTTGAGCCCTGGTCCAGGAAGATCCCACATGCTGCGGAGCAACTAAGCCCGTGTGCCACAACTACTGAGCCTGCACTCTAGAACCTGCAAGCCACAACTACTGAGCCTGCGTGCCACAACTACTGAAGCCCATGCACCTAGAGCCTGTGCTCCACAACAAGAGAAGCCACCGCAATGAGAAGCCTGCGCACCGCAACAGAGTAGCCCCTGCTCGCCACAACTAGAGAAAAGCCAACAAAGACCCAATGCAGCCAAAAATAAATTTGTAAAAAGAAAAAAGAAATTATAAAAATATAAGGCTCACCATGAGCCTTCATAAAAAGATAGTCTATGGCAGTCCACATATATACTCATTTTTTTCTACATAGAAAGCTTACGCCTATCAACTTAGGAAAAGAAAAAGACAGTGTTGAGGAATAGCCTGACTCCTGAGAAATATCTTATCTGACACCAGTCCCTCTTATTGTTAAATAAAGCTTCTGCACTTATAATGAAAAATAACACATGTACTTATTTTGCAACCAAGACTTACTTGAAAAGAAAAAAAGGTCATGCATTTACTTCCTCTCTTGCAACTAGAATTGCTCTATTTTACATCTACATGTCATAAAAGAGACAGGGAGATGGGAGAGTGGAAGGCAAGGGGGCAAGGAATAGGGGAGAGAAGGAATTAGAGAAGGGAAAACAATATGGGTAGTAATACTCAGATTCTATAGCATGCTAAGGCTTTTGATTTGCCACATTTAGCCCTAATAAAGCCCTGCCATAGCATCCCCATTTTCAGATATGAAAATTGAGGTTCAGAGAAGTTAATGTCTATTTCAATGCCACAGAGATCTAGTAAGCACTCATCTAGGATTCTTTATACATTTATGGTTGGTCCTTTCAATTTCTGTTTTGTTTCTAAATATTGCTGTCTTTGATGAAATTAATTCCCATTATCAACGGATCATACAATAAATTTGAGAAGGAAAATTTTGACTGGTATATTCTAAGTAATATCCTTCCATACTGATATTAAATGGCAATGTTACCCTTCCTCAATAAAATGTGTAAAAACCAACTTAGAAAAAGTCAAAAGAATTAACACATTTATTTACACTAGATCCCAAAGTTAATGAATTATCTTGCACTACTCAAAAAGTGGTTCAAAACCTTTTAAGCAAGATGAAAGCTTTATTCTATCAATAACAAGAAAAATAAGTAAAAAATACCCACCTTGATTACAATGTGCCCTTTCCTGGTTCCACTGCGATCTAGTTCACGGTGCTCATGTACCATAACAATTTCTCCTTCTTCCTCAACTTTATGGGTATTTTTTTCCACATGATTTAAAATTCTCCAATAATCCTGCTGGGCTATGCAGACAAACTGTCCGAGAACAACATGGGGACAATTAATGAACCTATAATACATAAATATATCACTATGCACCAAGGCAGAGCACAAAGGCGAGAACTCAAGTGGCGTAAGTTTATTTCATCCCTTCATTCCTTAACAAAAATCAAGATAAAATAAACAATTCATGCACAAAGAGACCAAAGAAATTAAATCCATTTGAATTCTGCTCTAAAAGGAGAAGTGAGCATCTACTTCTCTCAAAACTGACACTATGCAAAGAAAACATGAAGCAGGAGTAAGTTAGAAACAAACAACTCAGAAGTTCCTATTTCTTCCTCTATTAAAAAAAACAAAAAAGAGACTGAGCTGGCTAATACCAGATAGAAATTTAACAAATCAACATTTATTAGATATATTCTCTTTTAAAATATGTATAGTTTGTTCAATTCCACAAATATTTGAGTCCGATATAAAATCTAGTTTCCTTTATTAACTGTGAGCTTTTCAAACCCCCAATTCTCAAATCACGCTATTTTATTTTGGGGAAGGAAAAAAAAGCTCAGCCATTTAAAATCAAGAAACAAGAGTACACAAGCAGACATAAGCTTACCTGACAATCGTCTACTTTAGTCCTAACAACTCCATGCGTGTACTGCTTATCCAGAGTGGGTGTAATTCCAAAACTATTTCCCATAAAGAGATTTTCAACTTTTCCATCTGGATGACTAATTTCTACAGTGCCGTTTAAAATAACATACCATGAGTCAAGCTATAGAGAAAAATATAGGCTTTAAGAATCTTTGGGAAAAGAGGGTTACATGTTAACTTTGAAAAATAATCAATCAATATATAGAACTCATATAATTTAAAAAAGAAAAAAGAAGATCTGATTATATTACTAAATACTCTGTCAGTAACACCCTATTCCTGTTAAGCCAACCACTAAAGTTTATTTTACTCTTTCTTCTTTTAGTCACCAAATGAAATCGGGGACTCTCAGTAACTGTTACGGTTAAGACCACCAGCTCTGGGCTTCCCTGGTGGCGCAGTGGCTAAGAATCCACGTGCTAATGCAGGGGACTATGGGTTCGAGCCCTAGTCCGGGAAGATCCCACATGCTGTGGAGCAACTAAGCCCGTGCGCCACAATTACTGAGCCTGTGCTCTAGAGCCCGTGAGCCACAACTACTGAAGCCCCCACGCCTAGACCCTGTGCTCCGCAACAAGAGAAGCCACCGCAATGAGACGCCTGTGCACTGCAATAAAGAGCAGCCCTGCTCACTGCAACTAGAGAAAGCCCGTGTGCAGCAACGAAGACCCAATGCAGCCAAAAATTAAATAAAATAATAAAAAAATAAAAGGCTACAAACGGCACAGTCCCATTAATACAAAAAAAAAAAAAGACCAACAGCTCTTGGAATTTGAATCCAGAATCTGCCACTGACTAGCTGAGTGACTCTGGGCAAGTTATTTAACCTCCTAGGCTTCAGTTTCTTTACTGCTAAAATGGGCATAACAACATTACCTATCACAGGACTTTTGTGTCCATTAAAAATGAATTTAATACAAACCAAGTGATTAGAACAGTGTCTGGCACATAGCAAACATTCAAAAGAAAGAAAGAAAAAAAAAAAGGGAGCTAGTGATTAATTCAGAAAAACTATTAAAAGCCTGAATTTTAAGGCATATCTTAAAAAATACTGAAAATTTCTCCTAATGTTAAGAAAGTACTGCTCTCAATTTATACCAAAGTATTTAATGCTCTAAGGAGACACATTCTAAGGCCTATTGTATATCAGTGAAAGACTACTTGTTCTCATGTGGTATCCCTTTTATTAGCCTAAACTTTCAATTTTAATGTGAATCAGTTTTAATGTGATTTAAGGGAAATCTGGATTATCAGTTCTGAAGGAGAATCACTGGCAACAAGAAATATTTTTTCAAAACTGTTTTTTTAAAATTTTTAGTTATTTCAAATATAAAATACATTCATTGTGGAATTTGTGGATTACACAAATTACTTGAGGACAGGGGCTGTATTGGGGTTTTCCACCACTATCCTCACTGTGTACCTAGCACAAAGTAGGCACAAAACAAATTTTTGCTGACAGAACCGTGGAATATTAAAAGAAGACAAAATTTGTGGAAAAGTAAAGTTATTCAAAACTCCACTATTTATACAGTTGTCATCAAAAGTTTAGTATTTTTCTCCCATGTTTATATTATTTCATATTGTTGAACTATTTAGACTATCCTGTCCTTTTAAAAAAATTTAATACTATACTCATTTGTTCATCAAACTTTTTTTTAGTATATCCTATATGCCAAACGATTTCTAGGATACAGGGAGAAAGCATGTAGACAAAGCTAGAGCTAAGGCCCCTGCCCTCAAAGATATCTATCAAATTTTAAAATAACTTGAAAACCTATATAATATTATAACCTGTGGCTATATAATAATTAGTTAACCACTGTTTTTTCGGGGGGATATATTTTGGTCATTTCCAATTTTTACTATTATACATATCCTGCAATGAATATCTTTTGGCATAACTCTTTGAGTTTTATATTGTGTCTGGAGGAGAGACATTAAAAAGGGGAATAATGGGTTAGAGGCTGTTAATACTTTGAAGCCCATGTTAAAAATTTCTAAATGATTTTCCAGAAATACTGTTTATATTCCTACTAGCAGTATATGACAATGTGCACTGACTGACATTTCACCATTAATTTTTATCAGTTCGATAAGAAAACCAGTGAAGTGCTACCTAACAGCAGTAACACTTTTCAATTCCTCTGAATCCTCCCTCTGCCCACCTGCAAGTTGCCATCCAAGCATTTTTGAAAATAGAATTGCCACATAAATGCCTCAACTGACAGCAGTCTACTAGGAGGCACTGGTACCAATACATTTCCTTCATTTAAAAAAAAATGTATAATATGAAAAAGGGATAAGGAGATTACATACTTGAAAAACATTTTAATAATAATGTTATAAATCTACTAATATAACAATAATTACTGACATGTATACACTGATGTGTATAAAATGGATGACTAATAAGAAAAAGAATAAATTAATAAAAACAAAACAAAGAATAATTAAGAAAAAATTTTAAAATCTTATAATTTAATTTGAGAAGTAAAAACAAATTTGGTCCAATGAATATTAATTACTGAACATCTATTCTGTGCAAGGTCCACTGCCAGGAAATCAAAATTAAGACAAAATAAAGCAAAAACAAAACAAAACTTATCTTTTCAGAAATTATAACTATCCCAAACTCAGCAGTCATTTAAAAAACTGTATAAATTTTAAAAGTCAAGATCTACACAAGTTTATGAAAATTAGATTATTCTAAAAATTAGCTGCTATAACCAAGTAATGTGTAACATCTATTTGCTAACCTACCTCTTGCCCATCTTCAAGAATAATAGCTCCAGCCTGCTCCACCACTTCAAAAATCATCACTGAGCAGAGTTCTCTCCTTACAGACATGGTCATGTTTGCAAAAGCAGGAAGCTGGTGCATAAACTCCAGTAACTGTTCTGTTAAAAAACAGAAATTCTAGTTTAGTGACCATCAAGGACTACAGTTTAAAGATACAATAAAATCCAGAATCCAATACCCAATTCTCTAATCAACTTAGGAATTCATGCTGCTAAACTAGAGAAACCAAGATACAAGATGACTGTTGCTTTAAAAAAATTCAGTTATTTGGTTAACAGATATATTCAGACTCACATGAAAATACAGGCATAATGGAAGACACCAGAATTCACAACCTCCAGAGAGAACCAGGAAACTACACAGATTCAGATGAGGCTCGAGAGTTTAGCTAATTTTCCTAGCAGGAGATGCTATTCCATGGTGGTTACATTTAGTGATGTCCTTTGATCTAATAGATTAGTGTAAAAGGCTTTTGTCTGTTTCTTTCTGGGCTAGAGTTTTTAAACAGTTATTAATAAATGTCAGTAAGTAATTAAATTAGGGACAACAAATGTGAATACTAGTTTAAGATTTGTGAAAGCAACTACAAGGTAACTCTCTTTAATTTAACCAACAAATGTTTGAATACCTGCCTCAGGCCATTCCCTGGTATAGATACATGAGCAATAAAGATAAAGGAAAAAACATTTAAGCAGTCAGCTAAGGCTGAAACAGAAGAAACTATAAGGTGCTATCTATCTACAGATAACTGGCAGTTAATCATATTTCAATTTTTAAGAAAGCCTTGTGAAAACAGCATAGTGTACAATTCTTTATCACTAAAAATGCACTTAGAGTTGCTGTCCAGATAGCATTCACAACATGAGTCTCAACTGTAGGTTGCATAACTATATTATATGTTATTAGCATGGCAAGGAATGTTCAAATGTATTGATCTTTACTCCCATAGATTATAATTATTAGTAGCAGTATCTTCTGACTTGAATCACAGCAGTATGACTCTTATAAAAGGGAAATCTAGGATAAAATCTTAATTGAATCATAATATATAACAACACTAAGTAATCTCTGTCCTTAAAGATAACATTAGCATCTTTAGTATTACTCAACCTCCAACGTACAGTAAGTAGTTCTATAAGAAATTAAAGGAAAATTCATAAAATTTGAATCAAGAAATATACATAATTTTTTCAAGCTACAGGCAAAACTATGATTTTTGACAACATTTGAAATTTTTTTGAATTCATAGACATTGAACACTGACGCACTGTGTTTTACATGTCTTATGGACATGGAGGGGGAAATCACTTTACCGCAATCAAAGCTATTGTTTTATAAATTGGGGCAGCCAGAATGTGAGGACTATCTGGCTGCAACATCCATCACCCTAATGATGGCCAGGGTTGATTCAGCTGATCTGGCTGTCTAGGCAGGTGTCTCCTTCCTCCCTTCACCACTCCACACATGCATCCGTCCTGAAGCTGAACACTTAGTCAAGGAGGACAACCTGTCCCGATAGAGGAGAACCTTCCCTGAGAAAGGAGTACTGTCCTTCGCTTACGGATATATGAACAGCTGCGTTCCACTGCTATAACCTCCAAAACAAGCTCTAATATTGGGGCAGCTAGCCTCAAAGACGGCCCTAAACAATTCTTGCCTCTTGATATTCACGTCCTCGTGCAGTCCTCTCCCATACTGCATGAGGGTTGCTCTGTATGACAAACAGAATTGGGAAGAAGCAATGATGTATCATTCCTGAGGCCAGATCATAAAAGATACTATGGCATCTGCCTTATTCTCCCCTGAATTACTGGCTTTGGGGGAAACCAACTGCCATGTGGTGAGGACATTTAAACAACCTCTGGAGAAGCCCGTGTGGAGAGGAACTGAGGTTCTATGCCAAAAGCCATGTGAGCAGTCACCTTGGAAGTAGAACCTCCAGCTTAGCCCAGTGACTGTAACCCCTGCTACATTCTGACTACAACCCCATGAGAGACAATGAGCCAGAATGACTCAGGTAGGCTGCTCCTGAATTCTTGACCCACAAAACCTTGTTGGGAGTAATTTGTTATGCACCAATAGGTATCTATATATAAATTGAACTATAAAATTCCTATTGTGAACAGATGTATTTCTTACCAATGTCATCATCAGTTTTGTCTGCAGGTTCTTTTTCAAGACATTCTCGAACAAGATCTCGCCCCTGCAGTGGATCTGTTCGATCAATCTCTTCATCTTCCTCTTCTTCATCTTCAGAATCAACAGGTCCTTCTGGAAGACGTGTTAAATCTACATCTCCTACCTCACTTTCCGTAGCCTACAGAAAGAAATCTTGATCACTTACCATTTCATGTTATAAAAATTATATGTCACAATCTGAATGAAGCAAAACTACCCCTCCCACCAAATATTATCAAGAATTAGGCAACACCGTATGCTCTATCAAAAACAAAATGCTACTTATTTATAAAACGTTTCTCTCTGCCTAAAATACAAGTCATCATTTCAGTGTGACATGTAAATTGACAAATCTGAGCCAGTATGTATAAAATGGTCAAGAGACTCAAACATCACTAAATGTATTAACACCTGCTTTCCAACAAACACCTGTATTTCTTAAAAGTACATTTCCTAAAATATAAAGTGCAAGAAAGAGAAAGACAGTTTACCAACAATCATTTTAGGAGTACCTTGTTAGTATATGCTGGGTGTTATAAATAAGGTATTATTTTTTCAGCACTAGGTTTAGAGTCTAGTAGGGTAGACAGTCATGTAAATTAAGAACAGAAGTATAAAACAGCAGTACTGAAAAGTGCTAAAATTCAACAACTGTGAAGGATTGAACAAATACTTCTCTCTTTCCAATACCTTATTGTTGAATCTAACAGTAAGCAAAGAAGAGCCAAGGTTACTCTACCAGGGGTCCCCAACCCCCCAGCCACACACGGGTTCTGGTCTGTGGCCTGTTAGGAACCAGGCTGCACAGCAGGAGGTGAGCTGCTACCCCCCATCGCTCCCCATCGCTCGCATTACCATCTGATCCATCCCCAACCCCCCCACCCCTGTCTGTGGAAAAACTGTCTTCTAAGAAACCAGTCCCTGGTGCCAAAAAGGTTGGGGATCACTGCTCTAAGCAATCTTAAAAAAATAAACTTATACTTACAACCTGAACTTTGCAAACATACTAGTCTCAGACAGTTGTAAAAGAACAAGCAGATTTTTTAAAAACTATGAATTTAAATGTTACTCATAGAAAACAAATAAAATAAATAAAATAATTTATTTACTTTTTGTACTTTGTATTTTTTACTTTTTGTACTTCAGGACAAAATCAAATTGTCCTGAAGTGGATTATTAGGCAATATTTCTAAATATTATACTCAGTTGATTCATATTATAATAAATGAAAAAGCATGAATACTAAAGCAGATAAGGAAAAAAAAAGAGTAGAATGTACAGAAATTTCATAATAAATAAGCACTCATACATGAGGATTATTGAAAACTATGGAACCTTCATTCAAATATTTAAGTCTCATCTCCTGTGTTGAACATTTACTATTTTGTCTGCCCAGAAGAGGTTCTTCCTTCTTTTAGGGAGTTGATGTTCCTCTCCCACTTAACCCAGAGATTTCAAAGGGAAACAGTGCCCTGTTCCTGGCTAGGGAAGCTAAGGGAGAAAGTCCTTTCCTCTGGATTTTTATAACTGGAGCTGGAGGGCAGAGCATCCTTTCTCCTCAGGTTGATGAACTGGAAGAATGTGAGGCAGAACAGCCTACAGCCACATGGGAATGCCTTTCTGTGGTGGGAGAAAATGGAATCAACTGGCAGAGAAAAGGGCAGGGGAATGCGGAGGAAGGACATTGAACAACACAGCAGACACAGAAAGAGATCGAGACAGACAGACGCAGAGCAGCAAAGCAAAAAAACAAAAACATATCATGCAGGAAAGAGATGGAAAAAGCACAGCATGTGCAACAAAGATAACCTGTGACAGAACGTGTCACAGAGAGACAGGAAGGAAGAGCAATCAAGCAACAAGGAGTCAAAGGACTAGAGAGACAGGCAAACGGGCAGACACACTTGCAAGCATCCAGGCTCCCTGAGGCCAGAGCTGCCTCTGCTTTCTCTGGGGGTCAATAACTTATCTGTTCTGGCTTTAGTTAATTCAAGTTAAGGCTCTGATACCTGCAACTGAAAGAGTTCTGATTTGTTATGTAAGACCAGGTTCTATACTTCTTTTGGACTTCTGCACAGCTTTAAGTAAGAGCTTTAATCAATAGTTAACAAACTAGATTAAACACCCAACTTGAAATCTTTAAGATTAGATAAACTGGCTCTTAAGGCTCTTATAGGGGCAATCCTATCTTATGACCAGCATGCTCTCCTGAGTTACATTTTGGTTATGAAACTTTAGGGTTTAAGCAGAGTGCATTTCTGAATAATATACCTTTGGAACTAAAAACTTGTTAAAAAGTTACAATCTCTTTTCAAAGATAAGTAGTTTTAATTTAAATGTGTAGATACTAAAACGACTTTTCCAAAACCCAATTTATCTACAAACACTGATTTTAATCTAAGAAATGAGTGTTAAAAAACACTGAAGTAATATTTTTTACACAAGTTAATTTTTCAGAATATACATGCTCACCTCTGGAATAACAGCCTTTTTCTCTTTTGTCAAATTTTAAGGACAATCTACCTTAAATCTGAGTTTTTAAACTACCCTGTCCTCATCTCAATCTCAGGTTTTCATCCCCTGACCAAGACTATTTCAACCTAGTCTCATTCTTACCTTTCAGATTATGTCTGATAAAAAGATGGATAACTCACAACATAACAAAAGGCAAGGGCTTCCCTAGTGGCGCAGTGGTTGAGAGTCTGCCTGCCGATGCAGGGGACACAGGTTTGTGCCCCGGTCTGGGAAGATCCCACATGCCGCAGAGCAGCTTGGCCCGTGAGCCATGGCCGCTGAGCCTGCGCTCCGCAACAGGAGAGGCCACAACAGTGAGAGGCCCGTGTACCGCAAAAAAAAAAAAAAAAAAAAAGGCAAGATGCAAAGGGGGGTGGGGGTGGGATGAATTGGGAGACTGACTGGGATTGACATATATATACTACTGATACTATGTATAAAATAGATAACTATGAGAACCTACTGTATAGCACAGGGAACTCTAATCAGTGCTCTGTGGTGACCTAAATGGGAAGGAAATCCAAAAAAGAGGGGAATATATATATATATATATATATATATATATATATATATATGCATAGCTGATTCACTTTGCTGTACAGTAGAAACTAACACAACATTGTAAAGCAACTATACTGCAATAACATTTTTTTTAAAAAAGGCAAGATGCAATTCAGTTATGTGGATAATAGGGAAGGCTTACTGTCATCTGCACAAAAAGTGAAGATATTTTAAGAAAATAACTCTTTAGGTAGAATGAAAATCATGGGTAGTGACTGGGAGATGACTATTAAAAGAACTCTTTTAGGAACTTTCTAAGGCCATCTGCAAAGCAAAGAATATAATCTCTTCTTACCATTGTCCTCTTTTACCTGTACCTTTTTCAAAGTAGGATAAAAGAAAAAGGATGAATAAAATTAGTTAAGAGAACATACTCAATTGCTAAAATGTTAAGAGTCTACAAAAGGGATAAGGTGGTAAAATAAGAATGAAGAATAAAAATATGGGGACTTCCCTGGTGGCGCAGTGGCTAAGAATCTGCCTGCCAAAGCAGGGGACACAGGTTCGAACTCTGGTCCGGGAAGATCCCACATGCTGTGGAACAGCTAAGCCTATGCGCCACAACTACTGAGCCTGTGCTCTAGAGCCCGCAAGCCATAAGTACTGAGACCATGTACCACAACTACTGAAGCCTGCGCACCTAGAGCCCGTGCTCTGCAACAAGAGATGCCACCACAATGAGAAGCCTGCACACCGCGACGAAGAGTAGTCCCCGATCACTGCAACTAGAGAAAGCCTGCGCACAGCAATGAAGACCCAATGCAGCCTAAATAAATAAACAAATTTAAAATATGTACAGCTTTAAAAAAATAAATAAAAATATGAAAGAGTCTAAGTCGAAGGAAGATGGCAGAAGAGTAAGACACGGAGATCACCTTCCTCCCCACAGATACACTCTAAATACATCTACACGTGGAACAACTCCTACAAAACACCTACTGAATGCTGGCAGACGACCTCAGACTTCCCAAGAGGCAAGAAACTCCCCACGTACCTGGGTAGGGCAAAAGAAAAAAGAATAAACAGAGACAAAAGAATAGGGACAGGGCCTGCACCAGTGGGAGGCAGCTGTGAAGGAGGAAAGGTTTCCACACATTAGGAAGCCCCTTCGCGGGCGGAGACTGCGGGTGGTGGAGGGGGGAAGCTTCGGAGCCGGGGAGGAGAGCACAGCAACAGGGGTGCGGAGGGCAAAGCGGGGAGATTCCCGCACAGAGGATCGGTGCCAACCGGCACTCACCAGCCCGAGAGGCTTGTCTGCTCACCCGCCGGGGCGGATGGGGCTGGAGCTGAGGCTCGGGATCCGGTTGGAGCGCAGGGAGAGGACTGGGGTTGGCGGCGTGAACACAGCCTGCAGGGGGTTAGTGCACCACGGCTAGCCAGGAGGGAGTCCGGGAAAAGTCTGGACCTGCCGAAGAGGCAAGAGACTTTTTCTTCCCTCTTTGTTTCCTGGTGCGCGAGGAGACGGGATTAAGAGCGCTGCTTAAAGGAGCTCCAGAGACTGGTGCAAGCTGCGGCTAACAGCGCAGACCCCAGAGATGGGCAGGAGATGCTAAGGCTGCTGCTGCCGCTGCCAAGAAGCCTGTATGCGAGCACAGGTCACTATCCACACCTCCATTCCGGGGAGCCTGTGCAGCCCGCCACTGCCTGGGTCCCGTGATCCAGGGACAACTTCCCCGGGAGAACGCACGGCATGCCTCAGGCTGCTGCAACGTCACGCCAGCCTCTGCCTCCGCAGGCTCGCCCCGCATCCGTACCCCTCCCTCCCCCTGGCCTGAGTGAGCCAGAGGCCCCGAGTCACCAGCTCCTTTAACCCCGTCTTGTCTGAGCGAAGAACAGACACCCTCTGGCAACCTACACGCAGAGGCGGGGCCAAATCAAAAGCTAAGCCCCGGGAGCTGTGCGAACAAAAAAGAGAAAGGGAAATCTCTGCCAGCAGCCTCAGAAGCAGCAGATTAAATCTCTACAATCAATTTGATGAACCCTGAATCTATGGGTGGAATACATGAAGAGACAACGAATCATTCCAAATTGAGGAGGTGGACTTTGAGATCAAGATTTATTATTTTTTCCCCTTTTCCTCTTCTTGCAAGTGTGTATGTGTATGCTTCTGTGTGAGATTTTGTCTGTATAGCTTTGCTTTCACCATTTGTCCAAGGGTTCTATCCGTCCATGTTTTTATTTTTTTTTTAAAAAAACCTTTTTTCTTAATAATTATTTTTTATTTTAATAACTTTATTTTATCTTACTTTATTCTCCTTCCTTCCTTTCTTCCTTTCTTTCTTTCTACTTTTTCTCCCTTTTATTCTGAGCCGTGTGGATGAAAGGCTCTTGGTGCTGCAGCCAAGTGTCACGGCTGTGCCTCTGAGGTAGGAGAGCCAAGTTCAGGACATTGGTCCACCAGAGACTTCCCGGCTCCACGTAATGTCAAATGGAGAAAGCTCTCCCAGAGTACTCCATCTCAACACGAAGATCCAGCTCCACTCGACCACCAGCAAGCTACAGTGCTGGACACCCTATGCCAAACAACTAGCAAGACAGGAACACAACCCCACCCATTAGCAGAGAGGCTGCCTAAAATCATAATAAGGCAACAGACACCCCAAAATACACCACCAGATGTGGACCTGCCCACCAGAAAAACAAGATCTAGCCTCAACCACCAGAAAACAGGCACTAGTCCCCTCCACCAGGAAGCCTACACAACCCACTGAACCAACTTTAGCCATTGGGGACAGATACCAAAACAACGGGAAATACGAACCTGCAGCCTGCAAAAAGGAGAACCCAAACAGAGTAAGATAAGCAAAATCAGAGCACAGAAAAACACACAGCAGATGAAGGAGCAAGATAAAAACCCACCAGACCTAACAAATGAAGAGGAAATAGGCAGTCTACCTGAAAAATAATTCAGAATAATGACAGTAAAGGTGACCCAAAATCTTGGAAATGGAGAAAATGCAAGAAACATTTAACAAGGACCTAGAAGAACTAAAGAGGAAATAAGCAACAATGAACAACACAATAAATGAAATTAAAAATACTCTAGATGGAATCAATAGCAGAATAACTGAGGCCGAAGAACGGATAAGTGACCTGGAAGATAAAACAGTGGAAATAACTACTGCAGAGCAGAATAAAGAAAAAAGAATGAAAAGAACTGAGGACAGTCTCAGAGACTTCTGGGACAACATTAAACGCACCAACGTTCGAATTATAGGGGTTCCAGAAGAAGAAGAATAAAAGAAAGGGACTGACAAAATATTTGAAGAGATTATAGTTGAAAACTTCCCTAATATGGGAAAGGAAATAGTTAATTAAGTCCAGGAGGCACAGAGAGTCCCATACAGAATAAATCCAAGGAGAAACATGCCAAGACACATATTGATCAAACTGTCAAAAATTAAATACAAAGAAAACTTATTAAAAGCAGCAAGGGAAAAACAACAAATAACACACAAGGGAATCCCCATAAGGTTAACAGCTGATCTTTCAGCAGAAAATCTGCAAGCCAGAAGGGAGTGGCAGGACGTATTTAAAGTGATGAAGGAGAAAAACCTACAACCAAGACTACTCTACACAGCAAGGATCTCATTCAGATTTGATGGAGAAATTAAAACCTTTACAGACAAGCAAAAGCTGAGAGTTCAGCACCATAAAACCAGCTTTACAACAAATGCTAAAGGAACTTCTCTAGGCAAGAAACACAAGAGAAGGAAAAGACCTACAATAACAAACCAAAAACAATTCAGAAAATGGGAATAGGAACGTACATATCGATAATTACCATAAATGTAAAGGGATTAAATGCTCCCACCAAAAGACACAGACTGGCTGAATGGATACAAAAACAAGACCCATATATATGCTGTCTACAAGAGACCCACTTCAGACCTAGAGACACATACAGACTGAAAGTAAGGGGATGGAAAAAGATATTCCATGCAAATGGAAACCAAAAGAAAGCTGGAGTAGCAATTCTCGTGTCAGACAAAATAGACTTTAAAATAAAGAAAATTAGAAGAGACAAAGAAGGCCACTACATAATGATCAAAGGATCGATCCAAGAAGAAGATATAACAATTGTAAATATTTATGCACCCAACACAGGAGCACCTCAATACATAAGGCAAATACTAACAGCCATAAAAGGGGAAATTGACAGCAACAGATTCAGAGTAGGGGACTTTAACACCCCACTTTCACCAATGCACAGATCTTCCAAAATGAAAAAAATAAGGAAACACAAGCTTTAAATGATACATTAAAAAACATGGACTTAATTGATATTTATAGGACATGCCATCCAAAAACAACAGAATACACGTTTTTCTCAAGTGCTCATGGAACATCACAAATCAAGCCTTGGTAAATTTAAGAAAATTGAAATTGTATCAACTATCTTTTCCGACCACAATGCTATGAGACTAGATATCAATTACAGGAAAAGATCTGTAAAAAATACAAACTCGGGCTTCCCTGGTGGCGCAGTGGTTGAGAGTCCGCCTGCCGATGCAGGGGACGCGGGTTCGTGCCCCGGTCTGGGAGGATCCCACATGCCGCGGAGCGGCTGGGCCCGTGAGCCATGGCCGCTGAGCCTGCGCGTCCGGAGCCTGTCCTCCGCAACGGGAGAGGCCACAGCGGTGAGAGGCCCGCGTAACGCATAAAAAAAAAAAAAAAAAAAAAAAAAATACAAACTCATGGAGGCTGAACAATACACTACTTAATAACAAGATGATCACTGAAGAAATCAAAGAGGAAATCAAAAAATACCCGGAAACAAATGACAATGGAGACACGACGACCCAAAACGTATGAGATGCAGCAAAAGCAGTTCTAAGAGGGAAGTTTATAGCAATACAATCCTACCTTAAGAAATAGGAAACATCTCGAATAAACAACCTAACCTTGCACCTAAAGCAATTAGAGTAAGAAGAACAAAAAATCCCCAAAGGCAGCAGAAGGAAAGAAATCATAAAGATCAGATCAGAAATAAATGAAAAAGAAATGAAGGAAACAATAGCAAAGATCAATAAAACTAAAACCTGGTTCTTTGAGAAGATAAACAAAATTGATAAACCATTAGCCAGACTCATCAAGAAAAAAAGGGAGAGGACTCAAATCAATAGAATTAGAAATGAAAAAGGAGAAGTAACAACTGACACTGCAGAAATGCAAAAGATCATGAGAGATTACTACAAGCAACTCTATGCCAATAAAATGGACAACCTGGAAGAAATGGACAAATTCTTAGAAATGCACAACCTGCCAAGACTGAATCAGGAAGAAATAGAAAATATGAACAGACCAATCACAGGCACTGAAATTGACACTGTGATTAAAAATCTTCCAACAAACAAAAGCCCAGGACAAGATGGCTTCACAGGCCAACTCTATCAAACATTTACAGAAGAGCTAACACCTATCCTTCTCAAACGCTTCCAAAATATAGCAAAGGGAGGAACACTCCCAAACTCATTCTACAAGGCCACCATCACCCTGATACCCAAATCAGACAAGGATGTCACAAAGAAAGAAAACTACAGGGGAATATCACTGATGAACATAGATGCAAAAACCCTCAACAAAGTACTAGCAAACAGAATCCAACATCACATTAAAAGGATCATACACCATGATAAGTGGGGTTTATCCCAGGAATGCAAGGATTCTTCAATATACGCAAATCAATCAACGTGATACGCCATATTAGCAAACTGAAGGAGAAAAACCATATGATCATCTCAATAGACGCAGAGAAAGCTTTCGACAAAATTCAACACGCGTTTATGATAAAAACCCTTCTGAAAGTAGGCATAGGATCTTTCCTCAACATAATAAAGGCCATATATAACAGACCCACAGCCAACATCATCCTCAATGGTAAAAAACTGAAAGCATTTCCACTAAAATCAGGAACAAGACAAAGTTGCCCACTCTCACCACTCATATTCAACATAGTTTTAGAAGTTTTAGCCACAGCTATCAGAGAAGAAAGGTAAATAAAAGGAATCCAAATCAGAAAAGAAGAAGTAAAGCTGTCACTGTTTGCTGAGGACATGATACTATACATAGAGAATCCTAAAGATGCTACCAGAAAACTACTAGAGATAATCAATGAATTTGGTAAAGTAGCAGGATACAAAATTAATGCACAGAAATCTCTGTCATTCCTATATACTAATGATGAAAAATCTGAAAGTGAACTCAAGAAAACACACCCATTTACCATTGCAACAAAAAGAATAAAATATCTAGGAATAAACCCACCTAAGGAGACGAAAGACCTGTATGCAGAAAATTATAAGACACTGATGAAAGAAATTAAAGATGATACAAATAGATGGAAAGATATATCATGTTCTTGGATTGGAAGAATCAACATTGTGAAAATGACAATACTACCCAAAGCAATCTACAGATTCAATGCAATCCCTGTCAAACTACCACTGGCATTTTTCACAGAAACTGAACAAAATATTTCACAATTTGTATGGAAAGATTAAAGATCCCGAATAGCCAAAGCAATCTTGAGAACGAAAAACGGAGCTGGAGGAATCAGGGTCCCTGACTTCAGACTATACTACAAAGCTACAGTAATCAAGACAGTATGGTACTGGCACAAAAACAGAAAGATAGATCAATGGAACAGGATAGAAAGCCCAGAGATAAACCCACACACATATGGTCACCTTATGTTTGATAAAGGAGGCAGGAATGTACAGTGGAGAAAGGACAGCCTCTTCAATAAGTGGTGCTGGGAAAACTGGACAGGTACATGTAAAAGTATGAGATTAGAACAATCCCTAACACCATACACAAAAATAAGCTCAAAATGGATTAAGGACCTAAGTGTAAGGCCAGAAACTATCAAACTCTTAGAGGAAAACATAGGCAGAACTCTCTATGACATTAATCACAGCAAGATCCTTTTTGACCCACCTCCTAGAGAAATGGAAATAAAAACAAAAATAAACAAATGGGACCAAATGAAACATAAAAGCTTTTCCACAGCAAAGGAAACCATAAACAAGACCAAATGACTACCCTTAGAATGGGAGAAAATATTTGCAAATGAAGCAAGGGACTAAGGATTAATCTCCAAAATTTACAAGCAGCTCATGCAGCTCAATAACAAAAAAGCAAACAACCCAGTCCAAAAATGGGCAGAACACCTAAAGAGACATTTCTCCAAAGATGATATACACACTGCCAACAAACACATGAAGGAATGCTCAACATCATTAATCATTAGAGAAATGCAAATGAAAACTACAATGAGATATCATCTCACACCGGTCAGAATGGCCATCATCAAAAAAATCTAGAAATAATAAATGCTTGAGAGGGTGTGGAGAAAAGGGAACACTCTTGCACTGCTGGTGGGAATGTGAATTGGTACAGCCACTATGGAGAACAGTATGGAGGTTCCTCAAAAAACTACAAATAGAACTACCATATGACCCAGCAATCCCACTACTGGGCATATACCCTGAGAAAACCATAATTCAAAAAGAGTCATGTACCAAAATGTTCATTGCAGCTCTATTTACATAGCCAGGAGATGGAAACAACCTAACTGTCCATCATCGGATGAATGGACAAAGAAGATGTGGCACATATATACAATGGAATATTACTCAGCCATAAAAAGAAACGAAATTGAGTTATTTGGAGTGAGGTGGATGGACCTACAGTCTGTCATACAGAGTGAAGTAAGTCAGAAAGAGAAAGACAAATACCATATGCTAACATATATATGGAATCTAAGAAAAAAAAATGTCATGAAGAACCTAGGGGTAAAATGGGAATAAAGACACAGGCCTACTAGAGAATGGACTTGAGGATATGGGGAGGGGGAAGAGTAAGCTGTGCCAAAGTGAGAGAGTGCTGTGGACATATATACACCACCAAATGTAAAATAGATAGCTAGTGGGAAGCAGCCACATAGCACAGGGAGATCAGCTCGGTGCTTTGTGACCACTTGGATGGGTGGGAAAGGGAGGGTAGGAGGGAGGGAGACGCAAGAGGGAGGAGATATGGGAACATATGTATAATTGATTCACTTTGTTATAAAGCAGAAACAAACACACCATTGTAAAGCAATTATACTCCAATAAAGATGTAAAAAAAGATATATGAAAGAGTGGCCAGAAACATGCTAAAAAATTACAAAGGATTTTGTAATTTTTAAAAAAGTGTACAAAATGTGCTACATAGAGTCCAAGGTCTAAATCCTTGACCAGGGCTTCCCTGGTGGCGCAGTGGTTAAGAATCCGCCTGCCAATGCAGGGCACACAGCTTCCAGCCCTGGTCCGGGAAGATCCCACATGTCGCGTAGCAACTAAGCCCATGCACCACAACTACTGAGCCTGTGCTCTAGAGCCCGAGAGCCACAACTACTGAGCCCATGTGCCACACCTACTGAAGCCCATGCGCCTAGAGCCTGGGCTCCACAACAGGAGAAGCGACCACAGTGGGGATCTCTGCACTGCGACGAAGAGTAGCCCCCACTTGCTGCAACTAGAGAAAGCTTGCAAGCAGCAATGAAGACCCAATGCAGCCATAAATAAATAAAATAAAAATTTAAAAATATATATAAATCCTTGACTAAACAAAGGCAAGCCAGGTCTTTAAGGTAAAGGTAGATATGAGGACCATCAGGACTGGTAGTCACTATATGATGCTGCTGAGGATGCAGTTCCTAGGAAAAATGTTTCTTTAATAACTAGGTAAGATTTTTTTTAAATGTAGTATCCACAATATCCAGCATACAATATAAAATTACTAGACAGATGAAGAACATGGAAATGTGACCCATAATCAGGAGAAAAACCAATCAATATAAAGAGATGCAGGAATGATGAAATTAGGAGACATGAATTTTTGACATTTATTATAAGCAAATTCAAGGATTCAAAAGAAAGTACAAACATAATTAAGGGTAAAATGGGAAATACCAATAAAGAAATGTAAACTGCAAGAAGAGTAAACTTGAAGAAGGGCAATAAAAACTACCCAAACTGAAGGAAAGAGAGGAAAAAAGCCAAAAAGAAAATTGAACAGAGACTCACATAGTATCAAAGTTGTTAGAAAAAAGTAGGTCAAAAGATATGCCACATTCATTAAGGTAGGGTTCGAAAAAGATCGGAGCCCTGGCCTTTCAACTATTTTAACCCAGCAGTTGGAATACAGCAGACCCTCAGAAATATTATGATAAATGGATTAAGCCCAGAAAAAAACAAAAGTATGTTGGTGAAAGGGCTAACAAGACAGGTATTAAACTTCTTGCATTTTTCTTGTTCCCACAGTATGAATGTGTATATGTGTAAATATAATTTGGTGAGGCAGACAGTCTGAGGTGATTTTCTGTTGACTTGGCCTTCTCCAAATAAACCACCAGCGGATTTCCTCTTCCTGTTTGCATCTACATAAACATGGAGGTATGATGAGGGGAACTACAGGTTAGAATAAGAAGTTATACAAGCTTATAGAAGCCACATTCTCAAATTTAGAGCAAATATTAAGCCAGAATCTTAGACTTTCAGTGCTTATCTTTTCTGAATTCCCATTTTTAATATTTCATTCAACCTTTTTCATGGATCACTTAGTCCTTATGTTTCCTCTCTGTCTTTCTAGTCAGGGCAAGAACCCTGTGAAATTAATCCTTCACAATAATGCTGTCCAGGCCGGCCCATTCCATTATCTCTACAACAGGGCAGGTGGTCAAAGTAATGCCTCCGTTGGTCTGGATCATCAATTAGTTAGCAGTGATCCTCTGCATTTTCCCTGGAAATACTGATTTCTACTTTCAAATGTAATTCAACTAAAAAAAATTCTAGATTGCTTTCTAAGTGCCAACACTGTGCTTAACTCAGTGTGAGACAACAAAAGGAAGAAACAAACTCTGCACACTACAAATTTACCATGATGAAGAAAAAGATCAAGTTTAAAAGTAACCACACTAAAAAGCAGAGTGAAAAAAAGTGATAAGAGCCACAGAAAAACTGCTGTAGGTCCCAACATGTGAGAGGCAATAGGAAAATGTCATCCAGGTGGAGCTGCAGGAAGAACAGCATTACCAAAACAGGGCTAGGGAAAAGACAAACACGTTCAGGGAATAGCATTTGTATTTGTCATGGACCAGAATCTAGAATGTGTTAAGTGGGAAACAGTGGAATATAAAACCAGATTTGCAGACTATGGTTAGAAATGAAAGGCTTGGAATTTGAATATAAATTTGAAATGAAGAGTGTAAATTAGATAATGGTGAAGCACTGAAGATTTTTTAAGAGAAGGAAAGTCATTCTTCTTGTAATGAAAGGAGAAGTTTAAAAAATGGAAATAGGCAAAGATAACTGAGACTTTGCCTAGGAGACATGATATTCTTAACAGAAATATTAAAGACAAGTGGAAGAAAACATGTAGCAGGGCAAAAAGCTAGTTGAAGTATCAAAAGAACATGCAGGTGGAAAGATGGCACCAGAGTTTTGGAGAGATTGGCAGTAGAGCTCTGAGTTAAGGAATTATGCTTCCATGAGGTGGGATTTTTAGGATCACATTTACTTCCTATATAGAAACCAAAAAAGATAGGTGGGGGATGAATGGGTACCTCAGGTTATTTAAAAATAAGTTAATGACAAGACAACTGCTTTAGGTTCAATAATTAACATTTTACATTTTACAATCCTCCAGCTCTTGGAAAAGGAATCCAGAAAGCAACCCTCCTTATTTCTCTTGAGTATTCTTTGAAGATACATATTCTATCCAAGAACATTCTAACATCTTAATGCATACTCTTAGCTAAATTTTAAGCTAATCTGATTAGAAACATATTCATACTGAAACAATTACTTGCATTTTTTCTAACCTGTGATAAATGCTTTATTTTGAACTTTCTTTGAGATCCAAGAGCTTTTACTTTTAAACCAGAACACATGAAAGCTCTCAAGAAGGAAATACATAGGAGCATAGTCATACATTTGGCCATATAAAATGGTACTGTAAACAATATTCCTGTTACAAACTGCTGTTAGTATGTCCCTCTTCTCTTTCCCCTCCAATCCTCCAAATTAAAAATACATTTCACCCTTGAAAACTATTGGTGTTAGTGACACCAACCCCCTTCCCCCCCACAGCTGAAAATCCACATATAACTTTACAGTCAGCCCTCTGTACGTGCGGTTCTGTACGTGTAGTACTGTAGTATGTATTTATTGGGGGAAAAAAATCCACGTATAAGTGGACCCATGCAGTTCAAACCTATTTTGTTCAAGGGTTAAATGTACTCGCATATTTTGTAAGGCTCTGCTTATACTGTTATAGGCCATGACTGGGTTACGTATTCACTTTTAAAACCTCTCAAATGTTGAAATTTGGATAACCAGGAAAACTATTTCAAATGTTGCTGGTCAAGGTATATACACTGGCAACGTACATCTGTAACTAAAAGGTGCCTTGAAGGATGCTTGGTCCTGTCCAAAATGTCCATGAGCATATTTGGTCCATGCCAAATGGTCTGGGACAAGATCAAATACCAAGGACCTTTTGGTGTGGACCAAACATCTGTTAACCAAAGAGTGTATTCACACCTTTCACAAGTACTAAAAGGAGGCCTGAGGTTAAGAGAGAGACTGAAGGTCCAGTATTGATATTTAACTCTATGCTCTTTTCTTCTCTTTTAGTCCTGAGGACCCAATTGGACACACACACATAATTTAGTTGGTATTATTTACCTTATCCATAGTTTTTGTTTTTTTTTAATTTTTTAAATTGTAGGTCTAGAAATTCTATATTATAGGAGATATAGTTTATCAGTCTATTATTATTCTGTTCATATTCCTTTTACCCTCTAGTAATAATTCCTTTAATCCTTTCCCACAATTTTATTCAACTTTTATTTTTAACTATACACTCTATTTATGTCCTCTAAAATTTTTTAAATGTAGAAATAATAATGTCCATTGAGAAAAACATAAGACAAGCCGAAGGAACATAATAAAAACTACCCACAATCCTACCATCAGCAGAAAAACTGTTACTATTTGGTAACACGTCTTGAATTCATATATACATTCCATGTATACAGTATAAGACAAATACGTATGTATTTATTTACTTTAAGATTCTGATTTCTTTTCCTTCTGTTTTTATCTTTGTATATTTGTTTTGTTTTAACCTTTATTCTGTTTATATCCTTTGGCTAGTGTCCTAGGCTTAACCAAGGTCTGAGTT
The DNA here is from genome assembly GCF_008692025.1 of Phocoena sinus. NCBI lineage: Eukaryota > Metazoa > Chordata > Mammalia > Artiodactyla > Phocoenidae > Phocoena > Phocoena sinus. The sequence goes on along the minus strand of NC_045765.1, from coordinate 63,200,384 downwards.
TGGGGACTTTTACCTTCTTTGGCTGCACTTAAAAGAGTTTATCTTACATTTTTGCATATTTGACTTTAGTATTATAATAGTCTTCTCCTTGAAATTTCTGAATTTCTGTTTTGGTTCTTGAATTTCGTCGTTTTTGCTCATCTGTTTACTCTCCCTAAATTCATTAAAACTTATTTTATCTTGTTCGTTAGTTGACGCATTTCACAGCATCATCTTTTAACTATATGTTTTCATTTATGTGACCTTCTGGAAAACGTAAAACCAAAAGGGCGGAAAACAGATTGGTGGCTGCCAGCAGCTGGGGATAAGGAGAAGGAACTGACTAAAAAGGAGCATACAAAGCCCTTTTTGAGGTGATAGAAATAATCTATGTCTTCATGTAAGCTACGCTAAAAAGGGTAAATTTTATTATTTGTAAATTACATCTCAGCATCAAACATATACATACAAACACACAAACACAATGACATAGGAAGCAGAACTGATATGACTTAACAGTGAATTATCATGATCAGGGGAGGAGGGCCAATGGTAACCTTCAGGTTTCTGGGGGTATGAAAAGGTATCTTGTTTATTTTGTAATGAAGGGACTTTTTTGATGTGCAGGAAAGCTGGCAAGGATACCTGTCCACATGTTATGCTATGTTAAAATGAATCTCTTAAAAGGTAGAATGAACTGTGGAAAGTGCTACTGAGGAAGGAAAACATACAAAAGGTTGGCGCAGGGCAGCCACATACATGGTCATGGTCCTACAGGAGAAGACCTCCAACCATACCAGCAAGTAGGCTCGAGCCCCAGCTTCAGGTGGGTCATCCAGTAGGTGAACATCCTGTGGATGCTAATATAAGCACAATTCTTCAGAAGCTCCTCCAGGATCTTGCCAAAGAATCAGGGCCCCACTGTGTACAGCCCATCTATCAGTTCAGTGTAAAGCACGGCCTTTCCAAGTGACCTTGAACCTCAATCCCTGCACTATCCTCTTGTCCCTTTTCTCACAACCATCGGGGGCTCTGCTCCTTGCTCCAAAAAGGTGATCACATCTGGCTTAGAGATGGATATACTAGTGAGTTCAGGTACCTATAGTTCATCAACATTACATCTCTGCTTTACTGTCTCTCTTTGAAAGGTCCAGACATTCCCACTTATCTTGAGAAAAATCTAAAGAAAAATCTAAAGCCACATCCCTGAACTTTAAAAAATTAATCCAGGGTCAATCTTCCTTAGTGTTCTTCCTAGGAAAAACAAAGAGTCCAGAGAAGCACAGCTGTACTTTGACTTTTAGGTATGCAACAACTCTAACTTAATCCACAGATACTTCTTTTGCGGAGGGGTAGAATGCATGAAGCCCAACAAATCCATGAACACAGTAAGTGACCCCAGAAACACTGCACTGTTTTTAACTTTACTCTTTAAAAACTCCCTGTTCTATCTACTATAAAATGGTCAAGAAGAATTCCTTGTTCTCTCTACTATAAAATGCCAAACAGGGGGATTTAGATGGCATGTCCACAGCAACAATCTTTGTAGAAAAAAGCCTCACATAAACCAAAAATGGAGGCTTTTTTCCATTTTGCACCTGCCTGCAAACTTCCCTTAACAGAGGAACGCTGATTTTCATAAAACAGCTAAATCCATGCAACTCAACAGAACCACAATCTAAACTGTTTTCCTCAGACAACAATGATTCTATTACAACAAATCAGTACTCTATGGTAGCCACTAGCCATATGTGGTACTCGAAAAATGTGTCTTGTCTGAATTGAGGTGTGCCGTAAGTTAATATTAAACTTTGCCTTTTGAAGACTTAGTATGAAAAAATAACTCATTCATAATTTTTAAACACCGATTACATGTTGAAATAATATTTGAATATACTGTGCTAATAAAATATATTATTAAAATTAATTTTACCTGTTTCCTTTTAATTTTTAAATGTGGCCACTGGAAAATTTAAGTCTTTACAATACAAAGGCAAGTCTAATCTTCTTCATGACTTTACTTATAGAAGACTTAACTAATCAACTATTGAATATAATAAAAATTGCCTTTTTATAAATTTAAGTTCAGTTGTTTTAAGAACCATTTTCTAACGCAAATATTATATATTAATATAGATTCACTTGGATAAAAGAAATTAAAAAGAACTCTATATTCATGCACTGCTGGACCATATTTAATCACTCTCAAAAGATAGATCACCTCTTTCATTAGGCTTGTAAATTTGACACAGTAAACAAAGCATATTTTCTCAAAGACCTTATGTCAGAATTTCACACCCTAGTTAAAAGATACATGACCACCTAAGGCACAAGCACAAGGTATTTGGCAGAATTAAAAAAGCCATATGCACAGCAAACAAACTCCTAACGTATTACCTGATAGATATCTGATAAACTGCTGCTCCCAGAGTCACTGGCAATGCTACAACCAGACTGACTAGAAGACACATGAGTCACCTGTGGATGAGGGTTGTCTGCAATGTGCATCTTGGTAAGATCGGCTGGAAGCTGAAAAAGAAAAATAATTTAAGATAATCTAAATATCAAGCATTACCTTTAAAGAGTTCTTGACACACTGTAACTTCTGCAACAACATTTTGTTTTATGTACATTTCTGTGCAACCTAATTTCTCATCTAAATTCTCCATTCTTGGGAAAAATCTTAGAAAGTGCTAAGAACCAAATCAGCATTCTGACTGTTAGGCAAGCCTACAGTGGAAGCCCACTTAGCAGTTTTCAAAAGACATTACCATGAGTAATGGTATTTCAGAGGAAAAAACTGGCCTTTCCTCAAATAAAAATATCAGCTGTTGCTACCGTAAAAGGTAGGAATGCTCGCTCGCTCACTCCCTCCCTCCCTCTCTCTCTCACACACATACACACACACACACACACACACATACACACACACACACACACACACACACACACCTCACTAACACAAAATGGTTGCTAATTCCAGAACAAAACAGCAAAATCTTGGATTAAAGTACAGCATCTGGCACCAAGACTTAAAAAAGGTAACAGTTGACTGCATTCAATATTCCAAAAATTTAGTAAGCCTCTTTTCATTTAATATTGTATTAGCTTATAGTTGGCCCCTAAAAAATTTGTTAGTAATCATAATTATTTAATGAATGTCTATGCTAGGTATAGGAATACAAGAGATGCAGAAGGAAATGATTCCACCACCTCATCTTTAATATGGTCAGCGATACAAGTTGTATAATATAATTCGCACCATAAAACTTTAAAAAATTTTACAAAATAAATGCTACAGGAGTTGAGACAAGATACAAACCACTGTGCTCCAAAGCGGTGAGAGAAAATTTTACAAAGGCAATATGATGATGTATTTTCCAAATAATTTCTCTGCAACTAGCTATTCAGGACTACTGAGAGAAATCTATTTACTTTTTAGAGCAGGGTTTCACATTACTTTATTACAGGAAAATGTTAAAGAAACACATGCATTAACAGTGGAAACTAAATATACTCTGAAGGAGAAAACGTCCAAGCCTGAATTATATTATCTCAAGAGGAAGTCATGGTAATTATAAAAATTTACATGAAAAAAACTACATAACAAACTTCCCCTGCTGGGATAGGTAATTCAGATGAATCCTGTAACTCAGATATACAGAAAAACAGTAACACACACAATCTGATCCTTGAAGGTGCTTTTCTCTTAAGAGTATTTTCTGATTCCTAAAGAGGAGGCAAACAGGTTGAGAAGCACTTCTGACAGCCCCTGGTTAGAGAGACAAAAGTTATATTCGAAGGCCTAGCATGGAAGGGCCATGCTTTGGATTTGGACCCTGGAAAGTACATTATACCCTAGTAAATAAGTGTGATCCAAAAGTAAACTGATGCTCATTCTACAATCATCTCAATCCCTGATTTTGGATTAAAGTTATACAGGATTACTAATGCTTCCAGTCAGCTACTGAAAGCAAACACAAAACTTCACCACAGAAAAAAAAACAAATCATCCTAGGCCTCAAAATACTAAAAACAAATTCCATACACAATATCCATTGCTCAAATAAAACCAGGCACATTAGGAGACAAGATGGCATTCATGAAAACTAAGGGAAATAATAAACTCTAGAAACCAGTGAAGAAAAACTTCCAAAAAATGGAGTTATCAGATACAGATCCTAAAATAACTGTATTTAATATATACCAGTGGTTGGAAAACATTTTCCTCAGGGGACCAAAGAGTACACACTTTACGCTTTTGCAAGCCACATACAATCTCTGTGGTATTACTCTTTTTTTCTTTGAAAATTTAAACAACCTTTTAAAAATGTAAAAATCATTCTTAGCTCACAGGTCATACAGCTCACAGGCCATATTTGGTCCAGTTTATCGATCATGACATACACAGAGAAAGACAACACTAAGAATTTTAGCAAAAAAACAGGATAGAAAGCCCAGAGATAAACTCATGCTCATATGGTCACCTCATCTTGGACAAAGGAGGCAAGAATATACAATGAAGAAAAGACAGCCTCTTCAATAAGTGGTGCTGGGAAAACTGGAGCTACATGTAAAAGAATGAAATTAGAACACTCCCTAACACCATACACAAAAATAAACTCCAAATGGATTAAAGACCTAAATGTGAGGCCAGACACTATACAACTCTTAGAGGAAAAAACATAGAAAGAACACTCTTTGACATAAATAACAGCAAGATCTTTTTTGACCTACCTCCTACAGAAATGGAAATAAAACCAAAATAAACAAATGGGACCTAATGAAACGTAAAAGCTTTTGCACAGCAAAGGAAACCATAAACAAGATGAGAAGACAACCCTCAGAGTTGGAGAAAATATTTGCAAGCAAAACAACTGACAAAGGATTAATCTCCAAAATATACAAGCAGCTCATGCAGCTCAATATAAAAAAAACAAACAACCCAATCCAAAAATGGGCAGAAGATCTAAATAGATATTTCTCCAAAGAAGATATACAGATTGCCAACAAAGACATGAAACAATGCTCAACATCACTAATCGTTAGAGAAATGTAAATCAAAACTACAATGAGGTATCACCTCACACCAGTTAGAATGGCTATCATCAAAAAAATCTACAAACAATAAATGCTGCAGAGGGTGTGGAGAAATGGGAACCCTCTTGCACTGTTGGTGGTAATGTAAATTGATAGTCACTATGGAGAACAGTATGGAGGGTTCCCTAAAAAAGTAAAAATAGAACTACCTTATGACCCAGCAATCCCACTATTGGGCATATACCCTGAGAAAACCATAATTCAAACAGTCATGTACCACAATGTTCACTGCAGCACTATTTACAATAGCCAGGACATGGAAGCAACCTAAGTGTCCATCAAAAGACAGATGGATAAAGAAGATTTGGCACATATATACAATGGAATATTACTCAGCCATAAAAAGAAACAAAATTGAGTTATTTGTAGTGAGGTGGATGGACCTAGAGTCTGTCATACAGAGTGAAGTAAGTCAGAAAAAGAAAAACAAATACTGTATGCTAACACATATATATGGAATTTAAAAAAAAAAAGAAAATGGTTCTGAAGAACCTAGGGGCAGGACAGGAATAAAGATGCAGACGTAGAGAATGGACTTGAGGACACGGGGAGGTGGAACGGTATGCTTGGACGAAGTGAGAGAGTGGCATGGACATATATACACTACCAACTGTAAAATAGATAGCTAGTGGGAAGCAGCTGCATAGCACAGGGAGATCAGCTAGGCGCTTTTTGACCACCTAGAGGGGTGGGATAGGGAGGGTGGGAGGGAGATGCAACAGGGAGGAGATATGGGGATATATGTATATGTATAGTTGATTCACTTTTGTTAAAAAGCAGAAACTAACACACCACTGTAAAGCAGCTATACTCCAATAAAGGTATTAAAAATAAATAAATAAATAAATTTTAAAATAGAAAGTCAACAGATGGATTCAGTAACAAATTTGACAGAGCTAAGAAAAAACAGAAAAATAAACATTGGTCTGAAAAAATATCTAGAATGAAGCATGGAGAGTAAAAAGAATGAAGCTAGGAGAGACGGGCCAAGAGCCAAAGGATATACAGTGAGAAGGTAACATCTGAATAACCGGAGTCATAGAAACAGAAGAGTACTTAAGGCATAGAAATGACGGCTAAGCATTTTTCAAAGTTAAAAAAGGTACTCACAGACCAAGTAGCTTTAAGAATTACAGGCAAGATAAATAAAAGCCAACCCATACCTGTGCACACCAGGGTAGAAGTGTTGGGGAAAGAAACAAAGAGAAAAGTCTTAAGAGCAGTCTGGAAAAAAAGAGATTGCTTTGACAAGAGCAAAATTAAACTGATGGCTCACTTCTCAACTTGGAAGCCAGAAGACAATGAAGTGTTATCTCTAAGAGCTAGAATTCTACACCCAGTAAAACCAGTCCTCAAAATGGGCAAAACAGTCATTTTCAGAGAAACAGAAATGAAGAGAAATACTCCCACGGCAGATCTACAGTGAGGAAAATCCACTGGGAGACAGAAAATGATTCCAAATGAAAGCTTCTAGATGAAGGAAAACCAATGAAAATCGGAAATGTGTGAGTAAATCAACATGAATATTGACTATATAAAATAGTAACACAAACCATAAGAAAGCTTATGTAGTTATATTAATGTCAGATGAAGTAGACTTTGAGACAAAAGCATTAATAGACGCAAAAGGGGACATTTCATAATGATAAAAAGTTCAACACTAAATAGATTTGCACCTAGTTACACAGCCTCAAACTGTATTAGGTAAAAAAATGAAAACAATAAAAGAAGAACTAGATGAATCTACAATTATGCCACGAAACTTTTACCACCCATCTCTCAGGGACAGAATAAGCAAATAAAAAAAAGTAGATACAGAAGATATGAACATAATTAACAAATCTGACCTGAAGTGTATATATCAACACACAGAACACTGCAATCAACAACTACAGAATACATTTTTGGGCTTCTCTGGTGGCACAGTGGTCGAGAATCCGCCTGCCAATGCAGGGGACATGGGTTCAATCCCTGGTCCGGGAAGATCCCACATGCTGTGGAGCAACTAAGTCCGTGCATCACAACTACTGAGCCTGTGCTCTACAGCCCGTGAGCCACAACTACCGAGACTGTGTGCTGCAACTACTGAAGCCTGCGCGCCTAGAGCCTGTGCTCCACAACGAGAGAAGCCACCGCAATGAGGAACCTGCACACCTCAACAAAGAGTAGCCCCTGCTCGCCAAAACTAGAGAAAGCCCAGCAACGAAGACGCACAGCAACGAAGACCCAACACAGCCAAAAATAAATAAATAAATAAATTTATTTAAAAAAACCATAGAATACATAATTTTAGGGTATATACATAAACATTTATAAGCACTGATAGTAAGGCAGGCCTCGACAAAATTCAAAAGGTTAAAATTACACAGAGAATATCCTATGATTACAGTGCAAATAAGGTAGAAATAAGTAATAAAAAGATAACTAGAAAACTATTATGTATTTGGGAAGTTATAAAACAAACCTCTAAATAGTCCATAGGTCAATGAAGTCACACTGGAAATTAGAAAATATTTAAACAGAATAAAAATTAAAATGCTATATATCAAAACCTGTGGAATAAGCTAAAGCCATGCTTAGAGGCCATTTTATAGCTCTATTATGAGTACTAAAAACGGAAGCAGAAAATCAAATAATTACCAATAACTGGTTTCAATAATAACTGGTTTCAATAATACAGAAGATAGAGGAGTATGTTCCAGCTCAAAGGTGTTCCTCTTACTTAGTGTCTACTGTTTAGATACAAAGAAAAAAATCTCATCTAGTAATGAAGTAGACAGAAAGGCAAAGACTGAATATAATTTTAAAATGACAAATGTCTGGTTGGGGTGTTGGGATGAGGAAGATATTTTATATTCCAAGATTCCTACAGAGGTAAGACCAAGGAAAAGGAGATCAACCATAAAAGTAACACAGTGAACCAAAGCCACAAGAGCATATCTATAAACTGGTTTGGTAATGATACTTACAACGTACTGAGTAATCATCATCCTTACTAGACCCTAAATGGCAAGCATTATTATTATCATCCCTACCTTACTGATGAGGAACTGAGGCAATTAGACTAAGCAACTTGCCCTAGACCTCACACTCACGTAAGCAGTGAAGTTGAAATTCAAACCCAGGTTCACCTGATTTCAGTACTCTGCTATACTCTACTTTATGCCAGGAACTCTGCTAGAAAAGATGAAAACAGATGGGTCCTACCATCAAGGAGCTCAGTCTAATAGTGGAGAGAACACAAAGAGTTATAAGCATATAGATCTGCTTTCTAAGTCATGAAGAAAACTTAGATCTTCATATAGGAATCCTCTCAACCTAGCTATCTGATGGGAATAATGATGATGATGATTGAAACTAACAGCTGAGTGCTCACTATATTTACCAAATAGGTATACTACAGCAAATATATCCTTCTACATGCTTTTTATATAGATTATCTAATTTGAGTAAGGGCTACTGCAAATTCAAGAATAGTGAGTAAAATAAGAATGATAAATGTAATGAAGGCTGTAGTAGGACTAATGCTTATTAGGGCTAGGGTTGCTCCTCCAATTAAATGAATTAATAGGTAGATGTTATTATTTTACCCGATTTACAGATTAGGAAACCAACACCCAGAGAAGTTATAAAGGTTGCCCATGGTCACATAGCTAGGAAGCAGGAGTATTGAAATCTGAAACCTAGGCTGCCTGACTATAAATCTGTTGTTCTTTCCTACGAAGTTGTTTCCTGATATTAAGTTGGGAGTTCATAACACCCAGTACTTACTATTTTCTTTAAAACAAAGAAAACATAAAGGAAAAGGTTTTCTTCCAATAGGAATTCTTAATTTCTTAAAACTTCTCCACTGTCTTTCAGCTCATCTGCCCTTTTTCCTTTCCTGACCCCAGCCAGGATTTAATAGCTGACTTTTCATTAGCAACCTCAATTCACTTACCCCATCATCTTCCAGCCTACCAGGTCTGGCAAAATTCCCTATTTTCCAAACCCATTTCTTATACCTGAACTTCTGAGCTCTGTTGGAGTTCACCTATCCAATGAAGACTAGTGTCAAAGTTTTATTTGGAGGCTGGGAAGGCTAATGGCTTAAATACAGACACAGATTATGAAAGTACATAGTTTCTTGAAGACTATGTATACATGTAAAGGGAAAGAGATGTATTAAGAAGAGGTAGAATGTAATAAAAAATGTTAAGCTAGGTATTTAGAAATTGATTCCTGCAACAGAGAACTACTGTAGGTTTCTGGGAAGGGCAGTGACACAAGATCAACACTGTATGTCTCACACAGGCTTAACCCAGCAAAGTGTATATTTCGCCGACTCGAAGTACCCTATAGGTCCAGGCAACTCTTTGGGGCAACTGTTTCACATGCAGAAACTCAGATATCCAGGTTGCTTTGGTCTCTTGGCTCTGCCATCTTAACATGGGGCCACTTAAGTAATAGCAGCAGGAGAAAAAACGGCTGGAAGAGATTGCTAAACATTGCCAGCAATCACAGAAATAAAAATTAATACAAATAACTTTTTTCCCCATCAGACCGGCAAAAAGATAATTTCGTAATACAGAATATGGGCAAGGCAATGGAGGAAAACAATACTTTTATAAATTGCTACAGGGAGTTATGAACTGATACAGCTACTCTGGACAGTGATTTGGGGAGTAGCCACTCTGAGGGAGCAAATGTAAGATTTATTACATTTAAAATATATAAACCTTATGACTCAACAACTCTTCTTTGGGTACCTACCCTAAAGAAGCATACAGGTATACAAGGGGGAATGTACAAGGACAGTCATTATAATGTTTGTAATAGTTTAAATGATAAACAAGTATCGCAGGGAGAATAGCTGAATTGTTATATAGCTCATTATGGAATACAATGCAACAGTTCAAGGTATAAAACACATCTGTATGTTCAAACCTGGATAGTTCTCTCAGATTTACTGATTGAAAAACCAATGTTCGTCATAAATGTGAAAGATGTGACTCATTTTTTAAAAAAAACATAAAAATAATACCACATATTTTCTGGGTATATACTTATCTAGGTTTGGGGGAAAAAACTTGGAGGAACATACACACTAGATAACCAACAGTATCACTCTATAGTGAACGTGAAAGATCGGGGCTGGTGGTCCAAAAGGAATTTTAGCTTTATTTGCAATATCTAGCTGAGATGTTATACTTCCATATGGAGAAAGAATTCCCCTATTACTTCTAAAAATAAACTATTTGAAAAATTTCAGAACTGAAAACAAATATATACACATGTATGTGAGGGCAATTTTCTTCCTTCCCATTTAAAAGTGTCCACAAACACTGGAATGTACTGAAATTCTGTACCTCTTAGCAACTAGGGGTTGCTATACACACAGTATACATTCTGACTTTTTATAATGTTGAAAATATTAAGATCCAAAGATGAGTTTTATTAGAATGCCTTGTGAGAACATGACAAATACTGATACACTTGATTTAAACTAGAGCCAACAATGAACATTTACCTTATAAGCACTGGAAACAGAGTAGAAATTGATATAAAATTAGATTAACAACAAAAACTCCCAACATGAGGAAGCTGAGAAATGAATGGGAAGTGAAAAAGGAGTGCGTTTTCACTTCACTCCTTTGAATGCAGCACTCACACTCTTTATATTCCCATTGTATATTATATACATAAACATAAATATATTGTTATATAATTTATATTTCACTTTTACTACCGAATGAAAGCCTACCATAGTGATGCCTACCCCACATACAACACCTGCTCATTAAGAACAACTGAGTGGGGGACTTCCCTGGTGGCACAGTGGTTAAGAATCTGCCTGTCAATGCAGGGGACACGGGTTCCAGCCCTGGTCCAGGAAGATCCTACATGCCGCGAAGCAACTAAGCCCATGTGCCACAAGTACTAAGCCTGAGCTCTAGAGCCCGCTAGCCACATCTACTGAGTCTGTGTGCCACAAATACTGAAGCCCGTGCGCCTATATCCTGTGCTCCGCAACAAGAGAAGCCATCACGATGAGAAGCCCGCACACCACAATGAAGAGTAGCCCCGCTCGCTGCAACTAGAGAAAGCCCATGCACAGCAACAAAGACCCAACGTAGCCAAAAATAAATAAAATAAATTTATTCAAAAAAAAAAAAAAAAAGAAAAACTGAGTGAATATTTGACTTCTGAACACTGTCACTCAGAGGGTTTCCACAGATATCTGAACAGATGAAGTCTTAGCACAGACACATTCAGTATTTCAGGGTGAGTAGCATTTCCTGAACTGTATATGCTGTAATACTGTTTCAGAATACAAAATTCATGGACATATTGGGGGGACGGGGTTGATGGCTGAATAAATTAGCAAATAATGCTATACCATATGCCCCTTTAACTCTTTACAACAAGCATAAGCATATTTATGGAGGGTTCAAGAAGTCCCACAAAAAAGAGATCTGTTTCACCCAGCATTTTCAAAACTTCTTTTTCCCCCAATATTCTTATTAACACCCTGTCAATGTAAGAAATAATGCTTTGGGACAATCCCATCCATCTATCCAAGAAACATTTATAGGACAATTAGTTTGGGGGGGAGCAGTGGCAGAGATCTCCTTCAATCTAAATTGGCATGAATGCAGGCATGTATAGCATAAGTGTAATATTACACAAATGTTCAAGATTCTAATTCATATTTAAAAACTGAGTCTTCAAGAATAACCTGCCAAAACTACGAATGATAGTAGGGAAATTTACCCTTTAATAAGTTTGCTATCTGAAACTTTTTGCCCCTTATAATTCACACCCAAGCATTATTTCATTTAAATGAAGGTTATTCAAAGGGCTCTAAAGTATGAAATAATATCTATTATTAACCCTAAAAATAATGTTTAAAAACTACACAATTCCCCGACAAAACAGCATTCCTCAAAGTTTATCATTAAATTCCAAACTGCATTGTTAGAACTTTCTTTTTAAAGCGTAGCTACCTGATACAGAGGAACTGTGCCTATCCAGAAGTCACTTATCCATTAACCTTAAAACTATCAAAGAATAAAGATGATTCTTGGGCACATTACATAGTCTGTAAGTTCCTGTATGCTACTCACAGTAAGACAGTTCAGAAACACATACTCACTAACTATAAATAGAAATAAATTTCTAACAAGCTTGGTGGTCTAATTTCCCAGTTACTCAATAAAGAGCACTTAGTGTATACCTGGTGCTAGTCATAATAGTTATAGATATCATGGGTTTGGGGAGATTTTAAAAAACAATTAAATAATTCAAAAGATACATGTACCACAATGTTCACTGCAGCACTACTTACAGTAACCAGGACACGGAAGCAACCTAAATGTCCATCAACAGATGAATGGATAAAGTAGATGTGGCACATATATACAATGGAATATTAGCCAGAAAAAGAAACGAAATTGAGTTATTTGTAGTGAGGTGGATGGACCTAGAGTCTGTCATACAGAGTAAAGTAAGAAAGAGAAAAACAAATACCGTATGCTAACGCACATATATGGAATCTAAAAAACCGTACTGATGAACCTAGTGGCAGGGCAGGAATAAAGACGCAGACGTAGAGAATGGGCTCGAGGACGCGGAGGGGTAAGGGGAAGCTGGGATAAAGTGAGAGTGTAGCAGTGACATATGTACACTACCAAATGTAAAACGATGGCTAGTGGGAAGCTGCTGCATAGCACAGGGAGATCAGCTTGATGCTTTGTGATGACCTAGAAGGGTGGGATAGGGAGGGTGGGAGGGATGCTCAAGAGGGAGGGCATATGGGGATATATGTATACATATAACTGATTCACTTTGTTGTACAGCAGAAACTAATGCCACATTATAAAGCAATTATACTCCCATAAAGATATTTTAAAAATTAGAATAAGTAACAAAATAACAAATGCAACTTAGAAAGAAAGATCTCATTCTCATTAGGGGTAGAGAGCAGACTAAATGTACTGAAGAGTCCTGACAAAGACCCAGAATCACAATGTCCAATGTGGTAGCCCTATGTCACACATGGCTACTGAGCACTTGAAGTGTGGCTAGTCAAATTGAGACATGCTGTAAGTATACAATGCAAATTTGAATTCAGTAAAAACAAACAAAAAAAGGAACTATCTCACTAATAATTACTCTATTTTTATTACATATTTTAAAAACTCTACTGGATATATTATTACATTAAATTCACCTTATAAAGTATTTTTTAAAAAAATAAGGCTACCAGAAGGTTTAAAATTACATATGTAATTCACATTTTATTTCTGTTGAACAATATTAGGCCAGAGACTTGAATGAGCATGACGCATTCAGGAAACAGTAAGCAAACCAGTGTAGCTCAGGTAGAGATGTATACTACAGGAAGACACAAGAGATGAAGGGCCAGACATAGCATTTTGGGATGCTTAGATTCCCTGTCTTAGAAAAGACCTACTAAAGAGTTTTAAGCAAGAAAATGACTATGAGAATATACCTTTAGAACACATTACTCTGGAAGCATAGAAGATGAAATGGAAGAAAATCATACATATGGGAGACAGGAAACATTCGTCAAGGCACAAGAAGATAGAGGCCTTATGAAATTAAAAGCAAGCCACCAGAATTATAAAGTACTTTCTAGGGCTAGACAGAGTGTCATATCAAAGAAGTGTCAGCTGACAGTGAGAGAGAGGGTTAAAAATAGATCCTAAGGCTCCCAAAGCAGTCTGGAGCCTGTTTAATGGAAACAGTCTAAATTTCCCAAAAGCCCTAAAGGAAACAGCTATAACTAATCATAGCAGCCTTGCATATATACAGCAGCACTGTGCCTGAGGCATGTGAAATTGCATTCCTAACTCATTATTTTTCCTGAAAGATAAGGATGGGGGGGCACTGTTAAATAACTCAATAAATATTAGAGTTTTTTTTTAACTCTAAGACACATATTTCTCCCCACTTTTTAACATTTTTAAAACCACAGAGCAGTGTTCAATCAATATTTGCACTTAACAGTGGGTTTGTTAAAAGTGCAAATAGAATTCTTGAGAAAATAGGAAATCAGTTTAAGAATGCCTGACAAGTTTGAGGACACACAAGGAAACCAGAGTAGTTGGAGTAGTGTAACAAGGAGAAGTGTAGGGGAAGATGAGAGGAAGAGAGATCACATACTGTCTGGCAAGTCATGGTTGACTTTTACTCTGAAGAAAGAATGTCAAGGAGGAGGAAGTGATCAACTGTGTCAAATGCTGCAGATAGGTAAAGCTAGGGAAGTGTCAAGAAATAACCTATAGATTTAGCTGTGTATAAAAGTGAGAATGGAAGCACTTCCTAGACCAGTGACTGTAGGAGCTACCTAAGGAAGATGGAAGCCAAAGTAGTAATGCCTCCTCCATCTAGTACACAGTCACTTGGGGCAAGCAACTGTAACAGACCGGACGATGAGCTCTCAAATAAGAATCAATCAAGAAAAGTCAAACCCCTGAAAGAAAACAACAAAAAAACTCACCTAAGAAAAATCTGAACTTGAAGAAAGAGCTGATAAGACAATCAGGAAAAAAGAATAGCATCCACAAAATGAAAACAAGTTATTAAACAAGGGTGGTTGTAAAAAAACATCAATTAAGAGATTTCAGGTATCAATAACATAATAATTAAATTTAGAAATTTAAAAGGTAAATAGCAGGACAGAAATTAGTCACAAGTGGAGAATTAGTTAACGAGTTAGAATATCAAACTAGGAAGGCACAGAGTGAGAATAAAGTATGAAACAAATGTTGAGAGACATTATGGATAGATCTAGAGTTCCAACATGTGGAGTGACAAGAGAAAAAAAGAGTTGCAGTTTTCAAAAACTAATACATTTCCCACAAGTGAAGACAAATGGGAATCTTCAGCTTGAGAAAGACTTTCAAGTGCCAAAAAGGGGAAAGAAAACAAAACAAAATATTAGATAATCCATGGTAAAACTTTACGGTATCAAGGATAAAAAATAAAACAAAACAAAGCAAATAATGCTAAAGGGAAAAAGACTTGAGATTTATTATTTTATATACAAATAAGCAAATATTTGAAGGGTAAATATAAAGGAAAGCATTTTGAACATTGTTGCTAGAACTATTTATTTGATCAAGAAAATAAATCAACTCAGAAGTATACTGAATCTGAGTAGCAGAATGGGAAAAATACATGAATAAAAATGAGTAAAATGTATTAGAAAACCAAAAGTAGCAAGTATGAAAACTTAACCACAAGTTTAACGTGTTTAATCACAATTCAGTTAATATTCCATCAATAATAAACAATAACATGAGAGTTGGGGTGGGTGGGTGGGGCGATAGGAGAGATGTACACTATCATAAACACTTAATTTACATAGTAAAGTACCACTCACGAAATCCTGTTCAGATATTTGTTATCATTTAATGAAACCTTACAATCTAATCTTTACAATGCTCTTTGCCTCTTCTATACTTGTTAAATCTTACATTGAAAGTTGGATACCAGTACCCCAAAAGGCTATTTTTTATAGGTATTCTGAAGAATAACCCCTATATCTCATTCTTTTGTTTGAATCTTTTTCACCTGGTCTCATCCATTTCCCTTCCATGTGTCATTTTAAACCTCAGTGCCAAGCCTCAGCAATGCATGGGCCCCACAGGTGGCATTTGCACTAAAGAGACCATCCATGCCTTACCAGGTAATAGTACAAATGAACTGTGTACCTAGGCATCTTTCCATCTCTTTACATTTCAATCAGCTCTTTGCCAAATGGACAGTGAATTTAAATGTCCTTCCAGAAGCTGCCTTTAAGAGAGATATCCAACGAGCTATCTTTCAGATAAAACATTATACCATGATGCTACCACAGTATTTCTTCCTTAGTCACCATCAATAGGACAACCTTTAAACAAAGACATGATTTCAGATCATCCTAAGAGATGCTTCTATTGTGCCTGTATCTAATTCAACACAACCATAAAGCAATCTTAACACAGTCATTGTTACAATTAAAGTGTTTACTAAATGTTGTATAACACAGACTATAAATTAGACTAACATAGCCAAATACATCAACCCTTCAAGGAAATGAGGAAATACAATACATTCAAGTTAGAGTATGATCACAGAGAAGTACAGAAATAGGCATAAACAAATGATGATTCAGTCTGAAAACAATATACTTCAAATGCATTGCATTTTAAGTCTACAGATTAATTAAGAAAGTATTTTTCAAATCCTCTTCGAGGTGTATTAGAATATTTTAGAGATTCCTTTAAGTTGAAAAACAAAATGGCCATGAGAATGAGTTTAGACTGTTTTGTAGTTCTTATTTTTTTAAAGTTTGGAAAATATAATAGTACAATACAGCTCATTTACAATTCACAATAGGTAGAATTTAAATGTAATAGGTAGATTATATCAATCTCAAAGAAAATAATTACTTACTTTGGAGGCCCATGGCTGAAGACAGTTGGCATAACAGCGAACAAGAAAAGCCATTTCCTGAGCTGCAAAGGATAGTTTCCTTTTCAAAACAGAGCCACACCGATGAGTATGTTGACAAAATTCTTTTAACTTTCTTTCTTATAAATCATATACCATTTGCAGTGTAAATTGCAGTGTAAAGACAGCTTCTCCAAATCCCTTTCAAACTGATATCAGGAGCTTTCAATAGCTTAGAATTTAGCTTCTAAATAACTGGAATACTTTTCAACAAAATGTTCACTTTTAACAAGCAAATCACAGTAAATCAAGATGTTTAGATTTCTGGCTCAAAACATACAGACACATCCTTCCTCAGGCACCTGGCACAGGCATGCACAGTGGTAACTGAACAGTTAATACTGTATCAATCAAAGCAAATAAGGCAACATGCACCAAATCCGTGTTGCTTGATTCTGAGAAACCTTTCCAAAGACAGCTTTGTCTTTTCTTCAACTTATTTCATTCTGTAGAGTAAGCACTGCAGTAATTCTTCTGCATCAGAAGCAAACCAGAACACTGTATCCTTAAGATGAAAGTTTCTTCTTTATATTGTTAACCACCAGAGGTTTAAAAAAAAAAAAAAATCAACCACTGAGCAAGTGGTAGTTAGAAGATATATGCTCTAACAGGTTTGTCCTGTAGAATGCTTGAGAATCTCCAAAATTAAAAATTTCTCTTTTCACATGGACTATTTACGGCTCTGCAGCATTGCTCCTTGTTCTAATGCATCAGTAAGATAGTACTGTGGATCTAAGTCTGGCTTTCTGGTTGAAAATTTATATATGATATGGTACAAAAACACTACATCTTCTGCTTAAAGCAAGACTGTATGCTAGTGTTTTAATTCCTACTGTCCTTGCCTGTTTCACAGCAGCTCCCTAAGGAGAAGCTCCTATTGATTCTATGCTCTGCAGTAAGATGAAATATCTAATAAGAAGGAAAGAGAGTGGGAGGAGAATAGAGCTAAAAGGATGACATCACCTGTATAGAAAGCCTTCAGAACTGCATTAGATCAATTGGCTACTGTATCTGCAGATGTAACCCAAAGAGCAATTTATTGAAAACACACACACACCCTTCCTGTGAAACGTGTCAGCTAGCTAAATTCTGTAAGAAAAAAACTGGCTAAAGCATCTCTCTGTTTCAGTCTTAAAAATCCATTTTGATTTTTAATTCTGTGCATTGATACACAGCTTTATTTGGGAAGCCATATTACTATTGAAATTTAACACAGTATTGTCCTCCCAAGGGAAAATAATTAGCTCTGGTAAGATACTCTTGCATTGCAAATACAGAAGGCAGCCTAGTTCTCAGATGTCACATATGTATTCTGCTTGCAAAACTTCCTATTTATCAAATAACTGTTCTGAAAGGTATAACCTTCAAGACCACTCTAAATTAACATTAAAAATATCAAAACTGGTACTAAGATTTGTATGTAAATAGTACATTTAAATGGAAACAATTTCATTTCCCAAAAGAAAAGCTGGAAAAAAAAAAAAATCACAGGCACAAGAGCTGACGTGCGGCATTCACCAACCCCTCTGAGGAAGAATAATCTATGCAATATGGTACTTTCCTACAGCCCAATGCTAAATTCCTAGAAAGAGACCAGAAGCAAGTAAAACTCAGAAGGAATCAGAAAAGAAAATGATTCAACCTGCTTCCAAATTGAGCTTGGACTAAAAGGAAATATTTTTCTATAAAAATTATAGGAAAATTTTAATTCTTGCCACACCTCCTCCAATCTGAAAACACAATTCCTCTAGTACCCACCCTATTCTTCAAGATTCTGCCACAAGGCATCTAGTGCAGATACTACCACAAAGAGTTTGCACTAAAGGTTGCAATGGTGCCTCTCAATGGCCAAAGTAAGACACAGTTTCCAATGGTAAAATACAGTTAATACCCCTCCAGGCAGCAAAATTATGAGAATAACATCAATGAATAAATCAAAGTAACTGAATTATCTTGCTTTATTTACCTACCACCATTTTGAGGGAAGAGGTGTGCAATAAGAGAAATTATTACCTGAGAGACAGGTGTTATTACAAAGGACTTTACTGTCAAGAGATGAACACCTTGTTACTAGCCAAAAACAAACAAATAAGCAAACAAACAAAGAGTTCTTCAATACACCTGAGCAAACTATAAGTCACTTTCTGAACAACACTATGCTGCCAATCTGAACTACGCTGCTACTTATAAGACTAGAACTGACTTTAGTAAAACTAGGTTTTATTCTGAATAAAGACAAGTCATACTTTCACAATAAGTGACCATTTATGAATCTGGATTTCCATAAAACTTAAGAATTATCTGTTTCCTGAAAAAATTTCAAAGGAACACACAAAATTTACACTTAAATATAAAACTAAATCTAAGAAATAAACATGACCCTAGTTTTCTAACCCTAAAACATGGAAATTATGCACAGGTTAATTTTCAAGCACCAATGTATTTTTTCAACTCAATTAATTTAAATAACCTATGAGTTGGAATTTCAACAAAATGTTAAGTATTTAAGAATAAATTAACTGAAATCTAATTTTAACACTCATTTTTAAAAACAGAAAAATGATAGTAGGCACCTTGTATGTAAATGAAGCCAAACATTTCCTAAAGATAAATTTCTAAAAGATATCCTGTATGTAAACATTACGTGACTGAAAAACATTTCAGTTTCAACGCAAGACAGTAATTATATTCATGTACAGAACCAACAGGATAAATTACAACCAAATCAAAAAGCAAAACCCTAAAGGGCACCTTTCCTCCTTTTTATAAATCACGCTGATAGCACACAAAGGACTTCAAGCTGAGCAAGGGAGACAGCCATCTCTTAACTACTTTAAAAAACACTCTGCCCTGTGTATGAAATGTAATCCACTAATACCATATGTTAGAACAACTGTAGTAAACACCAGCTCAATAAAGGAGCAACTCTCTTTTCCTTTAGTTTGGCCTGGAAGTGAAGATGACATCATCCTTTTCCTTGTTCTACCAATCAGCTCATAGTATCTGCCATTCTAGGGAACTGTACGGTGAGTCTGGCATGAAAAATCTCCCTGTGCAACAATACCATGAAAGAAACAAACAAGCCAAATTTTATATTCAGCATGTGAACCCACCACCACTCTGATGATACACTATACCACACTGTTTCTTCAGTAAGAATGACTTACTCTCAATAACTGAAAACTATAAACATCTTTAGAAAAGTCAGTAATTTATCAAATAACTAAAATATATGATTAGGTGAATAAATGAATTTTCACTTCTATTACTTTAAAAATTTTATCATGATCTCATTCCATTACCTCACCAATTCAAATGAAGTAACTGCAGAAAGGGACAATGCCCTGATTACACATTGTCTAGGAATCATAACCACAGGATAACCATTTAAGAATACATTTCCCCTGCATATGAAATGCCATGATGCTAAGCCACACTGATGAAATCTTTAGCTTTAAAAAGGTCTTTCAAACTACTACCAAATAAAGCAATCAATGTATGCATTTGCAAAACTTCAAACCATTATAAAATAGTCTTATAAAAATGTAAATGCTATATAGTTAATAATTAAATTATTTATATATTCATAATATAATTATAAATTATTTTATATATTCATAATATAAATTTAATATATTCATATTATAAATTATTTTATGTATTCATATTTTATGAACACATGATAAACTGTATAAACTAATATAAAATACATTAACTATATAAACTATTTCTAAACAAAAATACGAAGCAGAACATTTGAAATCATATTGTATAGAAAGCCAAATATGAGGCTCTAATAGTTACTAACCTATAAATATACCTTTTATGTCAATAGGTAACAACACTGAAAAGGAGGAAAAAAGGTAATCGTGGATAAAGGTAAGTTAACAAAGAATTTACACTCTAGACGTTATGAAAAACAAAAAACCAACATTAACAAAAACCAGGTTTATAGTAATTTCAGGCACAGTCATACACTTTATTCCCCATCTGCACAGTGAAATATTATAATCACAATGTAGAGAAGCCAAACTCAAAAGGAGGTGAGACCAAAGAAAAATTATGTAGTTTTACAAAATATATAAATAATAAATCAAAAAGGCCACTCATTTCTGTGTTTTAGTTGTAAGCATTTGGCCTTTAAAATATAAACTGTTAAATGTACTGATTTATATAGTAAAAACACTTTAATCCTTTTGGAAAATGAATGAATAAATGACACTACCATAATATCTGAGGTAACATACAAGCCCTTTTAAAGGATCACAGTAAGCTTTCCTACTCCCTGCCCGCCTCCTGCCCCTTGATTAACTTGAACATCTGAAATGAATCTCTGTAGTTACCAGACATGGTTAACTCTAATTACTGGTGCCCCTCAGGAATTCCTGCTTTCAAACTGCATCCTATCTATTTCTCAGACTTTCTGAAGAAAGCCAGACTACCAACACTCTCCTCCTATTCTGTAAGAAACAGTGTGCTTCAGCACACTGTCATCTATGTCCACTAAATGATCAGCACCACGCTGTTGAAAACCTTATCAGAGCCACCAGTGGGCCACATATGCACTATGAAATATGATCCTTCCTTAGGGAGTGATGGAGGAAGAAAAAGCAAAGAGAAAGAGGGAAGCCTTCATCATCAACTAAGGTGATGTAAGCTTCTATAATTAGAATCAGTGAAACCGAAGCAACAATAAAAAGGCACCACCATGCTTCTACTTTCCACTACACAGTGCAATTGTAGCAAGCATTTTGCACTCACACACAAAAAAATACACTTTGCATATATAGTCAAGTATGCTACATACTATATGCAAAGTTAATGTAGTTTTAATATAATGTATTATTTTCTACAAAAAAACAAGATTTGCCCAATAATTAAAATAAATACCTGTATCTATATATAAACATGACTGAAAAAAGAAACCTCACTAAAAAAATTAAACAATTGAGAATACTGTCTCCATCTGTAAATTCCTGGATTATATTAGAGATTACCTTTGTATCCCTTCTCTGATTTTAAATACTGTATTTTCTAGTACTATAAAAGCTAAATGCCTAGTTACTGAACAGGTAACAAATCAAATTAAAAGGCAGTAACAATCAGCATTAATCTGTTTGAAATGTTTGAGTAGTTATTCCCCTTCCATCTGGAATGCTCTCAAAAATCACTGTCTTAGGCCACTGGTATATACATTAGTATCAGAGTTGTTTCAAATGATCTTCAAAAGAGCTTTCTGTAAAGTGTTTCACGTATGATAAAAATCTTTCCTATTCTGGTTCCCTGGGCAGATCCATATGAATCAGTGTCACCTTTAAGCGAGGGAGAATCGTCCCAGACAACCAGAGGGCATGCCCCTGCCCTCTTCCCAACACTCCTGAAGCTCACACAGAGTGAATGATAAAAACAATTTTTGAAGATGACTACTTAGAAGTTAGCAGTACTTATGTAGAGCGTTAAAAATAATTTTCACACATTATGAAAAATAATTTTCACACCCTAGGGATCAATCTTAAGGGAAAAAATCAAAGTCACATACAGATATATTCATACAAGTTGTAATAGGAGATAAATTAGAAACTGCATGAGAATACTTTGTTATAATATTAATATTAAAAATAATGTTCAGGGAAAAATTTAATTGCATGAGAAGTAGAAAGGCAGGATAAATATTCAGCATTATCTAAATTAAAAAAGATCTCAATGATTTAATCGAGATACATGCATTTAAAAATCATTAGCCACACTAGCTATCTCTGGTTTTGAGGATTACAGCATTTCCTTCTTAATATTCTTCTGTATTTTTCTACATTACTCTA
Organism: Phocoena sinus; assembly: GCF_008692025.1. NCBI lineage: Eukaryota > Metazoa > Chordata > Mammalia > Artiodactyla > Phocoenidae > Phocoena > Phocoena sinus. The sequence continues at coordinate 63,177,984 of NC_045765.1, read as the reverse complement.
AGGAACATTTTTTTTCACACACAAAAATTTTTTAAATCTGCTCGAGGCAGGCATTTGTCCTACTTAGATTGTTTACAATTACACCCCTCTGCTTTTTCTCTGTCCATTTGCGGACTCATGACCCTGTAACTAGGTACAAGAACCTTCTATTGAGAATTCTAACCAGAAGACAAATGAGAAGAATTCTCCCAGGAGACGCTAGACACACATGAATAAAAGGACAAAAGTTCTCTTCTGATTTTAAGGTATAAAGCACAATAAAGAACATATCTGTCCCGAGCACTATGGCTTGTAAATAGGGTGAGAGGACAAGCAACACTGAAAAGCTGCAGATTCTCAGAGGCTGGGCTCCAAATTTCTTAGTAGCAGTCTGATCAACACTCACTGTCTTATACACAAATAAGACTGGCAAAGCTTCCAGATACACCATCTTCTTTACTTTAGAAGTAATAGAAGATTGTGTACTCACTCATCCTTTCATTCTACAAGTATTTATCAGACACAAAATATAATTTAAAATAATCAGGATCCATCAGGTGCACAAATAAACTTCACACTGTTGACGGTTTATCAATCAGTGACTGTGACTTTAGCAGTCCAAACTTGAAATTCTGATAATATATGCAACAAGAGTGTGCACACCTCCTCCATTTTGACTTGAATAAATGTTTAAATTATTTGCTTACTGGTGGTCTGCTATGGTCTGAAGGTTTGTGTCGCCCCCCACCCCCAAAATTCCTATGTTAAAATCTAATCTGCAAAATGATGGTATTAGGAGGTGGGGCCTTTGGGAGGTGTTAGGTCATGACGGCTCTGGAACTGGGATTAATGCCCATATAAAAAATGCCCCAGAGAGCTTCCTAGCCCTGTTCTACCATGTGAACACAGCAGGGGTTGGCAGTCCACAGTTAAAAGGGACTTGGTAGCTAGTTCAATTCCCCCACATGATGCAGGGACTGAGGGTCTTAAATATTCCTTAACATTGCAAATTAGCGCTTGAAATAGAAAAGGAATGCGTATCATCCGATTCCTAGTTTAATGTCTACTCTATCACATCAAACTGAGGAATCTGGCTCTTATAAACCTGCCCAAATCAAGGATTTAACTTACTTGCACCTAGTTTCTTTGGAAGTTCAAATAGGTTGTCCTGAGACAAATGTTGAGATGCTGCTATGAAGGTCTGTGTTCCTGCAAAATTCGTATGTTGAAATTCTAATCCCCAAGGTGATGGTATTAGAAGGTGGGGCCTATGGAAGGTGATCAAGTCATAAGGAAGGAGCTCTCATGACTGGGATTAGTGCCCTTATAAAAGAGGCTCCACAGAGCTCCCTAGTCCTTTCCACCATGTGAGCAGACAGCAAGAGGTAAGCAGTCTACAATCCAGAAGAGGGCCTTTACCAGGACCTGAGGCATGCTGGCTGCTGGTACCATGATCTTGGCCTTCTAGCCTACAGAACTGTGAGAAATAAAAGTTCTGTTGTTTATAAGCCACTTGGTCTGTGGTACTTTGTTAGAGCAGCCTGAACGGACTAAGACACGACCCATGAGGTGATCTCAGCAACCACACTTGAATTCTTACTCAGCTGTATGGACAAACGTCTTAATCTCTCTCTGTACGCACTAAATCCAAACAAAACATGGAGCGCTGGAGGAGAGCAGGGAACATAAGGCACAATCACAGAAGAAGCAAAGAGAAAGAGATGCTTGTTGCATTAGTAATTTGTGAGCCTAAAATCAAACAGTAGATTCTAGAGTGTCACATCATGCTCACCACCTGCCATACTATGCCAGAACAATGAACTGTGTAGGAAGAATACATGTAAAGAAGGGTGAGCAAAAGGAAGCCCTCCAAATTTAAAATCATGACCCATGATGCTGCCATGGAAATCCCTCTTTCCAGGTGTCCCTTGGGAAGAGTTGGCTGGCTCCACTTTTGTGCAGGTGCTATGATGGAGAAAAAGAGGAAGAAGGGTAGTAGATTATCCTGTGCTTGAGAATGTAAAAAGCACCATAGGTGACATAAGGAACAAGAAAAAAAAAATTAAGATTTAGTCTACTGAGGAATGTGGGATCTAATTAAGAGCCAATAACAGCACATCAAACACCCAGACTGTTTGTTGTTCAAATATATAGCAGAAGGGGCTTCCCTGGTGGCGCAGTGGTTGAGAATCTGCCTGCCAATGCAGGGGACACGGGTTTGAGCCCTGGTCTGGGAAGATCCCACATGCCGCGGAGCAACTGGGCCCGTGAGCCACAACTACTGAGCCTGCGCGTCTGGAGCCTGTGCTCTGCAACAAGAGAGGCCGCGACAGTGAGAGGCCCGTGCACCGCAATGAAGAGTGGCCCCCACACCGCGATGAAGAGTGGCCTCCGCTTGCCACTAGAGAAAGCCCTCGCACAGAAACGAAGACCCAACAAGCCATAAATAAATAAATAAATAAATAAATAAATTTATTAAAAAAATATATATATAGCAGAAGAAGAAAGGAGATATCAATGAGAAGAACTATAACTTCATAACTGAAGTACCTAAACACCAACAATATTTTTTAAACCTTTAAAGAATGTCCAGATTTATATTTGGATCAATAATGTTTCCATAAAATGACCAAGGATGAATGTTGTCTGATAATCTAGAGATGCATTTCAAGTTAAATAAAGGCATACTTGTTGCCTGACCTTTGTGAAACCAAAACACTTCCCCCTTACTGGTCCTGGCTTATTTTTACCATTTAACCTTACGTATATACCAATATTAAAACTTCAACTCACTACATATGAAAAATGTTCACCATTGTAGGCTATTTAAAACACAAATCAACTTTCTATAAAAAATACAGACATTTAAGAAATTCTTAAGTAAATTGCTAATTTTCTTTTCTGCTATCTTCAGAACAGAGCATGATTATATGAGCACACTGCATGTAAGTATGTGTAACATCTTATGGGATCAATGAGAAGAGCACTCTACAAACAGTAAGTGTTAGGGGAGGCTTCTCCAAAGAGTTCAGGGATGAATGGATTTTTAGGAGTTGAGCAGGACTTTGTCAGGAGGACATGGCAGGAGAAGATCAGAGTGCAAATAAATGAAATAGAGACTAAAAGACAATTGAAAAGATCAATGACACTAAGAGCCGGATCTTTAAAGACATAAACAAAATTGGCCAGAGCATCCTTATGGGGCCAGAAGGGTGAACAGGTAGACTGGGGCCAGATGACAAAGGGATTTATATATCATATAATCTCAATACTTTAAAAACTAAATATTTCTGAGTTGTATTTCTAAGATACATAATTTATTTATAAATTAATACATGTACTACCAGCAAAAGTATTTTGTGTTCATTATGAAATACACACAAAAATCCACAGAAACTTAAAAAGATAACAGTACATATAAACTCTACTATTTTCTTCCCATGCCGTGTGGACTGTTTGCAAACTACATTTTAAGACACCTGAGCTAAACTACTGACTTTGCTAATTACTAAAAGAAAGAAGGTCTTCAAGGCAATAATTCCAAAACCAGTCATCAGTTTCTGGCAGACATCTCCTGTCATCATTTAACTGGCTTCTAGTCACTTATTATTATATATAGTAAAGCAACTCATTCAGTGACTTTCATATTCATTTTATAACCACTCTACCTTGTAGGGTTGAACAAAGAAACTGCTTTGTTTAAAGTGAGCCATTGTGAGTAAAGGCTACAAGAAAACTGGAAAGGGCATAGTTGGCTGATTGTTGCCTGCTTGATTTTATCATTCCTACCTTTATTCTCCCTTTGTCTGATTCTTTAGCTTACATTTTTCAATTATCTTAACATATACACATATTGTGGTAAACACGTTTTAATAACCAGAAATAGATAAATAATAAAATTGTTTTGTTAGCAACAGGAACAAAGGTTTTTTGAGTATTTCAATAACAACAGGAATAGAAGCTGCTGACACTACTGGATGTTTTTTCAAGGCACCAAACACCGAGCAGAGCCTTTCATATATATAAAACAAACTTAGAAATGTCACACAACTTGCCCAAAGTTACACAAGAACCTAAACAAGTTTATAAAAAAAACAGGCACTCTATCTTCTTTAACAGGCAATACACTCTGAGGATATACGGATGATGGTTCACATTTTCAAGGCATGTACACTCTGATGAGAGAGACAGACATTTGAATAAAAAATTACAATGTAATATAACAAATAGTCACAGGTATATGCATGGGATATTACAGGAATGTAGAGATGTGTACCTAACCCTACCAAGAAAAAAATCATAGATTCCTCCCATGAGTTGATATAAATTATTTAAATTAAAATTTTTAATTTTCAATTAAAATCCTTAGTCATACCAGCCACATTTTAAGTGCTCAGTAGCCACGTGTGGCTGGTTACTATCATTTGGAAACCACAGATATAAAACATTTCCTCATTGTAGAAAGTTCTATTGGACAGAACTGGTTTAGACTATATACCAGATAAATATGCTAGATCATTAGAATTTCTGATAGGTGGTGTTTGGCAATGAAATGATTTAAGAGCTTAAAAGAAATAACATTGTTAAAAGATTCTTTTAGGACTGACAGAAGTAAAATGAATGAATTAGCTGGAGGCAGCGGATAGGGGAAGATGTAAGGAATAATATGTAAGGAATAGGAGTAGAGGCATCAGAGAGAAGAGAAACACAAATCTTAAAATCAAATAAAATGATTAAGCAGATATTTTTAAATGTAGAGATTATATAACACTTTTCAATTAAAAAATATTCTCCAAAGTTCTTAAAATGAAAAAATATTGCTTTTACAATGAAAGCTGGCTGGGAGTCTGGGAGATGCTACTACAGCATTTCTAAAAAGAATGGCAGTGAACACTAAGGAAATGACATGGGGAAATTGAGAGGAGGGCACAAACATTTGAGTGGAAGACTCTATAGATATCATTAACTGATTAGACCCTGAGTGTGCACACATGTTCTATCAGCAACCATCATGGAAGACAGGCAGACACAATATTACCATCCTCATTTTTAGAGGTAAAGCAACCAAAGCACTGATTGTTTAGGTGAAATGTCCCAATCACAGAGTAAGTGAAGTAAGGATTTAGACAGATGGCTCATCTAAATACTAGACTATTTTTACTTGGCTTAATTACCCATCCTATTCACTGAATATTGCTCCCTATCACCTTTATGCTATTTTGAAATATCCCAAAGATCGAAACTCTGAAATCACAGAGAATATTCAAAGACATTTAAATCTGTTGCCAGCTCTGAGAGCAATACCCAAAGGAGTTTTAAGAATGTTATTACTGTTATACAGTAGAACTGCTCTTTTTAACAACAACAAAAAAAAACCTTTCACATTGAGACTGTGGTTCTCATCCTTATACAAAGCAATGTATAGGACAAAACTATGAAAATATTTCATAAGAATAAATCATTTTTTTCAATCGTTCTAGGCATTCACTTAGAAAGTAACTCTGAAAAACATGCAAAAATTTTAATGTTCACAAAATCTTGATGTACAGGTTTGGATTAATAATAATTAAGATAAAGAAAACTACATTAATGAAATATTCTGTACATCTTTAAGAATTTTTGACTTTCAGCATTCTAGCAAGAAAAAGTTGATGATGGTTTCCAAATGAAAAAAGAAAATGTCAGATTTCCACTGCTATCTAAAGTAATGATTCTCCTGATCTCTCTGAACTGCTGACAGTAGAATGAGGGACTTGCCTGGTGGCACAGTGGTTAAGAATCCGTCTGCCAATGCAGGAGACATGGGTTCAAGCCCTGGTCCAGGAAGATCCTACATGCCGCGGAGCAACTAAGCCCGTGCACCACAACTACTGACCCTGTGCTCTAGAGCCCACAAGCCACAACTACTGAGCCCATGAGCCACAACTACTGAAGCCCACGCGCCTAGAGCCCGTGCTCCGCAACAAGAGAAGCCACTGCAAGGAGAAGCCTGCGTACCGCAACAAAGAGTAGTCCCTGCTTGCAGCAACTAGAGAAAGCCCACGTACAGTAATGAAGACCCAATGCAGCCAAAAATAAACAAAAACAAAAACAAGACAGTAGAATGAAAGAAACAAAGATCCTTATAGTACTCAAAAAACCAATTATCTACTGCATGCTTTCACAAGTACTATTTAAGATTTTTGCTACTAGAACTTATACCCATCCTTCTCTAACTATTCCAAAACAGAAGAGGAAGGAACATGCCCAAATTCACTGTGTTAAGCCACCATCATGCTGATTCAAAACCAGATACAGACGCCATAGAAAAAGAAAATTACAGGCCAATATCTTTGATGAATACAGATGTAAAAATCCTCAACAAAATATTAGCAAACAAAATCCAACAATACATAAAAAGGATCATACACAACGATCAAGTTGGATTCATTCCAGGGTTTCAAGGATGATTCAACACACACAAATCAATGTGATATACCACATTAAAAAAAGGAGAAAAAACCCACATGATCATCTCAATTGATGCACAGAAAGCATTTGACGGGCTTCCCTGGTGGCGCAGTGGTTGGGAGTCCACCTGCCGATGCAGGGGATGCGGGTTTGTGCCCCGGTCTGGGGGGAATCCCACATGCCATGGAGCGGCTGGGCCTGTGAGCCATGGCCACTAAGCCTGCGCTCCGCAATGGGAGAGGCCCGTGTACCGCAAAAAAAAAAAAAAAAAAAAAAGAAAAGAAAAAGCATTTGACAAAATTCAACATCCATTCATGAAAAAACTCACCAAAGTGGGTATAGATGGAATATATCAACGTAATAAAAGCCATTTACAACAAACCCACAGACAACATCATACTCAACGGTGAAGAGCTGAAAGCCTTCCCACTAAATTCAGGAATAAGAAAAGGATGCCCACTCACCCCTTCTTGTCAACATACTACTGGAAGTTCTAGCCACAGCAATGAGACAAGAAAAAGAAATAAAACGTATCCAAATTGGAAGGAAAGAGGTAAAACTGTCACTATTTGCCGATGACATGATACTCTCTATTAAGAACCCTAAACTCTCCACACACAAACCCTATTAGAACTAGTAAATGAATTTGGCAAGGTAGCTGGATACAAGATTAATATACAGAAATCTGTTGCATTTCTTTACGCTAATAATGAAATATAAGTAAAAAAAAAAAAAAAATCCTATTTAAAGTTGTGTCAAAAAAAGTAAAATACCTAAGACTTAACCAAGGAGGTGAAAGACATATACACTGAAAATTATAAAACACTGACAAAGGAAACTGAAGATGATACAAAGAAATGGAAAGATATCCCATGCTCTTAGATTGGAAGAACTAATACTGTTAAAATGGCCATACTATCCAAAGCAATCTACAGATTTAATGCAATCCCTATCAAAATACCTATGACATTTTTCACAGAACTAGAACAAATAATCCTAAAATTTATATGGAACCAGAGAACACCCAAAATGCCAAAGCAATTCTGAGGAAAAAGAACAAAGCTGGGGGCATAACCCTTCCAGACTTCAGACTATACTACAAAGCTGTAGTAATAAAAACAGCATGGTGTTGGCACAAAAAGAGACATACAGATCAATGGAACAGAACTGAGTGCCCGGAAATAAACCCACACAACTATTGTCAATTAATCTACAATAAAGGAGGCAAGAATATACAATGAAGAAAAGACAGTCTTTTCAGCAAGAGGTGAAGAGAAAAGCTAGATAGCTACAAGTATATCAGTGAAATCAGAACACTCCCTCACATCATATACAAAAATAAACTCAAAATGGTTTAAAGACCTTGATATAAGACACGACACCATGAAACCCCCAGAAGAGAATATAGGCAGAACATTCTGTGACATAATCATAGCAATATTTACTTAGATCAAACTCCAAAGGCAAAACAAATAAAAGCAAAAATAAACATATGAAACCTAATTAAACATAAAAGCTTTTGCACAGCAAAGGAAGCCATCAACAAAACAAAAAGACAACCTACGGAATGGGAGAAAAATATCTGCAAATGATGTGACCAACAAGGGGTTAATGTCCAAATTATACAAACAGCTCATACAACTCAGTACGAAAAAAAGAAAATCAAAACATGGGCAGAAGACCTAAACAGATTATTTCTCCAAATAAGACACAGAGATGGCCAATAGGCACATGAAAAGTTGCTCAACATTGCTGTTTATTAGAGAAACGCAAATCAAAACTACAATGAAGGGCTTCCCTGGTGGCGCAGCGGTTAAGAATCCGCCTGTCAATGCAGGGGACACAGGTTTGTGCCCTAGTCCAGGAAGATCCCACATGCCACAGAGCAACTAAGCCCATGCGCCACATGCGCCACAACTACTGAGCCTGTGCTCTAGAGCCCGCAAGCCACAACTACTGAGCTTGCGTGCTGCAACTATGGAAGCCCAAGTGTCTAGGGCCTGTACTCCACAAGAGAAGCCAGCGCAATGAGAAGCCCATGCACCACAGCAAAGGGTAGCCCCCACTTGCTGCAACTAGAGAAAGACCACATGCAGCAACAAAGACCCAACACAGCCAAAAATAAATAAATAAAATAGATAAAGAAAAAGAAAAAAAAAAACAACTACAATGAAGTATCTCCTCACACCAATCAGAATGGCTATCCTGAAAAAGTCTACAAATAATAAATGCTGGAAAGGGTGTAGAGAAAAGGGAACCCTAGTACGCAGTTGGTGGGAATGTAAATTGGTGCAGCCACTATGGAAAACAATATGGAGGTTCCTTAAAAAACTAAAAATAGAGCTACCATATGATCCTGAAATCCCACTCCTGGGCATATATCTAGAAAGGACAAAACTCTAATTTTAAAAGATATATGCACCCTAATGTTCATAGCAGCACTACTTACAATAGCCAAGACATGGAAACAACCCCAATAGCCATCAACAGATGACTGGTTAAGAAGATGTGAGATAGATAGATAGATAGATAAAAGAGAATATTACTCAGTCATAAAAAGGAATGAAGTATTGCTATTTGCAGCAACAGGGATGGACCTATAGAATATTATACTGAGTGAAGTAAGTCAGAGAAAGACAAATATTAAATGATATCACTTACCTGTGGAATCTAAAAATAATACAAATGAATCTATAGGCAAAACAGAAACAGACTCATAGACATAGAAAACAAATTTAAGGTTACCAAAGGGACCAGGGCCCTGGGTCAAGGGAGGAACAAATTAGCAGTATGAATAACAGATACAACTACTCTACATAAAATAGATAAGCAACAAGGACTTACTGTATAGCACAGGGAATTATACTATCTTGTAATAACCTATAATGGAATATAATCTGAAAAAAATAACTGAATCACTTTGCTGTACACCTGAAACGAATATAGTATAAAATAAATGAAAAAAAGAAAAAGATTTTTGCTATACTACCTTATCTAGATTAACTATGAATATGTAGAAATTTGGCCAGATACACAGGTTTCATTTAAAAGTAAAGTAAAACGTTTTAATGCTGCATTTTCTAAGTTGCCTGAAACATATCCCTTTTAGAAGAAAAACAAAACAAAACGCTAGTACTTTAAGAAACAGCATATGCAAGTAACATGACCAAATATCATTCTCTAACACAGTCTAATAGTTAAAAAGTCAGTTTTGTCTATGTGGAATCAACTTAGTCCTCCCCTTCCCATGAGCTGCCAAATCTCTGACAGTATTCAGTAAGATAACCACTTAAAACTAGCTAAACAAGCCTTTACATGTGAAAATGCCACACTCAGAGTCATCAAATGGAAAGAATACCAAGTAGTGTGCCTACTGCTTTCTGGTCCAATCAGGAAACCAGTATATCCTAGAGAGGACAACCCACAGCTACCAAGAGAAAATACAGAAATTGGCTAGACTTCATGACGTGACAGTAAAAAAATTTGAGAAAAGAACACACTACAGTTGAGACTAGAGTAAGCAAGTAATCAATACACACACACAAAACTATGCATTCTGCCTTATACAAGGAGAACCAAATAGTAAAATTAAAGATACTTTAATTAAGCAATTCAACTTAGAATTTTTTCTAAAGAAACCAAGATAAGGGCATATATAACCACAAAATTACTTAGCACTTTATTTTAGAAAAATAACAAAAAACTAGGAAAATCTATATGACCAAATATTGGGAACCGAGTAAATAAATTATGGCAATTCTTACAATGGAGTACCACAACACTATTGAGAAAAATGTTGTTAAAAGAAAAGTAACATTCAAAGATGTTCACATTATATACATAAGTCTTTAAAAGTTACAAATCAGATCATATATTTAAGTTTTACGAAGTTAGCCAAAAAGCTTACATATCTACCTACATGTTGAAAACATTTTATCCAAGAATATACAAAATGTCATCAGTGGTATACATAACTGAGTGATGGAACTAACCAACTTTTAGTTTTTATAAAACAGACAAGTTTCATTTGTGTAATAAGGCAAAACTTAAATTAGCTTAAATTAATTAGTGACAGGGAAATTTACTATATAAAAAGAAAAAGTGGGAATTCCCTGACACTCCAGTGGTTAGGACTCGGCACTTTCACTGCCATCGGCCTCGGTTCAATCCCTGGCCGCGGAACTAAGATCCTACAAGCCTTAAAGCATGGCCAAAAAATAAAGAAATCATTAAAAAATAAAAACAGGAAATGAACTTTATGTAATTAAAAATTTGAGGACCATCTCATATGTTATTGTTTCATGTCAGAAACAGAATGTGCTCAGTCAATGAAATCAGGCAAATGTAACTAACTCCTAAGAGCTGCTTAAATTTAACACTTATTCTAATACAAACAACTCCCTAAATAATCCTCTTTATTCCTAACATGGAATGAATGAATTTTCTGTTTCTGACAAACAACAGAACTAAACACACCCTTGGGAATTTGGCTGCCATCAATCTCTAGACTGTTTTTATATTTTGGGGTATCATGACTCCTTTGAAAACTTATAAAATACACCTGGATTTATTCTTTATTAGCCTATCCTTACTTCTTGATTCAACTACTTCTCAGTAGTTGAATTACAAAATTAAAGACTTCTGAAGAGGCAGAAGACCTAACTAGACATTTCTCCAAAGAAGACATACAGATGGCCCAGAAGCCCATGAAGAGCTGCTCAACATCACTAATTATTAGAGAAATGCAAATCAAAACTACAATGAGGTATCACCTCACACCAGTTAGAATGGGCATCATCAGAAAATCTACAAACAACAAATGAGAGAGAGGGTGTGGAGAAAAGGGAACCCTCTGGCACTGTTGGCGGGAACGTAAATTGATACAGCCACTATGGAGAATAGTATGGAGATTCCTTAAAAAACTAAACATAGAATTACCATATGATCCAGCAATCCCACTACTGGGCATATACCCAGAGAAAACATTAATTCAAAAAGACACATGCACCCCAATGTTCATTGCAGCACTATTTACAAAAGCCAGGTCATGGAAGCAACCTAAATGCCCATCGACAGACGAATGGATAAAGAAGTTGTGGTACATATACACAATGGAATAATACTCAGCCATAAAAAAGAATGAAATTGAGTCATTTGTTGAGACGTGGATGGACCTAGAGACTGTCATACAGAGTGAATTAAGTCAGAAAGAGGAAAACAAATATCGTATATTAACACATGTATGTGGAACCTAGAAAAATGGTACAGATGAACCGGTTTGGAGGGCAGAAGTTGAGACACACATGTAGAGAACAAACGTATGGACACCAAGGGGAGAAAACTGCGGTGGGGTGGGGATGGTGGTGTGCTGAATTGGGCGATTGGGATTGACATGTATACACTGATGTTTATAAAACTGAAGACTAATAAGAACCTGCAGTATAAAAAAACAAACAAAACAACTAATACTAAACTTTCTTTGGGTTATTTGTATGGAAATATGTTAATATAAATGCTTCAAACATTACATGAAATTTCTAAAAATCTTATACGTTCTGGTATAATGTTGTAAGTCATAATTCTAGGTATTACTTTAAAATGTATATCTCAGAAATAACTAAATTTCCTTGTCAATTGCATTATTATGAACTTTCATCAAATCTTTAACCATGGTCATTTTTAAGTCTTTTGTCATTTACAGACAGTTCCGGGTGTACTCAGATGCTTTTGCAAAAATGTTCCTATAGGGCTTCCCTGGTGGCACAGTGGTTGAGAATCTGCCTGCCAATGCTAAGGGACACGGGTTCGGGCCCTGGTCTGGAAAGATCCCACATGCCGCGGAGCAACTGGGCCCGTGCGCCACAGCAACTGAGCCTGCGCGTCTGGAGCCTGTGCTCTGCAACAAGAGAGGCTGCGACAGCGAGAGGCCCGCGCACAGCGATGAAGAGTGGCCCCCTGCTCGCCGCAACTAGAGAAAGCCCTCGCACAGAAACGAAGACCCAACACAGCCAAAAATAAAAAAAAAAGTTCCTATAAAAGGGTTTCATCTTCAAGGAATTCATGGAAAAGACTGACAAGTACAGGTTTCTGGTAACTGACCATACTGCTGAACTGAATGAATAAGCATTTTCAGAACTCTAATGGAAAACTGATGAATCCATAAAAGTGCTAACAAAAGACCAAGATGAAAAAAAATTAATTACACGGGACTGAGTCAACTGATGAGGATGATTATAATCTTTGTGACTTTCCCTTTGAATAAAAAAAAAAACCCCACAAGGATTCAGAGGCAAAAAATATACAAATCAATTTTCACTGCAAACTAAAGGAGGTGTTACAGTAGAGGATTACTGGACTAAATGTCAATATTATGATATAGTATGAGTGTGTTTCGTGTTTGGTAATTGCAGTCATTGTTGCCTTTGCTGTGGTCACCCATTTACAATGCTTGGTGTCAGTTTATCTCTTGTAAAAATAAAATACAGTGTGTGTGTGGAAAAAAAAAAAAAAGACTTCTGAAGAAAAAGCTCATGTTTCTTCCGCTGTCACGAAAGTTATATATTTCATCATCTTCTTTTTCAATATTTGCATGTGAAAACGTACCTTTAACACTTGGATATATTTCTGTACTGGCACACAGTAGGTATCACTGACCCACACTTCAAGGGAAGAACTGACATATTTTTATTTCTTTTGTATACCTTACCACATAAGAGAAAAAAAGCTGCCAATGAGTCTATTTCCCTGGGTTCTCAGGACTCAAATACATACATATACCATTCAAGCAACAAAAAAACTAAGAAAATACACAAGTATGTCTAAAAAGATACATTAAGAAAATTCTTTTACACCATTTAAACAAAAACAAATCCTGCACTGGTAAGAGTATTTCTACCCAACTCAACATAGCAGAAGTATTTAAAAAAATTATATAGATATATTTACCTGCCCCAGATTTTACATGTAGAGCCACAAGTGCTGATATTATCAAAAATATATGTAGGGGACCTTCAAGTTGGAGGAGGAGTAAGATGTGAAGATCACCTCCCTCCCCACAAATACATGAGAAATACATCTACATATGGAACAACTCCTACAGAACACCTACTGAACGAAGGCAGAAGACCTGAGACTTCCCAAAAGATATATGTATTTTTTTCCTTTTTCTCTTTTTGTGAGCGTGTATGTTTATGCTTCTTTATGTGATTTTCTCTGTACACCTTTGTGTTTGCCATTTGTCCCAGGGTTCTGTCTGTCCGTCCTTTTTTTAGTATAGTTTTTAGCGCTTGCTATCATTGTTGGATTTCTTTTTCAGTTTGGTTGTTCTCTTCTTTCTTTCCTTCTTTTTTTAAATTACTTTAAATTTTTTATTTTAATAACTTAATTTTATTCTTTTCTTTCTTTCTATTTTTCTCCCTTTTCTTCTGAGCCGTGTGGCTGACAGGGTCTTGGTGCTCCAGCCAGGCATCAGGGCTGTGCCTCTGAGGTGGGAGAGCCAAGTTCAGAACACTGGTCCAGCAGAGACCTCCCGGCTCCACGTAATGTCAAATGGAGAAAGCTCTCCCAGAGTACTCCACCTCAATGCGAAGACCCAGCTGCACTCAACCACCAGCAAGCTACAGTGCTGGACACCCTATGCCAAACAACTAGCAAGACAGGAACACAACCCCACCCATTAGCAGAGAGGCTGCCTAAAATCATAATAAGGCAACAGACACCCCAAAACACACCACCAGATGTGGACCTGCCCACCAGAAAAACAAGATCTAGCCTCAACCACCAGAAAACAGGCACTAGTCCCCTCCACCAGGAAGCCTACACAACCCACTGAACCATCTTTAGCCACTGAGGACAGACACCAAAAACAACGGGAACTATGAACCTGCAGCCTGCAAATAGGAGACCCCAAACACAGTAAGATAAGCAAAATGAGAAGACAGAAAAACACACCACAGATGAAGGAGCAAGATAAAAACCCACCAGACCTAACAAATGAAGAGGAAATAGGCAGTCTACCTGAGAAAGAATTCAGAATAATGACAGTAAAGGTGACCCAAAATCTTGGAAATAGAGAAAATGCAAGAAACATTTAACAAGGACGTAGAAGAACTAAAGATGAAACAAGCAACGATGAACAACACAATAAATGAAATTAAAAATACTCTAGATGGAATCAATAGCAGAATAACTGAGGCCGAAGAACAGATAAGTGACCTGGAAGAAAAAACAGTAGAAATAACTACCACAGAGCAGAATAAAGTAAAAACAATGAAAAGAATTGAGGACAGTCTCAGAGACCTCGGGGACAACATTAAATGCAACAACATTCAAATTATAGGGGTCCCAGAAGAAGAAGAGAAAAAGAAAGGGGCTGAGAAAATTTGAAGAGATTGTAGTTGAAAACTTCCCTAACATGGGAAAGAAAAGAGTCAATCAAGTCCAGGAAGCACAGAGAGTCCCATACAGGATAAATCCAAAGAGAAACACACCAAGACACACATTAATCAAACTATCAAAAATTAAATGAAAAGAAAAATATTAAAAGCAGCAAGAGAAAAACAAAAAATAACATACAAGGGAATCCCCATAAGTTTAACAGCTGATCTTTCAGCAGAAACTGCAAGCCAGAAGAGAGTGGCAGGACATATTTGAAGTGATGAAAGGGAAAAACCTACAACCAAGATCACTCTACCCAGCAAGCATCTCATTCAGATCCGAAGGAGAAATTAAAACCTTTGCAGACAATCAAAAGCTAAGAGATTTCAGTACCACCAAACCAGCTTTACAATAAATGCTAATGGAACTTCTCTAGGCAGGAAACACAAGAGAAGAAAAATACCTACAATAACAAACCCAAAACAATTTAGAAAATGGTAAAAGGAACATACAGACTGATAACTACCTTAAATGTAAATGGATTAAATGCTCCAACCAAAAGACACAGACTGGTTGAATGGACACAGAAACAAGACCCGTATATATGCTGTCTACAAGAGACCCACTTCAGACCTAGGGACACATACAGACCAAAAATGAGGGAATGCAAAAAGATAGTCCATGCAAATGGAAATCAAAAGAAAGATGGAGTAGCAATTCTCATATCAGACAAAATAGACTTTAAAATCAAGACTAGTACAAGAGAAAAGGAGGACACTAGGTAATGATCAATCCAAGAAGATACAATTGTAAATTTTTATGCTCCCAACATAGGAGCACCTCAATACATAAGGCAAATGCTAACAGCCATAAAAGGGGAAATCGACAGTAACACAAACATAGTAGGGGATTTAACACCCCACTTTCACCAATAGACAGATCATCCAAAAGGAAAATAAATAAGGAAACACAAGCTTTAAATGATACATTAAGCAAGATGGACTTAACTGATATTTATAGGACATTCCAACCAAAAACAACAGAATACACTTTCTTCTCAAGTGCTCATGGAACGTTCTCCAGGATAGATCATATCTTGGGTCACAAATCAAGCCTTGGTAAATTTAAGAAAATTGAAATCGTATCAAGTATCTTTTCCGACCACAACGCTATGAGACTAGATGTCACCTGAAAGAAAAAATCTGTAAAAACTATAAACACATGGAGGCTAAACAATACACTAAATAACCAAGAGATCACTGAAGGAATCAGGAGGAAATAAAAAAATACCTAGAAACAAATGACAATGAAAACACGACAACCCAAAACTTATGGGATGCAGCAAAAGCAGTTCTAAGAGGGAAGTTTAGAGTAATACAATCCTATCTCAAGAAACATCTCAAATAAACAACCTAACCTTACACCTAAAGCAATTAGAGAAAGAAGAACAATAAAACCCCAAAGTTAGCAGAAGGAAAGAAATCATAAAGATCAGATCAGAAAAAAATGAAAAAGAAATGAAGGAAACAATAGCAAAGATCAATAAAACTAAAAGCTGGATCTTTGAGAAGATAAACAAAATTGATAAACCATTAGCCAGACTCATCAAGAAAAAAAGGCAGAAGAATCAAATCAACAGAATTAGCAATGAAAAAGGAGAAGTAACAACGGACACTGCAGGAATACAAAAGATCATGAGAGATTACCACAAGGAGCTATATATGCCAATAAAATGGACAACCTGGAAGAAATGGACAAATTCTTAGAAAAGCACAACCTTCTGAGATTGAACCAAGAAGAAACAAAATATAAGCAGACCAATCACAAGCACTGAAATTGAGACTGTAATTAAAAATCTACCAAAAAGCAAAAGCCCAGAACCAGATGACTTCACAGGCGAATTCTATCAAACATTTAGAGACGAGTTAACAACCATCTTTCTCAAACTCCTCCAAAATACAGCAGAGGGAGGAACACTCCCAAACTCATGCTACAAGGCCACCATCACCCTGATAGCCCAGCCAGAGAAAGATGTCACAAAGAAAGAAAACCACAGGCCAGTATCACTGATGAACATAGACATAAAAATCCTCAACAAAATACTAGCGAACAGAATCCAGCAGCACATTAAAAGAATCATACACCATGATCAAGTGGGGTTTATCCCAGAATACAAGGATTCTTCAATATATGCAAATCAATCAATGTGATACACCACAGTAACAAACTGAAGGAGAAAAACCATATGATCATCTCAATAAATGCAGAAAAAGATTTTGACAAAATTCTACACCCATTTATGATAAAAACCATCCAGAAAGCAGGTACAGAGGGAACTTACCTCAACATAATAAAGGCCATATATGACAAACCCACAGCCAACATCATTTTCAATGGTGAAAAACTGAAACTACTGTCTCTAAGATCAGGAACAAGACAAGGTTTTCCACTCTCACCACTATTATTCAACATAGGTTTAGAAGTTTTAGCCACAGCAATCAGGGAAGAAAAAGAAATAAAGGAATCCAAATTGGAAAAGAAGTAAAGCTGTCACTGTTTGCAGATGACATGATACTATACACAGAGAATCCTGAAGATGGTACCAGAAAACTACTAGAGCTTATCAATAAATCTGGTAAAGTAGCAGGATGCAAAATTAATTCACAGAAATCTCTGTCATTCCTATACACTAACGATGAAATATCTGAAACAGAAATTAAGGAAACACTCCCATTTAACACTGCAACAAAAAGAATAAAATACCTAGGAATAAACCTACCTAAGGAGAAAAAAGACCTGCATGCAGAAAACTATAAGATACTGATAAAAGAGATTAAAGATGATACAAACAGATGGAGAGATATAACATGTTCTTGGTTTGGAGGAACCAACATTGTGAAAAGGACTATACTACCCAAAGCAATCTACAGATTCAGTGCAATCCCTATCAAACTACCAATGGCATTTTTCACAGAACTAGAACAAAAAATTTTAGTTTGTATGGAAACACAAAAGACCCTGAGTAGCCAAAGCAATCTTGAGAATGAAAAATGGAGCTGGAGGAATCAGGCTCCCGGACTTCAGACTATACTATAAAGCTACAGTAATCAAGACAGTATGGCACTGGCACAAAAACAGAAATATAGATCAATGGAACAGGATAGAAAGCCCAGAGATAAACCCACACACATATGATCGCCTTATCTTTGATAAAGGATGCATGAATATACAATGGAGAAAAGACAGCCTTTTCTATAAGTGGTGCTGGGAAAATTGGACAGCTACATGTAAAAGAATGAAATCAGAACACTCCCTAACACCATACACAAAAATAAACTCAAAATGGATTAAAGGCCTAACTGTAAGGCCAGACACTCTAAAACTCTTAGAGGAACACATAGGCAAAACACTCTATGACATAAATCACAGCAAGATCCTTTTTTGACCCACCTCCTAGAGAAATGGAAATAAAAATAAACAAATGGGACCTAATGAAACTTAAAAGCTTTTGCACGAAAAGGAAACCAAACAAGATGAAAAGACAACCCTCAGAATGGGAGAAAATATTTGCAAATGAAGCAACTGACAAAGGATTAATCTCCAAAATTTACAAGCAGCTCAATATCAAAAAAACAAACGACCCAATCTAAAAATGGGCAGAAGATCTAAATAGACATTTCTCCAAAGAAGATATACAGATTGCCAACAAACACATGAAAGGAAGCTCAATATCACTAATCATTAGAGAAATGCAAATCAAAACTAAATGAGGTATCACCTCACACCAGTCAGAATGGCCATCATCAAAAAATCTACAAACAATAAATGCCGCAGAGGGTGTGGAGAAATGGAACCCTCTTGCACTGTTGGTGGAATATAAATTGATACAGTCACTATGGAGAACAGTACGGAGGTTCCTTAAAACACTAAGAATAGAACTACCATATGACCCAGCAATTCCACTACTGGGCATACACCCTGAGAAAACCATAATTCAAAAAGAGTCATGTACCACAATGTTCACTGCAGCTCTATTTACAAGGGCCAGGTCATGGAAGCAACCTAAGTGTCCATCAACAGATGAATGGATAAAGAAGATGTGGCACATATATACAATGGAATATTACTCAGCCATAAAAAGAAACAAAATTGGGGCATTGGGGCTTCCCTGGTGGTGCAGTGGTTGAGAGTCCGCCTGCCGATGCAGGGGACGTGGGTTCGTGCCCCAGTCCGGGAAGATCCCACATGCTGTGGAGCGGCTAGGCCCGTGAGCCATGGCTGCTGAGCCTGCGTGTCCGGAACCTGTGCTCCGCAACGTGAGAGGCCACAACAGTGAGTGGCCCACGTACCGCAAAAAAAAAAAAAAAAAAAGAAATAGAATTGAGTCATTTGTAATGAGGTGGATGGACCTAGAGTCTTATACAGAGTGAAGTAAGTCAGAAAGAGAAAAACAAATACTGTATGCTAACACATATATATGGAATGTTAAAAAAATATATGGTTCTGAAGAACCTAGGGGTAGGACAGGAATAAAGACACAGACGTACAGAATGGACTTGAAGACACAGCGAGGGGGAAGGGTATGCTGGGATGAAGTGAGAGAGTGGCATGGACATATATACAACACCAAATGTAAAACAGATAGCTAGTGGGAAGGAGCCACATAGCACAGGGAGATCAACTCAGTGCTTTGTGACCACCTAGAGGGGTGGGATAAAGCAGAGGGATGGGATAAAGCAGATGGGAAGGAGAATCAAGAGGGAGGAGATACGGGGATATAAGTGTATGTATAGCTGATTTACTTTGTTATAAAGCAGAAACTAACACCCCGCTGTTAAGCAATTATACTCCAATAAAGATGTTAAAATATATATATATGTAAATTAAGTATACTGCATATGAAGTAAGAAATACCCATGAAATGTTCCTAAATATACTCACAGAAAGATAGCTGTTAATGTCCACATCATCAGTAATAGTTTGACGTTCTCCTTTACAGTTAATTTTCCGAAACCTTCGTCGAGACTGTCTGGCAGGAATTTCTCTTTGTAGAATACTATCTTCATTATCTTTGGAATTCTCTACCTGAAACACATGTTCGCATTCCTGATTAAACATCCAATTTTTCCATATTACTGACAGTCTCTGAAGTTTTAACAGGCGCATAAGGCTTCATTTACTACTTGCACGAAACTGCCTGAAGGAAACAGTCTGTATAGGACAATGCTCATGACTTCAGAAAGACTAAAGGTGACATTATCATAAAGATCTGGAGACCACAGTTTCCTTCCAGGAAATAGTCCCTGTTGCTCACATAAACATACACCCTCTAAGTAAAGTCATTTACCAGAAATGAAGGATGTTAACCACACCTACACATTCAATAACTACAATTTCCGAGTTAGTCTAATTACAAACTGCCTGATTATACACATATTTTATTTAGCAAACAATCATGGTTATGACTTCAGTGAATTCCTAACAGTGAAACAAAAATGCTTTATGCATTATTCTTTGATGTCCATCTTAATGTGTGAAAACAGTCAAGAATAAATAAGGCTGGCATCTTCTAAGGAAGAAGGGAAAACTAACATTTATTGAGGGCTTATTATAGGACAGCATGGATATATATTATACTATTTAGTTTACACAACAGCCCTGTAATCAGGTATTACTATTTCTAGTTTATACGTGAACAAAGTAAAATCCAAAAAGATCAGCGACTTTTCAGTCTCACAACAGTGATACTTATTAAAGGTGACCTGGCATACAGGCCTGTTTCCAAAACTTATGCTACTGATACAAGACTACATTGCCAGGGGATGGGGGGAGCGGGAGGAAAGAAATAGGTGAGGGAGATTAACAAGTACAAACTTCCAGCTGTAAAATAAATGAGTCATAGATATGAAATATACAGCATGAGGAATATAGTCAATAGTTATATAATATCTTTGTATGATGACAGATGGTAAATGGACTTATTGTGGTGATCATTTTGAAATGTACAGAAATACCAAATCACTACTTTGGGTAAAAGGAACTAACATAGTGTTCTGGGTCAATTACAGTTCAAAAACAAAGAAACTTATAGAAAAAGAGATCAGATTTATGGTTCCCAGAGGTGGGGGCTGAGGGGAGCAGAAATTGGATGAAGGCAGTCAGAAGGTACAAACTTCCAGTTATAAGACAAACAAGTACTAGGGATATAATGTCAACATGATAAATATAATTAATACTGTCATATGTTATATTTGAAAGTTGTTAAGAGAGCAAATCCTAAGCGTTCTCATCACAAGAAAAATAAGTTTTTTCTATTTCTTTAATTTTCTATCTATATGAGATGATTGTTGGTCACTAAACTTACTGTGATTTATCACTTCACGATGTATGTAAGTCAAACCATTATGCCTTAAACTGATACAGTGCTGTATGTAAATTATATCTCAGTAAAATTAGAAGAAAAAAAAGGACTACCTTTCCCATCTAATGACAGAGTATAGCATAATTTTTAGAAATTACTTTTACAAAGGAATATTGACATGCTCTAAAGTAGAGTTTATAATTAACCTCACATCCAATAAATAACAAATGGTAATTTCAGCTTTTTCCCTCAACTACTTTTCCTGCTAATGTCATATCTCTTGCTGATATCAAAAATTTCCTAGTCACCCAAGTATGAAATTCCAACATTTCCAATTCCCCTGCTTGTCTTCCATATCTTATCTTCAATCATTTCTTAGAACCTGTCAAATCTTTGTTTAGAAATCCCTTTCACAATGCCTTTTCTTTCATTCCCATTACCACCATTCTTTATTCAAGTCTTAATCACTTCAGTCCTGAACTTGCTGGTTCTGTCATGTTCCTCTCCAGTTCCATATGGCATGGTCAGATAAATCATCATTATGTCAGGTCTCCTGTTCAAAATGCTACAATGGACCTCTAATGGTTACCGAATAAATTTTAAACTATTATATTTGATATTCCAAGTCATACATGCTCCATTCCCAAAATATTTTTATCACTTTATCTTATACATGGAAGCCTGGAAAAACTGCTCCCGTATCCTCCTCCCCACAAAAAATCCTCTCACATAAAAGCTCTAATGAGATATGCACAATTTCCTGATGATTTCTCAGAAAGAGGTGATGTCTAAGCTGTTCTGTAGGTTTGAGAGTTCAAGAGTAAGCGGCAGCCAAATCAATGTGACTATTCATGGGTCCCTATACATAAATAACTTACATTGTGCTAAGTAACTTTACTTATTTACTCAATTTCTGTTATCCTATCCATGTTATCTTCATATGCTGAAACACTACCAATCATTTAAGACACATCTCAACTGCCATCTCTTCCGTAACCACAAGAGACATTCCTTTTGACTGCTTTGCTGTGTGCACACAACCTGGACTTCTCATAAACAGGACTGCCTTCAGGCCTTTACATACATATGCGTTATTTCTGCCTAAAAGCCCATGCCTCCTTTGCTAACATCTCAGCATCCTACACATACCTCATGACCCAGTTCAAACAACCCTACCTCTGCCTCAAGACGCAGGTGCTACCCCTTCTATAGCACTAAGCATACTGGCCATAATTATTAGATAAGCCTACCTCACTACAAGCTACCTAGTAGAGGAAGTGCATTGTATTTACATTCATCTTTGTTCACTTATTCAAAACATTTGCCAAAGTGAGCATTACATTAAATTCTTTCTTTCTCTCCAAATATCTTAAGCCCTTGGAAGTATGTATAAAATACTCAAGAAATATACAGGCAGGCAGAATATGTTACTGAATACTACTCTTCTGAAAAGTAAAATCCAGAAGAGACAGGGGCTTGATTTCCAACTTAAAACTACAGAATTTTGTATAGGTAGCAAATACATGTTATCTCCTTGAGATTCAATTTCCTTTTCTAAAAAATGATGGGAGAACCATTTCATCTTCTAAATCACTATACTAGGCCAAGTACCAGAAACTATTACTTATGTCCTTTAAGGCTCACAACATAGGTACTCTTTCTGTGTTAACGGATGGTGCAGAGTCTCACAAAACTTAAGTATTTCACAGAAGTGTGTGAGTAACAATTCAAAAACCAAGTGTGGGGACCTCCCTGGTGGTCCAGTGGCTAAGACTCTGCACTCTCAAAGCAGGGGGCCCAGGTTCAATCCTTGGTTGGGGAACTAGATCCCTCATGCAAGCCACAACTAAAGATCCCACATGCTGCAACAAAGATCCCACCTGCCACAACTAAGACCCAGTGCAGCCAAAAATAAAAAAATGAATGAATGAATATTTAAAGAAAACACCAAGTGTGACTAAGAAGTTCATCTCCTTCATACTGCCCTATCCCACAGGATGAACTAGATTATTTACTTTAGGTAAAATTCCAGTATCATATCCATATTCTTAGATCTTTCAATAGCTACCATTTATTGAGCAAAAGCAGAAATTTAAACAATAAATGTTTTTCAAAATAGAAACAGTAGTAAATTAAATTTAGGAAAGGAGTTTCTAGCCTTAAAAATGTGGGGAAAAGTACCAAATGAAAGGAAAAACCAAACAATGGAAAAAGGATTAAGCACTCTTAGTAAAGCTCCCGCTGATTACAACTGAAATGTGAGTTTTAAAAATGAAACCTCATAAACACATACTGAAATGTCAGAAAAATAAGGAATCCAAATGCAAAGAAAGAAGTGAAAACAAAATGCCAGGAAGTAGGCTAGCAACAAAGCCCCAATCTAGCAGATGATTTCTCAACTTTAGAGACAAGACTTTCCACTTTGATGGTTGTAGGGAACGAGAGAGATAGGAAATAAAATAGAGAATCCAACAAAGGCAGGGAATCCAAAGGAGACTTACTCATTCCAAAGAGCTACACCCTCAATGCAAGCTTTAAGCCCATCCTGCAGAAGGGAGAGGAAGAAAACTTGCTTAGCACTGAGAAAAGGACTGCTGGGGGTGGAGGGAATTCAAAACAGAAGCCATCCTTCATGCAGGTCTGTAGTTTTAATTCATAGTACCTTAAGCACATAAAAAAATTTAAAGAAGTTCAGGACTAAAAACATACATGCAACTGGCAAAAACAAATCTAAAACCTCTCTGTAAGAATGCAACTTTAACCCAAACCTCAAGGAATTCCCACACCCAAAGTTCAACACATATGAAGTCATGTACAAATATACAAAAAAAAAAAAACCCAAAACAAAAAACCCCAACAACAACAAAACCCAATCACGAGAGACATAATGAGCAATAATGGACAGAAAAACGGTAGCAGAATCACACCTGCAAGTATACCAATATTGGAAGTATCAGAAAATATAAAGCTATAATAAAATAAAAAACTTTAAACAAAAGAAACTTGAAAATGAGCCAGAGATTATAAATAGCAACCAAACAGGTAAGGATTCACCAGGACAAAAAAAAAAAAAAAATTCCTCCCCAAGTGCCCTCCCTCCCCACTGCCAAGCTAGCAAATAGATAGTAACAAGAAAGAGCCATCTACCTTCGAAAGAGGGATAAGAACATGGAAATATATCCTGTCTGAAACACAAGAGCACAGAGAAGGCCTAAAACTGAGGGTAGAACAGGAACACTTAGAAAAATCTTCCAAAAAACCAGTCCCACCCCTAAGCACAAAGTAACACTAGAGGAATTTGATGGTGCACTGAAGCTAACAATAACAACAACAAAAATCCAAACCTAACTCAATTCTAGCAGAAGAGGTGTGTTCATCTCCAGGCCTAAACACTGTCTACCCTCTGTCTTTATTGCTCTACATACAGTATCTAGTATCAAATACAAAATAACAACTCACATAAAAATGAAAGGATTAAAAAAAAAAACAACCCAATCCACTGCCAAGAGACAAAGCAATCAACAGAGCAATCCCTGAAAATTAAGAGATGACCCAGATGAATATCAGACAGAATTTAAAACAACTATAATATGGTAATGATTCAGTGGAAAAGGTGGACAATATAACTAGACAGATGGAGCAGACATAAGAAAAGTATTACAGTAAAGTGAAAATGTCAGAAACAAAAAACATGGTACTAAAGATGAAGAATGCCTTTGATGAGCTCATCAGTAGACTGGATACAATCAAGTTAAGAATCAATGAACTTAAACATACGTCAACAGAAATTACCCAAAATGAAAGAGGGGCAGGGAGAGAGGAAGAGAGAGAAAGTAAAAAAGAAAAATGAAGGAATTAAATGGTGTATTAAGATATAACTAAAAAGAGGATTAGTGAATTGGGAAAACAGAGCTAAAAAAAATAAAAGAGTATGTACCACAAAGTCAGGATAAGATGAAAAACAAGAAAAAAATCTTAAGAAATATAGAGAATAGGACTTCCCTGGTGGTGCACTGGTTAAGAATCCGCCTGCCAATGCAGGGGACATGGGTTCGAGCCCTGGTCTGGGAAGATTCCACATGCCTTGGAGCAACTAAGCCCCCACGCCCCAACTACTGAGACTGCGCTCTAGTGCCCACAAGCCACAACTACTGAATCCCACGAGCCTAGAGCCCCCGTTCCGCAACAAGAGAAGCCACCGCAGTGAGAGGCCCATGTACCACAATGAAGAGTAGCCCCGCTCACCACAACTAGAGAAAGTCGACGCGCAGCAATGAAGACCCAACACAGCCCCCAAAAATAAAATAAATAAATTTATTAAGAAAAAAGAAATATAGAGAATAAGATGAAAATATTTAACATATATTTAAACAAAGTTCAAGAAAATGATAATAGAAAAATGAAGACAATGTCCAAAGAGAAAATGAGATTTTTTTAGTTAAAAAAAAAAAAAAAGACAGCCCAAAGCTCTCCAACAAATCCAAATCAGGATACTTAAAAAACTACAACTACAAATCCACACAGAAAAGATAAACAGAAGACTCAACGCAGCCAGAAGGAAACGATAGATCAGCTATAAAGGAAGGGCATTAAATTAATAACTGACTTCTCAAAAAACAACAGATGCCACAAAACAGAATGTACTGACTGCTGAGAAAAAAAAGGATTTTTCTCCTAAAATTGCATTCATAGCAAAACAATCCTTAAGAATAATACAAAATAAAGCTATTTTCAGGCAAAATTAAGAAAAAGAACAATACACCCAGTTGAAAGTTTACCAACAAAACCCCTTTATTAAAGAAAAATTTAAAGAGTGTGCCTCAGATATAACACAAATGTTCCCATAAGTAAGGTCTCAAATCCAAGAAATAACTAAAAGCAAAGAAATGCTAAATACATGGTTAAATCTGAGCAAATAACAACTGTATAAAACAATAAAGTAAGACAAAATTTGTGGAATAAGTAAGTAGAACTAAAATACTGGTCAACAGCAATTACATTTGGATGTAGTGGCCAGCATTAAACTTTTATCAACTTTACCACTTATTAACTTGGGTTACTTTTAAGTAACCTGGAATTAGCAAGAAAAGAATAGACCAAATACAGTATCTAAGGAAGTACTGGGGGAGGGAGTTGAGAGTGGAAAAAAAGAACTTACTATATTATATATAGAGAGTAAAAATAACAAGAGGAAAAAAAAGTAGAGTATATACAAAGCACATAAAAGTAAATCCAAAAAGTAGAAGTAAATCCAAACCTGTCAGAAACCACAAAGAATGTAAACGGAAGAATCTTCTCAGGTTAAAAAAAAATCTTATACCAAATGCAGAAAAAGAGTTAACAGCCTCCAAGTACTGAGGCCCACAGAATCCAGATACAAAGATGACAAAAGAGTACTAGAAATTAAATTATGAGCTAACATCTCACTAAGAAATAATGAATGCAAGAATCCTAAACTCAATTATCAAAGTAAGCCTAGAAACTCAGAAAAATATAACAAATAACTCAGGCTGAGCATTTACTGGGAATGTAAGGGTAGTTTAATATTTTTAAAATCTATAAATATAAATCAAATTAAGAGACCAAAGGAGACAAGGGCACAGATCTCTGTAACAAAGGCAGAAAAAGTTTCTAATCAATTTCAGTAACCTTTCCTGACAAAAAATTTTAACACTACTTTTTGATACTCAAGATACCATTTTAAGTTATGAACTTCTGAGAGACTCCCAATAGTTTTTTGATATTTCTTTGCTTTCTGACACAAGAAATCCTAGTCTAATACATTTCCTGCTCCACATGTGATGTAAGCTATTATTTTATGGAGGCTTATATCGTTTTAGTGGGGAAATACTATTTACTCACCATCTGGGCTCTTATAAACACTAGTAATCACTAAAACTACTTTTTTGTTGCTGCTTCTAAGCTTTTGCAATGAATAGCCCTAAGAAATACATTTTTTTCATAAAGTGAACTTGGGAAATATTTTTAAGACAAATGCTGACATATTCTATTCAAATTTTGCACTAGAGTTTTACTTCATATCTTTTATTTTGTACAACTCTTTTTCTTTTATATTGGAAAAAAATAATTCCTAATGACAATAACATATACATATATTAACTACATTACATTAATTATAATCATTGTAAAATAAATTTAATTACATCCAATTACATTAAATGTATCTTAATAACAAAAAATTTCTCTTTATACACTTAGGTTATCTATACACATGTATGTTATATATACATATATAATAGCTTTAACAGTATCAACATTACCACCAACATCCTGATACTACATAATCGGTTCCTAATGATTTATGTATATAAGATTATATATGTAAGTATATATTATTATCATCACATAAGTTACATACATGTAAGTATATGTAATGTGTCTACACACACACACACACACATATCTACATAAAACTTTTTAAACTGTCATTACTACTAAAAATGAAACTACTGACCCTTTCTGTCCTCATGAGATACCCCATTAAAAATGCAAAGACAAAATATTGTCTTTTAAAGTCACCAGAGGGCTCCCCCGGTGGCACAGTGGTTAAGAATCTGCCTGCCAATGCAGGGAACATGGATTCGATCCCTGGTCCAGGAAGAGCCCACATGCCGCGAAGCAACTAAGCTCATGTGCCACAACTACTGAGCCTGCACTCTAGAGCCTGAGAGCCACAACTACTGAGTCATGAGCCACAACTACTGAAGCTCGCACACCTGGAGCCTGTACTCCACAACAAGAGAAGCCACCACACTGCAACGAAGACCCAACGCAGCCAAAAAATAAATAAATAAATAAATTAAAAAAAAATTGTTCTTAAAGTCACCAGAAATAAAAACTCCTGGGAATTAAACCAACAATTTTTTTTTTTTTTTTTTTTTGGTATGCGGTCCTCTCACTGTTGTGGCCTCTCCCGTGGCGGAGCACAGGCTCCGGACGCGCATGCTCAGTGGCCATGGCTCACGGGCCCAGCCACTCCACGGCACGTGGGATCTTCCCGGACTGGGGCACGAACCCGTGTCCCCTGCATCGGCAGGTGGACTCTCAACCACTGCGCCACCAGGGAAGCCCCTAAACCAACAATTTTACATATAATAAAATCACTTTTTTTTTAAGAGATATTTTTCTCCTTTTTGAATTATTTTAAGTATTTAAAAACTTTACTTGGCTCCACTAAGCAGCTCATCTTTCTCAGGTCTTTTCAGGCTCTTCTTGAATTTTTACTGTTCCAAATGTATTAGGCACAAAACAACAACCATTCTGATGGTATTTTTCATTGGAATCTCATTAAATTCACAAGATAATCTAAGGAAAATGAATACCTTTATGATGATAACTCCTTAGTTGAGAACATGGTATCTCATTTTTTGTTCAAGCTGCATTTTATATTTTTGCAGAGCATTTAAAAACAATGTCTTTGCAAATTTGTTAAGTTTATGCTAAAGTATTTTACGTAGTTATTGTAAATATATTCTCGTATATGACATTTATTTAGGTCACAGGTCAATTTCTTGATCTCCATAAGAAAATCTGCTGGGATTTTCATGGGGATTACACTTAATTTTTCATCAATTTGGAGACAATTTACATCTTAAAAATATTGATTCTAGGGGCTTCCCTGGTGGCGCAGTGGTTGAGAGTCCGCCTGCCGATGCAGGGGACACGGGTTCGTGCCCCGGTCTGGGAGGATCCCGCATGCCGCGGAGCGGCGGGGCCCGTGAGCCATGGCCGCTGGGCCTGCGCGTCCGGAGCCTGTGCTCCGCAACGGGAGAGGCCACAACAGTGAGAGGCCCGCGTAACGCATAAAAAAAAAAAAAAAAAAAAAAAAAAAAAAAAAATATTGATTCTTTCAACTGATCTAGAGCTGAGGAAGAGTTCAAAAATTTTTTATGGTTTTCTATGTAAGGAGTCTCCTATAACTTTTGTTAGATTTATTCTGATGTATATGGATGTTTTTGACATTTATAAATGGTTTTCTTACTAAATTCTATTTTTCTAACGTTTTGTTGCTCATAAATATAAATACAGTTGATTTCTATATATGAACAAGTACCGAGTGACCCTGCTGAAATGATTTCTTATTAATTCTAAAAGTTCACATGTAGTTATTTATGGATTTTCTATATGCAAATCACGTCATTTGTGACAGTTTTATATTTTCATTTCTAATCTTTTTCCCCTTGCCTAAATGCACTATATAGGACTTTTTAGACATTGGGTTTGGAGTGAGCTTTGACATATTCCCTAATGCCAGGAAAAGGTTTCCAATGTTTATTGTAAGGTTTGTGCAGATACCTTTAATAAGATTATGAAAGTTTCCCTCTTTTTCTAGCTTGCTAAAAGTTTTAAAAATCCTGATGGGTTTTGAGTATTATCAAATGCTTTTTTTTGTATCTATAGAGATGATCATTTGACTTCTTTATTATATTAATATAATGAATCAGGGCTTCCCTGGTGGCGCAGTGGTTGAGAGTCCGCCTGCCAATGCAGGGGATACGGGTTTGATCCTTGGTCTGGGAGGATCCCACATGCCGCAAAGCTACTGAGCCCGTGTGCCACGGCTGCTGAGCCTGTGCTCTGGAGCCCGGAGGCCATGGCTGCTGAGCCCATGTGCCACAACTGCTGAAGCCTGCACGCCTAGAGCCCGTGCTCTGCGGCGAGAGAGGCCACCGCAATGAGAAGCCCGCGCACTGCAACGAAGAGTAGCCCCCCACTCGCCACAACTAGAGAAAGCCCACGCACAGCAGCGAAGACCCAATACAGCCAAAAATAAATAAATAAATTCATATAAAAATATATATACGATGAATCATACTGATTTTCAAATACTAAAACAATCTTGCAACTATGGAAATAAATTCAACTTTGTCATGATATTTTACCCTATTTATGTATCACTCGGATTTGATTTCCTAATATTTGAAGATTTAAAAATCTATTTTCATTTAAAAAATGACCTGTAATACTGCTTTTGGGTAATATCCTTGTTAGGTTTTGCTCTCAAAATTAAACTGGGCTCTTACACAATGTTATATGTCACTAGTATCTCAATAAAAAAAAATTAAACTGGGCTCATTAAGGGAACATATTCAATTTTTTTCTGTTTCCAGCTAGACTTTATGTATTTCTTCTTTAAATGTTTGGAAAAATTCACCAGTGAAACCATGTGGGTCTGAATTTCTAAATGGAAGGTCTGTAATTACAGGTTCACTTTCTTTCTATATATTGGATTATGCAGATTTTCTGTTTGTGTGAGGGTGTGTGCCAGTTTTGGTAAGCTGTGTATTTCAAGGAATTTGACTCTCTAAAATCTCAAACTTATTTAAAATTTTCATAATATCCTTTCTTTTGTTACTTTTTTTAAAGTTCATTAGATCCATAGAGTACTGTATCCTTTCTCACTACTGACACTGGTTATGTAGTATCTGTTTCATTCTTG
The DNA here is from genome assembly GCF_008692025.1 of Phocoena sinus. Taxonomy (NCBI): domain Eukaryota; kingdom Metazoa; phylum Chordata; class Mammalia; order Artiodactyla; family Phocoenidae; genus Phocoena; species Phocoena sinus. Next base: position 63,147,358 of record NC_045765.1, on the reverse strand, counting down.
ATTATTTTTGGCAGGGATTTATCAATTATATTATCCTTTTCTGAGAACAAACTTTTGCCTTTGCTGATTCTTAAGTTTGCTTGACATGCCACTGGTTTTTATATTTATCTTTATTATTTCTTGGCTTCTAATTTCTGTTGGTATAGTTTGCTGCTTTCTAATTTCCTGATGTGGATACTTAACTCATCTAACGTCAGCCTTTCATTCTAACAGCATTAAGGCTTAAATTGCTCAGCAAGAAAGGCTTAAAATGAATTTCATGTTTTGATATGCCACCTTCATTCAGTTCAAAATATTTTCTCATTTTCATAGTGACTCTTCTTTGACAAGTGATTTAACATATACTCCTGAATTTCAAAAGCTGTACTTTGTTCCAGTTGTGTTTTTGTAATTTTTTAAAAAAATTAATTCCATGGTGGTCAAAAACTATAAATTGTAAAATTTTAAATCTTTTCTTTTTTGAGCTTTATGTCCCGCCTATGGTCTACTTTTAAAAATATTCTATGTGCACTTGAAAAGCAGATGTATTCTACTACTGATGAATGTAGTGTTCTCTATATGTCTATTAGGCAGAGTGCTGTTTCCTTAAACCTTGTGAACCAACCTCCGCTAGCTTCAAACTTATCTTCTGCAGCTTTCTCACTTCTTTCAGCCTTCATAGAATTGAAGACCGTTAGGACCTTGCACTAGATTGGGTTTTGGCTTAAGGGATGTCGTGGCTGGTTTGATATTCTAATCCAGACCACTAAAACTTTCACCCGTTGGGCAATAAGGCTGTTTCACTTCTTTACCATTCATGTGTTCATTGTCGTAACACTTTTAATTTCCTTCGAAAACATATCCTTTGCAATCACAACTTGGTTAAGTGTTTGGCACAAGAGTCCTGGCTTTCGGCCTGTCTCAGCTTTCAACATGCCTTCCTCACTAAGCTTAATCATTTCTAGCTTTTGATTTAAACTGAGAGATGTGCAACTCTTCCTTTCACTTGAGCACTTAGAGGCCATTGTAGAGTTATTAACTAGCCTAATTTCAATACTGTTGTGTCTCAGGGAACAGGGAAGCCTGGGGATAGGAAGAGAGATGGGGGAGCAGCCAGTCAGTGGAGCAGTCAAAACACATACAACATTTACCGACCATCTTATATGGGTGTGGTTCATGATGCATCAAAACAATTATAATAGTAACATCAGAGATCACGGTAACAAATATAATAATAAAAAATGGCACCAACAGACTTGCTACAAACCTTTGTTAAAAAAAAAAAGTATTTGCAAGGTGCAATAAAACAAAGTGTGTCTATAGTCAACATGTATTTAGATAAACCCACATATTTATTCTTTCCATTGTCCTTTGCTCCACATCTCTGTGCTTCCATCTGAGATTCTCTCCTGTCTGAAAAATTCTTTTAGTAAACTGAGTACTGGTCTACTGATGAAAAATTTTCTTAGCTTCTGTGTGAAAATCTTTAAATTCCTTAACTAATAAAGGTAAAATTACCGCTGTGTTTTACTGTTGCTCCTTTAGAAGTAATGTTTCATTTTGTCTTACTAGTTTTATGACTTTCCCTTTACTTTTGGTTCTTAGTAGTTTTACTATGATGTGCTTATGCATTAAGTTTCTTTGTGTTTATACTGATTCGAGTTTGTAACATCATACGGAAAAACCTGAATGAACTGTCTGGCCAACTATAAAATCTGTGAGGTGACATCTTTTTACTTCTGGAAAATTCTCTTACCTTTTCTAATAATACGGTCATTATCTCCTGTCCTTCTGTGACTCCAATTACACATAGATAAGACCTTTTCACTCTCAGTCTCCCAAGGCAATAGAAATAAAAATGAAAATAAACAACTGGGACCTAATCAAACTTACAGGCTTTTGCACAGCAAAGGAAACCATAAACAAAACTAAAAGACAACATACAGAATGGGAGAAAATATATGCAAGTGATGTGACTGACAGGGGATTAATTTCCAAAATATACAAACAGCTCATACAACTCGACAACAAAAAAAAAAACACCCATCGAAAAATGGGCAGAAGCCCTGAAGAGATATTTCTCCAAAGAAGACATACAATTGGCCAACAGACACATAAAAAGATGCTCAAAATCGCTAATTAGAGAAATGCAAATCAAAACTACAATGAGGTACCACCTCACACCAGTCAGAATGGTCATCATTAAAAAGTCTACAAATAACAAATGCTGGAGACGGTGTGGAGAAAGAGGAACCCACCTACACTGTTGGTGGGAATGTAAGTTGGTGTAGCCACTGTGGAAAACAGCATGGACATTCCTCAGAAAATTAAATACAGAATTACCATATGATCCAGCAATCCCACTCCTGGGTATCTACCCAGACAAAACTATAATTCAAAAAGACACATACAACCCTGTGTTCATAGCAGCACTATTCACAATAGCCAAGACATGAAAGCAACCTAAATGTCCACTGACAGATGAATGGATAAAGAAGATGTGGTACGCATATACAATGGAATACTACTCAGCCATAAAAAGAACAAAATAATGCCATTTGCAGCAACATGGATGCAAATAGAGATTATCATACTAAGTGAAGTAAGTCAGAAAGAGAAAGACAAATACTACTATATGGTATCATTTATATGTGGAATCTAAAATATGACACAATTGAACTTATCTATGAAACAGAATTGCAGACATAGAGAATAGACTGGTGGTTGCCGAGGGGGAGGTGGTGGGAGAGGAATGGACTGGGAGTTTGGGATTAGCAGATGTAAACTTGTATATATAGAATGGATAAACAACAAGGTCCTACTGTACAGTGCAGGGAACTATATTCAATATCCTGTGATAAACCATAATGGAAAAAGAGTATGAAAAAGAATGTATATATGTATAACTGAGTCACTTTACCATACAACCGTAATTGTAAATCAACTATACTTCAATAAAAAAGAAATCAGCCCAGAAAAAAAAATAAAATTTGGAAGGAATTTGGAAAGAAAAATAAAATTTGGAAAGAAAAGACCTTTTCACTCTATTGCCTGTCTCCTACCCTCCATCATATTTGATTTTTCCTTGGATCTGTCTACAGTTGACCCTTCAACAATGTGGGGGTTAGGGGTGCTTGACACTCCATGCAGTTTAAAATCTGTGTATAACTTTACAGTTGGCCCTCTGTATCCACAGTTCCACATCTGCAGATTCAATCAGCTGTGGATTGTGTAGTACTGTAGTATGTATTTTTTAAAAACCCAAATGTGGGACTTCCCTAATGGTCCAGTGGCTAAGACTCCATGCTCCGAACGCAGAGGGCCCGGGTTCAATCCCTGGTCAGGGAACTAGATTCCACATGCCACAACTAAGAGTTCGCATGCTGCAACTACAGATCCCACATACTGCAACTAAAGGTCCCATGTGCCACAACTGTAAATAAATATTAAAATAAATAAAGTAATAAATAATATATAATAAAATAAAAATAAATAAAGTAAATAAATATTAAAAAAAAAACCCTGTGTGTAAGACCTGCCGAGTTCAAACCAGTGTTGTTCAAAGGGGCCACTCTATTTTCTTCCCGCTTATCATTCAATTCCCTAAATCTCTATTCAGCCAAGTTTTACCTACTGTTTAATCTGAGATTTTATTTTCAGTTATAGATGTTTCTAGTTGTAGAATTTGGGATTAATTCTTTCATTTTATAGTTTCTAATCTTCTACTGAAATGTATATATGTTATCTCTGATATTTGGGATCTCCTGTGAGTTTGTTGGCATTGTCTGCTTTTTATTCTCTTTAGTTTCTGACTACTTTTAGATGTATTCCATAGATCCTGATATGTAGTATATTTTCACTATTGTTATTTTGCAAATTCTGTAATTTCAGTATGTATTTACTTACCCTTTGACAAAGTTGTTTGATAGGTTTAAAAACTTTAAGGTGTAGCCTATATATTTTTTGTTATTAGTAAAGTTTCATTGCATATAATCAGAAAGTGTTTTCAGTATATCTACTTTATGGAAATCACTGATTTTTTTTTTGGTGAACATATGATCAATTTTTGTGAATGTGCATTGGACACCTGAGATGGTGTAGGATAATGCTGTAGAATACAACATATATTCATAAAATCCACCTTACTGTTTATTCTGTTTAGGTCTTCTATCTCATTTTTTGTCTACCTGATCTATTTTATACTAAGAACAGAGAATTATATTCTATTTTGTAGCACATTTCTGTCTCACTGAATCTCCTGTAATTTTTGCTTTATACAGAGGGTTTCTGTGTAATGTGCTGCATAGAAATTCATGTGTTGTATCTTTACTGTAAATTGTGAGTTTTAGCATCAAAAAATATGCCCCCTTCTATGTCACAGTTAATGCTTTTTGGATTGAATTCTACTTTGGTATTAAAGATTATTGTTATCTGCCCCCTTTTTATTTTCACTTGTTTAGAATACCATTGTCCACTGAATCATTTGATTCAGGAATCACAGAAGTGTCTCTTATAAACAGTATATAGTTGTTGCGTCTCCTTTTGTGAGCCAAATTGAGAATCTTTTCCTAATAATAGGTGGATGAAGCACATTCACATTTACTGGTGACTAATATTTTCAGTCTCAATTCTGTGATAACATTTTATAATTATGTGTATTTTACTACACTTGTTTCTCTAAGAAACGTGTGTTCTTTGTTTTTTAATAAAAAAATTTTTTTTGGTACTTAGGAAGACCTGTATTTTTGTTTTAGTGATTACTTCTGTACTTAAACCGTTTAAATGCCCTTTGTCTTTGTATTCTTTTCCTTTTTCTCATACAATTTTTAAAAATTGAGATATAATTCACATACCATAAAATTCACCCTTTTAAAGTATACAATTCAGTAATTTTTGATATACTCATGAAGTTATACAGTCATTACCATTATCTATTCCACAACATTTTCAACATCCCAAAAAGGAACTTCATACCCACCCATTGGGAACTACTTTTTCTCTCTATCGATTTACCTGTTTTGAATATTTCATATGAACAGAATCATACAATATATGGCTTTTGCTGTCTGGCTTCTTTTACTCAGAATAATGTTTCCAAGGTTCATCCATGTTGTAGCATGTACTGATATTTGATTCCTTTTTACCATAGAATAATATTGCATCATGTGCACATATAACATTTTGTCTATTCACTTATCAAGGTGATGAATATTTGGTTTTTTCCACTTTTATAGCTATTATAAATAACGCTATGAACATTAGTGTTCAAGATTTTATGTGAACGAATGCTTTCAATTCTCTTGGGTATATACTTGATGGGTCAATGGTAATTCTACTTTTAGCTGTTTGAGGAGTTGTCAAACTATTCTCCAAAGTGGTTTCACCATTTTACATTTCTACCAGCAATGTATGAAGACTGATTTCTATACACCCTTGCCAATACCTGTTACAGTCCACCTGTCTTATTATTACCCTTTTACTACGTGTTGGCAAAGAATCTTCATTGGGCATCTTGTGTTTCTACACATTTTGCTGGGTTTGCCAAGAATGAAAATCCTAACCACTCATTATGTGGGCCATTTCTCAGAGCTGTGTTTGTAGCAAGCAATCTTGAAGGATGAAGTAATGTTTCCTACTGGAAAAACAAAAAGCCCGCTTACTATAAAAGCACCATATTTATTCAACAAGCTCAGTGTTTCTTAGCTGCAGTACAAACCTACTATATGCAAGGCATCCACCTGGGCCATCCAGCATAACCTACACAAGACCTAGGGAACAAGGGGAACCTACAGAAATATGTTAATTATTATGCTGCTCACTATACCATGAGTAATGGAATTCTCTGTCTCTGACCCAAGACATGTTTTGGTCTCGTGTCTTCTGCCAACATCCATGAAATAAATAGTAAACTGTTAGCTTTTAAATATAGTAAAATCAAATGTTAGGCTGGATATTATCTAATTTAGCAGTTTTTATTGGTATTTTAACTCTCTTCCGTTTTTTTTATGCAACAGATGATCAGTAAGAATGTTTTTTCCTATTTCACTCTCCCTTTTCCTTTTTTATTTGTATTATTTCTACTTTGTCACAACATAAACTGTATGTCCAGTAGTCTTCCCCTCACATCCCTACCTTTGTTTTAGTCTTAGCAGTACATCCATGTATTTTAAATGCTCGTCTTCACTTCTTTTGCTGAGGTATTCCCAGTTATCTCTCAACTGGATAAAACATCCTCCAGGAGATTCCTTAAAAAAACAGCTCAAGAGTACCTAATTCCCTAAAAACTTACATACTGAAAGCTGTTTTCCCTCAACCTTGATATCTAACAGAATGTGGCTGAACATAAAAACTTTGGTTCATACTTTTTCTTGGAGTTTTCTTTTTAAATGCTGCTGCATGGCTGCCTTGTTTTGGTTGCCTCAGTGAAATTTAAAATGTCTGAACCAGTGCCGTTCTTTTGCCTTTACAAGTTATGTAATGTTTTTGCTTGGAAGCATAAGATTTTTTATCTTTCCCCAATATCCAGTGGACCCTTTCAATGTATAGATGTGAATCTTTTTCAATTTCTGGAGAATTTTCTTTGAATATAGCTTTAAATATTAGTTCTTTTTCATTGATTTTTCTTTCTTGGGACTCTAAAATTCTGAATGTTATCCCTCCATTGCCTGTCTTTAATTTCCACTATTTTCTCTGACACTTTTTCCAGCTTTAAGACTGCACAGAACAATGTATAAGCTTAAGGTATACAACAGTGTTGATACATTTACATATTACAAGATGATTACTACCATAGCTTTAGCTAACATCTCCATCACGTCACAGTTACCATTTTTGCAGTGAGACGGTTTAAGATCTGTTCTCTTAGCGACTTTCAAGTTATATAACACAGTAATTCTGACACTTTTACTTCATCCTTGTGTCATTTTCATTCACTTGGTTCTTTTCCTGCCTTTCTTCAATGAACCTTATTAAATTTTCATTTGACTCTATTCCCCCCAGGGGACCTTATAATTTATTTATTACTAAAATATTTTTTTCTTTGTTTTCTATTCCTTTACTAAGTTCATATTCTTTTTACTCCTTTTTTTTTGGGGGGGGGCGGATTTTCTTTTCCTGGTTTTTAAATTACTGATTCTACATATTTTTTGTTTTTGTTTTTCAATGTCCTCAACTGGTTGATTGAATATATTTAACCCTGGAGTGTGGCCACACTCTACATCTGCATGATGGTTTTTCTGTGGTGGGGAGGAGTTTTTTCCTCAGTTGACATGTAATAATTTCCTTTTATTTTTATAATACCTACATATGGATTTATCAAGTTCCCCTTTCTACCTTTTTGTGGTATTAGGATGTCTTACAAAACTCCTACTTTAACAGCACCTCTTTTGCCAAATACTTTGAAGTCCAGATGTTTTAAGATACTTTTTTCTTTTTGTTTTGCTAGTGGAAGGAGAGGTTATAAGACTCTGATTTTGTGTTCACTTTGGCTTGTAGGCACCTAAAACTTACCCATGTGCTGCTTCTTCACCACTTAAATGCCAAAGAGAGCTTGTTTCCTTTTTACCTTTTATCTTAACCCTGAAGCTACGCATTTAGATGACTACTCTGAAAATTATTCATATTAAAAAACTTCACTGTAGTCTCTGTTCTATCACATGCATACGTACACACACACATATTTAATTTTAAACTTAGCGTGGAATTAGTCTTTCCGACAGTACAGGTCAACCCTAGGTCCATTTGCTAGCTTCCATTTTCTGTGTTTTCTACAGATCTGCTTGGTTGGCCTTTGTTCATCACAAATCCTTGATAAGGGTTGGGAGTAGAGATGGAGTGTGAGAAATAACATGCTGGGAAACGGTGATTTCTCTCTTTTTATTTACAATTATTTTCAAGTTTGAGCGTCCTCTGTCTTCAAGTTATGCTGTGAGCATGGTTTGTGTATAGATTTCTTATACCCTTCTTGTAGTTCTACACTGTTTTTACAGGAAATACTGGGAGACAAGTAGTTAAGTGGTTACCGCTGTCTTCAGCTACCCAGAAGAAGAAAGATTTAAAAGTTTAATTAAAACAATGAACTAATAAAATTCTATAAAGCAATACAGATTTTAAAAGCTCAATAATCTTGTCATGGGAAGGTCTTTCTAATAAGCATGACTTCAAAAAGTCATAAGAGGAAAAAAACTCAACAGATTAAAAAAAATTATAACTGACATAAAATTTACTTCAGACTAAAGTTAAAAACTGATAAACAGCTTCTTACAACAAAAGGGTTCATTTATCTAGTGATAAAAAGCTCTCATGAACAAATAAGGAATAATCCAAGTAGAAAAATGGGCAAGAGATAATAAGAAATATTATAAACTGATAATAAACGGATAATAAGAAAAATAAATCCTCCCTAAAGCATATGAGAATATGCACAGGTAATTTAAAATGAGATTTCATTATAATGTGTCAGATTAAGATGACTAACCTATCAGGTGATGAGCAAGGTGTTTAGAAACAGGCATTCCCAATCACCAGTGGTTACTCAAATTTGTAGAAATACACACGTAATAAAAGTATTTGATAGAACTTATCAAAATAGTAAGCATTACTTATAAACATGTATACTTGGACCAAGCATTTTTATGAATTCTAAATAATTTCACCTAAAAAATACGCTAAGGTATCAAAGATTTATGCTATTACAAAATGTTCAGTACAATTTTGTATTTCAAAGGATGTAATAACAGTGAAAAACTGAAAAAAAACTCAAGATTCATCAATATGGTGGAATAAAAACAAAATCCTCAGAAACTTCAGGAACAAAAATCTTAAAATTATTTTAGATTATTTTCTCCTATAACTCATAGAGCATTTTTAACTATGCTGATCATCAATAAAATACTGTTTTGGAATTAAAAAATTACCAATCATAAATATATATACTTGATGTGATTATCTGGGGTGATTTTAAAAATTTTATATATACACATACTTTTTTTCCCCAAAACATTTGGGTATAAATTGAAGAGAGGGTGATTCTTGACCCTAAAATATGTCAACATGTATTTCCTAAGAACAAGAATTTTGTCTTATATAACCCCACTACAATAATCAAAATCAGTAAACTCAATATTATCTAAACCACAGTCCATGTTCAAATTTCACCAACTGTGCCAACATTATCATTTATAGTTACTCCCCTCTCCTGTCTCCAAGATTTAATGCAAGATAAAAAGCACTGTATTTAGTTATATCTCTTTTTTTCTCTTTTAATATGAAACAGTTCCTCAGTCTTTCTGTGATGTTTCTTGACACTGGGATATTTAAAGAGTATAGGACCTCAATTTTTAGAATGTCTTCCATTTGGTTTGTTAGCTATTTACTACTGATTAGCTGCAGGCAGGCATTTCTGGCAGGAATATGTCTCAGAGGTGATGTTCTGTCCTCCTCAGTGCATCATATCATGAGTAGTGTATCACTTTTTGCCTATATTGATGGTGGTAGCAATAATTTTTGTTATAGTGGTTTCCTCCACATTTCCCCATCAGAAATTTGGTAATTTTTCCTTTCATAAATGATTTGTGGGGAAATACAATGAGACTACGTAAGTATCCTGTTTCTCAACAAACATTAGTCACAAGTTTTGGCATTCATCAACGATTTTCTAACTTAATCATTCCTTCTAGACTTATTAGTTGGTATTTAACTATCAGGAAGAACTCTTCCTTTTCATTCATTCATACCATTAGAAATTAACAAATTCTTTATTATACAGTAGGGTACCATCAATCACTATACATTTTTATTTGGATTCTCAAACTGTCCCAGATTTGGCCAATGGGACTCCCTTCAATCTCGTTCCTCTGTCCTTTTGCCAGGTCCCTATAATTCTCTGAGTATTTCCTTACTTTATAAGGTAGGTGATGGAATTATTTCATATTTTGACAGAGGAAGGTTTTAAGTGGCATACATTTGTAATATCAATGAATTGTACGCTTAAAATATGTTTGTACACTTAAAATATGTACACTTAAAATACTATCTAGAGTATGTTAATACTCTAGATAGTAGTGATTTCTACATTGTTATGAGCAAGCAATTTTATAACTGTCTTAGGTGTCAGTAAATGTTTTGATGATGATGGAAACCAAGTTTCTCACTGTTAGTGAAAGGAGGTACAAATAAGCAAAATGAGAAAAACAGAATAAACTCTAGATTTTAAACAGGTACACAGAAACAAAGAAATAAATACAGAGGTGTATATATGTGTGTATGTATGTGTATACATACACTCAAGCGTACATTTTCTAGCTCTGTCCAGTGAAAGGCCCTACAAGCAATGAAGCACCTGGAGCAATGAAAACAGCCGGCTGCCAGATCTTGGTTTCTAAATACTGCTTTAGAAACAGAAAAGGCTAACTCCCAGTTTGGGGCAAGAAAAGTACAACTCCTCCCTTTAATCTCAAAGGAAAATTAATTTAATTGTTAATAACTTTAGTAATTAACTTAATATCTTAAACTGTACATTTAAAAATGGCTAAAATGGGGTCTTCCCTGGTGGTGCAGTGGTTGAGAGTCCGCCGGCCAATGCAGGGGACACGGGTTCGTTCCTGGTCCGGGAAGATCCCACATGCCGCGGAGCGGCTGGCCCCATAAGTCATGGCGGCTGAGCCTGCGTGTCCGGAGCCTGTGCTCCGCAACGGAGAGGCCACAACAGTGAGAGGCCCGCGTACCGCAAAAAAATAAAAATAAAAAAATAAAAATAATAAAAATGGCTAAAATGGTAAATTTCATGTTAAGTGTATTTTACCACAATGAAACAAAAAAACAACGTACAAGGTGGATGGAGCTTAATTCACGTATATAGTCCACCCTCTGTATTCACAGATTCAACCAACCACAGACTGTGTAGTACTGTAGTATTTACTACTGAAAAATATCTGAATGTAAGGTACTGAGCAGCTCAAATTCATGTTGTTTAAGGGTCAACTGTATATGAGAACACTATGGCAAAAGCACTATTTTTTTCCCATAAAGTACGAGAAATATAAAATACATCAACAGACAAATAACTGAGAAAACAGTACTGCCTGAGGCAGTTTTCTTGCCATGTCCCTCAATGCATTTATTCAGAGGAAAGGGTTCTGAGAACTTAACAGATATGCCATGTATACCAACACTTAAAGAAAATAAATGTAAAACAATACATAGTCTAAGCCTTGAACAAACCTGAAAACAAATAACATTCACTGAATATTTACTATGCAGATAGCACTCTGCAATACTATGGAAGACACAAACAGAACAAGAAATAATCTTTGCCTTTTAGGAGCTTAAAATCAGTGGTTTATATGAAATTTAGGACACTAAGCTCACGATAACGTAGATGACCCAGTTTAGGGAAGAGAAAACAGAATCTACCTGAAGATGTCAATCTGACTGTAACACCATGAAATGGAAATGTGGTTTAGTTTTGAGCCTTGATATTAAAAGACTTCATTAAGAATTCAACCTCCTTTCTCAAGTTTAAATCAAATCAGATGACATGATCATTTACATGAGATGCTAGTAGGACAAAGAGTCCATTCAGTATTAACTATTTTCTAGTAAGGTCATCTCAGAACAAGGCAAAAGGCCGCTGTGTTCTGGATTCTTCAAATGGTAAGGAAAAAAAGTCTTATTTTCTATAGTTACATCAACTACCTAGCTTTCTCAGGAAAAAGTAAAGAATTATTCCTTAAATACACTCTGAAAGTAAAACTATTAAGATCTAAACCATTTCTTACTTGGATATAACTGTATCTCTTTTTTTCTACCTCTTTCCTTCAAGTCCAGGGTACAGAACATGGATGCTCAAAGACTATTAACTAAATTGAATAGGAAAATCAGGATCCCCTTTCAGAGCTCTTATTTAAATTTTCTGATAGTAGTAGTAAAAGAAATTACCAAATTTGCAACATTTTATATATAATTGCATCCCTTTCAAGGATCAGAAAAAACTTTAAAGTGGATGAAAATGTATCGAACTTGGTATATAGTTTGATGCTACTTAGTAAAATATTTAAAAAGTCACAGTAATGGAACTTCCTTGAGTGTTTAAAAGCCTACTACATTTAAAGTTGAAAATGAAGCATATCAAAAAACAATTTCAGTATTCTTTAAAATTCTTACCACAATCATTTCTGAAGGCTCTAATACAAGACAATCACATCCTCTTTTTCCTCCAAACTGCTTACCAAAACTATAAAAACAGAAAAATAATTTCTTTAGCAAAGGTTATAAATAAAATGCATCAATATAGAAAAAATGAACCAAAAAACCCCTACATGTTAACCAAGAAATTCTCATCCTATCAGGTACACTAATAAGATTTTTTAAAAAAACAAAACAAAAACTTCCTTTTACTTGCCGAGATATATATAAGTGGTCTCAATACACAGTTGGGTCATAATTATTTTAAAAATTCTGCCTTTAACTAGTCTCTAAAACTGATTATAAAAGATATCTGCCTAATCTCAAATTTTGAACATCTATTAATATGTGTTGAATTCAGGTAAAACCATATTTACTAAAGAGTGAAGCCACAATTATGGAATATTTTTAAAAAGTAAATTTTTGAGAGTGATATTAGATAACAGATAGAAAAAAAACTTTAAAAATACTTACACTTGAATATACTAAAAAATGTACTGAGATGCAGAAGTGGTTTATTTTTAAAAAACAGTGTTGGAGCCACTGGCTAGCTCTTTGGAAAAAATTGAAACTGCAGTAGTACTAAAAGAAAATTTGAGTATTTTTATGTTATTTGTCTGAGAGAAAGATTTCTAAGCAAATCAAAAGAGAAAGCACTCATAAAGGAAAAAATTGATGTTTTCATTTTAAAAGACAAACTGAATTTTTTAAAAGGTGGGATAGAAAAAAATACTAGAGACACAAAAGGTCAACATACTTAATATGCAGAGTATACATAAAAGAAATTATAAAAGCACTCTAAAATATTACAAAATGGAAGTACCACGGCTAATTATAAAATATATTATTATTACAAAAATAATTATAAAATTCCAATAACACAAGCAAAACTATAAAAAATAAACTTAATAAAGAAATATAGAAGTCATTTATAAAAAACAACTACACAATTTTATTGATGGACTGAAAATAGGGCTTAATAAAAGAAGTGATATAACATACACTTACAAAGAAACTCAATACTATAAAAATGTCAATTCTCCACAAAGTATAAGGTTACATACAAATACTAGTTTATAGCCAAATCCTAATCAAAATCCAAAGGAACTTACTTTTGAACATAGCAAAAAAGTCACTGCTGTTTTTTCTTAAGCAGTAGCCTGTATTATTTTTGTATTTTCCCCAAAATATTCCTACCTCATCTAATACATAAAACAATGAAAAGGAAATTTGCAAAAGTCTGCTTTCATTCAAGATGGAATAACAGGGACTGGATTTACTCGCCTATGTGAAAAAACTGGAAAATCAGACAAAACATATTAAACAACAGTTTCAAGACTTCAGAAAGCAGGCAGGACAGGGATGTGATTCCTTAGAGAGGGAATTAAAAAACTAAAATGACCCCTACAATATCCCAATTTTACTAAGTACAGGCAATCTCTAGGCCACAATGCAAGAAGGGAGAAACCTAACAGAGCCTGCCAATCTCACTGAATTGAAGAGACAGAGACAGTTTTGGGGTGCAGGTGATGGAGGAAAGATCTTTAACATTTATAGGGCAGGATAAAGGAAAGGAGGGAGCAGCAGAGAGAGAGAGGAAGAGAGACAGAAAGAACAAGAATGTGCACAAGAGGGCATGCATGAGTGCACATATGTGCTCTGGTGATCTTCAGAAAGGTTCCATTGAATCTTTGGGTGAATAATATGAAAATGTGAGAAAAATACAAATACTAGCCACAGTGGAAAGACCACATAATACATGGAGCATCAGGTGGAATCTTCAGAAATCCATTTCCTTTGTAATGTGATAAATTAGTCCTACATTAAGGAAGTGCTGGACTCATTCAAACAAATATTAAGACTCAAAATGGATTCCAATTAGCTAAAGTACATGTCAGAAGAAAGCCTAATACTACCTAAAGAAATACAACAAAATCTGGAACCCAGCAACATAAAAGTTGCAAAGTCTGACATCCAGTAAAGCAAAACAAAAAACAGGCATGCAAATAGGAATATATAATCCACAGCCAAAGAAAAACCAATCAATAAAAACAGAACCAGAGCTGTCAGCAGTGAGGGAATCAACAGACAAGAACACCGAAACAACTATTTCTAAGTATGCTCCAAATGTTTAAGAAACTAGAAATAAACATGAATACAACAGAGAAACAGAAGCTTAAAAAAAAAAAAGACCTAATGGAATGTTCTACCACATCACATATGTAGACACAATGTCTGGTTTTCCCATTTTTTAGTAGTGTTAAAAATCGCTGGGCTTCCCTGATGGCTCAATGCTTAAGAATACCTGTCAATGCAGGGGACACAGGAAAATCCCACATGCCGCGGAGCAACTAGGCCCATGCGCTACAACTACTGAGCCTGCACTCTAGAACCCATAAGCCACATCTTTTGAGCCCATGCACCACAACTACTGAAGCCCGCACACCTAGAGTCCATGCTCCATAACAAGAGAAGCCACCACAATGAGAAGCCCGCGCGCCACAACTAGAGAAAGCCCGCGCACAGCAACGAAAACCCAACGCAGTCAAAAACAAATAAATAAATAAAAAATCGTGAGTGGTTTCAGACAGTGTCAACTTGATATGTCCATTATAAAGTTTCCTCTCAATTTTCCATCTATTAGTTTTAGCATCCATTTTTGATCAGTGCCTAGACCTAAAGTATTATTAGGGGCTACTGAAAAAGGCATTTTATAATTCTAATTATTCCTACTGAATTTTTTTTTTAACATCTTTATTGGAGTATAATTGCTTTACAATGGTGTGTTAGTTTCTGCTGTACAACAAAGTGAATCAGCTATACATATACATACATCCCCATATCTCCTCCCTCTTGCGTCCCCCTCCCACCCTCCCTATCCCACCTCTCTTAAGTGGCCAAAGCACAGAGCTGCTCTCCCTATGCTACGCAGCTGCTTCCCACTAGCTATCTATTATACATTTGGTAGTGTATATATGTCCATGCCACTCTCTCACTTCATCCCAGCTTACCCTTCCCCCTCCCCATGTCCTCAAGTCCATTCTCTACGTCTGTGTCTTTATTCCTGTCCTGCCTCTAGGTTCTTCAGAGCCATTCTTTTGATTCCATATATATATGTGTTAGCATACAGTATAGAGGTTCCTTAAAAAACTAAAAATAGAACTACCATATGACCCAGCAATCCCACTACTGGGCATATACCTAGAGAAAACCATAATTCAAAAAGAGTCATGTACCACAATGTTCACTGCAGCACTATTTACAATAGCCCGGACATGGAAGCAACTTAAGTGTACATCGACAGATGAATGGATAAAGATGATGTGGCAGGGCTTCCCTGGTGGTGCAGTGGTTGCAAGTCCGCCTGCCGATGCAGGGGACGCAGGGTGCCCCAGTCCGGGAGGGTCCTGCGTGCTGTGGAGCGGCTGGGCCCGTGGGCCGTGGCCGCTGGGCCTGCGCGTCCGGAGCCTGTGCTCCGCAACGGGAGAGGCCGCAGCGGTGGGAGGCCCATGTGCCGCCAAAAAAAAAAGAAAAAAAAAAAGATGGTGTGGCACATATATACAATGGAATATTACTCAGCCATAAAAAGAAATGAAATTGGGCTATTTGCAGTGAGATGGATGGACCTAGAGCCTGTCATACAGAGCGAAGTCAGAAAGAGAAAAACAAATACCGTATTCCTACTGAATTTATCAGCTAGAGTACTGATATAAAAAAACACTCCCTTGTGCACCACAACTAGAGCCTGCACGCCACAACTACTGAGCCCTCGCACCTCAACTAGAGAAACCCATGTGCTGCAACTAAGACCCGAAGCAGCCAAATATATATTTTTTAAAAAAAAGCAACACACTCCCTCATCAACTATTTGAGTTCCTGGTACAATAATTTACACAAGAAAGGCATGAGAAAAGCTGCAATGGAGATGACATGATTGTATATTAAGTAAATTCTATACATTCTGTTTTTAGGGAATTCCCTGGCAGTCCAGTGGTTAGGACTTGGTGCTTTCACTGCTGTGGCCTGGGTTGATCCCTGGTCAGGGAACTAAGATCCTGCAAGCAGCATGGCGTGGCCAAAATAAAACAAAATAAAGTATTAAAAGGAAAGAAATAAGTGAATTTACCAAGGTTGAAGGATACAAGTTTAACATCCAAAAGTCAACCCTTTTACTGTATGTTAGCAATGAAAAATCAGAAATGTCTTTTAATTTCATTAAAGGCAGAATAAAAACACAGAAAACTTGAGACAAATTTACCAAAACATGAACAAGACCTGTACAAAACTGTCAACTAAAACACTATAAAACATTGCCAAGAAAATTAAAGATGTCCCAAATAAAATAAGATATATCCTGTTTATGGATTGAAACATTCTACAAATTCAATATAATCAACAAGTTGCCTTAGAGAAACTGACACAATGATTCTATTTATGTAAAAATGTAAAAGACCTAAAATAGCTAAGCCAATTCTGGAAAACAAGAACAAAGGTGGAATATTTTATATTTCAAGATATACTTTTATAAAGCTAGAATACTCAAGATAGTATGGCATCAGATTAACTTATAGGTCAATAAAACAGGAGAGAAAACAAAATCAAACCCATATATACAAGTTCAACTGATTTTTTTGACAAAAGTGCCATGGGAATTCAATGGGGGAAAAGATGTTATTTTCTATAAATGGTGATGAAACAACCAGATATTAATACAGAAAAAAAGATCTTAACAACATAAACAAAAATTAGAAATGGATCGGAGAATATAAATGAAACGGAAATTATAAAATTCTCATCACTACAGACTTTTTTGTACATGTCCTAAACAAGGGTTAGGAAGCTTCCTTCCACATATCTAATATTTTAAAAATTTTATCATGAACGGGTTTTGGGTTTTATCTGTTTTGGGTTTGTTTCTGTTTACTGAAAAAATCATGTAGTTTTTGTCTATTTTCTTTACTAATGGAGAATACTGCATTAATTGTTTTATGGATGTTAAAATTCCTTGCTCTCCTAGGATAAACCCAATTTGGTCACAATGTCTAATACTTTTAATACATTCCTGGATTTGATTTGGTGTTATTTTGTTAATGATTTCTGCATGTATATTCAGGAGAAATAACAATTTGCAGTTTTCTTATGATACTACATCATCAGGACAATACTATACTCATAAAAGAGACTGAAAATGTTCCTTCTTCCCCTATTTCTTCATTAAATATTTGAGAACACAAGCAGTAAAGCCATCTGGGCCTAGGCGTTTCTTTGTGGGAATATGTATAATTATTAATTTATTTACTTTTTATAAGTATATTCAAAATTTCTAATTCTTTTTGAGTGCATTTACAGTAATCTTTTTAAGATTTGCCCAATTTGTTGGTATACGCTGGCTCATAAAATCCCCTAACAATACTTTTAATTTCTGTAGGATGGTAATATCCCCTTTCAATGCCTGATTTTAAAAATCTGTGTCTTCTTTTTTAAAAGATCAGTCTAACTCAAGGTTTAACAATTTTGTTGATCTTTTCAAAGAACTAGCTTTTCATTTCATTGATTTCTCTACTGTTTTTCTGTTTTTTATTTCACTGATCTCCACTCAAACTTTACTTCTGTTCATTGAGTTTACTTTGTTATTCTTATTGTTAAGCTGTAAACTTATGATTGAATTGAGACTATACATTTCTCACAAAAGTGCTATAAACTTCCCTCTAAGGTCCTTCAGTTGAATTCCATCAATTACGATGCATGTTCATCTTCATTCATTTCAAAATATTTTCTAATTTCTGTTGTCAACTCTTCCCTGACCTGTGGGTCGTTTACAAAGGCACTGTTTCAATTTCCACATTCTGCTGATATTTATAATTCAACTCCAACATACTCAGAGGACAAACTCTGTATGATTTCAATCCTTTTTAATTTACTGAGACTTGTTTTATGGCCTAGAATATGCTCTATATTGGAGAATGATCTCTTAAGTCTAAAAAAATTACGTATTAGATCAAAGTAGTTAATAATATTTAAGTTTTATCTTTATTAATTTTTCAGTCTAGCAATTCTATCACTTACTGAGAGTAGAGTTTTCAAAACTCAGCCATAACTGTTGATATGATTATGTGATTTTTCTTTAGTCCGTTGATGTGATGGATTAATTGATTTTTGATTGTTGAACCAGCCTTGTACACCTGAGTTAAATCCCACTTGGTTACAGTGTGCAATTCTTTTTATTCATTTCTACCATATCTCAATCTGGTTCTTATGTTTGCTCTGTCTCTTCCAACTGAGTCTTTTGCCCTTCAGAAGTCCTTGTAATTTTTTCTTGCTAGTCAGACATGATGTACTGGATAAAAAGAATTGCTGTAATTAGGCCTTTAGTCATATGCCAGTAAGGTGTGAGGGAAGGGGAAGCATTTTACAGTTCTATGATTAGGTCTCATACCTTTAGTGAGCCTTTGCCTGTGGATTGTGAACTTCACACATTTCTCAGTTTTTTTCCTTCTTTTAGGTGGGACAGGATTGCTAGAGTGGGCTAGCGCTGAGTTACTTCCCTTTCTCCATACAAAAAGCTAGAGCCAACATGAGTTGGGTATTCCTTTTCTGCAGGTCTGTTAGGCTCTGGTGGAATAGTTTCTCCTAACAGCAGACATTCTGAAGAAGAATGCTCTGGCATATTTCAAAATGGTTCCTTTTTCCTTCCCCCTGCCAGGAGCACATGGGCTTTTTCTCTGTTATTCAGCATGAGAACCTGGCAGAGATCCGTGAGGTAAAACTCAAAGTGTGGAGATCCCTTCAATGACTGTGTCTCCCTGGATTTTTTAACTCTCAGAGTAGTCCATACTGAGCTTCCAGCAGTTCATCAATTACAGTTCAATTGGGGCTTCCCTGGTGGCGCAGTGGTTGAGAGTCCGCCTGCCGATGCAGGGGACACGGGTTCGTGCCCCGGTCTGGGAAGATCCCATGTGCCGCGGAGCGGCTGGGCCCGTAAGCCATGGTCGCTGAGCCTGCGCGTCTGGAGCCTGTGCTCCGCAACGGGAGAGGTCACAATGGTGAGAGGCCCGCGTACCATGAAAACAAAAAACAATTACAGTTCAATTTTCCCTACCCTGGCACTAGCTCCCTCAGAGATTGCTGCTTTAAATTTTGATTTTCTGTATTTGTCTGTCATTCTAATTTGGGGACAGCAGATTGCCCTTGTTACCTTACTTCCCTTATGGATCTAAGAAAGGTTACTGATTTTTTCAGTTCAACTTTTTACTTGTTATTAGGACAGAGTGGCAGTTTCCAAGATTCTTACATGGCCTAGTGGAAACTGGAAGTCCAGGAATATTTTGAATCTACAGATTAATTTGGGGAGACTTGCACTTAATAATATTTCATCTTCCAGTGTATGAACATGGATTGTTTCTACATATATTTATATCTTCTTTAATTTCACTTAGTAATATTTTACATTTTTCATTTTACAGTAAGTCCTCTACATACAAACCTTCAAGTTGTGAAATTTCAAAGATGGGAACATGGGTTTGCATGTCCAATCACATAAGTTAGTTTACATGCCTGGCATACACTGTCATGTGCGTGCATCCTCTACAAGTGGTTGTGCTTTTGTGTACTTTACTGTATAGTACTGTATAAAGTACAGTAGTATAGTATCTTTATTTCAAGCCCAGGATGTCTGGAAGTAGGCATAAAAGCAGCGGTGATGTAGCTGGTACTGTACTGTTGTACTTTTCAAGGTACTGTACTGTAAAATTAAAAATGTTTTCTTTATTTTTTGTGTATTATTTGTGTGAAAAGTATTACAAACCTACTGCAGTACAGTACTATATAGCTGACTGTGTTAGTTGGGTACCTAGACTAACTTTGGTGGACTTATACAAACAAGCTCTCAGAATGGAACTCGTTCGTATGTAGGGGACTTACTGTATAAGTTTTACACTTTATAAAATTAATTAAATTTTAATTAATTGTTAAATTAATATTTTTTCTTTTTGATGCTATTCTGAATGGCACTGTTTCCTTAATTTCATTTTTATTTTATTCATTGCTAGTATAAAGAAATACAATTGGTTTTTATACATTGATCTTATATCCTGTGACCCTGATATACTCTAAGTTCTAGTAGTTAAGTTTGTAGGTCCTTAAAGCTTTCTACATACAGAAACTGGTAAAGGCAGTTTTATTTCTTCCTTCCCATTCCATAAGTAACACCCAATCATGATAAAACTCTCAATAAACCAGGAATGGAGGGGAACTTCCTCAACTTGATAATGACTATCAACAAAGCACCAACAGCTAGTATCCCACTTAATGGTGAGAAACTCAATGCTTTACCAAGAACAGGAACTTAGTAATGATGTTCCCTCTCAACCACCACTTTCAAGATGGTATTGGAAGTCCTAGCTAATATAATAAGATAAGGAAATAAAGGGTATACAGATGGGAAGGAAGACATAAAACTGTCCTTGTTCTCAGATGACATGATCATCTATGGAGAAAACCTGAAAAAACTGACAAAGAAAACTCCTAAAACTAATAAGTCATTATAGCAAGGTGGCAGGATACAAGGTTAATATACAAAAGTTAACTGCTTTCCTATATACCAGCAAGAACACGTAAAATTTGAAATAAAAAACACAATGCCATCTGCATTAGTATCCCCCCAAAATGAAATAGTTGACCCTTGAACAACGCAGGGGTTAGGGGTGCCAAACCTTCCTCCGTCCAAAATCTGAGTATAATTTTACAGTCAGCCCTCCATACCAGCAGTTCCAAATCTGCTAATGCAATCAACCTCGAATCCTGTAGTACTGCAGAATTTAGTGAAAAGTATCTACGTGTAAGTGGACCTGCATAGTTCAAACCAGTGTTCTCCAAGGGTCAACTATACTATGGTAAAAATCTAACAAAATCTACATAAAATCTGTATGATGAAAATTACAAAACTCTGAAAAAAAAATCAAAGAACTAAATAAATGAAGAGATAGTCCATGTTCATGGACAGGAAGACTCAATGTTGTGAAGATGTCAGTACTTCCCACTTGATTTATAGACCTAACACAATCCCAGTCAGAATTCCAGAAAGTTATTTTGTGGATAAATAGTCAACACAACATTGAAAGAGAAGAACAAAATAAAGGGCTGATGTTACCAGACTTCTAGATTTACCACAAAGCTATAGTAATCAAGACAGTGTGGTAATGGTGAAAAAATACATAAATGGAACAGAATAGAGAGTCCAGGAATAGACCTCAATAAATATAGTCAACTGATCTTCGACAAAGGAGCAAAGGCAGCACATTGGAGCAAAGTTAATCTTTTTAACAAATGATGCTGAAACAACTGTATACCCACATGTAAAAAAATAATTTAGACACACACTTCACAAAAATTAACTCAAAATGGACCACAGACCTAAATGGAAAAATGCAAAAGTATAAAATTCTAGAAGATAACACAGGAGAAAACCTAGATGACTCTGGCTATAGCAATGACTTTTGCAACTACAATACTAAAGGCATGATGCATAAAGTACTAATAGAGAAGCTGAACTTCATTAAAATTAAAAACTTCTGCTCTACAAAACACATAGTTAAAAGAGTAAGACAAGCCACAGACTGGGAGAAAATATTTGAAAAGGTAATTCTGATACAATAAGTCCCCCTACATATGGACCGTCAAGTGTGAACTTTCAAAGATGCGAACGTGTGTTTGCATGTCCAGTCACGTAAGTTAGTTCACCTGTCTGGCATACACTGTCGCGTGTGTGCATCCTCTACAAGTGGCTGTGCTTTTCTGTACTTTACTGTGCAGTACGTATAGAGTACAGTAGTACAGTATCTTTATTTCAAGCCCAGGATGTCCAGAAGCAAGTGTAAAAGCAGCAGTGATGTAGCTGGTACTGCTAAGAAGCACCAGCTGTTGTACTGTACTGCTGTACTTTTCAAGGTACTGTACTGTAAGATTAAAAATGTTTTATTTTTTGTGTTTGATTTTTATGTATTATTTGTGTGAAAAGTATTATAAACCTATTACAGTACAGTACTATATAGCTGATTGTGTTAGTTGGGTACCTAGGCTAACTTTGTTGGACTTAAGAACAAATTGGACTTACGAATGCACTCTTGGACCAGAACTCATTCATATGTAGAGGACTTACTATAAAGGACTGTTATCTAAAACATACAAATAACTCTTAAAACAACAATAAGAAAACAAACAACATAATTAAAAAATGGGCCAAAGACCTTAACAGACACTCCACCAAAGAAGATATACAGATGACAAGTAAGCACATGAAATAATGTTCCTTATCATATGTCATTAGGGAAGTGCAAATTAAAGCAACAAGATACCACTACGCCTTATGAGAATGGCCAAAATCCAGAACACTGACAACACCAAATGCTGCCTAGGATGTGGATCAACAAGAACTCTCATTCACTGCTGCTAACAATGCAAAATGGTACAGCCACTCTGGAAGACAGCTTGGCAATTTCTTACACAACTAAAAATATGCTTACCACGTGACAGTAAGTATGTTCCCTGGGTATTTACCAAAGGAGTTGAAAATTTATGTCCACAGAAACACTTGCACCTGTATGTTTCAGCAACTTTATTCATAACTGCAAAAACTTGGAAGCAACCAAGATATCCTTCAGCATGTGAATGGATAAATAAACTATGGTACATTCAGATGACAGACTATTATTCAGCGCTGAAAGAAATGAGCTGTTAAGCTATGAAAAGACATGGAGGAAACTTATATGTATATTTTTAAGTGAAAGAACCGAATCTGAAAACACTACATACGGGTATGATTTCAACTATATGACACTGTGGAAAATGCAAAACTATGAATACAATAAAAGGCAGTGGTTGCCAGGGGCTGGCGGACAGGAGGAATTAACAGGTAGAACTCAGAGGAATTTTAGGGCTGGGAAACTACTCTGTACGATACTATTGGGTTGGTCAAAAAGTGCCTTCGGCTTTTAAGTAAAAATAAAAGACACATTTTTCATTCTTGCCAAAAACTTTATTGAACAATGTATTCACTGCTTTGTTCCACTACCTTCTGACATTTTTCAGGCAACTTCATAATTCCATCTTCCCAAAACTTTTTATCTTTTTGAGCAAAGAACTGTTCCAGGTGCCTTTTACAATCTTACAGAAAATGGAAATTTTTTCCATTAAGATAATTTTGTAAAGACCGAAATAAATGGAAATCAGAAGGTGTCATGTCTGGTGAATGCGGCAGATGAATGAGAACTTCCCCGCCAACCTGTAACAGTTCTTGCCTGGTCATAAAAAAAAACATGCGGTCTTGTGGTATCCTGATGGAAGATTATGTGCTTTCTGTTGACTAATTCTGGACACTTTTCATCAAGTACTGCTTTCAATTGGTCTAACTGGGAGCAGTACTAGTTGGAATTAATCGTTTGGTTTTCCGGAAGGAGCTCGTAATAGAGGACTCCTTTCCAATCCCACCATACATACAACATCACTTTCTTTGGAAGACCGGCCTTTGGTGTGGTTGGTGGTGGTTCATTTCGCTTGCCTCACGATCTCTTCTGTTCCACGTTATTGTACAGTATCCGCTTTTCATCTCCCATCACAATTTGTTTTAAAAATGGAACGTTTTCATTACGTTTAAGTAGAGAATCATATGCAGAAATATGGTCAAGAAGGTTTTTTTTGCTTAACTTATGTGGAACCCAAACATCAAAGCGATTAACGTAACTAAGCTGGTGCAAATGATTTTCAACACTTGATTTGGATATTTTGAATATGTTGGCTATCTCCTGCGAGGTATAATGTTGACTGTTCTCAATTAATGTCTCGATTTGATCACTATCAACTTCAACTGGTCTACCTGACCGTGGAGCATCATCCAGCAAGGAATCTCCAGCATCAAACTTTACAAACCACTTTTGAAATGTTCAATCAGTCACAGCACCTCCTCCAAACACTGCACAAATCTTTTTGTGTGTTTCAGTTGTGTTTTTACCTTTCTTGAAATAATAAAGCATAATATGACAAAAAATGTTGCTTTTTTCTTCCATCTTCAATATTAAAATGGCTGCACAAGAATTCACCAATTTTGATAAGTTTTTAAAAAATGCATGCTGATATGACAGCTGTCACATACAATCTAACAAAATTGCTTCGAATGAAGTTTAAGACAACTAAGTGCTACTAGAGCCATCTTATGAGAAAAAAATGAATTAAACTTTTGGCCAACCCAATATAATGGTGGAAATATATTTGTCCAAACACACAGAATGTACAATACCAAGAGTGAACCCTATCATAAACTATGTACTTTGGGTGATAATGATGTGGCAATGCAGGTTCATCAACCATAACAAATGTACCACTTCGGTGAGAGAAGTTCATAATGGTGTAGGCTATGCATGAGTAGGGGCAGAGAGTATATGAAAAATCTCCATACCTTCTGTTCCACGCTGTAAACCTAAAATTGCTGTAAAAAACACAGCCTATTTTGAAATAAACAATAAATCATTTCTTATGAAAAACACATCAGGATTTATAAATCAACAAGCAGATCCTTATCTCTATATGGAAAAACAAACAAACAATCAAAACCATTCTAAAAATGATCAAAGTTGTGAGACCTACAATACTGATTTGACAACTTACAACAAGCCACAATAATTAAGACAGCAGATTGGTACCAAGATAGAAAAATAGTTAAATGGAACAGAGTAAATATTAGTTAAAATATTAGAATAAACAAACATATATACGGTCTACTGATTTTCAACAAAGGTACCGAGGCAATTCAATGCCTTTTAATAAAATGGCACTGGGTCAACTGGCTATCCTTAAGCAAAAACAAAAAGAAACAGAAACAAAAACAAAAACAAAAGTGAAGTTATAATAGACACAGGCCAAAATATAACAGCTGAAACTGAAAACCTTCTAGAAAAGAATCATAAGAGAAAATAATTGTGAGATTAGGTTAAACAAAGATTTCTTAGATATGACACCAAAACCTCAATCCTCTGAAGAAAAAAACAATTAATTGAATTTCATCAAAATGCAAAATATTTGTGCTTCAAAAGATACTATGAAGAAAAGGAAAAGACAAGCCACAGAAAAAAGAAAATACACACAAATCATATATGTGATAAAGAACTTGTATCCAAAACATCTAAGTTCTTAAAACTTGATAAGACAAAAAAAACACACAATTAAAAATCATACATCTCATAAAAAACTTGTATCCAAAGCATATAAATTCCTACAACTTGATAAGACAGACAATATAAATGAAAAATGGAGAAACACTTTGAACAGACATTTCAACAGAGGTATAGGAATGCTTAATAAGCACATGAAAATATCCTCAACAATACTAGTCACTACTGAAACGCAAGTTTAAATCACTGAGATACTGTTAAACACATACTAGAATTGTAATAATCAAAAGACTGTCAATATCAAGTGATGGAGAGGATGCAGAAAAACTAGATCCATGATATGTTCCTGGTCAGTATGTAAAATAATAGTCATCTTTTAAACAATTTGCCCCTTTCCTCAAAACTTAAATATATATTTATACGACACAGAAGTTATACCCCCGGATATCTACAAAAGAAACAAAAATACACAGCCCGTGTAAAGCCTTGTATGTGAATCTTTATAGCAGCATTATCCATAAAAGCCCCTAAAATAAAACAATAAAAACTTTCAAAATTTTCATCTCATGAATGGCTAAACAAAATGTGAAACTTTATAGAATAAAATACAATTTAACAATTTAAAAAAAGGAAAAGCTACAGCTGTTATGGGCTAAAACAGGGATGAACCTCAAAAACATTATGCTAAGTGAAAAAAGTCAAAACAAAATACCACTTTTAAATATTTGCAGGAGGTAGATATTGAGACAGAAAGTGTATCAGATTAACTGCAAAAGAGCATGAGGAACTTTTTCAAGTAATGGAAGTCTTCTAAAACTGTGGTGCACCAATGTATACATTAATTATAAAGTATTAAACTGTAAACTTATGATGGGTGAATTTTTTTTGTTTTTTTTTTTTGCAATACGCAGGCATCTCACTGCTGTGGTCTCTCCCGTTGCGGAGCACAGGCTCCGCACGTGCAGGCTCAGTGGCCATGGCTCACGGGCCCAGCCGCTCCGCGACATGTGGGATCCTCCCGGACCGGGGCACTGCATCGGCAGGCGGACTCTCAACCACTGAGCCACCAGGGAAGCCCACGATGGGTGAATTTTATGCTATGTAAATTACACACCAGTAAAGCTATTTTAAGAAAACTGTCTGGGACTGCCCTCGTGATGCAGCGGTTAAGAATCCGCCTGCCGGGCTTCCCTGGTGGCGCAGTGGTTGAGAGTCCGCCTGCCGATGCAGGGAACACGGGTTCGTGCCCCGGTCTGGGAGGATCCCACATGCCGCGGAGCGGCTGGGCCCGTGAGCCATGGCCGCTGAGCCTGCGCGTCCGGAGCCTGTCCTCCGCAACGGGAGAGGCCACAACAGTGAGAGGCCCGCGTAACGCATAAAAAAAAAAAAAAAAAAAGAATCCGCCTGCCAATGCAGGGGAGGCGGACGGGTTCGATCCCTGGTCCGGGAAGATCCCACGTGCCGTGGAGGAACTAAGCCCACGCACCACAACTACTGAGCCTGTGCTCTAGAGCCCGTGAGCCACAACTACTGAGCCTGCATGCTGCAACTACTGAAGCCCACGCACCTAGAGCCCATGCTCTGCAACAAGAGAAGCCACCGCAATGAGAAGCCCGTGCACCACAACAAAGAGTAGCCCCCACTTGATGCAAGTAGAGAAAGCCCACACTCAGCAACAAAGACCCAACACAACCAAAAATAAATATATAAATAAAACTCTTATTAAAAAAAAAAGAAATCTATGAATATACAAAAGAGAATATTTACAAACTTGGAGTAGGCAAAGATTAGTTAAAACACATAAGTACTTCAAATAAAAGGAAAAAATCATCCTTTGGACGTTATCACACTTAAAGAAGTTACCACTGAAAAATAAAAAGGCAAGACACAATCTGGGAAAAATATCTGCAATACACATAACTCACAAAGAGCTTTTATGTATGATATATAAATAACTAATATAACTCAAAAATAAAAAGACCACCTCAAAGGAATTGAGTCAACTTTCCACAAAAGATACATGAATGGTCAATAACTACATGCAAAAATGCTAAATATGATTAGTTATCATGGAAATGAAAATTTATACCAAAATGAGATCTCATTACATACACACCAGAATAGCTAAAATTAAAAGACTGACCATCATTTCAAGTGTTGAAGAGGATGCTGAGCAAATGGAATTCTCAAAAACTGGTAGTGGGAATGTAAATGATAACACCACTCAACAAAACATTTTGGCTGTTTTTTAAAAAGTTAAACATATCTACGATACAACTCAGCCACTGTACTCCTAGGTATTTACTTAAGGAAAAAAAAAGCACCTTTTCGTACAAAGATTTGTACATAAATATTCACAGATGCTTTATTTGTAACAGCCAAAAAATGGAAACAAACTTCATGTCTTTCGATAGATGAATGGATAAATACCTTGTGGTATATCCACACAATGGAATATACTGAGCAAATTTACAAAATGAGCTACTGATATACACAGCAACATGAAGGAATCCCCAAAACATTATGCTAAGTGAAAAATCTTAGCTATAAAAAACTATACAACATATTATTCCAATTATATAAAATAGTAGGAATTATATAAAATAGTAAACTGATCTATATGCCAGAAAGCAGAGCAGTGGTTGCCTAATGATGAGGGTGCAGGAAAAGTAGAGATTACAAACAGGCAACTAGATAAAGGACATCTACGAAATATTTAGAGTTATGATTATACTTGGTGAAAAACTCAATGTTTCCACCTTTCCATCACCAACTCCCCTTTTGAACTGAGAACAAGTAAAAGATGTCTACTTTTACTATGTCTCTTCAACATTGTACTGTAGTTTCTTCCCAGTGCAACAAGGCAGGAAAACAGGTGTAGGAGAGGGGGCAGGCATTCACATTAGGAAAAGAAAGAAGCAAAACTGTCTATTCACAGATGACAAAATCACTTATTTAGAAAATCCTAAAAACCTATAAAACAGCTACTGGAACTCATATATGAATTTAGTAAGGATACAAAATATAAGATCAACATATGCAACACCTGAACACTGAATACTACAAAACATTGCCGTGAGAAATTTAAGAAGACCTAAGTTAATAAGAGTGATGCACCTTGTTCATGGTTCAAGAGTTGACTGTTAAAATGTCAACATTCCCCAAAATGGTCTAAAGATTCAATGCATTCCCCAACAAAATCCCAGGCTTTTTTTTTTTAATTAACAAACTGATTCCAAAATTCATATGGAATTATAAAAAACCTATAGTAACCAAAAGAACTTGGCGAAGTTGGAGGACCCATACTACCTTATTCTGTCATTTATGATAAAGCTACAGTTGTCAGGACAATGTGGTACTGGCACCAGGTAGAAAAATAAATCAATTAAATTTAAACAAATATAAAATAAAAAGTTGAGATCACCGGTTTGCAGGGCAGAAATAGAGACACAGATGTAGAGAACAAACATATGGACACCAATGGGGGAAACTGGCGTGGGGGTGGTGCTGGTGGTGGGATGAACTG
This sequence comes from Phocoena sinus, assembly GCF_008692025.1. NCBI lineage: Eukaryota > Metazoa > Chordata > Mammalia > Artiodactyla > Phocoenidae > Phocoena > Phocoena sinus. Next base: position 63,118,510 of record NC_045765.1, on the reverse strand, counting down.
GGAGATTGGGATTGACATATATACACTAATATGTATAAAATGGGTAACTAATAAGAACCTGCTGTATAAAAAAGGAAATAAAATTCAAAAAAAAAAGTTCACACCCAAAAAAAATTTTTAACAATTATACAAAGGTAATTCAGAGAAAGGATAGCCTTGTCAACAAATACTGCTGGACTAATTGATTATGCATAGGTAAAAAACTGAAATTAGATCCATATATCACACCATGTAAAAAAACTAGCTCTAAGTAGATCACAGACCTAAACAGATTATAGTAAAATCTAAAACTATAAAACTTGCAGAAGAAATTATAGAAGATAATTCTTAGTGACCTTGGGTTAATAAAAGATTTCTTACATACAACAAAAGCACAGTTCATTAAAGAAAAAAAAACTTGATAAACTGCACTTCATCAAAATTAAGTTCTTCAGCACTTTGAAAAACAATTAACAGATGAAAAACACAATCCACAGATTGGCAGAAAATATTTGCAAGTTACACATCTGTTAAAGGACTTGTAGGGCTTCCCTGGTGGCGCAGTGGTTGAGAGTCCGCCTGCTGATGCAGGGGACGCAGGTTCATGCCCCGGTCCGGGAAGATCCCACATGCCGCGGAGCGGCTGGGCCCGTGAGCCATGGCCACTGAGCCTGCGCTCCGCAACAGGAGAGGCCACAACAGTGAGAGGCCAGCGTACCACCAAAAAAAAAAAAAGGACTTGTATACGGCATATATAAAGAACTTCTGAAACTCAAAAATAAGAAATTAAACAACTCTGCCAACGCCCCCACCCCCCACACACATAAGCCACCCTTCCCCAAATGGGCAAGATTCAAAAGGACACTTCACAAAAGATGTATGATTGACAAATAAGCCCATGAAAAGATGCCCACCATCATTAGTCTTTAGGAAAATGCAAATTTAAATCACAATCAGATATCACCACATACAAATTACGATATGTTAACTTAAAAATACTGACCTTACCAAGTGTTAGTAAGGATATGACGCGGAACAGCTGGAACTCTCATGTGCTGCTGGATGTTTAACTATAGACTATAATAACATCACTAGCTATTCCTAGGTATATACTCAAAATAAATCAAAGTATGTGTCTACATGAAGACTTCTAACCCAGCTATTCCATTGCTAAAAATTTACTCAAGAGAAATGGAAGCATATGTCCATATAAAGACTTGGACACAAATGTTCATAGCAACACTAGTTAAAAATAGGATAAAACCTAAATGTCCACCAGTAGTTGAATGCTAAACAAATAGTGATATATCCAAAAAAAAGGATACTGCAATAAAAGTTAAATATTGATATGCATAACATGGATAAACCTCAACATGATTTTATTGAGTGTAAGAAACCAGAGAAGAGTACATATTATATGCTTCACCTTATATAAAATTCTAAAAAATGTAAACTGATTTATAGTGACACCCTCCCCCCCAAAAATATCAGTGATTCAGTGATCTCTAGGGATGAAGGGACAGAGCAAGGAAGGACGAGCAAGGTTTACAAAGAGGCCTGAGGAAATTATGATGGGGTTGGACATGTTCACTATCTTTATTGGTAGTTTTATGGGTGTATACATATGTCAAACTTATCAAATTATAACTTTAAATATGTGCAGTTTAGTTTATGTCAATTATAACCTAATAAAGTTGTTAAATAGGACTGACTTAAGAAACTGAAAATGCAAATCAAATGAGATAAAAATGCATGCAATACCTGTCAGCTTGCATCATGAATGTATTCCAGATTTCTACAATAATAAAGACTAATAACTCAACCTTAAAACAGGCACGCACACACACACACACACACACACACACACACACACACAAACTTAAAGAGATACTTCACAAAAGAATATAGGGGAAGCAATGGCCCATAAGCACAAGGAAAAGTGCTCAATATCATTATTCAGCAGGAAAATGAAAATTAAAACTAATTCACAGTGACTAGAATAGCTAAACTAAGACTGGGGACACCACATGTTGATGACTACGTAAAAACAGGAACAAAACTCTTATCCATTGCTGGTAGGAGTCTAAAATGGTACAACCACTGTGAAACACAGTTCAGCAGTTTCTCACTAATAGTTTCTCTATTAAACTTCAAAACACATTATAAAGCTATGATAATTACAACAATGTGGTATTCAAGCAGGATAAACAAAACATAATGGAATAGGAGCCCAGAAATAGGCACACAAACATGTGGATATTTGATTTTTGAAAAAGGTGGCACTGAATGAGAGTGGGAGAAGAACATACAGGAATCCACATGGAAAATCATGCAACACTATGCCATACTCAAAAACCAATTCTAAGTAGACTACAGGTCTAAATGTGAAAGAAAAGCGAGAAAAATTCTAGAAAGTAAAAAAGGAAAATACCTTCATGATCTCAGCTACAGAAATATCTTTTAAGCAAAGAAGACAAAAAGGAAAAGACTGAATTGCTCTATTTAGAGTTAAGAACTTGTGCTCATCCAAAGACATTACTAAAAGAATAAATAATACAAGGCACAGAGTAGGGAAAAGATATGTGTAATATAAATAACCAAGCAAGAATTTTTATTCAGAATACACAAAGAATTTCCACATCTCAATAACAAAAACACAATGCATTATAAAAATGAGGAACAGACTTGAAGAAGCACTTTACAAAAGAGGTTATTTAAATGAGAATGTACTCACTCATCAACAAGCAGTAATATGCAAAGCAAAACTAAGAGATACACACATACGCACACACACAATACACTCAACAGAATAACTGAAATTAAGCAGTCAAAAAAATTAAAAATGACAATACTAAGTGTTGTTAAGGATGTGGAACAATAGGAATTCTCATGCACTGCTCCTGGGTGTGTAAATTGGTACATCCACTTTGGAATACAACCTGCAATGAACAATTAAAGCTGAAAACAGGCACATCCTATAAGCCAACAATTTTCTGATAGGTATACCTACAGGTATGTAACATGTGCATCTAATGTACAAGAATGTTCACAGCTGCTTTACTTTTAATAGCCCTCAACTATGGAAACAATGAAATATTCTATGAGAATGAACTAACTACATGCATAACACAGATGAATCTCATAACATTAGGCCAAAGAAGGCATATAAAAAGAATGGAAGAGTATATTCCTGTTAAATTCAAAAGTAACCAAAACTAAACTACAGTACATATCCTCAAGCTAAAATTCTACAGCTATTCAAGATTGATTAAAATTTAGGAAAATGATGATCTTTGGGGGGAAAGCAAGAGAGTTGATTTGAGAAACGACAAGCAAGGATCCTTCCAGGGTGCTGACAAATTTCAGTTTCTTGATCTGAGGGTAGTGATTAGGCAAATGTTCAATTTATACTAATTTATTAACACGTACATTTAGGTTATCTGCACTTTTCCCCATTTATTTCACTATAAAGGAGTTAAAACTACTGAATAAACTTCCTACTTGGGTCAGAAATAGGAAAAATAAGAATATGCATTTGTTTTTGTTCACATATATCTAAAAAATCTAGAAAGATATGTAAGACATTAATAAAAGTGGTTAGCTTTCTACACGGGTGGGTTGAATGGCGTGGATAATAATAAAAGTGGGAAAAATACTTCTTAAAGTACAACTTGTTATACTGTTTTGACTTTCGAACAGTACAAATTCATTACTTTGTCAAACAACTATTATTCTAAAAATTACGTCTTTAGAAAAAGGACAATGCTATTTACAGTGCTGGTGAAAGGTGATTAACCCTTCCCAACCTCAATGACTAGAAGAGTGCCTGACACATGCAGGTACTCAATAAATATTTTCTAAATGAATTATCTCTCAGTGCTTGAGATATTCTGACTGAAGTACTTGTTCCCTCCTTCTTTGCCAACCTAATCCTGCTTATTTGTAGAATCCATTCCCACAGCTGACTCCCCAATAAAGTTTTCTTCTCGTGTCACACAAGGACCCTTTTTAAACAAAGCAGTCAAAAAAAATAAAAAAATAAAGCAGTCATCCCATTCCACCAAGTTAAGTCAGTCTTTTTTTCTTAATGCCAGTGTCTTACATGGAGATGACCATCAATGCTTATTTGCTGCATAAATGAATGTTTCAATGAATACACGCATTAAATTTTATTTAAAAATCACAGTATGGGACTTCCCTGGTGGCGCAGTGGTTAAGAAGCTGCCTGCCAATGCAGGGGACATGGGTTCGAGCCCTGGTCCGGGAAGATCCCACGTAACGCGGAGCAAATAAGCCCATGCGCCACAACTACTGAGCCTGCGCTCTAGGGCCCGTGAGCCACAACTACTGAGCCTGCATGCCACAACTACTGAAGCCCAGGCGCCTAGAGCCCATGCTCCACAACAAAAGAAGCCATCGCAATGAGAAGCCCACGCACCACAACTAGAGAAATCCCGCACACAGCAACGAAGATCCAATGCAGCCAAAAATTTAAAAAATAAATTTATTTTAAAAATAAATAAATAAAAATCACAGTAATGAAGTCTTGTTTTCTTGAGCTACACTGAAAATTTACGGTGACAAACAGAAAATTGACTCAATTCTAGAAAAAACTAAATCCATTTCAAAAGAAAAACAATGATATTTCAGATTTGATTTATTCCTTTTCTCCTTTGTTTACTGTAAACTGTAAAATATATTTTATTGGTTTAAATTACATATAAAACTTCATTACAAGATAAGGGGCTGCACTTTAGATGCTTCATTAAAATATATGCAAACTAGAGTTTAGGTGATAAATGCTATAAAAATTCAAGGACCTGCCCCCTCAGTCAAATTTCTGGGAGTTCCGTTATTTGGGGCATTACAACATATCACCTACAAGGTGAAATACAAGTTGCTGCACCGCATACCATCTAGCACAAAAGAAGAGACACAATGTTTGGTTAGTTTTCTCAGATTCTGGAGGTAACACATGAAGTGTGCTACTTTGACCCATCTTCAGAGTTGCCCATAAGGCTGCCGCCAAGTTCAGGACACAGTAGAAACCACTCTACTACTTGGGCCTTATGATCCAGCATATCCAATGATGGATTATTTAGTGTTCATGGCAAATAGTGATATTCTAGGGAGTGTCCGACAAGCACTAATATGAGAATGACAGTACAGGTCTCTAGAATTTCTGAAATATCCATGCTCTCTTCTACAAATAACATTCTACTTTCCAGAAACAATTTCTGGCTTGCTACTGGGCGTTGGTAGAGGCTGAATGCCTAATCATGGGACATCAGGTGACTATGCAGCCTGAACTTCCTATCATGAACTGCATTCCTAGCCATAAGGCTTGGGCATGAGCAGTAGCAATCTATTATCAAATAAATATGGTATATAAGAGATCAAGTTCACCCAGGTCCAGAATAAGTTGCATGAGCAGGTGGCTCAGACTCCTTCAACACCAATTCCTGTTGCATTGCCTCCTCCACCTCAATCTGTGCCTATGCCCACCCAGGTAGTCCCTTATGACCAGGTGACAGAAGAAGAAAAAACTTGAGCCTATTTCACAGATAAGTCTGCACAACATGCTAGTACTACCCCAAAGTGGACAGCCCTACTCAAAGGTGACCCTGAAGGAAGGTAGTGAAGGAAAATCCTTCTAGGGAATAGAACTTCAAGCAGTACATTTGGTTGTCCATTTTATCTGGATTGAGAGAAGCCAGAATTATTAGATCAATATCTAGACATTCATGGGGGCAGTTACTAACGGTTTGGTTGAATAGTCAGAGACTTGGAAGGAAAAGGACTGGAAGACTGGTAACAAGGAAGTCTGGGAAGAGGTATATGGAAGGACCTCTTTCAAAATGGATACAGACTTTGAAGATACCTGTGTCCCCTGTGAATGCACAAAGGGCATCCACTGTACAGGTAAACAAAATAACATGCTCTATGGATGTCAATCAAACTCTTTCTCCCCAGTCAGTGCTTGTTCAATGGGCCCAAAAATGAAGTGGCTATTGTGACAGAGATGGAAAATATGCAGCGGCTCAACTGCCAATGCTACTGCTGGGTACCTAATCTGCCAACAGCAGAAACCAATACTGAGTCTCTGATATGGAAGCATTCCTCAGGAGGACTATTTAGTCACCTAGTGGCAGATTATTTACACTGGACCTTTTCTATCATGGAGAAGGACTATATTTGTCCTCACTGAACAGGCACATATTCTGGAAATGATCTGCCTTTCCTGCCCATAATGCTTCTGTCAGCACCACTATCCACAGGCTCACAAAATGCCTATCTATTGCCTCGGCACTCTAGACAGCACCATTTTCAATCAAGGTACTCATTTTGCAGCAGCAGCAGAAGTACAGCAATGGTTTGTCTCCCCCAACAGCCAGAATACATGGGTCTGATATTCAAGGCGTGGAAACAGGAGTGGCTCTTCTCAGTGTTATACTTAATAACTCATTCACAGAACTTTTACTTCCCCTCCCTAAAACTGTGAGCTCTGCTGGTTTTGATTCTTAGTCTTAGATTATGTCTAGCTATGGAAACAGCAACGGTTCCACTGAATTAGAGACTTCCACCTGGCCACTGAACCAAAAGGCAGGAAAAGGGGTTATTCTACTGGCCTGAGTGATTGATCCCAATCACCAAGGAGAAACTGAGTTGCTGCATACAATGGGGGCCAGGAGAACTACATCTGAAGCCCAGGGGGTTCATTTAGGCTCCTTGTAGTACTTTCAAGTCCACTGTTAAAGGTTAATGGAAGGGCTTCCCTGGTGGTGTGGTGGTTGAGAGTCCGCCTGCCGATGCAGGGGACGTGGGTTCATGCCCCGGTCCGGGAAGATCCCACATGCCGCGGAGCGGCTGGGCCCGTGAGCCATGGCCGCAGAGCCTGCGCGTCCGAAGCCTGTGCTCCGCAACGGGAGAAGCCACACAGTGAGAGGCTTGCATACCGAAAAAAAAAAAAAAAAAAGGTTAATGGAAAACTAATGGCAACCAAAAGACGGGGGGTGGGTTGGGCAGGATAATTAAGGATCCTTCAGAAATGAAAGTTTTGTGCCCATCATCAGGTAAAGAACGCAGAACAGCTGAAATTCTGGCTGAGGCTGAAGCACTGAATGGGTGGTGAAAAAAAGGAAGCGAGAGATACCAACTACGGGCTTGTGAGCAGTTACAGAAACAAGGACTATATATTGTGTATATGTCTGGAGTTGTGTAAACGTTAACCATTTTCTTCTTCCCTCTCTTCCCCATATTTATTTTATACATAAGTTGTTGGAGGTGAACTTTACAAAGTAGTTTGTAGTTAACAGAATATTCAGAGTACTGTGATGGAATATGTAATCAACAGCGAGTAATGACTGTTGGGACTGTGCATCTCCTTATTTTGGGGAGAGAGTAGGAACTTCTTTACTTATATGAACGATAGCTACATCTTGTTAGGTGGAAACAGAGTTGGATGGAAGCTCAAATGTGTTCAGAATGAAAATTGAGTAACCAAGAGAGTGGTCTGGACCATTCATTTATTGCCTCTCAAGTTCAAATGTATTTGCTCTCAGTTTCAAATTTACTTTGTAATAAAGCATCTGGATTTTGTCAAGATTCTCCTTTGGCCAACTGGAAATGTTAAAGCTCTGTCAGTAAAGGGTGCTAGTATCAGGACACCGCAGTAGGAAAGTATTCTTTGCTCTACGGGGTATGTGTGTGTAAAGCAAAGGGACATCCTATCTCCAGCCTCAGGGCCCATCTGCACCCTGGGCCGGGTGAGGGTGAGGGAGGATTTTATTGCTTACCGGTCCTGGTCAGAGGATCTCTTCCTGCCAGCCTTGACTCAGTAACTGTGGACAGCTCTGGCCCAGGGCAACCAAGTGAACTTCTCCATTAGCTATTGGGCTACAAGTAACATATTCACCAACAAGTTCTGAATTTCAGTTTTGGGGAGAGGGCTCCCCTTTCAAGTTTGTTCCTTCCTTGGGTACTCTGTCCCTTAGTTCCTTTATCCTTCTTAGTACCTAACTTCTTAAAGTAGTTAATAATTCTTTAAACTGTCCCTGTTCAAATTACTGTGTGGTTTCTGTCTACTCACTGATAAGGGAGTAACAAATACCTTAATATCTAGAGAAATAGGCTGTATTTTTATAACCTAGAAAACGACTATTATTCCTTGTCTTATACTAGGTAGTGCTCATATCTGTTGATTACCATAATGATCATATCCCAACACTATTATAATGAACAGAAGCCAAAAATTATTTGATGCTTAATATATGCTAAGCATTATTCTACGTATTTTATTTGTATTGACTCATTTAATCCTAACAATAACCTAATACAAGTATCTCTCAAACACAAAATATAAATCTCCTACCTAGGAGCTGCTCTCTAAATAACGATTAAATAGACTTCTACAATCATGTTTGCTGTGAAGTTCATGATGGTTACATTAAAGCATTCCATGACTTTATTGTTTTCAAATCTCCTACTATCAGGAGTTCCCTGGCAGTCCAGTTGTAAGGACTTGGTGCTTTCACTGCCGTGGGCCCAGGTTCAATCCCTGGTCAGGGAACTAAGATCCCACAAGCTGAGTGGTACAGCTCAAAAAAAGAAAAAACAAAACAAAACAAAACAAACTCATACTATCAATTATTTAAAAGATAAACTTCATTGTCTTGATCACAAACTCATGGTGAATTATTGTGGCTGATTAATGGCTACATAAAGTCCTTGACTATTCCTAACAGAAGAAAAGGGTGATAAAATATTCAAAAGAACAATACTAATAATCTTAAAATATAACTGTAGTCAGTATCAACCCAGCTTATTCTGTGTCAGTAGCTAACTCATTACAAATCACTAAAGTGACTTTCAGAAACATAGTAGAAAGGAACAATACCCAAAAGGCTTAAATAACCAAGAACTATTATGTATTTTATTTGTAAAAACAGTCAACAATATGCTTTATACTACTAATCAAGAAGTACAGATTTCATTTAACTAAAAGTTGATGATATAAAGTTTCAAGAATAAAGACATGGCTTTAAAAATGGCATCAAAACTGAGACGTCTCGTACCATCTGTCAAGTAGAATGTACCTTGATACTTAAATTTAATAGTTTTGCAACTAAATTAATTTAGCTGCAATTAGAAGTCTTACCTTAAAAGCCTAAAAATCTCTTCTCAACATTATTGGGAAAGTCACCAAAAAAGTACATTTTTATGTTACAAAATTATAATTTGAGGCCCCAAAATCTTAAGAATTACTAACAGACCAAATTCTCTAAGAATACTATATCTGATCATCTTTCCAACCACTCTTCTTTTACCTAATAATTCTGATGATGATAATTAACAATTACTTGTAACAGCCAGGCACTGTTCTAAGAACTCTCTCTCTATATATATATAAACTCATTTATTACTCAAAGCTGGCCTATGAAATACATCCTATTATTGTCCCTATTTTACAAATGAGGAAACTGAGGCACAAGGGGATTAAGTAATTTGTCCAAAAAGTATTATACAGTAGAGCAAAGATGTGAACTCAAGCAGTCTGGCTCTAGAATGTCAACTTTTACAGAGTTCCATTGAGAACTTTGAGTAGTAGCTTGCTATAACCTCATAAGGCACTTTAAATAGGTTCTATTATTATCTTCTTACATACAAGAAAACTATAATTTGTCCAAAGTCATAAAACTAATAAGTGACAAAATCAGGATACTAGCCTGGTTCGCATTACTCTAAAAAACGATTTCTTAACTATAAAGATATACTGCCTCCCTATAACTAACAGCAATGAATGCAAAACCATCAGATAAATGAGATCAAATCTCACATACAACTAAAGATCAAATAACAGTATAATATGCCATGGTGTAAACTATAGATTATACCCCCAAGAAATATGAAATATCAGTTGATTCCTGCCAAGTACTTCAAATAGTACCAAAAAGGACATTTCTAAAATGTATCACCTACTAAAAGAAAATACACATCTACATAAAAATAGTTTAACATAAGAAATAAAATAACTAGTTGTAATCTAACTTTGCCTACCACATGCACTAAACAGCAAATGTAAACATACCTGCAAGGAGGCAAAACCATGGAGTCTTTCATAAGCACAGATCCAGAAAGCAGGATATACCAACATCTGGCAATAGTTTCTGAACTGTTTAAATGAATAAGTAAATAGATGAGTAAATAAATACACACATTCACATGTATATGCATTCAGTACAAAATACAAAACATGAAAAATATTCTAATAATATCATAAATCATTAAAAATTAACTCTCCTTGGAAATTTTGCCTGTTGCCTAAGGTTTCATACAGACCATGTTCATATATTACATAATCACTAGCTTAAGATATAGGCTTCAGAAATGTATGTTTATTAGCTCTATCTTATTAATTTATATCAGTAACTTCCCATTCCTCATTTTTGTGTACTGGATCACCACATTTGATGAAGATTAACTTAAATATTGTACTACATGTGCATATTAAAAAATTCTATTTCTAGGGCTTCCCTGGTGGCGCAGTGGTTAAGAGTCCGCCTGCCGATGCAGGGGACACGGGTTCGTGCCCCGGTCTGAGAAGATCCCATATGCCGCGGAGCGGCTGGGCCCGTGAGCCATGGCCGCTGAGCCTGCGCGTCCGGAGCCTGTTCTCCACAACGGGAGAGGCCACAACAGTGTGGGGCACGCGCACTGCAAAAAAAAAAAAAACCTTAAAAAAAAAAATTCTATTTCTGATAACTTTTATGTATATTACAAGTTTATCGTATATTAAAGACAATACTGTTTGGAATTCACAAGTTTATCAATGTTCCATCTTCATGATCAACTATTATTTGGATCTACCTCTTTCTCTTAAATTTTATTCTGACAGAAATACATTAAATGCCTACCCAATCTTTCACTTTATGTGTGTCTGAGGGATAAAAGAATATCAGATGACTTAAGTCCATCATCACTTTTAGTTCAGTTAAATCTCCAATGGAAACCAAGAATCTTGTTAGATGTTACTTTATAATCTAATCTTTTTCTCTTTCTCTAAAGTACTTTTAATTTACCATACCTAAAACTTCAATTAATTCCAATATGTAGACAATTCTAATTTTATAAAACAAACATTTCCTCTGAGCTGGAGAACTGTATATCTATCTGGCTAGCGACTTGACATGTTAGCTTGTATATCTAACACACAACTCAACTTCAACATGTTCAAAATCTACCTATCATTTCTTTCAAGCTTCATTTTTTTCATTCTCAATGAATAGTACCATCCTCCACCCAGAAAACTAAGCCTCCAGACCACTCTACATAGCACCCAGGATGAGCTTTCTGGGTGAATCCTATTGCCTACCATAAGAAAAAAGTATCATCAAGTTTCCAGAAGATACTTTAAAGTTCTTTATATCCATCCCTTCCATCTTCACAGAAGGAAGATACAAATGGCTGAAAATCTCCTACTTAAGGTTCTTTGTTTGGAAATTTTACTTTCTAATTCTTTTGAAACATGACTTTTGTACAAGAAGGAATAAAAATCAGTAAAAGAAAATTCTGCCCAAAATCAAGACAGAAGAAAGTTATGATTGGATGCTACCATAAGCCTCTTAAGTTTTATCTCACTTTGCTGAAACAGTCACAAAGTTGTCAGGAAATTCTACTATAAACGGAGGAAAAATCCTGAAATTCACTCCTACTACCAAGAGAGCCATGCCAGCTCACGAATCAGAAACTGTTCAAACCTTGCAGAGAATTCCACTCTCAGAGTAGTTTGGCAATGCATCTGATGAGTAAACACAAGGAAAGTGAAAGTCTTTTAACATGCGGCCATGCTATCTCCTTTCTCTTTGCAAGCAAATGAATCTAAGAATAATTTAGCCTAGAGAAGAGTGGCATATTTAATCTTGTCAGATCTTACTCCTTTCAAAGGCTTCACACTGCTCCTAAAATAAAGAACAAAAACTATTAAGGTGGTCTCCACCTGGCTCTCCACACCCCTCTCTTCCTGTTTCTTCCTCTCTGCTCGAAGCACTGAACATGGTGGTTTATTTTCACTCTTTCTATCATGCTGCTTCCCAGTTAAGGTCAACTATACACATTCTTTTCTCTGCTTCCACTAATCTCTGAATTTAAACTCTTTACTTAATTAACTTCCACATTCATTTTTTAGAAATTCCTTTGTTTATGATTAGCCAAATACAGATTTGGGTAACTCTTTATACTAATTTTTAAACAGCTTAACTGAGGTATAATCAATATACCACAAATTCACTCATTTTAAGTGCACAATTCAATGACTTTTATGATACTGAAAAGAACTGTGCAAACATCACCACAAAGAGATCTCTTATGCCTCGTCTGCAGTCAATCCCTGCCCCAGGTAACCAATAACCTGCTCTGTCTCTATAGATTTGTCTTTCCTGGACAGTTTGTATAAATGGAATCATGTAATATGTGATGTTTCTATCTTGCTTCTTCCATTTAGCATAATATGCTTGAGGTTTGTCCATGCTGTAGTGTGTAGCAGCATTTTATTCCCTTTTACACTGCCAAATAGTATTCCACTATACAGATGCAGAGCATTTTATCTATCTATTCACTGAACAATTTAATTATGTCGCGTTTTAGGCTATTATGAATAGTGCTACTAAGGACATCTATGTACAGTCTCTGCACGTGTTTTCATTTCTCTTGGGTAAATATGTAAAAGTGGAATTACTAGGTCATATGGTAAAATTTTAAGAAACTGCCAAACTGTTTCCTAAAGTGGCTATACTTACATTTGCACCACAAATATATGACGATTCCAGGTGTCACCATATCCTCACCAACACTTGTTATGTTTAGACTGCAGATACTATTTTTTTAACATCTTTATTGGAGTATAATTGCTTTACAATGGTGTGTTAGTTTCCACTTTATAACAAAGTGAATTAGCTATACATATTTCCCCATATCTGCTCCGTCTTGCATCTTTCACCCTCCCTATTCCACCACTCTAGGTAGACACAAAGCACCGGGCTGATCTCCCTATGCTATGCGGCTGCTTCCCACTAGCTACCTATTTTACATTTGGTAGTGTATACATGTCCATGTCACTCTCTCACTTCGTCCCAGCTTACCCCTCCCCCTCCCCATGTCCTTAAGTCCATTCTCTACATCTGTGTCTTTATTCCTGTCCTGCCCCTAGGTTCTTCAGGACCTTTTTTTTTTTCTTTTTAGATTCCATATATATGTGTTAGCATACACTATTTGTTTTTCTCTTTCTGACTTACTTCACTCTGTACGACAGACTATAGGTCCATCCACCTCACTACAAATAACTCAATTGTGCTTCTTTTTATGGCTGAGCAATATTCCATTGTATATATGTGCCACATCTTCTTTACCCTTGACTGCAGTTACTTTTTAAAATATATTTTTAATTGAAGTAACACTGGTTTACAACATATGTTTCATATGTACAGGGCTTCCCTGGTGGCGCAGTGGTTGAGAGTCTGCCTGCCGATGCAGGGGACATGGGTTCATGCCCCGGTCTGGAAAGATTCCACATGCCGCGGAGCGGCTGGGCCCGTGAGCCATGGCCGCTGAGCCTGGCCGGACAGCCATGGCCATCTGGAGCCTGTGCTCCTCAATGGGAGAGGCCACAACAGTGAGAGGCCCGCCTACCACAAAAAAACAAAAAAACATATGTACATTGTATTTCTACTTCTGTATACCCTATAGCATGCTCACTATCAAAAATTTAGTTTCCATCCATCACCATACAGGTGATCCCCTTTACCCATTTCGCACGCCTGCAACTGTAGCTATTCTAATGGGTGTAAAGTGAATATCTCATTAATTTTTGTGTGTGGTGTAAGATAAGAATCTAAATTAAGTTTTTGCATATAAACACTCAATCACCCCAGCACCATTTGTTGAAAAAACTATGCTTTCCCAATTGAAATGCTTTAGTACCTTCATCAAAAATAAACTGTTCACTGGTGGTTCCTTTTTAATACTCAGTTGTGTTATACCCACATTGTGTGCACATCTTAGCTACACAGCTACAAGGCCATTAAAAAAAAAACACATAGAAACTGTTTATAAATATAAGGGTTTATTTCTGGGTTCTCAATTCTGTTCCACTTATCTATAAATCTGTACTTTTCCTTGATAGCACTTAAATATGTGTAGCTATTTTAATTAACTTTCTCTCCCCCACTATACAATAAACTCATAAGGACAAATCCCGTTTCTTCCCACCACTCTACACCAGGCTAAGCATAATGTATAGCAGACAAACATTTAATAGTAAGTGAATGAATCAACAAATGAACAAATAAAGCTATTAAAATCCATATGAATCCAGTAAATACTTAGAAATAATGACAAACGCAGTGTGCAATGCAACACTGAAGTTAATACCATTTCTCTATACCAGCTGCATACATATAATGAAAGAGATCACTGTTGCCAAAATTTTTGGAAGAAAAACAGAGAAGAATATCTTCATAATCTTGAGGAAGGGAAAGATCTTGTTTTTTTAAATAGGACATGAGAAGCACTAATCACAAGTGGAAAAACTGAGAAAGTAAGAAATTTCTTCTCTTCAAAAGATGCCATTAATAGAGTAAAAAAAGCAAGCCACACAGTGGGAGAAGATATTCACAACTTATGTACCCAACAAAGAACTCAGATACAGAATTCATAAAAATTTTCTACAAATCAACAGAAATAAGATAGCCCAACTAAAACATGGTCAAAAACTTGAATCAGGAGATCATAAAAGAGCTATCCAAGTAGCCTATAAAAACATGAAAATCATTCATCATCATTAGTAAGCAGGAAAACAAAAAACAAAATCACGAGATAAAATGAAATGCATATTTTAGATTCTAATGTTACAAGCTCCCGGGACTCCCCTAGTGGCACAGTGGTTGAAAGTCCACCTGCCAATGAAGGCGACGCGGGTTCGATCCCTGGTCCAGCAAGATCCCACGTGCTGCGGAGCAACTAAGCCCGTGTGTCACAGCTACTGGGCCTGAGCTCTAGAGACCATGAGCCACAACTACTGAAACATGCGTGTCTAGAGCCCGTGCTCCGCAACAAGAGAGGCCACCGCAACGAGAAACCCACACACCGCAACAAAGAGTAGCCCCTGCTTGCTGCAACTAGAGAGGGCCTGCACTCAGCAACAAAGACCCAACACAGCCAAAACTAAATAAATAAAATAAATAAATTTATTTAAAAAAAAGAATCTCTTAAATTTGAGCATGTGCATTTCTAATGCTTTTATTCCTAAGAATATTCCCAAGAAGAATGAGTAAATAGAGGTACAAAAACACATGAATAAAATATTCAGAGAAACTTACTATTCATGATAGGGAAAAACTGGAAACAACCCAAATATTTATTAATAGTGGGAAGGATAAACAAATTATGTTATTTTCACATAACTGTATACTGTAAAGCACTGAAAAAGAATGAATGCAAAAACATGGAAGAATCTGCAACATTTGTGAAGTATAAAAAGCCTGACCAACAGATTTTTATCTATATGAAATTTACAGAGACAAAACTAATCTAAGGTGACAGACATCAGAACTAGATTACCTTTCCAAGACAGTTGACTAGAGCCTTCTGAAGAGCTGATATGTTCTACATATTCGCTGCACAGCAGTTACACAGGTGTATATATTTATTAAACTTCATTGCACTGTACACCTTCTGTGAGCCCTATGTACATTATATTTCACAGTTTAGGAATATACTTCAATCTCCTCTACAGAAACTGTTCCAGAATCAAATGAATTTCAATGCTAACAATCTAAATTTTAAACATTAATTTAAGCTAATTATGGAAATACTTACCAAAAAAGAACTTGATTGCCACTGTATCTCTCATAGCGTGCTCTTGCAGACATTAATCTAACATATTTTTTAAAAAGTAAAAATTTTTTAAATTATTTTATTTGAATTGTCTCAAAAATTGTTATAATTACAACAGAAAATTATCAGATCTATCACTAAATTTTTCACTGGAGTTTAAAAATATGATCACACACACACAAATCTGTTGAATAAATATAAATTTGCTTGTATTTAAAAATACTTTACTACTAATGCCCTAGGGTTTTCTTTCTTCTTGATACACTTACTTGGCATATACTAATATCTAAATTATGTTACACAGAAAACAGAAAATAATAAATTCCAAACAATTATATTTAGAATCTGGTCCATAGCCAGAAACTTAAAGAATAGCCAGAAAAAGTGATAAGTAAGCTGGTCATGGAAGAAAAACACAGTTTAATTAAAATACTATGCAAAGTTATAATAGTGCTTACAGCACTCAAAAGTATCTTTACAAATATAATCACAATGAGACAAGGTAGCAGGAGAGAAAACTCATTTTACAGAATAGAAAAATGAGGTTTGGAAAGTTTATGGGTACTGTCCATAGGAGCTTATGCCAAATCAAGAGTCTTGCTCCTTCCACTTTAATATAACACTACATCATACCATGCCCATCTCAAGCATTTGATACAATAAATATCAGTACAAACTACAAAGAGAAAGTGCTGTTTTCACTAGCTAGCACAAACTGAGCACTGCACTTTGCTTTAAATATTCTCATTTAATCCTCGAAATGCTGCAACAAAGGTAATCTTTTTATCCCTATTTTATGGAAGACAAAACTGCAGCTTAGATGTTAAGACTTGCTCAAAGTCCCAGGGCTAAGGAAAACTGGAATGAGAAAGGCCAATTTCTTTGCATATCCTATAAAAAGCCCCTAAATGATTTGGTCCCTGCAACTATCTATCCAAACTCATTTGAATAACTCCTGAGCACATGCTCTTAAACACAGCATCACACTTACCTAAGCTGATGTTCCCTGAGATTTGATAATATTTCCATTCCATGAAGATAAGAATAAATAGTATTTAAGTCCTGTAGAACAGAAAAGACTTTAGATTAATTTTCAAATATACTTTTAAAAATATAATGATATCCCACAATTCTGATTTTAAGCAAACAACCATTTATGACACAACTGTTAACTACAGAAGAGTCACAAATTCTCTGAATTACAATAGATCTGAAAAGGTTTAGAAGAGTTCCCTCAACTCACACAGGAACCCCTCCTCAGCATGGCTGACAACCTCTACTCAATGCCAAAAAACTCATTATTTCATATAAAAGTCTATTTCATTTCTAAACAGATGCAATCTTTCCTCTTTAGTGACCTCCAAATATTTGAAAACAGTTATCTTAAGTCTTTTTTTTTTTTTTCTCCAAATAACAAAGTCTAAATATTTGCAGGTTCCAGATCTTTAAGCACCCTAACTGATCTCCTCTGGAGATGATTCTGTTTGTCAATATTCCTCTTAAAATATGATTTTCTAAAAAAAAAACTCTTTTCAAACAGACTCAAGGTGGTATTAATCTACCACTAAACAAATCTGACGTCCAATGGAACAATGCTATTGTTCACTCTCCGAAAGAACTGGGGAACATTTCTCTAGCCCTCATTCAGATAATTAGATATTAATAAACCCAGGTTAATAAAGTATAGTAGTATAGTATAACCTCAGCTAAGAGCTATGGCATAGCAAAAGGAAAGTGTGGAAGCAAGGAACATTCCTGACAGAAAAGAGTATTTTACCACAGAACGCTGATGCACGGTGATTATAAAGAAGCTTAAATTCTCTATGTAAAATTTACCTCCTTATTCTCTTACAAGGAGTAATGCCTTTATACCAGGGCAGACTGCTCCCAAACACTACTCTCTTTGATATATAACAAGAGAATTATCAAATGACAGAGAGAAAAAAAGAAAAGACACATAAGACAACCTTTTTCCCCAATATGCTAAGACAACAAGGAAGCTCTAAGAAAAAAAGCAATAATCTCTGATTCCAAAGCTTACAACTGCCAGTTAACCATGATGGATTCAATGACCACACACATCTCTGCTAAATCCTTACCAAACTAAGAGGGAAAAAGATTTTTAAGTACACATATATATATTAAAAAAAGAGATGAATAGATTAAAAGAAGAAACCACAGCAAATGAGTCTATAGACCTAAAAAAGGTCTATAAAATTCTACAAGACAGCAGATGGAGCAGTGATATGATAAACTGTACTTCCAAAGAGGGCTACAATGATATGTCTTATCCCATATGCTCCTTTGCAATGAGACCTTGTCACTCCCTCATCAAAAGTAGGAATCTAGGTGCCCTCCGCATGGATCTGGGTTGGTCCTGTGATTTGTTCTGACCCAAAGAATGTGCCAGAAGTGAGGTCGTGTAACTTCTAAGATTCAAATACCCTGAGAGCACCAATGTTGTGAGGAAGCCCAAAATAGCCTCATTGAAAGAGAAAGGCCACATGAAACAGCACCAAGGAACCGGATATGTGATTCCTTCTTAGACCAGACCAGCTACCAGCTGAATAGAACTAAGAGAATGATCCAAGTCGAGGTTCTGTGGGGCAAAAGAAACAACCTCCTAGCCAAAACTTTCTGAGCTGAGGTCAGAAACAGAGTCCTGGAAAAAGTCTGGCTCATAGTGAGCTCACTGAGCCTGCAGACCCACCTAATAGTCTTGTCTCTCTCCACTCCCCAAGTTTATAACTAGAATTTATTTATCTGGCAGTTAGAATAACTCCCACAAAGGAACCTATGTGGTAAAAGCTGTCACAGTGGAAAAAGTCAAGTGGAAACCTCTGAAACTGCCCCATTCCCCAGAACAAGATAGTAAATAAAAGACAATATTGCTTTTCCAAAGAGGCAAAGAAGCAAAGACTAGGGCCGCCAGTAAAGGCTTAAAAGTATGCAGGGGTGACAGTCCTTCTCATGCATCATCTGCAAAAATCAGACGGATCCTAAAAAATGACTATAGACTGTCATAGACTTAACCAAATTTTAGCTCTGGGCACAGCTGCAAGTCCCAGACATAATATTGCTGAAGGAATGATTAATTAAGCTTCAGGTATTGATTTGGTGAATGTATTCTTTTCCATTCCAGTTACTAAAGTAAAAAGTACAAGAAACAGTTGGCAGTTGTGCAGGACAATATTAACTTACAGTTTTGCCTAAGGGCTATTGCAACTTTCTCAGTCTCTACCATAATATAACCTGAAGCCATCTAGACCACCTAAGACATTACATATGTATTTTGATGACTGAACAGAATGAACAAGAGAATGAGCAAGGAGTGGCTGGTACCCTGGAGTCTTGGGTAACACACTTGAACTCCTGGAAGTGAGATATTAACTCTATGAGGGCTCAAAGACCTGCCACTTCCATGTTTTCGGGGGTGTAGTGTCAGAAGTATTACAAAACATCCCTTCAAAAGTAAAAGACAACTTTTGAGACTTCAGCTTTCATTCAAGATGGAATAAGACAGATTGGACTTACCTTCCATCTAAAACAACTAAAAATCATAATAAATAAATGAAACAGTTTTCAAGAGATAAGACATTACGAAAAAAAAGACAGTGGCATTTGAGAGAGGGGAAACGAATGAGGTGGTTCATATAATTATCATACCTTACTACCTGGTTGTATCTTGAGAAGTAGTAGCTGGCCACCTGCAGAGTAGAAGGTAGCTCAAGTTTGCAGAGCCAGACAGAGAGAGCACATACTACACAGAAAGAAAGAATGTTCTGAAAACCTACAGACGGTCTTACTTGAGTCTAGGTTGAGTACTGATCTTTCCATGTACATGAAGAAATACCTGAACTCAGGGAAAGAACCATCTGAAAGGATTAGAGTAGTGGTCCTCAATCAAGACTGATTTTGCCCCCTGGGTGACATAGTGATATCTGGAGACATTTGGGGTTGTCATAATTTTCAGAGGGGAAGGCGGGGCACTACTAGCATCACGTGACTATAAGCCAGAGATGCTGCTAAATATCCTATGATGCCCAAGACGAGGCCCCAGAATAAAGGATTCTCTGGGCCAAAACATCAACAGTTCTGAGGTTTAAACTTCTTGGATTAAAGGGAACAATACCCAAAACTCACACAGGGACCAGAAGAGTTACTATTCCCACCAGGGAGAGTGGAAAAATCTCATAATTCAGAACGCATTTAGTAGAGTACTCAAAAGCCTTTGGATTCAGTACTGGGCAAAATTAACACTGCACTAAATGCTACTCTGGTGCTACATAGCATAGCTCAAAAAAGAGCCCCAAAGGGTCATATGATTTCCAAATTACCTGCGTCCCAGAAGAATATTTACTGGAAATAAAATATACCCAGCACATAAAAAAGTAAAATTCACAATCTCTGGTACTCCATTAAAAATCACCAGGCATGAAAAGAAACAGGAAAAATGACCCATAAGGAGGAGAGAAAAAATCAAAACCAACTCAGTAATTACCAGATAACAGAATTAATACAAAAAGATATTTAAAAACTTACTGAAACTATATTCCATATGTTCAAGAAAATATAGAAAAGATTAACTATATAGGAAGGGACACTAAAAAAAAATTCCAGAGATGAAAACAACACTGAAATGTAAAATACACTGGATGGGATAAGTGACACATTAAGACACTGTAGAAGAAAAGATTTTAAAACTTAAAGACACAAAAATAGAAATAAAAAATAAAATACATGGGGAAAGGAGATCAAGATGGTGGAGTAGGAGGATTCAGAGCTCACCTCCCCCAATGAACACATCAAAAATACATCTATTGTACATGTGGGGCAACTCTCACTGAAAACAAACTGGAGACTGGCAGAAAGGCTCTTATACAACCAAGGCTGTAATGAAAGATCCACATGAAATCAGGTAAGAAAAGAGGAGAAGCAATCAGGTGAGGACCTGTGCCCCTAGGAGGGGATACAGCAGAGAAGGGGGACTGCATGGGCTCAGAGACCCTCCCCAAACAGTGAGGGGTGTGAACCACGTATTAGGAAACCCAGCCCTGGGGTCCAACACCAGAAAGATAAGTCCTCTTCCTGGCTGACTTGAAGACCAGTGGGACTAGCAGGGGCTGTGAGAAATCTAGACGTTGCTAGTGAAGAGCACCCACGTGCTTGGTTTCTCTCAAAACAGGGTGGAGAAAGCAATTGAAAATGCCAGGTACTTTAGCTGGCTTCCTGCATCTGCCCAAACGTGCACCCTGGCTCATGCTGAGGGCTGCTTCAGCCCCTCTTGCTCCATGGCACAGCTCCCCACTAGGGTGAAGGCTGCCATAGCCAAGTAGAGTAGACAGCTGTGGCAGACAGAGCCAGCCCAGACCCAGCACTGCATCTGAATGGGGTGAGGGCAACCATTACTGGCATTCGTGGGGACAGCAGGTCAGAAGCAGTCTGGAATTCCAGTGTGCTGGGACTGCCCCAGTGTGCACCCTGACCCACATCGACTGCCCACTCTGGCCTCTCATGGCCCAGCACTGCTACCCTCTGGGGTGAAAATGCCGAGGTTGCTGGGGGGGAGCACACACTTAGAGAAAATGGAACCAGCTCAGATCTAACGTTCACGACTTCTGCTCTCGAACCCTTGAAACTTGGGACAAGGATGCTGATTCCTGCCACTTGTATTTAACATAGTATTGGAAGTCCTAGTCACAGCAATCAGACAAGAAAAGAAGACATAAAAGGCATCTAAATTGGAAGAGAAGAAAAACTGTCACTATCTGCAGATGATGTCATATTTTATATAGAAAACTCTATAAAATTTCCACCAAAAAAACTATTAGAATAAATGAATTCAAAAAAGTTGCAGAATATAAGATTAATATACAGAAATATGTGGCTTTTCTATACACTCATAATGATGAACTATCAGAAAGAGAAAGCAAGAAAACAATTGCATTTGAAACTTCATGAAAAGAATAAAATATCTAGGAATAAACTTGACCAAGGAGGTGAAAGACCCATACGCTGAAAACTACAAAACACTGATAAAGGAAACTGAAGATGATACAAAGAAATGGAAAGATATCCTGTGCTCATGGACTGGAAGAATAAATATTGTTAAAATGTCCATACTGGGCTTCCTTGGTGGCGCAGTGGTTGAGAGTCCACCTGCCGACGCAGAGGACATGGGTTCGTGCCCTGGTCCGGGAAGATCCCACGTGCCACACAGCGGCTAGGCCCGTGAGCCATGGCCGCTGAGCCTGCATGTCCAGAGCCTGTGCTCTGCAACGGGAGAGGCCACAACAGTGAGAGGCCCGCATACCACAAAAAAAAAAAAAAAAAAGTCCATGCTGCCCAAAGCAATCTACAGATTTAATACAATCCCTATCAAAATACCCATGACATTTTTCACAGAACTAGAACAAATAATCCTAAAACTTATATGGAACCACAAAAGAACCTGAATAGCCAAAGCAACCTTGAGAAAAAAGAACAAAGCTTGAGGTATCATGCTCCCTCACTTCAGACTATACTATAAAGTAACAGTAATCAAAACAGGATGATACTGGCTCAAAAAAAGGACACATAGATCAATGAAATGGAATAGAGAGCCCCAAAATAAACCCACATACCTATGGTCAATTAATCTAAGTTAAAGGGGGCAAGAATATTCAATGGGGAAAAGACAATCTCTTCAGTAAGTCATGCTGGGAAAACTGGACAGCTACATGTAAAAGAATGAGATTAGGACATTTCCTCACACCATATACAAAAATAAACTCAAAATGGATTAAAGACCTAACTGTAATATCTGAAACCATAAACTCCTAGAAGAGAACATAGGCAGAACACTCTGACATAAATCACAGCAATATTTTTTTTTGTATCCTAAGGCAACAGAAACATAAGCAAAAATAAACAAATGGGACCTAATTAGACATAAGAGCTTTTGCACAGCAAAGGAAACCATCAACAAAACAAAAAGACAATTGACTGCTGAATGAGGGAAAATATCTACAAATGATATGACCAACAAGGTGTTAATATCCAAAATATATAAACAGCTCATATAATTCAGTATCAAAGAAACAACCCAATGAGAAAATGGGCACAAGAAAAAGACATGAAAGACATTTTTCCAAAGAAGATATACAGATGGCCAAGAGGCATATGAAAAGATGATCAACATCACTAATCATCAGAGAAATGCAAGACAAAACCATAATTATATACCACCTCACTCCTGTCAGAACAGCTATCAGCAGAAAGATCACAAGTAACGAATTCTGGCAAAGATGTGGGGAAAAGGGAGCCCTAGTAAGGAAAGGGAATATAAATTGGTGCAGCCACTACAGAAAACAGTATGGAGGTTCCTTCAAAAACTAAAAATAGAACTACCGTTAAGATCCAGCAATTCCACTTCTAGGTATACATCTGAAGAAAATTAAAACACTAATTCAAAGAGGTACACGCACCCAATGTTCACAGCAGCATTATTTACAACAGCCAAGATACAGAAGCAACTAAGTGTCCATCAACAGATGAACAGATAAAGAAGACGTAATATGCGTACGTATGTGTGCGCTCACACACACACACACATATATACACACAATGGAATACTGCTCAGCCACGAAAAGGATGAAATTTTGCCATTTGTAATAACATGGATGGACCTGGAGAGTATTATGCTTAGTGAAATAAATCAGACAGAGAAAGACAAATACTGCATGTTATCACTTTCATGTGGAATCTAAAAAGTAAAACGAATGAATACATATAACAAAACAGAAACAGACTCATGGATATAGAGAACAAACTACTTGTTACCAGTGGGGAGAGAGGCAAGATAGGGGTAGGAGATTAAAAGGTACAAACTACTAAACATAAAATAAATAAGATACAAAGATGTAATGTACAGCACAGGGAATACAGCCAATATTTTATAATAACTTTAAATGGAGTATAATCTACAAAAATACTGAACTGCTATGTTGTATGTATGATCTAACACTGCATAATATTGTAAATCAACTATACTTCAATTAAAAATATAAATAAATAAAACACAGGGAGAAAATATGGAAAAAATATCAACAGAGCACAAAAATGTGAACAGTAGGACAGGCATCAACTTTAAGCAGGCCTAACAGAAGTATAACTGGAGTCACTGTGAAGAAGACAAAGAACAAAAAAAACAATTTGGAGAATGGTGGAAAATCTTCCATATTTGATAAAAACTATAAACTTGCACATCCATGAAGCTCAACAAAACCCAAGCAGAAGAAATATGAAATAAACAACAGCAAAGATCATAATCAAATTGCTTAAAAAATGATAACAGCTAAAGAAGATAAATGACACAGCGAGATCATTAGAATACAGAATAGTCAGAAACAACGCAATCCAGACAACACTGTAGTAACACCTTTAAAGTCACAAAAGAAAGAAACTATCAATCTAGAATACTATTCCCAGAAAAATACCCTTCAAAGAGGAAGGCAAAATATTTTTCATATATACAAAGGTTGAGTCAGTCAATCACCAGCACACCTGCTCTATAAAAAATGTTAAAAGTCATTCATAAAAGAACACCATACAAGATGGAAATCTGGAGCTACACAAAGGAATGAAGAAAAACTGGAAAATGGTAACTACATGGGTAAATATAAATCTTTTTTCTAATTATTTAAAAGACAATTGACTATTTAAAGAAACAGCAACGACAACAATGAATTATGAGGTTTATTTATGTGTACAAGTAAAATGCATCACAACAGCACAAAGGCCAGGAGGTAAAAATGCAAGTATAGTATTGTAAGGTTCTTATATAAGAAATAGTATAATATCACTTGAAGGTTGATTGTGATAAGTTTAAGATGTATACTATAAACCTTAATAAATTTCACAGTTTGTAGATTCTTTTGGATTTTCTACATATACAGTAACATCTCCTGTGAACAAGAACACTAGTATTTCCTCCCCAATCTATGTATGTACATACTTTTTTCCCCCCTAGCTTTAATGCATGAGCTAGAACTTCCAAAACAGTGGTTGGTAGGTGTAGTCATATACTACAAACACAGCTGCTGGGGCCCCACCCTTTGAATTAAGAGTCATCATAACCTGGTCAGACACCCAAAAAATGCCTATCCCATGGAAATGTGCTTGTTATTTTCTAACATCAAGACAATTTTGTTTTAGTGGCAAACAAGGTCTGAAAACTGGAAAGGTTACGTCTTGACAAACAGAATTAGAAATCCATAACTTGACCTGCCCAATGAGGGTAGGCTAGAGTCCAGGAGTCCCAGAATTTCCTAAGATCCTCAACTGAATTATGTCATATCATTTCCTCTGTTTTCAAGTCAGAGGACATCTCTGGTACATCACTGATGATGCCATGAATAGCTGACAAAGAATTAGGAATTCACTTTTCAATTTTAAAGTCTAAGTGAGAACATAATTTACAAGTTGTGAAATATACACATGGTTCTCCAGTTCTCTGCCTGAAGAAAGTCTGACAAAGTTGATGAACTTTAGATTCTAAAAGTCCTTCAAATTATCTAAAAGTTTGCCCTTTATTTGTCTCCAATCTTTGACAATTTGGCCATTTACACGCAGTTCTCCAACAGCATCTATAAATGGTGACTGCATGGATCTGAATAGAAGTATTAGGATTACTCCTATCCGGGGTTGGCAAACTTTTTCTATAAAGGGTCAGATAATAAATATTCTAGGTTTTCTGGGTCATATGGTTTTTGTCACAAGTACTAATCCACTTTGCCTTTGTAGCACGAAAACAACCAAAAAAAAAAAAATGTAAATGAATGGGTGCGGGCACATTCCAATAAACCTTTATTTACAAAATAGTTGGTAGGCTAATTTGGTTCCCAGGCAATACTCTGTCAACTCCTACTGCATATGGTCAAAATATCTAACAAAGAAGTCAAGCCATGAATAAACACCTCTTTAGCAAATACCTCAACTTATGAGTTTTGGTGGAAACTGAGTATATCAGATTTTCACTTTTCCAACCTTCCATAAAACTATGGCACAGGCAAATGACCCAAGCACTACCAATCACATATACTCATCATAAACTGTTAATCTAGTGATACCGAGAAGCAAGAACTATCCAGAATCCACTTTGGCAGCTAGTGGTTGAAGGGTCTGTGAACACATGCAGTGTACAGTATAGATGTTCAGCAGTGCAAGCTGTGGTATCCACTGTGTTCAGTGCTAGCAGCAGTAGTATCTTTACCAAATATGTGATAAAGAGTATGGATCATAGTTGTCTAGCCCCAAGTCTATTTCTCCAGCACTCCCAACAATTCTGTAGCTACCCACTATCCTTTTAATAAATTCATTTTCTTTAAATTGACCAGAATTGGGTTCCGCTACATGTAAGTAACAACCCTGAAAGACCTTTACAGTAGCACCATCAGCATCACTTGGGAACTCGGCAAAAAATGCAAATTCTCAGATTCCATCCCAGACCTAGTGAATCAGAATCTCTGGGAGTAATGTGGTTTAATGAGCCCTACAGGTGGTTCTGATGCACAGAAAGTTTAGAACAAGTGGCTTATTGGTAGGATCTACGCCACTCGGGTTATCTGGCTGATAACCTATTAATGAGGAGGAACGCAAGCACTGAGATGTCTAGTAAATCCTGGTCCCTCCAGTGCACCTGGTTTTAGGGTCACAAGATGTTAAGCATTTATGAAAGGACAGAAAATAATCTCCCAGAACAAAGGATGGTTGTAGTAGCAAACTGATTCTCTCATATGATGTGAGTGGTTATGGTTTTGGTTTATGCAGGACAGCAAGTATTGATAGTTGTTGACTGTATAATGCTGGTCTTAGAAAGGGGTTTCTTCGAAATTGAGTTATTTGTAGTGAGGTGGATGGACCTAGAGACTGTCATACAGAGTGAAGTAAGTCAGAAAGAGAAAAACAAATACCGTATGCTAACACATATATATGCAATCTTAAAAAAAAATTGGTTCTGAAGAACCTATGGGCAGGACAGGAATAAAGACACAGACGTAGACAATGGACTTGAGGACACGGGGAGGGGGAAGGGTAAGCTGGGACGAAATGAGAGTGTGGCATGGATATATATACACTACCAAATGTGAAACAGATAGCTAGTGGGAAGCAGCCACAGAGCACAGGGAGATCAGCTCGGTGCTTTGTGACCACCTAGAGGGGTGGGATAGGGAGGGTGGGAGGGAGACGCAAGAGGGAGGGGATATGGGGATATATGTATACATATAGCTAATTCACTCTGTTATACAGCAGAAAGTAACACACCATTGTAAAGCAATTATACTCCAGTAAAGATGTTAAAAAAAAAAAAGTGTTAATTCCTGCCTGGAAAAAAAAAAAAAGTAACGGGTTTCTTGTGGTTTCTGTACCAATTATCTCTGAGACAGGCTAAAGGTACTGCACTATCTGTTAGGCTTTTGGTATGTCCAAGATCAATAAAAGCTATTATAGAAAGCCAGAACAAACAAACAAACAACCCTGACAGAGGCAGACTGGAAGTCTTGCAGATATTTCTTGGTAATAAAAAATTTAAATGCTATATTCAAAGTGATGTTAATTATTTAGTGTGCACTTGAAAGCTGCTCTACTCAACGTGACAGAGGGAAATCATGAGGAAGATGAAAAAACTCAGAATTTATGACATTCCAGATCAGTAACACCTAGATCAGCCACTGGTTCTGTAACTACAAAATACTGCAGAAATTATCCAGGGGTATTAGAAGAACAAATACCAACTCAGGATTAGAGAATAAAAATAATAAGTTCTACTTGGGCAAAAAGAAGGTGAGGAAGCGGTGATGACTCAGCGCTTCCTAAAACATATCAGCCATACCCTCTCAGCCAGTCAGTTACATGAGTGAAGGTAAGCTGAGGTGGGGGAGGCCACTGCCATCCTACAAACTGCCCTTCAAGTGATCCATACCTAATGCATTCACTGTAGGCATATTCTATGACTTTTCAATTTCACTGTTAAATGAAATATTCAATTCATATTTGCAGCTCTGTATGTATGAGGAATTAATAATTCTGCTAAGTATACACTTCTAATTAAGCACTTTGGGATTTCTAACCCCTTCGTCAACACTGTACCAAGCAGTACACTTCTCTCAGCAACTCCATCTCTCAATTCGGCTGACTGCTGCTCTACACATGCTTATAAAACCAACCAAAACTTGGAAAACTCAAAGTGGAATGCTTAGAGCAATTCTGAATTTTTTGTTTCTCAAAGTCTAAAACTAGTTTATTTCTTACCTATGATAGGCTTAAGTCATCACATATAACTTTCAATACAACATCAAGTATCTAAAACACTCATTAACCAAGATATTTTACTCGTTATCCCAGCAATTCTAACAATTAAAAAACTCTCAGGATGGATCTCTATGGTTAGTACAGATTCAATCCCAAGATATACACATTCTGCAGCTGTAGTTGTATAATCAAAACTTATGCTGAAGAATCTTCCCCAAATTACCGTTAGGCTGCCTTCAGCCTAACAGTGTGGTTAAAAACTTGGACTGTGGAGACAGCTGTGGTTTCAAATTCTGCCTCTATCAGTTACTAACCATGTAACATTGGATAATTTGCTTAACATTTATTTTTTGTACAATAGGAATGACAAACTGCTTCCTTTTAAACATAAAATAAAATAATACCTATTAAATGTGTAGCATGGACACTATCACATGGTAACAAATGTGTATTATAAAATTACAAAACAAAGGTTAAATTATGTTCAGCAGACAATTAAAGCTATTTTAAAGATTTTCAACAATATCTCCAAGTTAACAAGCTCATACATTAAACACAGAACTCCATTCCATTGGTTTTATCATCCGGGAAGGTGTAAATATATTCTGCAAAATGGCAATAAAGGGCTATATAACACTTACCACACCTGGAGCCCAGACCATGGATTCTAAATACCATTTCCTACTAAAAGGAACCCAGGTTCCTCAGATATTCGGTTGGCCAAAAAGTTCCTTCGGCTTTTAAGTAAAAATAAAATACACATTTTTCATTTTCACCAAGAACTTTGTTGAACTATGTATTCACTGTTTTGTTCCACTGCCTTCTGCCATTTTTCAGGCAACTTCATAATTCCATCTTCCCAAAACTTTTTATCTTTTTGAGCAAAGAACTGTTCCAGGTGCCTTTTACAGTCTTCCAGGAAATGGAAATTTTTTCCATTAAGAGAATTTTGTAAAGACCGAAATAAATAGAAATCTGAAGGTGCCATGTCTAGTGAACACGGCAGATGAATCAGAACTTCTCAGCCAAGCTATAACAGTTCTTACCTGGTCATAAAAAAAATCATGTGGTCTCGTGGTATCCTGATGGAAGATAACGCGCCTTCTGTTGACTAATTCTGGACGCTTTTTGTCGAGTGCCGCTTTCAGTTGGTCTAACTGGGAGCAGTACTTGTTGGAATTAACCGTCTGGTTTCCTGGAAGGAGCTCATAAGAGAGGACTCCCTTCCAATCCCACCATATGCACAACATCACCTTCTTTGGATGAAGATCGGCCTCTGGTGTGGTTGGTGGTAGTTCATTTAGCTTGCCCCATGATCTCTTCTGCTCCACATTATTGTACAGTATCCGCTTTTCATCTCCCATCACAATTTGTTTTAAAAACGGAACATTTTCATTATGTTTAAGTAGAGAATCGCATGCGGTAATACAGTCAAGAAGATTTTTTTCGCTTAACTTATATGTGGAACATCAAAGTGATTCACATAACCAAGCTGGTGCAAATGATTTTCAATGCTTAAGATCTGGATATCTTGAATATGTCGGCTATCTCCAGCATGGTATAATGTTGATTGTTCTCAATTAATGTCTCGATTTGATCGCTATCAACTTCAATTGGTCTACCTGACCGTGGAGCATCGTCCAGCAAGAAATCTCTAGCACCAAACTTCGCAAACCACTTTTGACATGTTCGATCAGCCACAGCACCTTCTCCATACACTGCACAAATCTTTGTGTGTTTCAGTTGTGTTTTTACCTTTCTTTAAATAATAAAAGCATAATATGCCAAAAAAGTTGTTTTCTTCCATCTTCAATATTAAAATGGCTACACAAAAATTCACCAATTTTGATGTTTTTTTTAAAATGCACGCTGACATGACAGCTATCACAATACA
Organism: Phocoena sinus; assembly: GCF_008692025.1. Classification (NCBI taxonomy): domain Eukaryota; kingdom Metazoa; phylum Chordata; class Mammalia; order Artiodactyla; family Phocoenidae; genus Phocoena; species Phocoena sinus. Next base: position 63,088,458 of record NC_045765.1, on the reverse strand, counting down.
ATCTAACAAAATTGTTTCACATGAAGATAAAGACAACTAAGCGAGCCATCTTACGGAAAACACCGAACGAACTTTTTGGCCAATCCCATAAACGGCTGATTTCAGTAGTAGAGCAAGGAAAGTAAAAGCCTGGAACACCTTTTTGGGCCAGAAAGTAAAGTACTACTTAAAGACTACTGGTTCATGCCAAAAGGACCTGACTTAGAAAGGGCTCCCAGTGGCTAAAGTTGGGGCAGCCTAAGAATCAAAAAGAATAATGACAATATTAAAAATACAAAAATAATCCTTGAATTCAGTGATTTTTTTTTTAGAGAAAGAGGAGAGGGGCAAGTGGGGAAAGTTATTCTATACAGAATACCAGCTAATTAATGGAGGGGTAATAAACAACCTACACTTTCTACTGAACACTGAACACTTTCACCTGGGTGACTCCTCAGCAACTCAAGTGCAAATATCCAAAGTTAAACTGATTATCTGCACCCCTAGCTGTGTCTTGCTCCTCGGTTCCCTGATTTAGGTGACAGTACTCACCTTCAATGGCTCTGGTAAGAAATCTATCAATCCTACTTTAAACATCTCTGCTCACCATCTCAACTGGAGCAATTTAGGGATTCATTATTTCTTACTGGATAACAGAAAACAGCCTTCTTGCCTCTAGTCTGGTCCCCTGTAATCCATTCTTCAGAGTGCTGCCAGAGTAATCTTTCTAAAAAGAAAATGCAAGCTCCTTAACAAGGAGAACACAGCCCTTCATGTTCTGGATCCTGACCATGCCTGCAGCCTCACCTATTTTACTACTTATTCTTGTCCCAATGTTCCAGCTACGCAGGCAACTTGCATGTTCATACCAAGCTCATCTTGTGGCCTTGGAAAATGCTGTTCCCTTTTCAGGAAACACACATTGTTCCTTCTTCACCTAACTTTTATATATTCAAATCTATACTCATGTCAGGGTTCCCTTTTCTAAAACAATTTGAATGACACCTGCCTACCCTTTACTCCTGTCTCCCAACAGCCCTCCTACAAAACTCCTGAGCACCTGATATGTGCAACTATCACAGTACTTAACCAGGCTGTATTTTGTCTGTGTACTTGCCCATCTCCTCCCCTAAGAACTTTAATCTTTTAACCCTAGCACTTAAAAACAGGACTTTAAAAATATTTACCACACAAACATTCATCAGGCAGTCTTCCACAAAAAAAGTATGCATTCAACTCTGCCTCAGAGAGTCATTTAAGGAGCTCATAAGCAATCCAAACTTCAGTTGCCACTTGTGACACTTATAAACTCTCTTCTAAAAAATATACTATGATGAAGCCTTCTCGTATTAAATGAATGCTTTTAAGAAACCAAACTAGAACAGGCTACCATCCTCTGAAAACAAGTTATAAAACAGAATGGTATAAAAAAAAAAAATCACATATCAAGCACACCTGTTTTCATTCTACATAAAACTTGAGAATGATAAACTTCCATTAAATTGACACATGCACCTTAAAGTATTATACTTCATATAGTACAGTCGCAATTAAATGAGAGACATTTATTTAGGAAAATATTAGGCCTCTATATAGATGTCAGTAAAAAAACACAGTTCAAAGCTTAAAATGTAACCTAAAGTTCACTGATAAAGAGAAAGCAGTGGGGCACTACTGGACTGAGGAAGTGACTGATGAATCACGTGACCTTGAGCAAGACATTTTACCTCTCTCAAGTTCAGTTCCTTTATCTGTATGCAACCCATTTCACTAGCTCTTGAACCATCAGCTAAAGTATTTTTGGAAGAGCTACATATACATATGTTCACAAATACATGCTAGGTGGTGCTGCTACTTCTGCTATGTACTAAGTGTCCTGTCCAACGAGTCCCATTGCCTCTGCCACATGTCAAAGCCAGAAGCCCTAGGGCTGCCAAAATTTCAGTTTGGGGCAAAGTAGTGGAGAATGTCTGGTAGTAGTGAACATCAAATGGGGGCTGCTTATGCCTCAAGTTCTTAATAAAGTGGCTCATTCAGTTTTTATTTACAGCAAGACCTCAGTTTATACAGGCCAGTTCAAGGTAAAGCCAAATGATAACTACAATGTTACAGAGCTCACAATCCTACATCCCTTTCAAAGAACATGACTTTGTCAGTCAAGTTCACCATGCCTGGCTGCTCCTCCTCTTTGCAGAATTCTCTCTCAGGGAAGATCCTCATCTCTCAAAAACAAGATTTTATGGTGTCTAAACTCCTGAATGGCCACAGTTTTTTTCTCAAGTTGGGAATCTCCAATACATGTAAAATGAGGTGTCATGCAAAAGAACCATCTAATAAAGGCCCCATCCAGATCTAGTATTCCCTTTCTATACAGTTTAGCTTACAAATGAAGGTCAGACGGGCCCAGAAGCGTAAATAAGTTCTCTTATTTTCCAAGGAACCCTCTGAATGTGCATCTGCTGTAGAAAAGCACAACAGAATCTTTGTTCTGCCACCCTCAAGGATGCACACAGTGACTCACTCAAAAATGACTCCAAGTACAATGGTGCATTTTCGCCAATTAAGAAAAAATCTCTACAATGTACACTTAAAAACCATTACTCTAAGTTCTGAAATAGATTAACAAATAATTACAAGAATACTAAAGTTTACATTCTTTCAGTCCAAGTTCCCTCTTTAACTTTTGGTAACAAAAATAAGCTATTTTTTGTTTGTTTGTTTTTTAACAAAACCCTTTTCTGGATTGTGAATAGGCAATTACACTAACATCTAGCTGAGCATGAAATATTTGCCCAGCAAAAGTTTTAAGCCACCTGGTTAAAAACACATGAAAAGTTAAAACTGGCATTGCAGTTAAAACTGGAAATGTGTTTCAAAGCCATATAAAAAAGAAGTTCCTGTTTCAAGGTATGACTTAAGTTCCTCTATCTGAATTGTCTCTGAAGAACTGCCAGGTAAAACACATAGTTTCTTTATGGTAATTGTACATTATTCTTATTTTAATAAGAGGATATTAATGGCAAATTTTGCCATTGTGCCAAACTTCATCAGTCTTTTTTCCCCAGCACTTCAAGTATCAGACCAACAAAAATCACTACTAGAAAAATAGGGGAACAGTATTTTTCAGATTCCTTTTCTCTTTAAAGTCATTTACGCTACAAATATTTGGCTACCTACTATGTAACAAGTATTGCATGATGGAAACTGGGAGATAAGGAAACAGTCACTGTCTTCAAGGAGCTTACAGTCCAGCCAGAGAGACAAACATGCCAGTAATCATAACACAGTACAGTAACTGCTATGGCAGAGGAAGGGACACAGAGAAGGAGTGGAAGATGAGATTTCAGTGAGGAGTCTGGATTTGTCAAATGAGAGGATGGTGTTCTAGACAAAGGAAATAGCAAACTAATATGTATGGCTACATTTATTGAGTGCTCATTATGACTGGTACTTTGCTAAATAAATCCTTACATATATTATCTTATTCAGTCCACGTAACAATCCCCCAAAGATATTCAATCTTAAAGTTAGGTAACTTTCCTAGGGTCACTCAAATTCTCACTGCTAGAGCCCAGATCTGAAGTAGGCTTGTCCAAATCCAAATTCCAGGGCCCTAAACACTTTCCCACCCTATATAAAGCACACAGAAAGAATATGGCACAATGGACAATGCTTTTAATCTCTGTCTATATATTAGAATTACTTAAGGAGCCTTCTATAAATACCAATGCTTGATACTCCATTCCAGAAGGTTCTAATACAAGAAATGAAGGGTGGGCCTGCGCATTAAAAAAAAATTCCCCAGGTTGAAAAACATATGTAGCCCAGGTTGAAAAGTACTGTGTTAGGATATTTACATTTCTCTAATGATTAGTGATATTGAGCATCTTTTCATGTGTTTGTTGGCCATCTCTATGTCTTCTTTGGAGAAATGTCTATTTAGGTCTTCCCCCCATTTTTTCAGTGGGTTGTGTTTTGATATTGCGCTGCATGAGCTGTTTGTATATTTTGGAGATTATTCCCTTGCCGGTCTCTTCGTTTGCCAATATTTTCTCCCATTCTGAGGGTTGTCTTTTCATTTCGTTTATGGTTTCCTTTGCTGTGAAAAAGCTTTTAAGTTTAATTAGGTCCGATTTATTTTTTTTTAATTTTCATTACTCTAGGAGGTGGGTCAAAAAGGTCTTGCTGCGATTTATGTCAAAGAATGTTCTGCTTATGTTTTCCTCTAAGAGTTTTATAGTGTCCGACCTTACATTTGGGTCTTTAATCCATTTTAATTTTATTTTTGTGTACGGTGTTAGGGAGTGTTCTAATTTCGTACTTTTACATATAGCTGTCCAGTGTTCCCAGCACGACTTATAGAAGAGATTGTCTTTTCTCCATTGTATATTCTTGCCTCCTTTGTCATAGATTAGGTGACCATAGGTGCGTGGATTTATCTCTGGACTTTCTATCCTTTTCTATTGATCTAAACTACTATGAGGTATCACCTCACACCAGGCAGAATGGCCATCATCAAAAAATCTACAAACAATAAATGCTGGAGAGGGTGTGGAGAAAAGGGAACCCTTCTATACCGTTGCTGGGAATGTAAATTGGTACAGCCACTATGGAGAACAGTATGGCGGCTCCTTAAAAACTAAAAATAGAACTACCATATTATGCAGCAATCCCACTCCTGGGCATATACCCGGAGAAAACCATAATTCAAAAAGATACAGAAGATGTGGTACATACATACAACGGAATATTACTCAGCCATAAAAATGAACGAAATAGTGCCATTTCCAGAGACGTGCATAGACCTAGAGACTATCATACAGAGTAAGTCAGAAAGAGAAAAACAAATATCGTATAATATCGCTTATATGTGGAATCTAGAAAAATGGTACGGATGAACTTATTTGCAAAGCAGAAGTCGAGACACGGATGTAGAGAACAAACTTGTGGATACCAAGGGGGGAAGGGGGAGGGTAGGATGAACTGGGAGATTGGGATTGACATACATACACTACTATGTATAAAACAGGTAACTAATGAGAACCTACTATATAGCACTGGGAACTCTACTCAATGCTCTGTGGTTACCTAAATGGGAAGGAAATCTAAAACAGAGGGGATATATGTATACATATAACTGATTCACTTCGCTATACAGCAGAAACATAACATTGTAAAGCAACTTTACTCCAATAAAATTTTTTTTTAAAAAGTACTGTGTTAGGATATTTATATAAGTAGTTTAAAATGCATGTGTTTGGGGGTGGGGGTCGATAAGGCAGAAGATAATGGAGGACTTTACATCTTTCCCATTCCCCTCAGAGCCAAACTCACAAACAGTAAACTTACTGCCTTCACTTTCTTGGGTCTGATTCTCACTTTAATCCACTGCAGTCAGGCTCTGTATTCAGTCCACTGAAACCATTCTGATGGATGCAACCTGAAGAATTTATGAGTCCTCACCTTTCTTGAACTCTATATAGTACCTGACATTAATGATTAGGGATTTCTCTATGAAATGTCCTCCTGTAACACCACTTTTCTGTTCTCCTTCTACCTCTATAAACAATTTCTTTTCATTCTCTTCGGCAGTTTTCTTTTCCTTCCCCCATCCCTTTAATATTAGAGCACCCAAAGGGTCTGCCCTTCTGTTCTCACTTAGTTTTCTCACTCTGAGTATTCCTACCAATCCCATGACTTCACCTATGACCCATATGCTGTAGACTCTCAGACCCATAACCTGGTTTGACCTGAAGCTCCAAATGCTTACTGAACATCTCTATCTGTGTCTCCTGTAGAGAGCCTCAAACCCTTTCCAAAACTGAATTCTCTTTCTAGCCTAATTCTGCTCTTTAATAACGTACTCTTATACACAGTTACTCAAATGAGAAATTCAGAAATTATCTGAACTTTTGCATTACTCTGAACAGACCCAACCCAAGTCTGTCCCAACAAGCAAAAGACAGAAAAGTTTTGCCAGATTTGCCCCAGAACTATTGCATACACTTGAGAAGAATATAAGGACAGACTATATCTTTGCCTCAAGTGCAGCATTTGGGGTTTGAGGCAGTTACCGCAAGAGTAGGCTTGGACAGAATGAGGTGGTCAATCCAAAAGGGTAGGTGAGTCACGGTATAAAAAAGGATAAGTACATGAAGATCAAAGAAAGCCAAGAGAGGAGCTTCAAAGTCCAGTCCAGAGATAAAATGCAAAGAACCAAGATAGCTTCATAGTCCTCTTGGTTGCTGTAAAGAATACACACTGTATGATTCCACTCAAATGAAATTCAAAAACAGGCAGAACTAATTTATGGTGAAAGATGTCAGAACAGTTTCCTTTGGGAAAGGGTACTGATTGGGAGGGGCAAAGGGGGAGTTTCTGGAGTGCTGGTTATATTCTCTATCATGATTTGCATGGTAGCTAAATATATTTGTGAAAATTAAGCTGGTTTATACTTAAAAGCATGCGGACTTTACAGTATGTGTATTAGTCAATTTCAAAGTTAAAAAAAAAAAAACTGGTGGGATGTACAAATTCCCGTTTCAACCAGTGACCATGTTGGGCCAATTTTACTTCCTCACTATTCCACTATCAAGTATTCTGCTACCTTATCTCACTCCTGAACTACTGCATTTGTTTCCTATAACCAGATCCGTATCTCCTGATTTCCCGGTTATCCTGATATAATCATTAACAGTCTTGCCTTTCACACAGAAAAATATCGTGGTTTGGACAAAATGTTATTTGTTCATCCTACTGTAAACCACCCTGCCTCTAAGGTAGCCGGCCTGTGCCCTTCCCGACCCACCCCCTGCCCTCCCCTACATCCTCAACAGTGCCCACAGAGTAATCTTTGTAAAACTGATCTTATTTCTGGGCTTTAAACCCTCCAACAGTTCTCCTTTATTTACAACATCCAGTCCAAATCCCTGAAATGATCCAATCCTGCTATTATACCCAGCTTCAACATTTAACATCTACCACGATGTACCATCCCCTTACACACACAAACACCCCATACACTAACTAGCCCAGTGTTTTGCAACCTTTTTTCATTATCACATCCCTCCAAAGAATATTTTTCATAATTGCCACCCCATCTCCAATTAAATATTAAGGAATAAGACTTTGTCAGGTAGGGATGAGTTTTGTGTAGATATTACTACACAAACCACAGTAATATCTAAGATTTTTTTTCACTCCCCCCAGATGACCTAATTTTTGTCCCTTTGGGGATGACATCATCCCCATTGGGAATGCATGCTCTAGCCTTACAGACTGGCTTCTTGTTCTACAAATGTACCTGGCTTGTCACCATTAGTGCCTTTGCTCCTGCTGCTCGCTGCCTGGAATGACCTCCCTTCTGGATATCATCCAGACAGCTATTCACGATATCTAAGCTTTAATTTAAGGCTCCTCCAAGAAGCCTGTTCTTTCCCCACTTGCAGTTGTAAAGTACCCTATCCATACCTTTGTCACTAGTAACCTTAACATTTTACTAATGTTTTCATGTCAGTCTCCTAAGTCACTGAGGAATAGGGACCATGTCCAATTTCTCTCTACTACCTTGGCTTTCAGTATTGTGCCTAACATATCATCTGTTAACTGAATGGATAAATTAATGTTATCATCTGCATGAGGTAACCATACATCTCAATTTGCTGGAGACAGACCTTTAATCTGTTTTCCTGGTATAAATATTAACCCACCTCTTTTAATTCTCAAAAATGATCTGGATGATAACTTATATTGCTAACCTATCTAGGCAGTGGGAAATAATTAAATCCTGAGCAAGAATAGAAGATGATCAGACCCGAGTATTAGAAAGATCACTCTAGCAATAATATGACAATAAATAAAAAGACTCAAGGAAAAATTCAGGGGTGAAACGATAAAAGTGTGAACTAGGGTAGTACAGCTGGATAGGAAGAGGAAGAGAGAGATTCAAGATGTAAAATCAAACAAGATTTAGTGACCAGTTAGATATAGAGAGGAAGACAGCCGGGGGAATCAAGAGTAAAAACACTAATTTCTGGATTGAGCAACTGGGGCAGTCACCAGCAGAATATTAAAGAGGAGGAATGATGATGGTTTCAATTTGAGACTAGTGATTGAAGAACCTGGAGGACAATTTACTGGTTAGATATATGAATCTGAAGCACATGGAAGGGGGTAACATGCGCTATACAGACCTAGGTGTCAGCCTATAAAAATTAACTGAAGTCACGGTGCAGAATGAGACCACCCAGGATGTACAAAATCAGCAATTCTAATGAACAGAAGTATTATCTTTTTAACATGAGGACTTTAAAAAATTAATTCTAAATTTTGTTCTGTTTAACATATTTATTGATCATTTAATATGCACAAAACACGGTATTAAGCACTTAGAGACAGAAATATAAGAGAAATAAGGTGTTCACTCCGAGGTAAAAAAGAAAGATTACAGAGGAAGAATGGCACTGAGGGTTTCCCTGGTGGCGCAGTGGCTGAGAGTCCGCCTGCCAATGCAGGGGACGCAGGTTCATGCCCCGGTCCAGGAGGATCCCACATGCCGTGGAGCAGCTGGGCCCGTGGGCCATGGCCGCTGAGCCTGTGCGTCCGGAGCCTGTGCTCTGCGACGGGAGACACCACAGCGGTGAGAGGCCCGCTTACCGCCCAAAAAAAAAAAAAAAAGAATGGCAATGAATATGGACTGAGTTGAGAAAAAGCCAAATTCAAGGTCTCAGTTTTGACTGTGGCATCTTTAATTTTGGCATAACGATTCAAAATGAGTATCTTAACAGCTTTTCTTGCTTTAGAGCACTTAGCTTCCCCCAGAGTATTTAACTCTAAAATTTTCCATTAAAAAAAAAAAGATCTTTGTAAGGTGGGAAAGGAAATCAGAGAACCAGCTCAGGAAAGATAATGTGCTGTGGAAGCTGAATCTACACAGTAGGAGAAATGGCCAGAAAAGTAAAAACTGTGTTAGAACACAGTTCTAAATGGCATACTTTACGCAAGTTTCCATTCTCAGTGTCTGGCTCACTAGGATTATGCTTGAGTTGATAGTTTCATGTAAGGACAACAGATGGGTCAAAATAAAAGAACCATTAATTTTGTCCCAGAAACAAACAGAAGAGTTCTTTATTCATTAATTATATGATGCAAACATCTGATTACAAGACACTGATTCTTATCTATTTGTATATTTTTTTATAATGCTTTGTACCCAGTATGTATTCAAGGAAAAATAAGCTAAATCAATGCTTTATCCCCTTCTATTACACACTTTATTGGCTTAGCTTCCAGGACAGCACCACTCTATCCTAGTTTTTTTTCTTCTGCACTGTTTGCTCCCATGCCTTCTCCTTTGCTGGTTTCTGCTCTTCTCCCCTGACCTTGTAGTGATCAAGTGCCCCAGGGCACTGTCTTTGGTCCTCTTCTATTCCCATGTACACTCACTACTTCGGTAATTTCATCTAGTCTCCTGACTTTCGACATTATCTGTAAGCTAATAACTATAAAATTTCTATTTCCAACTCAGCCTTCTCTTTAGAAATAATTATAAATTGTATACGCAACTCCTTACCTGACATTTCTAACAGACATTTCAAATGTGACATGTTCAAAACTGAATTTCTGATCCACTCCCCTCCCCAAAACTACTCCTCCTGCAGCTTTCCCAGTCTCTTTTTTTGTGTGTGTGGTACGCGGGCCTCTCACTGCTGTGGCCTCTCCCGTTGCGGAGCACAGGCTCCGGACGCACAGCCTCAGCAGCCGTGGCTCACGGGCCCAGCCACTCCGCGGCATGTGGGATGTGGGATCTTCCCGGATCGGGGCACGAACCTGCGTCCCCTGCATCAGCAGGCGGACTCTCAACCACTGCGCCACCAGGGAAGCCCTTCCCAGTCTCTTTGATGGCAGCTCAAACTCTCTTCAATGGTAACTCCAACACTCCAGTTATTCGGCCCAAAAACCTTGAAATCATGTTCGATTTTTTTTTCTTCCTCAAAGCACAATCTAATCCATTTAGCCTGTTGGCTAAATCCTGTTTCCATAATTGACTACTACTCACCACCAGCATTACTATCACTTTACTCTGAGTTATGATCTCTTCCCTGCTTTAATGTGATAACCTCTAACTGATGTTCCTGTTTCTTTCTACCCTTGCTCCCACAGTTTATTCTCAACCCAGCAAGCAGCCAGAGGATGCTTTAAAAACTAGGATAACATCGTTCCTCTGCTTCAAAACACTTTGGTGGAAAACAAAACCCTCTTTCACTCAAAGTAAAAGTCAAAGAATTTACAATTTAGGAAGTCCTGCATGATAAGCTCCATCCTACACCACCACTATCACCTCTCTGACTTCATCTCTTACCACTCTTCTCCAGTCACTCAGAGCTCCTTGCTATTCCTTGAGTGCATCAGACACGTTCCCATCTTAGAACTTTTGCAATGACTATTCTACTTGGAAAGCTATTTCCCCATATATCCCCATGGCTAACTCTATCACATGAATCAGACTTTAATCAAAATTCATCTCAACCAGGACACCAACTACCTTAAATTGCACCCAGTCCTTGTCCCTTACTTCCAATTCCTTTATCCTGCTCTTTCTTTAACTAGCAATTATCAGCTAACATATTATGTAACATACTTGTTTATTATATTTATCTGCCTACTCCCCTCTCTCTTCTGTTAGAATGTAAACACCAATAGGGCATGCCTGTTTTGTTCACTGATACATCCTAGTGCACAAAATAGTGCCTTGAACTGGTAAGCTTTCAACAAATAATTGTTGAGTGAATATATTTATAATAGACCCTTAAGAGTCCACTAAAAAGAATAAGGATCTTCTGAAAGCAGGCATGACCCTATAAGAATTTCATCAAATTATTTATCACAAATAACTCAAAACTAGGATTCAATTTATCACTTCTTTATTGATACTTCTGTACCCCGAACAAATTCTACACTCATTCAAAAGCACTGCCAATGATGGGACATCCCTGGCGGTCCAGGAGTTAGGACTCCACGCTTTCACTGCCAAGGGCCCGGGTTCAATCCCTGGTGGGGGAACTAAGATCCCACAAGCCACGTGGCGTGGCAATCAAGCAACCAATAAATCAATAAACAAAAGTTTAAAAAGCACTGCCACTGATTCAAGCAGTTAACAAGTTATGCTGCTAGATGTCAGAGCTCCAGTCTGTGTACTGTGGGCAGCTGTTTAGCATTTCCTTAAGCTACGCTGCTGTTCCAGTAAAACAAGATAAAGTACTTACACAGCACGCAATGGCCACCACAACTTTGTGAACAGTTTAGAAATTTTCCTAAAACTCAAAAATAAGCAATTTCAAAGTAGGTAATTCTGTTATTAAAGAAAATTAGGATCTTCCCATTAAATTGTGAATTTATCATAAGTAATACTTAAAAGTAAAACCTACATTATACATTGTAAGCCTTGTATGATACTTTCTAATGATATTAGAACTATGGTAGATTCACCTGTTCAAAGTGAATGCTTTCAATTAACTCACAATGACCTCAAGAATTATCAGAGGAAAATTAAGACACATGGGATTACAAATGCAGGTCTTAAAAAGAGGACCGTGGAAAGTGGTAGAATTTGCTTTCTTTCTATGCAAAGATCAGGATTTCCAATAACAAAGTTTGACCCAGCAGCTACAATTACAGCTTGACTAATATCATGTCACAAAAGGTCAGCCCAAATTACTGAGACTTACTATGCAAAACATTATTAATCTGAAAAACACAAAAGTGATTTAGGAAGAACTAACCAAAGCACTTCATTTTATATATTGCAATTACACACAAGACAATCCAACAATCCATTCACATTGTTGTTAGTTTTTGCTTTTTGGTTTAGGAAACATCCCACTTATTATGGAAACTTATACAAATCAAGGAAAACCTTCCCTCCCCCGCCCCCAATTTAAGCCTCTATAGGGATTGCCAAGGTTAACAGGTTTCAGTTATTTGCCCGAACACCAGCCTTCAGCTCAAGTGAAAATCATTTAACTCAATACAGCAGGTTTTGGATCCAAGCACAAAATACTTTAACATTTCCCAGTGACACACAAAAAACTACCTCCCCAGAACTTATCTTCAGATACGCATAATTCTCCACCAGAATTCATCATCTGACTGGATGCAAAGTTTTAAACTGATCTTGAAAACTTTATCTTTCTTTGGGCAATTGAACAGCATTTCAAAGAACTTTAAGAGAAGTTATTTCTTAATAACACGGCTGTTATAGTTCACTTACAATTTTTCATAGTCTACCTATCTACGGGACAATCTCAGTCCGAGACCCACATTTTACCCTGAAAAAATACGATTTAGTAATGGTGCTTTTTTTGTCGAAAACACTGCGAAGTCACCGGCAAGGACGGGTGTGCGGGGAAGGCGGCACAGCGAGCGGGAAAGACGGTCGTCACCCGCCCGCGACCAGGGCCCGGGTCAGGGCCGGGGACTCAGAGAACAGATACCTTGGCAGCAGGTGCGAGGCTCTGACAAGGGGGCAGTTGCCGCAAGTTTCGGACCGACAGAGGGATGCTGTCCGTTGGACAGCGGGAGGCGCGCCGGGCCAGCTGGCCTTACCTCGGGCGTCCGCTCGGGCGGCTTCTTCTTCAGCGCCTGCCTAGCTCCGGGGTCCACGGGTGAGTTCATGGTCGCGGCCCCGGCCCCCGTGCTCCCCAGCCTGCCCTTAGCAGCCCACGCGACAGCCCATTCACCCTAGGTAGGGGGGCTACACCCTCTTCCCCCTCCCCTGAAGAAGGGAGCTCCAGACTGCGGGGGGGACCCCGCTTTGGCAAACAAGCCTTCGCACGGCCCGCCCAGGGCCTCAGCCCACGCGCGACTGGCCAGAGAAGCCCGCGCGGGGGCGGAGGAAAGGCGAGTGCGCGTGCGCAGCACGCGCAAGCGCGCAAACGGGCGCCTAAGGGCGTGACTCTGAAATGACGTAAAAACTGGGGCGGTGCAGTGAAGCCTCCTCCAACCCTTCTTCGTGAGATTTGAAGAAACGTCGCGAGACATCACCCAAGCCCGTCACGGGATCCGCCTCGGAGTTGGGGTTTCCGCCGCACCAGTTTCCGGTGGGGGGGGGGGCGCTGAAAACGCGCTGTGACCTACTGAACGAGAATAGCGTGTTGGGGATCGAACCAGTGCGGCAGGTGTTCTGGGTGGAGAGTTCTGTTTGTGCCAAAATCCGGAAGCTCGGGGCATGGCCAAGCCCGGGGCGGAGCTCCAGGTCTGCAACTCCGACACCGCTCCCTAGGAGAACGTGCGGAAGTCGAAGCGGCCATTCGCAAACAAGGAAGGTCACAGCTTCTCTTCCCTGTCTTCTAATAAAACGAATCTCTTGTGTAAGGAGCCCGCCGAGAACTACCTGCCTTGTCTAAGACGGACGCCCTGACATCAGGGCAGAGGAACCGAAGTTTCGTGGCCTTGAGCAGGGGTGGGCAGCCACCGTGCCTGCAGCCAGCTCAAGAGTTACTGCTGGTTTGCGAAGTCAGTCTAGACTACGTTCACGTAACCACTGCCCAGGACAGCCTTCCCTCCGCCCAACCCCTTCTCAGGCAGCGGGCCTTAGAGTTGCCTGGCTCAGGAGTGACGGCGCTCTCACTACAGTTTACATACTAGTCTGTTTCCCAACAGGCCGAATAAGGCAAATTAACGTTTATTTACTAGTCCCTTGGTAAGAAAAACATCTCGACTACTCTCTGCGGCAGCCACACACCTGCAGAGGCTGTTTCTGCCTTAAGGTCACTGACAGAATTCCAGAATCCATCGTTCTAAACAGTCCTATGTCAGCGTACAGATAAGCCGTACAGGTTACACAGTTCCTTACTTTGGAGCCTCATAAGCATGTCCTTTCCACTGAATACATCTTAGTATTTCTTACAGCAATTGACATGGTTCACTAAATAACTCGAAGCGATTTAAGATTATGATGTTATTCACATTTATTTTTAATGACATGGTAATAAGAAAATTATATTTTAGAGTAACAGAAGGGAAAGGAGAGTTCAGGCTGCAACATTCACCGTTTCAGGGACCTAGTAATGATGGCTGATGTTAATAAGGGTTTTGTTTTCCGTTGGTCATTCACCTTGCCCAAACTTGAAGTTTACAACATAATATTAGCACACTTCGTTTTTAAGTATAGGACAAAAACCTTACCAGGGAGTTATGACTCAGCCACTCTGGAAGGAAATTTTCAGTTGATCACAATTGTGACATTGTCACTTTCGTCATTTTTTTGTGTATAAACATATCCTCTCAAAAGTCTGCGTAAGATCACAAAAGTTATCCCTTCCATTTTTGAAGCATGTTTCCAAAGCCAGAAGCATGTTTCCAAAGCCACATCAATATTTTGAAAAGAGGGAAAAGGCATTAAAACATGATGACCACGAGCTTGGACTTTAGGGGCAAACATCTGTATTTGTCTTTAATAGGCCATTTCTAGTTAAATGACTTAGTTATTTGATATTTCTAAACTTCAGTTTCCTTAACCGTAAAATGGGAATAGTAAAAGACCTATTGCTTTGGAATTCTCTTAAGATTACATGAGATAATTTATGTGAAGCATTTAGGATGTTGCCTGCACAATCCAGGCACTCTTTACTATTTCTATTACTTTACCTCTAGGAAGTGATTTCTCTAAAGCATATATTCAAATTTGAAGAATTGGATAGGTTTTTCCTTTACTGCTTTTTTTTTATTAGAACTATTAAGAATCACATTTAAGTATTCATGAAGATGTGGAGCAACAGGAACTCTCACAAACTGCCAGTTAAGTGTCTATTGGGAAACCAGTTAGAAAAAAAAGAAGTATCTAGTAAAGCTGAAACTAGCAAGCCCACTCCTTGATATATGTCCTAAAGAATACCCAGAAAAGATGAACAAAAATGGGCACTGTTCATATTAGCCAAAAATTGGAAATAACCGAATTGTCCATCAACTATAGAATGGGTAAATTGCTGTATATTCATTCAGTGAAACACGACCTACATAGCACATGAATGAATCTCCAACATAATGTTGATAGAAAAAAAGCAAAACAAAATATGGGGTATAATTACACAAAGTTCAAACAAGCAAAACTAAAGTATATCACTTAGAGATGCATACACAAAACTATTAAAAGAGAGCAAGGAAATGTTCACAAAAATCATGTTGGAATTTACAAAAATGAGAAGGGAGAGTATTATGATCAGGATAGGGCACATGGAGGAGGGGTGGAGATCCTGAATTACTGAAAATGATTTACTTCTTGACCTAAGTGATGGTTACATTAGTGTACATTTATTAATTTTATATAATACTAGACAAGAAAAAATTAAGTCTATAAAAGTAACATTAAAATAGACCTTATAAGACAGCAACAGTAAAAAACAGTATATTAATATCCACAGTAACTATACATACCTAAATTTAAACATATTTTCAAAATCTATCTTGTCCTTTCCTATCCTGTATTGTGCTTTGGTATGCTGAAAAAAGTGAGGAGACAGTGAGAGCTCTAGTAGCTATTTTCAGAGAAAAGCCAACCTCTACGATAGGATTCACCAACATTAACATGTAGCTGAAACAAAAAAGTAATGGTTCTGAATGCAAGTAACTTACTAAATTATAGGAAAACAAAAAGATGGTTACGTCTTTAAAAAAAAAAAGTAGCTTAACTACTTACCCTACCTTAATTTTTGTCATTATACTTACCACAACCTGACAGCATAATATCTTTGTCTATCTCCTCCACCAGCAGGAAATATGTAAACTTCATGAGAAAGTGTGTGTTATTTACTGACTTATCCCTGGCACCCAGACCCGTGCCCAGCACATAACAGGTGCTCAATCAATATCTGCTAAATGAACAAATTGATCTATCTAAGGACTAAGTGATTAAGAGGGGATTTTGCTTTTAAAAAGATAGACACTTGATTGCTTTCCAATGGCAAAGAAAGATATCTGGCTAGACAACTGTTCTATTATGCAAAACTGAATACTTATTAGGCACACACAATTATATGGCCATCTTTGTAGAACAACAGCAAACCATCAAAAGACTGAAGTTAAGAGCACTGGTTTTAATAGCACCTAGAATGGAGTAAGGAATTCAGATTTGGGGTATGCTGGGAAACTGAGTCACTACTAGTTGAAAACTAAGAGCACTTGCTGGCCCAATTTCTATCACTGAATAAGAATCTTTGAGGGTGGGGTCTAGGAATTAATACTTTCCAAACACTATCTAGGTGTTCCTAATATGCAACCAGGTTTGAAAACTACTTTAAACTAACTCAGGTTTTGGACTAGTCTGACCCATCTTAATTCCGACACAATGAAGGATATTGACTTGTGAGTGATGAAGCAAATGTATGACACAAAAGTGGCATCACAAGTTTCTTGAGGAAATAATATCTTCTTTATATTTACACAACACTTCAACAAGGTTATTCCCTTTGAGACAATTTAGGTAACACTGCTTTTATCAATAATTTTACTTTGACTGTTGAGGTGAATATAAAAACATGTTTTGGGACTGTCCTTGTTACAATGGTCACTTGGAAAGGAAGGAATCTCCAACCTCTTCAACTTAATACTCTCCTTAAATACAGTTATACCTAGGGCAGGTCTAATCAGATAGTGCTAACCTGGGCAGAGAGCTGTCTGCAACCTGATGAAGGGATAGGTCTAGGCTCATACTTTTATGAAAAGGAGAGTCCCTTTTAAAGGAAACGTTATAAGGGGACCAAATCCTGGGGTATTGGCAAGAAAGAAGCCCCTGACCCGAGCATATGCTTTAAGACCAGAAGTTCTCCTGAAAAAATAATGGATGGAAATTTCATCCATTTAAAAATCTCTTGCTAAAAATTTCTTTTAAAAAATTTAAAAGAAAATTCTTTACAACTCTCTTTTGGATTGCCTGTATTTTCTTTTCTTTAGGGAAGTTTCAAATCTTAACTCTACAGCAAACATGGCCAAGTCTACAGTCTGCACTATAAAGCAAGGACAAGAAGCATTACAGTCTCCAACTTCCCCCTTTCCTATCTGCCTAAGTCCTTCTCACTCAGAGTTACAATTCACCAGCCCCCAGTGCACCTTCAGCTCATGTTTGGTCCCACTTGCCACCCCACCCCTACACCTCCTACAATGGCAAAGACAAACAAAGAAATCTCAGGTATCTTTACAACACATCTGTCACCACATCCTAGTTGGAAACATTCTGTTCTGAGACAGGAAAGAGTATATGACCTCAGATTAAATTCTCTGTATTTCAGTTTCTCATTAGCAGAATCTATGCTTCTCAGAAATGTTGCAAGATTTCTTTAAATTTTTATCAGAGAACAGCAGATATAAACACAGGCAATTATAAACCTCTAAACTATCTGATAAATGCTTCCCAAATACTTGATACTTCCTTTCTGCTTTAAAACAGTGCACTTAGTCTCTTCAGTCAAATGTAAGAGTGATAAATGTAAAATAATATAAAAACAGGCACTGCAAAAAGCCCCTGGCCTAATCCTGCCTCCTGGCCTAACTCTGCCCAAATCAACCCAACCTGAGTAAGGCAGCTTCCCAACAGCCTACTCAGGGTTGAATCACTGCTGCAGAGCAGGCGCTAAGGACTGATGGAAGAGGTGACTTCCCTACAATGCAGATGAAGACGACAGACTTGCTCAGAGGGACATGCAAATCCGTGAACAGAACAGGATTAGAATCCAAACCAACAGGCCAATTTTTTGTTTAATTTTAAAGTCAGGGGCTTCCCTGGTGGCGCAGTGGTTAAGAATCTGCCTGCCAATGCAGGGGACACGGGTTCAAGCCCTGGTCTGGGAAGATCCCACATGCCGCAGAGCAATTAAGCCCGTGCACCACAGCTACTGAGCCTGTACTCTAGAGCCCGCAAGCCACAACTACTGAGCCCATGTGCTACAACTACTGAAGCCCGCACGCCTAGAGCCTGTGCTACTTCTCATTGCCTTCTCAAGGCAGTGAGAAGCCTGTGCACCTCAACGAAGAGAGGCCCCTACTTGCTGCAACTAAAGATAGCCCATGCGCATCAACAAAGACCCAATGCAGCCAAAAATAAATAATAAAGTCAGTAGTAATTTTAATTAGAAACAATGTTCTTGACAAGTTTACATGGCTTCTTCTAGTTTTAAATGATTGGTACTCAGTTTGTTTTCACAAAAGCATTTAAAGAAAATTTCAATTTGTCATCGTGAAGATTCGGTCAAATGTAAGAATATACCATATTTTTTGGTTACTACACTTTAACTCAAAAGAATATATGTTAGGAATTCCCTGGTGGCGCAATGGTTAAGAATCCGCCTGTCAATGCAGGGGACACGGGTTTGAGCCCTGGTCTGGGAAGATACCACAGGCTGTGGAGCAACTAAGCCTGTGTGTTTCAAATACTGAGCCTGCACTCTAGAGCCTGCAAGCCACAACTACTGAGCCCACATGCTGCGACTACTGAAGCCCACGCGCTCTAGGGCCTGCGTGCTACAACTACTAAGCCCGCGTGCTGCAACTACTGAAGCCTGCGCCTAGAACCCATGCTCCACAACAAGAGAAGCTACCACAATGAGAAGCCCGTGCACTGCAACGAAGAGTAGCCTCTCTCACTGCAACTAGAGAAAGCCCGTGCACAGCAACAGACCCAACGCAGCCAAAAATAAAAAAAAATAAAGAATGTTAAATTTCCCCCAAAATAAAATAGATAGGAGCTGTACAGCAAAGGCTGGACAGATTACCTAGCAACCATAGCACCCCAAAATTACTGAGCATTTGGAGTGTGCCAAGCATTGAGATAAATTCTCGACATTCCTTATTTCATTTGACTCTGACAACCTCATAAAGTAGATTCTACTAAGTTACCAATTCAGAAATTTAGGATTAGAGAAGGACATTATGAACAAGGTCACATGCCTAGAAGTGTCACATTTGGGAAAACAATCCAGGTGGGCCGGCACCAGAATCCATGTTACGTATACCTTATTAAATGTGAAAGAAAGAACAACATCATCCATCAAATTGACATGTGTATTTATTGCACAAATATCCCCTAGAACTGGGAGGTTATTATAATACAGGCGTACATTTGAGAAATGTATACAGAACAAGAAACAAGTATTTACATTTTACATCTCCCACCATCTAAATAACTTAAAGCATAATAATCTCATAAGACATCTACCAGAAGTAGGCATTGTGTAAAATCTGTTTCTTTTTAAAGTGATCATCCCCAGTGTATGCCAATTGCAACAAAATGAAATCTGTGCTAGTATGTTTATTGCACTTAACATTTTCAAACTCAAAATTAAGACATATTAATAAAAGCCAGGAATATTTAAAATCAAACCAATTAGTTTATATACAGGAAAAATTAGTTTTAAATCTATAATGTAAAAGATCCCTTTTTCATCTCCTGTTGCAACAAATAGGTTTTTAAAATGTGTAACGTATATCTATCTGTACCGTAAGAAGTTGAAAAAAATTATTTTGAACAGACCAAAAATTCTTTTCACATTCATCATAATGATCACACTTTAAAGAAGTAGCAGCTCATTCCTTGGGCTTTGTGTAATGCAAGAATTACTATGATGAAGGAGCAGAAATTACAGAAGAATTGCAAATTATAAAACTCAGGAATCCTATAAGGATTGATGATTCTATAAGAAACTATAGGCCTTTTCCTTTCAAGCAAAGCTTAGTTTTAAGAATTACAGTAGCATGAGCCATCCATTTATTGAAGACTAGATTTCCTAAATGGTAATTTATTAGAGATTTCAAATAGATAGGACTGTGAACAGTTCAATGATTAATTTAAACAATAACACACATAAAAGACACTGTCTACCTGCTACATATTCTGAACTACAATTAAAAATAAAAATGTACAGTGGCCACATATGATCTTTTCTATATTCTGAATTCTGCTAGAGATTGATTCATAAAATTCCAAACAACAGATGAGAGAAGAACTTCATTAATGAATAGACTAAAAAAATTAAGCTAACGAAAATATATCCATAAACACTCTTTGACAGCAAGTCATCCATGGAAGACTCTGGTACTAACTGGGACCAGCTGATAGGACACAGGGGCCAAAGCAATTGCAAGCACACCAATTTCAGGTCTACATTCCATTAAAATAACCATTTTTTCTTAGTCTAGCTGGAGATTAGAGTAAGACAAAATGTGACCCAATGCTATAAATTCAAGGGCAAAGACTAAATAAACCACAGAAATCTTCCTTAATTATTGAAAACTTAAATAGCAAGAATAGATGCATTGTAGACAAAATGTACCTAGAAACAGAATGAGCAAGTGGTTTTCTGTTTTAAGCTAATCAACTAATTATGATGAAAATAGTTCATGAAAGCAGAAACCAGCTTCACTTCTAGCATTAAAACCATCTTAGACCAGATAAGTAAAGGATAAACTATAATGTAGTATTTCAAGTAAACTGAGGTAGTAGAGCATAATGAAAACTTTATCTACCCATCTTTCTATTTACACTACTTACAAGAGTTTGGTTCCATATTAGCCTTTCTCACAAGCAACACTCTACAATATATATAAAAACAATAACAACTGAAAAGAAATCTTTGAAAAAAGTTAGCTTTTGGAAGAGAGGAGCTATTAGAGAAAAAAAAATCTTAAGAGTTAATGAGTTATTTTAGTGTAAACTGAATATTATGAAGCAGTGAAACAAATATTCAGTTCCTATGGGTTCAAGAAGGGCTGATACCGAAACCAAGGGCCTCGGCTACCTGAGCACTTTTAAAGAAAATAGTATTATTTCTGCCAATGCTTTGGTGCAATTTTTAATCCTAATTTTAATTTATTAAATTAAATGCAAATATGTAAATATTAATATTTATAAGAATTAGCTTATACTTATAAACAAATGGTATAAAGTAGTATTCTTATTTTGGGAATCTACATTCCTCAGCCTTAAAAAAAGATTGGCTTTACTTATATATTTAGGGTGTGTGAAACAGAAAAATCACCAGAAAGTAATATTTCAACATTATATACAATTAATCCTAGTTGAAAATATATTTTTTAAAAAGGCATGTTTACCAATCTTGTATTTCTACCTCTGCTTTTTTAAAAAATAGATACATATGTACACTTGGATGGATAACATAACACAGATTTATACGCTTTATTCTGAGTTTATTCTAATTAACAAGCTGTTTAAAATACTTTGAGAAATACCCAGAAATCAGCTATTTTGAATTGAAAAACAAAAAAACACAAAGTTTCATAGATCTTTGTACCTTAGAAATAAAGAATTAAAACTAATGAAATGACTCTTTCTGAGCCATTTAATCATGAGATATCCATTCCTCCTACTTATGGGTTGTGGCAAGACTGTAGTGATCATAATGAAATTCCTCAATGTTACTCATTTTGTAGAAACGTCGAAGTTACACTTTGGCTTCTTCAAATGCTCTCCCCCCAAATGCTGTTTTTAGTTTCACTTGGTCAAAAATCTGCCACCATCCAGAAGTCCAATCAAAATGAAAAAGCCATCCAGTGATGACACAATATGCACTGCAATGCAGAATACCCACCCAGGTGACTGACTCATTCAGATGAAGGTCTGACAGAGAAAAAAAATTGCCATAAATGCATGTTGTGACTGCTTCCTTGGTTTCTACTTAACTTTCCACCAAAGTTAATTTCCAACAGCCTTTCTGTTAAAGTAGTATCTGAGCAACATATGGAGAGTGAGTGCTTGCTACAGCAGCCAGAAGAGGAAGATCACTGGATTCAATCCTGAAATTAAAAAAAAAAAAATCTCAGTTCAGGTTTATTCCTACAGGCAATGACTGCTATCTATAACGTCACTATACATCTCCACTCAAGGAGCTTGGCCACCCTGGCCAAAAGGAAAAGGGTAAGAGAACTGAAGATAATGAAAATTAGAAATTTTTCAGTAAGTAAAAACCATAACTAAAGATTTTTAAAACAGCCTCTGAAACCCAACAGTAACAAAGTCACGAATGCAGGAAACCATCTCACTGATGTGCTGATGGACCATGCATCAGGGCAAGGGATAATGTCTAAGAAATACTATATAGGGACTTCACTGGTGGCGCAGTGGTTAAGAAGCCACCTGCCAATGCAGGGGACACAGGTTCAAGCCGTGGTCCAGGAAGATCCCACATACCGCGGAGCAGCTAAGCCTGTACGCCACAACTACTGAGCCCACGTGACACAACTACTGAAGCCTGTGTGCCTAGAGCCTGTGCTCCGCAACAAAGAGAAGCCACCGTAATGAGAAGTCTGCTCACCACAACGAAGAGTAGCCCCCACTTGCTAAAACTAGAGAAAGCCCACACCCAGCAACGAAGACCCAACGCAGCCAAAAATAAATAAATTTATTTTTTTAAAAAAAAGAAATATTATATAATATAATAACAGAATAATAGTGTGCAGCCATATTGTTTTAGATACAAATGTTTCTATAATAAGATTTACTTGGAAGACATAATGGAAGCCTCTTAAAAATACAACCTACCACAAATAACTTATACGAAGAGAAAAATGGCCAATAAATATCAAAATAAGTTATGCAGACACACTCCTCGTTAGAGAATAAATCTGAATAAAATCAGATTTCATTTTTCAGCTAGTAGCTTGGCGAAGATTAAAAAGTTTGGTAATAAATAGCAGTAAGAAGAGTGTGCTTCCCACTGTTCGTGAAAATTTATTCTGGTACTTTCTGGATAGCATTTACTATTACTGTCAAAATACCAACAATTTAATCACATATGGCCTTTAATTCAAAAACTCTACATCAAAGAATTTATCCTATAAACCTCAAAGGTTTATATTTATTCCAGCATTGATTTGTAACAGCAAAACACTGAAAATAAATTCCACCATATAATGGAATGCATTACAGCCATTAAAAATGATATAGATCAGTGTGTGTGGTATGTGCTTAAATGAACAAACATTCAAGACACATTAAAAGGCAAGCTGCACCAAGATATATAGAGTACAAATTAATTTATATTTTTAACCCTACACATTTAAAAATTCTGTAAGAAGAAACAATCCACTAACTGTGCTTGACTGAGGACTGGAAGTTGAGGAAAAGACTTACTTTTCACTTTATGCCAAAATGCACTGAAACTTTCATTATATGTACATTACTTTAAAAATTAGTTTAAATTTTCTAAAAATAAAGGCATTACATGCAGAGAATCATCTATTTCTAATCTGGATAATAAGCAATAACATTAATGAATGAATTTAATTTGGTTTCAGACATATAGTAGCAACTCAATGTTGGCTCTTTCTCCCTTCATAAAAGGTGAAATTAGACAAAAGTTCTAGCTTGTTTTAATTTATTCAACCAGCATTTCAAGAAATAATTTTCACATACACACACACAAAGTGGACATAGAACACAGGGAAAGTGACTACAGAACATAATGAAAGGGGCTATACTATGCCTCTCACCAATTTCCTGTTTGTCCTTCAGTTAGCATTTTAAATAATTAGCTTCTTCCTAGGAATAACTTCAGAGTATAAAGACATAATATATAGATAATGGGGAAGGAGTAATAATATGTAGATAATATACCATCATCCATAGAGTGCCATTACTTCAATCAGATCATTTGGAAAGCCGGGCAGATGCTGGGAATGATGAGTTTACAACATATTTAATAAATAAAAACGAATACTTACTTATTTATTTCTAATGCAAAAATTTAGACTTTAATTCCTTTTTATTCGACTATATTCTCAACCTACTGTAATTGCACAAGAGAAAGTGCATTTCAGATCAGTGTAGGACAGGGTTCTGCTTTTATACTGTATACAACAGGGGTCCCCAACCCACAGGCCATGGACTGGTACTAGTCTGTGGCCTGTTAGGAACCAGGCCGCACAGCAGGAAGTGACCGGCGGGCAAGCGAGCAAAGCTTCATCAGCCGCTCCCCGTCATTCGCATTACTGCCTAAGCCATTCTCCATACCCCACGGGTGGAAATGGAAACCGATCCCTGGAGCCAAAAAGGTTGGAGACCGCTGGTATAGAACAACCCAGCTGATAACAGTATACAGCTTCTAACAAGACAAAAAACTTAAAAAGAAAAAAGGCAATTCTGAGGAATATTCCTTGCCTAAATATACACAGTGAAACGAGAAAGCACAGCCGGAAAAGGAATCAGGAACATACCCTAAAACCACTCCCAGCTCCTTGACATGAACACGCATCTGTCCCCGCAGGTACTCAGACAGCATTTTGCTCTTAAAGTATAGCTCCTGTAACCGGTCTTCAAGATGCATTACACACTGCAGTTAGGAGGGAAACAAGAATCAAGTCAGAAAATGGACAACTCTTAAGTAATGCAAATTCCAAAGCATCATGTTTTGACAATTCTATTTAGTTATTCCAACATAAACTAAAATTTGGAGCACATTTTTATTTTTTGAATTTTATTTTATTTTTTATATAGCAGGTTCTTATTAGTTATCCATTTTATACATATTAGTGTATATATGTCAGTACCAGTCTACCAATTCATCCCACAACCCGCACCACCCCGCCGCTGCATCAATGTACATTCCCATCAACAATGCCAGAGGGTTCCTCCTCTCCACACCCTCTCCAACATTTGTTGTTTGTAGATTTTCTGATGATGCCCATTCTAACTGGTGTGAGGTGGTACCTCATTGTAGTTTTGATTTGCATTTCCCTAATAATTAGTGATGTTCAGCAGCTTTTCATGTGCTTCTTGGCCTTCTTTGGAGAAATATCTATTTAGCTCTTCTGCCCATTTATGGATTGGGTTGTTTGTTTTTTTAATGTTGAGCTGCATGAGCAGTTTATATATTTTGGAGATTAATCCTTTGTCCATTGATTCGTCTGCAAATATTTTCTCCCATTCTAAGGGTTCTCTTTTCATCGTTTATAGTTTCTTTTGCTGTGGAAAAGCTTTTAATCTTAATTAAGTCCCATATGTTTATTTTTGTTTTCTTTTTTTTTTTTTGCGGTACGCGGGCCTCTCACTGTTGTGGCCTCTCCCTCTGTGGAGCACAGGCTCCGGAGGCGCAGGCTCAGTGGCCATGGCTCACAGGCTCAGCCGCCCCGCGGCATGTGGGATCCTTCCAGACCAGGGCATGAACCCGTGTCCCCTGCAGCGGCAGGGAGACTCTCAACCACTGCACCACCAGGGAAGCCCTGTTTTCATTTCTTACTCTAGGAGGTGGGTCAAAAAAGATCTTGCTGTGGTTTATGTCAAAGAGTGTTGTTCCTATGTTTTCCTCTAAGAATTTTATAGTGTCTGGTCTTACATTTAGGTCTCAAATCCATTTTGACTTTATTTTTGTGTATGGTGCTAGGGAGTGTTCTAATTTCATTCTTTTACATGTAGCTGTCCAGTTCTCCCAGTACCACTTACTGAAGAGACTGTCTTTTCTCCATTGTATATCCCTGCCTCCTTTGTCATAGATTAGTTGACCATAGGTGCATGGGTTTATCGCTGGACTTTCTATCCAGTTCCCTGGATCTATATTTCTGTTTTTGTGCCAGTACCATACTGTCTTGATTACTGTAGCTTTGTAGTATAGTCTGAAGTCCGGAAGCCTGATTCCTCCAGCTCCGTTTTTTTCCCTCAAGACTGCTTCAACTATTCGGGGTCTTTTGTGTCTCCACACAAATTTTAAGATTTTTTGCTTAGTTCTATAAAAAATGCCATTGGTAATTTGATAGGGATTGCACTGAATCTGTAGATTGCTTTGGGTAATACAGTCATTTTCACAATACTGATTCTTCCAGTCCAAGAACATGGTATATATCTCCATCTGTTTGTATCATCTTTAATTTCTCTCATCAGTGTCTTATACTTTTCTGCATACAAGTCTTTTGTCTCCCTAGGTAGGTTTATTCCTAGGTATTTTATTATTTTTGTTGCAATGGTTAATGGGAGTGTTTCCTTAATTTCTCTTTCAGATTTTTCAACACTAGTGTATGGGAATGCAAGAGATTTCTGTGCATTGATTTTGTATCCTGCAACTTTACCAAATTCATTGATTAGCTCTAGTAGTTTTCTGGTGGCATCTTTAGGATTCTTTATGTATAGTATCATGTCATCTGCAGTGTCAGTTTTACTTCTTCTTTTCCAATTTTTATTCTTTTTATTTCTTTTTCTTCTCTGATTGCGGTGGCTAGCACTTCCAAAACTATGTTGAAAAACAGTGGTGAGAGTGGACATCCTTCTCTTGTTCCTGATCTTAGAGGAAATGCTTTGAGTTTTTCACCGTTGAGAATGATGTTTGCTGTGGGTTTGTCGTACATGGCCTTTATTATGTTGAGGTATGTTCCCTCTATGCTCACTTTCTGGAGAGTTTTTGTCATAAATGGGTGTTGAATTTTGTCAAAAGCTTTTTCTGCATCTATTGAGATGATCATATGGTTTGACCATATTCTTCAATTTGTTAATATGGTGTATCACACTGATTATTTGCGTATATTGGAGAATCATTACATTCCTGGGATAAATCCCACTTCCTCATGGTATATGATCCTTTTAATGTGTTGTTGGATTCTGCTTGCTAGTATTTTGTTGAGGATTTTTGCATCTATATTCATCAGTGATATTGGTCTGTAATTTTTTTTTGTAGTATCTTTGTCTGGTTTTGGTGTCCTCATAGAATGAGTTTGGGAGTGTTCCTTCCTCCACAATTTTTTGGAAGAGTTTGAGAAAGATGGGTGTTAGCTCTTCTCCAAATGTTTGATAGAATTCACCTGTGAAGCCATCTGGTACTGGACTTTTGTTTCTCAGAAGATTTTTAATCACAGTTTCAATTTCATTACTTGTGATTGGTCTGTTCATATTTTCTATTTCTTCCTGGCTCAGTCTTGGTAAGTTATATCTTTCTATAAATTTGTCCATTTCTTCCAGGTTGTCCACTGCATTGGCAGAGAGTTGCTTGTAGTAGTGTCTTAGGATGTTTTGTATTTCTGCGGTGTCTGCTGTAACTTCTCCTTTTCATTTCTAATTTTATTGATTTGAGTCCTCTCCTTCTTTTTCTTGATGAGTCTGGCTAATGGTTTATCAATTTTGTTTATCTTCTCAAACAACCAGCTTTTAGTTTTATTGATCTTTGCTACTGTTTTCTTTGTTTCTATTTCATTTATTTCTGCTCTAATCTTTATCATTTCTTTCCTTCTACTAACTTTGGGTTTTGCTTGTTCTTCTTTCTCTACTTCTTTTAGGTGTAAGGTTAGATTGTTTATTTGAGATTTTTCTTGTTTCTTGAGGTAGGCTTGTATAGCTATAAACTTCCATCTTGTAACTGCTTTTGCTGCATCCCATAGGTTTTGGATCATCGTGTTTTCATTGTCATTTGTCTCTAGGTATTTTTTGATTTCCTCTTTGATTTCTTCAGCGATCGCTTGGTTATTTAGTAACATATTGTTCAGCCTTCAAGTGTTTGTGTTTTTTATGTTTTTTTTCCCTGTAACTGATTTCTAATCTCATAGCATTGTGGTCAGAATAGATGCTTGATATGATTTCAATTTTCTTAAATTTACTGAGGCTTGATTTGTGACCCAAGATGCGATCTATCCTGGATAATGTTCCGTGTGCACATGAGAAGAAAGTGTATTCTGTTGTTTCTGGATGGAATGTCCTATAAATACCAATTAAATCTGGTCTATAGTGTCATTTAAAGCTTGTGTTTCCTTATTAATTTTGTTTGGATGATCTGTCCATTGGTGTAAGTGACGTGTTAAAGTCCCCCATTATTACTGTGTTACTGTCAATTTCCTCTTTTATAGCTGTTAGCAGTTGCCTTATGTATTCAGGTGCTTCTATGTTGGGTGCATATATATTCATAATTGTTATATCTTCTTCCTAGATTGATCCCTTGATCATCATGTAGTGTCCTTCCTTGTCTCTTGTAACATTCTTTAAAGTCTATTTTATCTGAGTATTGCTACTCAAGCTTTCTTTTGATTTCCATTTGCATGGAGTATCTTTTTCCATCCCCTCATTTTCAGTCTTTTTTTGTCCTAGGTCTGAAGTGGGTCTCTTGTAGATAGCATATAGATGGGTCTTGTTTTTGTATCCATTCAGGAAGCCTGTGTCTTTTGGTTGGAGCATTTAATCCGTTCACGTTTAAGGTAATTATTGATATGTATGTTCCTATGACCATTTTCTTAATTGTTATGGGTTTGTTTTTGTAGATCCTTTTCTTCTCTTGTGTTTCCCACTTAGAGAAGTTCCTTTAGCATTTGTTGTAGAGCTGGTTTGGTGGTGCTGAATTCTCTTAGCTTTTGCTTTTCTGTAAAGCTTTTGATTTCTCCATCAAATCTGAATGAGATTATTGCTGGGTAGAGTAATCTTGGTTGTAGGTTCTTCCTTTCATCACTTTAAACATGTCATGCCACTCCCTTCTGGCTTGTAGAGTTTCTGTTGAGAAATCAGCTCTTAACCTTATGGGAGATCCCTTGTATGTTATTTGTTGTTTTTCCCTTGCTGCTTTCAATAATTTTTCTTAGTCTTTAATTTTTCCCAATTTCATTACTATGTGTCTTGGCGTGTTTCTCCTTGGGTTTATCTTGTGTGGAACTCTCTGAGCTTCCTGGACTTGGGTGGCTATTTCCTTTACCACGTTAGGGAAGTTTTCGACTATAATCTCTTCAAATATTTTCTCGGGTCCTTTCTCTCTCTCTTCTCCTTCTGGGACCCCCTATAATGCGAATGTTGTTGTGTCTAATGTTGTCCCAGAGGTCTCTTAGGCTGTCTTTATTTCTTTTTTCTTTATTCTGTTCTGCAGCAGTAAATTCCACCATTCTGTCTTCCAGGTCAGTTATCAGTGCTTCTGCCTCAGTTATTCTGCTATTAATTCCTTGTAGTGTATTTTTCATTTCAGTTATTGTATTGTTCATCTCTGTTTGTTTTTTAATTCTTCTAGGTCTTTGTTAAACATTTCTTGCATCTTCTAGATCTTTGCCTCCATTCTTTTTCCAAGGTCCTAGATCATCTTCACTATCATTATTCTGAACTCTTCTTCCAGGAGGTGGTCTATCTCCACTTCATTTAGTTGTTTTCCTGGAGTTTTATCTTGTTCCTTCATCTGGTACATAGCCTTCTAACTTTTCATCTTGTCTATCTTTCTGTGAATGTGGTTTTTGCTCCACAGGCTGCAGGATTGTAGTTCTTCTTGCTTCTGCTGTCTGCCTTCTGGAGCACATTTTTAAAGCATGCAATCTTAGCTAAAGGAGTGTAAACCTTCTCTAGCTCATATCAAAGATTTAGAGTCTACAGTTATTTTTGTACCGTGGTAAATTACACATCATATAAAATTTACCATTTTACATATAAAAGTTACCATTTTAAATACTTAAGTGTTCAACTGAGAGGCATTATGTACATTCAAAATGTTGTGGAAGTATCACCACTACCCATATCCAGAACTTAAAAAAATACGTTTTTATTCCAAATTTGATAAATAAAACACTCAAATTAATACATTACAAATGTATTTAAATTAGAAAGGCTGCATTCTCCTGTGAAGAGCAAAAGAAAAAAACTTTGCAACAACTCACAGAGAGTGCTCTATAGGCCTTACTAGAAATGTTTCTAAGCTGGAATATTAAAAACTAAAACATATACTTTTTTTATTGTCAATTAACTTGGTCAATTCACTAATAGGTGATTTTTCATGTGAATGGATAATATATATGTATGAGGAAAAAGGCATGAGGTGCAGGTGCTAAAACACTAAATTCTTGCAGTATTTCTTCCCAATGGAAACCAGCTGCTATTAAAGCTTCTAAGAAAAACACAGTTTGTTTTTCTTCAGAAAAAACAATTGAATGTATTTCTTGGCATACATTGTTTTATGGTACATATTTTGTGGTATAATGCTCATGTAGGCTGAAAATAACTTAAGCGAAAAAAAATCTATAAAATGTTTATAATAAAATTCATCCATATACACACACACACACACACACACACACACACACACAATTTACCACACTACCCATTTTTAGGTATACAATTCAATGGCATTTAAGTACATTCGCAATGTTGTGCACCATCATCACTATCCACTTCCAGAACTTTTTTTCATTATCCCAAATAGAAACTCTGTACCCAGTATACAGTAACCCTTCATGCCCTCCTTCCCACCACCCCTGGGAACCTCTATCTACTTTCTGTTTCTATGAATGTGCCTATTATACATACCTAATGTAAGTGGGACCACACAGTATCTGTCCTTTTGTATTTTGCTTGTTTCACTTACTGTAACATTCCATCCATGTTGTATCATGTATCGGAATTTCATTCCTCTAGGTTGTCACAAAGCACTGGGCTGATCTCCCTGTGCTGTGCGGCAGCTTCCCAATAGCCATCCATTTTACGTTTGGTAGTGTGTATATGTCAGTGCTACTCTCTCACTTCATCCCAGCTTCCCCTTCCCCCATGTCTCCATGCCCTCAAGTCCATTCTCTATGTCTGTGTCTTTATTCCTGCCCTGCCACTAGGTTCACTGGTACTGCTTTTTAAAATTCCATATATATGCATTAGCATACAGTATTTGTTTTTCTCTTTCTGACGGGATATGGGAATATATGTATACATATAGCTGATTCACTTTGTTGTATAGCAGAAACAAACACAACATTGTAAAGCATTTACACTCCAATAAAGATGTGAAGAAAAATAAAATAAAATAAAACTAAGACCCACCAGGGACAGACGTGGTAATATGTATATTTAAAAAAAAAAAAAAGAATTTCATTCCTCTTTATGGCTGAAGTATTCCATTCTATGTATTACACGTCATTTGTTGATGGACACGAGTTGTTTCCAATTTTGTCTACTGCAAGTTAATACTGCTGTGAACATTACCATACAATTGTCCCAGTCCCTGCTTTCACTTATTTTGATGATAAACCTAGAAAAAGACTTGCTGGACCACATGACAATGCAATGTTAAACTTTTTGAGGAACTGCCAAACTGTTTTCCACAGCAGCTGCACCATTTAGATTCCCACCAGCAACGCACAAGGCTTCCAATTTCTCCGCATCCAATACTTTTTATTTTCAGGGTTTGCTTGATCAAACCCATCCTTATCAGTGTGAAGTGGTATCTCACTGTGGCTTTGATTTGCATTTTCCTAATGACTAATGGATGTTGAACATTCTCTCATGTGCTTATTGACTATTTGTATATCTTCTTTAGAGAAATGTCTACTCAAGTTCTCTGCCTATTGTTTGAGTTGTTTTTTTTTAACATCTTTATTGGCATATAATTGCTTTACAATGGTGTGTTACTTTCTGCTTTATAACGAAGTGAATCAGCTATACATATACATATATCCCCATATCTCCTCCCTCTTGTACCTCCCTCTCACCCTCCCTATCCCACCCCTCCAGGTGGTCACAAAGCACCGAGCTGATCTCCCTGTGCTATGCAGCTGCTTCCCACTAGCTATCTATTTTACATTAGGTAGTATATGTAAGTCCATGCCACTCTCTGACTTCATCCCAGCTTACCCTTCCCCCTTCCCGTGTCCTCAAGTCCATTCTCTAGTAGGTCTGTGTCTTTATTCCTGTCCTGCCCCTAGGTTCTTCATAACCTTTTTTTTTTTTTTTTTAGATTCCATATGTATGTGTTAGCATACAGTATTTGTTTTTCTCTTTCTGACTTACTTCACTCTGTATGACAGACTCTAGGTCCATCCACCTCACTACAAATAACTCAATTTCGTTTCCTTTTATGGCTGAGTAATATTCCATTGTATATGTGGGTCCCATCTTCTTTATCCATTCATCTGTCGATGGACATGTAGGTTGCTTCCATGTCCTGGCTATTGTAAATAGAGCTGCAATGAACACTGTGCTACATGACTCTTTTTGAATTATGGTTTTCTCAGGGTATATGCCCAGTAGTGGAATTGCTGGGTCATATGGTAGTTCTGTTTTTAGTTTTTTAAGGAACCTCCATACTGTTCTCCATAGTGGCTGCACCAATTTACATTCCCACCAACAGTACAAGAGGGTTCCCTTTTCTCCACACCCTCTCCACCATTTATTGTTTGTAGATATTTTGAATCATCCATTCTGACTGGTGTGAGGTGATACTTCATTGTAGTTTTGATTTGCATTTCTCTAATGATTACTGATGTTGAGTATTCTTTCATGTGTTTTGGCAATCTGTATATCTTCTTTGGAGAAATGTCTACTTAGGTCTTCTGCCCATTTTTGGATTGGGTTGTTTGTTTTTTGATATTGAGCTGCATGAGCTGCTTGTAAATTCTGGAGATTAATCCTTTGTCAGTTGCTTCATCTGCAAATATTTTCTCCCATTCTGAGGGTTGTCTTTTTGTCTTGTTGATGGTTTCCCTTGCTGTGCAAAAGCTTTTAGGTTTCATTAGATCCCATTTGTTTATTTTTGTTTTTATTTCCATTTCTCTAGGAGTTGGGTCAAAAAAGGATCTTGCTGTGATTTATGTCATAGAGTGTTCTGCTTATGTTTTTCTCTAAGAGTTTTATAGTGTCTGGCCTTACATTTTGAGTTTAATCCATCTGGAGTTTATTTTTGTGTATGGTGTTAGGGAGTGTTCTAATTTCATTCTTTTACATGCAGCTGTCCAGTTTCCCCAGCACCACTTATTGAAGAGGCTGTCTTTTCTCCATTGTATATTCTTGCCTCCTTTATTAAAGATAAGGTGACCATATGTGTGTGGCTTTATCTCTGGGCTTTCTATCCTGTTCCATTGATCTATCTTTCTGTTTTTGTGCCAGTACCATACTGTCTTGATTACTGTAGCTTTGTAGCATAGTCTGAAGTCAGGGAGCCTGATTCCTCCAGCTCCGTTTTTTTTTTTTTTTTTTTTAAATTAATTCATTTATTTATTTATATTTTTGGCTGTGTAGGGTCTTCGTTTCTGTGCGAGGGCTTTCTCTAGTTGCGGCGAGCGGGGGCCACTCTTCATCGCCGTGCACGGGCCTCTCACTGTCGTGGCCTCTCTTGTTGCGGAGCACAGGCTCCAGACACACAGGCTCAGTAGTTGTGGCTCACGGGCCCAGTCGCTCCGTGGCATGTGGGATCTTCCCAGACCAGGACTCGAACCCGTGTCCCCTGCATTGGCAGGCAGATTCTCAACCACTGCGCCACCAGGGAAGCCCAGCTCCGTTTTTCTTTCTCAAGATTGCTTTGGCTATTCTTGAGTTGTTTCTTTGCTGTTGTTGAACTGTAGGAGTTCTCTATGTATTCTGGATATCAATCTCTTTTCAGATATATGATTAGCAAATATTTTCTCCTGTCAATTGTCTTCACTCTGTTGATAGTGTCCTTTGATACACAGAAGTTTTTAAGTTTGATGAAGTCCCAATTTATCTATTTTTCCCTTTATTGCCTGTGCTTTTTTTTTTTTTTGGCGGTACGCAGGCCTCTTACTGCTGCGGCCTCTCCCGCTGCGGAGCACAAGCTCCGGATGCCCGTATTACCTGTGCTTTTGATGCCACTTCCAAGGAATCACTGCTAAAGCCAATATCATGAAAATTATCCTCTATATTTTCTTTTCTTTTTTTTTTTTTT
Source organism: Phocoena sinus (assembly GCF_008692025.1). Classification (NCBI taxonomy): domain Eukaryota; kingdom Metazoa; phylum Chordata; class Mammalia; order Artiodactyla; family Phocoenidae; genus Phocoena; species Phocoena sinus. Next base: position 63,054,877 of record NC_045765.1, on the reverse strand, counting down.
TTTTTTTTTGCAATACGCGGGCCTCTCACTGTTCTGGCCTCTCCCGTTGCGGAGCACAGGCTCCGGACACACAGGCCCAGTGGCCATGGCTTACGGGCCCAGCCGCTCCGCAGTATGTGCGATCTTTCCGGACCGGGACACGAACCCATGTCCCCTGCATCGGCAGGCAGACTCTCAACCACTGCGCCACCAGGGAAGCCCCCCTATGTTTTCTTTAAAGAGTTTTATAGTTTTAGTACTTGAGCTTAGGTTTAAGTTTAGATTTAAGCTTGAGTTCATTTTTGTATATGGCATAATAAAGTAAGGGTTCAACTTCATTCTTTTGCATGTATATATCCAGTTTTCTCAGCATGATTTGTTGAAAAGACTCGTTTCCCCTTTGAACAATCTTGGCTTCCTTGTCAAAAACCAATTGACCATATTATGTGAGGGTTTATTTTGGGGATACTATATTCTATTCGTCTTTATTTCTGTCCTTATGCTAGTATCATACTGTTTTGATTACTGTCATTTTGTATTAAGTTTTAAAATTAGGAGGTGTGAGTCCTCCAACTTCATCTCAGTACTATCATCTTAATAATACTAAGTCTTACAAACCATGAATATGAGATGTCTTTCATTTATTTATGTCTTTAACTTCTTTCAGAGATGTTTTGTAGTTTTCAGTGTACAAGTCTTTTGCCTCCTTGGTTAAATTTATTCCTAAGTAATCTATTCTTTTAATGTTATTGTAAGTGCTTTCTTAATTTCCTCTTCAAGATTGTTCATTCCTAGCTTATGGGAATGCAACTATCTTTGCATGCTGATTTATCTTGCATCTCTGCTGAATTCATCTATTAGCTCTCTCAGGGTTTTTTTGGTGGAATCTTTAAGTTTTCTACATATAAGATCATATTTGCAAGCAGAGATAATTTCACTTCTTCCTTTCCAATTTGGATGCCTTTTGTTTCTTTTTCTTGCCTAACTGCTCTCACTACGACTTTCCAATACTATGTTGAATAAAAGTGGTGGAGGTGAGCATCCATGTCTTGTCCCTGTTCTTAGGGGTAAAACTTTTAGTCTTTTACCACTGAGTATAATGTCAGCTGTGGGTTTGTCATATATGGCCTTTGTCATGTTGATCTACAAAGGTTTTTAACTATGCTATATTATAGTCCTCCTAACAAGAAAAGGAAAGAATCTTGAAAGTTGGAAATGATGTCTTCAGTAAGAGGTTACCAGTGTTATAAAGAGCGATCGTCCGAAGTCCTAACACAAAAATGAGGATATAGAATTCACTGGCATTCTGCACAGAGCTTAGGGATGTTGCACTGCCATACCTCACATGATACTAAGTAAGGCACTAAATTCTGGCTGCTGAAATCACAGACTATATAGACACGTACACATCCCTTTCTGTCTTAGTCAGCTTGGGCTGCAACAACAAAGTACCACAGACTCAATGGCTTAAATAACAGAAAATTATTTTCTCCCAGTTCTGGAGACTGGAAGTCTGAGATCAGATCAGGGTGCCAGCATGGCTGAGTGTTAGTGAGAACTCTCTTCCTGGCTAGTAGATGGCTGCCTTCTTTCCTGCGTCCTCACATGGTAGAGAGAGCACAATCTCTCTCTTCCTCTTCTTATAAGGCCACTAATCCCATCATGAAGGCCCCACTCTAATGATCTAATCTAACCCTAATTAACTCCCAAAGGCCATCACACTGGGGAGTTATGGCTTCAAAATATGGATTTTAGGGGAACACAAATATTCAGTCCATAACACCTTCTTTCAGGAAAACAATGATGAAGCTAACAGTAGTATTCAATGTAGGCACATACATAACAATAGGGTTAAGTTAGCTATCACAGTGCTCACAGTAATTCAAGCCTTACAGATACTTACAAAATTTGGAGACAAGTTATGCTTATAAAGCTGAAGAGTGGAATGAAGCAGATTGGAAACAAGACTGGAAACCAACACTTCCTTTCCCAATTTATTATCTGTCATTCGTCTCTGGCTACTGGCCACTTGAACAGTCCATTTATCCATATCTGCTATAATACAGACAGCTTCTGCTATTGGTTCATCCAATACTGGATGCTGGGGAAAAAAAGAAGACATCATCTTATGATAAATAAAGTTTTCAAAGATAATGTTAATGGGATGGGCAAGGAAGAGATACTAGACAAAAACAAAATAAAAGAATATGAAATTCTGAGAGCTACTGCCAAAGAAACCTTGACAGTGAAGAGTGAAATAGTAAAGTAACTTAATAACAAATACCCTGAGATATTTTACAGAAGTCATCATAGGTAGAGATTCATTACCAGAACTTTGTATTCTTTAATTCAGAACTTGAATTTCACCAGTATTTCGATCATTCATTCATTCAACAAATTTACTGAGTGCCAACTATGTGCCAGGCAACTGAAAGAAAATGTTTTAACCTTGAGAGAGCTAAATATTTTAAAAATCAGTAGGAAATAAATTCATATGAAGAAGTCAATGATAAGGTTCTGTGCTAACTACCCCATCCAGTCAGGCATTAATTTCCTTGAGCACCTCAGAGGCTATCCCTTGATTATCCCTTCCTGGCTACATATGCCAGGTTTTTTCTGTTTTACAGATGTATATCCAGAGTATGGATATAACCATTCAAAAGGAGACAAATCAACAGGTACTAACATGTCTCTCCAGGATACATGGTTAAATGGAAAAAAAAAAAAAGTCACTATACACACATACACACATACACATTATACCCCAATTATGTTTTTAAAAATCAGGGGACTTCCCTAGTGGTCCAGTGGGTAAGACTCTGCACTCCCAATGCAGGGGATCTGGGTTTGATCCCTGGTCAGGGAACTAGATGTCGCATGAATGCTGCAACTAAGAGTCCGAATGCCACAACTAAGACCCACCACAGCCAAAATAAATAAATAAATATTAAAAAAAAAAAAAATCCCATCTATATCTAAATGCAAATGTATAGAAAAAAGAATGAAAATACTCAAATCAAACTATCATAAAGATCTTTGTGAAGAAGTATGGAATATTAAGAGTATGAAGAAGGATTTTTACTTTTTGCTTTGTATATATTGTTTAAATTTCTATCAGAAGCATTCACCTAAAGGATACTTTTATAATTAGAAAATTTAACACATAGTGAAAAAAAAATTTTTAACTCACATATACGGATAAAAGGACCACAGGCATATGGCTGTGCCCTTGGTTTCCCACAGTTTACACACAAAGACCAAAAATGACAATTAAGTACACAGCACCACCATAAGAAAGAAATGCTCAATACTTTAATTTTTTTTGTATTTGGAAAGGTAAGGATTTCTTCACCACTGCACAAATGAATTAACAACAATAAGACTGAAGTATAAACTACAATCTTGAACCCAATGGCCTTTTTCCTTTATAACTTTTACTATTACTAAAATTTCATAGCAAGAATGTAAGTTTATTCCTGGATAAACCCAAGTTTGGCACCCCCAAAGGATATCCCTTTGCCCAGTTAATAACCACTTTGAATAAAGCTTTTTGCTCAATGCTAAGGAAACAAAGAGAAGGGAGCTCACAGTCTTATGAGGGAGATAAAAAGAAATACATGTGGCTATGAAAATACTTGCATAATAGACAAAATAGTAACCAAGTGCTGTGGTACCAGAGGAGGGCAAGAATGGGTTCTGTGTGACTGGTAGTTACACAGTGGAAGGGACATAGGGATATGACACTGAATAGGATGAATAGGATTCTTAGCAAAAAATGGGAGAGGAATATGGATAATTCTGTAAGAGGGAATATCATGAGAAGACTTAAAGATAGAAGTAGATGGATGTAACCAAATTTGTGAAAAATGATACAGAGAAGTGGGGAAGAAGAGAATGGCAAGTAAGAAGCGTGGAAAGATACATTGTGAAGACTTTCCATGGAACTCTAAACTTTATATTTGTTTTTATAAAATCGTACTTAAATATTTCTTATTCAACTCTTACCAAGGATATAACATTTTTCTATTCATCAACTTCATTACTGAAACATAATTTTGGAAATGGTATATATACCTAAAGATGTAAGGTATATCTTACTTTTTTAAGAAACAATAGTGAATATATATTTAACATAACTACCTCTGTGGTTATAAAAGAAAAATAAGACAGGAGATATGATCAAATAATTAAAGTGGAAAACAAACTGTTAAAGGAAGATACTACTTTCAGAAGCAGTGGGCATCTTTAGGAGATGAGAATTATGATGGGTGTTCATCTACTATCCTCACAAGGAAATGTCTAAACCGATAGTGGGGAAACTGCTATGAAATACACCTTTTATTTTAAAGGGTTAAAAAGCACTTTAGAAATTAACTTTATATCTCCTCAATCAAAAAGTCACGTGGCTAAGATTTTAAAAGCTATTTTTTTGGTAAGAAAAAGGAAAATGAGCCCACATCAGTAGTTTCCCAAGAAAGAAGGGTCTAAATCCCAAGTTTGAGATTAGAAAGAATCCAAATCAAACTCACTTTAGGAGCTGTTAAAGAAAAAAGGGGGCAGTGCCAGTCATTCATTCTGAAATTGCTTGTTTTCACACAATGGATTATTATAAGCAATGTACTAATTGGATAAAATTTCAATTGAACCAATTTCAGTCCTTTCACTTCATCATCAACTTCTGGAAAAAACAGCCTACACCCCATGGGAGCATATTCTCAACTGACATATTATAGTAGTCTCCTCCACAATACTAAGTTTGTATCCAGCCTCAAATACTTCCGAGTCACAAAAGAGGAAGTACATGAATGGGAATTCATATGAACCTAAATTCAGTGAATCTAAAGCTTAATATTTTTTAAACCTTTTTTTCTGAGTTCCATAACTTCTACAATACGAATGTATCCACAATCCTACCAGCCCTTTTTCTCTCCCAGGCATTTCCAGAATCTCAATACATAAACTCCCAAATCCTTAAGTATCTCCTCTCTAGCAGATACTCCTAGATCTCCACCACATTACAAAACCTGATTTTTTCAGTTGCCTTCTAGGCATTCAAACACGGCCTTGCAGAATGCACTTTTAAACTCAAAATTTACCAAATCAACTTCAGTGTACCTTCCTCAAAGCTAGCCAGTTTTCTTCAGTTACCTTTTTTTTAAAAGAAGAGAGCGAACCCCAATGTTGTAAAGGGAACAGGTTTTAGGGACATTACAAACTGCTGTTCAAACTAGTATTGTCTTTTGGAAAAGAAACTACAAAACATGCAACAAGAACATGAAAATACTTCTAATCGTAAAAACTGGCCAGTAACTTCATTTCTGGGAATCTAGCCTAAAGAAATCATCTTAAATTCATAAAACACAGCAAGAGTATCAGTGTTATTTATAACAATAAAATGAAGAAAAGTTGTTTTAAAAGTTGAGCAACAGAGAAGAGAGAACACAGAAATAAACCCATGTATATATGCTCAATTAACTTATGACAAAGGACCCAAGAATATACAATGGAGGAAGGACAGTTTCTTCAATAAATGGTGCTTAAAAAACTGAACAGGGACTTCCCTGGTGGCACAGTGGTTAAGAAGTCGCCTGCCAATGAAGGGGACACGGGTTTGAGCCCTGGTCTGGGAAGATTCCACATGCCGTGGAGCACCTAAGCCCTTGCACCACAACTACTGAGCCTGCATTCTAGAACCTGGGAGCCACAACTACTGAGCCGGCGTGCTGCAGCTACTGAAGCCTGCATGCCTAGAGCCCATGCTCCACAACAAGAGAAGCCACCACAATGAGGAGCCCACACACCACAACGAAAAGTAGCCCCCGCTCGCCACAACTAGAGAAAGCCCACGTGCAGCAACTAAGGCCCAACACAGCCAAAAATAAATAAATTAATTAATTAATAAAAAAAAAAACTGAACAGCCACATTGCAAAAGAATGAAACTGGACCACTATCTTACACCATACACAAAAGTCAACTCATATGCTATATGAGTACTATATACCATGACCAAGTGGGTTTTTTCCCACCTAGGAATACAAAGATTGGATTAACATCTAAAAATCCATCAATGTAATCTATCATATTAACAGTTTAAAGAAGAAAAACCCACGATCATTTCAATAGACACAGAAAAAGTATTTGACAAAACCCCACACTCATTCATGATTTAAGGGCGTGGGGGACAGAAAACTCAAAACACTAGGAATAGAAGGGAACTTTATCCACCTGATAAAGAGCATCTTATAAGAATCTAACAGCTACCATCATGCTTAATAATTAAAGGCTCAATGTTTTCCCCCTAAGAAAAGGAACAAGACAAGGATGTCCACTATCAGCACTTCAATGCAATACTGTACTGAAGGTTCTAGCCTGTACGATCAGGCAAGAAAAAGAAAAAGAGGCACCCAGACTGGAAAGGAAGATAACATAAGCCGGTATGTAGAAAATCTTAAAGAATCCACACAAAAAAACTATGAGAACTAATAAAAGAGTTCATCAAAGTGGCAGGATACAACAGCAATATACAAAAATCAATTGTACTATATACCAGCAATGAAAATTAATTCCATTCATATTTAAGCATTTGCAATATTTTGAAATTATAAATAACCTAGTGATGAACATCCATGAACACATACAGTATTTTCTGATTTCCAATTTGATAGATTCCTGGAACTCTCTACTTGCTTTCACAATGACAGGTACAAACATGCAGGTTTTTGCATATAAAGTGATGGATTTAGAAAACAACAATTGTATTACACACTGAAGTGTTACCAAAATTAAGGCAACTTTGGGTTCTACTGGTTAACAGAGTTTGCCCTAAATAAATTTAAGAGCAGTGAAGGTCACTTACCTGCACAGCATGAGACAAATCTGACACTAAACACTGACGGAGCCTCTCATCATTCCCAATTCCTTGAAGAACAAAGTCAGGCACATAAGAAGAGCAGTAGCCACCCAGCAAGGACCTCCCAAAGTTGGCAATATTGGGCTGAACAGCACTCACTTCAATTAACTTTGACCTGCAAGAAAAGTTCCAAAAGAAGGCATACCTAATCAATAATAAATATATTTTACCAACACACACACAAAAAATTGGACTCTACTAGTCCACATTTCCAGTACCATCATTCTTTATAAAATATACTAATAGTAAAATCATCCTTAAATAAAAACTGGCTTAAGGGCTCAATGAGACCACAAAATACTCCTTCCTATCCAAAAAGGGTCTGTAATGGACAACTCTGTAATGAGGTGAACATAAATCTTTCATAACAGACTTTAGGAATGCTGTCCCTTGTGTATGTAACACATTCTTAATACCATCAAATTATGGAAACCATCATCCAAAACCAAGTATAAATAACTCACAAACCCAAAGCTTGGTATATAACATTTCTCATGTATGAATCTTTTCCTTGTATTCTTGACCAAGAGTATCCATTCTATGCTTTCCTCTTATTTCCAAACTTATTTCTAACAGCTATTTCCTACCTTCTCTCAGTGATTGCCTCTCCCTAGTTGTCAGGCTCAGACCAGGTCCTTTCTGGGCAGCATAACTCACTGCTAAATAAAAACTCCTAGGCAGTAAGCAATCTCCCACACACCAACACAACTTTTCTCTAATGCCCCCACAAAGCTTTTCTGGGGCACCTGTGGGGCTTAGCCTTTAATCCTTCTTCTAAGTAGGAGCATGTGATAATAAAAGAGTATTTGTCCAGAACAATGGTCTCTTCTTTTATATTAGCTACTACCAACTTTCAGAGATGAGCTAAACAAAAGAATGGTACATATTTTTATAGGTTCTATAAAAGGTTAAAACTTCGTACTTACCCAGGAAAAGGTATCTCATCTTCTTCTGCCCAATCTTCTTGCTCTCCTCCATAATAACTGCTTACTTGTCTAGTCACATCATGACCTGTATCTTCACTTTCACTATCCCCAAGGGCACTATCTGAACTTTCATTTCTTGGAATGTCCCATTCAGCTCCCACAGCAACTTTTTTCTCTGAACTCTCTTTATCCCCATGGGGGACAAGAATGGAGAGTGTATCTCTTTGGTCTTTCTGAGGAAAGCAGGTTTTACATGAATCTTGGTGAACTGTTCCTACACATTTGCAAAATTCATTGTTCTGTTTGCTATTTTTTGTATAAAATCTTTTTGAAAACTCTAACATACAGCAGTGTTCTTTACTGTCTGTACTTGTTTTAACTGGAATATCATCAATAGTCCTGGTTTCAATTGAATCATCATTAAAATATTCATCAAATAAGCTCATGCTTTCGGGGTCTGAATGATTCCAGCAGGGAAGTTCACAGGGCTCTCCAGATACCATGTTCAGTATATCAGGCTCTCCAGATTTAGCTGTTTGTGCAGTTTCTTGATGCTGATCAACAGCCCCTCTTTCCTCCTTCGGCGATTTGGTGTGATGCCTGGTAATCTGATCCACTACTGCCTGACTCCGGAGTTCAGTATCTGAGTCGGGTGACATAGAATCCCCAATCAAGAAAGTAACCTTTGTCTGGGTTGCCTCACAAGAAAATGCAGCTGTCACAAGTTTATCTGGAGGTTTTTTTTCCACAACCATTCCTGTGGATCTGAACACTTTACCTGTGTGATTACCTGAATCTAGCAATTCCTCACTCTGCCATGATTCCTCTGCAGGCTCTAAGCTTGACTTTGACAATGCACATCTGTCCACTGGAGCAGATCCTGTGCAAACAACTGTTTCTAACTTGGTGTCAAGGCAAGTTCTTAATTTATCTCTGCACTGTTTAACATCAACAGCATTTTCTTCTTGGCAGTCAGAAGAAGGAGAAATCATTCGGCACTCGTTTGAATTTCCTAGCAGCTCCTTAGAGCTGTTTTGAAAATCTTCTCTCTCTTGTCGCAAAACATTCTCTATATTTTGCCCAAGGAGTGGACGACTGCAATATTTACAGTTACAATTAGGAGTCCTTGTTTCTTCTAACTCTTTAAAGAGCAAACTGTTTTTGTCTCTATGCATTGTAATAAGCACATACTCAGATTCTTCAATTTCACCTTTCTCTAAAGTGGTTGTAATTACTGTGCCTGGCATAACAATGGCTTCATCGTCTCCATTTTCTAAAAGATGGGTTTCTTGAAGTTCAGAGCATCTTATGAAGTAAGTAAGAAAATAAAGCAGCCTCTGGACCATGTCTTGTCGTTTACCAACTACCACAGTCCTTGCTAACCGTACAGGAGAGCCAATAGCGCCATACAAGTCTCCTGAAATGGAAAAATCAGTTAATGGACACATCCTCTACTCATACTAAGCAGGCTATTTTCAATTATCAGAAACCCACTATCATTTTATGAGGGGTAGTTCAGCTTTTACTCTTGGTTCCTTAATAGGTTAGTGATTATTCAGGACTAGGATGAGATGAATGGTCTTAACCAAAGAGAAAGGTGAATGGATAGGCTTTCTACCTTCCTCCTTAAGCAGCTGCTAATAAGGTGCTGAAACCATAGCAAACAGTCAGTTGTGAAAGTCACCAAGAACATGCTCTGTGCCAGTCCCCTTGCAGAGCACTTTACATGGGTGGAGAAGTACTGACTGAAGTATTATGTGCAAAAGCACATCTGCTGGGGACCAAGGAGAGGAAAGGAGTAGTAGTGAAATGGAACAGAGCTGAAGTAGTCACATCACACACTTAACCTTCCTTGATTTAAATCATATTCCTGAACTTCGCCTGTTGATGCCCTACCAAAGACCTCACCTTAGCTCCCGTGTTTTTAAAAGCCCATTTTCCTTTCCATTCCATTCCCTAGAGGATTGGGTACTCAGGATAGACCCAAAAGGGCAACACATTTAGCCCTGTGATTCATTTTCACTTCTGTTATCCATATTACACATGTAGAGCCATTACATTTAAAAAAGGAGGAGAGGGATTTAATTCAAGTTTTGCAAGTTGTCAGTATACCCATTTAAAGAATCTCTATTTTTACTTTATAAGAACCCCATACTTTTTAAAGGAACAAACATAAACAGGTCTCAAATAATATACTACAGACTGTACTATGATAAATTTTCTCCTTTGGCTAAGAAACTGGCTCTAGTACCATCATGCCACTGTTCAAAACTACTCCCAAGGTTTCCACTAACAACCAAATAAATTGAAACTGCTTTGGTACGGTAAATGAGTCTTTCATGACTGGTTCCACTTTACTTTTCCAGGTTTATCTTCTGATAGTTTCCCTATTTTACCTTTATTCACCCAAAGTCCCACTTAAACTGGACCCCTGAATGTGCTCAGCACTTTTTTTTTTTTTTTTTTTTTTGCGGTACGCAGGCCTCTCACTGTTGTGGCCTCTCCCGCTGCGGAGCACAGGCTCCGGACGCGCAGGCTCGGCGGCCATGGCTCACGGGCCCAGCCACTCCGCGGCACGTGGGATCTTCCCGGAGCGGGGCACGAACCCGTGTCCCCTGCATCGGCAGGCGGACTCTCAACCACTGCGCCACCAGGGAAGCCCGTGCTCAGCACTTTTAACACCTAGACCCCTTTACTCATGCTATGTACTTTCCCTTCCCTCTGTATCTCTGCCAGTCCAAAGTTTCCCACCCAAGCATCCTCCCTTGGACAAAAGTAAGCTTCCCTAATTGAACTCCCACTAAACTTTTCATTTCTTATAGTTCCTATCTGAATTATCATTATTGTCCACATATACTTTACCTACAGTATAAGACTGTCACTTCTTAAAGGCAAGGACTAGATATCATTCATCTTTATACCCTCCAGGGTTCTTTGCACAGAGCCTTAGATATATTGTGCATTCAATAAATGACTGTAGAATTGAAAACAGATTTGAAATGTTCAAATTAAAAAAAAAAAAACTCCTGAATTACTTGGTTTGAAAAAAGGTAAATTAATATTCATACAATGAAATACTACTTAACATTAAAAAGGAATGAACTATTAATACATACATAGGTGAATCTCAAAATAATTATGTTGAATGAAAGAACTCAGACCAAACAAAAGCACTTAAGTGTATGATTCCATCTATATAAAGGTCTAGAAAATACAAACTAATCTACAGTGACAGAAAGCAGACCAGTGGCTACCTGAGTATAAGGAACAGTGAACAGGCAGAGTAGGGAGGAATAGGAGGGAGGGATTACAAAGGGCATGAGGAAACTTTTGTAGTGATGAATATGTTCACCATCTTGATTTTGGTGATGGTTTCAGAAGCATATACATTTTGACATATATATCAAAATATATATGGAAAGGAAAAGGAGGGGAGGAAAGGGAGGGAGGGAGAGAAGAAATAGAAAGAGTAGGAATGAGAGAGGGACATTGGTTGGTTATATGAATTAATAAGCCACATTACAATCTGCCTGGCAAGCTCACTCACCATAACAACCTAAGGGAAGTTTAAGTTTCTACCAGGTCACCAAAACATTCTCACCATACTCCTCCCCACATCACCAAATAGCAATAGACTAAGAGTTGGAGTAACAGCAACTACATTTACCAGCCACTGTCCTAAGCACTGTTCTCACACTATCTCATTTACTTTTCACATTATGAAGTATTTACTATTTATTTTATTTTATTTTTCGGCCACACTGCACGGCTTGTGGGATCTCAGTTCCCCAACCAGGGACTGAACCCGGGCCAAGGCAGTGAAAGCACCCAATGCTAACCACTAAACCACCAGGGAACTCCCTGTACTATTTACTATTATCCCCACTTTATAAATAGGGAAACTGTGATTCAAACATGGCCTGCCTGACTCCACAGCCTATGCTTAAATTTAAGCACCATGCTACACTGACTTCCTAATAACTGTCAACTCATCAACTAACCCCTCTCTCCTGTTACCCATTTATTTAGTGGGGTACCAAGCACTAAGAGAAAGATTTTCAAAAATTACTCAACAAAGGTGGAACAATGGAAACCTCAATGACTGCTTCTCAGTTAAACAGATTTATTCTAGCGATCATAGGTGACTTTGTTGATTCATTCTTTCTAGGCAAAGTACCTAACACAAAACACCCTGAAGACCCTGAAGTTACTAATAAACCAGCCATCAACCTGCTCCTTTTGTTCCAGCTGCAGGTCACTATAAGGAATGATAGTAAACATAAGATGGGGATAACACAATTTAGCAGTTATGAAATAACAAGTAAGGAAGAAATGCTTTAGAAAGGAAGGGGGAAAAGAGAGCACTTAATTTTTCTCTATTTATTTTTGCCATAAAGTAACTCCAGACAGTTACACAAAAGTCTAAGTATAATGCATAAATGTAAGCGTTTTCAGAATACATACCCAGTTGTGCCCAAAGTGGGTTATACGGATGAGTCTTTGCCAACATGTCCACACTCTGAGAGGAATGTTTTTCTAAAAATATTTTTATAGGTGGCTGTCCATTTGGCATGACTGTTGGAACCCAGGCAAGATGATTGGTCAGAACTGCAGTAATGAGTGCTGGCAAGAATCTGAAAACAAAATTCATCCTATCAGATTCTAATCTGCTTTCATAAAACCTCAAGCAAAATTCAGTGACAGAATAAAGCAGAGAGGGTACATGGCCAAACATCATAAAAAACGAGAGGATAGAAGGAAGGATAGGTATATCACCAGGATGAAAACAAAAGTTAATAAATATTTTTGGTTGGGTAGGAGTTAAAAGAAAAATCCTTAAAATAAAGACAGCATTCACAAGGAGCTATTTCTACTCATAATTAAAAAACAAAAATGCCATTTTACTTGAGAAACTATGGATTCTTTTCAGTGTTTAAAATACACATATATTAATGAATCAACCAGGAAGTCTATACATATCCAAATTACTGAAAAGGAAAATGAAGGAACGTATTAAGAAAACTTTGTTTACCATCAAAGAGAATAAAAACACCCAAATTACTCATCTAGATTCTAAGAATTTGATGATTAAAAGAAAACAATATGATAAAGTACCACACTAAAAATGTATTATTGGAATCCTGGCACTTCCCTATATATTTTTAAACTTCTTTTCTATAGAATGAAACCGCATTCATGGATACAATTCAAGAAAAATGGGAAGCCTCAGAGAGTTCTGTAAGATGTCAGGAATTTTAATTTAACACACAATTAAAGACATTTTTACTGTTTCTCATTCATAAGGTTCTTTGGTCTTCTTCCATACCCTGTCTTGTAATTATCTTAGTTATCTTTTATAATTCTGTCTTACTCATTAATAATATGAAATAATTCCAAAGATAATAATTCTTTCACCTTTGTACTTGAACTTGATCACAATCTAGATATCTAGTTATAGTAAACAATAGCTAAGATAGTTAAGGGAAGGAAGGGAGGGAGGGAGGAAGGGTGGGCCATACTGATTTTTGGAAGCATTTTCCATTAGAAAAGTAAACTCCTTCATGAAACGATGGCAAAGCTGGTTCTTTTCTGGAGTCCCCGACATCATTGTAAGCCAGACAGGCTCTCCAATTCGTGGCATTGTGTAAAGATTACAAATTGTTGTTCTAAAAAGAGGAAAATACATTATAAAATTCATAGTTCCCAGAATTACATACTCTTAATAATAATGTTGCTGGCTTGAGTCTTACATCTAGATTATTAAAGCTTTTGAGAAAGACAATGAATCAAGTCTTTCTTTCTTTGTCATCAGCATAGTACCAAGGGAAAGGTTTTTTATACATGACCTCAAAATGTGTTGGTTCTGGCACTGGCTCTGCCCTCAAAGGTTGTGTGCCTTTGGGTAAATTATTTCCCTACTTGAAGCATCAGTTTCCCTTACCTATATAAGGAAAGGACTAGGTGATTTCTAGAACCTTTCCAGTTCTACGTTTCCAAGGTTATAAGCTATACTTAAATATATTGCAAATAATCAACACAGAAAACAAAAATATTAAGTGGGCTAATAGCTTATGGATAATATCCACTCACAACAATAGTTTATCAGCATCATTTTATTGCCTATGCTGAGACTCCTTAGTAAAGTTCTGAAGAATGACGAGGACACTATATATGCATGCTATATGACTCAATTTTCTGAAGTTTTCCCTTGAATCAACACAAAAGAGGATTACTGCAGTTATCACAGTGCTTTTCTGGCTGTCTCCTGCATTTATTTAGATAATAGCTAGTCTTGTGACTTGCACTCTTTACTAACGGCTTTAAAGGATACCTTACTAACGGCTTTAAAGGATACCTTTAAGATGTCAATTCTTTTCCTTTTACATTAATATCTGTTCAGCAGAGTCCTATACACTCATCACACAACTCCTGCAAAGTTGGGGCTTAAGAACCTAGTCGATCTCTTAGAAGCTACAGAATGGTGTCCTACTTTCTACTCTCTAGAATAGTGCTGTCTTACAGAACTTTTAGCAATGATAGGAATGTTCTATATCTGTGCTGTCCAACATGGTAGCCACTAGCCATATGTGATTACTGAATACCTGAAATGTGGCCAGTGTGACTGGGGAATTGGATTTAAAATTTTATTTAGTTGTAATTAAATTAATTTAAATAACCACATGTGGCTAATGGCTACTGTATTAGAGAGTACAGCTCTAGAAAGTTCTCTGAGATCTCCACAAAGCTCTGATACCTACCTCAGTATAATTTTCTAATACCCAGAATTCAAAAAAGGAAAAGAATTCTGTTGCTTGTACAAGTTTTATTAAATCTCAACCCAATATGAACATGATACATTACCATAGATAAAAGTGACAAATACGGGTCACATTAATGAATTTTTAGTAGGGCATAAAATGACTGCTGAGAACTTAAAAATAAATGAATGGAAAAAAATTACAGGTATCTTACAGAGATAAATATGACGAATATAAACTAGTGATATTGAAAATGCTTATTTTTAAAGACTATTAAAGATGTCCAGATAGGATGGAAAACTGAGCACAAATGTGTATCCCCTTTCAGTTCTAATGCCCCAAATGAACACTACAACAAATAGAACTGAAGAGGAACTTTAGTGAAAATTAAAATTACAGATTTAATACAATTCTAGAAGACAAAACACAGAGAAGAATGTTAACTGAAGTACTAGGGTAGAGGAAGATAATGGGTTATGGTGCTCATAGTGGCGGGGGGATGTACAAAGAGGAGCCAATTTACCCCACTGAAGCAAGAAGAGTCTAAGGATTCAAAAGTGCCTGCTAAAAAGGAGGGCAGCAGCGATATAGGACTATAAACTAAGAGACTAATTCAAGGGCCATAAATGGTTGGTGACCCCCCTACCCTCCACCCCATTTTCCCACAGAATAACAAAGATAGGAGAGCAGATGTAGCAATTGACCATCCCAGAGAAATGACATGCCCAAACCCTCCCTGATATTTGAATCTTTCACAATACACAAACAGATATACAGTAAATCTTGTGATATTAAAATTCCATGGCAGAGGCAGCAATTATAGGGAAAAATGTTTAAATATGCTCCTTCAGCCTGTGAAAATGAAAAAAAGTTGAGCAACACTGCTCTAAAGTGAGGTTCTCCAATCTGCATTCCCAACCTGTATTTTGGTGCCTCATTCTCACTCTTAATGGGCAACCAAAATATTGATATATAGAGAAAGCCTCCAAGGAAAGAGGAGCACAAACAGAAAGACAGAAACACACACACACAAAATGACTCCAGAGGAAATAGAAAATAATAAAGTCAGAAAAAGAGAAGAAAAACATGAAAGAAAAGAGACATAGAAGATCAATCCAGGAGTGTCAGTTTCTAACAAAATACAGTGAAGAGAAAATAGAGGAAAATAAATTATCAGAGAACACAGATAATTTACCAAAGTTGAAAGACAAGATAGTGCTAAAACTATACTGAAAGGCTAAAAGGACCAAGGATCAGGTATGAATTTACGGCAGGAGATAAATATGCTCTACAACTGATAAATCAAGAAACAGCTACACTAGGTATACTATTTAATAATATGGAGGTAAACAACAAAAGGAATATTTAAGAGTTAAAAGAGAATGTTCTTCAGCAGTAAGAATGGGGATGGGAGAGGTAGGACAGGGCTCATTTATTTTTCATTATTAGAACTGTCAGTATATATATTTTTTTGCTTCTTAACCACGTGAATGTACTTTTGAATAAAATAAACTTTTTGATTAAATGAATGAACAAGCTGATCAATTCATTTTCCATGAGTTTCTTCAGCATAATATTGTCTACTACAAGTCTATGTGTCATGGGCCAGTTATATCACTAACATTAGCATAGTGGGTCACTGAGGACACTAGCTTTATAGTGTTTTGCTGTTTAAAAATATGTACCATGGGGCTTCCCTGGTGGCACAGTGGTTGAGAGTCCGCCTGCCGATGCAGGGGACACGGGTTCGTGCCCCGGTCCAGGAGGATCCCACATGCCACGGAGCAGCTGGGCCCGTGGGCCGTGGCCGCTGGGCCTGCACATCCAGAGCCTGTGCTCTGCAGTGGGAGAGGTCACAGCAGTGAGGGACCCGCATACCGCAAAAAAAAAAAAAAAGTACCATGACCTTGGAGTAGTATCAAGTGCAAAGAAGGCAAAAAAATTAATTACGCAATAGTGCTTCTCACTATACACAACTCTGTGCTGTCATTAACAACGTAGAAATAATGATGCTTGCTCTCTTCCCCCTTTAACGGTTATTCCCTACCCATGAATAAGAAGGGCAAGTATTTTCAGTCATCTGACCCTTTATTTTTCTTGGTCTGTTCCTACAGAATGGAATGCTCCTTCAGTTGGCAGGAAACTGTTGACATGATTTAGCTTTCACTGATATGCATGAAGTCTAAGTAAAAATCCAAGTACTTCACCTCTGCCAGGCACCAATGCTAACCAAACATACTTTTTACTTCTCTAGGTTTCAGGATTTGCGTCTACATGTCCTTCCTCTTCTCAACTACCCGAAATTCATTAATCATCTGGTTTCAAATAATCACATAGTTTAAAAATTACCTAACTGCTAGATATAAATAAACACTTAATTTAAAAATTAAGTATGACAGCTTCTCATTATTTGCAGTAATGTTCTATAAAGTCAACACAAACACTGAATTAGTGAACTGTGAATCACTGTTCCTGAGAGAAATACAGAGTTATGTTCCTGTGAGTCTCTGGTCATAACATTTTTGTCAATCCATCAATACATAATCTTGTTTTATGTGAGTTTTTGTTTAAAGACACTTTAATATTCTGTTAATTTGTTAATAATGAATTCACATCCAACAGCACTATGACTCATGCCTTAACAAAGCTCACCTAACACATATTTTTCTCTGTAAGGCACATCACAACCTTCTTGCACTTAGAAACATCAGACAGAATTTCAACACTATGCTTGTGCACAATTTTTTTTTAATTGAAGTATACTTGATTTACAATGTTGTGTTAGTTTCTAGTATACAGCAAAGTGGTTCCATTTTATATATATATATATATATATATATATATATATATATATATATTCTTTTCCATTCTGGCACACAATATTGAATACAGTTTCCTGGGATATAACAGTAGGACCTTGTTGTTTACCTATTTTTTATATAGTAGTGTGTATCTACTAATCCCAAACTCCGAATTTTATCCCTCCCCTCCCCCTTTCCCCTTTGGTAACCATAAGTTTGTTTTCTATGTCTGTGTGTTTCTGTTTTGTAAATAAATTCATTTGTGTCATATTTCAGACTCCACATATAAGTGATTATCACATGGTATTTGTCTTTCTCTTTGTGACTTACTTCACGCAGTATGATAATCTATATTGCATCCATGTTGCTGCAAATGACATTATTTCATTCTTTTTTATGGCTGAGTAGTATTCCATTGTATATATATGCACCACATCTTCTTTATCCATTCATCTGTCAATGGACATTTAGGTGTTTCCACGTCTTGGCTATTGTGAATAGTGCAGCTATGAACATTGGGGTACATGTATCTTTTCAAAATTAGAGTTTTCTCTGGATATGTGCCCAGGATTGAGATTCCTGGATCATATGGCAATTCTATTTTGACTTTTTCAAAGAAACTTCATACTGTTTTCCATAGTGGGTGCACCAACTTACATTCCACCAACAGTGTAGGACGGTTCCCTTTTCTCCACATCCTCTCTAGCATTTGTTATTTGTAGACTTTTTAATGATGGCCATTCTGACCAGTGTGAGGTAGTACCTCCATGCCCTTTCGATTTGTATTTCTCTAATAATTAGGGATGTTAAGCATCTTTTCATGTGCCCTTGTCCATCTGTATGTCTTCATTGGAAAAATGTCTTCAAGGGCCAATTTTCATTGCAAAACCACTAACAAGGGGCTTCCCTGGTGGTGCAGTGGTTGAGAGTCCGCCTGCTGATGCAGGGGGCACGGGTTCGTGCCCCGGTCCGGGAAGATCCCATATGCCACAGAGCAGCCGGGCCTGTGAGCCATGGCCGCTGAGCCTGCGCATACGGAGCCTGTGCTCCGCAACGGGAGAGGCCACAACAGTGAGAGGCCCGTGTACCGCAAAAAAAAAAAAAAAAACCCACTAACAAAAAGCAAAAAACACTTAAAAAAAAGTGGCACTACATAGATCATGACAAGGACACTTGTGTACAGAATGAGAGTTGAAACAAAAAGGCAGAGCACTGTCTTGTTTGACCTCATCTACAAATGTGTGTCAGGGCACTCAATTTCCACTTCTCTGCATATGTCCACAAACGATCATAAAATCACTGTAAGTATATTTTAGGTTTATAAATAAATTTTAGCAAGCAGGTGAATTCACATATAAAGAATCTGTAAACAGTGAGGACCAACTGTACATATTAAAGTACTTCTACAAATAGACTTCTTAAATAAAAACTATAAAAGTTTATAAAGTACTTTTCAAATATTGCAAGGATGCCTAACTAATTTATATAGTCTCTCAGATTTGCACAGTGACTGAAGTAAAATAAACTAATACAAAAAAGGAAGGTATACAATCAGAATATACTTTTACAATGTTGTTTTCTTCTCTTTTTTTTTGGCTGTGCGGTGCAGCATGTGGGATCTTTTTACCCTGACCAGGGATCCAACCTGGGCCCTTGTCAGTGAGAGCACAGACTCCTAACCACTGGACCACCAGGGAATTCCCTACAATGATTTTATAACTCATACATGTTGTAAATTCCAGGCAATATTAAAATTTTAAGGCTAGGCCATTCATACTACCTTATATCATAGCAATTACCTCATAGGTATTTAACTCAAAAAATTCATGAATACAAATGCTGGGTATACCTAACAGCAAGATCAGTATTCTACCAGGAATGAGTCTCATGACAATGTTTACCATCCTGGTAACCTCAGCTGGATCTATGATAACAGTGCTTCCTCAGAGCTCAAATACAGACTCTTGGCCTTTTGCCACAAAGCTTGTGACCGCAGAAAAGAAACTAATCCAATAATGTACGACACAGCTCAAAGTGCAAAGGCAAAGACTTAGTGCCTTGTAATACTGTGAAACGTGAAACTCAAAATAATGTTGCAGGACTCTTTTAGGCAAATAAGCAAAAAGAATTGTTCAAAACATATATTTATAATAATTCCAGTCCAAAGTCAACTGAACAACTTGAATTAAACCATGTTCATGCTCACTTCGGCAGCACATATAATAAAATTAGAATGATACAGAGAAGATTAGCATGGCCCCTGCTCAAGCATGACACGTGAATTTGTGAAGCATTCCATATTTTTTTGAAAAACCACATTCATACTATCCAAAGCAATCTACAGATTTAATGCAATCCCTAACAAATTTCCAATGGCATTTTTCACAAAACTAGAACAAACAATCCTAAAACTTGTATAGAACCACATAAAACTCTGAATGGTCACAGCAATCTCGAGAAAGAAGAGGCATCATGCCTCCTGATTTCAAACTCTATTACAAAGCTATAATAATCAAAACAGTATGGTATTGGAATAAAGACAGACATATAAATCAATGGAACAGAATAGAGAGCAGAGAAATAAATGCAGGCATACATACGGTCAATTAATTTATGACAGAGGAGCCAAGAACATACAATATAGATAGGATAGCCTCTTCAATAAATGGTTCTAGGAAAACTGGACAACCACATGTAAAAAATGACTGGACCCCTTATCTTACACTACAAACAAAAATCAACTCAAAATGGATTAAAGACTTGAACGCAAGACCTGAAACCATAAAGCTCCTAGAACAAAACAAAGGGGTGAGCTCCTTGACATCCATCCTGGCAATAATTGAAGATAACAAACCTTAACACGTATGCACTTAAGAAGAGAGCAATGACATAACGTAAGGTGTTGGGGAGGAGAGGGACTTGAATGAAGGCAGTCAAAAGGTACTACAGGGCTTCCCTGGTGGCACAGTGGTTGAGAGTCCGCCTGCTGATGCAGGGGACACGGGTTCGTGCCCCGGTCCGGGAAGATCCCACATGCTGCGGAGCGGCTGGGCTCGTGAGCCATGGCCGCTAAGCCTGTGCGTCTGGAGTCTGTGCTCCGCAACAGGAGAGGCCACAACAGTGAGAGGCCCGCATACAGCAAAAAAAAAAAAAAAAAAAAAAAAAAAAAAAAAAAAAAAAAGGTACTACAAACTTCCAGTTACAAGATAAATAAATACTGAAGATGTAACATACAAGACAAATATAATTAATACTGCTGTATGTTATATATTAAAGCGGTTAAGAGAGTAAATCCTAAGTTCTCATCGCAAGAAAAATATATTTTTAATTTCTTTAATTTTGTTATCTACAGAAGATGTTGTTCACTAAACTTACTGTTTACCTTCTCATTTCATGATGTATATAAGTCAAATAATTATGCTGTAAACTTATACAGTGTGCTTTATGCCAATTATATCTCAA
Source organism: Phocoena sinus (assembly GCF_008692025.1). NCBI lineage: Eukaryota > Metazoa > Chordata > Mammalia > Artiodactyla > Phocoenidae > Phocoena > Phocoena sinus. The sequence goes on along the minus strand of NC_045765.1, from coordinate 63,034,040 downwards.
TAAAACTGGGAGAAAAAAATACTGACAGGCAAATACACTATTATACTTAGAAAATTCAGCATTCTCTAGCAGAAAATGACATATCCAGCAGGAAGAAAATCACTAACATATAGGTGAGTTTTTTTCAGCTTTACTGAGATATAGTTGACGTCGATATGGTATTACTTTAAGATGTACAACACAATGACTTGATATATGTATACTTTGTGAAATGATTACCACAGTAAGTTTAGTTTTTACATTCAGTACTTCACGGAGTAACAAAAAAAATTTTTTCTTATGATGAAAACTTTTAAGATCTACAATTTTAACAACTTTCAAATATATAATACAGGACCAGATGGTTTCACAGGCGAATTCTATCAAACATTTAGAGAAGAGGTAACACCTATCCTTATGAAACTACTCCAAAAAATCTCAGAGGAAGGAACACTCCCAAACTCATTCCATTAGGCCACCATCACCCTGATGCCATAAACCAGAAAAAGGTTAACACCAAAAAAGAAGATTACAGGCCAATATCACTAATAAACATAGATGGAAAAATCCTCAACAAAATACTAGCAAACCAGATACAACAACACATTAAAAGGATCATACACTATGATCAAGTGGGATTTATCCCAAGTATGCAAGAGTTTTTCAATCTCCACAAATCAATCAGTGTGATATACCACATCAACAAATTGAAGAATAAAAACGATATAATCATCTCAATAGATTCAGAAAAGGCTTTTGACAAAACTCAACACCCATTTATGATAAAAACTCTCCAGAAAGTGGGCACAGATGGAGCATACCTCAACATAATAAAGGCCATATATGACAAACCTACAGCTAACATCATACTCAACGGTGAAAAGCTGAAAGCATTTCCTCTAAGATCAGGAACAAGACAAGGATGCTAACTGTTGCCACTTTTATTCAACATAGTTTTGGAAGTCCTAGCCATGGCAATCAGAGAAGAAAAAGAAATAAAAGGAATCCAAACTAGAAAAGAAAAAGTAAAACTGTCACTGTCTGCAGATGGCGTGATATTACACATAGAAAATCCTAAAGATGCTACCAGAAAACTACCAGAGCTCATCAATGAATTTAGCAAAGCTGCAGGATACAAAATTAATGCACAGAAATCTTTTGCATTCCTATACACTAACAACGAAAGATCAGAAAGAGAAATTAAGGAAACAATCCCATTTACCATTGCATCAAAAAGAATAAAATACCTAGGAATAAACCTACCAGAGAAGACAAAAGACCTGTACTGTGAAAACTATGACACTGACGAAAGAAATCGAAGATGACACAAACAGATGGAAAGGTATACCATGTTCTTGGATTGGAAGAATCAATATTTTCAAAATGACTATACTATCCAAGGCAATCTATAGATTCAATGTAATCCCTATCAAATTACCAGTGACATTTTTCACATGACTAGAACAAAAGATCTTAAAATCTGTATGAAGACATGAAAGATGCTGAATAGGCCAAAGAAAATTTGAGAAAGAAAAACAGAGCTGCAGGAATCAGGCTCCCTGACTTCAGACAATACTACAAAGCTACAGTAATCAAAACAGTATGGTACTGGCACAAAAACAGAAATATAGATCAATGGAACAGAATAGAAAGCCCAGAAATAAACCCATGCACCTATGGTCAATTAATCTATGACAAAGGAGGCAAAACTGTACAATGGAGAAAAGACAGTCTCTTCAATAAATGGTGCCAGGAAAACTGGACAGCTATGTGTAAAAGGATGAAATTAGAACATTATTTAACACTATACACAAAAATAAACTCAAAATGGATGTAAGACCAGGCACTATAAAACTCTTAGAGGAAAATATAGGCAGAACACTCTGACATAAATCACAGCAATAACTTTTACAATCTGTCCCTACTAAGAGAAATAAAAACAAAAATAAACAAATGGGACCTAATCAAACTCAAAAACTTTTGCACAGCAAAGGAAGCCATAAACAAAACACAAAGACAACCCACAGAATGGGAGGAAATATTTGCAAATGATGTGACTGACAAGGGATTAATCTCCAAAATTTACAAACAGATCATGCAGCTCAGTATCACAAAAAACAAACAACCCAATAAAAAAATGGGCAGAAGGCTTGAACAGACATTTCTCCAAAGAAGACATACAGATGGCCAAGAGGCACATGAAAAGATGCTCAACATCGCTAATTATTAGAGAAATGCAAATCAAAACTACAATGAGGTATAACCTCATACCAGTCAGAATGGCCATCATCAAAAAGCCTACAAACAATAAATGCTGGAGAGGGTGTGGAGAAAAGGGAACCCTCCTACACTGTTGGTGCAAATGTAAATTGGTGCAGCTATGGAGGTTCCTTAAGAAACTAAAAACAGAACTATCATATGATCCAACAACCCCACTCCTGGACATATATCTGGAAAAAAAACATGGTTTGAAAGGTTACATTCATCCCAATGTCCATCACAGCACTATTTACAATAGTTAAGACATGGAAACAACTTAAATGTCCATCAACAGAGGAATGGATAAAGAAGATGAGGTATATATACACAGTGGAATATTACTCAGTCATAAAAAAGAATGAAATAATGCCATTTGCATCAACATGGATGGACCTGGAGATTATCATACTAAGTGAAGTAAGTCAGACAGAGAAAGACAAGTAGCATATGATATTGCTTATATGCGGAATCTAAAAAAATATATATATACATGAGATACAAAACTTATTTACAAAACAGAAACAGACTCACAGACTTAGACAATGAACTGGTTAGCACAGGGTAAGGGTGTGGGGGAAGGACAGAATGAAAGTTTGGGATTCACATGTACACAGTGCTATATTTAAAACAGATAACCAACAAGGACCTATTCTATAGCACAGGGAACTCTGCTCAATACTCTGTAATAGCCTAAATGGAAGAAGAACCTGAAAAAGAACAGATACATGTATATGTATAACTGAATCACTTTGCTGTTCACCTGAAACTAACACAACATTGTTTTACTCCAATATAAATAAAAAAGAAAGATACATGGGAAAGCCCCCAATACTTGGAGATTTTAACAATACATTTCTGCATAACATAAGGGTCAAAGAAGAAATCTCAAGAGAAATTTTAAAATAATTTGAATTAAATTTTCATTCAACTTAACAAAATTTGTGGGATCCAGCAAAAGTAGTGCTCAGAGGGAAATTCATAGCACTGAATGCACAGATTAGGGAAAAAGAAAGATCTGAAAGCAATAATCTAAGCTTTAACTTTAGGAAACTAGAGAAAGATAAGTAACATAAAACTAAAGCAAGTAGGAGAAAAGAAATAAAAAGATTAAAAAATCATTGAAATTAAAGACAAAAATCAATGGATAAAACAAAACAAAATCTGGTTCTTTGAAAAGATCAAAGATTCTTTGAAAATTGATAAATTTCTATCCAAGATAACCAAGCAAAAAAGAGAAATGACAAAAATTACTAATATTAGAAATAAAAGAGGGATCCATCACTACTGATCTATGGACATTAAAAGGATAATTAAGAAGTAATATGAACAACTCTATGCTTACAAATTTGATGACGTAGATGAACCAGACCAATTCCCTGAAAGACACAAACTACCAAAACTCACACAAGAAGAAATAGATAACCTGAATAGTCCTATATCTATTTTAAAAATTGAATCAATAGGCAATAACTCTCAGCAAACCAGGAATAAAGAGGGAACTTCTTTAACTTGATAAAGTGTATCTATAAGAAACATAACTTCATACTTAATGGTGAGAAACTTGAAGCTTTCTCACTCAGATCCGGTAAAAGGCAAGGATGAACCTTCTCACCATTGCTTTCCTACATCGTACTAGAAGCCCTTGCTAATGCAACAAGGCAGGAAAAAGAAATAAAAGATATACAGATTAGGAAGGAAGACATAAATGCCATGATTGCTTATGATTGCTTTATTCAGAAAATCTGAAAGAAGTGACCAAAAAGCTCCTGGAATAAAGAGGCAGTTATAGAAGGTTGCAGGATATAAGGTTAATATACAAAAGTCAATTGTGTTCTTATATACCATCAATGAACAGTTCAAATTTGAAATTATAAACACAGTATCATTAATATTAACCAAAAAAAAAAGAAAAATCTGAAATATTTAGGTATAAATCTTTTAAAAATGTACAAGATCTATAGGAGGAAAATTACAAAACTCTGATTAAAGAAATCAAAGAAGATACAAATAAACAGCAAGCTATTCCATGTTCATGGACAGGAAGTCTTGCTACTGCTAACATGTCAATTTTTCCCAGTTTAATCTACAGATTCAATGCAATCTCAATCAAAATCCCATAAGTTATTTTGTGGATATCAACAAACTGATTTTAAAGTTTGGAGAGGCAAATGATCCAGAATAGTCAACACAACACTGAAGGAAAAGAACAAACTTGGAGGACTCATATTATCTGACTTGAAGAATTATTATAAAGATGGGGGCTTCCCTGGTGGTGCAGTGGTTAAGAATCCACCTGCCAATGCAGGGGACACAGGTTTGAGTCCTGGTCCAGGAAGATCCCACATGCCATGGAACAACTAAGCCCACGTGCCACAACTACCGAGCCTGCACGCTAGAGCCCACAAGCCACAACTGCTGAGCCCGTGTGCCACAACTACTGAAGTCCACGCACCTAGAGCCTGTGCTCCACAACAAGAGAAGCCACTGCAATGAGAAGCCCATGCACTGCAACAAAGAGTAGTCCCCGCTCTCCACAACTAGAGAAAGCCCATGCACAGCAATGAACACCCAGCGTAGACAAAAATAAATAAATTTATATTAAAAAAGAATTATTATAAAGATACAGTAATCAAGACAGTGTGGTACTGCTGAAAGAATAGACAAATAGATCAATGAAACAAAACAGAGAGCTCAAAAATAGAGCCCCAGAAATATACTCAATTGATATTTGATAAAGGAGCAAAAGCAATACATGGAGCAAAGATAGTCTTTTCAACAAATGATGCTGGAACAAGTGGACATTCATATGCAAAAATATGCACCTAGACAAAGACTTTACAGCTTTCACCAAAAAAAAAAAATCAAAATGAATAATAGACCTAAATGTAAATGCAAAATCATAAAACTTCTAGAGCATAACATGTGAAAAACCTTAATGATCTTGTGTTTGGTAATGAATTTTTAGATAAAACACCAAAGGCACTATTCAGGGAAAAAAAGAAATTGTTAAATTGGACTTCATTAAAATTTAAAACTCTGCTCTGTGAAAATATTACAAGAATGAAAAGACAAGCCACAGACTAGGAGAAAGTATTTGCAAAACACGTATCTGATAAAGGATTGATATCCAAAATACAGAAAAAAACCTAAAAACTGAACAATAATAAAAGCAACAAACCAAGTTAAAAATGGACGAAAGATTGAACAGATATCTCACCTACAAAGATATATACATTACAAATAAGTATTTGAAAATATGCTCAACCTCATATGTCATTAGGAAACTGCAAATTAAAACAATGAAATACTGTTACACATCTATTAGTACAGTTAAAAAAAAAACAAAACAAAACCTGACATATCAAATGCTGACAAGGATATGGAACAAGAGTAACTCTAATGAACTGCTAGTGGGAATGCAAAATGATACAGTCACTTTAGAAGACAGTTGGCAGTTTCTTACAAATCCAAACACAGTCTTCTGTGAACATCTAGCAATTATGCTCCTAGGTACTGACTCAGTTGAACTGAAAACTTAAGTCTATACAAAACCCCGCACATGAATGTTTAGAGAAACATTATTTATAATCACCAAAAACTAGCAATCAAGAAGATCACCAAAAACTAGTGATCAAGAAGATGTCCTTCAATTGAGGTGAATGGAGAAACTGCGGTACATCCACACAGTGGGATATTACACAGTGAATATTTTTATATAAATGAGCCATAAGCCACAAAAAAGACATAGAAGAATCTTAACTGCATATAGCTAAGTCAAAGAACCAGTCTAAAAGGGCTACATACTATATGATTCCCAGAATATGACATTCTGAAACAGGCAAAATTATAGACAGAGATCAGTAGCCAATGGGTTTGGTGGAAAGGGAGAAAGAATAGATAGGTGAAGCATAGGCGACTTTCAGAGTGGTGAAACTACTCTGTCTGATAATGTAATAGTGAAACATGACATTATGCATTTTTCAAAACGCATCCAACTGTACAACACAAAGAATGGAACTCAATGCAGACTACGGATTTTAGTTAATAATAATGTATCAACATTGGTTCATTAATTGTAACAAATATACCACACTAATGAAATACGGTAATAATCAGTGAAACTATGGGTAGTGGGGAGAGAGCTATATGCAAAAACTTTCTGAACTGTTAGCTCAATTATTCTGTAACTCCGACACTGTTAGAATTAAATCTATTAATTACATGTGTATATACACATATATATCTACATATGTACATACACATATATATGTGAAATTAAGCTATTTACACTCTTAATTAATAATACAGAGTGGCCAAGAAATAGAGGATATAACAGATAGCCACGTCTCCAAATCTACCATTTTGCTCATGGTTTGTTTTGTTGTTTTTCATTCCCATTCCCAACACTCCAGAAGAGGGTTCATTATTCAGCCTGTATTGCGCTTGCTCCAAAGATACAAACATGGATAGTTTCAGAAAATGGAAGAGAATCAGACTGAATTTACAGACTAAAAGAGAATTGGGTCTAGATCAGTGGATATAAATCACCAACCCCTAAAACAGACGTTTAAATTTTAATAATGCTCAGTGGCCAGGACGCTACAAAATTATACGATACATGGGTTAATACAACTGGCAAAGATAGAGCTTATGGCAAACTAGAGAGAGCTTGTCTGGCTTAAAGGCCTAAAGGTTCAAATGTTTGTAAAAAACAAGGAGGCCAAGTAAAATGTGTGCTGGCTGGAGTTCTCTCACCTACCTGTTAACCTGGTCTCAGTAACTTTATTCAACATAGATAAAATAGAAAAGCATTTATGTTGAGCCTAATGTGCCCCTCTTTTTCTTTAACTGTAGAACACTTACTGAAATATCAAATCTATTGATAGAAAATTTATCCAATGCGGCCTAAATCATTAACATTTGCTTTAAGCAACTCAGTATAATTTACCTCTTGAATCATACAAAAAGTATCTTTAAATTAATTTTTAAAAATACACCTTGGAGGGTCTTCCCTGGTGGCACAGTGGTTGAGAGTCCACCTGCCAATGCAGGGGACACGGGTTCATGCCCCGGTCCGGGAAGATCCCACATGCCACGGGGCGGCTGGGCCCGTGAGCCATGGCCGCTGAGCCTGCGCGTCCAGAGCCCGTGCTCCGCAACGGGAGAGGCCGCAACAGTGAGAGGCCCGCGCACCGCAAAAACAAAACAAAAAAATATACCTTGGGACGTCCCTGGTGGTCCAGTGGTTAAGACTCCATGCTTCCAATGCAGGGGGCACGGGTTTGATTCCTGGTCGGGGAACTAAGATCCCACATGCGCAGGGTGCGGCCAAAAAACAAAACACCTCAAAGAAATTCTCATTTTAAGCAAACATCCTGACATAAAATTATTTATATAATCGTATGTTCATAAAACGATCAAATTTTGAGCTTTCACATGAAAGCTTTCAGAAACATACAAAGAGGTCTACATGAATTGAGAAGTTATGAAGATAATACAGACAGCCAAGCAAAGTCAGCTCATTAAATTTGTTTGAAATTCCATCTAGAAATATTGAGGGAATGTACTTCATTTCCTCTATACTTCATCTATAAGAAACATTTATGTATATAAAACTTGATTTAATCATGAATGGCACCAGAAATGTAATAACCTGAATTCTTAAGGTATGAACAAATGAAATTACGAATAACTTCACACATAATTCATATATAAAGAGTGAAGATGCCAATGAACTAAAGAAACAGACGGATTAAAAATACTATATTACTAAACTAGTGTTGAGTGTTTATAGTTTTAACGCTGTAAGATGAAAAAGTTATAGAGATTTGTTACACAATGTGAATGTATTTAACACTGCTGAGCTGTACACTTAAAAATGGTTAAATGTCAAATTTAATGTTGTTTTACTTTTACCACAATAAAAAAAATTGTTTTAATACTGTATTGTTTGTTACCATGCTTCATTTGATAACTTATGAAAGGCCTAAAATGAATATGTTAACAAAAATATATGGCAGAAAAGATTAGCTCTAACATAATTTTCACCAGTACAAATTATTTGCAAGACAAAAAAAGAAATAATAAAGCCTGAAATTTAATTCTCTAATGTGTTTTTCTGTACATTTCCTCTAACCACTGTGTTTACTGCACAAGAAAGATTTAAAAACTCACATTTAACATCTTTTATCCTAAAAATTATGGTGAATAACAGATGACTAGAAAATCTTCTCCTCCTCAATAACTGAATCCAGCCAATGAATATTATACAACAGTCATAAAGCAAACTTTTTAAAAAATTTTTTACAAAACTTTTTGGCCACGTCGTGCGACTCGCAGGATCTTAGTTCCCCAACCAGGGATCGAACCCACACACTCGGCAATGAAAGCTTAGAGTCCTAACCACTGGACCATCAGGGAATTGCCAAGTAAACATTTTCAATTGAAATAAATTAAAAACATGATGAAACATTCATATTAATTTAGGTTATTTTTACCATACAATTGCTATTTAATGCTTACCTATAATTCTACCTCAAAAATCATACAGAACACTTCTATAAAACATACCTTTTATTTAGGAAAATAAGTTATTTTATCATAAATTCAAAGATTCTAGAATATGGCTGAGGCAATGAAATATCTCCTTTTGAGAGAGGTTTAAAAAACCAGATTTACTTTCACTGTGGTTTAACACAAAAAGAGAAAAATGAAGAATAAAAAAGGATCAAAGTTGAAAATAAACATGAGTTCTCTCTTATTGTCAAATTTACTAAATACACAACTCCTTAGTCATTTCCATTTTAAAAAAAAAAGTATATTACATGACATGCCTACAGTTTCACAATAGCAATCCTGCAATATCACAGGCTAAAATAGGCTTTCATTTCAAAATGTAACAGTTCATATTTAAACAAACAATTCAGAAGACCCCTAACCCAATAAGGGACCATACAACACAAGCCAATGAATAAAAGTGAGGTACATGGACTACTGGTGATAATAAACCTTATGTGTACACAGATACATATTTTTAATTTTAATTATTATGCATTCATTTTTACAGCTTGCTTATTACAGCAAAGAAGGTTGATTCCCCATCTAGGGTAACGATGCACACATTCTGAAATACACTTATTTAGGTATAAAATAGGGTCAATTTAAAGAGAAACATCAAATTAAAATGGCATAGATGATATGCAGATTTGGCAATACTGCGAAGGTGATCTGTGAATGACTTTTAAGAAGCACTGCTGTAGGTTATATTTGTCATAGAAAACAGCGGTCACATTAATGTTGGGTCTTCTGCTAAGTACTTTACATACATTATCTCATTCTATCTTTACAACAATCTATTAGATTATTACTAAATTGAATTCACAGGTATTACATTAGAAAACTAAGGGTCAAAAATGCTAACAAATCAAAGGCAGAGCCAGGGTTAGCCCACAGGTCTGTCTGTCAGGTACTAAAGTCTGAGTTCTTGGGCTAAGTGTTATACTATTTCTCCAGTCTAAAGGAGGAAAGACTGAGAGGATGAGAGGATGAAGTAAAACTGAAATGAATGTCTTTGAGACAGAAACACATCAGTCACTTAGCGTGATTCCCAACATAAGTTCATATGTAATATGTTTCCTTGCCATAATTAGAGTGCAGTTACAGCACTTGCTGGAGCTTCAGGCTCCAAGCTTTGTTGTGTCAGAAAATACTGCTAGAGAAAGGATTAAGCAACAGAGTAATATGGAACATCAAGTTCATATTCCCTATATCCATGTATCTTTGTATTCCACGTATCTAAGAACATGTGATTACCATCACTGGTTAAGTAACACTTAATCAGTCCCTACATCTAGGAGCCCAACAAAGGACAAACCACATTTCTGCTAAGACAAGGGTGTCTTCTGGTCATATCTGCTTGTCTAGTGGTCCAGTGCTAGAAACCATACCACTGATTCCTCCCACGTGTGCTTGAATTCGAAGCACTTTCATATTTAATAACAAAGGAGTCAACGGCCCACTGAATTACACCCTCATCTGACTATGGGACACAGAAATTTAAAGAATTAAATTTTATTAGAATAAGTTAAAAAAATAAACAAATTTTCCAGTGTACACTGCGAAACAATTCTATATTATGAAAAGCTGGAGAATAGGTACCTGAATTCATTTAGGGCATCAACTATTCGATTATATGCCAAACTCCTCTGACTGGCATCAGCTGATCTCCGGCTCATTTTCATAGCCTTGAAAGCAATCAAATAGTTAATTCTTATACTGATCATGGGCAAAATATGGGGGGAAAAAAAGTAAAAGACAAAGTCACATATTTCCACAACATTCTACCCATCATTCTTAACTAGATATACATAAAGAAGGCACACATATTTCTAGTGGCTTTCTTTTCTTTTTTTTTTTTTTTTGCACCTTTGCTCATTTAATGAGTATAATAAAATTCAAATTCCTCCAATGGTAAGCCTCTTACTTAACTGTCAAACCACAGAATGTCAACACACAATGAGGATGATGTTGACAGTTTCTGGGTTACGTAAAACTTTTTTCTCCCAAACAGATCATAAAATGATAAGTCAGTAACAACAGCTCCTGGGTTTCACTAATATTTCATAAACAATGGTTCTGTTAACTAAATCCTTTTTTAAAATCTAAAATATAAAGATGCTACTGAAAGATGTATCAAGTTATTAGTAATATTTGCTTTCTTAAAAACATATTTAGCCAAAGTTGATAAGTCCTGCTTTAGGTAGACAAAAAGAGGATCAGGATTAGAATATGGAGATCAGAAAGAACTTTGAAATTTTTAAAACTTTTTCAAAAATATGTAATTATGCATTACTTATGTAATTACACATTATTTTTAAAATGTTTAAACATATATTTAAGAAAATGTTAGACTACTTCAGGCCAGAATCGTTCACGTTCATCCAAAAGCTTCAGTAGGGTAAAAGTGACAGTTAACTTTATGTTTTCACTAACTGCTAAGAGACTCCCAATTTATAAAGAAATATTCTTTAGCTAGAATCAAGCAGTATTCTCCCTTGATTTTACCAACAATAAAAAATTTTACATTATAGATCTCAAAAGGTAGCACAGACTTTGAAATAATTCCCACAGTGCTCAGAAACAGCATCCATAGATTTTCATTAAAAAAATAAGTAAGTGATAGTTTGAAAACTGGCCCTAGAACATAACTTATTTGGATGGTTCAGTGTTTACTACATTCTATGATTAATTACCAACTACAGAATGTTCTAAACTAAGTCCTATTCATTTATATGAAAGTATTCACTCAGCTTTATCTTTCAGCTTTATTAAGAAATAAGATGTTAAACTTGAACAAATATCCACACAACTCTAAGTACTGCAATGTGCACTTTCGGCATAGAATGAACAAAACATTAAAACATTTAAAAAGTAATGTTTAATGAGTTCTATAGTGCCTGAATATTTCAAGTTTTATACAAAGTTTAAACACTTCTGCAAGTAACTGAAATGTCAGTTCAACCACAGCTTAATATTCCATGTATTGACTTTGGCAACAATAGACTACAAAAAGAGACAGCAGCAAACTGTAGAAAATGTCACCAGTGCTGAACTTCTGAAAAAGTAAATGAAAATGTACTTTACTCATCTGCTCAGTAAAAAGGTACTGCTAATAATCTATTTGTCTTTTAACAGATTTAATGTAAATAACTAATATAGTGTCTTCTCTAGAGGCAGATGATCCTCAGACACTAATGAGTTACTGAAATGCATCCTCTGCTTTCTAGAACATTCTAATTGGTCTCCCATCTCTACTCTCTTTTACTAGTCTCTTTTAAACATACTGCCAAAATAATGTTCCTATAGTACAATTTGAAGACAGCCTAACAAAGTCAAAAATTCTGGCAAGCATTCTAGACTCTCTGTGATCTGGACACCATTAACTCTGCCAGCCGTATCACTCACTACTCCTCTTTGTATCTTTTCCGTTCTGCATATTGTCACAGGGATTAAGAACTTTAGTTACACCCACTGATAGTTCAACTTATAGGAATCTCTTATAAAATATAATCTTGAAAATTCACCAAGATGTTAACTGCAGTGTAGCTATAACTGTGAAAAAGCAGAAATGACCTAATAAAAAAGTTATTTAAATGGAGGAAAGCCACTAAAATATATTCAAGAACCATTTAAAATGAGAAATGTGTATGTTAACAATGATGAATTTTTCAAAATGGGCACATAATTAAAACAGCATGAACACAGCACAGTCCCAATCAAGTAAAAGTACAATACACATAGAAAAGGCCTGGGTAAGACTTTCAGCAAAATGTTAATGAGTTATCTTTGGGCGACAAGGATATCAATTTTTCTTGTTATTCTGCAATATCCATTTTTCAAAACTTTGTTTAAAAAATCCTACACATCCTTTAAGATACAGTTCAAATGAAACATCTTCGCAGTAGGAAGTCATTTTTCTTCCCTATGAACTCCTAAAAAACTTTGGTTTTCCTTCTTTTTTAGTTATCTTTATGTTCTATCGTATATTCACAATTTTCTTACTTTACATCAATTTATTACATGCACTATCAGCAACATTTGACACAACTGATCACTCCTAACCTCTTAAACTACTTTCTTCACCTGGCTCATCTCCCCTGCTGGTTCTCAATTCCTCAAATTTTAACTACTGAAACGCTCTACAAATCAGGCCTAGGATCTCCTCTCCTCTCTTCTCTCTCTCAATCAGTTTCTTGGCTTAAAATACCATATATACACTGGTGACTGTCCAGCCTGGACCTTTCCCCTAAACTCTAGACTCACAACAACTTGGATGTACAGGAGGCACTGCAAACAAACTGCTGATCTTCCTCCACCAAACCTGTTCCATTTGTAGCTTTCCCATTTTAGTACTGGCAATTCCATCCTTCTTACTGCTCAAAAGAAAAATCCCAAGTCAACCTCTATTATTCTTTCTCTTAACCCCAATTCGGTCCATCAGCTAATCTCCTTAGCTCTATTTTCAAAAATATCCAGAATCCAACCACTTGTCACCAATTCCATCACGAAAGTGCTTTAAGTATCCACCATCTCTCACCTGAATTACTTCAACAGCCTTGTAACTGATCCCAAAGCATCCACCTTTGCCCCTGAAATCTATTCTCCATCAGCAGTAAGAGTGATTCTCATGAATAATGTCATTTCCCTGCTCAAAACACTCCAATGGTTTCCCATCTTTCTTAAGAGTAAATGCCAATGCTCATACCATGGTATCCTATAAATTCCTACATGATCTGGTCCTATTTCTAACTTAGCCACTTTGGCATCCTTACTCCTCCTTGCTGATGCTCAAGCATCAGGCTTACTCCTTTGCCCCTCCTGGAGCATTCTTCTCTCAGATGGTTATAGCTGACTTCCTCCATATCTCTGGACCATATGTCATTTTATCAGGAGCTTTCTTGACTATCTTATAAAAATTTGTAAGCCTTCCATCCAGCATTCCTTAAAAAGCTTTCTCTGTTTTATTTTTCTCCATAGCACTTATTACCATCTAAAATCTTATATATTCATTTGTTTATTTTCTATGCCATGAGGTCAGGAGTGTTGCTTTTTTTCACATCTTATCCTCAGTTGCTAGAATAGTGCCTGCCACATTCTAGGCCCTCAAATACTTATTTATTGAATGGATAAATGACATTACATCTTTTTTTTAGGTAGTAGGCTTCTTAAAAGGAGCTGAAGTCTACTTTGCATCTCTCAGATCACTTTGTAGGGTACCTGCACAGATTCTGTTAATTTTTCTGCCAAATGAATAAACACAATGCTTAAGCAAGAGAATAAGATTCAAAGGAAAATAAAATAAAAAATATAAATAAACCATAAACATGACTATGCTTACCTGTTCTATTGCACTCTTTAATTTGTTCATGTGGCTTTCAAACAGAGGAAAATGTGAAAAAAAGAATTCATTAAATTTGTTACTTTCATCTTCATCTTTGGATAATGAAAAGATTACCCCAATTGCAATCTTCTTTTTCCTCACAATCCCTGGGTTAGGGCCACAGCTCTCCTCTGACAGATTAAAGCTTTCTTCTATAGACCTTAAAAATAAATGGTTTTTCATTTTTAAAAAATATAGAAATAATTAAATTCACAATTCAATCCCCTTGCTAATTAAATGTAGGCAAGCTAAAGGTCTTCCAGTGTTTTATCAAGTAAATCTAAAAATCCATACCAATTGTGTATCTCTTTGAGAAATCTACTGGCTATTCCTTTATACTCATGTTTTTGTAAGAAATTTTAATAGAGAGTCAGATTGGAAACATTTTTGTTCAATTAGAAGTCACTAAAAAAGTAGATAATCCCAATGTATAACCAACCTAAAAGAGCCTGAATTTTAAGGTTTATAGATGAGTCTGATATAATCTCTTCACTGTTCTAGAATCTACTTATCTCCCCTTTAGATTCCAGGAATAAAATCAAAGGTGAAGGAATAAAGGGAGTGAATAAAAAAGGAAACAAGAAGCTTCATCATCTTTAGCTGTACTTAACACAGACTAAAAAAAAAAAATCTATCAAGAATGAATTAACTTGCCAAAATAGAAACATGAAAAACTGAAATATCGAAACATGCAGTTAAATGGATCAAAGACCAAAACAGAAGAGTTAAAACTATAAAACCCCTAGAAGAAAACATAGGGTAAAAGCTTCATGACACTGGATATGGCAATGGTTTCTTGGATATGACACCAAAGGTAAAGGCAACAGAAGAAAAAAATAAATAAATTGGGCTACATAAAAATGAAAAACTATTGTGTATCAAAAGAAACTATCAACAGAATGGGTAACTAATCAAATGGGACAAAATATTTGCAAAGCATATATCTGATAAGGAATTCATATCCAGAAATATATAAAGAACTCCTACAATTCAACAACAACCACCAAAAAAAACACCTGATTAAAAAATGGGTAAAACACTTGAATAGACTATCTCCAAAGAAAACATACGTACGGCCCATAAGAAAGCAAAAACATGCTCAACATCACTAGCCATCAGGTAAATGCAAAATTGAAACTACAAGGAGATACCACTTCACACCCATAGGATGGTTATTATTAAAAAAAAAAAAAAAAAAAAGGAAATTAACTACTGGTGAGGATGTGGAGAAATTAGAACTCTTGTGCAGTTCTAGTCAGGGAAATTTCTTAGCGGTACAGTTGTTAGTACTCCACGCTTTCAGTGCAGGGGACACGTGTTCAATCCCTGGTCAGGGAACTAAGATGCAGCGTGGCCAAAAACAAAACAACACCCTGGCCATTTCTAGGGCGAATGAAAGTAAAATGGTACAGCCACTGTGGTGAAGAGTATGGCAGTTCCTTAAAAACTTCAACAGAGAATTATGATATGATCCAGAAATTCCACTTCTGGGCATATAACCAAAAGAATTGAAAGTGGAGACTTGAAAGGTATTTGTAGACTCACGTTCATATCAGCATATTCACAACAGCCAAAAGGTGGAAGCAATCCAAATGTCCAAGGACAGATGAGTGGATAAACAAAATGTATATACAATGGAATGTATATGTATATACAATGGAATACAATGGAATGTTAGTCATAAAAAAAAATGAAATTCTGATACATGTTACAATATGGGTAAACCCTGAAGGCATGCTAAAGTGGAAGAAGGCAGACATAAAAGGATAAATATTCTATGATTCCACTTATATGAGGTATGTAGAGCAATCAAATTTACAGAGAAAAAAGAATAGCATAGTAGTTCCCAGGGGCTAAGGGGAGGGAGGAATGGGGGATTATTGCTTAATGTGTATAAAGGTTCAGTTTGTGGAGATAAAGTTATGGACGTGAATGGCTATGGCTGCACAACAATGTGAAGGTACTTAATGCCACTGAACTATACAGCTAATAATGGTTAAAATAGTAAATTGTATGTTATGCATAACTTACCACAATTTTTAAAAATGTAGTACACTTTAAAAGTTTCCAGTTCCAGACTTGAAAAATACAAAATACAAGGTCCAGGCTCTTAACATACACAATTGTGTTAAAGGAACTATTCAATCTTGTGGTAAATTAAAAGTCCCGGCCTTCCCTGGTGGCGCAGTGGTTGAGAGTCCACCTGCCAATGCAGGGGACACGGGTTCGTGCCCCGGTCCAGGAAGATCCCACATGCCGCGGAGCGGCTGGGCCCGTGAGCCATGGCCGCTGAGCCTGCGCGTCCGGAGCCTGTGCTCCGCAACAGGAGAGGCCACAGCAGCGAGAGGCCTGCGTACCGCAAAAAAAAAAAAAAAAAAGTCCCAACTTACCATCTAGGAAACACCCCATTCTCCAAACTTGTTGTTTGGCTACGTCGCCAGCGTCGCTGGTAGCTGCTGGCACAACTTCGGGTAAGTGAGGAGTTTGGAGAGGGAAATGGTGTAATAAGCAAGCTGCTGAGAGATGCTGTCAAGTCAGAGTAAGAACAAGTATAATGTATAAGTTAATAATTACTAAAAACAAGAACAGATTTCTTTTTAACAAATTTAAGAGTGGTGACTCAAATTTTCCATTTTGCTGAATGAGGCTCTAAAATTTCCATTTAAAAAAATACATCATTGTTGGAGCAAGGTCCCAGAATAAAATCACATACTAAAAGTGAGCTGGCAAGAGACCCTGATACAATCCCCTTTTGACATCTTTACCTTCCCCAACCCCACCCTAGACGAAAATGCTACTTTGAAATAAAGCTTTATGCCTTTGGCCATGACACTGTCTCCTAGCTTAACTGAATCCTTAGTCCTTAAATTAAATACGATGCAGTTCAATTCCAATGCAGCAGCTGGATTTTAAGAACAAAAGCTAATTTGAAAATAAGTGTTTGAATGCCATTTAAAACGCCATTTAAAAGTACTCATGGAGGGGGGCTTCTCTGGTGGCACAGTGGTTGAGAGTCCACCTGCCGATGCAGGGGACACGAGTTCGTGCCCTGGCCTGGGAAGATCCCACATGCCGCGGAGCGGCTGGGCCTGTGAGCCGTGGCCACTGAACCTGCGCGTCTGGAGCCACAACAGTGAGAGGCCCGCGTACCACAAAAAAAAAAAAAAAAAGTACTCATGGAGGGACTTCCGGGGTGGTCCAGTGGTTAAGACTCCACAATTCCAATGGAGGGGGCACAGGTTCGATCCCTGGTCGGGGAACTAAGATGCCACATGCTGCGTGGCGGCCAAAAAAAAAAGAAGTACTCATGGATGGCTTGTGCATAGGTAGCCACCTCTGAATGCTTGGGTACTTTTACCAAGAGTCATGGCTATACCTATCAAGCTCCAAGAAAGAGTAAATCCTATAGATTGCTCTCTGGAACATTGCTCTCTGTAACACTGCTCTCTGGAACAGACACATCCCAATAGAGTCCACTCTGATTATAAGTGCTGCAATCCCCTAACTATGGAAATTATTCTCTTCTGAAAACCCTTCTCTGCAATCCAAAAGCTCTGTTTCCTGCCTGGGGTATTAAAAGCTAAAATCCTTTCTTTTATGGGGGGATTCTCTCCTTTTCTCCACTTAATCTAGAGAGAAAAAGACCTCAAGGGCTTGCTTTTGTTTAGAAATATTATAGATTCCCATTTTCATCATTATAAACACACACTGAGAATTTGTAAAATAATCAAAAGGGAAGTATTATTATCATCTATAAAAAGATACATGCCAGATGATATATTATTTTGGACACCGGGACTGAAAACTAAGAGATTATCAGTATGAAAATATGTTCATTTGAATTCTGACAAATTCAACGGTAAAGGGGAGAGCTCTATGTGCCATGCAAACATCAGGGCTGCCAATGAATTAATTCTGGACTACTTTCTTGAAAATACCACATTTTATCAATTAGTAGTATAAAACTTTGTAGTCTAAGATTACATGTATAACTAATCTGGGTATGGCTTCTGTGAGAAATCAAATGTTACTCTAAATTTGGAAAAGCTCTGTTTTATCAAATTCTGGTATTAAAAATAACACAATCAGAAAAAGGAAGAAAATATACAATTAACTTAAACAGCATATATGAATTCAATGGCTTGAAGAAGCTTTACAGATCAGTCTTGCCAGGCCCTTCAATTTACAGATGAAGAAAATGAAGTATAGAGACATTAATTTATCACTTCTGAAATCTTGGATAAAAAAGGAAAACTAAATTCCTGCCACAGAAAACGAAATCTCTAGATTACATAGATGCAAACAGTATTTAGAGAAATACACTCCAGATTAGTTCCTAAGAACAAAAATAACTCAATTAGAAAAGAAGGGTGAGATTATTTGAAAGATGAGACTTCTCCTATTAGAGTAGTGGTTCTTAACTCGAGCTGTCCATCAGAATCAGTGGTTGAGTTTTTCATTTTTTGTTCCTCAAATACAGATGCCTAAGCCTTTCTCTAGGGTAAATCAAGAATCTTCAAGAGTAGAGCCCAGGTATCTGAAAAATTTTCTTGAAATTTCTCATGCATAACTAGGGATTACAATATATGGGAAGTTTGGAATCTCCATCCAGACTCAAAACTGACTTGTGAACAATTTAGATAGCAGAGCCATGCAATGTGACAACACATACAGATAATCACAGTGGATAAAGTTTCTCATACCTAACAATAATTCAAACTTAAGAGTACTCCACCTTTCTCTTATGCTGATCTCTGAGCCCTGACACTTTTCCTTTTAACTGAAATGTCCTTCTTTCATGCCTTTGGCCAGATAACTCCTATTTATTTCAAGTATCAACACTCTGTAAAGCTTTACTCACACCCTGCCCCTTGCCCAGGCTAAGTTAGGTGCCGTTTTTCTGAACCTCTGCACAGGTCTATCACAGAACACCTCAAACAATAAACTATGACAGATGATTTTCCTGGCTATTCTCTCATTAGAAGCTGTGCTCGTTAAGGATAGAATCTGGGGTTTTTTTTGTTTTTTTCTTTTTAATCCTCACAATGTTTCAATAAAACTTTGTCAAATTTTGGAAGAGTACATATTTCAAAGAAATATGTATAACACTGGCTCAAAAATGCCTAAGCTCCTCTGGGCAAGAGACAGTCTGACACTTTAAACCCTAGTTAGGAGAAAACAGATATAAGCAAATGTGTCTTTTCTACTATGCTATCTAAGCAGTCTCTTGAGCAATATTATTTTTCTTATACTGGCTAAGCCTAAGCCAGCGTGTATTCATCCAGGCCATGTTCCACCAGGCACATTTACTATTAAACATGAAAAATTTTTAATTTAAAATATTTATCTCTGCTGTTTCTACCATCCTCTTGTAAGGCTAATATCAATACTAACAAACTGTGCACATAAAACTGGATGATAAAAGCAAAGATAAAAAAGGAAATCAATGTCAGCTAACAGTGATCTCATCAAAAATTGGATTAATACATGAACCTGTCATTACCAGAGCGTGCTATGCCACTGTCTCTGTCCTCATTCAGCTCTCTTCCAGGCATGTCCATTGGGTTGCTGTGAACTGCAAATCAAGACAAAACTGTGACTTATAAAATACAGTGCTGTTCAGGTTGATGTTGTTCCTTTTATGTAGCAAACTAAATCATGCTCATCTCATTGCATTCCTTTATTTTTTTCAACAGCATGGCACAAACCCAACACCAAGAGCTATTACTCAGTTGAACAAGCTTTGAGATCTCTCTGAAAATTTGACATATAATATGAAATAATCTATGGTATAATACCTAAAGAAGCAAGGAATGACTAAAATAAGTATTTCAGAAGCATATTCAATGATATATGAATATATTCACAATATACTGCTAAATGAAAAAAAAGCAATCTACTGACCAGTAAGAATGATGGTTGCTGGGGCTAAGTGACTGGTATATGACGGTTGTCTGCTGTTCTGCCTATAAAAATGTATGTTTAAAAATTCTCCAAAATAAAAATTTTAAGAAAGCTGAACAGTACAACCCCAATTTTGTTTTAAAACAAACAAAAAAAATAAGAAGGTGATTTCCAGTTGACAAGATGGCTAATATATTTTTTTGCCTATTTTTCATATTTTCCGAATTTTCTATAATATATATACATTGTTTGTATCTTACATTTGTAAGAAAAATAAATATTAATTAAAACAAGAAGTTGGATACAACTTCCTGGATACAGAAGCATGAACACACCCTACAATCATCTATTTAATGATGTAAACAAACATAGTCATATATGCCTTTTACAGAATATAATGGTGCTTGTTCATCTAAATTTTAGCTCCAAGAGAAATCATTCTTATGGAATAGTGTAGATCAGAAATTTTACAATAATAGTAAGATAGGATATTTTCTGCGATTGATGAACCATGATACAGAAGCTACTCAGCCATGGAAACAAGATAGTGTCACATTAGAAATTCCACTAGTATTATAAGAAATAACGTTCATACCGTATTTTGGTTTAGGATTCTAAAGTTAAAATCATTATTACATAACAAAATAAGAAATGACAAACTGAAATTTCATGAAAATGTCAATTCCACTGATAACTTAGTTTCTGGAAACTTTAAGAACATATTCAGTAGAAAGATATTAAGTTCTTAAACTTCCTAAGCAATGTTTTCTCAACTACACCTTCCCCAACTGCATTTCTCTACTCTCTTGTTTCCACAGCTTAACTATGAATTCTAGACGCTGGGGCACACCAACTAGTCTACCCACACAGCACATGGCAAACCTGCAAAGAAAGAGGCGCTCCTGATCAGGCGGAGCGGACCCTGTTCAGAGAATGCCCGCCTGGGGCTGCAGAACTGTGAAAGACCTACATGGCAGAAACGTAAAATACATATGAAAGAGGGCTGTTAGAGAAGCCACAATGCGTCAGGAATAAAAGGTGAGCTAAGGAAGTACAAAAGCAGACCAACAGATATGGACGGAAACCTTTAAACAAGTAAGAATAATTCAAGCTGGCTTCCTATTTTTGAAACAGGATGGTTTCCCTCTGGTCATGGCTTATGTCAACATAACAATTTACTAATAAGTCCACATATAATAATAAAAATAAAACATAAATAATAAAAATAAGCTTCCACTATACAAGGTAAAATGTTCAATCCTTTCTCATCTAAAACAATGTTTTTAAAGATTCAAAACAGCACAGTAATGTTATCTATATAATTTGACATTTGCCAAATAAATTTATCTTTTAAAAAGTCAGTTTTAAGATTACAATATTGTGCAACTACAGTTAAGAAGAAAACCACCTAAGCACTTGGCTGAAAAAACAGAACACAAAATAAAACAAAGAGCAAATAAAGAAAAGGGGTCTACTGACAAATAAGTATAGAATTGGTTTTTCTAAACTAGTGGTAAATTATAAAGTAACAGAAGAAACCAAAGTTCCTAGAGCAGGGGTCAGCCACTATGGAAGCAAGAAAGCCAATGCAGCCTGTCAGGGCCAGACTCCCAGCTGCCCAAGGTAAGTAGCTGTCACACACTTGACCAAGAGAAGATAAGAGTCTGAAGACCCAGAGAGGGTAACATTCCAGCCTGGAAGCAAGCAGCTGAGTTACTTGTTAGTTATGCTTCATCAAGATGGCCTAAATAGCCATCTAGGAGGTTTATCTAGGATAGAACTGGGGACTTTTCCGTTTTAAAAAGTGACAAATGTATTTTTCAAATTGCTAATAGGTATTTTTCTATAACAAGAGTTTCTATAATTATAGTGCGTGTGCAGCAAACCTTCCATTTTCATTGTTCAGGTCCTTCTTAATTTTTTCCTAGTTACCTCAAAACTTACCTGCTCTCTTTAATCTCCTTCCCTACCACCTCTTCTTACTCTCAGCACATGACTTTGTCTCGTACAGTATGCATATGTATACGTTTGTACACATGAAGAATCACCATAAGGGAGCTCTCCTTCTCCTACCATGCTATATCCAAACGTAATCTCCAAACTTAATCAACTTTCATCCCTGCCTCCTTCCTGCCTGAGGAGTAATAACAAGTAACATTATTCAAGTTCCCTTAATGTGCAGGGACTATCTGTGAAAAATCCTGAGAGGTACCTCCCTTCCTCCCTTCCAAAGCTAATTCTTCTAAGTCAGCTAGGCCCTTCCACTTTACCAGTATCACCTCTATCTCCAACCTCATCCTCCTTATAACCTCCTTTTCCATCAACATTTAAATACAGTCAGAACTCTTCTACCTTCTCCCCTATATCTAATCCTATAGTTCAGTAGTTCTTAAAATGTGGTCCAAGGACCCCCTAAGGGGACCCTGCAACCCTTTCAAGGGATTCTTGAGGACATTCCTTTTTCTAGCTACATATCTATGTGAAACTATACTCTCTTAACACACTTCAACCAAAACAACATATTACAAAAGACTGAATGCAGAAGAAGATATGAGAATCCAGCTGTTTCTATTAAGCCAGACAATAAAAAGTTTTGCAACAATGTAAAACAATGCCACTCGAAGTTTTCTTGTCTTGGAAAGTATAGTTATTTCAAAATATGTTATTTATATTAACATAAAAAGGGTTATTAGTGTTATTTTTAATGAGTTACTAAGTAAATATTTTAAAATTTTTCTGAATTTTAATTTCTAATACAGTATATATCAATAAATGGAACCTACATACACAAAAGCTCTCTGTGGTCCTCAATAATTTCTGTGTGTGTAAAAGGGTCCTGAAACCAAGAAGTCTGAGGATGTCTGCTTATATCTTAGAAAAGAAGATTAACCTGAGTCTTTCCTCAACTTTGGCTTCTATTCTCCCCACTGAAACTACTCACATAGGCCACCACCAAAAGCCTTCCTGTTACTTAATGCACTCCATACTATCTTACACTACCTTACATCATATTTGATGCTGACTACATTACACTTTGAACTTTTTTCCCTCAGTTCTCATGATAACACACACTAAGTTTTTTTTTTCTTATTCTCCTTTATGTGATTCTCTTCTCCTACTCCATCTTTAAAGCCAGCATCCCCAGGGTTCTATCCTCAACAATATTTCCTTCTCATTCATTCTTATGCTTTCAATTATCATTTATATGATAATAATTCTCAAATCCATGGTAGAAACTGCTAACAATCTAAAAAAGGATTGTGTTCTCCCTTGCATAACATCGAGTAGTCTGTGGGAAGCAGCTGGCCAGCTAGGGACCATATTTCTCAAACCTCCTTATATACAGGTGAAGCTGTATGATTAGTTACCACCAATGGAATATGAGCAAAAGTGATGTATATCACTTTCAGGTTCAGGTGGTTTTGAAGGGAATGTGCCTTCTCCATACTCAATCTTTCCACTGGCTTTGTGTAGGTGAGCACAACCTTGGAGCCCATATTGTAAAGAAGGTAGAACTCCAAGAAGGAAGGAGACTGGACCTCTAAAACACTGCTTTAAGGAAAATTGTGAGAAAAAACCTCTATTGTTTTAAAACTATTATACATTCATTATCTTCCAGCAGCTACCACCAGAATACATCTCTCTCTCTCTCTAACTACAATGGATATCTTCACTTGGATATCCTACCAATTCGACATGCCTAAGCCTAAAATCATCAACTCCCAATTTCTCATGTTCCTCCCGGTGAATGGAACCAATATCCATGCAATTACACAACCCGATAGCTCAGTGCCATCGCTGACTCCCCCTCTCCCCTCACCTCTTCTACCTAATTACCAAGTCCCGTCTACTCTGTTTCTCCCAACAAAGTTCTCAACAACTCTTTATCCTTATGGACACAATTTTACTCTACATCCCCATTATCTGTCACTTGGACTATCATAAGCAGCCTTCTAACATGGGTGTTTTCTCAATCCCACTGGCTCATCTGAATCTATTCCTACAGCAATTAGAATATTCTTTTGCAGATAAAAATCTGATCTGATCATGTTTCTATATTGTGAAAACTCTTCTGCTGTTGCCTTGAGAATGCACCACAAAACTCTCCAGCTATAAGAACTGCAAATGGCCAAGCACCCCAGCTGCTGTGTTCTTAAATTCACTGCCATGCTCGTGCAGGGCCACATATCCCACAGGCTGCGCCTAGCCAATGACTAAACACAGTAGCTATAGTAAGGCAGGCCCATTTTGGCAAGACATGGGTCACTTCTGACAACCAACTCTGACTCAAAGACTCGTCCACAGCCTTATCAAACCTCCCTTGGACTATATAGCAGGCTGGAACATGTCTACTCAGGCTTTTATTCCTCTCTTTCACTCAAGGCAAACTTGCACCACAATCTGAGGGCTCTCTGAACCCTTCCCAGCTCCCTCTTCATTTCTCTCACCTAGTAATAATAAAATCCTTGCATGTTTAAACCTGTCTTGGCACCTGTTAAAAACCAGGAGGAAGACCCAAACTAACACACTCTCACTGGTACCCAACTGCTTATCCAAAGCATAAGTCCAAATTCCTCAGTGTAACCCACAATGCCCTTCATGATCTGACTCTTGCTTACTTCTTTATTTCCTTTTACTTCCTTTACTTATATCCACACTGTGCTCCACCCACACTGATTTGTTCATATTCTTTCCACACTCAATGATCTCTTGCACTAGGTCTGTGCACATGCTACTGTTTTTTCCTAGAACATTTCTCTTCCCAACTGTCAGGCTAATTCTTCAAGTTTAGGCTCACTTCTTTAAAAAAGCCTTTTGTGATACTCCAAGACTGAACTGGGTGTTCCTCCTCATTTCTATCACAACATGCTTAGTCTTGTCCAAAAATTAACTACAGTATACTGTAATTGTATACTGTATTGTATTGCTTGTCTGACTTCCACTAACTAAAAATCTGTTGAGGCAGGAACTGTGTCTGGTTCACCACTATATTCTCAGGGCCTAGCAGAGTGCTTGGCATATAATAAGTGCTTGATAAGTACTTGTTGATTAATTGGAAATTTAAAGAAAATAAGAAATGGTGCTCAAATATCCTTGATTCACAATTAAGAATGTGCAAGAAAAAGCCGTTCATAACAAAGTCTGTGCTTTGTTAAATGCATTAATTTCCTATTCCATGTTAAAACAGAAGTTGAGTATATCTAGCAACTATAGTGTACTTTACCTTTATACATAATGGATTTGTATTATTAAAATAGCTTTTAATAAGCCCCTTTAGCTTTGAAAAGTATCAAATTATAAAGAAAAACACATTTCTCTGTCACATTTTTACTTTATTAAAATGAATGAACTTATCAAGTTAAGAAAAAGTAGAACTTCTATTTTTCTATGAAATGCATGCTTTCTAAAACACGTGTCTGACACTGCAACTAGTCCATAGTAGGTACTTAATTAATAGCTGCTATTTGAATGAACATGAATTATAAAAAATAATAGGATGCTATACTGTTAAAGGTGGGAGAAAAAACTGTTTTCTACTAATATGTATAACTGATATTTATTAAAATTAATTACAAATAAAAATTTCCACTAGGGCTTCCCTGGTGGCTCAGTAGTTGAGAGTCTGCCTGCCGATGCAGGGGACGCGGGTTCGTGCCTGGTCCAGGAAGATCCCACATGCCACGGAGCGGCTGGGCCCGAGAGCCATGGACGCTGAGCCTGCGCGTCCAGAGCCTGTGCTCCGCAAAGGGAGAGGCCACAACAGTGAGAGGCCCGCATACCGCAAAAAAAAAAAAAAAAAAAAATATTCTACTAAACAGGGAATGAGTGAAACATTCATCCTATTCTTTTTTTTTTTTAACATCTTTATTGGAGTATAATTGCTTTACAATGGTGTGTTTGTTTCTGCTTTATAACAAAGTGAATCAGCTATACATATACATATATCACCTCCCTCTTGCATCTCCCTCCCACCCTCCCTATCCCACCCCTCTAGGTGGTCACAAAGCACCGAGCTGATCTCCCTGTGCTATGCGGCTGCTTCCCACTAGCTATCTTTTTACATTTGGTGGTGTATATATGTCCATGCCACTCTCTCACTTCATCCCAGTTTACCCATCCCCCTCCCCACGTCCTCAAGTCCATTCTCTACGTCTGCGTCTTTATTCCTGTCCTGCCCCTAGGTTCTTCAGAACCAATTTCTTTTTTTTTTTTTTTTTAAGATTCCATATATATGTTAGCATACATTCATCCTATTCTAACTGCTGTCCACTCTCTAATACACTACAGTTCGTTTTGCACTGGAAATATGGTCAGCAGTAATTTATTTGATCTTTCTAAGATAAAACAAAGGACCAGAAATTTTAGAAACAGTTTGTCACTTTAAAATGTTGAAGTTAAATAACAAACAATAAACTAACCAAATTACTAAATAAGCTGCTATTTTAATAAATCTCTTAAGAAACTTCAAATTTGAATATCTGCTCATCTGAATTACAGGTCAAAAAAAAGCACCATTTTAAAATTACTCTATGGTTAGGGAAAAGAAAAGGGAGAAAGTATAATACCTGTCTCCCTCAGCTGAAATATTCAAGAGAGTTAGTAAGGGCTTTTTACATCAACAAAAGTACTTTTCAAAGATGCATCGAAATTAAAACCAAAAAACAAATTAGGTATTTCTTCAGCAGTTCTCTTTTATCAGGTACAAAATAAACATTATGTTCAAATATATGAAAACTAAATTTTTCAAATAATATAAATATTACACATTCTTGCAATTTAAATCCCCTTTCCACTTCTAGTATTTGAAATTCTTTGGTCTTCTAACATTATTAAGAACATTATTATCTACACTATTAAGAACATTTTTAAAATGTATAAAACCGTTTTACCTATATTTCCAAGTAATCCATTAATAACTGTGTTATTATCAGCCTTTAATGTACTGTTGTCCTGATTGATGAATTCAAGACTGTCTTGCAGCCTAAGTGGGAGGAGAAAAAAACAAATTCCAAATTCGTTTTATGCTCTTAATGGCAATTCTTTGTATACCTCAAACTTTAAGTGTAAAACTTTTTTTTTTAAGTTTTAAGTTTCCCTATTAGTACTATAAACCAACTAATCATTTAAATCAAGGGTTAGCAAACTACACCCTGAGGGTTAAATTAAGTCTGCTGCCTGTTTCTGTGAATAAAGTTTTACTGGAATACAGCCACACCCAAGTGTCTGTCAACAGATGAATGGATAAAAAAAGACTGTCATGTATATATATAGACAGTGGATATTATTCAGCCATGAAAAGAAAAAAAGAGGAAGTCCTGCCGTTTGCAACAACTTTGGTCCTTCAGGGCATTATGCTAAGTGAAATAAGTCAGACCGAGAAAGGCAAATGCTGTATGATATCACTTATATGTGGAATCTAACAAAGTCAATTCCCTGGCAGTCCAGTGGTTAGGACTCTGTGCTTCCACTACAGGGGGCATGGGTTCAATCCCTGATTGGCAAACTAAGATCCTGCAAGCTGCAAGGCATGGCCAATAAATAAATAACTTTAAAAATTTTGTTTAATTAAAAAGCCGAACTCAGGGGCTTCCCTGGTGGCGCAGTGGTTGAGAGTCCGCCTGCCGATGCAGGGGACACAGGTTTGTGCCCCAGTCCAGGAAGATCCCACATGCCACGGAGCTGCTGGGCCCATGAGCCATGGCCGCTGAGCCTGCGCATCCAGAGACTGTGCTCCGCAACAGGAGAGGCCACAACAGTGAGAGGCCCGCGTACCGCAAAAAAAAAAAAAAAGCCGAACTCAGAGATGCAGAGAGCAGAGTGATGCTTACCAGGGACTGGGAGTAGGGGAAATGGAGATAAAATGGTCAAAGGGTACAAACTTCTAGTTATAAGATTAACAAGTTCTGGGTGTCTAATATACAGCAAGCTAATTATAGCTAATAATACTGCGTTGTATCTTGAAAGATGCTAACTGAGTAAATCTTAAATATTCTCACCACAAAAAAGAAATGGTAATTATGTGACAGGACGGTAGCAGCTAAGGCTATGGTGGTAATCACTTTGCAATATATAAATGTATCAAATCAACATGCCATATACTTCAAACTTACATAATGGTGTATGTCAATCATATCTCAACAAAGCTGGGGGGAAAAATCTGGCCTCCATAAACTTTCAAACTGAAGGGATGGAATAAAATCTGAATTTATGCTGCAATCCTGAAAGCAGCTTATTCGTTTTCATACTTTGCAGATCTTAAAGAAGTCATTTCTCCCTTGATCCATAACTACTTACGTATTGAGACTTCCACAGATGCTGCTGCCAGTCCGTGCAGTAAAAACTTTGCTGAGCATAAGCTGTGGAGGGGAACTATGAAGAAAAAGAGAGGGATAGAGAGACATCGAAACTGAAACACAAGGACCTTTCCAATTTATTACAAATAAAAATGTTTACGTCACAGAGATGTCACAGCATAGTTACAACAGCCATGAAGTAGCATTAAACCCATAAAACATCATAAACTTAGTTATCTGACATTCTCAATCTGAGTAAAGACTATATGAAATTCTCCCATCTTTAAAAAACTAAACATTCTAAAATGGATTCATTAAGAAAAATCAGAAAATCCCTCACCGGATCTGATGAATCTTTAAGGTGGAGCCTTTGTAGCTCATTGCTACTGAGCCAAACATCATCTCTCCAAGCATATTGGCATCAGAAGAGCATCGAGAACCCTAAACAGTAAGCATAACGTTAATAAAATTGCAGAATTTAAAACCTATTTCAAAAACTGATTTTTATTAATAATTCCTTTGCTGTATTCTACGTAATGTTTTTTTAAATGATTTTACGTTGTATACACTGTTCTGCAGCTTGATTTTCTTCATTTCACAATGTCTTATAGATCTAAGCATATTGTTATACATAGATTCCTTTTAAGAGCTGCATAGTATTCTCCTATATGAAAATACCAGTTTATCAAGCCTGTTCCCCTTACTGACAGGCATTTAACTTACTTCCTGTTTTTTGCTATTACAAATAATGCTCAAATAAACATTCTTAGCCACATCTTACGCATATGCAATGCTTCTCCAGGACAGATAACAAGAAGTAGAATTCACTGAACATGCTGAACAGATTTTACCGCTCCTATTGTGCAAAAAGAAGCATTCGCAAAAGGGGTAACTTGGACATATTTTGCATTTTTTTAAAAGACTTATCTTAAGCATTAGAATGTCTTGTTTGCAAAGAATTCTGATTTTAAAAGTTATTCTTTTCCATTATTCTTTAATTGTCCCCATAGGAGTCAAAAAATCTAAAAATTGACTCATCCATTTGGTTACTATTTATATACTGTGGCAAATACAACTAGTTAACCACCAAATATCTTATTCCTTATTTTTTGAAGTACAATTTGTTTCAAGGAAGCAATGTGCCCAAATGAAAAAAACTGCATTTCAGAGCCTCCCTTGCAGATAGGGGATTTCGAGTTGGTCTCTATATTCAAAGAGTTAAACCAGTGGTTGGAGTGGTAGCTTTCAGAACTATCCATTTACATGCATTCAACACAGTCCTGGTCAATGGAATATAAATGGAAATCATTGAAGATGAAGACACCATAAGAGGACGACAAGGCAACAAGTATGTACACAGTAACTCTGGCTAAGTAGAAAGATAAGGAAGCCTTGGTCTCTGAGGCCATCTTGAAGCCCATAAATTATCATGCCTAGATGGCCTCTCTGCAGACTTGTCATGTGAAGAAACCAATCCCTGATTTGTTTAAGCCACTGTTTCATAGCATATCCCAATGCAATTCCTAACCAATACAATTAACATAATAAAACTGATGAGAAAGATGACCAAAAAACTATCTAAGATAGTAAATGAGGATTATGCACAAATTTCACTATGCCATTCTATCATGGGAAATCAAGAATTAGGAGTTTTTAAAAATACTTAAAAGATTCTTCTGAAGATAACAATAAAGTGATGAGGACCCCCATTTTACAAGTGAAAGCCAGGGAATACATCTACATACTATTTTTCTTTTTATAATGTGATTCTCTTTTACTCGTTTGCTTGTTTACTACCTGCCTTGGGTTAAAAAAAAATCTATATATTTACATTTTGTCACCTTTCTTAAAAAGAACATCTTCAAATAGCAATCCATTTCATTATACATACTATGTTCACATTTGTTTTTTAATACATTCATTGACATATTGTTTTTTCTTTCTCAGTGCTATAGTCTTAATTTTAATAAAGGCACAAAGTTATTTTTTAAGAAAAAAATCACTTCTGATATACCTAGGTTACTACAAGAAGCAACTCATTTATTCTTGGGATTTGGTTAAGACAAAGTTTTTATTTCCAGAAGTCTAGGTATTACAAACATTTTAGAAACAGAGTAGAATAATTTTTTAAATGATAAAGTAGTTTATTTTTCTTTTAAGATCAACAATACCTATCTTACTTGGCAAACTAAACTGCTTCTGGATAATGAGAGAAAAGAGAACCTTCTCTTACAAGCTCATTTTTGTTACAGTGCATCTAACTCCATTCTTATTTTGACTAAAAATAATATTTCTTATATTAAACAAGCTACACAAATTTAAATATCAAGTCATTTAAACATTTTAATATTATAATTAAAAAAGAATTCTCAGAAGGCAAAATACAGTAAAAATAAATTGGTGTATAAATTTTATGAAACCACATACTTTGCTATTAAAGGTTCTCTCTGCCTGCTCTAATATATACCAAATAGTTATCATGAATGTCACTGACATGTTATATACTTTAATGTGACATAATCTATAATGAAGAATATAATTAAGAAAATGCTATTATCTTTAATGCTTTTTAAAAAAGGCTCTTATTTAAAAGTCCAATTCTTTGTAAGTACTCATTGCTGAAAGCAATTATCTGTAATACCCCATAAATCAAAAATAATGTTCTAGTTACCTGAAATAACACTTTATCAAGTGTAGTGAACCATATGCTATAATAATTCAATGCCTTCTTGCTAAAAAAGCAGATTTCCAAGACCATAATGAACCTACTACTAGAATATCTAGACATATAACCTGGGAACCTGTACTTAAAAAAAACTCTAGGGATTTTTGATGCAAAATGAGAATTATAATCACTCACTGTTTCAGGGTTTCTACAGTCTGGATCCATTTGCTAATACTATTTAACTGCATACATTAGGAAGAAAGGCAAGTTTGTACAGTTGATCAAATTAGAAAACTCGTACATTGGCATAAGTATAATGATCCTACGTAGCACAGCACTATTAGGAACCTGTTAGGGTAACATGCTTAAGATGGAAGAGGAATAGAGGAGGGCAGGCAGACCTATGTAGATATTAGGACTACATACTATGTAGGTAGTCCTAACATCTGGACTTTTATAACTTTGAAGCTGTTCCACATATACTGTCATGTTGATATGGTATAAGAGTTAGTTTCTATCCAAAAACAATTACCTAAGTATAAATAATTTAAAGGTCCAGGATTCTATTTTGGTACCGCTAAATGTAAAATACCTGTGATTCATTCATGCAAGCTTGAATGACACAAATTCACATTAGATGACATTTGCTTATTTGAAACCAAGTACTGATCCTATGTAAAATATAACAACATAACGTAAGTTTATAGAGAAGTTCCTATATAGTCAAATGATTGGTTAATTCCATATTTTAAAAGAACAGCCACATTAATTTTGAAAAATGAAAATGTACATTTCTGATAACATATATTTCAGCCATATTTTAATTTCATACTACAGCTGACTTGTATTATATTTATCTTCATATTTCAATACTTAAAAAGTATATAAAATAAGACATTATTCTGGTAGCCTAAAAAATATGAAATGGGAAATAAAAAGGAGAAAATGCCCCTGCTACCTGTGCCCAAAGCTCTCTATGCTTCCCCTATCCTAAGATTTATCAAAGTTCATAAACTTACCTACTTAATTATCTGTCTCCCCAGCTACACTGTAAGCTCCAGGAGGGTAAGCACTAGTCCCTGTTATATCCTCAGTCCCTAGGATGGTATACAACACGTTGTAGGCACTCAAAAATACTTGTGGGGCTTCCCTGGTGGCGCAGTGGTTGAGAGTCCGCCTGCCGATGCAGGGGACACAGGTTCGTGCCCCGGTCCGGGAAGATCCCACATGCCGCAGAGCGGCTGGGCCTGTGAGTCATGGCCGCTGAGCCTGCGCGTCCAGAGCCTGTGCTCCACAACAGGCCACAACAGTGAGAGGTCCGCGTACCGCAAAAAAAAAAAAAAAAAAAAAATACTTGTGAATGAATAAAAGGCATCAGTGATCTTACCTGGTACTTAGGACACTGGTCTTTTACATCAGAAGATGAAGTCATGGAACTATCTAAAGAGGAAGAACTGTCTCCTCCAGGTTTCAGTTGGCAGCATTTCCCAAAGACTTTAACTTGAGCATCACTACAGAGCTTCTGAAAGGGAGACATTATTCCCATTCATATTTTAACAGATTTTCCACCATATATAAATTATAGCATAAAAACCTTTGGAAAAACCAAGGATGAAATAATTCAAAATAACATAACCTTAATATAATGACTATTTGCATTTTACTGTATTTTCTCCAGTACTGTTTTCTATTCTTTGTCTCATAGCTATAATAATATTTGTGGCATTTTTTAACTGTACTTTTCTCACCAAAATTATTAAATCACGGGAATTTTTCTATATTACAATGGTCTACACAATGTTCATTGTTGGGACTTAATTATATACTGCAGCAGTTTTCAAATTATTTGATCTCAAAAACCTATTCATGCTCTTAAAAATTATTTAGGATCCCAAAGGCATTTTGTTTATGTGTGATGTATGTATCAATATTTTCCCATATTAGAAATTAAAATTGAGGAATTTTAAAATATTTATAAATTTATTTAAATATAACAATATACCCATTATAAGCTAATGTAAGTAACATATTTTAATGGAAAAAAACTGGGGAGATGTAGGAATAGGAAGAGAAATGCAAATGAGACATATTTCAATGTATGTTCATATATATGTAAGTTTAATCTTTTGAAATGAGAATGCATCCATGTATTGGACAGTTACATTTTTAATAATAGCTGAGCTTAGGACCAGAAGGCTGTACTGTCTAGCATGGAAGAAGAAAGTATTTCAGTTTTTTGCTTTAGAAATAGAGACACAGACATAGAGAACAAATGTATGGATGTATGGATACCAAGGGGGAAAGGGGTGGGGTGGGGGGAATTGGGAGATTGGGATTGACACATATACACTACTGCATTATTGATACTATGCATAAAATAGACAGCTGATTAGAACATACTGTATAGCACAGGAAAGTCTACTTAGTTCACTGTGGTATCCTAAATGGCAGGGAAAACCAAAAGGGAGGGGATATATGTATATGCATGGCTGATTCATTTTGCTGTGCAGTAGAAGCTAACACATTGTAAAGCAACTAGACACCAATAAAAATTAATTAAAAAAATTTTTTTTGCTTTATTCCTCTTGTTCTCCTCTCCCTCCTGAACAGGTTCTAGAGCTTTCACTGCTCACAACTACCAAAATTGCAATCCACCAAGTTCTCTGATACTCCTAAAAACATTGCAATGCTTTACCACAGTTACCAGTATGTTCATTCTTCAAAACCCAGCTGGCCTGACTTATCTACTATTGCAAACCACCATTTATCAGTCAACAAAAGTAACTGAATACTATGTGTACCAAGCACCAGCGAAAAGAAGTGAATAAAACAGTTCTTTTCCTCGTGGAACTAACAATCTAACAGGAGAAGGAGATATTTAACAAATAGACAAATTAGTATAATTAAATACACTATTTCAAATATGTCTAATAAAAATAATAATGATAGCAACAGTTAACTCACATAGCACCTAGTATCTGGTCAGGTACTCTTCTGTTTTACATATATTTACTCTTTTATTCCTCACAACAACTCTATGAAGTAAGTGCTATTATTATCCCCATTTTACAGATAAGAGATTAAGGAGCAATGATGTTTATGTGAACTGTCCAAGAAAGACTTAACTTAGTCTAGGGAGATCAGAAATGATATTTAAACTGGAACTACAAAAAAGCATAGGAGTTAAGGTGAAAGAAGAAGAATGGGAGGGCTAGAAAGACATTCCAGGCTGAGGTAACTATATATGTCCAATCTCTGAAACAAGAAGCAATTTGCTAGAGGGAAGAAAGGGACAAACATATATCAATTCCAGGACTGAAGCATAATTTCTGCTCCTAGAAGGCCAATGTCTACGGTGCCATGTCCCCTCACTAGACCATCTTCCAACAAAGCTGTTGCTGCTTGGTTTCAAAAAAGCCATAACTTAAGAATGGGAAAGAGAAAAGACACTGTACAGAGAAAGGGGTAGAGGTGTGTGTGTGTGTGTGTGTGTGTGTCTCACAGCTTTTACATACACTTCTATGCACAATGTCTTATAGATCTAAAATCTCTACAACAGGACAATCAAACTAAGTCAGAATTGAAATACACATAACATGCCTTTCCCAATGTTCAATGTGCATCTGCATTATACATTAACCAGATCCCCTCAGGGTAGGAGGATGTAATCAACTTTGAGAAAAACAGTCTGTTTCTTCTAATGCCAGCATTGTAATTTTTAAAATTAATATTCCTTTCCCATCCTGTACAGGGGATCACACTGACTAAAGGCTCATTCTGTATGTGCATACCTGACTATAAAAAATCTCTGATGAACTTTATTTATAATTTTAACTTGTCAATATGATACATGATTCTTTCTCTCAAAAACATACGCCTCTCTAACTCCTGACCAGTGGAACAATTCTCAGAGCTTCTGAAAATCTGTCTCTCACGTTACAATCCTCATTTGGCTCAAATAAAATTATCTTTATTTCTTCTTAGCTTAATTGTTAATTGAATTTTCATCGACACAAAGAAATCTAGATCCCACTCTTTACCCTTTTCCCCACTCCACACATTGCCAATAAGTAAAATCATTTTTATTGGTTTACTATTATCTTTCCAGTATCTCTTTTCAAATATAAGCATATTCCCTTTCCTTTTCTCTTACAGAAAAAGTGATTCAGTTCTGCCGTTGCTTTATTTTCCACTAATATCATAGAGAATCTGTTCATCTATCTTTAGAAATCTTCCTCATTGCTTTTTCAAAAAAAAATACAGCTACACAGTATTCCAGTGTGTGAATATACTATAGCTTATTTAACCAGTCATCTGTTAATAACCCTGCCAGTGGAACTGCTGGGTCAAAACATAAATACATATAATTTTGGTAGATACTGCCAGACTACCTCTCCAAGGATGTCATTTCACTCACTTACTTTAACAGCAAAGTACTGTCATGCAACATTTGGGTTTTTGCCAATCTAAAAGGAAAGAACTAAAATCACAACATAATTTTAATTTCCTTATTATGAATGAGAAGAAGAATCTTATTAAATGTGTAATAGCCATCTGTATGTGAACTACCTGGTCTTATCTTTCACCTTATTTTCTACTGAATGTTTCTCCTTTCTTGATTTCTAGGAATTTTTTATATAGAAAGATTACCAGCTGGTTTTATATCCTATAAAAATGTTTTCCCATACCGTTTATCTTCTGATTTTCCTCATGGTAGTTTTTTTCTTTTTTGTTTGTTTGCTTTTGCTTTGTTTTGCTCACCATCCAAGTTATTTCCGTTTCTTTTTTTATTTGGTTGTCAAATGTGTAAGTCTTTTAACTTTATGGCTTCTGCATTTTGAGCAATAGCTAAAAGGTATTTTCCACTCCACGGATACATAGGAACTCATGTTATCTTTTTGTAATGTCACAGTTTTATTTTTTTTACATTTAAATGTTTGACATACTTGAGATATGAATCTAAGTTTATCTTTCTTATAATTGGCTAATTATCTAATACCATTTATTAACCTTTACCCTACTGATTTAAGATGATGCCTTTATCATATATTAAATCCCTGCATGTATTTAGATCTACTTCTGATCCTCTATTTCATTCCATTAGTCTATTGATCTATTTATGTTCCAATAATATATTCTTTTAATTATTGAGACTTTACAATATAGTTTTCAAATCTGGTAGAACTTACTCAACCTCACTACTCTTTCTTTTTCAGTTTTCCAACCTATTATTTGCTAATTTCTTTCCATTTGAACTTTAGAATCTGCTATCTAATTCCAGATACCACCACCCACCAAAAATAATAATAATAATAATAACAACAACAATAAGGTTGCCATTTTTATGGAGATAGCATTATTTTACAAAGCAACTTAGAGAGAATGGACAACTTTATGACATTGCGTATTACCCAAAAATATATTTTGCCTTTTCATTTGCTCAAGTAAGCTTTTATGTACCTCAGGAGATTTTTAAAGTTCTAAACATATAGATTTTGTTAAGTTTATGAAAAGGCATTTTTTTAATTGCTGTTTTACTTTTTTAAGGTGCTAAAAAATAAATTAATTTTATTGAGTTCCCAAATGCTTAAAGCACTTGTCCTTTTTTACTTAGAAGCCCCCATGCTCCTTCTTTTTTTTTTTTAACATCTTTATTGGAGTATAATTGCTTTACAATGGTGTCTTAGTTTCTGCTTTATAACACAGTGAATCAGCTATACATATACATATATCCCCATATCTCCTCCCTCTTGCGTCTCCCTCCCACCCTCCCTATCCCACAAAATTGCTATTTTAAATGGAGCCTTAGCTTCCTTCATACTTCCAATTGGAAGTTATTTGTATATACTGAGTTTACTGATTTCTGTATATTAACTTCTATATAGCTTCAATTACCTAACCAAATCTATGTTCCAAATCTGATATCACAATTACAATTCAACTACTAGCACTTGTACAATGCTTCTGAGTGTACATAACTCTAACACATTAAAATTTGTATTCACCTTTCCAAAGTTATTTGAATCTGCTGATGTACAACTTTATTCTTGTATATAACCAATGAAGGTTGAAACATGTGAGTGACGATGTAACTTCACTGGGAACACATGCACTGGATTATTGTTAACACAGAAATAATGTCCAAGATAAAGATAGTATCATATGATCAAATCACACTTGATCCATTTGGCTGTATCAGTGTTCAAAGAAACCACATCTCAATAATTTTTACATTTCAACTAGATGCTGAATAAGGTCTGAGGATCAAAAGTAAAAAAATAAACTTTTACAAAAGAGAGAAGTTTCTTGGGCTTCCCTGGTGGCGCAGTGGTTGAGAGTCCGCCTGCCGATGCAGGAGACACAGGTTCCTGCCCCGGTCTGGGAAGATCCCGCATGCCGTGGAGCGGCTGGGCCCATGAGCCATGGCCACTGAGCCTGCGCGTCCGGAGCCTGTGCTCCGCAACGGGAGAGGCCACAGCAGTGAGAGGCCCACGTACCGCCAAAAAAAAAGAAGTTTCTTGATTACAATCACTGAATCTTCAAGAGTCATTTTTCACAGAATATAATAGAGTTGGAAAAATAAATGTTCTGAGAAAGCTATACATTGATTAATATAATTTTATTTCAGCATTGTAAGACAATATTCAGGAAACTGCTAATGCCTAAACTATCTCATCATTATGTATAGACCCAAAATATTGTGTAGGAAGTTTAAAATGATCATTTACATCACACAGTCCCTCTCTGCCTATATAGAACTGACATGATTTGATGTTCCAAAGGTATAAGTACAGTAAAGTAGATGAAAAAAATCACTTAATGATTCCAACAGCTCACAATTTGGGAAAAAATCATGTGTTCTGTAGTGTTCAAAAGGAACATATAAAATCTTCATTAAAGTATTTACAGGATTTTGATAATAAACTTCCTAACTTTTAATTAAAGCTGATCAAAATATGTCCTGAGTATTTACCATGTGTGAGGCAGTGTGCCGTTTAGGAAACAAAGGTGAATAACAGACAAATTTTTTACTTTTTTTTGCAATTTAATAACAAATAAACATACAAATATAGCTCCAATATAGAAGTCTGTGAAAGACTATAAACAAAGGAGTATGAGAATTCTTATGTAGCAGAAAAGAGGAATCAGAAAGGATTCATAAAGTTGTGATACAATAAACCTTGAAAGAAGATAAATCTTCATCTAGGGAGATAGCACGTAACATGAGGATATATAAAACAACTGAGACTGGAAATATTCAAAGCTGTTTGATTTCTAGTCACTGATGAGTCTAGAGGAAAGTTGGAAAAAGAAGAAGCAGGCTTACAGGAAAATTTCAGAAGACTGAGCAATGAGTGGATGGTATGAGCTTCGAGCTGGTAGACAGATTACTACTGAGAGACTAAGAGACACAGAGAAGAGACTAAGAGATACAAAGGAGAGATTGAGCTAAGACACTGAGGAGAGCCGGAGAGAGAGTGAGGCAGAGAGACTAAGAGACATCAACAAACACTGAGAAGGACAAAAAAAGACAGAGACAGAAAAAGACGGAAGGGCATATAAATAAAGGAGAAAGTAAAAGGATAATTATTTTGTTGGTGTTGGGTAAAGAGGCTTTGTGAAGATTTGCAGGCAAAGAAAAAAAGCTAACAGAGGGAAGAAGGAGATATCAGATGGAGAGAAGACTAATGAGACTAATGAAGCATCATTTCAGAAAAGGTGGGCAGAAAGGGTTCAAGAAACAGCATGACACGACACTCACAAGGCTGTTTAAGACAAAAGGGAAGAATGCTAAAGAAACACAATGAATAGCATCAAGAGAAATAGTAAAGGAGAAGTTATATGCTGCAATTCAATGGAACATCATCAAGCACACAAAAAACTTCAATAAATATTTGCTAAAGAAATCATCAAGAGAGTATTGATTGTCAACCTGTCAGTCTTAGCCAAGTTCTGCTGAGCTATTAGCAGTCTAAACACAAAAAAAACATGCTTATCACATTTGCAGCTAGCCTTAGATTTCAACTGTCTGCTTGACCATCTACAATTCTATGACTCTTAGGCACCTCACCACTCAGCTATTCAAACCAAAACGCTGAATTCACCAAACACTTCCTTCTCCCTCATCCCCCCACATCCAACCATTCTGTAAGTAACAAGGTGATTTTTTTCACTATTTTTAAAAAATTGACATATAAGTGACAACAGCATTATATTCATTTCAGATGTATGACATAATGATGCAGTATTTGTAATATATATTATGAAATGATCTCCATAATCTTTACTTAACATCCATCACTATGCATAGTTACAAAAAAATTTTTTTCCTTGTTATGAGATCTTTTAAGATCTACTCTTTTGGGCTTCCCTGGTGGCGCAGTGGTTGAGAGTCCGCCTGCCGATGCAGGGGACACGGGTTCATGCTCCGGTCCAGGAAGATCCCACATGCCACGGAGCTGCTGGGCCCGTGAGCCATGGCCACTGAGCCTGTGCTCCGCAACAGCAGAGGCCACAACAGTGAGAGGTCCGCGTAACGCAAAAAAAAAAAAAAAAAAAAAAAAAAAAGGAAAAAAAGATCTACTCTTTTAGCAACTTTCAAATATACAATACAGTATTATTAATTATAGTGACCATATGTACATTACATTCCCATGACTTATTTATTTTATAACTGGAAACCTATACTTTTTACCCCCTTCACCCATTTTCCCCACTCCCTACACCTGCCTCTGGCAACCACCTATCTGTTCTCTGTATCTACGAGTTCAGTTTTTTTTAGATTCCACGTATAAGTGAGATCATACAGTATTTGTCTTTCTGTGTCTGACTCAGTTCACTTAGCATAATGCCCTCAAGGTCTATCCATGTTGTCAAAAACAGGAAGTTTCCCTTCTTTTTTATGGATGAATTATATGTATTTTTTTCTTTATCCATTCATTCATCAATGGGCACTTAGGTTGCATCCATGTCTTGGCTATTATAAATAATGTTGCAGTGAACACTGGAGTGCATAGATCTTTTCAAGTTAGTGTTTTTATTTCTTCAGACTCAGTAGTGGAGCTGCTGGATCATATGGCAATTCTATTTTCAATTTTTTGAGGATTCTCCATACTGTACTCCATTGTGGCTACATCAATTACATTCCCACAGATAGTGCCCAAGGGTTCTCTTTTCTCCACACCCTTACCAACATTCGTCATTTCTTGTCTTTTCGGTAATAGCCATCCTAACAACTGTAAGGTGATACACAATTGCAGTTCTGATTTGCATTTCCCTCATGATTAGTGATGCTGAGCACCTCTTCATGTACCTGTTGGCCAACTGTATGTCTTCTTTGGAAACTGTCCATTCAGATCTTCTGCCCACTTTTCAATTAGATTGTTTGTTTTTTTGCTATTGAGTTGTATGAGTTCTTCATATATTTCAGATATTAACCCCTTACCCAATATCTGATTTACAAATATTTTCTCAACTTGGTAGGTTGCCTTTTCATTTTGTTGATGGTTTCCCTTGCTGTGCAGAACTATTTTAGTTTGATGTAGTCTCACTTGTTAATTTTTTATTTTGTTGCCTTTGCTTCTGGTCTCACATCCAAGAAAATCATTGCAAAGACCAGTGTAAAGTAGTTTACTGCCTATGTTTTAGCCTAGGAGCTTTATGGTTTCAAGTCTTATGTTCTAGTCTTTAATCCATTTTGAGCTAGTTTTTGTGTACGGTGTTAAAAAGCGGTCTAGTTTCATTCTTTTGCATGTGGCTGTCCAGTTTTTCCAACACCATTTATTGAACAGACTGCCCTATCCCATTGCATATTCCTTGGCTCCTTTGCTGTAAATTAACTGACCACGTATGTGTGAGTTTATTTCTGGACTCTCTACCCAAGTGATTTTTTGAAACATAAACCAGATCCCTTCAATGGCTTCCCACTACATTTAGAATATAATCTATACTTCTAACCCAGAGACCTATGAGGTCCTGAATATTCTGGCTCCTGTTCCATCTCTCTCCAATTTCATCTCTAGTTACTTCACATACTACTTTACTATCATTCCAGCCAAACTGGCCTTCTTTTAGATCCTGCAATTCACTAAGCTCCTAAGTCACCCTGTAGACTGCATTTGCTGGTCCTGCTTAAAGGAATACCCATCCCCTACACCATGCCTTCAATTTCTTGAGATCTCAGGTTGAATGTCACTACCTCAGTGAGACCTTCCTAATACCCCTACAACCAAACTGATAAAAAATGGGTTCCTGGGCTTCCCTGGTGGCGCAGTGGTTGAGAGTCCGCCTGCCGATGCAGGGGACACGGGTTCGTGCCCCAGTCCGGGAAGATCCCACATGCCGCGGAGCAGTTAGGCCCGTGAGCCATGGCCCCTGATCCTGTGCGTCCGGAGCCTGTGCTCCGCAACGGGAGAGGCCACAACAGTAAGAGGCCCGCGTACCGCAAAACAAAACAAAACAAATTAAAAAAATGGGTTCCTTCCTGTGGAATCTCATAAGAATTCTGTGTGTTTCTTTCACAGTACCCAATCACAATTTGGAATTATTTATTTATTTGTTTGTTTGTTCAATGTTCACCTCCCTAAGAATGTCTAATTGCAGGCACCAAGAGGGTAGAGACTGCTAAATCTCCAAGAGCCTAGTGCTCTGTAGATACTTAGTCATTTGCACAACCAAACAATACTTTAAGAAAAGTTTGCAATGTTTTTTTTCTTGTCAGATTGAAAAAGGTGTCCAGAGAATGGCTAAGAAATCTAAACAAACCACAATCTCCAGAAAATTAAGAAATGTGTTACTAATCAGAAGAACATCATAAAACCTGACAATCAAAATAACTCAAAAATTAGGCAATACTTATTATATGCCACCTAAGTAGATGATGAGGATGCTTTATAAGACAACAGACCACGTCCAATGTATCAAATTTTTCTAAGAACACAAAATCTCAAGTACAAACTCCCAAGTCTCGAAAAATAAATAGTTTGCCTATTAAAAAATAACTTTTTGTCTATTAAGAGTCAATTCTAGTTTACTGAAATGTTAGTGAAAATTGTCAGTTTAGGGAAGGAAAGAAAACACAATTCCAGGCTTCCATTTCCAGATTATAGATCCAGGCGATGGACAGTTTTTACATCTGAAAGTTTAATAGAAGTAGCAGCAGCAAAACAACAGCATCACTTGGGTTTTCTCGGATGACCAAGTGAAAGGCCATTTGTTACTGCTAAACTAGTCATAAAATATTTCAAAATATGATGTTGAAAGTCAACAGGATAGATGTTCTTGCTACTGCTGTATAGTATGGGAAAATATGATGAACTAAGGGCTACAGATTTAACTTGCTTTGTACCTTCAGACAAATAATTTCACCTCTCCAGGTCACACTTTCCACAGTCATAAGGTGAGAGGTTTGTACCAGATCCACTCTAACAATCCCTGTAGCTCTAGCCATATCTCATAATACAAGTATATAAGTAAATACATGTCAAACTAAAATTTTCTCTGGTACTAGACCAATGCAAATAAGGCAAATGTTTTTTCCTTTAAAAATTCTCAAAACCAGTGTTCTAAATTTTAATAACATGGTAAAAATGTTTTGTACTGACAAATAAAAGTACCATAACT
Organism: Phocoena sinus; assembly: GCF_008692025.1. NCBI lineage: Eukaryota > Metazoa > Chordata > Mammalia > Artiodactyla > Phocoenidae > Phocoena > Phocoena sinus. The sequence goes on along the minus strand of NC_045765.1, from coordinate 62,991,379 downwards.
GAAATCTTACTCATTCCATCTTGAATTAGAATATCTGATATTAAATTTGAACCAAATCAATAATGATGCTCACCGATACTGATATGTCCTCATTTTTTCTCTTAACACTGGAGTCAAACAAGACATTTCTCCCTCGTCTTTCACAGTCTTGATATACAATTAGTCGAATTTGGCTTGGATCAAACTCTGGCAAAGGCCAACTTTAAAGAAAAATAAAGATTCATTAGAATTACTTTAATAAATATTCCACATAAACTCCTAGAAATAAAATCTATATAATGAAACCCAAAGTTGTACTACTGCTCAAGATAACACAGAAGAACTTTATATAAAATACTACCATTTACTTTCACCATTTAGTTTAGGACTGAAAATTTACACAGCTATGACATTTTAGATTAAAAAGAAAGAATAAAATCTGTGGCAAGTATCACTCAGTGTATATAAAATATAGTCATCCCACATGAATCTAAAAATAGCTAACAATAAAAATATGTCAGTACATTTAATATAATGAAAATACATATTAATTTCCTGGCATGGACTCAGATGGCATAAGGCTAACCCAGATTTTTAAATACTTTTGTTACTTTAATATCAAAATGAAAAAACAGAAACAGCTTTCAGTTTAAATAACAGTAGCTAATTCCTTATAAAACAAAAACAAGTAAAAAAGTGATGAACAACAAAATGGGGTAGAAATCCTCATATATAGTTGGTGTGAGTGAAAATGGCATAATCTCTTTAGAGAATAGTTTTTTAAATATGTACACTAATTAGACAAATCTAGTAAAAATGAAGTTGACCCAGCAATTCCATTCCAGAAAAGTATGCCATTATACAAGAATGTTCATAGCAGCACTGTTCATAATAGCTGAAAACTGGACACTATTCATATACTTACCAACCAAATGGGTAAATATTCATACTATGAAACACCACACAACAAACATAATGAATGAACTTCAGCTACAGGCAAAAACATAAATGGACTGTAAACAAAAGAAATTAGACAATGACACACAATGACACCCATAAACACAGTTACTGTATTTTGCCATTTATAGGAAGATTTAAATCAGGTAAAGCTTTGTCAAGGGATGAATATTTAGTTTTTAAAACTATAAGCAAAACAAAGGAAATGATGGCTTCAAAAGTTTGGAGAGTGGCTATATCTGGGAGTTAGGTGAGGGTGGTGGGGGTTATACCAGGAGGACTGGGGCAGTGATGATGTTCTATTTTTTGACTTGATAATGTTTACACAGATACAGTACCCAAAGGAAAAAAAAAGAAAGTCCACTGCATTTGTTTTGTGTACATTATATTTCACAATTAAAAAGACTAATGGAGTAAGTGAGATGAGGAGGAGAGGGAAAGAGAGAAAACAATGAATTGTATGATGGAGATAAGAATCTGGTGAACTGAAGGCACTACAACATCTAGGACAGTTGCCAAGAAAGAAGAGAACTGTCCAGGAGCTGTCTGTTGTTAGGCTGAATGGTCAATTCCTCACAATTCATCAGTCACAGCTTTTGATTGCGTTCCTTCATTTCCTTAAGAGAACCTTAACCCTAACCCTATTGATGCATGTTTAAAAATCCATAACTGGCAACGTAACACATCTTCATCCCAAATCTTGACAGCAAATACAATTTTAGTTTTCCTGTATTTAATCCTTAGCAAATGTCTATGAATTGATGAAAGACTTATCCTAGACATTCAAGCTAAACCAGAGATTCATCCTTAGACCACAATGATTTGCATCCCCCTGAACAGCTTTTTTTTTTTTTTTTTTTTTGGCGTTACATGGGCCTCTCACTGTTGTGGCCTCTCCCGTCGCGGAGCACAGGCTCCAGACGCACAGGCTCAGCAGCCATGGCTCATGGGCCCAGCCGCTCCGCGGCACGTGGGATCTTCCCAGACTGGGGCACGAACCCGTGTCCCCTGCATCGGCAGGCAGACTCTCAACCCCTGTGCCACCAGGGAAGCCCACCCTGAACAGCTTTTACTAAACTGTGCTTTGATGTTATGCAAAGGAAACTATAAAAGGACAGACTGTTTTGGAATTAAAATCAGGAAGCTGGCCTCAAAGAAACCAAGAAAGAGGAGCACTTTAGAGAGGAAGAAGAAATACCACAGTTGTTACTAAAAAGCATCCACTACCTTTAGAAACAAAGAAGTCATTGGTGACCATGGCAAGGACAGTTCTAAGGACAGAGTCCTGGGGTCAAACTGCAGAAAACTGAGGACTAAATGAGAGTAAACAGTGAGTTTAAGACAAATGTCAAGGAAAGAGAAAAAGAAAAGGAATCATGAAGTAGAGTGACAGCTATTTTGTTATTAAAAAGGACACATCTGAACATGTTTACATATTGATGACAAAGAATGTGAAGTGGAAGGGAGATGGTGATTGACAAAGTAAGGCATCTAAGGAAGCGGATGAGGACAGGATACAGAGTACAGATGAAAGGGTTAACCTCAGAAGAAATGATAACCCCTTTGCTAGGATAAAAAGGAAGCAAACATGGACATGGATACAGAAAGATTTATAGATATGAACGTAAGGATGAGGGGACTCATGTCTAAGAGTCCTATATTCTTTGTAAAGTACGTGAAGGAAAATAAAGGATAGGTTGTAAAATGTGGGGACAGTAGAGAGTAAAAGGAGGGCAGTCTTTGTGGCAAAAGAAAATATGTTGACTAGGAAACATAAGATTTCTTGGAAATTCTCCCCTTTCCCCACTGGTAACCACTAGTTTGTTCTCTGTATCTGTGAGTCTGTTTCTTTTTGTTATATTCACTAGTATGTTTTATTTACACACATAAGTGATATCATACAATATTTGTCCTTCTCTGTCTGACTTACTTCATAAGCATGTGGGGTGATGAAATGTTCTGGAATTAGATAGCAGTTATGGCTGCATAACTCTGTGACTATACTAAAAAACCACTGAACTGTATACTATACACAGGTGAATTATACAGTATGTGAAATTTATCTCAACAATTAATAAAAAAGTTAGAATGCTTTGCTCCTGAACTTATCTAAGCATTTGTAAAGTATTCTGTTAACTCAAAACAAGATTATATGTAAAAGCTTAAATTATAAAGCTTCTAGAAAGAAACATAGAGTATCTATACAATCATAGAGTACAAAGAGTTCTTTAAAAAGACACAAAAGTTATTAAGCATAAAAGAAAAATTGATAAATTGGACTTCATTAAAATTTAAAACTTGCACATCAAAAGGGAAAATTTTTTTAAAAGGCAAGCCATAAACTGGAAGAAAATATTTGCAATGTATATAAATGACGAAGGACTTGTAAACAGCCTACATAAAGAACTCCTACAAAGCAATAAGACAAATCATTCACCCAATTTTAAAATGGGTGAAAGGCTTGGGCATTTCACATAAAGAGATATATGAATGGTGAAGGAACAAAGCACATGGAGAAGATGCTAACAGTATTAATCATCAGATAAATGCAAATTAAAACCCTTCCACAAAAGACTAATAACATTAGTTGTTGGTAAGAATATGAAGCATGTGGAATCTTATACATTGTTGGTAGGAGTATAAAAGGGTACAACCATTTTAGAAAATTATTTGGCAGCTATGACCCAGCAATTCTTTTCATAGAGACATATCCAGGAGAAATGAAAATATATGTTCAAAGACTTCCATAAAAATGTTTCGTGCAGGGCTTCCCCGGTGGCGCAGTGGTTGAGAGTCCGCCTGCCGATGCAGGGGACATGGGTTCGTGTCCCGGTCTGGGAGGATCCCACATGCCGCGGAGCGGCTGGGCCCGTGGGCCATGGCTGCTGAGCCTGCGCGTCTGGAGCCTGTGCTCCACAACAGGAGAGGCCACAACAGTGAGAGGCCCGCGTACCGCAAAAAAAAAAAAAAATGTTTCTTGCAGCTTTATTCTTAATAGCAAAAAACTGGGAACACCCAAATGACCATCAATGGGAGAATGGATAAACAAGCTATGATACATTCTACATTGAAATACTATGCAGAAATAACAAGGAATGAACTACTAGTCATAACATAGGTGAATTCTGAAAGAATGTTGAAAAAAATCCCGACACAAAAGCATACATATTGGTTATTCCATTTATATGTAGTTCTAGACCAGGTAAAACTAATCTATGGTGATAGAAACCAAAGCAGTGCTTGGGCAGGAGCAGGGTGTGAAGGGAAAGGACTAGAAAAGTATATGAAGGAACTTTCTGGAGTGACTGAAATGTTCTATATATCTACTAGGGTTGTAGTTAAACAAATGTATACATTTTTCAAAATTAATCAAATTATACACTTAAAAATATGTGCTTTTGGGGCTTCCCTGGTGGCGCAATGGTTAAGAATCTGCCTGACAATGCAAGGGACATGGGTTCAAGCCCTGGCCCGGGAAGATCCCACATGCTGCAGAGCAACTAAGCCTGTGCACCACAACTACTGAGCCTGTGCTCTAGAGCCCGCAAGCCACAACAACTGAGCCCATGTGCCACAACTACTGAAGCCTGCTCACCTAGAGCCTGTGCTCCGCAACAAGAGAAGCCACCGCAATGAGAAACCTGCGCGCCATAACAAAGAGTAGTCCCCGCTTGCCACAACTAGAGAAAGCCTGCGCACAGCACCAAAGACCCAACACAGCCAAAAATGAATGAATGAATTAATTTTTTTTAAAGTGTGCTTTTTAAGTAAATTGTACCTCAATTTTTTAAAAGGAGAGGATTGTGGGAGAAAACACTATATATATGGTATATATATAGTGTATTTACATTATTTACATTATAGACATCAAAACCATGGATTCACATTACAGAAATCTCACTAAAACAGAGATATTGAACATTTACCATGCTCAAAGCACAATGCCAGGTACTGGGAATATTTCTGTGCATTCATTCACTGACTTAAAAGCATTCATTAAGTATGAAAAGAAAAACATGACTGTGAAAACGTTCACAGTCTAATAGGAAGACATATAAATAATTTTATCACTGTGATACAGTCTACGACTGAGCAAACTTATAATGTAGACAAGAGGTCTGCATAGTGAGGTCAGGTATGGACTCACTGAAGAACAATAATAAATGATACACAATGAATAATAAATAATAGCTAACAGTTATACATTATTGTATACCAGCTACTGTTCTAAGGGCATTACGTATGTTAATTCATTTACCCTTCACACCACTGATTCATCGTCACAACTTTACTCCTATTTTATGCGCGAGAAAACTAAGGCATAGAGAGATTAGGTAACCTGCCCAAAATAACACAGCCAAATACATGGTAAACGGCAAAGCTGGGTTTAGATTCCAGGCAGTGTGTCTTTGGAGTCCACAACCATAACCATTACTCTGTACTATCGATTAAGTACTTAAAGCCTCTCAGCTTCAAGTTGGGAAGAAGGGTATTCTCTTTCCTGCAAGAAGAAAACATCATAGGCCGTAATTCTTAGTGACCCTAGCTCTGGAGTGTGCAGTGAAGCAACAAAAGCTACAAAGGCAGGCTGGCGCCAGATCAACACTCAGAACCATTTCACACAAACGTGTAAGGACTTCACCATTCAGGCAATGAGTAAACAGGGTGTGAAATAATAGGTAACAAGATCATTTTGTGCCTTTTAGAAAATCACATTGACAGAAACTTAGAGAAATGACTAGAGAAGCAGGCCTGGAGGTAAGAATAATGTTCTAACCTGAACCAAAAAATAGCACTGAAGATAGAAAGGGACAGAGCTAGATGTTATTTAGGAGACAGAGAAAGGACTTGGGGACTGGATATGGGGAATGAGGGAAGAGGATGCCTGACTCTTAGGTTTCAGATTTGATGAAAAGAGAGAGGTAGAGAATACAGGAGGGAAAGCAAGTTTGGGATAAGTGTTTATAAATTGAGTTCAAGGGGCCTGTGAGACAGCTGCAGACACACCTCTGATATTTTGATGAAAAAATGCTCTGGAGTTCAGGAGAAAGGCTTAGACTAGAGTTCTAGATACAGGAGTTATTCATACATAGTTGGTAGTGAAATTATTCAGGAAGAACACATTAATCAAAAAGAGAAAAGATATGGATAAACAACAAGACCCTACTATACAGCACAGGGAACTACATTCAATATCCTGTAATAAATCATAATGGAAAAGAATATGAAAAAGTGTGTGCATGTGTGTGTAGACACTGAATCACTTCGCTGTACACCAGAAACAACTAATGCAACATTGTAAATCAATTATACTTAAATAAAATAAATTTTAAAAAAAGAAAAGGTAAAAGAAAGCAAAGGATCAATAAACTAGAATTTTAAGGCATAGCAATATTTTAAGAACAGAGTAGAGAAGTCACAGAAGATCAGTAAAGGCAGACCACAAAAGAGAAAAGAGAAAACCAATGGTAAAATATTATTTCAAAAGTCAAGGAAGATGAAGATGAAAAAGGAATAATGCGCAGTGCCAAAGGCTGCAAAAAGCCAAAATTTTTATAAAGACTACAAGCGTCCATGGGTTTTAGCGATTTGGTGGTCTTTCGTACTCTTGCAAGAACCATTTCAGTGGAGAGATTTGGTGGGGGTGGGGGTAGTTACACAGCAGTAGCAATTGATGAAGAGAAAAGAGCTGAGAAAGTAAGATGGTAAGTATTATATATACTATTCACAACGGTTTCCCTTTAAAAGGGGGAGAGAAATAATGTGACCATACAAATGACCATCTAAACTGCAGAGTTTGGGGACTTCCCTGGTGATCCAGTGGTTAAGACTCCACACTCCCAATGCAGGGGGCCTGGCTCTGATCCATGGTCAGGGAACTAGATCCTGCATACCGCAACTAAAGATCCCACATACCACAACTAAAGATCCCTCATGCTGCAACTAAGACCCAGTGCAGCCAAATAAATAAATATTTTTTTAAAAAAATGAGGTTATAATTTAAAAAAAAAACAAACTGCAGAGTTTTGAAAGTAAAAGACAGCCCTAAACACACAAGAGAAACCTGAGATTATCTTGGGCAACCAAGATCTATGGTCACCCCAGATAAGTAAAGAAGAGGTGGGGCTACAAAAGGCTGCTTCTTAAAGGAAAAAGATATATACATATAAAACATATATATATATATATATTATTGTTTGTATGTATGCATCTATCTATCTAAAGGGAAAAGGTATATACTTAAAGATATGTATTTCCAAACTGAATGGAAGAAATCAGACAAAGCACCTAAAAGTAACCAGAGAGGAGTGTTGGACTAAGATCCCAAACAAGTTAGGACACAGCACTCTATGCAAGGCTAATGAACTACAGAAGCACTTAATGAGGCAGAAAAAAAAAAAAAAAAGACCTACAAATGAAAATTACTGCAGATAGGTGTGCAAGTAGGAGACAACAGATTGAGCATTTACACTGATTTCTGTTTTCTCTGAAAAGCAGAATCAAGAATGTATACAAGCATATATGAGATTGGTGGTCTGAACTGGGGTACAGGGTTTGAGATATAAAGGTCTGGCAAAGTCATCAAAAAATTAGGAAAAGTGCTAACCTAAGAAAAGCAAAAGCACTATCAAGCCATAGAGAGGGCCCAGCTGAGTTGAAAACCACTGGCTTCTTAAGCCAATTGTCTGTTGATGGGCACGTGGGTGGTTTCCATGTCTTGGCCATACTACCCCAAGCAATCTACAGATTTAATACAATCCCTATCAAAATACTTATGACATTTTTCACAGAACTGGAAGAACTAATCCTAAAATTTACATGGAACCACAAAAGACCCAGAATTGCCAAAGCAATCCTGGGGAAAAAGAGCAAAGCAGGAGGTATAACCCTTCCAGACCTCTGACTATACTACAAAGCTACAATAATCAAAACAGCATGGTACTGGCACAAAAACATAGATCAGTGAAACGGAATAGAGAGCCCAGAAATAAACCCACACACCTACGGTAAATTAATCTACAATAAAGCAGGCAAGAATATACACAGTCTCTTCAACAAGTGGTGTTGGGAAAGCTGGACAGCTATGTGTAGATCAATGAAATTAGAACATTTCCTCATACCATATACACAAATAAACTCAAAATGCTTTAAGACCTAAGTATAAGACATGACACCATAAAACTCCTAAAAGACAACATAAGCTAAACATTCTTTGACATAAATTGTAGCAAAGTTTTCTTAAACCAGTCTTCCAATGCAAAAGAAATCAAAGCAAAAATAAACAAATGGAGCCTAATAAAATTGAAAAGCTTTTGCACTGCAAAGGAAACCATCAACTAAACAAAAAGACAACCTATGTACTGAGAGAAAATATTTGCCAACGATGCAACTAACAAGGGGTTAATATCCAAATTACACACACAGCTCAATCAACTCAGTATCAGAAAAAAACCAAACAACCCAATCAATAAATGGGCAGAAGGGGCTTCCCTGGTGGCGCAGTGGTTAAGAATCCACCTGCCAATGCAGGGGACACGGGTTCAAGCCCTGGTCCTGGAAGATCCCACATGCCACAGAGCAACTAAGCCCATGTGCCACAACTACTGAAGCCCGTGTGCCTAGAGCCCATGCTCCGCAACAAGAGAAGCCACTGCAATGAGAAGCCCACACACCACAACGAAGAGTGGCCCCCGCTCACCGCAACTAGAGAAAGCCCGCACACAGCAACAAATACCCAACTCAGCCAAAAATAAAAATAATAAAAATAAATAAATAATAAATGGGCAGAAGACCTAAATAGACATTTCTCCAAGGAAGACATACATTGCAGCAAGTTGGATGGACCTAGAGCTTACCATACTAAGTGATCTAAGTCAAAGAAAGACAAATAACATATGATATCACTCATATGTTGGAATCTGATTTTTTAAAATGATACAAGTGAACTTATTCACAAAATAGAAGCAAACTTACAGATATCAAAAACAAACTTATGGTTACCAAAGGGGAAACATGGGGGGGAGGGAAATATCAGGAGCTTGAGATTAACATACACATACTACCATATACAAGACAGATAAGCAACAAGGACCTACTGTATAGCACAGGGAACGCTACTCAATATTCTGTGATAACCTATATGAGAAAAGAATCTGAAAAAGAATGAATACATGTATATATATATATAACTGAATCACTTTGCTGTACACTTGAAACTAACATAACATTGTAAATCAACTATACTCCAATAAAATAAAAAAATAAAACTTAAATTAAATTAAATAGGGCTTCCCTGGTGGCACAGTGGTTGAGAGTCCGCCTGCCGATGCAGGGGACACGGGTTCGTGCTCCTGTCCGGGAGTATCCCACATGCCGCGGAGCAGCTGGGCCCATGAGCCATGGCCGCTAAGCCTGTGCGTCCGGAGCCTGTGCTCCACAACGGAAGAGGCCACAACAGTGAGAGGCCCGCATATCGCAAAAAAAATAAATAAAATAAATTAATTAAATAAATTTACAGGGAAAATGTAAAAAAATAAGACATAAAGATGAAAAGATGCTCACCTTCGCTAATTATTAGAGAAATATAAATCAAACAACAATGAGGTATCACCTCACACAGGTTAGAATGGCTATTATCAAAAAGCCTACAAAAAATAAACACTGGAGAGGGTGTGGAGAAAAGGGAACCCTCCTACCCTGCTGGTGGCAATGTCAACTGGTACAGCCACTATGGAAAACATTTATGGAGGTTCCTTAAAAACCTAAAAATAGAGCTACCATGTAATCCAATAATCCCACTCTCCTGGGTACATATCTGGAAAGAAAACCCCAAAACTCTAATTCAAAAAGATACATGCACCCCAATATTCACTGCAGCACTATTTACAACAACTAAGACATGGAAAATCAAAGACTTTAGAATGATCCTTTATTAACTAGAAGCCAAACTCTGACATCTAATTCACCATATTTTCCACCTCATTGCATTGCCTCTTTTTATCAGAATTTAACTGAAGACATAATTAAGCCTAATCATTAACAGTGGTAAGCACACTATAACCATTCACAAAAACTGTCTATATACTACAGCAAAGTTATCTTCAGTATTAAGCTATTGTACTCAGCATAATATTAAACATTAGTAAGAAGACTGTTCAGTGATGAACCACAAATTATTTTGACTTTACACAGATGTTATTTATAATTTATGTCAGCTTATCTGCTCTGTATGTCTTTTATCTGACACCTTCAAAGAATGTTAATGAAAAATAAACATGCTGGAATAGACATCTCCCTTTACACAATGACAGAGCAACTCAGAAGACCATATGAATTTCTATAATACATGTTACTGGCTATGAAATTAAAGCTAAATCATGCATTCTCAATGAGAGCAAGATGGCTTCCAAAGAAGCAAATTTGGTTAATGGGGGGGAGAAGGGGGAAAGAAGACCAAAACCAAACTTGGGTGTTACAATGGGTGTGGCCCTCCAAAAGGCCATAATACGTAAGAAAATACACAGTATATCTATCTGTGGTATTAAAAGTTCAAGTGGGGAGGGTGGCAATTAAGGGAAAAAATGTCTAAAAAAAGCTCTCTAGCGGGATGATAATGTTAAAAAAAAAAAGACTGAGAAACACCAGACTAAACACTAGTTTGTATCTCAACACATTACCTAAATAAGACATTTTCACTTCAACTTTAATAATCTCTTACTAAACAGTATATTCAGCAAACCTATGGATTTTAACTTCATTCATTCAATAATTATTTGTACAGTGCCTACTATGTACCTGGCACTATGTTAATTGTTCTCTCCTGAGCCTTATCCATCACTGGTGTCTCAGTGAAATGGAAACATGCAAGATGATGAAGACCAACTCTGAGAAAACATTAACAACCTGTCCTCTTGCGAGAAATGGAGAGGGCAGCCCAGTTTCAAAAGCTATGCATGTATTGATAGATTAATTGCCTCAGTACTGGAAAACATTTTGAATTTGATAAAGGATAAATTACTGGGGAAGGAAGGAAACAATGGTGCGAGGAAGAAAGAGAAGGAAGAATGCTAAATTAGGCTACAAGTGACAAGCAAAAAGCTTTCCAAACCTAACACCGACATGCCAAGAACTGGTCACCATCAGAACCTCAAAGCACCAGAGCCAAAAGTACCAGAGCCAACTGGAGAAACATTTTCTGTACATGGGGAAAGTGATCTGAGTTTTTTAAAACCTGCAGACAGATTTTGCTTTAGAAAACTCTGCTGCTAACTGGCCAGTGTTTAAATATATCTCCTGAAAGCAAAGTATATAAGTCTTACAATGCTTTTTACTTTAGATAACATTTTAATTTTTTGGTCCTATGATGGAGAAATAACATTCACTATTCCCTCTGTAAAACACACTGACCAGCAAAGGACTGGCAAACGAATGCATATTTACATGCTTTAAGCTGAAAATAAAATGTTACAATGTATACAATAAATTCCTCACTTCAACTGACTTTTCCACTAAACTCTAAGTCCCAATTGTATCAGATAAGAGAGCTTCTTATTTTCCTTTTGATATATTTACTGTGCATTTAAAAAAATAATCGGGCTTCCCTGGTGGCGCAGTGGTTGGGAATCCGCCTGCCAATGCAGGGGACACGGGTTCAAGCCCTGGTCCGGGAAGATCCCACATGCCGTGGAGCAACGAAGCCCGTGCGCCACAACTACTGAAGCCCGCGTGCCTACAGCCCACGAGCCGCAGCTGGAGAAAGCCCGCGCACAGCAACGGGGACGCAATGCAGCCAAAAATAAATAATAAAAAAATAATCATTGTGAACATATAGTCTATATCAGCAATTCCCAATCATTCTAGTAAAAGGACACCTTTTTAATGTTAAAAAAATTTTAGTATCCAGTAACTGAGAAAATGACTGAAAGCTACTATAAATTCAATATAGTATTAATAAAAGAACATAAATACACGTGAATTACTATGCATCAGACAACTGCTTACTCAGTTTATAGACAGTACTCAATGTTTTTGTAGAGTTAAGGGCCCAATATGATAACTCTACCCCAAATTAAGGGTTGAAAGACCTAATGTCAGAATATATACAAAATTAGAGGAACCATATACAGAAAATAATAGGAACCATAAAATACATGTAAACGTTACATTACAGAAAGTTTTTAAAGAATGGAAAATATTGATCACTATTCAGAGTATTACTGCATTTCTGCTAGGAGTCACACAACTAAAGAAGTGCTTAAAATAATTAATTTTCTTGGGTACATAGGATCACCAGTGACAAGGTGCTATTATTGCACCAATTTTGTTTTCAATATAATTTAACTGATTTTGTAAACAGTGGAAATTCCTCCCAGATTAACAACTTGTTAATCATTTTAGTTTATATTTTGTTTGGGCTTTTCATGTTTCAATATCTTCCTGAATACTATAGTTAGAAGCTGAAAGAGATAGCAATATAACAGAACTTCAATTAATTCACTGAACAAATGAGTGAATGAGTGACTATTTCAGGAGATACCATTTTAATGCTGGAAGCCTACATTATAGACTATATGTAGAGTAATCATTTCTGTATCTAAGAAATTATAATCCTCTAACCTGACTGAAAAATAATCCCATGATTTATGTATTAATCTCAGTTCCAAAGAATTTAGGTATCAATTTAGGTCTTTTTCTTCTCAGAAAAATCTTGATTTTCATATAGGCTGCTAACATCTAATGATTCTTCTCCAACTACATTTTAATAAACTAAATATTATAATAAAACTAGTTAATCTTTATTTTTTAAATTTGTATTTATTTATTTAGGCTATGCTGGGTCTTCGTTGCAGTGCGTGGGCTTCTCTAGTTGTGGCATGCAGGCTTCCCTAGTTTGGCACCCAGGCTCTAGAGCATGTGGGCTCAGCAGTTGCAGTGCATGGGCTCTCTAGCTGTGGCATGTGGGATTCTTAGTTCCCCAACCAGGGATCGAACCCAGACCCCTATATTGGGAATGTGGAGTCTTAACCACTGGACCACCAGGGAAGTCCCAAAACTAGTTAATCTTTAATATTTTAATTATTTTCAGTCATACTAAGTTCAATTATACCCAGAATATTAATGAAATCCTAATGACTGTCATTTACATTTCTATGGCTATAGGATTACTATCTTCATTTAATCAAATTAGGTAATGCATGTGAAAAAATACATTTCTATGACAAGTATAGTCAGCTACTTGGCTATAGGATTACTATCTTCATTTAATCAAATTAGGTAATACATGTGAAAAATACCGTAAGATAAAAATATAAATTATTACCAGCATTAGGTAAAATCCCCAAATCCATTTATACTTATCCCATAATCTAACATGTATAAAATAATATGCACAAAGTAAAATTTACATAAAGTATTTCAGAGAAGAAAAAGTGACAATGTATAACATGAATTCTTTGTGAAATGGAACCTCAGCAACAGCAAATTTCCATACCATGAGAGGATACCATGTTATCATATCTGCTATCATATTTTACTTAGTATTTTTCAGCAACACCTAGGCCCAACTGAAATACACCTGACCTATGTGTTTTTTAACTTTCTGACATTAATTCTACATACCTGAGAACTTAAACTGCAGTGAAACACTGGAAGAATGTTTAAAAAGAGCTAAAACAATTGAGAGAGCCAGTATCCATGTTGTTCAACTGGGTTACACATATTGAAAAAGTATTTTTAAATATTTTTAATCCTACTTTCATAGTAGGATTTATTTAAAATATAAAATCAATGTAGCTTAGTCTAAATTCACTACTAATTCAAATCATTTAATTCTAGTCATAAATGTGTGGCGACACACAATTAAGATGTTTACAAGAGCATCAAAAATACTACCAGATAGGGCTTCCCTGGTGGCGCAGTGGTTGAGAGTCCGCCTGCTGATGCAGGGGACGCGAGTTTGTGCCCCGGTCCAGGAAGATCCCACATGCCGCGGAGCGGCTGGGCCCATGAGCCATGGCCACTGAGCCTGAGCGTCCGGAGCCTGTGCTCCGCAACGGGAGAGGCCACAACAGTGAGAGGCCCACATACCGCCAAAAAAAAAAAAAAACTTCAGGTCTATATCAGTAAAATTAAAGAATAACATCAACTATAAAATAACTGGATTATAATCAATAAGCTGACTAATACAATGTCAAGTTTTCAATTTAAAATTTATTTATAAATATGTATATGAGATAAACAAAAGTACACTGCTCTTCAAATAGCTGTATTGAGCGTTCTTACATACACATGAGAAAGAAGAGCAGTAAATGACAGAGAGTAAGACACACATAACGCCCAGACTAAAATGTACTATTTATAAATTAGAAAGTTTAAAATAATGAGTACCACCTGCTCAAAACATTCTCAAGCCCTTCTAATTAAATTTATAACCATAACTTTAATCAATTATTCATAAAATAAGTCTATCTAAAATCGCAGCATTAACATTGTTACATCACTAAATTTATAACTAGATTTTGGCTGATTTTGACATTAACAACATTTGAAAATAAAATCTTAAGCTGTATGTTAGTAGCATCTCTATTTCTCTTAAGCAATTCTGCTTTTCAAAATCCCTAAAAACTCCAGTTATGTACAACTGCCAACCCAGGTTAATAATAGCAATGAACCATATTCATCTGAAACCACAAGACTGTCAGGTGACATACCAAGAAGCCTGAATTTAACTCAAATAAAAGCCTCTCCATGCTGCAATGCAAAAAGGCTTAATCCTAGCAACAAGACCATGGGACGCTGGGAGATTTTAAGAAATCTACTGCCAATGACAAAATCTATTTTTTGCAAAAGGTCCATCTATCCAGTCCTACCATTTCATAAGTGGCATCCTGTTCTTTTGTTTCACCAAAGAATCTGGGATTTTTACAGAAACAAATTATGACTGACTACTTTTCAATTCCTTTATCTCTTCTACTAAAAATATATGATTAAAGAAAATCAACCTGAGTATTCTATAAACCAAGTGCCGTCCTGGCAAGTGGTACAGACTAGGAATGCCAACTTGTTTTAAGGGTTCTTTAACTCAAAAAGGGCAGGTCCTAGGCAGAGTGCTCAGGCAACCATAGCTAGAACCCAACTCTTTAACAACCCCCATCTATGAGGAACTCAGGGTCATCTAATAAACAAGAAAACAGAATAGTGCCTTTGTCAACTTCCCTGTGTCCCAACTCTGTCATTTCAAACAAGTACACACACACACACACATTCTTAAAAGCCACAAGTTTGTGTTCTACCCAGATGACACACAACTAAAAGGCAGGCCCTAATGTTCACAGGACCCAGAAAGGTCAATATGAAAATTGGTTCACAAATCTGAACTCTACGTTGAATTCACATAGACAAGTCTAACACAAAATACTACCTTTGAATTTATAAACTTCAATACATCTATCAAGTTACATTACTTGGTTGGTTCATGAAAAAGAAACATTTCAGCTTGCTTTAAAAACACTGTCTTTCTCTGGGTTTTTGCATTTTAACATATCAGCATATTCTTCCAGAAAACATGGAGGGTGCATCTGTGTATTATGCTGATGTGACAAATGCAGTAAGTAACAGAAATGCCTTAATATAATGATCTATTAAACCAAATCCTAACAGACAATATGCTAAAACCAAGAATCATTCCCCACATCCAACATGACAGAAACAGAATGGGCTCTCAATAAGCCAAACTTGGATTTAAATCCCAACTCTGCCACATACTGACTGTGAGCTTAGAAAAGTGTCTTAACTTCTCTAGTCCTCAGATTCCTCATCTATAAGACAGGACTATCTCTTTGATTAGTATAGGGAGAGTGTTTTATCTCAACACTTAAAACACTGTCACACAGATCAAGATTTCAATAAACATTTGGTGAATTACTGACACTGTTACTAGAAGTATCTCTTCCAAGTACAATGCCTTCTTGTCCTAGTTATAAAAACTATAACTTTATTTTAATTGTAATACTTTATAATTAATTCTAATAGTCCTGGTACTTGTTAAAGATATATAAAATCTGCCACAGTGGTTCTAGAGCTTCACCACAATTCATTAGGCAGAAACTTTTAAAATCCATCTTTCGTGTGTGGGGGGCAGGGGATATATGGGAAATTTCTGTACCTTCCATTCAGTTTTGCTGGGATCTAAAATTGCTCTAAAAACTTAAGTTTATTTTTTTCAGTTATATTTATATATTTTTTCAAATTATTTTCCATTATAGGTCATTATAAGATATTGAATATAGCTCCCTGTGCTATACAGTAAATCCTTGTTGTTTATCTATTTTACAGTAGTGTGCATCTGTTAATTCCATACTCCTAATTTATCCTCCCGACCCTTCCCCTTTAGTAACCATAAGTTTGTTTTTCTATGTCTGTGAGTCTGTTTGTTTTGTAAATAGATTCATTTGTATTATTTTTGAGATTCCACCCAGAAGTGATATCATACAGTATCTGCCTTTTTCTGCCTGACTTATTTCACTTGAAACGTAAGTCTGTTTTTAAAAATCTATCTGTTTTTTTAAACACTTTTATTGGAGTATAATTGCTTTACAATGGTGTTTAGTTTCTGCTTTATAACCAAGTGAATCAGCTATACATATACATATATCCCCATATCTCTTCCCTCTTGCGTCTCCCTCCCACCCTCCCTATCCCATCCCTCTAGGTGGTCACAAAGCACCGAGTTGATCTCCCTGTACTACGTGGCTGCTTCCCACTAGCTATCTATTTTACATCTGGTGGTGTACATATGTCCACGCCACTCTCTCACTTCGTTCCAGCTTACCCATCCCCACCCATGTC
Source organism: Phocoena sinus (assembly GCF_008692025.1). NCBI lineage: Eukaryota > Metazoa > Chordata > Mammalia > Artiodactyla > Phocoenidae > Phocoena > Phocoena sinus. The sequence goes on along the minus strand of NC_045765.1, from coordinate 62,974,597 downwards.
CTCAAGTCCATTCTCTACATCTGCATCTTTATTCCTGTCCTGCCCCTACTTTCTTCAGAACCAAAAGAATCCGTCTTCGATTATTTAAGTTAGAAGCCTGCATAAAGACATAAAAGTAAATTGAATAAATTTACAGATCCAACATTTCAGGGCTCATTCATGACAGACTTGTGATACAAATCTGGGTTTAATATAATCAGATATAAGCATGTTTGCTGCAGCACTAAATGTATTAAGGGGAAAAAACAAAAACAACTAAAATGCCCATCAATAAGAGACTTGATAAATACATTACAGTACCTTCATTCAGTGGAACACTGTGTAAGCCTTTATAAGTGTAAGACAGAGCTGTATATAAAGATCTCCAAGATCTTTATATACCTTGGAGGATATATATAACCTTGAAGAAAACAAGGTTCAAAAGAACATGTATACCATCAGACTCTCCTCCAAGGAATACAAAATAACTTGATAACCTTCATAATCTTATGGCAGAACATGATATGTTTTTTCACTGAAAAGTTTCAGGATAGAAAAGAACTAGCCAGAGAAAAGTCTGATGTCCACTAGCTCAAAAACCAGCAAAGTACCATAACACTAAGAAACAATGGAAGAAAAAGGACGTGTTCCAAAACAGGAAAAAAAAAGAGGAAAGCCAATAGCTGAATTAATTAAAAGTTTACTTCTCTAATGTCAACCTACAAAAGTCTCCATTCACCTAGATGCTCAACCAAAAATCCAGAGGTCACCAAGTCCTGTTTATTCTATCTCCTAAATGTCTTGAGTCAGATGACAACCACTGTCACACTGCCACCATCCTAGTGTGAGCTACCATACTATCTCACTGCTTAAATTAGTCTCCCAGTCTCTTCTGCTTTCCTCCAATTTATTCTCCACAGTGTACCTAAAGTGGGAAAACCTTAATATGTCACTCAGTTAACTTAAAAATTCCTGGTTAATACCTCATTGCTCTCTGGATAAAGATCTAACTTCTTAATAGATTTGGTTCTTACCTATTCTCTCCTCCCACCTCCTGTCATATCCACTTCAATCAGTTCTTTAAATGCAACGTTTTCACTTCAAGCTTCTTCACTGCGTTTTTTCTTTGGTCTAGCACACTTTTTCTGTTCTCCCCTATTAGCCTGGTTCATTTTTCAGGTCTCAGCTTATATGTTACTTCCCACAAGAAGCCTTCCTCGTCATTCCAATCCTCCACCCTACATCTGGAATAGGTTCCCTTCCCATGTGCCTCCACTGCATTCCTCTCTCTACCTCAATAGAGCTCTAAACTGACACTCTGTACATCCTCCATTCTGGCGTCGAAGAGACTACTGTCGTAATTGCCTATTTATTGTCTCCATTTCTACTGGACCATAAGCTCTGTGAGGATGGGACCATACTTCTCTTGTGCATAGCTATATTCTATGGTTGACATTTAGTAGCCTGTCAATAGATCAAAACTAAAAACTAATGTTTGAATGAACTCTCATGAAATGCTTTTTATCTTGAGATTATTAATGTTAACAAAACATGAAATAGTATTTTGGTTTAGTTTTTTTTTTTAATGAGAATGAAAAAATATCTCAGTACCTACTTGTCATTTCAGGGGGGTAATGCACTCAGTATTCCCTCCCAACTCTTTATCCTTAAAAGAGAGAATAATTATTCTAAACATAATATAAACTGACTATATAATCCTCTTTTCTTTTGCCAAAATTGGGGGAGAGGGGTCCCAGACATAAATATTAGGGGGATTTTATGTGAAGCTAACAGAACGTTTAACTTTAAATGTCCCTTTTTCTCCTTTAACTTTCTCTTTCAGTGCTGATCAAATTTAAATTCATAAATATTTTTAAAGAGTTTTTAAAATATTTGGAACTCACATAACCTGGCCTCCAACTTTTACCAGCTTTGGACATCATTTAAGCTCCTTATTTAAGGTCCTATGTGCTTACCCATAAATTGGTTAATAAAATTTCTTTCCTCTACCAACCTCAATCAAGAGTTGTGGGGAGAATCAAATAATATACAAGAAAGCAATCTATAAACTATTACTTCTGGCTTTGCCTACTTGCGGACATGGCATTCATTCTACAAGAAACCTAGAAAACCAGCATGAATAAAGCCAGAGAAGAGCGTGCAGAAAGGAGTTAACATGGCAAGTCTTAAGTCTGCAATCCTGAGAAAGGCCTGCTTGTAAGATTGGCCTTTAGCTGGCATCTGGGAACTTGACTAGTAAACAGTTTTCTGTTTACTAGTACACTCATACGAAACTTCCTCTAAGTGATAAGTGTGGTTTACTATAACTAAACAACTGTACAAAATATGGTTTATGCTGAATGCCTGCGTTTCTTCTGGGAGTCTGGATTTTCGTACATGCTGGTCAGAGATTTCTACATGACCAGTATCTAATAAAAACGTTGGGCACTATCTGATCAGTCCCCAGTAAATAGCACGTCATTGCTGAAGAATTTAAATGCATCCTGTGAGACTCCACTGGGAAGGGGTACTTGGAAGTTTGCACCTGGTTCTCTCTGGACCCTGCTCCATGTGCCTTTTCCTTTGCTGATTTGTATAAGCTTTGTATCCTTTCACTGTAATAAACTTTAGCTCTGAGTTTGACTATATGCTGAGTCCTGTGAGTTCTTCCAGTGAATCAATGAACCTGGGGTGGTCTTGGGCACTCCCAACACAATAAAGAAAATGTATTCACAAAGTACAATGTCTATCTGTCTGGAATGGGGATACAGCCTGCAATACAAAGACAGAAGTAGTCCTCTTTTGTCCAGTATCATTAAAAAACAAAAGCAAAAAGTGGGGAATGTAAATTGGTGCAGCCACTATGGAAAACAGTATGGTGGTTCCCAAAAAAAATTTTTTTTTTAAATTAAAAAAAAACTACCATATGATCCAGCAATCCCACTCCTGGGCATATATCCAAAGAAAATAAAAACACTAATTCAAAAAGATACATGTGTTCCAATGTTTATAGCAGCAACATTTACAATAGCCAAAATATGGAGCAACCTAAGTATTCATCAAAAAAGATGAATGGATAAAGATGTGATACACACACACACGCACACACACACACACACACAGGAATATTATTCAGCCATAAAAAATACTGGATTTCTGCCATTTGCAACAATGTGGATAGTGAAATAAGTCAGAGAAAGACAAATACTCTGTTACCACTAATATGTGGAACATAAAAAATAAAACAAACAATGAAAATAACAAAATAGAAACAGACTCACAGATTTAGAGCAAAAACTAGTGGTTACCAGTGGGGAGAGGGAAAGGATGAAGGGCAAGATAGGGATAAGGGATTAAGAGATACAAACTACTCTGTATAAAATAAATAAGCAATAAGGATATATTGTACAGCATACGGAAATATAGCCATTATTTTGTATTAACTTTAAATGGAGTATAATCTATAAAAAATACTGTATCACTGCTCTATACCGAAAACTAAAATATCATGAACCAATTATACTTCAATTAGAAAATAGACACTGGGACTTCCCTCATGGTGCAGTGGTTAAGAATCCACCTGCACATGCGGGGGACACGCGTTTGATCCCTGGTGGGGGAAGATCCCACATGCTGTGGAGCAACTAAGCCTATGCACCACAACTACTGAGCCTGCACTCTAGAGCCCGCAAGCCACAACTACTGAAGCCCATGAGCCACAACTACTGAAGCCTGAGCACCCTAGAGCCTGCGAGGCAAAACTACTGAAGCCTGTGCACCCTAAAGCCCACGCGCCACGATTACTGAGCCCATGTGCTGCAATTACTGAAGCCTGCGCACCTAAAGCCTGTGCTCCGCAACAAGAGAAGCCACCGCAATGAGAAGCCCGCGCACCACAATGAAGAGTAGCCCCCGCTTGCTGCAACTAGAGCAAGCCCGCGCGCGGCAACAAAGACCCAATGCAGCCAAAAAGATATAATTTTTTTTTTTAAAAGACACTAATTGGGCTTCCCTGGTGGCGCAGTGGTTGAGAGTCCGCCTACCGATGCAGGGGATGCGGGTTCGTGCCCCGGTCCGGGAGGATCCCGCGTGCCGCGGAGCGGCTGGGGCCGTGAGCCGTGGCCGCTGGGCCTGCGCATCCGGAGCCTGTGCTCCGTAGCGGGAGGGGCCGCAGCAGTGAGAGGCCCGCGTATCGCAAAAAAAAAAAAAAAAAAAGACACTAATTAATCCAAAAAAAAAAAATCTTTCTGTTCAGTTGTAGAATAAATAACTGTTTCCATCCTACCCTGTCCCACCAGTTACTCAAGCTCTCTAGTTCATTCATTCCAGTGCAGAAGCCTTCTGGCTAAGCTAGACTTTCTGCAGCCTGACACTTCAATGTTCCCTTTACTACCAACTACATTTTCCTAGATCCCATACCTTCAAGACAACCTCCTGGCTGTGCTTTCCAATCTTGAATCCGTACTTCTACCGTATCTCCCCATCATAATCTTGCTTTTTCAACTGAAAAGCCTTTCTATTAGAAAACTGAAACATCACAGAGTGGCCTAATGAACCACTGCTGTTGCCTGGCACACCTCTAATTTACCTCTTACTCATTATCTAGCGAATGCCCCATATTTAGCCCTATCATTGTTATTGGACACTATTAAGGTTTCACCATTATATCCTAAAATCTCTACAGTCATTCATATTGAAAACTAAACTAAGACTGTAGGTTAAGACTACCAACTGTTCCCTAGGGTTTTGTCCTCCTTTCCTTTTAATAATAGAACTATTAGAGTTTTCAGAGGCACATGGTTACCTAGCTAGAGACTACATTTTCCAGCTTCCCTTGCATCTCAGCATGACCATATTACTAAATTCAAGTTAATGGACTAGAAGAGGAACTAGCATGTGCAACTTCTAGGCCATCTCCCTAAATACAAACTGCTTTCCTTCTTCGCTCCTTGCCCCCTCCCGATAGCTGGGAAACAGCAACAATTAGGGCAGCCCCCTTGGACTCAGAAAGGGAAACCACATGATAAACATGGCAGAGCTGTCCTAGCACACCTACTAGTTTGGATCATTAAATGACTTCATGCAACTGCACTGTCTACAGGCCAAGAATTACCTACCTACTTCTTGTTTTTTTAAATTAATATATAAGAAAGAGAGATCATTTTATCTTACTTTACTGTACTTTGCAGTCTCTGTTATAAACCTTTGCTTACACCCCAACACACAGTTACATAGTCTGGGTTTGAGCCTCACTTCTTAGGCAAGTTGTTTTCCCTTTCTACGATCAGAATCCTAGAAGACCACTTCCAATTTTGAAGTTATAATGGGTATACCCTGCCCTCTAATTTTTGTCAATTCAGAGTTTTTAAGAGTGCAATGTACAGGACAGATCACTATGCTATATTTCAGGACTGTAAATTTACAGAGTAAGCTTCATATTTACGACCATACACTTAAATATGAGAGTGTCTTAGGATGCCTAACATAAATTTAGAAATCTTATAAACATTAATTCACATAAACACATTTTATGGGAAGGAGTATAGCAATTAAGTGGTTTTAAAACAGAAAGACCAAGGTGCAAGTCCAAGCTCAGTCATTTATTAGCTGTATCGTTAAATACTACAACTATTAATGTAAATAACAATACTTATGTCATGCAATTGTTGTAAGGATTTAGAGAAATTTAATATGTATGAAGCATACAGCACAATGCATGGCATATTATAAATATACAATAAAAAGTGACTATTAACTGATTAATTAATTGCATTTTACTCACCAAACACACCTAAACTAGGGACCTATTTAGTGCCAGGCACAAAAATAAGCTTAAGATATAAAAATACTTATCTTTATTCTATGCTTCCAGAAATATTAGCATTACAAGTATCTATCTTTATTATTATTATACATAAAAGTCAAAACTGGCTTTTGCAGAGGTAAAAATGGCCAGCCCAGCCCTGGAAAAGCCTATAACCTAAGAAGATAGGGTATGTACTAAAATATTAATTGTTATATGATGAAGTATTACAATATATTATATATCCTAAATTCTTCAGAAATTTCTACACTTGAGGGGGTACTGTGATATGAGGAGGCAGGCACAGCACTGACTAGGCCTTGTAAGGTAAAAGTAATATATATGCAGCAGTTTCATTGGCTTACTAAACCCAAAGGTTGTATACAGATTTCGAAAATAGGAATGGAGAGGTAAAATTCACCCAATGAAATTTTCACATACAAGAATTCTAAAACTTTCAGGTGTGCGCAAAAAAACAAAACCCCCAAAACCACGAACATCACATATTCTTTAGCAAGGGAGTAACACAGTATAGGTGCTATTGAAAAATAACTGAGGACTTCCCTGGTGGTGCAGTAGTTAAGAATCCGCCTGCCAACGCAGGGGACACAGGTTCCGGCCCTGGTCTGGGAAGATCCCACATGCCGAGAAGCAACTAAGCCCGTGCGCCACAACTACCGAGCCTGCGCTCTAGAACCTGTGAGCCACAACTACTGAGCCCACGTGCTGAAACTACTGAAGCCCACGTTCCTAGAGCCTGTGCTCCGCAACAAGAGAAGCCACAGCAATGAGAAGCCCGCGCACCGCAATGAAGAGTAGCCCCGATCGCCGCAACTAGAGAAAGCCCCCGTGCAGCAATGAAGACCCAACGCAGCCAAAAGTAAATTAATTGATTAATTAAAAAATAATAATAGTAACAGAGAACCAGCCTGAAATTACCAGGACTGGACCAAGGATGATGGTAAGGGCAATGGTCAAAAAAGGAGTTGAGAGAGCAAAAATCAAAAACATTCAGTGAATAATTAAATGTGGTACTAACACAGTGTTAACTATTCCTCAAATAAGTGGTAGAAATAAGAAGCCTAAACAATTTGATTTTGTAATTATCCTAAGGCACTGGCGGGATGTCAAAATTAAGATGTCCTAAAGGAAGCTAAAATGTGTGTCTGGGTGTATCTCTGCTAGAAAGTCAGGGACAGAGATACGATTTTGAAAATCACCAGCAGAGAACTGACAGCTTCTACTGTAAGTAAAAAACAGTAATGTCGGGCTTCCCTGGTGGCGCAGTGGTTTGGAGTCCGCCTGCCGATGCAGGGGACACGGGTTCGTGCCCCGGTCCGGGAAGATCCCACATGCCGCTGAGCGGCTGGGCCCGTGAGCCATGGCCGCTGAGCCTGTGTGTCCGGAGCCTGTGCTCCGCAAGTGGAGAGGCCACAACAGTGAGAGGCCCACGTACTGCAAAAAAAAAAAAAAAAAAAAAAAACAGTAATGTCTTTTTTTGTTTCTTTGTCTGTCTTCCCCTCCACTTCTAAAATGATCTCCACACTAACAGGTTTTTATCTATTTTTAGGTTGAGAAAATCTCAGCATTTTTGAGAATATGAAGAACTGCACAAAATACACAGATAAAGCTCATACCATCCTTTTTTTAGCTAGTAGCTTGTCAGTAAGTTTAACTTCCAAGTTATAGAAGAAACAGAAGTGTTAAAACCAGCCTGCTGGAATTTTATATATTTAATAATCAACCTGAAGGCCATTGTTCTGAATGGTCTTCTATTTCACAAAATGCTTCTGGACTTATGAGAATCAAGAGGTTATCTAAAAGAAAGCAAACATCACTCAATCATCGTATTAAAGCATTATGAATTCTCAAACAGGAAAAATTAAAACTATTCATTTTTCATTATCAGCCTAAAGTTAATCCTTGAAAATTGAGAGGTTGTCTAAAATACAGAAACAGGTTTTAGAAGAGTCACTGTGCTATGGATTATTCACAAATAAGAACTAAAACAAGTTAATTTAGAATCACAGTGGTGATTCTACAGGCATATATAGTAAAAGCAAATGCTTGGAAAATTAAGCATCATCTCAACGACACCAATTCCATTAGGTCATTCAATCTTCCTTCAAATATTTTTTTAGCTAATAGTTTAAATGGCTAACAATTCTCAAAATAACCTCTAAACCACACACACAAAAAATTAAATATCTCTAGTATCTATCACTTTCATTTCTCATGACAATCCTAAAAGTCCAAGGCCTCAAGATGTCACACGTAGATATAGCCATTTTGTTAACTGTAGGCTCTCCTGTTCCAATTCATCCCAGACTCACCTTCCAGGAGTATAATGATTCATCAGGTCATTCCATTACTACAAAACTATTAATGACTCTTTATTTCCTTTCATATCAATGGTCACAAATTTTCAAAAATAACCATTCCCCCATCATCGTAACAGAGCCCAATCCTATCACCTTCCCTTTTACCTTAAAAGGAAAGATGTTCCTCTTCCTCTCCAAGTCTACAGAGTTGATTCCACCCCTTCTGGTCTCTTGTTCAATCTTTCCTTTTTCTTATAACTCTAGTTTGTTTCTTCCAACCATTTATCTCTAAAAATCTCCATGTTATGCTACTGCCACATTTCCTTCCCTTCTAAACGAATGTTAAAAAAGTTACCTAAGCACAGCCTCTTTAATGCCCTATTCAACCTCTGAATGTGCACATTTGACACTGTCACCTCCTTGCACTCTATTCCCTGATACTCTCATCTCATCCAGTTTCCAACACATTACCATTTTCTAGCTACCTTTCTGAATTCAGACACAGTATTTGGAGCCCATGTATGTATGTTTTTTAAAAAACTTCACACACATAGTGCAATACTACTCAGCAACGAAAACAAACTACTACTACATGCAATAACACAAATGAATCACAAGAGCATTTATATTAAGTGAAAGGGCCTGATACAAAAGACTACATAATATATGGTTTCATTTATATGACATTCTGAAAAGAACAAAACTACAGGGACAAAAATCAGATGAATGGTTGGTTGTCAGGAACTGGATGTGGAGGAGGAGAGAATAACTACAAAAGGGGTACAAGGGAAATTTTTGATGTGACAGAAATGTTCTATATCTCAATTGTGGTGGTGATTATATGACTATACATTCGTCCAACCTAAAAAAAACTACAAACCTAAAAAACAGAATTTTAATACATGTAAATTGTATCTCAATAAAACAAACCTTAAAAAAATTCACAGATGATTGTAATGCACTGATTTAAAAGATTTCAAAATCTCTATCTCTAGCCTCAACTATCTGCCTGAGAAACCTCTACCTGAATCTCAAGGTAGCTCAACCTTATTAAGTACAGCTGAACTTCCTTATCTTCTCCACCATGCGTACTATTCCCTCTTGTATTCCTTACCTTGGTTAATGGCACTACCATCACCCATGTCCCAATCTCCCAACAGAGTAGATTCAGCCACAACTTCCTAACTTCTCCTTCACATTTCATATCCAAACACTGAATCCTTTTCTCCCAGATATATAGCATCTCCTTTCCCATCCTTCTGCTACTGTTATGACCTACCTTCTCTAACCTGTAACAAATATAACTGTGCCTTTACTGGCGTCTGCTTCCAGTCTCTCTCCATTCTGTCCCATCTGTCTGTCACAATGCCATCTGAGATTACATCCTAAAACACAAAGCTGATCACATTATACACACCACTAGTTCCCAGATGCCTAGTATACACAAAACTCTGCTTATAATGTGAGCTCCAGCATGATCCCAACTTCTCATTCCCTGCTATTCCCTCATACGCATATCCCAAAACTCAATAATCACTAAATTTGCCACAGCCTTTCCTTAGGCTATGCCTATGAGCATGCCTCAACTATAAGCACCCCCCCTTACTTCATTCAACCTGAAAATTCAGGGTATCCTAAATTTAGGATGCAGCTCAATGCCACCTCCTCTAACAAAAACAGAGGCAATCACTAAACAGAGGTAACGTCCCCTTATGCACGCTCAGAATTATTTACATAGCTCTATTAGAGCATATTATAGTCATCTGCTTAATTAACACTTACTTGTCATTGTGGGATTATGAAAATACAAAGATGGATGAGACAAAATCCCTGCTCAGATTTCAGCTTTTACTACCTATTGAAGTATCAGTTTCACAGCCTAAACTAAGAGCTCCTAAAGGAGGAGTCTTAAAGTCAAGTTTACTAACCCACAAGGGATCTGTGGTTCGGTGTGCAAAAGGAACTTGGATAAAGGAAAAAATGGCATATTTACTTTCACTAACTCTAACCACAATTTAGCATTTCCTTCCAAATGTAGGCAACAAACCTCAATGGTACTAGTAGTTCCTATAACTTTGATCATCAAGAGGAATCACAGATAGTCCCAACACACTACAGTTGATACACATATTGTAGAAAAATTGTTTACCCTCATTATTTCAAAAGTACCATACTTACTAGGTCCGATAATAGCTCTCAGTATTTAATGAGTTAATATGCAGAATGTTACTATCTCACAAACTTAACATTTTGACTACTTCAATGTGAGTTTCCTTTATAATCCTATGTTTTTTGTTTTATGTGTTTATAAACATCGTTCTAAGAAGAGATCTATACGCCTTTCCAAGCTGCCAAAGGGATACTTGGCAGGAAAAATGATTAAGAATCCCTGCCCTAGAGAATCTCATTGTTTTCCATAGGCCCAGCACCATGTCTGGCATTTCAAAAAAAAAAAACAAGTGCACAAAATTTGCTTACCAAATGAATGCACCAATATATGTTTTTGGTATGTATGTATGTATTTATGGCTGTGTTGGGTCTTCGTTGCTGCACGCGGGCTTTCTCTAGTTGCCGTGAACGGGGGCTACTCTTCATTGAGGTGTGCGGGTTTCTCATTGCGGTGGTTTCTCTTGTTGTGGAGCACAGGCTCTAGGCGCACGGGCTTCAGTAGTTTGTGGCATGCAGGCTCAGTTGTTGTGGCTCGCAGGCTCTAGAGCGCAGGCTCAGTAGTTGTGGCACATGGGCTTAGTTGCTCTGCGGTATGTGGGATCTTCCCGGACCAGGGCTCGAACCCGTGTCTCCTGCATTGACAGGCAGATTCTTAACCACTGCACCACCAGGGAGGCCCCAGTATATGTTTGAAGTCAATTTTTTAGCTCCTTTACATTTTTAAAACAAAGTCAAGATAGTCTTTATTTTACAAATAGTGTAAAAGCAGTTTATCAGAGACAACTCATGTTTCCTCTAAAAAAGTAACATTGAACAAGTCTTGAGTGATAGATTTTTAAGAGCTCTAATATCAACTTTGAAAGCCACGCACCTGATATCTTTTTTTAATTTCTTACTTTTCCATTGTTATGTAAAATTATGTTATATGAGAATTTTATGTAAAATTCATTCACACTTGTTTTTTTTTTTTTTACTGTGAAGGAGTAATGAAGCCAACTAATAAACGTCACTCCCAGTATAAAATGAAAGCATCCCAAAGCATAGGTCTGCATGTTGAAGGAGGTAAGCAAAGTCAGATAACAAATACCAAGAAAAGGGCTTCCCTGGTGGCGCAGTGGTTGAGAGTCCGCTTGCCGATGCAGGAGACCCGGGTTCGTGCCCCGATCCGGGAAGATCCCACATGCCGCGGAGCGGCTGGGCCCGTGAGTCGTGGCCGCTGAGCCTGCGCGTCCGGAGCCTGTGCTCCGCAACGGGAGAGGCCACAACAGTGAGAGGCCTGCGTACCACAAAAAAAAAAAAAAAAAAAAATACCAAGGAAAGAATAAATGCAAAATTAAAATTATCTAGTGATATGATTTTTAAACAGTTGCAAATTCTCAGAGCTCTAGAAAATTTAATACTTGAAAAATTTTAAGAAATACAGCCATCAGATTTGTGATTTATCCCAACAAAGCACTTTTTTAAAAAAACATCTTTATTGGAGTATAATTGCTTTACAATGGTGTGTTAGTTTCTGCAGTATAACATAGTGAATCAGCTATACATATACATATATCCCCATATCTCCTCCCCCTTGCGTCTCCCTCCCACCCTCCCTATTCCACCACTCTAGGTGGACACGAAGCACCGAGCTGACCTCCCTGTGCTATGTGGCTGCTTCCCACTAGCTATCTATTTTACATTTCGCAGTGGATATATGTCCATGTCACTCTCTCACTTCGTCCTAGCTTCCCCTTCGCCCTCCCCATGTCCTGAAGTCCATTCTCTATGTCTGCGTCTTTGTTCCTGTCCTGCTCCTAGGTTCTTCAGAACCTTTTTTTTTTTTTAGATTCCAAATATATGTGTTAGCATACGGTATTTGTTTTTTCTCTTTCTGACTTACTTCACTCTGTATGACAGTCTCTAGGTCCATCTACCTCACTACAAATAACTCCATTTCTTCTTACGGCTGAGTAATATCCATTGTATAGAAGTGCCACATCTTCTTTAGCCATTTATCTGTCAATGAGGTTGCTTCCATGTCCTGACTACTATAAATAGATCTGCAACGAACACTGTGGTTCATGACTCTTTTTGAATTATGGTTTTCTCAGGGTATATGCCCAGTGGTGGGATTGCTGGGTCATATGGTAGTTCTAAGTTTTTTAAGGAACCTCCATACTGTTCTCCATAGTGGCTGTATCAATTTACATTCCCACCAACAGTGCAAGACGGTTCCCTTTTCTCCACACCCTTTCCAGCATTTATTGTTTGAACATTTTTTGATGATGGCCATTCTGACCGGTGTGAGGTGATACCTCATTGTAGTTCTGACTTGCATTTCTCTAATGATTAGTGACATTGAGCACCCTTTCATGTGTCTGTTGGCAATCTGTATATCTTCTTTGGAGAAATGTCTATTTAAGTCTTCCACCCATTTTTGGATTGGGTTCTTTGTTTTTTTGATATTGAGCTGCGTGAGCCGCTTGTATATGTTGGAGATTAATCCTTTGTCAGTTGCCTCGTTTGCAAATATTTTCTCCCATTCTGAGAGGTGTCTTTGAGTCTTTTTTATGGTTTCCTTTGCTGTGCAAAATCTTTTAAGTTTCATTAGGTCCCATTTGTTTATTTTGTTTTTATTTCCATTCTCTAGGAGGTGGGTCCAAAAGGATCTTGCTGTGATTTATGTCATGGAGTGTTCTGCCTATGTTTTCCTCTAAGAGTTTTATAGTGTCTGGTTTTACATTTAGGTCTTTAATCCATTTTGAGTTTATTTTTGTGTATGGTGTTAGGGAGTGTTCTAATTTCATTCTTTTACATGTAGCTGTCCAGTTTTCCCAGCACCACTTATTGAAGAGGCTGTCTTTTCTCCACTGTATATTCTTGCCTCTTTTATCAAAGATAAGGTGACCATATGTGCATGGGCTTATCTCTGGGCTTTCTATCCTGTTCCATTAATCTATATTTCTGCTTTTGTGCCAGTACCATACTGTCTTGATTACTGTAGCTTTGTAGTATAGTCTGAAGTCAGGGAGCCTGATTCCTCCTGCTCCATTTTTCTTCCTCAAGATTGCTTTGGCTATTTGGAATCTTTTGTGTTTCCATACAAATTGTTAAATTCTTTGTTCTAGTCCTGTGAAAAATGCCGTTGGTAGTTTGATACGGATTGCAATGAATCTGTAGATTGCTTTGGGTAGTATAGTCATTTTCACAATCCAACAAAAGCTCTTTTCTTGAGAGGAAGAAGGAGTCTGAGAAGCTTCTACAGCCAGACAAACAGTACTGATAAATGTTTCCTCACGATCTCTCTCAGTTAATTACTGAAGATCATTAAGTATCTTCTATTAATTCATAACTTATTCATAGAATTATAAAGCTTTTATAAATATCACCTAAACAAGTAAGTAAATTTAAGTGTGCTACATATTGCTTCTGTATTAAGGTATATAGAAATGGACTGGATTCAAGCAAGTTGCCAGTTTCTCAGAAGTTCCTAGTTTCATAGAAGTATATGCACAAGTAAAAATAATTATGATCAAAGAAAGACTCTAATGCATAGTTAAGCTACAGTGGAACATTAGTGTTTGTTTAGTATTTAGTTCCAGCTCCAAACTACTATAAATAAGACATGAGACACCAAACAAACCTAAGTAATACCAACTGGTACTAGAAGACAACAAGGCTTTTTCCCCCTCCCCCAGCAAACAGTTATTTTATTGTGCATGTTATGTTTTCAGAAAGCTGAATAATCTTTCCTCTGAGCTCTTAAAATTAACATATAAAACATATAAATTAACATATAAAACATATAAAACATATCAGTGTATATTTAACTGAAGATCTGACGGGAATAAAACATAAAATCCCAAGACATCTTTTGTACACAAACAAAACAAAACGGTTAAGGATAAGAAACAGTTCACTAAAACAACACAAAAACCTATCTAATCTAATAATTTCATGTTGTATTTATAAAACATTTTAAGACAGCACTCTTAAAATGCACTAGCAGATAGTTAGCTCTGCTTTCTAGGTAAGTGCAGAGTTTTATGCTAGTAATTTTTATTTACTCCTCATCATAATTAACAAGTTGGAAAAACTGAATTTAGTAAACACATAAAAAGTATTTCTAATCTCCAGCTTCTAAAACATCATCTCTAATTCTAAAAATTTAACTTTTCAGATATCCATTATATACTTAAGGAAAGCCAGACTACATAGTTGAGATATTACTTAGATTTCTTACTGCTATAAATCCACTATCAGTGGTTGCCAACAGTTAGGAGGGAGGAAGGGTCTGACTGCAGGGGAGCAGCACAACGGAATTCTTTGGGGCACTGGAATTGTTCCGTATCAGTGGTGGTGGTTGCAATAATCTAGTCACGTATTAGGAATGAAAATAAATATACGTATATGTTCTTACCAGCACTATTCACAATCGCCAAGAAGTGGAAAAAGCCTAAATGTCCATCAACAAGTGAACGGATAAACAAACTGTGGTATGTACATACAATGCAATATTATTCAGCCATAAAAGCAATGAAACATGCTATAGCATGGATGAATCTTGAATACATTATGCTAAGTGAAAGAAGCCAGACATTAAAGGTCATATCATATGATTCTACTGATATGAAATATCCAACAGAGATGAATCCACACAGAAGATAACAGATTGGTGGTTGCCAGGGATTAAGGTGGAAGGGAAGCAGAAACTGTTTAATGGATAAAGGGTTTGCTCTGGAGTCTTGGAAATGTTTGGAACTACTTAAAAGTAGACAGATAGAGGTGATGATTGCACAATACTATGAATGCACTAAATGCTACTGAATTGTTCACTTTAAAACGGTTAATTTTATGTTATATGAATTTCACCTCAGTAAATTATATACATATAACACACATATATGAAGCTTCATACAGAAGCAACATGATGACACTAATGATGGTGCTAATGAAAATGATGATGATGATACAGTGGTAGCGATATGTGCTTCCAAAAAACCTGGGAGGGCATAGTATCTGCCTTCAACATACTTAGTATTTACGGTATATGCAGAACATGTGGAACCATTAAACGCAATCACTTAAAAAAAAAAAAAAAAGAGTTCCATCCCTCTGAAATATAGTTACAGTATAAAAGGAAAAACAGATTCTCATTTGACCAGAAAATCTTGTTTAAATGACAAAGCTTAAAAACAATTTCAGTAAACCTTTGATATCACAGTTACTGACATTTGGCTTTGACAGCTGTCAGTTCATGAACTCACCAAGAAAGTGAAAACATGGCCTTGTCTGGAGACCATAAGCTGTTGGTGATGGTGGGGAGGGAGACCTTGTCATCAACATAGGAAAGAGCAACTGTGATGGGTAACTGCTTCCCAAATGCCAGAGCTGAGCTATATGTCATCCAGATCACAGGACATTAGAGCAGAGGGCCAGAACTCATGCCTTCATTCACTCAGCAACTGGAATCTTCTGTGTGTCATTTACTGTGCCAACCAGTGGGTACACAAAAAAGAAGAAAACTCAGGCCCTAAACTTCAAAATATCATAGTTCAAATTTAAGCCTCATGAGAATGTGGAAAAACGGAATTCTCATACATGACTGGTAAAGTAAAAATTAGTACAACCACTTTGGAAAATAATGTGGCAAAATCTAACAAAGCTGAACATACACATACCTTATAACCTATAAATTCAATCCAACATACATACTCAACAGAAATGTGGATATACCTTCCCAAAAAAACTTGTACAAAAATGTTCATAGCAACATTATTCTTTACAGCTTCAAACTGGAAATGATCCAAATATCCATCAACACAGTAGTCTGGGTAAATAAATTGTGGCATACTCAAAGGAATACTGTACTTCAGCAGTTCTCAACCAGACTCTGCCCGCCTCCCCAGGGGACATTCAGCAACATCTGGAGACATTTTAGGTTGTCATAACTGGGGGGCATGCTACTGGCATCTTGTGATTGGGGTCAGGGATGCTGGAAAACATCCTTTGATGCACAGAAGAGCCTCCCCTATAACAAAGAATGTCAATAGGGCCACATCTGAGAAATCCTGGCCTACAGCAATGAAAACAAACTAGACTACATACACTATATGGATAAACACAAACATAATGTTGAGCAAAAAAGCAGCCAGACAAAGAAAAGAGCATATGTATGGTTCCATTATATAAAGCTCAATATCAGGCTAAATTAATCCCTGGTGTTTGAAGTCAGGAGAGTGGGGATTGAAAGGGTCATGAGGAGGACTTCAGAAACACAAGCAATGTTCTGTTTCTTGAACTGGGTACCAGTTACCTGGCAACATGTGTAAATTCATTGAGCTGAATGGTTAAAATGTGGACACTTTTCTTAAGTATGCTATTCTTCCATAAAAAGTTTGTTTTAAAAAGAATTCATAGGACTTTATACCACAAAAAGGGAATTTTATTGTATGTAAATTTTAAAAACAAAAAAATTTTAATGCTTTCCTACTACAAATCAGTTAAAATTCATTATCACATGGGTTAATATTTCTCTGAAAAATTTCTCCTTTGGAGTCTGAGAATTCCAAGTCTTAGCTATGCCACTTGCCAGTTGTGTTGATCTTGACCAAGTTACATTTTTCACATTTATATCTTTTAAAATTACAGAAACAACAGACCTTATTTGCAAACAGCCAGGTGAATACAAACAACAGGTATAAATATGAAAAACCCACCCTACCAATCCTTCTTCTCAGACCTAACCACTCTCAACACTTTTCTGTTTCCATCTAGACTTTTTCCTATAAGTATGTACAAATAGCCACGTTAACAGAATTCAATGTTTAACTCTCATGCATTTATAAAAGCAAGATCACACTGCATACTACCCAGCAACTTTTTAAAATTTAATATATGTGTAAATCTCTACCAGGGAACACAAAATTACCATATTCTATTACAGAGCTACCCAGTGTTCCAATGTATATACCATAACTTATTTAATCGATCTCCTAATTATGGTCACAGTTAACAACTTAAACTGGAAACAACTTCAAATAATGCTTTAATAAACATCAGAATATGCTTACATGATCACTTTTACACAACTGATGCTCTCCAAAATAGTTGTACCTACACTCCACAATCATAAAATAGGGCTTGCTTCACCACTCTTTTACCATAACAATATATCATTCTTTTTAACCTTTGTTAGACAGCTTAGTGAATTATAGACCTGACATCTTGATTTGTATTTTTTAATTACTGAGGTTAAGCATCACTCAAAATGTTTTAAAGGTCATTTTTTAAATGTTTTCTGTTAAGTTTCTTGTTTATATCCCTTGTGGAGGAAGGTATATAATCACATTAAGCTTCATCTTCCTCATGTGCAAAACTGAGCTAACACTACTTGTCTCACAGGATGACTGAGAGGTCAAATGAGAAAATGGAGTATAATCAGGGATTGGTAACTTAGGCTGTACATCAAAATCATGTTGGAGAGCTTCAAAACAAACCAAAACAATCACCTGCCCAAAATCCTAGAAGATTGAGAATTAATTCCAAGTAGGGCAACCTGAAGGCTTTTTAAAGAAATCCACAGTTGATTCTAAGGTACACATCAGCAAATTAGAAAATAAGGGTCATATGTATAATGATTCACTTTGTTATAAAGCAGAAACTAACACACCATTGTAAAGCAATTACACTCCAATAAAGATATAAAAAAATAATAATAAATAAATAAAGGTCATTCCTTTTCGACATGTTACCAAATATGTGTTCTGTTTTTAGATATACACAGAACCTCTACCACTAGATTCAACATTTCTTGGAGTTGGAAATTCTACTAAAAGCAGTCTTCTACTACTTTCACTCCCTAGACTGATTAGAATAGATGAATAAAAATATTTTCAGTTTTTATGTGCAGCTAAGACTAAGGCCCAAAGTAAACATTCTTATTTACGAAGCACATTATGTAAAAGTGCATTGTGCTTTGGCTGATTAGTACAATAAAACCTCATAATTTATCTTTTTCTACATTTCAAAAACATGCATAATCTTATACTACCACTATTTCAAGTATATGATAGATGGCATTTATTATTGTTTATTGGGAAATTTCTTCTGAAGCAGAATGCATCAATACAAGAGGAAGACATGTTAACACATGGTAATTAAGCGGAAAACCAAAAGAAAGCATCTCGGGCTTCCCTGGTGGCGCAGTGGTTGGGGGTCCGCTGCCGATGCAGGGGATACGGGTTCGTGCCCTGGTCTGGGAGGATCCCGCATGTCGCGGAGAGGCTGGGCCTGTGGGCCATGGCCGCTGGGCCTGCGCGTCCGGAGCCTGTGCTCCGTGACAGGATAGGCCACAGCAGTGAGAGGCCTGCGTATCGCAAAAAAAAAAAAAAAAGAAAGCATCTCCACAGATGGTGCTGGATAAGCTAGATACTCGTACGGAAAATATTGAGCTCACCCCATATGTAAAATTAACTAAAAATAAGTCATAGACCTAAACATAAAACCTCAAAAACTATAAAATTTATAAAGAAAACAGGAGAAAATCTCTTGACCTTAGAGTAGGGCAAAAATTGTTTAGAACACACACACAAAAACATATATATAAAATCGTTAAATATAATAAACTTCACCAAATTTAAGGCTTCTGATCTTTGAGAGATACCACTAAAAAACAGATGCAAACCAGAGACTGGAGAAAATAAGCTAACAAAGAATTTTTATCCAGAATACATAAAGAAGTCTTACAACCCATAATAAGTAGTACTTCAATTTTTAAATGGACAAAATAATTGGACATTTTACAAAAGAATACATATGAACAGCCAATAAACACCAAAAAATATGCTCAACATCACCAGGCATAAGGGAAAGGCAAATTAAACTACAGTGAGATGCCACTACACACCCACAAGTGCTGATGATAACTGGAATTATCATACACATTTTTAGTGAGAAAGTAAACTGGTGCAAGTGCTTTGGAAAACAGTTTGGTGATTTCTATTAAGTATACACTTGCTTACAAACCAGCAATTCCACTCCTAGGTATCTACCCAAGAGAAACAAAAACGTGTTCATACAAAGACTTATACATGAATGTTCATAGCAGGTTTATACATAATAGGCCCCACAAGCCAGAAGTAATCTAAATATTCATCAACTGGTACATGGATAAACAAATTTTAGTATATTTATATAATGGGATACTGGAATACTATAATGGAATAAAAAGCAATGAGCTACTGAAATAAGCAGAAACATGGATGAATCTCAAAAACATTCTGCTGAGTGGAAGAAACCAGATACAAAGAGTACATAGGGTAGGATTTCATTTACATGAAATTTTAGAATATGCAAAATTAATCTGTAGTGACAGAAAGCAGATCAGAAATTGTCTGGGGGCAGGGGTGAGCAGGGATTGGTTACTGACTACAAAGGGGTACAAGGGAACTTTTGAGGGTTATACAAAGTTCTACATCTTGACTGTAGTGGCTGTTACAGAGCTGTATACATTTGCCCAAACTCATAAAGCTATACTGATTTTAAAATGAACCCAGGATTTGTTTTAATCAGGTATGGTAAGACACAGACATGGAAATAACTGCCATGAAGAAAGAAATTTATACTCACAATTCCCTGGAATTAGGAAGAATGCAGACCACAACAGGCCATATGGGGAAGCACCAGGGTGGGTCAGAAGGCAGAAGGAATGGGAGGAAAATGAGGCAAGAACCTTTATTGTGGTTTTCACAGGAAAGAATGGCAAAGTAAACAAGCTAATCAGGTTTAGGATTGGCTACTTTGAATAATTTCAGTGGTCTCCATGGTACAGAAACTGCCCCTAGTTGGCTGGTACCTGGCCCTGGGGTGATTAGAGCAGGGAAGTAGTGGCCCAGGAGGGTAAGAGCTCAATATAGGAGGTAGGTGGAGGGTACAACCAAAGGATTGTTTGGTTTGCACATGAAAGGCACACTTCTGGAGAAGTCCTTTGCTATCTCTAGGAATTAGCTAGCCCTAGAAGGGGCAGTTGTTCAACTCATTAAACTTTGAACCTTCCCTCTTATGTAAAAATTATAAATTTACTGTCAGTGAGGTTTTAGCTACATCCCAAGTTTTGTAATATGGCATTTATTACAATTCACTTCTAATTATTTTAAAATTTCATTTAGGATTTCTTCTCCTTTGACTCATAAGTTGTTTCCATAACTGTTCTATAAATGTTAGAAAAGAATGTGTTACCTCCAACTTCCAATTGCAGATTTCTGTATGTCCATTAAATCAAGTGTTGACTGTGTTTTTAAAATCTTTTTTATTCTTAGTAATTTTTTTCTACTTCACCTTCAATAATTAGGACAGGTATGTTAAAACTCACCTACTATAGTAAGTGTATGCATTTCTCCTTGACAATTTCTGCTTACATATTATCAAAACATATCAAAACTTCTTGGTAACTTAACCTTTTATTATTGTATTTATCACTAATAATTTTGTGTCTTAAACTCTATTTTATCTGGTATGACTGGAGCTACACCAGCTTTCTTTGGTTTTCTAGATATCTTTTTCTACCTTTTGATTTCAATCTTTCTGTATTGGTGTACTAGGGTATGTATCTTAAACAGTAGCATACAGCTGAATTTAATTTTTTCCAGCCTATCAAATCTTTGTCTTAACTGCATTATTTAGTCTGCCTTCACTTAATACGATCCTTATAATATGCTGAATTTATTTCCACTAGTACATTATTCTCTTTCTTTGCACTTGTTCTGTGACTTGTTTCTTTTCCTATCCTTTCATACATTTTTTTCTACATTCCATTTCTTCTATTAATTTGGAAGTTACATACTTCAATTTACCATGTAACCTTGAAATTTTAACATGCATACTTCATACTTTATTATCTTCATCCTCAAAGATAAAAGAACCATAGAATGTTTTTTTTTTTTAATTAATGTATTTATTTTTGGCTGCGTTGGGTCTTTGTTGCTGCACGCAGGCCCTCTTCACTTGAGGCGAGGCGGGGCTACTCTTCGCTTTGGTGCACGGGCCTCTCATTGCAGTGGCTTGTCCTGCTGCAGAGCACGGGCTCCAGGCACGCAGGCTTCAGCAGCTGTGGCACACAGGCTCAGCAGTTGCGGCTCACAGGATCCAGAGTGCAGGCTCAGCAGTTATGGTGCACGGGCGCAGTTGTTCGGCGGCATGTGCGATCTTCCTGGACCAGGGCTCAAACCCATGTTCCCTGCATTGGCAGGTGGATTCCTAACCACTATGCCACCAGGGAAGCCCCCTAGAACCACAGAATGTTTTTGTTTTTTGCTTTCTACATCTTTATTGGAGTATAATTGCTTTACAATGGTGTGTTAGTTTCTGCTTGATAACAAAGTGAATCAGTTATACATATACATATGTTTCCCATAGCTCTTCCCTCTTACGTCTCCCTCCCTCACACCCTCCTATCCCACCCCTCCAAGCGGTCACAAAGCACCGAGCTGATCGCCCTGTGCTATGCGGATGCTTCCCACTAGCTATCTACCTTACGTTTGGTAGTGTATATATGTCCATGCCTCTCTCTCACTTTGTCACAGCTTACCTTTCCCCCTCCCCATATCCTCAAGTCCATTCTCTAGTAGGTCTGTGTCTTTATTCCTGTCTTACCCCTAGGTTCTTCATGACATTTTTTTTCCTTAGATTCCATATATATGTGTTAGCATACGGTATTTGTCTTTCTCTTTCTGACTTACTTCCACTCTGTATGACAGACTCTAGGTCCATCCACCTCATTACAAATAGCTCAATTTCGTTTCTTTTTATGGCTGAGTAATATTCCATTGTATGTATGTGCCACATCTTCTTTATCCATTCATCCGACGATGGACACTTAGGTTGTTTCCATCTCCTGGCTATTGTAAATAGAGCTGCAATGAACATTTTGGTACATGACTCTTTTTGAATTATGGTTTTCTCAGGGTATATGCCCAGTAGTGGGATTGCTGGGTCATATGGTAGTTCTATTTGTAGATTTTTAAGGAACCTCCATACTGTTCTCCATAGTGGCTGTACCATTCACATTCCCACCAGCAATGCAAGAGGTGTTCCTTTTTCTCCGCACCCTCTCCAGCATTTATTGTTTGTAGATTTTTGATGATGGCTATTCTGACCGGTGTGAGATGATATCTCATTGTAGTTTTGATTTGCATTTCTCTAATGATTAATGATGTTGAGCATTCTTTCATGTGTTTGTTGGCAGTCTGTATATCTTCTTTGGAAAAAATGTCTATTTAGGTCTTCTGCCCATTTTTGGATTGGGTTGTTTGGTTTTTGTTATTAAGCTGCATGAGCTGCTTATAAATTTCGGAGATTAATCCTTTGTCAGTTGCTTCATTTGCAAATATTTTCTCCCATTCTGAGCATTGTCTGTTTGGTCTTGTTTATGGCCACAGAATGTTTTAATTCTACTTCATTCTCTCCATCTCAACTACCCTCTAGCATGGTACTGTTTTCCAATATTTAAGCTCTGTTTGACATGTCTGTTGTTTTCATACTACCAATATCTGTGTAGATTTACCCACATGTCTCATTTTATATTGTCCGTTCTTTTTCCTTACCATTTTTTTTAATTGAAGTACAGTTGATTTACAATGTTGTGCCAATCTCTGCTGTACAGCAAAGTGACTCAGCTTTACACATATATACATTCTTTTTTAATGTTCTTTTCCATTATGGTTTATCCCAGGAGACTGGATATAGTTCCTTGTGCTATACAGTAGGACCTTGTTGTTTATCTTAACCATTTATTCTTGCACTGCAAACATTTTTCTATTAGTGGAATTCCCTCACCTTTGTTTGTCACATATATGGTGTATGTTAGACTCTCAAACAAGTCTCACTGTATATCAATTCTAGGTTGATATTTTGTCTCAGCAGCACAAAGCTATGTCAGTGGATTCTTTGGAAAACAGAATGGCAGTTCTTCAAAATTTTACACATACCGTATGACCCAACAATTTCATTCCTAATATATGCCCAAGAGAAATGAAAACACGTTCACAAAAACGTGTACACAAAAGTTCACAGCAGAATTACTCATAATAGCCAGCCAAATAGTGGAAACAACCCAAATGTCTACTAACTGATGAACGGACAAATATGATATCCCATACAATGAGATATTATTCATCAATATAAAGGACTAAACTACTGATACATGCTATAACATGAATGAACTTTAAAAACATATGCTAAGTAAAAGAACCCAGTCACAAAAGACCATATATTGTACGCTTTCATTTATACGTAATGTCCAGAACAGGCAAACCTACAGAGACAGGAAGTAGATTAGTGGTTGTCTAAGGCTGGGGGAATGTGGGTGGTAGTGGGTAGGGTAATTGAGAATTACTGCTAATGGGTACAGGGTTTCTTTTCTGGTGATAAAAACGTTCTAATATTGGGAAGTCCCTGGCAGTCCAGCGGTTGGGACTCCACTCTTCCACTACAGGAGGCCCGGGTTTGATCACTGGTCAGGGAACTAAGATCTCATAAGCCATGCAGCATAGCCAAAAAAAAAAAAAAATTCTAATATTGATTGTGGTGATGGCGGCATAACTTTGTGAATAAACTAAAAACAACTGAATTACACACTTTAAGCGGGTGAATTATAAATTTATAATTTATATAAAGTGTAAATTATATCTAATGAAGCTGTTATATATTGTTTTTAAAATAGCAGACACATTTGCTAGATACAAGCACAAGAAATGAGTGATACAGCCTATATTAACTAGCTTTACTAGAAGCTTCTAAAACTGAAGATCACAGCTACAGTTGTAGTACAAAGAACCACTTCGGAATTCAAACATCAACATCAGTCCTCAAATTTCCAAGGACCATCTATTGTTTACAAAAATTTCACCGGCTCTCCAAGAGATTCTGATGCATACTAAAGTTTGAGAATCACTGAAATAATCTAATAATCAGCATAAATAGAAGCTAAATCCATTAGGTGAACAGTTGATGGGCAACTTTAAAATGGAGGAATCAGGCTCACACCACCTGAACCTGCTGATCAACCTTAAAGTGGGACAACCAGAGGTTATGTGCTTCCTGATAAAATGCAGTAAGAAGTACACAGCGCCCCTACGAAGTAGTCTCAGGAAACAATACAAAACAAACAGGAAACAGAAACAAAACAAAACCCTGCACCTAAATCCAATCAAGTCTGAGATCTAACTCCCAATTTAAAGAAAATAAGGTGGAGAGAGGAACAAGGTAAAGGACACAGTGAAGATGAAATCAGATCCAAATCCAAATATGCAATATTCTACAGACAAATTAGAATCCAACTTCAAACTCTAAAAAGACATTTCTGAGACAATCAGGGGAAACTGAACATGGGCTGAGTATTAAATATTAAGGAATCACTGTTAATTTTCAGGAATAATAGTAATCGTTTAGAGATTCATACTCAAGTATTCATGAGTGAAATGACAGGATTTTTGGAGTGTACTTTAAAATATTCCAACAACAACAAATAATAGTATTAATATTTAAAATAAGTTGGGGGAAGAGAGAATGAAACAAACAAAAAGAAACAAAATGTTGATAACTGTTAAAGATGGGTACTGTTGTAACATTCTCTTTACTTTTTGGTTTGAAATATTTCATAAGTTTAAAAACTTTTTTAGGAAATCCAGGTTAAGCACTGGTACACTGATACATTCAAATCCCATTCAAATGACAGTAAATGAAGTGTGTGTGTTTGTATGTGTGTGTGTGTGTATACATATATATACACACACGCACACAAATATATACATATATACGTACATATTTAAGACAAAGACAATATGAGAGGAAAAATTTCAAGCATAAAGAGACCGCAATAAACATTTGAAAGATGAAAAGTAGCAACTAACTTTTCAAAAACATAAGCAGCTACAACCTAAATGTCAATAAATGTCTAGGAGCAACCGAACGATTCATCTCCTCAGAGCCCCTGAGAAGCAAAGGCCTTGGAAACGTAAGGCCCTTTGGAAGGTAGAGGAGAGACAAAGGAACAAAAAGCATATCCTCCACAGGATGTCAAAATGTCCTTCATCTTCTCTCTTAACCCACCCCTTATACATAACAAATATTTATGTTCTTGGGAAACTTGTCAGAGTTGCACCAGCCTCAGGGCGTCTCCAGATTGAAAGGCCCATCAAGTATAAACCAATGAATTTTTTTAAAAAACAAAGGTACAGGTTCATCACTGTGAAATTTCAGAACAAAATAGAGAAAACAGAAAATTCCAAAAGCTTCCTGGGGGCTGAGAGTTATAGCTCCAGCCTTTTCAGTATCAATATTGGAAGACAGAAGACAAGGGAGCAATACCTTCAAATTTCTGAATTAAAATGATTCTCAGCATAGAACTGTGCATCTACTAGATTGCCAACCAAACACAAAAATAGAATAAACACTTTTTCACACGTGCGAAGTCTCAAAAAATTTATCTCAAACAATCATTCTCAGGAAGCTCCAAGAGGGATAGGCAGCACCAAAACAAGGGAACAATCCAAAAACGAAGAAGTCATGAAAGCCAGTCTACAGAAGATCCTAACTTTTAAAGGTCAAAGGAATTTCCAGGAGGAAGGCAAAGGAAGGCTCATCATGTTGCTGTGGAGCAGACCTACAGGGCAAGAAGTACAAACTAGAGCCAGAGAAGGGCAGATGGTTCCAAGATGGACATATCCAGGAGGAAAAAATATTAATTATCAACTATCTAGGGACTTCCCTTGTGGTCCAGTGGTTAAGACTCCATGATCCCAATGCAGGGGGCCCAGGTTCGACCCCTGGTCAGGGAAGTAGATCCCACATGCCGCAACTAAGAGTCCGCATGCCACAACTTAGGATCCTGCATGCCACAACTGAAGATCCCCAAAGACCCCACAGACCACAACTAAGACCTGGCACAGTCAAATAAAGAAATAAGTATTTTTTAAAAAGTCAATTATCGACTAGGTTTAACTAAGAGAGAGAAGTTGTTTGAGAGGTATTTTA